>NC_090287.1:45212139-46462139 GCF_037392515.1 Haliotis asinina
GAATTGTATCCCCTTCTGACAGGTCGAATACTACATGTGTGCAGGATGTCAAGAATGACATAGCTCCATTTGTATCTCTTAGTTTTTGAATGTAATGTTTCCACAAACCGAAGATAATACAATGTCATCATCTATAAGTTTGAAATTGAATGTTGGACCAGAGGTTGAATTAATAAAGGCGAAGTAAGGTTTGGAAGACACCTTAGTCAGCTGAAATACCATGTGATACATGTACCTCAGAGTTATTTTAGGCACACATTTACGGCAAAGGAATTCCAATGTAGGCGCGTTTGAGGATTTGAACAAGGGTTCGTTTCTTACCACTCTTTCATTTTTATTTCAAAGGAAACACTTTCAGTCTGAAAAACACAAACTGTCAGGTGCTTCACATTGAATTGTCTCCCCTTCTGACAGGTCGAATACTACATGTGTGCAGGATGTCAAGAATAACAAAACTCCATTTCTATCTCTTAATTTTTTAATGTAATGTTTCCACAAACCGAAGATAATACAATGTCATCATCTAAAAGTTTGAAATTGAATGTTGGACCAGAGGTTGAATTAATAAAGGCGAAGTAAGGTTTGGAAGACACCTTAGTCAGCTGAAATACCATGTGAGACATATACCTCAGAGTTATGTTTGGCACACATTTACGGCAAAGGAATTCCAATGTAGACGCGTTTGAGGATTTGAACAAGGGTTCGTTTCTTACCACTCTTTCATTTTTATTTCAAAGGAAACACTTTCAGTCTGAAAAACACAAACTGTCAGGCTCTTCACATTGAATTGTCTCCCCTTTTGACAGGTCGAATACTACATGTGTGCAGGATGTCAAGAATGACATAGCTCCATTTGTATCTCTTAGTTTTTGAATGTAATGTTTCCACAAACCGAAGATAATACAATGTCATCATCTATAAGTTTGAAATTGAATGTTGGACCAGAGGTTGAATTAATAAAGGCGAAGTAAGGTTTGGAAGACACCTTAGTCAGCTGAAATACCATGTGATACATATACCTCAGAGTTATGTTTGGCACACATTTAGGCAAAGGAATTCCAATGTAGACGCGTTTGAGGATTTGAACAAGGGTTCGTTTCTTACCACTCTTTCATTATTATTTCAAAGGAAACGCTTTCAGTCTGAAAAACACAAACTGTCAGGCGCTTCACATTGAATTGTCTCCCCTTTTGACAGGTCGAATACTACATGTGTGCAGGATGTCAAGAATGACATAGCTCCATTTGTATCTCTTAGTTTTTGAATGTAATGTTTCCACAAACCGAAGATAATACAATGTCATCATCTAAAAGTTTGAAATTGAATGTTGGACCAGAGGTTGAATTAATAAAGGCGAAGTAAGGTTTGGAAGACACCTTAGTCAGCTGAAATACCATGTGATACATATACCTCAGAGTTATGTTTGGCACACATTTACGGCAAAGGAATTCCAATGTAGACGCGTTTGAGGATTTGAACAAGGGTTCGTTTCTTACCACTCTTTCATTTTTATTTCAAAGGAAACGCTTTCAGTCTGAAAAACACAAACTGACAGGTACTTCACATTGAATTGTATCCCCTTCTGACAGGTCGAATACTACATGTGTGCAGGATGTCAAGAATGACATAGCTCCATTTGTATCTCTTAGTTTTTGAATGTAATGTTTCCACAAACCGAAGATAATACAATGTCATCATCTAAAAGTTTGAAACTGAATGCTGGACCAGAGGTTGAATTAATAAAGGCGAAGTAAGGTTTGGAAGACACCTTAGTCAGCTGAAATACCATGTGATACATGTACCTCAGAGTTATGTTTGGCACACATTTACGGCAAAGGAATTCCAATGTAGACGCGTTTGAGGATTTGAACAAGGGTTCGTTTCTTACCACTCTTTCATTTTTATTTCAAAGGAAACGCTTTCAGTCTGAAAAACACAAACTGACAGGTACTTCACATTGAATTGTCTCCCCTTCTGACAGGTCGAATACTACATGTGTGCAGGATGTCAAGAATGACATAGCTCCATTTGTATCTCTTAGTTTTTGAATGTAATGTTTCCACAAACCGAAGATAATACAATGTCATCATCTAAAAGTTTGAAATTGAATGTTGGACCAGAGGTTGAATTAATAAAGGCGAAGTAAGGTTTGGAAGACACCTTAGTCAGCTGAAATACCATGTGATACATATACCTCAGAGTTATGTTTGGCACACATTTAGGCAAAGGAATTCCAATGTAGACACGTTTGAGGATTTGAACAAGGGTTCGTTTCTTACCACTCTTTCATTATTATTTCAAAGGAAACGCTTTCAGTCTGAAAAACACAAACTGTCAGGCGCTTCACATTGAATTGTCTCCCCTTTTGACAGGTCGAATACTACATGTGTGCAGGATGTCAAGAATGACATAGCTCCATTTGTATCTCTTAGTTTTTGAATGTAATGTTTCCACAAACCGAAGATAATACAATGTCATCATCTAAAAGTTTGAAATTGAATGTTGGACCAGAGGTTGAATTAATAAAGGCGAAGTAAGGTTTGGAAGACACCTTAGTCAGCTGAAATACCATGTGATACATATACCTCAGAGTTATGTTTGGCACACATTTACGGCAAAGGAATTCCAATGTAGACGCGTTTGAGGATTTGAACAAGGGTTCGTTTCTTACCACTCTTTCATTTTTATTTCAAAGGAAACGCTTTCAGTCTGAAAAACACAAACTGACAGGTACTTCACATTGAATTGTATCCCCTTCTGACAGGTCGAATACTACATGTGTGCAGGATGTCAAGAATGACATAGCTCCATTTGTATCTCTTAGTTTTTGAATGTAATGTTTCCACAAACCGAAGATAATACAATGTCATCATCTAAAAGTTTGAAACTGAATGCTGGACCAGAGGTTGAATTAATAAAGGCGAAGTAAGGTTTGGAAGACACCTTAGTCAGCTGAAATACCATGTGATACATGTACCTCAGAGTTATGTTTGGCACACATTTACGGCAAAGGAATTCCAATGTAGACGCGTTTGAGGATTTGAACAAGGGTTCGTTTCTTACCACTCTTTCATTTTTATTTCAAAGGAAACGCTTTCAGTCTGAAAAACACAAACTGACAGGTACTTCACATTGAATTGTCTCCCCTTCTGACAGGTCGAATACTACATGTGTGCAGGATGTCAAGAATGACATAGCTCCATTTGTATCTCTTAGTTTTTGAATGTAATGTTTCCACAAACCGAAGATAATACAATGTCATCATCTAAAAGTTTGAAATTGAATGTTGGACCAGAGGTTGAATTAATAAAGGCGAAGTAAGGTTTGGAAGACACCTTAGTCAGCTGAAATACCATGTGATACATGTACCTCAGAGTTATGTTTGGCACACATTTACGGCAAAGGAATTCCAATGTAGGCGCGTTTGAGGATTTGAACAAGGGTTCGTTTCTTACCACTCTTTCATTTTTATTTCAAAGGAAACACTTTCAGTCTGAAAAACACAAACTGACAGGTACTTCACATTGGATTGTCTCCCCTTCTGACAGGTCGAATACTACATGTGTGCAGGATGTCAAGAATGACAAAACTCCATTTCTATCTCTTAATTTTTTAATGTAATGTTTCCACAAACCGAAGATAATACAATGTCATCATCTAAAAGTTTGAAATTGAATGTTGGACCAGAGGTTGAATTAATAAAGGCGAAGTAAGGTTTGGAAGACACCTTAGTCAGCTGAAATACCATGTGATACATATACCTCAGAGTTATGTTTGGCACACATTTACGGCAAAGGAATTCCAATGTAGACGCGTTTGAGGATTTGAACAAGGGTTCGTTTCTTACCACTCTTTCATTTTTATTTCAAAGGAAACGCTTTCAGTCTGAAAAACACAAACTGTCAGGCTCTTCACATTGAATTGTCTCCCCTTTTGACAGGTCGAATACTACATGTGTGCAGGATGTCAAGAATGACATAGCTCCATTTGTATCTCTTAGTTTTTGAATGTAATGTTTCCACAAACCGAAGATAATACAATGTCATCATCTATAAGTTTGAAATTGAATGTTGGACCAGAGGTTGAATTAATAAAGGCGAAGTAAGGTTTGGAAGACACCTTAGTCAGCTGAAATACCATGTGATACATGTACCTCAGAGTTATGTTTGGCACACATTTAGGCAAAGGAATTTCAATGTAGACGCGTTTCAGGTTTTGAAAAAGGGTTCGTTTCTTACCACTCTTTCATTTTTATTTCAAAGGAAACGCTTTCAGTCTGAAAAACACAAACTGTCAGGTGCTTCACATTGGATTGTCTCCCCTTCTGACAGGTCGAATACTACATGTGTGCAGGATGTCAAGAATGACAAAACTCCATTTCTATCTCTTAATTTTTTAATGTAATGTTTCCACAAACCGAAGATAATACAATGTCATCATCTAAAAGTTTGAAACTGAATGTTGGACCAGAGGTTGAATTAATAAAGGCGAAGTGAGGTTTGGAAGACACCTTAGTCAGCTGAAATACCATGTGATACATATACCTCAGAGTTATATTTGGCACACATTTACGGCAAAGGAATTCCAATGTAGACGCGTTTGAGGTTTTGAACAAGGGTTCGTTTCTTACCACTCTTTCATTTCTAATTCTAAGGAAACGCCTTCAGTCTGAAAAACACAAACTGTCAGGTGCTTCACATTGGATTGTCTCCCCTTCTGACAGGTCGAATGCTACATGTGTGCAGGATGTCAAGAATGACAAAACTCCATTTCTATCTCTTAGTTTTTGAATGTAATGTTTCCACAAACCGAAGATAATACAATGTCATCATCTAAAAGTTTGAAACTGAATGTTGGACCAGAGGTTGAATTAATAAAGGCGAAGTGAGGTTTGGAAGACACCTTAGTCAGCTGAAATACCATGTGATACATATACCTCAGAGTTATATTTGGCACACATTTACGGCAAAGGAATTCCAATGTAGACGCGTTTGAGGTTTTGAACAAGGATTCGTTTCTTACCACTCTTTCATTTCTAATTCTAAGGAAACGCCTTCAGTCTGAAAAACACAAACTGTCAGGTGCTTCATATTGGATTGTCTCCCCTTCTGACAGGTCGAATGCTACATGTGTGCAGGATGTCAAGAATGACAAAACTCCATTTCTATCTCTTAGTTTTTGAATGTAATGTTTCCACAAACCGAAGATAATACAATGTCATCATCTAAAAGTTTGAAATTGAATGTTGGACCAGAGGTTGAATTAATAAAGGCGAAGTAAGGTTTGGAAGACACCTTAGTCAGCTGAAATACCATGTGATACATATACCTCAGAGTTATGTTTGGCACACATTTACGGCAAAGGAATTCCAATGTAGACGCGTTTGAGGATTTGAACAAGGGTTCGTTTCTTACCACTCTTTCATTTTTATTTCAAAGGAAACGCTTTCAGTCTGAAAAACACAAACTGTCAGGCTCTTCACATTGAATTGTCTCCCCTTTTGACAGGTCGAATACTACATGTGTGCAGGATGTCAAGAATGACATAGCTCCATTTGTATCTCTTAGTTTTTGAATGTAATGTTTCCACAAACCGAAGATAATACAATGTCATCATCTAAAAGTTTGAAATTGAATGTTGGACCAGAGGTTGAATTAATAAAGGCGAAGTAAGGTTTGGAAGACACCTTAGTCAGCTGAAATACCATGTGATACATATACCTCAGAGTTATATTTGGCACACATTTACGCCAAAGGAATTCCAGTGTAGAAGCGTTTGAGGATTTGAACAAGGGTTCGTTTCTTACCACCCTTTCATTTTTATTTCAAAGGAAACGCTTTCAGTCTGAAAAACACAAACTGTCAGGCTCTTCACATTGAATTGTCTCCTCTTCTGACAGGTCGAATACTACATGTGTGCAGGATGTCAAGAATGACAAAACTCCATTTCTATCTCTTAATTTTTTAATGTAATGTTTCCACAAACCGAAGATAATACAATGTCATCATCTAAAAGTTTGAAATTGAATGTTGGACCAGAGGTTGAATTAATAAAGGCGAAGTAAGGTTTGGAAGACACCTTAGTCAGCTGAAATACCATGTGATACATATACCTCAGAGTTATATTTGGCACACATTTACGCCAAAGGAATTCCAATGTAGACGCGTTTGAGGATTTGAACAAGGGTTCGTTTCTTACCACTCTTTCACTTCTAATTCAAAGGAAACGCTTTCAGTCTGAAAAACACAAACTGTCAGGCTCTTCACATTGAATTGTGTCCCCTTCTGACAGGTCGAATACTACATGTGTGCAGGATGTCAAGAATGACATAGCTCCATTTGTATCTCTTAGTTTTTGAATGTAATGTTTCCACAAACCGAAGATAATACAATGTCATCATCTATAAGTTTGAAATTGAATGTTGGACCAGAGGTTGAATTAATAAAGGCGAAGTAAGGTTTGGAAGACACCTTAGTCAGCTGAAATACCATGTGATACATATACCTCAGAGTTATATTTGGCACACATTTACGGCAAAGGAATTCCAATGTAGACGCGTTTGAGGATTTGAACAAGGGTTCGTTTCTTACCACTCTTTCATTTCTAATTCTAAGGAAACGCCTTCAGTCTGAAAAACACAAACTGTCAGGTGCTTCACATTGGATTGTCTCCCCTTCTGACAGGTCGAATGCTACATGTGTGCAGGATGTCAAGAATGACAAAACTCCATTTCTATCTCTTAGTTTTTGAATGTAATGTTTCCACAAACCGAAGATAATACAATATCATCATCTAAAAGTTTGAAATTGAATGTTGGACCAGAGGTTGAATTAATAAAGGCGAAGTAAGGTTTGGAAGACACCTTAGTCAGCTGAAATACCATGTGATACATATACCTCAGAGTTATGTTTGGCACACATTTACGGCAAAGGAATTCCAATGTAGACGCGTTTGAGGATTTGAACAAGGGTTCGTTTCTTACCACTCTTTCATTTCTAATTCAAAGGAAACGCTTTCAGTCTGAAAAACACAAACTGTCAGGCTCTTCACATTGAATTGTGTCCCCTTCTGACAGGTCGAATACTACATGTGTGCAGGATGTCAAGAATGACATAGCTCCATTTGTATCTCTTAGTTTTTGAATGTAATGTTTCCACAAACCGAAGATAATACAATGTCATCATCTATAAGTTTGAAATTGAATGTTGGACCAGAGGTTGAATTAATAAAGGCGAAGTAAGGTTTGGAAGACACCTTAGTCAGCTGAAATACCATGTGATACATATACCTCAGAGTTATATTTGGCACACATTTACGGCAAAGGAATTCCAATGTAGACGCGTTTGAGGATTTGAACAAGGGTTCGTTTCTTACCACTCTTTCATTTCTAATTCTAAGGAAACGCCTTCAGTCTGAAAAACACAAACTGTCAGGTGCTTCACATTGGATTGTCTCCCCTTCTGACAGGTCGAATGCTACATGTGTGCAGGATGTCAAGAATGACAAAACTCCATTTCTATCTCTTAGTTTTTGAATGTAATGTTTCCACAAACCGAAGATAATACAATATCATCATCTAAAAGTTTGAAATTGAATGTTGGACCAGAGGTTGAATTAATAAAGGCGAAGTAAGGTTTGGAAGACACCTTAGTCAGCTGAAATACCATGTGATACATATACCTCAGAGTTATGTTTGGCACACATTTACGGCAAAGGAATTCCAATGTAGACGCGTTTGAGGATTTGAACAAGGGTTCGTTTCTTACCACTCTTTCATTATTATTTCAAAGGAAACGCTTTCAGTCTGAAAAACACAAACTGTCAGGCGCTTCACATTGAATTGTCTCCCCTTTTGACAGGTCGAATACTACATGTGTGCAGGATGTCAAGAATGACAAAACTCCATTTGTATCTCTTAGTTTTTGAATGTAATGTTTCCACAAACCGAAGATAATACAATGTCATCATCTAAAAGTTTGAAATTGAATGTTGGACCAGAGGCTGAATTAATAAAGGCGAAGTAAGGTTTGGAAGACACCTTAGTCAGCTGAAATACCACGTGATACATATACCTCAGAGTTATGTTTGGCACACATTTACGGCAAAGGAATTCCAATGTAGACGCGTTTGAGGATTTGAACAAGGGTTCGTTTCTTACCACTCTTTCATTTTTATTTCAAAGGAAACGCTTTCAGTCTGAAAAACACAAACTGACAGGTACTTCACATTGAATTGTATCCCCTTCTGACAGGTCGAATACTACATGTGTGCAGGATGTCAAGAATGACAAAACTCCATTTGTATCTCTTAGTTTTTGAATGTATTGTTTCCACAAACCGAAGATAATACAATGTCATCATCTAAAAGTTTGAAATTGAATGTTGGACCAGAGGTTGAATTAATAAAGGCGAAGTAAGGTTTGGAAGACACCTTAGTCAGCTGAAATACCATGTGATACATGTACCTCAGAGTTATATTTGGCACACATTTACGGCAAAGGAATTCCAATGTAGGCGCGTTTGAGGATTTGAACAAGGCTTCGTTTCTTACCACTCTTTCATTTTTATTTCAAAGGAAACACTTTCAGTCTGAAAAACACAAACTGACAGGTACTTCACATTGAATTGTCTCCCCTTCTGACAGGTCGAATACTACATGTGTGCAGGATGTCAAGAATGACATAGCTCCATTTGTATCTCTTAGTTTTTGAATGTAATGTTTCCACAAACCGAAGATAATACAATGTCATCATCTATAAGTTTGAAATTGAATGTTGGACCAGAGGTTGAATTAATAAAGGCGAAGTAAGGTTTGGAAGACACCTTAGTCAGCTGAAACACCATGTGATACATATACCTCAGAGTTATATTTAGCACACATTTACGGCAAAGGAATTCCAATGTAGACGCGTTTGAGGATTTGAAAAAGGGTTCGTTTCTTACCACTCTTTCATTTTTATTTCAAAGGAAACGCTTTCAGTCTGAAAAACACAAACTGACAGGTACTTCACATTGAATTGTCTCCCCTTCTGACAGGTCGAATACTACATGTGTGCAGGATGTCAAGAATGACATAATTCCATTTCTATCTCTTAATTTTTGAATGTAACGTTTCCACAAACCGAAGATAATACAATGTCATCATCTAAAAGTTTGAAATTGAATGTTGGACCAGAGGTTGAATTAATAAAGGCGAAGTAAGGTTTGGAAGACACCTTAGTCAGCTGAAATACCATGTGATACATATACCTCAGAGTTATGTTTGGCACACATTTACGGCAAAGGAATTCCAATGTAGACGCGTTTGAGGATTTGAAAAAGGGTTCGTTTCTTACCACCCTTTCAATTTTATTTCAAAGGAAACGCTTTCAGTCTGAAAAACACATACTGACAGGTACTTCACATTGAATTGTCTCCCCTTCTGACAGATCGAATTCTACATGTGTGCAGGATGTCAAGAATGACATAACTCCATTTCTATCTCTTAATTTTTTAATGTAATGTTTCCACAAACCGAAGATAATACAATGTCATCATCTAAAAGTTTGAAATTGAATGTTGGACCAGAGGTTGAATTTATTAGGCGAAGTAAGGTTTGGAAGACACCTTAGTCAGCTGAAATACCATGTGATACATGTACCTCAGAGTTATGTTTGGCACACATTTACGGCAAAGGAATTCCAATGTAGACGCGTTTGAGGATTTGAACAAGGGTTCGTTTCTTACCACTCTTTCATTTTTATTTCAAAGGAAACGCTTTCAGTCTGAAAAACACAAACTGTCAGGCTCTTCACATTGAATTGTCTCCCCTTTTGACAGGTCGAATACTACATGTGTGCAGGATGTCAAGAATGACATAGTTCCATTTGTATCTCTTAGTTTTTGAATGTAATGTTTCCACAAACCGAAGATAATACAATGTCATCATCTAAAAGTTTGAAACTGAATGTTGGACCAGAGGTTGAATTAATAAAGGCGAAGTAAGGTTTGGAAGACACCTTAGTCAGCTGAAATACCATGTGATACATATACCTCAGAGTTATATTTGGCACACATTTACGGCAAAGGAATTCCAATGTAGACGCGTTTGAGGTTTTGAACAAGGGTTCGTTTCTTACCACTCTTTCATTTCTAATTCTAAGGAAACGCCTTCAGTCTGAAAAACACAAACTGTCAGGTGCTTCACATTGGATTGTCTCCCCTTCTGACAGGTCGAATGCTACATGTGTGCAGGATGTCAAGAATGACAAAACTCCATTTCTATCTCTTAGTTTTTGAATGTAATGTTTCCACAAACCGAAGATAATACAATGTCATCATCTAAAAGTTTGAAACTGAATGTTGGACCAGAGGTTGAATTAATAAAGGCGAAGTGAGGTTTGGAAGACACCTTAGTCAGCTGAAATACCATGTGATACATATACCTCAGAGTTATATTTGGCACACATTTACGGCAAAGGAATTCCAATGTAGACGCGTTTGAGGTTTTGAACAAGGGTTCGTTTCTTACCACTCTTTCATTTCTAATTCTAAGGAAACGCCTTCAGTCTGAAAAACACAAACTGTCAGGTGCTTCATATTGGATTGTCTCCCCTTCTGACAGGTCGAATGCTACATGTGTGCAGGATGTCAAGAATGACAAAACTCCATTTCTATCTCTTAGTTTTTGAATGTAATGTTTCCACAAACCGAAGATAATACAATGTCATCATCTAAAAGTTTGAAACTGAATGTTGGACCAGAGGTTGAATTAATAAAGGCGAAGTGAGGTTTGGAAGACACCTTAGTCAGCTGAAATACCATGTGATACATATACCTCAGAGTTATATTTGGCACACATTTACGGCAAAGGAATTCCAATGTAGACGCGTTTGAGGATTTGAACAAGGGTTCGTTTCTTACCACTCTTTCATTTTTATTTCAAAGGAAACGCTTTCAGTCTGAAAAACACAAACTGACAGGTACTTCACATTGAATTGTATCCCCTTCTGACAGGTCGAATACTACATGTGTGCAGGATGTCAAGAATGACAAAACTCCATTTGTATCTCTTAGTTTTTGAATGTATTGTTTCCACAAACCGAAGATAATACAATGTCATCATCTAAAAGTTTGAAATTGAATGTTGGACCAGAGGTTGAATTAATAAAGGCAAAGTAAGGTTTGGAAGACACCTTAGTCAGCTGAAATACCATGTGATACATGTACCTCAGAGTTATATTTGGCACACATTTACGGCAAAGGAATTCCAATGTAGGCGCGTTTGAGGATTTGAACAAGGCTTCGTTTCTTACCACTCTTTCATTTTTATTTCAAAGGAAACACTTTCAGTCTGAAAAACACAAACTGACAGGTACTTCACATTGAATTGTCTCCCCTTCTGACAGGTCGAATACTACATGTGTGCAGGATGTCAAGAATGACATAGCTCCATTTGTATCTCTTAGTTTTTGAATGTAATGTTTCCACAAACCGAAGATAATACAATGTCATCATCTATAAGTTTGAAATTGAATGTTGGACCAGAGGTTGAATTAATAAAGGCGAAGTAAGGTTTGGAAGACACCTTAGTCAGCTGAAACACCATGTGATACATATACCTCAGAGTTATGTTTAGCACACATTTACGGCAAAGGAATTCCAATGTAGACGCGTTTGAGGATTTGAAAAAGGGTTCGTTTCTTACCACTCTTTCATTTTTATTTCAAAGGAAACGCTTTCAGTCTGAAAAACACAAACTGACAGGTACTTCACATTGAATTGTCTCCCCTTCTGACAGGTCGAATACTACATGTGTGCAGGATGTCAAGAATGACATAATTCCATTTCTATCTCTTAATTTTTGAATGTAACGTTTCCACAAACCGAAGATAATACAATGTCATCATCTAAAAGTTTGAAATTGAATGTTGGACCAGAGGTTGAATTAATAAAGGCGAAGTAAGGTTTGGAAGACACCTTAGTCAGCTGAAATACCATGTGATACATATACCTCAGAGTTATGTTTGGCACACATTTACGGCAAAGGAATTCCAATGTAGACGCGTTTGAGGATTTGAAAAAGGGTTCGTTTCTTACCACCCTTTCAATTTTATTTCAAAGGAAACGCTTTCAGTCTGAAAAACACATACTGACAGGTACTTCACATTGAATTGTCTCCCCTTCTGACAGATCGAATTCTACATGTGTGCAGGATGTCAAGAATGACATAATTCCATTTCTATCTCTTAATTTTTTAATGTAATGTTTCCACAAACCGAAGATAATACAATGTCATCATCTAAAAGTTTGAAATTGAATGTTGGACCAGAGGTTGAATTTATTAGGCGAAGTAAGGTTTGGAAGACACCTTAGTCAGCTGAAATACCATGTGATACATGTACCTCAGAGTTATGTTTGGCACACATTTACGGCAAAGGAATTCCAATGTAGACGCGTTTGAGGATTTGAACAAGGGTTCGTTTCTTACCACTCTTTCATTTTTATTTCAAAGGAAACGCTTTCAGTCTGAAAAACACAAACTGACAGGTACTTCACATTGAATTGTATCCCCTTCTGACAGGTCGAATACTACATGTGTGCAGGATGTCAAGAATGACAAAACTCCATTTGTATCTCTTAGTTTTTGAATGTATTGTTTCCACAAACCGAAGATAATACAATGTCATCATCTAAAAGTTTGAAATTGAATGTTGGACCAGAGGTTGAATTAATAAAGGCGAAGTAAGGTTTGGAAGACACCTTAGTCAGCTGAAATACCATGTGATACATGTACCTCAGAGTTATATTTGGCACACATTTACGGCAAAGGAATTCCAATGTAGGCGCGTTTGAGGATTTGAACAAGGCTTCGTTTCTTACCACTCTTTCATTTTTATTTCAAAGGAAACACTTTCAGTCTGAAAAACACAAACTGACAGGTACTTCACATTGAATTGTCTCCCCTTCTGACAGGTCGAATACTACATGTGTGCAGGATGTCAAGAATGACATAGCTCCATTTGTATCTCTTAGTTTTTGAATGTAATGTTTCCACAAACCGAAGATAATACAATGTCATCATCTATAAGTTTGAAATTGAATGTTGGACCAGAGGTTGAATTAATAAAGGCGAAGTAAGGTTTGGAAGACACCTTAGTCAGCTGAAACACCATGTGATACATATACCTCAGAGTTATGTTTAGCACACATTTACGGCAAAGGAATTCCAATGTAGACGCGTTTGAGGATTTGAAAAAGGGTTCGTTTCTTACCACTCTTTCATTTTTATTTCAAAGGAAACGCTTTCAGTCTGAAAAACACAAACTGACAGGTACTTCACATTGAATTGTCTCCCCTTCTGACAGGTCGAATACTACATGTGTGCAGGATGTCAAGAATGACATAATTCCATTTCTATCTCTTAATTTTTGAATGTAACGTTTCCACAAACCGAAGATAATACAATGTCATCATCTAAAAGTTTGAAATTGAATGTTGGACCAGAGGTTGAATTAATAAAGGCGAAGTAAGGTTTGGAAGACACCTTAGTCAGCTGAAATACCATGTGATACATATACCTCAGAGTTATGTTTGGCACACATTTACGGCAAAGGAATTCCAATGTAGACGCGTTTGAGGATTTGAAAAAGGGTTCGTTTCTTACCACCCTTTCAATTTTATTTCAAAGGAAACGCTTTCAGTCTGAAAAACACATACTGACAGGTACTTCACATTGAATTGTCTCCCCTTCTGACAGATCGAATTCTACATGTGTGCAGGATGTCAAGAATGACATAATTCCATTTCTATCTCTTAATTTTTTAATGTAATGTTTCCACAAACCGAAGATAATACAATGTCATCATCTAAAAGTTTGAAATTGAATGTTGGACCAGAGGTTGAATTTATTAGGCGAAGTAAGGTTTGGAAGACACCTTAGTCAGCTGAAATACCATGTGATACATGTACCTCAGAGTTATGTTTGGCACACATTTACGGCAAAGGAATTCCAATGTAGACGCGTTTGAGGATTTGAACAAGGGTTCGTTTCTTACCACTCTTTCATTTTTATTTCAAAGGAAACGCTTTCAGTCTGAAAAACACAAACTGTCAGGCTCTTCACATTGAATTGTCTCCCCTTTTGACAGGTCGAATACTACATGTGTGCAGGATGTCAAGAATGACATAGTTCCATTTGTATCTCTTAGTTTTTGAATGTAATGTTTCCACAAACCGAAGATAATACAATGTCATCATCTAAAAGTTTGAAACTGAATGTTGGACCAGAGGTTGAATTAATAAAGGCGAAGTGAGGTTTGGAAGACACCTTAGTCAGCTGAAATACCATGTGATACATATACCTCAGAGTTATATTTGGCACACATTTACGGCAAAGGAATTCCAATGTAGACGCGTTTGAGGTTTTGAACAAGGGTTCGTTTCTTACCACTCTTTCATTTCTAATTCTAAGGAAACGCCTTCAGTCTGAAAAACACAAACTGTCAGGTGCTTCACATTGGATTGTCTCCCCTTCTGACAGGTCGAATGCTACATGTGTGCAGGATGTCAAGAATGACAAAACTCCATTTCTATCTCTTAGTTTTTGAATGTAATGTTTCCACAAACCGAAGATAATACAATGTCATCATCTAAAAGTTTGAAACTGAATGTTGGACCAGAGGTTGAATTAATAAAGGCGAAGTGAGGTTTGGAAGACACCTTAGTCAGCTGAAATACCATGTGATACATATACCTCAGAGTTATATTTGGCACACATTTACGGCAAAGGAATTCCAATGTAGACGCGTTTGAGGTTTTGAACAAGGGTTCGTTTCTTACCACTCTTTCATTTCTAATTCTAAGGAAACGCCTTCAGTCTGAAAAACACAAACTGTCAGGTGCTTCATATTGGATTGTCTCCCCTTCTGACAGGTCGAATGCTACATGTGTGCAGGATGTCAAGAATGACAAAACTCCATTTCTATCTCTTAGTTTTTGAATGTAATGTTTCCACAAACCGAAGATAATACAATGTCATCATCTAAAAGTTTGAAATTGAATGTTGGACCAGAGGTTGAATTAATAAAGGCGAAGTAAGGTTTGGAAGACACCTTAGTCAGCTGAAATACCATGTGATACATATACCTCAGAGTTATGTTTGGCACACATTTACGGCAAAGGAATTCCAATGTAGACGCGTTTGAGGATTTGAACAAGGGTTCGTTTCTTACCACTCTTTCATTTTTATTTCAAAGGAAACGCTTTCAGTCTGAAAAACACAAACTGTCAGGCTCTTCACATTGAATTGTCTCCCCTTTTGACAGGTCGAATACTACATGTGTGCAGGATGTCAAGAATGACATAGTTCCATTTGTATCTCTTAGTTTTTGAATGTAATGTTTCCACAAACCGAAGATAATACAATGTCATCATCTAAAAGTTTGAAATTGAATGTTGGACCAGAGGTTGAATTAATAAAGGCGAAGTAAGGTTTGGAAGACACCTTAGTCAGCTGAAATACCATGTGATACATATACCTCAGAGTTATATTTGGCACACATTTACGCCAAAGGAATTCCAGTGTAGAAGCGTTTGAGGATTTGAACAAGGGTTCGTTTCTTACCACCCTTTCATTTTTATTTCAAAGGAAACGCTTTCAGTCTGAAAAACACAAACTGTCAGGCTCTTCACATTGAATTGTCTCCTCTTCTGACAGGTCGAATACTACATGTGTGCAGGATGTCAAGAATGACAAAACTCCATTTCTATCTCTTAATTTTTTAATGTAATGTTTCCACAAACCGAAGATAATACAATGTCATCATCTAAAAGTTTGAAATTGAATGTTGGACCAGAGGTTGAATTAATAAAGGCGAAGTAAGGTTTGGAAGACACCTTAGTCAGCTGAAATACCATGTGATACATATACCTCAGAGTTATGTTTGGCACACATTTACGGCAAAGGAATTCCAATGTAGACGCGTTTGAGGATTTGAACAAGGGTTCGTTTCTTACCACTCTTTCATTTCTAATTCAAAGGAAACGCTTTCAGTCTGAAAAACACAAACTGTCAGGCTCTTCACATTGAATTGTGTCCCCTTCTGACAGGTCGAATACTACATGTGTGCAGGATGTCAAGAATGACATAGCTCCATTTGTATCTCTTAGTTTTTGAATGTAATGTTTCCACAAACCGAAGATAATACAATGTCATCATCTATAAGTTTGAAATTGAATGTTGGACCAGAGGTTGAATTAATAAAGGCGAAGTAAGGTTTGGAAGACACCTTAGTCAGCTGAAATACCATGTGATACATATACCTCAGAGTTATATTTGGCACACATTTACGGCAAAGGAATTCCAATGTAGACGCGTTTGAGGATTTGAACAAGGGTTCGTTTCTTACCACTCTTTCATTTCTAATTCTAAGGAAACGCCTTCAGTCTGAAAAACACAAACTGTCAGGTGCTTCACATTGGATTGTCTCCCCTTCTGACAGGTCGAATGCTACATGTGTGCAGGATGTCAAGAATGACAAAACTCCATTTCTATCTCTTAGTTTTTGAATGTAATGTTTCCACAAACCGAAGATAATACAATATCATCATCTAAAAGTTTGAAATTGAATGTTGGACCAGAGGTTGAATTAATAAAGGCGAAGTAAGGTTTGGAAGACACCTTAGTCAGCTGAAATACCATGTGATACATATACCTCAGAGTTATGTTTGGCACACATTTACGGCAAAGGAATTCCAATGTAGACGCGTTTGAGGATTTGAACAAGGGTTCGTTTCTTACCACTCTTTCATTATTATTTCAAAGGAAACGCTTTCAGTCTGAAAAACACAAACTGTCAGGCGCTTCACATTGAATTGTCTCCCCTTTTGACAGGTCGAATACTACATGTGTGCAGGATGTCAAGAATGACAAAACTCCATTTGTATCTCTTAGTTTTTGAATGTAATGTTTCCACAAACCGAAGATAATACAATGTCATCATCTAAAAGTTTGAAATTGAATGTTGGACCAGAGGCTGAATTAATAAAGGCGAAGTAAGGTTTGGAAGACACCTTAGTCAGCTGAAATACCACGTGATACATATACCTCAGAGTTATGTTTGGCACACATTTACGGCAAAGGAATTCCAATGTAGACGCGTTTGAGGATTTGAACAAGGGTTCGTTTCTTACCACTCTTTCATTTTTATTTCAAAGGAAACGCTTTCAGTCTGAAAAACACAAACTGACAGGTACTTCACATTGAATTGTCTCCCCTTCTGACAGGTCGAATGCTACATGTGTGCAGGATGTCAAGAATGACAAAACTCCATTTGTATCTCTTAGTTTTTGAATGTATTGTTTCCACAAACCGAAGATAATACAATGTCATCATCTAAAAGTTTGAAATTGAATGTTGGACCAGAGGTTGAATTAATAAAGGCGAAGTAAGGTTTGGAAGACACCTTAGTCAGCTGAAATACCATGTGATACATATACCTCAGAGTTATATTTAGCACACATTTACGGCAAAGGAATTCCAATGTAGACGCGTTTGAGGATTTGAAAAAGGGTTCGTTTCTTACCACTCTTTCATTTTTATTTCAAAGGAAACGCTTTCAGTCTGAAAAACACAAACTGACAGGTACTTCACATTGAATTGTCTCCCCTTCTGACAGGTCGAATACTACATGTGTGCAGGATGTCAAGAATGACATAATTCCATTTCTATCTCTTAATTTTTGAATGTAACGTTTCCACAAACCGAAGATAATACAATGTCATCATCTAAAAGTTTGAAATTGAATGTTGGACCAGAGGTTGAATTAATAAAGGCGAAGTAAGGTTTGGAAGACACCTTAGTCAGCTGAAATACCATGTGATACATATACCTCAGAGTTATGTTTGGCACACATTTACGGCAAAGGAATTCCAATGTAGACGCGTTTGAGGATTTGAAAAAGGGTTCGTTTCTTACCACCCTTTCAATTTTATTTCAAAGGAAACGCTTTCAGTCTGAAAAACACATACTGACAGGTACTTCACATTGAATTGTCTCCCCTTCTGACAGGTCGAATACTACATGTGTGCAGGATGTCAAGAATGACAAAACTCCATTTGTATCTCTTAGTTTTTGAATGTATTGTTTCCACAAACCGAAGATAATACAATGTCATCATCTAAAAGTTTGAAATTGAATGTTGGACCAGAGGTTGAATTAATAAAGGCGAAGTAAGGTTTGGAAGACACCTTAGTCAGCTGAAATACCATGTGATACATGTACCTCAGAGTTATATTTGGCACACATTTACGGCAAAGGAATTCCAATGTAGGCGCGTTTGAGGATTTGAACAAGGCTTCGTTTCTTACCACTCTTTCATTTTTATTTCAAAGGAAACACTTTCAGTCTGAAAAACACAAACTGACAGGTACTTCACATTGAATTGTCTCCCCTTCTGACAGGTCGAATACTACATGTGTGCAGGATGTCAAGAATGACATAGCTCCATTTGTATCTCTTAGTTTTTGAATGTAATGTTTCCACAAACCGAAGATAATACAATGTCATCATCTATAAGTTTGAAATTGAATGTTGGACCAGAGGTTGAATTAATAAAGGCGAAGTAAGGTTTGGAAGACACCTTAGTCAGCTGAAACACCATGTGATACATATACCTCAGAGTTATATTTAGCACACATTTACGGCAAAGGAATTCCAATGTAGACGCGTTTGAGGATTTGAAAAAGGGTTCGTTTCTTACCACTCTTTCATTTCTATTTCAAAGGAAACGCTTTCAGTCTGAAAAACACAAACTGACAGGTACTTCACATTGAATTGTCTCCCCTTCTGACAGGTCGAATACTACATGTGTGCAGGATGTCAAGAATGACATAATTCCATTTCTATCTCTTAATTTTTGAATGTAACGTTTCCACAAACCGAAGATAATACAATGTCATCATCTAAAAGTTTGAAATTGAATGTTGGACCAGAGGTTGAATTAATAAAGGCGAAGTAAGGTTTGGAAGACACCTTAGTCAGCTGAAATACCATGTGATACATATACCTCAGAGTTATGTTTGGCACACATTTACGGCAAAGGAATTCCAATGTAGACGCGTTTGAGGATTTGAAAAAGGGTTCGTTTCTTACCACCCTTTCAATTTTATTTCAAAGGAAACGCTTTCAGTCTGAAAAACACATACTGACAGGTACTTCACATTGAATTGTCTCCCCTTCTGACAGATCGAATTCTACATGTGTGCAGGATGTCAAGAATGACATAACTCTATTTCTATCTCTTAATTTTTGAATGTAATGTTTCCACAAACCGAAGATAATACAATGTCATCATCTAAAAGTTTGAAATTGAATGTTGGACCAGAGGTTGAATTAATAAAGGCGAAGTAAGGTTTGGAAGACACCTTAGTCAGCTGAAACACCATGTGATACATATACCTCAGAGTTATATTTAGCACACATTTACGGCAAAGGAATTCCAATGTAGGCGCGTTTGAGGATTTGAAAAAGGGTTCGTTTCTTACCACTCTTTCATTTTTATTTCAAAGGAAACGCTTTCAGTCTGAAAAACACAAACTGTCAGGCTCTTCAGATTGAATTGTCTCCCCTTTTGACAGGTCGAATACTACATGTGTGCAGGATGTCAAGAATGACATAGCTCCATTTGTATCTCTTAGTTTTTGAATGTAATGTTTCCACAAACCGAAGATAATACAATGTCATCATCTATAAGTTTGAAATTGAATGTTGGACCAGAGGTTGAATTAATAAAGGCGAAGTAAGGTTTGGAAGACACCTGAGTCAGCTGAAACACCATGTGATACATATACCTCAGAGTTATGTTTGGCACACATTTAGGCAAAGGAATTCCAATGTAGACGCGTTTGAGGTTTTGAAAAAGGGTTCGTTTCTTACCACTCTTTCATTTTTATTTCAAAGGAAACGCTTTCAGTCTGAAAAACACAAACTGTCAGGTGCTTCACATTGGATTGTCTCCCCTTCTGACAGGTCGAATGCTACATGTGTGCAGGATGTCAAGAATGACAAAACTCCATTTCTATCTCTTAATTTTTTAATGTAGTGTTTCCACAAACCGAAGATAATACAATGTCATCATCTAAAAGTTTGAAATTGAATGTTGGACCAGAGGTTGAATTAATAAAGGCGAAGTAAGGTTTGGAAGACACCTTAGTCAGCTGAAATACCATGTGATACATATACCTCAGAGTTATGTTTGGCACACATTTACGGCAAAGGAACTCCAATGTAGACGCGTTTGAGGATTTGAACAAGGGTTCGTTTCTTACCACTCTTTCATTTTTATTTCAAAGGAAACGCTTTCAGTCTGAAAAACACAAACTGTCAGGCTCTTCAGATTGAATTGTCTCCCCTTTTGACAGGTCGAATACTACATGTGTGCAGGATGTCAAGAATGACATAGCTCCATTTGTATCTCTTAGTTTTTGAATGTAATGTTTCCACAAACCGAAGATAATACAATGTCATCATCTATAAGTTTGAAATTGAATGTTGGACCAGAGGTTGAATTAATAAAGGCGAAGTAAGGTTTGGAAGACACCTTAGTCAGCTGAAATACCATGTGATACATATACCTCAGAGTTATATTTGGCACACATTTACGGCAAAGGAATTCCAATGTAGACGCGTTTGAGGATTTGAACAAGGGTTCGTTTCTTACCACTCTTTCATTTCTAATTCTAAGGAAACGCCTTCAGTCTGAAAAACACAAACTGTCAGGTGCTTCACATTGGATTGTCTCCCCTTCTGACAGGTCGAATGCTACATGTGTGCAGGATGTCAAGAATGACAAAACTCCATTTCTATCTCTTAGTTTTTGAATGTAATGTTTCCACAAACCGAAGATAATACAATATCATCATCTAAAAGTTTGAAATTGAATGTTGGACCAGAGGTTGAATTAATAAAGGCGAAGTAAGGTTTGGAAGACACCTTAGTCAGCTGAAATACCATGTGATACATATACCTCAGAGTTATGTTTGGCACACATTTACGGCAAAGGAATTCCAATGTAGACGCGTTTGAGGATTTGAACAAGGGTTCGTTTCTTACCACTCTTTCATTATTATTTCAAAGGAAACGCTTTCAGTCTGAAAAACACAAACTGTCAGGCGCTTCACATTGAATTGTCTCCCCTTTTGACAGGTCGAATACTACATGTGTGCAGGATGTCAAGAATGACAAAACTCCATTTGTATCTCTTAGTTTTTGAATGTAATGTTTCCACAAACCGAAGATAATACAATGTCATCATCTAAAAGTTTGAAATTGAATGTTGGACCAGAGGTTGAATTAATAAAGGCGAAGTAAGGTTTGGAAGACACCTTAGTCAGCTGAAATACCACGTGATACATATACCTCAGAGTTATGTTTGGCACACATTTACGGCAAAGGAATTCCAATGTAGACGCGTTTGAGGATTTGAACAAGGGTTCGTTTCTTACCACTCTTTCATTTTTATTTCAAAGGAAACGCTTTCAGTCTGAAAAACACAAACTGACAGGTACTTCACATTGAATTGTATCCCCTTCTGACAGGTCGAATACTACATGTGTGCAGGATGTCAAGAATGACATAGCTCCATTTGTATCTCTTAGTTTTTGAATGTATTGTTTCCACAAACCGAAGATAATACAATGTCATCATCTAAAAGTTTGAAATTGAATGTTGGACCAGAGGTTGAATTAATAAAGGCGAAGTAAGGTTTGGAAGACACCTTAGTCAGCTGAAATACCATGTGATACATGTACCTCAGAGTTATATTTGGCACACATTTACGGCAAAGGAATTCCAATGTAGGCGCGTTTGAGGATTTGAACAAGGGTTCGTTTCTTACCACTCTTTCATTTTTATTTCAAAGGAAACACTTTCAGTCTGAAAAACACAAACTGACAGGTACTTCACATTGAATTGTCTCCCCTTCTGACAGGTCGAATACTACATGTGTGCAGGATGTCAAGAATGACATAACTCTATTTCTATCTCTTATTTTTTTAATGTAATGTTTCCACAAACCGAAAATAATACAATATCATCATCTAAAAGTTTGAAATTAAATGTTGGACCAGAGGTTGAATTAACAAAAGCGAAGTAAGGTTTGGAAGACACCTTAGTCAGCTGAAACACCATGTGATACATATACATCAGAGTTTTATTTAGCACACATTTGCTGCAATGGAATTCCAATGTAGACGCGTTTGAGGATTTGAAAAAGGGTTCGTTTCTTACCACTCTTTCATTTCTAATTCTAAGGAAACGCTTTCAGTCTGAAAAACACAAACTGTCAGGTGCTTCACATTGAATTGTCTCCCCTTCTGACAGGTCGAATACTACATGTGTGCAGGATGTCAAGAATGACATAGCTCCATTTGTATCTCTTAGTTTTTGAATGTAATGTTTCCACAAACCGAAGATAATACAATGTCATCATCTATAAGTTTGAAATTGAATGTTGGACCAGAGGTTGAATTAATAAAGGCGAAGTAAGGTTTGGAAGACACCTTAGTCAGCTGAAACACCATGTGATACATATACCTCAGAGTTATATTTAGCACACATTTACGGCAAAGGAATTCCAATGTAGACGCGTTTGAGGATTTGAAAAAGGGTTCGTTTCTTACCACTCTTTCATTTTTATTTCAAAGGAAACGCTTTCAGTCTGAAAAACACAAACTGACAGGTACTTCACATTGAATTGTCTCCCCTTCTGACAGGTCGAATACTACATGTGTGCAGGATGTCAAGAATGACATAACTCCATTTCTATCTCTTAATTTTTGAATGTAACGTTTCCACAAACCGAAGATAATACAATGTCATCATCTAAAAGTTTGAAATTGAATGTTGGACCAGAGGTTGAATTAATAAAGGCGAAGTAAGGTTTGGAAGACACCTTAGTCAGCTGAAACACCGTGTGATACATATACCTCAGAGTTATGTTTGGCACACATTTACGGCAAAGGAATTCCAATGTAGACGCGTTTGAGGATTTGAAAAAGGGTTCGTTTCTTACCACCCTTTCAATTTTATTTCAAAGGAAACGCTTTCAGTCTGAAAAACACATACTGACAGGTACTTCACATTGAATTGTCTCCCCTTCTGACAGATCGAATTCTACATGTGTGCAGGATGTCAAGAATGACATAACTCTATTTCTATCTCTTAATTTTTGAATGTAATGTTTCCACAAACCGAAGATAATACAATGTCATCATCTAAAAGTTTGAAATTGAATGTTGGACCAGAGGTTGAATTAATAAAGGCGAAGTAAGGTTTGGAAGACACCTTAGTCAGCTGAAACACCATGTGATACATATACCTCAGAGTTATATTTAGCACACATTTACGGCAAAGGAATTCCAATGTAGACGCGTTTGAGGATTTGAAAAAGGGTTCGTTTCTTACCACTCTTTCATTTTTATTTCAAAGGAAACGCTTTCAGTCTGAAAAACACAAACTGACAGGTACTTCACATTGAATTGTCTCCCCTTCTGACAGGTCGAATACTACATGTGTGCAGGATGTCAAGAATGACATAACTCCATTTCTATCTCTTAATTTTTGAATGTAATGTTCCCACAAACCGAAGATAATACAATGTCATCATCTAAAAGTTTGAAATTGAATGTTCGACCAGAGGTTGAATTAATAAAGGCGAAGTAAGGTTTGGAAGACACCTTAGTCAGCTGAAATACCATGTGATACATGTACCTCAGAGTTATATTTGGCACACATTTACGGCAAAGGAATTCCAATGTAGGCGGGTTTGAGGATTTGAACAAGGGTTCGTTTCTTACCACTCTTTCATTTTTATTTCAAAGGAAACGCTTTCAGTCTGAAAAACACAAACTGACAGGTACTTCACATTGAATTGTCTCCCCTTCTGACAGGTCGAATACTACATGTGTGCAGGATGTCAAGAATGACATAACTCTATTCTTATCTCTTAATTTTTGAATGTAATGTTTCCACAAACCGAAGATAATACAATGTCATCATCTAAAATTTGAAATTGAATGTTGGACCAGAGGTTGAATTAATAAAAGCGAAGTAAGGTTTGGAAGACACCTTAGTCAGCTGAAACACCATGTGATACATATACCTCAGAGTTATATTTAGCACACATTTGCGGCAAAGGAATTCCAATGTAGACACGTTTGAGGTTTTGAAAAAGGGTTCGTTTCTTACCACTCTTTCATTTTTATTTCAAAGGAAACGCTTTCAGTCTGAAAAAACACAAACTGTCAGGCGCTTCACATTGAATTGTCTCCCCTTCTGACAGGTCGAATACTACATGTGTGCAGGATGTCAAGAATGACATATCTAAATTTGTATCACTTAGTTTTTGAATGTAATGTTTGCACAAACCGAAGATAGTACAATGTCATCATCTAAAAGTTTCAAATTGAATGTTGGACCAGAGGTTGAATTAATAAAGGCGAAGTAAGGTTTGGAAGACACCTTAGTCAGCTGAAATACCATGTGATACATGTACCTCAGAGTTATATTTGGCACACATTTACGGCAAAGGAATTCCAATGTAGGCACGTTTGAGGATTTGAACAAGGGTTCGTTTCTTACCACTCTTTCATTTTTATTTCAAAGGAAACACTTTCAGTCTGAAAAACACAAACTGACAGGTACTTCACATTGAATTGTCTCCCCTTCTGACAGGTCGAATACTACATGTGTGCAGGATGTCAAGAATGACATAACTCTATTTCTATCTCTCAATTTTTGAATGTAATGTTTCCACAAACCGAAGATAATACAATATCATCATCTAAAAGTTTGAAATTGAATGTTGGACCAGAGGTTGAATTAACAAAAGCGAAGTAAGGTTTGGAAGACACCTTAGTCAGCTGGCACACCATGTGATACATATACATCAGAGTTTTATTTAGCACACATTTGCTGCAAAGGAATTCCAATGTAGACGCGTTTGAGGATTTGAACAAGGGTTCGTTTCTTACCACTCTTTCATTTCTAATTCTAAGGAAACGCTTTCAGTCTGAAAAACACAAACTGTCAGGCTCTTCACATTGAATTGTCTCCCCTTTTGACAGGTCGAATACTACATGTGTGCAGGATGTCAAGAATGACATAGCTCCATTTGTATCTCTTAGTTTTTGAATGTAATGTTTCCACAAACCGAAGATAATACAATGTCATCATCTATAAGTTTGAAATTGAATGTTGGACCAGAGGTTGAATTAATAAAGGCGAAGTAAGGTTTGGAAGACACCTTAGTCAGCTGAAATACCATGTGATACATATACCTCAGAGTTATGTTTGGCACACATTTACGGCAAAGGAATTCCAATGTAGACGCGTTTGAGGATTTGAACAAGGGTTCGTTTCTTACCACCCTTTCAATTTTTTTTCAAAGGAAACGCTTTCAGTCTGAAAAACACATACTGACAGGTACTTCACATTGAATTTTCTCCCCTTCTGACAGGTCGAATACTACATGTGTGCAGGATGTCAAGAATGACATAACTCTATTTCTATCTCTTAATTTTTGAATGTAATGTTTCCACAAACCGAAGATAATACAATGTCATCATCTAAAAGTTTGAAATTGAATGTTGGACCAGAGGTTGAATTAATAAAGGCGAAGTAAGGTTTGGAAGACACCTTAGTCAGCTGAAACACCATGTGATACATATACCTCAGAGTTATATTTAGCACACATTTACGGCAAAGGAATTCCAATGTAGACGCGTTTGAGGATTTGAAAAAGGGTTCGTTTCTTACCACTCTTTCATTTTTATTTCAAAGGAAACGCTTTCAGTCTGAAAAACACAAACTGACAGGTACTTCACATTGAATTGTCTCCCCTTCTGACAGGTCGAATACTACATGTGTGCAGGATGTCAAGAATGACATAACTCCATTTCTATCTCTTAATTTTTGAATGTAATGTTCCCACAAACCGAAGATAATACAATGTCATCATCTAAAAGTTTGAAATTGAATGTTCGACCAGAGGTTGAATTAATAAAGGCGAAGTAAGGTTTGGAAGACACCTTAGTCAGCTGAAATACCATGTGATACATGTACCTCAGAGTTATATTTGGCACACATTTACGGCAAAGGAATTCCAATGTAGGCGGGTTTGAGGATTTGAACAAGGGTTCGTTTCTTACCACTCTTTCATTTTTATTTCAAAGGAAACGCTTTCAGTCTGAAAAACACAAACTGACAGGTACTTCACATTGAATTGTCTCCCCTTCTGACAGGTCGAATACTACATGTGTGCAGGATGTCAAGAATGACATAACTCTATTCTTATCTCTTAATTTTTGAATGTAATGTTTCCACAAACCGAAGATAATACAATGTCATCATCTAAAATTTGAAATTGAATGTTGGACCAGAGGTTGAATTAATAAAAGCGAAGTAAGGTTTGGAAGACACCTTAGTCAGCTGAAACACCATGTGATACATATACCTCAGAGTTATATTTAGCACACATTTGCGGCAAAGGAATTCCAATGTAGACACGTTTGAGGTTTTGAAAAAGGGTTCGTTTCTTACCACTCTTTCATTTTTATTTCAAAGGAAACGCTTTCAGTCTGAAAAAACACAAACTGTCAGGCGCTTCACATTGAATTGTCTCCCCTTCTGACAGGTCGAATACTACATGTGTGCAGGATGTCAAGAATGACATATCTAAATTTGTATCACTTAGTTTTTGAATGTAATGTTTGCACAAACCGAAGATAGTACAATGTCATCATCTAAAAGTTTCAAATTGAATGTTGGACCAGAGGTTGAATTAATAAAGGCGAAGTAAGGTTTGGAAGACACCTTAGTCAGCTGAAATACCATGTGATACATGTACCTCAGAGTTATATTTGGCACACATTTACGGCAAAGGAATTCCAATGTAGGCACGTTTGAGGATTTGAACAAGGGTTCGTTTCTTACCACTCTTTCATTTTTATTTCAAAGGAAACACTTTCAGTCTGAAAAACACAAACTGACAGGTACTTCACATTGAATTGTCTCCCCTTCTGACAGGTCGAATACTACATGTGTGCAGGATGTCAAGAATGATATAACTCTATTTCTATCTCTCAATTTTTGAATGTAATGTTTCCACAAACCGAAGATAATACAATATCATCATCTAAAAGTTTGAAATTGAATGTTGGACCAGAGGTTGAATTAACAAAAGCGAAGTAAGGTTTGGAAGACACCTTAGTCAGCTGGCACACCATGTGATACATATACATCAGAGTTTTATTTAGCACACATTTGCTGCAAAGGAATTCCAATGTAGACGCGTTTGAGGATTTGAACAAGGGTTCGTTTCTTACCACTCTTTCATTTCTAATTCTAAGGAAACGCTTTCAGTCTGAAAAACACAAACTGTCAGGCTCTTCACATTGAATTGTCTCCCCTTTTGACAGGTCGAATACTACATGTGTGCAGGATGTCAAGAATGACATAGCTCCATTTGTATCTCTTAGTTTTTGAATGTAATGTTTCCACAAACCGAAGATAATACAATGTCATCATCTATAAGTTTGAAATTGAATGTTGGACCAGAGGTTGAATTAATAAAGGCGAAGTAAGGTTTGGAAGACACCTTAGTCAGCTGAAATACCATGTGATACATATACCTCAGAGTTATGTTTGGCACACATTTACGGCAAAGGAATTCCAATGTAGACGCGTTTGAGGATTTGAACAAGGGTTCGTTTCTTACCACCCTTTCAATTTTATTTCAAAGGAAACGCTTTCAGTCTGAAAAACACATACTGACAGGTACTTCACATTGAATTTTCTCCCCTTCTGACAGGTCGAATACTACATGTGTGCAGGATGTCAAGAATGACATAACTCTATTTCTATCTCTTAATTTTTGAATGTAATGTTTCCACAAACCGAAGATAATACAATGTCATCATCTAAAAGTTTGAAATTGAATGTTGGACCAGAGGTTGAATTAATAAAGGCGAAGTAAGGTTTGGAAGACACCTTAGTCAGCTGAAATACCATGTGATACATATACCTCAGAGTTATGTTTGGCACACATTTAGGCAAAGGAATTCCAATGTAGACGCGTTTGAGGATTTGAACAAGGGTTCGTTTCTTACCACTCTTTCATTTTTATTTCAAAGGAAACGCTTTCAGTCTGAAAAACACAAACTGACAGGTACTTCACATTGAATTGTCTCCCCTTTTGACAGGTCGAATACTACATGTGTGCAGGATGTCAAGAATGACATAGCTCTATTTGTATCTCTTAGTTTTTGAATGTAATGTTTCCACAAACCGAAGATAATACAATGTCATCATCTAAAAGTTTGAAATTGAATGTTCGACCAGAGGTTGAATTAAGAAACGCGAAGAGAGATTTTGAAAAACACCATACTCAACTGAAATATCATGTTATACATTATCGAATGCTACAATGTTGTGTGCCAGCAGTCTGATTTCGGACATTTTCGTAAAGTATTTAAAAAGGAACCATTCAGCAACGTATGTAGGGGTATCTCCAATAACTGAGGCGACGTTTTAACATTGCAGGCGTTTGTAGGCATTGGTCTGATGTAAAACATTGTCGATGTATCGATAAACTGCAATGTTGTGTGCCAGCAGACAGACTTGCGACATCTTCGGGTAGTATTTAAAAAGGAACCATTCAGCAATGTATGTAGGGCTATCTCCAATAACTGAGCCGACGTTTTAACATTGCAAGGGCTCTGTAGGCATTGGTCTGATGTAAAACATTGTCGATGTATCGATAAAGTACAATGTTGTGTGCCAGCAGACAGACTTGCGACATCTTCGGGTAGTATTTAAAAAGGAACCATTCAGCAACGTATGTAGGGGTATCTCCAATAACTGAGGCGACGTTTTAACATTGCAGGCGTTTGTGGGCATTGGTCTGATGTAAAACATTGTCGATGTATCGATAAACTGCAATGTTGTGTGCCAGCAGAACGATTTTGGACATTTTCGGGTAGTTTTAAAGGAACCATTCAGCAACGTATGTAGGGGTATCTCCAATAACTGAGGCGACGTTTTAACATTGCAGGCGTTTGTGGGCATTGGTCTGATGTAAAACATTGTCGATGTATCGATAAAGCACAATGTTGTGTGCCAGCAGACCGATTTTGGACATTTTCGGGTAGTATTAAAGGAATCATTCAGCAACGTATGTAGGGGTATCTCCAATAACTGAGGCGACGTTTTAACATTGCAAGCGATTTGTAGGCATTGGTCTGATGTAAAACATTGTCGATGTATCGATAAAGTACAATGTTGTGTGCCAGCAGACAGACTTGCGACATCTTCGGGTAGTACTTAAAAAGGAACCATTCAGCAATGTATGTAGGGCTATCTCCAATAACTGAGGCGACGTTTTAACATTGCAAGCGCTTTGTAGGCATTGGTCTGATGTAAAACATTGTCGATGTATCGATAAAGTACAATGTTGTGTGCCAGCAGACAGACTTGCGACATCTTCGGGTAGTACTTAAAAAGGAACCATTCAGCAACGTATGTAGGGGTATCTCCAATAACTGAGGCGACGTTTTAACATTGCAGGCGTTTGTGGGCATTGGTCTGATGTAAAACATTGTCGATGTATCGATAAAGTACAATGTTGTGTGCCAGCAGACAGACTTGCGACATCTTCGGGTAGTATTTAAAAAGGAACCATTCAGCAATGTATGTAGGGGTATCTCCAATAACTGAGGCGACGTTTTAACATTGCAAGCGCTTTGTAGGCATTGGTCTGATGTAAAACATTGTCGATGTATCGATAAAGTACAATGTTGTGTGCCAGCAGACAGACTTGCGACATCTTCGGGTAGTACTTAAAAAGGAACCATTCAGCAACGTATGTAGGGCTATCTCCAATAACTGAGGCGACGTTTTAACATTGCAGGCGT
Organism: Haliotis asinina; assembly: GCF_037392515.1. NCBI lineage: Eukaryota > Metazoa > Mollusca > Gastropoda > Lepetellida > Haliotidae > Haliotis > Haliotis asinina. Next base: position 45,242,088 of record NC_090287.1, read on the forward strand.
TTGTGGACATTGGTCTGATGTAAAACATTGTCGATGTATCGATAAAGTACAATGTTGTGTGCCAGCAGACAGACTTGCGACATCTTCGGGTAGTATTTAAAAAGGAACCATTCAGCAACGTATGTAGGGGTATCTCCAATAACTGAGGCGACGTTTTAACATTGCAGGCGTTTGTGGGCATTGGTCTGATGTAAAACATTGTCGATGTATCGATAAACTGCAATGTTGTGTGCCAGCAGACCGATTTTGGACATTTTCGGGTAGTTTTAAAGGAACCATTCAGCAACGTATGTAGGGGTATCTCCAATAACTGAGGCGACGTTTTAACATTGCAGGCGTTTGTGGGCATTGGTCTGATGTAAAACATTGTCGATGTATCGATAAAGCACAATGTTGTGTGCCAGCAGACCGATTTTGGACATTTTCGGGTAGTATTAAAGGAATCATTCAGCAACGTATGTAGGGCTATCTCCAATAACTGAGGCGACGTTTTAACATTGCAAGCGCTTTGTAGGCATTGGTCTGATGTAAAACATTGTCGATGTATCGATAAAGTACAATGTTGTGTGCCAGCAGACAGACTTGCGACATCTTCGGGTAGTACTTAAAAAGGAACCATTCAGCAACGTATGTAGGGGTATCTCCAATAACTGAGGCGACGTTTTAACATTGCAAGCGCTTTGTAGGCATTGGTCTGATGTAAAACATTGTCGATGTATCGATAAAGTACAATGTTGTGTGCCAGCAGACAGACTTGCGACATCTTCGGGTAGTACTTAAAAAGGAACCATTCAGCAACGTATGTAGGGGTATCTCCAATAACTGAGGCGACGTTTTAACATTGCAGGCGTTTGTGGGCATTGGTCTGATGTAAAACATTGTCGATGTATCGATAAAGTACAATGTTGTGTGCCAGCAGACAGACTTGCGACATCTTCGGGTAGTATTTAAAAAGGAACCATTCAGCAATGTATGTAGGGGTATCTCCAATAACTGAGGCGACGTTTTAACATTGCAAGCGCTTTGTAGGCATTGGTCTGATGTAAAACATTGTCGATGTATCGATAAAGTACAATGTTGTGTGCCAGCAGACAGACTTGCGACATCTTCGGGTAGTACTTAAAAAGGAACCATTCAGCAACGTATGTAGGGCTATCTCCAATAACTGAGGCGACGTTTTAACATTGCAGGCGTTTGTGGACATTGGTCTGATGTAAAACATTGTCGATGTATCGATAAAGTACAATGTTGTGTGCCAGCAGACAGACTTGCGACATCTTCGGGTAGTATTTAAAAAGGAACCATTCAGCAATGTATGTAGGGGTATCTCCAATAACTGAGGCGACGTTTTAACATTGCAAGCGCTTTGTGGGCATTGGTCTGATGTAAAACATTGTCGATGTATCGATAAACTGCAATGTTGTGTGCCAGCAGACCGATTTTGGACATTTTCGGGTAGTATTTAAAAAGGAACCATTCAGCAATGTATGTAGGGGTATCTCCAATAACTGAGCCGACGTTTTAACATTGCAAGGGCTCTGTAGGCATTGGTCTGATGTAAAACATTGTCGATGTATCGATAAAGTACAATGTTGTGTGCCAGCAGACAGACTTGCGACATCTTCGGGTAGTATTTAAAAAGGAACCATTCAGCAACGTATGTAGGGGTATCTCCAATAACTGAGGCGACGTTTTAACATTGCAGGCGTTTGTGGGCATTGGTCTGATGTAAAACATTGTCGATGTATCGATAAACTGCAATGTTGTGTGCCAGCAGAACGATTTTGTACATTTTCGGGTAGTTTTAAAGGAACCATTCAGCAACGTATGTAGGGGCATCTCCAATAACTGAGGCGACGTTTTAACATTGCAGGCGTTTGTGGGCATTGGTCTGATGTAAAACATTGTCGATGTATCGATAAAGCACAATGTTGTGTGCCAGCAGACCGATTTTGGACATTTTCGGGTAGTATTAAAGGAATCATTCAGCAACGTATGTAGGGGTATCTCCAATAACTGAGGCGACGTTTCAACATTGCAAGCGCTTTGTCGGCATTGGTCTGATGTAAAACATTGTCGATGTATCGATAAAGTACAATGTTGTGTGCCAGCAGACAGACTTGCGACATCTTCGGGTAGTACTTAAAAAGGAACCATTCAGCAACGTATGTAGGGGTATCTCCAATAACTGAGGCGACGTTTTAACATTGCAGGCGTTTGTGGGCATTGGTCTGATGTAAAACATTGTCGATGTATCGATAAAGTACAATGTTGTGTGCCAGCAGACAGACTTGCGACATCTTCGGGTAGTACTTAAAAAGGAACCATTCAGCAACGTATGTAGGGGTATCTCCAATAACTGAGGCGACGTTTTAACATTGCAGGCGTTTGTGGGCATTGGTCTGATGTAAAACATTGTCGATGTATCGATAAAGTACAATGTTGTGTGCCAGCAGACAGACTTGCGACATCTTCGGGTAGTACTTAAAAAGGAACCATTCAGCAACGTATGTAGGGGTATCTCCAATAACTGAGGCGACGTTTTAACATTGCAGGCGTTTGTGGACATTGGTCTGATGTAAAACATTGTCGATGTATCGATAAAGTACAATGTTGTGTGCCAGCAGACAGACTTGCGACATCTTCGGGTAGTATTTAAAAAGGAACCATTCAGCAACGTATGTAGGGGTATCTCCAATAACTGAGGCGACGTTTTAACATTGCAGGCGTTTGTGGGCATTGGTCTGATGTAAAACATTGTCGATGTATCGATAAACTGCAATGTTGTGTGCCAGCAGAACGATTTTGGACATTTTCGGGTAGTATTAAAGGAACCATTCAGCAACGTATGTAGGGGTATCTCCAATAACTGAGCCGACGTTTTAACATTGCAAGGGCTCTGTAGGCATTGGTCTGATGTAAAACATTGTCGATGTATCGATAAAGTACAATGTTGTGTGCCAGCAGACAGACTTGCGACATCTTCGGGTAGTATTTAAAAAGGAACCATTCAGCAACGTATGTAGGGGTATCTCCAATAACTGAGGCGACGTTTTAACATTGCAGGCGTTTGTGGGCATTGGTCTGATGTAAAACATTGTCGATGTATCGATAAACTGCAATGTTGTGTGCCAGCAGAACGATTTTGGACATTTTCGGGTAGTTCTAAAGGAACCATTCAGCAACGTATGTAGGGGTATCTCCAATAACTGAGCCGACGTTTTAACATTGCAGGCGTTTGTGGGCATTGGTCTGATGTAAAACATTGTCGATGTATCGATAAAGTACAATGTTGTGTGCCAGCAGACAGACTTGCGACATCTTCGGGTAGTATTTAAAAAGGAACCATTCAGCAACGTATGTAGGGGTATCTCCAATAACTGAGGCGACGTTTTAACATTGCAGGCGTTTCTGGGCATTGGTCTGATGTAAAACATTGTCGATGTATCGATAAACTGCAATGTTGTGTGCCAGCAGACCGATTTTGGACATTTTCGGGTAGTATTTAAAAAGGAACCATTCAGCAATGTATGTAGGGGTATCTCCAATAACTGAGGCGACGTTTTAACATTGCAAGGGCTCTGTAGGCATTGGTCTGATGTAAAACATTGTCGATGTATCGATAAAGTACAATGTTGTGTGCCAGCAGACAGACTTGCGACATCTTCGGGTAGTATTTAAAAAGGAACCATTCAGCAACGTATGTAGGGGTATCTCCAATAACTGAGGCGACGTTTTAACATTGCAGGCGTTTGTGGGCATTGGTCTGATGTAAAACATTGTCGATGTATCGATAAAGTACAATGTTGTGTGCCAGCAGACAGACTTGCGACATCTTCGGGTAGTACTTAAAAAGGAACCATTCAGCAACGTATGTAGGGGTATGTCCAATAACTGAGGCGACGTTTTAACATTGCAGGCGTTTGTGGGCATTGGTCTGATGTAAAACATTGTCGATGTATCGATAAAGTACAATGTTGTGTGCCAGCAGACAGACTTGCGACATCTTCGGGTAGTATTTAAAAAGGAACCATTCAGCAACGTATGTAGGGGTATCTCCAATAACTGAGGCGACGTTTTAACATTGCAGGCGTTTGTGGGCATTGGTCTGATGTAAAACATTGTCGATGTATCGATAAACTGCAATGTTGTGTGCCAGCAGAACGATTTTGGACATTTTCGGGTAGTATTAAAGGAACCATTCAGCAACGTATGTAGGGGTATCTCCAATAACTGAGCCGACGTTTTAACATTGCAAGGGCTCTGTAGGCATTGGTCTGATGTAAAACATTGTCGATGTATCGATAAAGTACAATGTTGTGTGCCAGCAGACAGACTTGCGACATCTTCGGGTAGTATTTAAAAAGGAACCATTCAGCAACGTATGTAGGGGTATCTCCAATAACTGAGGCGACGTTTTAACATTGCAGGCGTTTGTGGGCATTGGTCTGATGTAAAACATTGTCGATGTATCGATAAACTGCAATGTTGTGTGCCAGCAGAACGATTTTGGACATTTTCGGGTAGTTTTAAAGGAACCATTCAGCAACGTATGTAGGGGTATCTCCAATAACTGAGGCGACGTTTTAACATTGCAGGCGTTTGTGGGCATTGGTCTGATGTAAAACATTGTCGATGTATCGATAAAGTACAATGTTGTGTGCCAGCAGACAGACTTGCGACATCTTCGGGTAGTATTTAAAAAGGAACCATTCAGCAACGTATGTAGGGGTATCTCCAATAACTGAGGCGACGTTTTAACATTGCAGGCGTTTCTGGGCATTGGTCTGATGTAAAACATTGTCGATGTATCGATAAACTGCAATGTTGTGTGCCAGCAGACCGATTTTGGACATTTTCGGGTAGTATTTAAAAAGGAACCATTCAGCAATGTATGTAGGGGTATCTCCAATAACTGAGGCGACGTTTTAACATTGCAAGGGCTCTGTAGGCATTGGTCTGATGTAAAACATTGTCGATGTATCGATAAAGTACAATGTTGTGTGCCAGCAGACAGACTTGCGACATCTTCGGGTAGTATTTAAAAAGGAACCATTCAGCAACGTATGTAGGGGTATCTCCAATAACTGAGGCGACGTTTTAACATTGCAGGCGTTTGTGGGCATTGGTCTGATGTAAAACATTGTCGATGTATCGATAAAGTACAATGTTGTGTGCCAGCAGACAGACTTGCGACATCTTCGGGTAGTACTTAAAAAGGAACCATTCAGCAACGTATGTAGGGGTATGTCCAATAACTGAGGCGACGTTTTAACATTGCAGGCGTTTGTGGGCATTGGTCTGATGTAAAACATTGTCGATGTATCGATAAAGTACAATGTTGTGTGCCAGCAGACAGACTTGCGACATCTTCGGGTAGTATTTAAAAAGGAACCATTCAGCAACGTATGTAGGGGTATCTCCAATAACTGAGGCGACGTTTTAACATTGCAGGCGTTTGTGGGCATTGGTCTGATGTAAAACATTGTCGATGTATCGATAAACTGCAATGTTGTGTGCCAGCAGAACGATTTTGGACATTTTCGGGTAGTTTTAAAGGAACCATTCAGCAACGTATGTAGGGGTATCTCCAATAACTGAGGCGACGTTTTAACATTGCAGGCGTTTGTGGGCATTGGTCTGATGTAAAACATTGTCGATGTATCGATAAAGTACAATGTTGTGTGCCAGCAGACAGACTTGCGACATCTTCGGGTAGTATTTAAAAAGGAACCATTCAGCAACGTATGTAGGGGTATCTCCAATAACTGAGGCGACGTTTTAACATTGCAAGCGCTTTGTAGGCATTGGTCTGATGTAAAACATTGTCGATGTATCGATAAAGTACAATGTTGTGTGCCAGCAGACAGACTTGCGACATCTTCGGGTAGTATTTAAAAAGGAACCATTCAGCAACGTATGTAGGGGTATCTCCAATAACTGAGGCGACGTTTTAACATTGCAGGCGTTTGTGGGCATTGGTCTGATGTAAAACATTGTCGATGTATCGATAAACTGCAATGTTGTGTGCCAGGAGAACGATTTTGGACATTTTCGGGTAGTTTTAAAGGAACCATTCAGCAACGTATGTAGGGGTATCTCCAATAACTGAGGCGACGTTTTAACATTGCAGGCGTTTGTGGGCATTGGTCTGATGTAAAACATTGTCGATGTATCGATAAAGCACAATGTTGTGTGCCAGTAGACCGATTTTGGACATTTTCGGGTAGTATTAAAGGAATCATTCAGCAACGTATGTAGGGGTATCTCCAATAACTGAGGCGACGTTTTAACATTGCAAGCGCTTTGTAGGCATTGGTCTGATGTAAAACATTGTCGATGTATCGATAAAGTACAATGTTGTGTGCCAGCAGACAGACTTGCGACATCTTCGGGTAGTACTTAAAAAGGAACCATTCAGCAACGTATGTAGGGCTATCTCCAATAACTGAGGCGACGTTTTAACATTGCAAGCGCTTTGTAGGCATTGGTCTGATGTAAAACATTGTCGATGTATCGATAAAGTACAATGTTGTGTGCCAGCAGACAGACTTGCGACATCTTCGGGTAGTACTTAAAAAGGAACCATTCAGCAACGTATGTAGGGGTATCTCCAATAACTGAGGCGACGTTTTAACATTGCAGGCGTTTGTGGGCATTGGTCTGATGTAAAACATTGTCGATGTATCGATAAAGTACAATGTTGTGTGCCAGCAGACAGACTTGCGACATCTTCGGGTAGTACTTAAAAAGGAACCATTCAGCAACGTATGTAGGGGTATCTCCAATAACTGAGGCGACGTTTTAACATTGCAGGCGTTTGTGGGCATTGGTCTGATGTAAAACATTGTCGATGTATCGATAAAGTACAATGTTGTGTGCCAGCAGACAGACTTGCGACATCTTCGGGTAGTACTTAAAAAGGAACCATTCAGCAACGTATGTAGGGGTATCTCCAATAACTGAGGCGACGTTTTAACATTGCAGGCGTTTGTGGACATTGGTCTGATGTAAAACATTGTCGATGTATCGATAAAGTACAATGTTGTGTGCCAGCAGACAGACTTGCGACATCTTCGGGTAGTATTTAAAAAGGAACCATTCAGCAACGTATGTAGGGGTATCTCCAATAACTGAGGCGACGTTTTAACATTGCAGGCGTTTGTGGGCATTGGTCTGATGTAAAACATTGTCGATGTATCGATAAACTGCAATGTTGTGTGCCAGCAGAACGATTTTGGACATTTTCGGGTAGTATTAAAGGAACCATTCAGCAACGTATGTAGGGCTATCTCCAATAACTGAGCCGACGTTTTAACATTGCAAGGGCTCTGTAGGCATTGGTCTGATGTAAAACATTGTCGATGTATCGATAAAGTACAATGTTGTGTGCCAGCAGACAGACTTGCGACATCTTCGGGTAGTATTTAAAAAGGAACCATTCAGCAACGTATGTAGGGGTATCTCCAATAACTGAGGCGACGTTTTAACATTGCAGGCGTTTGTGGGCATTGGTCTGATGTAAAACATTGTCGATGTATCGATAAACTGCAATGTTGTGTGCCAGCAGAACGATTTTGGACATTTTCGGGTAGTTTTAAAGGAACCATTCAGCAACGTATGTAGGGGTATCTCCAATAACTGAGGCGACGTTTTAACATTGCAGGCGTTTGTGGGCATTGGTCTGATGTAAAACATTGTCGATGTATCGATAAAGTACAATGTTGTGTGCCAGCAGACAGACTTGCGACATCTTCGGGTAGTATTTAAAAAGGAACCATTCAGCAACGTATGTAGGGGTATCTCCAATAACTGAGGCGACGTTTTAACATTGCAGGCGTTTCTGGGCATTGGTCTGATGTAAAACATTGTCGATGTATCGATAAACTGCAATGTTGTGTGCCAGCAGACCGATTTTGGACATTTTCGGGTAGTATTTAAAAAGGAACCATTCAGCAATGTATGTAGGGGTATCTCCAATAACTGAGGCGACGTTTTAACATTGCAAGGGCTCTGTAGGCATTGGTCTGATGTAAAACATTGTCGATGTATCGATAAAGTACAATGTTGTGTGCCAGCAGACAGACTTGCGACATCTTCGGGTAGTATTTAAAAAGGAACCATTCAGCAACGTATGTAGGGGTATCTCCAATAACTGAGGCGACGTTTTAACATTGCAGGCGTTTGTGGGCATTGGTCTGATGTAAAACATTGTCGATGTATCGATAAAGTACAATGTTGTGTGCCAGCAGACAGACTTGCGACATCTTCGGGTAGTACTTAAAAAGGAACCATTCAGCAACGTATGTAGGGGTATGTCCAATAACTGAGGCGACGTTTTAACATTGCAGGCGTTTGTGGGCATTGGTCTGATGTAAAACATTGTCGATGTATCGATAAAGTACAATGTTGTGTGCCAGCAGACAGACTTGCGACATCTTCGGGTAGTATTTAAAAAGGAACCATTCAGCAACGTATGTAGGGGTATCTCCAATAACTGAGGCGACGTTTTAACATTGCAGGCGTTTGTGGGCATTGGTCTGATGTAAAACATTGTCGATGTATCGATAAACTGCAATGTTGTGTGCCAGCAGAACGATTTTGGACATTTTCGGGTAGTATTAAAGGAACCATTCAGCAACGTATGTAGGGGTATCTCCAATAACTGAGCCGACGTTTTAACATTGCAAGGGCTCTGTAGGCATTGGTCTGATGTAAAACATTGTCGATGTATCGATAAAGTACAATGTTGTGTGCCAGCAGACAGACTTGCGACATCTTCGGGTAGTATTTAAAAAGGAACCATTCAGCAACGTATGTAGGGGTATCTCCAATAACTGAGGCGACGTTTTAACATTGCAGGCGTTTGTGGGCATTGGTCTGATGTAAAACATTGTCGATGTATCGATAAAGTACAATGTTGTGTGCCAGCAGACAGACTTGCGACATCTTCGGGTAGTACTTAAAAAGGAACCATTCAGCAACGTATGTAGGGGTATCTCCAATAACTGAGGCGACGTTTTAACATTGCAGGCGTTTGTGGGCATTGGTCTGATGTAAAACATTGTCGATGTATCGATAAAGTACAATGTTGTGTGCCAGCAGACAGACTTGCGACATCTTCGGGTAGTATTTAAAAAGGAACCATTCAGCAACGTATGTAGGGGTATCTCCAATAACTGAGGCGACGTTTTAACATTGCAGGCGTTTGTGGGCATTGGTCTGATGTAAAACATTGTCGATGTATCGATAAACTGCAATGTTGTGTGCCAGGAGAACGATTTTGGACATTTTCGGGTAGTTTTAAAGGAACCATTCAGCAACGTATGTAGGGGTATCTCCAATAACTGAGGCGACGTTTTAACATTGCAGGCGTTTGTGGGCATTGGTCTGATGTAAAACATTGTCGATGTATCGATAAAGCACAATGTTGTGTGCCAGCAGACCGATTTTGGACATTTTCGGGTAGTATTAAAGGAATCATTCAGCAACGTATGTAGGGGTATCTCCAATAACTGAGGCGACGTTTTAACATTGCAAGCGCTTTGTAGGCATTGGTCTGATGTAAAACATTGTCGATGTATCGATAAAGTACAATGTTGTGTGCCAGCAGACAGACTTGCGACATCTTCGGGTAGTACTTAAAAAGGAACCATTCAGCAACGTATGTAGGGCTATCTCCAATAACTGAGGCGACGTTTTAACATTGCAAGCGCTTTGTAGGCATTGGTCTGATGTAAAACATTGTCGATGTATCGATAAAGTACAATGTTGTGTGCCAGCAGACAGACTTGCGACATCTTCGGGTAGTACTTAAAAAGGAACCATTCAGCAACGTATGTAGGGGTATCTCCAATAACTGAGGCGACGTTTTAACATTGCAAGCGCTTTGTAGGCATTGGTCTGATGTAAAACATTGTCGATGTATCGATAAAGTACAATGTTGTGTGCCAGCAGACAGACTTGCGACATCTTCGGGTAGTACTTAAAAAGGAACCATTCAGCAACGTATGTAGGGGTATCTCCAATAACTGAGGCGACGTTTTAACATTGCAGGCGTTTGTGGGCATTGGTCTGATGTAAAACATTGTCGATGTATCGATAAAGTACAATGTTGTGTGCCAGCAGACAGATTTGCGACATCTTCGGGTAGTACTTAAAAAGGAACCATTCAGCAACGTATGTAGGGGTATCTCCAATAACTGAGGCGACGTTTTAACATTGCAGGCGTTTGTGGACATTGGTCTGATGTAAAACATTGTCGATGTATCGATAAAGTACAATGTTGTGTGCCAGCAGACAGACTTGCGACATCTTCGGGTAGTATTTAAAAAGGAACCATTCAGCAACGTATGTAGGGGTATCTCCAATAACTGAGGCGACGTTTTAACATTGCAGGCGTTTGTGGGCATTGGTCTGATGTAAAACATTGTCGATGTATCGATAAACTGCAATGTTGTGTGCCAGCAGAACGATTTTGGACATTTTCGGGTAGTATTAAAGGAACCATTCAGCAACGTATGTAGGGCTATCTCCAATAACTGAGCCGACGTTTTAACATTGCAAGGGCTCTGTAGGCATTGGTCTGATGTAAAACATTGTCGATGTATCGATAAAGTACAATGTTGTGTGCCAGCAGACAGACTTGCGACATCTTCGGGTAGTATTTAAAAAGGAACCATTCAGCAACGTATGTAGGGGTATCTCCAATAACTGAGGCGACGTTTTAACATTGCAGGCGTTTGTGGGCATTGGTCTGATGTAAAACATTGTCGATGTATCGATAAACTGCAATGTTGTGTGCCAGCAGAACGATTTTGGACATTTTCGGGTAGTTTTAAAGGAACCATTCAGCAACGTATGTAGGGGTATCTCCAATAACTGAGGCGACGTTTTAACATTGCAGGCGTTTGTGGGCATTGGTCTGATGTAAAACATTGTCGATGTATCGATAAAGTACAATGTTGTGTGCCAGCAGACAGACTTGCGACATCTTCGGGTAGTATTTAAAAAGGAACCATTCAGCAACGTATGTAGGGGTATCTCCAATAACTGAGGCGACGTTTTAACATTGCAGGCGTTTCTGGGCATTGGTCTGATGTAAAACATTGTCGATGTATCGATAAACTGCAATGTTGTGTGCCAGCAGACCGATTTTGGACATTTTCGGGTAGTATTTAAAAAGGAACCATTCAGCAATGTATGTAGGGGTATCTCCAATAACTGAGGCGACGTTTTAACATTGCAAGGGCTCTGTAGGCATTGGTCTGATGTAAAACATTGTCGATGTATCGATAAAGTACAATGTTGTGTGCCAGCAGACAGACTTGCGACATCTTCGGGTAGTATTTAAAAAGGAACCATTCAGCAACGTATGTAGGGGTATCTCCAATAACTGAGGCGACGTTTTAACATTGCAGGCGTTTGTGGGCATTGGTCTGATGTAAAACATTGTCGATGTATCGATAAAGTACAATGTTGTGTGCCAGCAGACAGACTTGCGACATCTTCGGGTAGTACTTAAAAAGGAACCATTCAGCAACGTATGTAGGGGTATGTCCAATAACTGAGGCGACGTTTTAACATTGCAGGCGTTTGTGGGCATTGGTCTGATGTAAAACATTGTCGATGTATCGATAAAGTACAATGTTGTGTGCCAGCAGACAGACTTGCGACATCTTCGGGTAGTATTTAAAAAGGAACCATTCAGCAACGTATGTAGGGGTATCTCCAATAACTGAGGCGACGTTTTAACATTGCAGGCGTTTGTGGGCATTGGTCTGATGTAAAACATTGTCGATGTATCGATAAACTGCAATGTTGTGTGCCAGCAGAACGATTTTGGACATTTTCGGGTAGTATTAAAGGAACCATTCAGCAATGTATGTAGGGGTATCTCCAATAACTGAGCCGACGTTTTAACATTGCAAGGGCTCTGTAGGCATTGGTCTGATGTAAAACATTGTCGATGTATCGATAAAGTACAATGTTGTGTGCCAGCAGACAGACTTGCGACATCTTCGGGTAGTATTTAAAAAGGAACCATTCAGCAACGTATGTAGGGGTATCTCCAATAACTGAGGCGACGTTTTAACATTGCAGGCGTTTGTGGGCATTGGTCTGATGTAAAACATTGTCGATGTATCGATAAAGTACAATGTTGTGTGCCAGCAGACAGACTTGCGACATCTTCGGGTAGTACTTAAAAAGGAACCATTCAGCAACGTATGTAGGGGTATCTCCAATAACTGAGGCGACGTTTTAACATTGCAGGCGTTTGTGGGCATTGGTCTGATGTAAAACATTGTCGATGTATCGATAAAGTACAATGTTGTGTGCCAGCAGACAGACTTGCGACATCTTCGGGTAGTATTTAAAAAGGAACCATTCAGCAACGTATGTAGGGGTATCTCCAATAACTGAGGCGACGTTTTAACATTGCAGGCGTTTGTGGGCATTGGTCTGATGTAAAACATTGTCGATGTATCGATAAACTGCAATGTTGTGTGCCAGGAGAACGATTTTGGACATTTTCGGGTAGTTTTAAAGGAACCATTCAGCAACGTATGTAGGGGTATCTCCAATAACTGAGGCGACGTTTTAACATTGCAGGCGTTTGTGGGCATTGGTCTGATGTAAAACATTGTCGATGTATCGATAAAGCACAATGTTGTGTGCCAGCAGACCGATTTTGGACATTTTCGGGTAGTATTAAAGGAATCATTCAGCAACGTATGTAGGGGTATCTCCAATAACTGAGGCGACGTTTTAACATTGCAAGCGCTTTGTAGGCATTGGTCTGATGTAAAACATTGTCGATGTATCGATAAAGTACAATGTTGTGTGCCAGCAGACAGACTTGCGACATCTTCGGGTAGTACTTAAAAAGGAACCATTCAGCAACGTATGTAGGGGTATCTCCAATAACTGAGGCGACGTTTTAACATTGCAGGCGTTTGTGGGCATTGGTCTGATGTAAAACATTGTCGATGTATCGATAAAGTACAATGTTGTGTGCCAGCAGACAGATTTGCGACATCTTCGGGTAGTACTTAAAAAGGAACCATTCAGCAACGTATGTAGGGGTATCTCCAATAACTGAGGCGACGTTTTAACATTGCAGGCGTTTGTGGACATTGGTCTGATGTAAAACATTGTCGATGTATCGATAAAGTACAATGTTGTGTGCCAGCAGACAGACTTGCGACATCTTCGGGTAGTATTTAAAAAGGAACCATTCAGCAACGTATGTAGGGGTATCTCCAATAACTGAGGCGACGTTTTAACATTGCAGGCGTTTGTGGGCATTGGTCTGATGTAAAACATTGTCGATGTATCGATAAACTGCAATGTTGTGTGCCAGCAGAACGATTTTGGACATTTTCGGGTAGTATTAAAGGAACCATTCAGCAACGTATGTAGGGCTATCTCCAATAACTGAGCCGACGTTTTAACATTGCAAGGGCTCTGTAGGCATTGGTCTGATGTAAAACATTGTCGATGTATCGATAAAGTACAATGTTGTGTGCCAGCAGACAGACTTGCGACATCTTCGGGTAGTATTTAAAAAGGAACCATTCAGCAACGTATGTAGGGGTATCTCCAATAACTGAGGCGACGTTTTAACATTGCAGGCGTTTGTGGGCATTGGTCTGATGTAAAACATTGTCGATGTATCGATAAACTGCAATGTTGTGTGCCAGCAGAACGATTTTGGACATTTTCGGGTAGTTTTAAAGGAACCATTCAGCAACGTATGTAGGGGTATCTCCAATAACTGAGGCGACGTTTTAACATTGCAGGCGTTTGTGGGCATTGGTCTGATGTAAAACATTGTCGATGTATCGATAAAGTACAATGTTGTGTGCCAGCAGACAGACTTGCGACATCTTCGGGTAGTATTTAAAAAGGAACCATTCAGCAACGTATGTAGGGGTATCTCCAATAACTGAGGCGACGTTTTAACATTGCAGGCGTTTCTGGGCATTGGTCTGATGTAAAACATTGTCGATGTATCGATAAACTGCAATGTTGTGTGCCAGCAGACCGATTTTGGACATTTTCGGGTAGTATTTAAAAAGGAACCATTCAGCAATGTATGTAGGGGTATCTCCAATAACTGAGGCGACGTTTTAACATTGCAAGGGCTCTGTAGGCATTGGTCTGATGTAAAACATTGTCGATGTATCGATAAAGTACAATGTTGTGTGCCAGCAGACAGACTTGCGACATCTTCGGGTAGTATTTAAAAAGGAACCATTCAGCAACGTATGTAGGGGTATCTCCAATAACTGAGGCGACGTTTTAACATTGCAGGCGTTTGTGGGCATTGGTCTGATGTAAAACATTGTCGATGTATCGATAAAGTACAATGTTGTGTGCCAGCAGACAGACTTGCGACATCTTCGGGTAGTACTTAAAAAGGAACCATTCAGCAACGTATGTAGGGGTATGTCCAATAACTGAGGCGACGTTTTAACATTGCAGGCGTTTGTGGGCATTGGTCTGATGTAAAACATTGTCGATGTATCGATAAAGTACAATGTTGTGTGCCAGCAGACAGACTTGCGACATCTTCGGGTAGTATTTAAAAAGGAACCATTCAGCAACGTATGTAGGGGTATCTCCAATAACTGAGGCGACGTTTTAACATTGCAGGCGTTTGTGGGCATTGGTCTGATGTAAAACATTGTCGATGTATCGATAAACTGCAATGTTGTGTGCCAGCAGAACGATTTTGGACATTTTCGGGTAGTATTAAAGGAACCATTCAGCAATGTATGTAGGGGTATCTCCAATAACTGAGCCGACGTTTTAACATTGCAAGGGCTCTGTAGGCATTGGTCTGATGTAAAACATTGTCGATGTATCGATAAAGTACAATGTTGTGTGCCAGCAGACAGACTTGCGACATCTTCGGGTAGTATTTAAAAAGGAACCATTCAGCAACGTATGTAGGGGTATCTCCAATAACTGAGGCGACGTTTTAACATTGCAGGCGTTTGTGGGCATTGGTCTGATGTAAAACATTGTCGATGTATCGATAAAGTACAATGTTGTGTGCCAGCAGACAGACTTGCGACATCTTCGGGTAGTACTTAAAAAGGAACCATTCAGCAACGTATGTAGGGGTATCTCCAATAACTGAGGCGACGTTTTAACATTGCAGGCGTTTGTGGGCATTGGTCTGATGTAAAACATTGTCGATGTATCGATAAAGTACAATGTTGTGTGCCAGCAGACAGACTTGCGACATCTTCGGGTAGTATTTAAAAAGGAACCATTCAGCAACGTATGTAGGGGTATCTCCAATAACTGAGGCGACGTTTTAACATTGCAGGCGTTTGTGGGCATTGGTCTGATGTAAAACATTGTCGATGTATCGATAAACTGCAATGTTGTGTGCCAGGAGAACGATTTTGGACATTTTCGGGTAGTTTTAAAGGAACCATTCAGCAACGTATGTAGGGGTATCTCCAATAACTGAGGCGACGTTTTAACATTGCAGGCGTTTGTGGGCATTGGTCTGATGTAAAACATTGTCGATGTATCGATAAAGCACAATGTTGTGTGCCAGCAGACCGATTTTGGACATTTTCGGGTAGTATTAAAGGAATCATTCAGCAACGTATGTAGGGGTATCTCCAATAACTGAGGCGACGTTTTAACATTGCAAGCGCTTTGTAGGCATTGGTCTGATGTAAAACATTGTCGATGTATCGATAAAGTACAATGTTGTGTGCCAGCAGACAGACTTGTGACATCTTCGGGTAGTACTTAAAAAGGAACCATTCAGCAACGTATGTAGGGCTATCTCCAATAACTGAGGCGACGTTTTAACATTGCAAGCGCTTTGTAGGCATTGGTCTGATGTAAAACATTGTCGATGTATCGATAAAGTACAATGTTGTGTGCCAGCAGACAGACTTGCGACATCTTCGGGTAGTACTTAAAAAGGAACCATTCAGCAACGTATGTAGGGGTATCTCCAATAACTGAGGCGACGTTTTAACATTGCAAGCGCTTTGTAGGCATTGGTCTGATGTAAAACATTGTCGATGTATCGATAAAGTACAATGTTGTGTGCCAGCAGACAGACTTGCGACATCTTCGGGTAGTACTTAAAAAGGAACCATTCAGCAACGTATGTAGGGCTATCTCCAATAACTGAGGCGACGTTTTAACATTGCAAGCGCTTTGTAGGCATTGGTCTGATGTAAAACATTGTCGATGTATCGATAAAGTACAATGTTGTGTGCCAGCAGACAGACTTGCGACATCTTCGGGTAGTACTTAAAAAGGAACCATTCAGCAACGTATGTAGGGGTATCTCCAATAACTGAGGCGACGTTTTAACATTGCAGGCGTTTGTGGACATTGGTCTGATGTAAAACATTGTCGATGTATCGATAAAGTACAATGTTGTGTGCCAGCAGACAGACTTGCGACATCTTCGGGTAGTATTTAAAAAGGAACCATTCAGCAATGTATGTAGGGGTATCTCCAATAACTGAGGCGACGTTTTAACATTGCAAGCGCTTTGTGGGCATTGGTCTGATGTAAAACATTGTCGATGTATCGATAAAGCACAATGTTGTGTGCCAGCAGACCGATTTTGGACATTTTCGGGTAGTATTAAAGGAATCATTCAGCAACGTATGTAGGGGTATCTCCAATAACTGAGCCGACGCTTTAACATTGCAAGCGCTTTGTAGGCATTGGTCTGATGTAAAACATTGTCGATGTATCGATAAAGTACAATGTTGTGTGCCAGCAGACAGACTTGCGACATCTTCGGGTAGTACTTAAAAAGGAACCATTCAGCAACGTATGTAGGGGTATCTCCAATAACTGAGGCGACGTTTTAACATTGCAGGCGTTTGTGGACATTGGTCTGATGTAAAACATTGTCGATGTATCGATAAAGTACAATGTTGTGTGCCAGCAGACAGACTTGCGACATCTTCGGGTAGTATTTAAAAAGGAACCATTCAGCAACGTATGTAGGGGTATCTCCAATAACTGAGGCGACGTTTTAACATTGCAGGCGTTTGTGGGCATTGGTCTGATGTAAAACATTGTCGATGTATCGATAAACTGCAATGTTGTGTGCCAGCAGAACGATTTTGGACATTTTCGGGTAGTATTAAAGGAACCATTCAGCAACGTATGTAGGGCTATCTCCAATAACTGAGCCGACGTTTTAACATTGCAAGGGCTCTGTAGGCATTGGTCTGATGTAAAACATTGTCGATGTATCGATAAAGTACAATGTTGTGTGCCAGCAGACAGACTTGCGACATCTTCGGGTAGTATTTAAAAAGGAACCATTCAGCAACGTATGTAGGGGTATCTCCAATAACTGAGGCGACGTTTTAACATTGCAGGCGTTTGTGGGCATTGGTCTGATGTAAAACATTGTCGATGTATCGATAAACTGCAATGTTGTGTGCCAGCAGAACGATTTTGGACATTTTCGGGTAGTTTTAAAGGAACCATTCAGCAACGTATGTAGGGGTATCTCCAATAACTGAGGCGACGTTTTAACATTGCAGGCGTTTGTGGGCTTTGGTCTGATGTAAAACATTGTCGATGTATCGATAAAGTACAATGTTGTGTGCCAGCAGACAGACTTGCGACATCTTCGGGTAGTATTTAAAAAGGAACCATTCAGCAACGTATGTAGGGGTATCTCCAATAACTGAGGCGACGTTTTAACATTGCAGGCGTTTCTGGGCATTGGTCTGATGTAAAACATTGTCGATGTATCGATAAACTGCAATGTTGTGTGCCAGCAGACCGATTTTGGACATTTTCGGGTAGTATTTAAAAAGGAACCATTCAGCAATGTATGTAGGGGTATCTCCAATAACTGAGGCGACGTTTTAACATTGCAAGGGCTCTGTAGGCATTGGTCTGATGTAAAACATTGTCGATGTATCGATAAAGTACAATGTTGTGTGCCAGCAGACAGACTTGCGACATCTTCGGGTAGTACTTAAAAAGGAACCATTCAGCAACGTATGTAGGGCTATCTCCAATAACTGAGGCGACGTTTTAACATTGCAAGCGCTTTGTAGGCATTGGTCTGATGTAAAACATTGTCGATGTATCGATAAAGTACAATGTTGTGTGCCAGCAGACAGACTTGCGACATCTTCGGGTAGTACTTAAAAAGGAACCATTCAGCAACGTATGTAGGGGTATCTCCAATAACTGAGGCGACGTTTTAACATTGCAGGCGTTTGTGGACATTGGTCTGATGTAAAACATTGTCGATGTATCGATAAAGTACAATGTTGTGTGCCAGCAGACAGACTTGCGACATCTTCGGGTAGTATTTAAAAAGGAACCATTCAGCAATGTATGTAGGGGTATCTCCAATAACTGAGGCGACGTTTTAACATTGCAAGCGCTTTGTGGGCATTGGTCTGATGTAAAACATTGTCGATGTATCGATAAAGCACAATGTTGTGTGCCAGCAGACCGATTTTGGACATTTTCGGGTAGTATTAAAGGAATCATTCAGCAACGTATGTAGGGGTATCTCCAATAACTGAGCCGACGCTTTAACATTGCAAGCGCTTTGTAGGCATTGGTCTGATGTAAAACATTGTCGATGTATCGATAAAGTACAATGTTGTGTGCCAGCAGACAGACTTGCGACATCTTCGGGTAGTACTTAAAAAGGAACCATTCAGCAACGTATGTAGGGGTATCTCCAATAACTGAGGCGACGTTTTAACATTGCAGGCGTTTGTGGACATTGGTCTGATGTAAAACATTGTCGATGTATCGATAAAGTACAATGTTGTGTGCCAGCAGACAGACTTGCGACATCTTCGGGTAGTATTTAAAAAGGAACCATTCAGCAACGTATGTAGGGGTATCTCCAATAACTGAGGCGACGTTTTAACATTGCAGGCGTTTGTGGGCATTGGTCTGATGTAAAACATTGTCGATGTATCGATAAACTGCAATGTTGTGTGCCAGCAGAACGATTTTGGACATTTTCGGGTAGTATTAAAGGAACCATTCAGCAACGTATGTAGGGCTATCTCCAATAACTGAGCCGACGTTTTAACATTGCAAGGGCTCTGTAGGCATTGGTCTGATGTAAAACATTGTCGATGTATCGATAAAGTACAATGTTGTGTGCCAGCAGACCGATTTTGGACATTTTCGGGTAGTATTAAAGGAATCATTCAGCAACGTATGTAGGGGTATCTCCAATAACTGAGGCGACGTTTTAACATTGCAGGCGTTTGTGGGCATTGGTCTGATGTAAAACATTGTCGATGTATCGATAAAGTACAATGTTGTGTGCCAGCAGACAGACTTGCGACATCTTCGGGTAGTATTTAAAAAGGAACCATTCAGCAACGTATGTAGGGGTATCTCCAATAACTGAGGCGACGTTTTAACATTGCAGGCGTTTGTGGGCATTGGTCTGATGTAAAACATTGTCGATGTATCGATAAACTGCAATGTTGTGTGCCAGCAGAACGATTTTGGACATTTTCGGGTAGTTTTAAAGGAACCATTCAGCAACGTATGTAGGGGTATCTCCAATAACTGAGGCGACGTTTTAACATTGCAGGCGTTTGTGGGCTTTGGTCTGATGTAAAACATTGTCGATGTATCGATAAAGTACAATGTTGTGTGCCAGCAGACAGACTTGCGACATCTTCGGGTAGTATTTAAAAAGGAACCATTCAGCAACGTATGTAGGGGTATCTCCAATAACTGAGGCGACGTTTTAACATTGCAGGCGTTTCTGGGCATTGGTCTGATGTAAAACATTGTCGATGTATCGATAAACTGCAATGTTGTGTGCCAGCAGACCGATTTTGGACATTTTCGGGTAGTATTTAAAAAGGAACCATTCAGCAATGTATGTAGGGGTATCTCCAATAACTGAGGCGACGTTTTAACATTGCAAGGGCTCTGTAGGCATTGGTCTGATGTAAAACATTGTCGATGTATCGATAAAGTACAATGTTGTGTGCCAGCAGACAGACTTGCGACATCTTCGGGTAGTATTTAAAAAGGAACCATTCAGCAACGTATGTAGGGGTATCTCCAATAACTGAGGCGACGTTTTAACATTGCAGGCGTTTGTGGGCATTGGTCTGATGTAAAACATTGTCGATGTATCGATAAAGTACAATGTTGTGTGCCAGCAGACAGACTTGCGACATCTTCGGGTAGTACTTAAAAAGGAACCATTCAGCAACGTATGTAGGGGTATGTCCAATAACTGAGGCGACGTTTTAACATTGCAGGCGTTTGTGGGCATTGGTCTGATGTAAAACATTGTCGATGTATCGATAAAGTACAATGTTGTGTGCCAGCAGACAGACTTGCGACATCTTCCGGTAGTATTTAAAAAGGAACCATTCAGCAACGTATGTAGGGGTATCTCCAATAACTGAGGCGACGTTTTAACATTGCAGGCGTTTGTGGGCATTGGTCTGATGTAAAACATTGTCGATGTATCGATAAACTGCAATGTTGTGTGCCAGCAGAACGATTTTGGACATTTTCGGGTAGTATTAAAGGAACCATTCAGCAACGTATGTAGGGGTATCTCCAATAACTGAGCCGACGTTTTAACATTGCAAGGGCTCTGTAGGCATTGGTCTGATGTAAAACATTGTCGATGTATCGATAAAGTACAATGTTGTGTGCCAGCAGACAGACTTGCGACATCTTCGGGTAGTATTTAAAAAGGAACCATTCAGCAACGTATGTAGGGGTATCTCCAATAACTGAGGCGACGTTTTAACATTGCAGGCGTTTGTGGGCATTGGTCTGATGTAAAACATTGTCGATGTATCGATAAACTGCAATGTTGTGTGCCAGCAGAACGATTTTGGACATTTTCGGGTAGTATTAAAGGAACCATTCAGCAACGTATGTAGGGGTATCTCCAATAACTGAGCCGACGTTTTAACATTGCAAGGGCTCTGTAGGCATTGGTCTGATGTAAAACATTGTCGATGTATCGATAAAGTACAATGTTGTGTGCCAGCAGACAGACTTGCGACATCTTCGGGTAGTATTTAAAAAGGAACCATTCAGCAACGTATGTAGGGGTATCTCCAATAACTGAGGCGACGTTTTAACATTGCAGGCGTTTGTGGGCATTGGTCTGATGTAAAACATTGTCGATGTATCGATAAAGTACAATGTTGTGTGCCAGCAGACAGACTTGCGACATCTTCGGGTAGTACTTAAAAAGGAACCATTCAGCAACGTATGTAGGGGTATCTCCAATAACTGAGGCGACGTTTTAACATTGCAGGCGTTTGTGGGCATTGGTCTGATGTAAAACATTGTCGATGTATCGATAAAGTACAATGTTGTGTGCCAGCAGACAGACTTGCGACATCTTCGGGTAGTATTTAAAAAGGAACCATTCAGCAACGTATGTAGGGGTATCTCCAATAACTGAGGCGACGTTTTAACATTGCAGGCGTTTGTGGGCATTGGTCTGATGTAAAACATTGTCGATGTATCGATAAACTGCAATGTTGTGTGCCAGGAGAACGATTTTGGACATTTTCGGGTAGTTTTAAAGGAACCATTCAGCAACGTATGTAGGGGTATCTCCAATAACTGAGGCGACGTTTTAACATTGCAGGCGTTTGTGGGCATTGGTCTGATGTAAAACATTGTCGATGTATCGATAAAGCACAATGTTGTGTGCCAGCAGACCGATTTTGGACATTTTCGGGTAGTATTAAAGGAATCATTCAGCAACGTATGTAGGGGTATCTCCAATAACTGAGGCGACGTTTTAACATTGCAAGCGCTTTGTAGGCATTGGTCTGATGTAAAACATTGTCGATGTATCGATAAAGTACAATGTTGTGTGCCAGCAGACAGACTTGCGACATCTTCGGGTAGTACTTAAAAAGGAACCATTCAGCAACGTATCTAGGGCTATCTCCAATAACTGAGGCGACGTTTTAACATTGCAAGCGCTTTGTAGGCATTGGTCTGATGTAAAACATTGTCGATGTATCGATAAAGTACAATGTTGTGTGCCAGCAGACAGACTTGCGACATCTTCGGGTAGTACTTAAAAAGGAACCATTCAGCAACGTATGTAGGGGTATCTCCAATAACTGAGGCGACGTTTTAACATTGCAGGCGTTTGTGGACATTGGTCTGATGTAAAACATTGTCGATGTATCGATAAAGCACAATGTTGTGTGCCAGCAGACCGATTTTGGACATTTTCGGGTAGTATTAAAGGAATCATTCAGCAACGTATGTAGGGGTATCTCCAATAACTGAGGCGACGTTTTAACATTGCAAGCGCTTTGTAGGCATTGGTCTGATGTAAAACATTGTCGATGTATCGATAAAGTACAATGTTGTGTGCCAGCAGACAGACTTGCGACATCTTCGGGTAGTACTTAAAAAGGAACCATTCAGCAACGTATGTAGGGGTATCTCCAATAACTGAGGCGACGTTTTAACATTGCAAGCGCTTTGTAGGCATTGGTCTGATGTAAAACATTGTCGATGTATCGATAAAGTACAATGTTGTGTGCCAGCAGACAGACTTGCGACATCTTTGGGTAGTACTTAAAAAGGAACCATTCAGCAACGTATGTAGGGCTATCTCCAATAACTGAGGCGACGTTTTAACATTGCAAGCGCTTTGTAGGCATTGGTCTGATGTAAAACATTGTCGATGTATCGATAAAGTACAATGTTGTGTGCCAGCAGACAGACTTGCGACATCTTCGGGTAGTATTTAAAAAGGAACCATTCAGCAACGTATGTAGGGGTATCTCTAATAACTGAGGCGACGTTTTAACATTGCAGGCGTTTGTGGGCATTGGTCTGATGTAAAACATTGTCGATGTATCGATAAACTGCAATGTTGTGTGCCAGCAGAACGATTTTGGACATTTTCGGGTAGTTTTAAAGGAACCATTCAGCAACGTATGTAGGGGTATCTCCAATAACTGAGGCGACGTTTTAACATTGCAGGCGTTTGTGGGCATTGGTCTGATGTAAAACATTGTCGATGTATCGATAAAGTACAATGTTGTGTGCCAGCAGACAGACTTGCGACATCTTCGGGTAGTACTTAAAAAGGAACCATTCAGCAACGTATGTAGGGGTATCTCCAATAACTGAGGCGACGTTTTAACATTGCAAGCGCTTTGTAGGCATTGGTCTGATGTAAAACATTGTCGATGTATCGATAAAGTACAATGTTGTGTGCCAGCAGACAGACTTGCGACATCTTCGGGTAGTACTTAAAAAGGAACCATTCAGCAACGTATGTAGGGGTATCTCCAATAACTGAGGCGACGTTTTAACATTGCAGGCGTTTGTGGGCATTGGTCTGATGTAAAACATTGTCGATGTATCGATAAAGTACAATGTTGTGTGCCAGCAGACAGACTTGCGACATCTTCGGGTAGTACTTAAAAAGGAACCATTCAGCAACGTTTGTAGGGGTATCTCCAATAACTGAGGCGACGTTTTAACATTGCAGGCGTTTGTGGACATTGGTCTGATGTAAAACATTGTCGATGTATCGATAAAGTACAATGTTGTGTGCCAGCAGACAGACTTGCGACATCTTCGGGTAGTATTTAAAAAGGAACCATTCAGGAATGTATGTAGGGGTATCTCCAATAACTGAGGCGACGTTTTAACACTGCAAGCGCTTTGTGGGCATTGGTCTGATGTAAAACATTGTCGATGTATCGATAAACTGCAATGTTGTGTGCCAGCAGACCGATTTTGGACATTTTCGGGTAGTATTTAAAAAGGAACCATTCAGCAACGTATGTAGGGGTATCTCCAATAACTGAGGCGACGTTTTAACATTGCAGGCGTTTGTGGACATTGGTCTGATGTAAAACATTGTCGATGTATCGATAAAGTACAATGTTGTGTGCCAGCAGACAGACTTGCGACATCTTCGGGTAGTATTTAAAAAGGAACCATTCAGCAATGTATGTAGGGGTATCTCCAATAACTGAGGCGACGTTTTAACATTGCAAGCGCTTTGTCGGCATTGGTCTGATGTAAAACATTGTCGATGTATCGATAAACTGCAATGTTGTGTGCCAGCAGACCGATTTTGGACATTTTCGGGTAGTATTTAAAAAGGAACCATTCAGCAATGTATGTAGGGGTATCTCCAATAACTGAGCCGACGTTTTAACATTGCAAGGGCTCTGTAGGCATTGGTCTGATGTAAAACATTGTCGATGTATCGATAAAGTACAATGTTGTGTGCCAGCAGACAGACTTGCGACATCTTCGGGTAGTATTTAAAAAGGAACCATTCAGCAACGTATGTAGGGGTATCTCCAATAACTGAGGCGACGTTTTAACATTGCAGGCGTTTGTGGGCATTGGTCTGATGTAAAACATTGTCGATGTATCGATAAACTGCAATGTTGTGTGCCAGCAGAACGATTTTGTACATTTTCGGGTAGTTTTAAAGGAACCATTCAGCAACGTATGTAGGGGCATCTCCAATAACTGAGGCGACGTTTTAACATTGCAGGCGTTTGTGGGCATTGGTCTGATGTAAAACATTGTCGATGTATCGATAAAGCACAATGTTGTGTGCCAGCAGACCGATTTTGGACATTTTCGGGTAGTATTAAAGGAATCATTCAGCAACGTATGTAGGGGTATCTCCAATAACTGAGGCGACGTTTTAACATTGCAAGCGCTTTGTCGGCATTGGTCTGATGTAAAACATTGTCGATGTATCGATAAAGTACAATGTTGTGTGCCAGCAGACAGACTTGCGACATCTTCGGGTAGTACTTAAAAAGGAACCATTCAGCAACGTATGTAGGGGTATCTCCAATAACTGAGGCGACGTTTTAACATTGCAGGCGTTTGTGGGCATTGGTCTGATGTAAAACATTGTCGATGTATCGATAAAGTACAATGTTGTGTGCCAGCAGACAGACTTGCGACATCTTCGGGTAGTATTTAAAAAGGAACCATTCAGCAACGTATGTAGGGGTATCTCCAATAAGTGAGGCGACGTTTTAACATTGCAGGCGTTTGTGGGCATTGGTCTGATGTAAAACATTGTCGATGTATCGATAAACTGCAATGTTGTGTGCCAGGAGAACGATTTTGGACATTTTCGGGTAGTTTTAAAGGAACCATTCAGCAACGTATGTAGGGGTATCTCCAATAACTGAGGCGACGTTTTAACATTGCAGGCGTTTGTGGGCATTGGTCTGATGTAAAACATTGTCGATGTATCGATAAAGCACAATGTTGTGTGCCAGCAGACCGATTTTGGACATTTTCGGGTAGTATTAAAGGAATCATTCAGCAACGTATGTAGGGGTATCTCCAATAACTGAGGCGACGTTTTAACATTGCAAGCGCTTTGTAGGCATTGGTCTGATGTAAAACATTGTCGATGTATCGATAAAGTACAATGTTGTGTGCCAGCAGACAGACTTGCGACATCTTCGGGTAGTACTTAAAAAGGAACCATTCAGCAACGTATGTAGGGCTATCTCCAATAACTGAGGCGACGTTTTAACATTGCAAGCGCTTTGTAGGCATTGGTCTGATGTAAAACATTGTCGATGTATCGATAAAGTACAATGTTGTGTGCCAGCAGACAGACTTGCGACATCTTCGGGTAGTACTTAAAAAGGAACCATTCAGCAACGTATGTAGGGGTATCTCCAATAACTGAGGCGACGTTTTAACATTGCAGGCGCTTTGTCGGCATTGGTCTGATGTAAAACATTGTCGATGTATCGATAAAGTACAATGTTGTGTGCCAGCAGACAGACTTGCGACATCTTCGGGTAGTATTTAAAAAGGAACCATTCAGCAATGTATGTAGGGGTATCTCCAATAACTGAGGCGACGTTTTAACATTGCAAGCGCTTTGTGGGCATTGGTCTGATGTAAAACATTGTCGATTTATCGATAAAGCACAATGTTGTGTGCCAGCAGACCGATTTTGGACATTTTCGGGTAGTATTAAAGGAATCATTCAGCAACGTATGTAGGGGTATCTCCAATAACTGAGGCGACGTTTTAACATTGCAAGCGCTTTGTAGGCATTGGTCTGATGTAAAACATTGTCGATGTATCGATAAAGTACAATGTTGTGTGCCAGCAGACAGACTTGCGACATCTTCGGGTAGTACTTAAAAAGGAACCATTCAGCAACGTATGTAGGGCTATCTCCAATAACTGAGGCGACGTTTTAACATTGCAAGCGCTTTGTAGGCATTGGTCTGATGTAAAACATTGTCGATGTATCGATAAAGTACAATGTTGTGTGCCAGCAGACAGACTTGCGACATCTTTGGGTAGTACTTAAAAAGGAACCATTCAGCAACGTATGTAGGGCTATCTCCAATAACTGAGGCGACGTTTTAACATTGCAAGCGCTTTGTAGGCATTGGTCTGATGTAAAACATTGTCGATGTATCGATAAAGTACAATGTTGTGTGCCAGCAGACAGACTTGCGACATCTTCGGGTAGTATTTAAAAAGGAACCATTCAGCAACGTATGTAGGGGTATCTCTAATAACTGAGGCGACGTTTTAACATTGCAGGCGTTTGTGGGCATTGGTCTGATGTAAAACATTGTCGATGTATCGATAAACTGCAATGTTGTGTGCCAGCAGAACGATTTTGGACATTTTCGGGTAGTTTTAAAGGAACCATTCAGCAACGTATGTAGGGGTATCTCCAATAACTGAGGCGACGTTTTAACATTGCAGGCGTTTGTGGGCATTGGTCTGATGTAAAACATTGTCGATGTATCGATAAAGCACAATGTTGTGTGCCAGCAGACCGATTTTGGACATTTTCGGGTAGTATTAAAGGAATCATTCAGCAACGTATGTAGGGGTATCTCCAATAACTGAGGCGACGTTTTAACATTGCAAGCGCTTTGTAGGCATTGGTCTGATGTAAAACATTGTCGATGTATCGATAAAGTACAATGTTGTGTGCCAGCAGACAGACTTGCGACATCTTCGGGTAGTACTTAAAAAGGAACCATTCAGCAACGTATGTAGGGGTATCTCCAATAACTGAGGCGACGTTTTAACATTGCAGGCGTTTGTGGGCATTGGTCTGATGTAAAACATTGTCGATGTATCGATAAAGTACAATGTTGTGTGCCAGCAGACAGACTTGCGACATCTTCGGGTAGTACTTAAAAAGGAACCATTCAGCAACGTTTGTAGGGGTATCTCCAATAACTGAGGCGACGTTTTAACATTGCAGGCGTTTGTGGACATTGGTCTGATGTAAAACATTGTCGATGTATCGATAAAGTACAATGTTGTGTGCCAGCAGACAGACTTGCGACATCTTCGGGTAGTATTTAAAAAGGAACCATTCAGGAATGTATGTAGGGGTATCTCCAATAACTGAGGCGACGTTTTAACATTGCAAGCGCTTTGTGGGCATTGGTCTGATGTAAAACATTGTCGATGTATCGATAAACTGCAATGTTGTGTGCCAGCAGACCGATTTTGGACATTTTCGGGTAGTATTTAAAAAGGAACCATTCAGCAATGTATGTAGGGGTATCTCCAATAACTGAGCCGACGTTTTAACATTGCAAGGGCTCTGTAGGCATTGGTCTGATGTAAAACATTGTCGATGTATCGATAAAGTACAATGTTGTGTGCCAGCAGACAGACTTGCGACATCTTCGGGTAGTATTTAAAAAGGAACCATTCAGGAATGTATGTAGGGGTATCTCCAATAACTGAGGCGACGTTTTAACATTGCAAGCGCTTTGTGGGCATTGGTCTGATGTAAAACATTGTCGATGTATCGATAAACTGCAATGTTGTGTGCCAGCAGACCGATTTTGGACATTTTCGGGTAGTATTTAAAAAGGAACCATTCAGCAATGTATGTAGGGGTATCTCCAATAACTGAGCCGACGTTTTAACATTGCAAGGGCTCTGTAGGCATTGGTCTGATGTAAAACATTGTCGATGTATCGATAAAGTACAATGTTGTGTGCCAGCAGACAGACTTGCGACATCTTCGGGTAGTATTTAAAAAGGAACCATTCAGCAACGTATGTAGGGGTATCTGCAATAACTGAGGCGACGTTTTAACATTGCAGGCGTTTGTGGGCATTGGTCTGATGTAAAACATTGTCGATGTATCGATAAACTGCAATGTTGTGTGCCAGCAGAACGATTTTGTACATTTTCGGGTAGTTTTAAAGGAACCATTCAGCAACGTATGTAGGGGCATCTCCAATAACTGAGGCGACGTTTTAACATTGCAGGCGTTTGTGGGCATTGGTCTGATGTAAAACATTGTCGATGTATCGATAAAGCACAATGTTGTGTGCCAGCAGACCGATTTTGGACATTTTCGGGTAGTATTAAAGGAATCATTCAGCAACGTATGTAGGGGTATCTCCAATAACTGAGGCGACGTTTTAACATTGCAAGCGCTTTGTCGGCATTGGTCTGATGTAAAACATTGTCGATGTATCGATAAAGTACAATGTTGTGTGCCAGCAGACAGACTTGCGACATCTTCGGGTAGTACTTAAAAAGGAACCATTCAGCAACGTATGTAGGGGTATCTCCAATAACTGAGGCGACGTTTTAACATTGCAGGCGTTTGTGGGCATTGGTCTGATGTAAAACATTGTCGATGTATCGATAAAGTACAATGTTGTGTGCCAGCAGACAGACTTGCGACATCTTCGGGTAGTATTTAAAAAGGAACCATTCAGGAATGTATGTAGGGGTATCTCCAATAACTGAGGCGACGTTTTAACATTGCAAGCGCTTTGTGGGCATTGGTCTGATGTAAAACATTGTCGATGTATCGATAAACTGCAATGTTGTGTGCCAGCAGACAGACTTGCGACATCTTCGGGTAGTATTTAAAAAGGAACCATTCAGGAATGTATGTAGGGCTATCTCCAATAACTGAGGCGACGTTTTAACATTGCAAGCGCTTTGTGGGCATTGGTCTGATGTAAAACATTGTCGATGTATCGATAAACTGCAATGTTGTGTGCCAGCAGACCGATTTTGGACATTTTCGGGTAGTATTTAAAAAGGAACCATTCAGCAACGTATGTAGGGGTATCTGCAATAACTGAGGCGACGTTTTAACATTGCAGGCGTTTGTGGGCATTGGTCTGATGTAAAACATTGTCGATGTATCGATAAAGTACAATGTTGTGTGCCAGCAGACAGACTTGCGACATCTTCGGGTAGTACTTAAAAAGGAACCATTCAGCAACGTTTGTAGGGGTATCTCCAATAACTGAGGCGACGTTTTAACATTGCAGGCGTTTGTGGACATTGGTCTGATGTAAAACATTGTCGATGTATCGATAAAGTACAATGTTGTGTGCCAGCAGACAGACTTGCGACATCTTCGGGTAGTATTTAAAAAGGAACCATTCAGGAATGTATGTAGGGGTATCTCCAATAACTGAGGCGACGTTTTAACACTGCAAGCGCTTTGTGGGCATTGGTCTGATGTAAAACATTGTCGATGTATCGATAAACTGCAATGTTGTGTGCCAGCAGACCGATTTTGGACATTTTCGGGTAGTATTTAAAAAGGAACCATTCAGCAACGTATGTAGGGGTATCTCCAATAACTGAGGCGACGTTTTAACATTGCAGGCGTTTGTGGACATTGGTCTGATGTAAAACATTGTCGATGTATCGATAAAGTACAATGTTGTGTGCCAGCAGACAGACTTGCGACATCTTCGGGTAGTATTTAAAAAGGAACCATTCAGCAATGTATGTAGGGGTATCTCCAATAACTGAGGCGACGTTTTAACATTGCAAGCGCTTTGTCGGCATTGGTCTGATGTAAAACATTGTCGATGTATCGATAAACTGCAATGTTGTGTGCCAGCAGACCGATTTTGGACATTTTCGGGTAGTATTTAAAAAGGAACCATTCAGCAATGTATGTAGGGGTATCTCCAATAACTGAGCCGACGTTTTAACATTGCAAGGGCTCTGTAGGCATTGGTCTGATGTAAAACATTGTCGATGTATCGATAAAGTACAATGTTGTGTGCCAGCAGACAGACTTGCGACATCTTCGGGTAGTATTTAAAAAGGAACCATTCAGCAACGTATGTAGGGGTATCTCCAATAACTGAGGCGACGTTTTAACATTGCAGGCGTTTGTGGACATTGGTCTGATGTAAAACATTGTCGATGTATCGATAAAGTACAATGTTGTGTGCCAGCAGACAGACTTGCGACATCTTCGGGTAGTATTTAAAAAGGAACCATTCAGCAATGTATGTAGGGGTATCTCCAATAACTGAGGCGACGTTTTAACATTGCAAGCGCTTTGTGGGCATTGGTCTGATGTAAAACATTGTCGATGTATCGATAAACTGCAATGTTGTGTGCCAGCAGACCGATTTTGGACATTTTCGGGTAGTATTTAAAAAGGAACCATTCAGCAATGTATGTAGGGGTATCTCCAATAACTGAGCCGACGTTTTAACATTGCAAGGGCTCTGTAGGCATTGGTCTGATGTAAAACATTGTCGATGTATCGATAAAGTACAATGTTGTGTGCCAGCAGACAGACTTGCGACATCTTCGGGTAGTATTTAAAAAGGAACCATTCAGGAATGTATGTAGGGGTATCTCCAATAACTGAGGCGACGTTTTAACATTGCAAGCGCTTTGTGGGCATTGGTCTGATGTAAAACATTGTCGATGTATCGATAAACTGCAATGTTGTGTGCCAGCAGACCGATTTTGGACATTTTCGGGTAGTATTTAAAAAGGAACCATTCAGCAATGTATGTAGGGGTATCTCCAATAACTGAGCCGACGTTTTAACATTGCAAGGGCTCTGTAGGCATTGGTCTGATGTAAAACATTGTCGATGTATCGATAAAGTACAATGTTGTGTGCCAGCAGACAGACTTGCGACATCTTCGGGTAGTATTTAAAAAGGAACCATTCAGCAACGTATGTAGGGGTATCTGCAATAACTGAGGCGACGTTTTAACATTGCAGGCGTTTGTGGGCATTGGTCTGATGTAAAACATTGTCGATGTATCGATAAACTGCAATGTTGTGTGCCAGCAGAACGATTTTGTACATTTTCGGGTAGTTTTAAAGGAACCATTCAGCAACGTATGTAGGGGCATCTCCAATAACTGAGGCGACGTTTTAACATTGCAGGCGTTTGTGGGCATTGGTCTGATGTAAAACATTGTCGATGTATCGATAAAGCACAATGTTGTGTGCCAGCAGACCGATTTTGGACATTTTCGGGTAGTATTAAAGGAATCATTCAGCAACGTATGTAGGGGTATCTCCAATAACTGAGGCGACGTTTTAACATTGCAAGCGCTTTGTCGGCATTGGTCTGATGTAAAACATTGTCGATGTATCGATAAAGTACAATGTTGTGTGCCAGCAGACAGACTTGCGACATCTTCGGGTAGTACTTAAAAAGGAACCATTCAGCAACGTATGTAGGGGTATCTCCAATAACTGAGGCGACGTTTTAACATTGCAGGCGTTTGTGGGCATTGGTCTGATGTAAAACATTGTCGATGTATCGATAAAGTACAATGTTGTGTGCCAGCAGACAGACTTGCGACATCTTCGGGTAGTATTTAAAAAGGAACCATTCAGGAATGTATGTAGGGGTATCTCCAATAACTGAGGCGACGTTTTAACATTGCAAGCGCTTTGTGGGCATTGGTCTGATGTAAAACATTGTCGATGTATCGATAAACTGCAATGTTGTGTGCCAGCAGACAGACTTGCGACATCTTCGGGTAGTATTTAAAAAGGAACCATTCAGGAATGTATGTAGGGCTATCTCCAATAACTGAGGCGACGTTTTAACATTGCAAGCGCTTTGTGGGCATTGGTCTGATGTAAAACATTGTCGATGTATCGATAAACTGCAATGTTGTGTGCCAGCAGACCGATTTTGGACATTTTCGGGTAGTATTTAAAAAGGAACCATTCAGCAACGTATGTAGGGGTATCTGCAATAACTGAGGCGACGTTTTAACATTGCAGGCGTTTGTGGGCATTGGTCTGATGTAAAACATTGTCGATGTATCGATAAAGTACAATGTTGTGTGCCAGCAGACAGACTTGCGACATCTTCGGGTAGTACTTAAAAAGGAACCATTCAGCAACGTTTGTAGGGGTATCTCCAATAACTGAGGCGACGTTTTAACATTGCAGGCGTTTGTGGACATTGGTCTGATGTAAAACATTGTCGATGTATCGATAAAGTACAATGTTGTGTGCCAGCAGACAGACTTGCGACATCTTCGGGTAGTATTTAAAAAGGAACCATTCAGGAATGTATGTAGGGGTATCTCCAATAACTGAGGCGACGTTTTAACACTGCAAGCGCTTTGTGGGCATTGGTCTGATGTAAAACATTGTCGATGTATCGATAAACTGCAATGTTGTGTGCCAGCAGACCGATTTTGGACATTTTCGGGTAGTATTTAAAAAGGAACCATTCAGCAACGTATGTAGGGGTATCTCCAATAACTGAGGCGACGTTTTAACATTGCA
Source organism: Haliotis asinina (assembly GCF_037392515.1). NCBI lineage: Eukaryota > Metazoa > Mollusca > Gastropoda > Lepetellida > Haliotidae > Haliotis > Haliotis asinina. The sequence continues at coordinate 45,274,671 of NC_090287.1, forward strand.
GGCGTTTGTGGACATTGGTCTGATGTAAAACATTGTCGATGTATCGATAAAGTACAATGTTGTGTGCCAGCAGACAGACTTGCGACATCTTCGGGTAGTATTTAAAAAGGAACCATTCAGCAATGTATGTAGGGGTATCTCCAATAACTGAGGCGACGTTTTAACATTGCAAGCGCTTTGTCGGCATTGGTCTGATGTAAAACATTGTCGATGTATCGATAAACTGCAATGTTGTGTGCCAGCAGACCGATTTTGGACATTTTCGGGTAGTATTTAAAAAGGAACCATTCAGCAATGTATGTAGGGGTATCTCCAATAACTGAGCCGACGTTTTAACATTGCAAGGGCTCTGTAGGCATTGGTCTGATGTAAAACATTGTCGATGTATCGATAAAGTACAATGTTGTGTGCCAGCAGACAGACTTGCGACATCTTCGGGTAGTATTTAAAAAGGAACCATTCAGCAACGTATGTAGGGGTATCTCCAATAACTGAGGCGACGTTTTAACATTGCAGGCGTTTGTGGGCATTGGTCTGATGTAAAACATTGTCGATGTATCGATAAACTGCAATGTTGTGTGCCAGCAGAACGATTTTGTACATTTTCGGGTAGTTTTAAAGGAACCATTCAGCAACGTATGTAGGGGCATCTCCAATAACTGAGGCGACGTTTTAACATTGCAGGCGTTTGTGGGCATTGGTCTGATGTAAAACATTGTCGATGTATCGATAAAGCACAATGTTGTGTGCCAGCAGACCGATTTTGGACATTTTCGGGTAGTATTAAAGGAATCATTCAGCAACGTATGTAGGGGTATCTCCAATAACTGAGGCGACGTTTTAACATTGCAAGCGCTTTGTCGGCATTGGTCTGATGTAAAACATTGTCGATGTATCGATAAAGTACAATGTTGTGTGCCAGCAGACAGACTTGCGACATCTTCGGGTAGTACTTAAAAAGGAACCATTCAGCAACGTATGTAGGGGTATCTCCAATAACTGAGGCGACGTTTTAACATTGCAGGCGTTTGTGGGCATTGGTCTGATGTAAAACATTGTCGATGTATCGATAAAGTACAATGTTGTGTGCCAGCAGACAGACTTGCGACATCTTCGGGTAGTATTTAAAAAGGAACCATTCAGCAACGTATGTAGGGGTATCTCCAATAAGTGAGGCGACGTTTTAACATTGCAGGCGTTTGTGGGCATTGGTCTGATGTAAAACATTGTCGATGTATCGATAAACTGCAATGTTGTGTGCCAGGAGAACGATTTTGGACATTTTCGGGTAGTTTTAAAGGAACCATTCAGCAACGTATGTAGGGGTATCTCCAATAACTGAGGCGACGTTTTAACATTGCAGGCGTTTGTGGGCATTGGTCTGATGTAAAACATTGTCGATGTATCGATAAAGCACAATGTTGTGTGCCAGCAGACCGATTTTGGACATTTTCGGGTAGTATTAAAGGAATCATTCAGCAACGTATGTAGGGGTATCTCCAATAACTGAGGCGACGTTTTAACATTGCAAGCGCTTTGTAGGCATTGGTCTGATGTAAAACATTGTCGATGTATCGATAAAGTACAATGTTGTGTGCCAGCAGACAGACTTGCGACATCTTCGGGTAGTACTTAAAAAGGAACCATTCAGCAACGTATGTAGGGCTATCTCCAATAACTGAGGCGACGTTTTAACATTGCAAGCGCTTTGTAGGCATTGGTCTGATGTAAAACATTGTCGATGTATCGATAAAGTACAATGTTGTGTGCCAGCAGACAGACTTGCGACATCTTCGGGTAGTACTTAAAAAGGAACCATTCAGCAACGTATGTAGGGGTATCTCCAATAACTGAGGCGACGTTTTAACATTGCAGGCGCTTTGTCGGCATTGGTCTGATGTAAAACATTGTCGATGTATCGATAAAGTACAATGTTGTGTGCCAGCAGACAGACTTGCGACATCTTCGGGTAGTATTTAAAAAGGAACCATTCAGCAATGTATGTAGGGGTATCTCCAATAACTGAGGCGACGTTTTAACATTGCAAGCGCTTTGTGGGCATTGGTCTGATGTAAAACATTGTCGATTTATCGATAAAGCACAATGTTGTGTGCCAGCAGACCGATTTTGGACATTTTCGGGTAGTATTAAAGGAATCATTCAGCAACGTATGTAGGGGTATCTCCAATAACTGAGGCGACGTTTTAACATTGCAAGCGCTTTGTAGGCATTGGTCTGATGTAAAACATTGTCGATGTATCGATAAAGTACAATGTTGTGTGCCAGCAGACAGACTTGCGACATCTTCGGGTAGTACTTAAAAAGGAACCATTCAGCAACGTATGTAGGGCTATCTCCAATAACTGAGGCGACGTTTTAACATTGCAAGCGCTTTGTAGGCATTGGTCTGATGTAAAACATTGTCGATGTATCGATAAAGTACAATGTTGTGTGCCAGCAGACAGACTTGCGACATCTTTGGGTAGTACTTAAAAAGGAACCATTCAGCAACGTATGTAGGGCTATCTCCAATAACTGAGGCGACGTTTTAACATTGCAAGCGCTTTGTAGGCATTGGTCTGATGTAAAACATTGTCGATGTATCGATAAAGTACAATGTTGTGTGCCAGCAGACAGACTTGCGACATCTTCGGGTAGTATTTAAAAAGGAACCATTCAGCAACGTATGTAGGGGTATCTCTAATAACTGAGGCGACGTTTTAACATTGCAGGCGTTTGTGGGCATTGGTCTGATGTAAAACATTGTCGATGTATCGATAAACTGCAATGTTGTGTGCCAGCAGAACGATTTTGGACATTTTCGGGTAGTTTTAAAGGAACCATTCAGCAACGTATGTAGGGGTATCTCCAATAACTGAGGCGACGTTTTAACATTGCAGGCGTTTGTGGGCATTGGTCTGATGTAAAACATTGTCGATGTATCGATAAAGCACAATGTTGTGTGCCAGCAGACCGATTTTGGACATTTTCGGGTAGTATTAAAGGAATCATTCAGCAACGTATGTAGGGGTATCTCCAATAACTGAGGCGACGTTTTAACATTGCAAGCGCTTTGTAGGCATTGGTCTGATGTAAAACATTGTCGATGTATCGATAAAGTACAATGTTGTGTGCCAGCAGACAGACTTGCGACATCTTCGGGTAGTACTTAAAAAGGAACCATTCAGCAACGTATGTAGGGGTATCTCCAATAACTGAGGCGACGTTTTAACATTGCAGGCGTTTGTGGGCATTGGTCTGATGTAAAACATTGTCGATGTATCGATAAAGTACAATGTTGTGTGCCAGCAGACAGACTTGCGACATCTTCGGGTAGTACTTAAAAAGGAACCATTCAGCAACGTTTGTAGGGGTATCTCCAATAACTGAGGCGACGTTTTAACATTGCAGGCGTTTGTGGACATTGGTCTGATGTAAAACATTGTCGATGTATCGATAAAGTACAATGTTGTGTGCCAGCAGACAGACTTGCGACATCTTCGGGTAGTATTTAAAAAGGAACCATTCAGGAATGTATGTAGGGGTATCTCCAATAACTGAGGCGACGTTTTAACATTGCAAGCGCTTTGTGGGCATTGGTCTGATGTAAAACATTGTCGATGTATCGATAAACTGCAATGTTGTGTGCCAGCAGACCGATTTTGGACATTTTCGGGTAGTATTTAAAAAGGAACCATTCAGCAATGTATGTAGGGGTATCTCCAATAACTGAGCCGACGTTTTAACATTGCAAGGGCTCTGTAGGCATTGGTCTGATGTAAAACATTGTCGATGTATCGATAAAGTACAATGTTGTGTGCCAGCAGACAGACTTGCGACATCTTCGGGTAGTATTTAAAAAGGAACCATTCAGGAATGTATGTAGGGGTATCTCCAATAACTGAGGCGACGTTTTAACATTGCAAGCGCTTTGTGGGCATTGGTCTGATGTAAAACATTGTCGATGTATCGATAAACTGCAATGTTGTGTGCCAGCAGACCGATTTTGGACATTTTCGGGTAGTATTTAAAAAGGAACCATTCAGCAATGTATGTAGGGGTATCTCCAATAACTGAGCCGACGTTTTAACATTGCAAGGGCTCTGTAGGCATTGGTCTGATGTAAAACATTGTCGATGTATCGATAAAGTACAATGTTGTGTGCCAGCAGACAGACTTGCGACATCTTCGGGTAGTATTTAAAAAGGAACCATTCAGCAACGTATGTAGGGGTATCTGCAATAACTGAGGCGACGTTTTAACATTGCAGGCGTTTGTGGGCATTGGTCTGATGTAAAACATTGTCGATGTATCGATAAACTGCAATGTTGTGTGCCAGCAGAACGATTTTGTACATTTTCGGGTAGTTTTAAAGGAACCATTCAGCAACGTATGTAGGGGCATCTCCAATAACTGAGGCGACGTTTTAACATTGCAGGCGTTTGTGGGCATTGGTCTGATGTAAAACATTGTCGATGTATCGATAAAGCACAATGTTGTGTGCCAGCAGACCGATTTTGGACATTTTCGGGTAGTATTAAAGGAATCATTCAGCAACGTATGTAGGGGTATCTCCAATAACTGAGGCGACGTTTTAACATTGCAAGCGCTTTGTCGGCATTGGTCTGATGTAAAACATTGTCGATGTATCGATAAAGTACAATGTTGTGTGCCAGCAGACAGACTTGCGACATCTTCGGGTAGTACTTAAAAAGGAACCATTCAGCAACGTATGTAGGGGTATCTCCAATAACTGAGGCGACGTTTTAACATTGCAGGCGTTTGTGGGCATTGGTCTGATGTAAAACATTGTCGATGTATCGATAAAGTACAATGTTGTGTGCCAGCAGACAGACTTGCGACATCTTCGGGTAGTATTTAAAAAGGAACCATTCAGGAATGTATGTAGGGGTATCTCCAATAACTGAGGCGACGTTTTAACATTGCAAGCGCTTTGTGGGCATTGGTCTGATGTAAAACATTGTCGATGTATCGATAAACTGCAATGTTGTGTGCCAGCAGACAGACTTGCGACATCTTCGGGTAGTATTTAAAAAGGAACCATTCAGGAATGTATGTAGGGCTATCTCCAATAACTGAGGCGACGTTTTAACATTGCAAGCGCTTTGTGGGCATTGGTCTGATGTAAAACATTGTCGATGTATCGATAAACTGCAATGTTGTGTGCCAGCAGACCGATTTTGGACATTTTCGGGTAGTATTTAAAAAGGAACCATTCAGCAACGTATGTAGGGGTATCTCCAATAACTGAGGCGACGTTTTAACATTGCAGGCGTTTGTGGACATTGGTCTGATGTAAAACATTGTCGATGTATCGATAAAGTACAATGTTGTGTGCCAGCAGACAGACTTGCGACATCTTCGGGTAGTATTTAAAAAGGAACCATTCAGCAATGTATGTAGGGGTATCTCCAATAACTGAGGCGACGTTTTGACATTGCAAGCGCTTTGTGGGCATTGGTCTGATGTAAAACATTGTCGATGTATCGATAAACTGCAATGTTGTGTGCCAGCAGACCGATTTTGGACATTTTCGGGTAGTATTTAAAAAGGAACCATTCAGCAATGTATGTAGGGGTATCTCCAATAACTGAGCCGACGTTTTAACATTGCAAGGGCTCTGTAGGCATTGGTCTGATGTAAAACATTGTCGATGTATCGATAAAGTACAATGTTGTGTGCCAGCAGACAGACTTGCGACATCTTCGGGTAGTATTTAAAAAGGAACCATTCAGGAATGTATGTAGGGGTATCTCCAATAACTGAGGCGACGTTTTAACATTGCAAGCGCTTTGTGGGCATTGGTCTGATGTAAAACATTGTCGATGTATCGATAAACTGCAATGTTGTGTGCCAGCAGACCGATTTTGGACATTTTCGGGTAGTATTTAAAAAGGAACCATTCAGCAATGTATGTAGGGGTATCTCCAATAACTGAGCCGACGTTTTAACATTGCAAGGGCTCTGTAGGCATTGGTCTGATGTAAAACATTGTCGATGTATCGATAAAGTACAATGTTGTGTGCCAGCAGACAGACTTGCGACATCTTCGGGTAGTATTTAAAAAGGAACCATTCAGCAACGTATGTAGGGGTATCTGCAATAACTGAGGCGACGTTTTAACATTGCAGGCGTTTGTGGGCATTGGTCTGATGTAAAACATTGTCGATGTATCGATAAACTGCAATGTTGTGTGCCAGCAGAACGATTTTGTACATTTTCGGGTAGTTTTAAAGGAACCATTCAGCAACGTATGTAGGGGCATCTCCAATAACTGAGGCGACGTTTTAACATTGCAGGCGTTTGTGGGCATTGGTCTGATGTAAAACATTGTCGATGTATCGATAAAGCACAATGTTGTGTGCCAGCAGACCGATTTTGGACATTTTCGGGTAGTATTAAAGGAATCATTCAGCAACGTATGTAGGGGTATCTCCAATAACTGAGGCGACGTTTTAACATTGCAAGCGCTTTGTCGGCATTGGTCTGATGTAAAACATTGTCGATGTATCGATAAAGTACAATGTTGTGTGCCAGCAGACAGACTTGCGACATCTTCGGGTAGTACTTAAAAAGGAACCATTCAGCAACGTATGTAGGGGTATCTCCAATAACTGAGGCGACGTTTTAACATTGCAGGCGTTTGTGGGCATTGGTCTGATGTAAAACATTGTCGATGTATCGATAAAGTACAATGTTGTGTGCCAGCAGACAGACTTGCGACATCTTCGGGTAGTATTTAAAAAGGAACCATTCAGGAATGTATGTAGGGGTATCTCCAATAACTGAGGCGACGTTTTAACATTGCAAGCGCTTTGTGGGCATTGGTCTGATGTAAAACATTGTCGATGTATCGATAAACTGCAATGTTGTGTGCCAGCAGACAGACTTGCGACATCTTCGGGTAGTATTTAAAAAGGAACCATTCAGGAATGTATGTAGGGCTATCTCCAATAACTGAGGCGACGTTTTAACATTGCAAGCGCTTTGTGGGCATTGGTCTGATGTAAAACATTGTCGATGTATCGATAAACTGCAATGTTGTGTGCCAGCAGACCGATTTTGGACATTTTCGGGTAGTATTTAAAAAGGAACCATTCAGCAACGTATGTAGGGGTATCTCCAATAACTGAGGCGACGTTTTAACATTGCAGGCGTTTGTGGACATTGGTCTGATGTAAAACATTGTCGATGTATCGATAAAGTACAATGTTGTGTGCCAGCAGACAGACTTGCGACATCTTCGGGTAGTATTTAAAAAGGAACCATTCAGCAATGTATGTAGGGGTATCTCCAATAACTGAGGCGACGTTTTGACATTGCAAGCGCTTTGTGGGCATTGGTCTGATGTAAAACATTGTCGATGTATCGATAAACTGCAATGTTGTGTGCCAGCAGACCGATTTTGGACATTTTCGGGTAGTATTTAAAAAGGAACCATTCAGCAATGTATGTAGGGGTATCTCCAATAACTGAGCCGACGTTTTAACATTGCAAGGGCTCTGTAGGCATTGGTCTGATGTAAAACATTGTCGATGTATCGATAAAGTACAATGTTGTGTGCCAGCAGACAGACTTGCGACATCTTCGGGTAGTATTTAAAAAGGAACCATTCAGCAACGTATGTAGGGGTATCTGCAATAACTGAGGCGACGTTTTAACATTGCAGGCGTTTGTGGGCATTGGTCTGATGTAAAACATTGTCGATGTATCGATAAACTGCAATGTTGTGTGCCAGCAGAACGATTTTGTACATTTTCGGGTAGTTTTAAAGGAACCATTCAGCAACGTATGTAGGGGCATCTCCAATAACTGAGGCGACGTTTTAACATTGCAGGCGTTTGTGGGCATTGGTCTGATGTAAAACATTGTCGATGTATCGATAAAGCACAATGTTGTGTGCCAGCAGACCGATTTTGGACATTTTCGGGTAGTATTAAAGGAATCATTCAGCAACGTATGTAGGGGTATCTCCAATAACTGAGGCGACGTTTTAACATTGCAGGCGTTTGTGGGCATTGGACTGATGTAGAACATTGTCGATGTATCGATAAAGTACAATGTTGTGTGCCAGCAGACAGACTTGCGACATCTTCGGGTAGTACTTAAAAAGGAACCATTCAGCAACGTATGTAGGGGTATCTCCAATAACTGAGGCGACGTTTTAACATTGCAGGCGTTTGTGGGCATTGGTCTGATGTAAAACATTGTCGATGTATCGATAAAGTACAATGTTGTGTGCCAGCAGACAGACTTGCGACATCTTCGGGTAGTACTTAAAAAGGAACCATTCAGCAACGTATGTAGGGGTATCTCCAATAACTGAGGCGACGTTTTAACATTGCAGGCGTTTGTGGACACTGGTCTGATGTAAAACATTGTCGATGTATCGATAAAGTACAATGTTGTGTGCCAGCAGACAGACTTGCGACATCTTCGGGTAGTATTTAAAAAGGAACCATTCAGCAACGTATGTAGGGGTATCTCCAATAACTGAGGCGACGTTTTAACATTGCAGGCGTTTGTGGGCATTGGTCTGATGTAAAACATTGTCGATGTATCGATAAACTGCAATGTTGTGTGCCAGCAGAACGATTTTGGACATTTTCGGGTAGTATTAAAGGAACCATTCAGCAACGTATGTAGGGCTATCTCCAATAACTGAGCCGACGTTTTAACATTGCAAGGGCTCTGTAGGCATTGGTCTGATGTAAAACATTGTCGATGTATCGATAAAGTACAATGTTGTGTGCCAGCAGACAGACTTGCGACATCTTCGGGTAGTATTTAAAAAGGAACCATTCAGCAACGTATGTAGGGGTATCTCCAATAACTGAGGCGACGTTTTAACATTGCAGGCGTTTGTGGGCATTGGTCTGATGTAAAACATTGTCGATGTATCGATAAACTGCAATGTTGTGTGCCAGCAGAACGATTTTGTACATTTTCGGGTAGTTTTAAAGGAACCATTCAGCAACGTATGTAGGGGCATCTCCAATAACTGAGGCGACGTTTTAACATTGCAGGCGTTTGTGGGCATTGGTCTGATGTAAAACATTGTCGATGTATCGATAAAGCACAATGTTGTGTGCCAGCAGACCGATTTTGGACATTTTCGGGTAGTATTAAAGGAATCATTCAGCAACGTATGTAGGGGTATCTCCAATAACTGAGGCGACGTTTTAACATTGCAAGCGCTTTGTCGGCATTGGTCTGATGTAAAACATTGTCGATGTATCGATAAAGTACAATGTTGTGTGCCAGCAGACAGACTTGCGACATCTTCGGGTAGTACTTAAAAAGGAACCATTCAGCAACGTATGTAGGGGTATCTCCAATAACTGAGGCGACGTTTTAACATTGCAAGCGCTTTGTCGGCATTGGTCTGATGTAAAACATTGTCGATGTATCGATAAAGTACAATGTTGTGTGCCAGCAGACAGACTTGCGACATCTTCGGGTAGTACTTAAAAAGGAACCATTCAGCAACGTATCTAGGGCTATCTCCAATAACTGAGGCGACGTTTTAACATTGCAAGCGCTTTGTAGGCATTGGTCTGATGTAAAACATTGTCGATGTATCGATAAAGTACAATGTTGTGTGCCAGCAGACAGACTTGCGACATCTTCGGGTAGTACTTAAAAAGGAACCATTCAGCAACGTATGTAGGGGTATCTCCAATAACTGAGGCGACGTTTTAACATTGCAGGCGTTTGTGGACATTGGTCTGATGTAAAACATTGTCGATGTATCGATAAAGCACAATGTTGTGTGCCAGCAGACCGATTTTGGACATTTTCGGGTAGTATTAAAGGAATCATTCAGCAACGTATGTAGGGGTATCTCCAATAACTGAGGCGACGTTTTAACATTGCAAGCGCTTTGTAGGCATTGGTCTGATGTAAAACATTGTCGATGTATCGATAAAGTACAATGTTGTGTGCCAGCAGACAGACTTGCGACATCTTCGGGTAGTACTTAAAAAGGAACCATTCAGCAACGTATGTAGGGGTATCTCCAATAACTGAGGCGACGTTTTAACATTGCAAGCGCTTTGTAGGCATTGGTCTGATGTAAAACATTGTCGATGTATCGATAAAGTACAATGTTGTGTGCCAGCAGACAGACTTGCGACATCTTTGGGTAGTACTTAAAAAGGAACCATTCAGCAACGTATGTAGGGCTATCTCCAATAACTGAGGCGACGTTTTAACATTGCAAGCGCTTTGTAGGCATTGGTCTGATGTAAAACATTGTCGATGTATCGATAAAGTACAATGTTGTGTGCCAGCAGACAGACTTGCGACATCTTCGGGTAGTATTTAAAAAGGAACCATTCAGCAACGTATGTAGGGGTATCTCTAATAACTGAGGCGACGTTTTAACATTGCAGGCGTTTGTGGGCATTGGTCTGATGTAAAACATTGTCGATGTATCGATAAACTGCAATGTTGTGTGCCAGCAGAACGATTTTGGACATTTTCGGGTAGTTTTAAAGGAACCATTCAGCAACGTATGTAGGGGTATCTCCAATAACTGAGGCGACGTTTTAACATTGCAGGCGTTTGTGGGCATTGGTCTGATGTAAAACATTGTCGATGTATCGATAAAGCACAATGTTGTGTGCCAGCAGACCGATTTTGGACATTTTCGGGTAGTATTAAAGGAATCATTCAGCAACGTATGTAGGGGTATCTCCAATAACTGAGGCGACGTTTTAACATTGCAAGCGCTTTGTAGGCATTGGTCTGATGTAAAACATTGTCGATGTATCGATAAAGTACAATGTTGTGTGCCAGCAGACAGACTTGCGACATCTTCGGGTAGTACTTAAAAAGGAACCATTCAGCAACGTATGTAGGGGTATCTCCAATAACTGAGGCGACGTTTTAACATTGCAGGCGTTTGTGGGCATTGGTCTGATGTAAAACATTGTCGATGTATCGATAAAGTACAATGTTGTGTGCCAGCAGACAGACTTGCGACATCTTCGGGTAGTACTTAAAAAGGAACCATTCAGCAACGTTTGTAGGGGTATCTCCAATAACTGAGGCGACGTTTTAACATTGCAGGCGTTTGTGGACATTGGTCTGATGTAAAACATTGTCGATGTATCGATAAAGTACAATGTTGTGTGCCAGCAGACAGACTTGCGACATCTTCGGGTAGTATTTAAAAAGGAACCATTCAGGAATGTATGTAGGGGTATCTCCAATAACTGAGGCGACGTTTTAACACTGCAAGCGCTTTGTGGGCATTGGTCTGATGTAAAACATTGTCGATGTATCGATAAACTGCAATGTTGTGTGCCAGCAGACCGATTTTGGACATTTTCGGGTAGTATTTAAAAAGGAACCATTCAGCAACGTATGTAGGGGTATCTCCAATAACTGAGGCGACGTTTTAACATTGCAGGCGTTTGTGGACATTGGTCTGATGTAAAACATTGTCGATGTATCGATAAAGTACAATGTTGTGTGCCAGCAGACAGACTTGCGACATCTTCGGGTAGTATTTAAAAAGGAACCATTCAGCAATGTATGTAGGGGTATCTCCAATAACTGAGGCGACGTTTTAACATTGCAAGCGCTTTGTGGGCATTGGTCTGATGTAAAACATTGTCGATGTATCGATAAACTGCAATGTTGTGTGCCAGCAGACCGATTTTGGACATTTTCGGGTAGTATTTAAAAAGGAACCATTCAGCAATGTATGTAGGGGTATCTCCAATAACTGAGCCGACGTTTTAACATTGCAAGGGCTCTGTAGGCATTGGTCTGATGTAAAACATTGTCGATGTATCGATAAAGTACAATGTTGTGTGCCAGCAGACAGACTTGCGACATCTTCGGGTAGTATTTAAAAAGGAACCATTCAGCAACGTATGTAGGGGTATCTCCAATAACTGAGGCGACGTTTTAACATTGCAGGCGTTTGTGGGCATTGGTCTGATGTAAAACATTGTCGATGTATCGATAAACTGCAATGTTGTGTGCCAGCAGAACGATTTTGTACATTTTCGGGTAGTTTTAAAGGAACCATTCAGCAACGTATGTAGGGGCATCTCCAATAACTGAGGCGACGTTTTAACATTGCAGGCGTTTGTGGGCATTGGTCTGATGTAAAACATTGTCGATGTATCGATAAAGCACAATGTTGTGTGCCAGCAGACCGATTTTGGACATTTTCGGGTAGTATTAAAGGAATCATTCAGCAACGTATGTAGGGGTATCTCCAATAACTGAGGCGACGTTTTAACATTGCAAGCGCTTTGTCGGCATTGGTCTGATGTAAAACATTGTCGATGTATCGATAAAGTACAATGTTGTGTGCCAGCAGACAGACTTGCGACATCTTCGGGTAGTACTTAAAAAGGAACCATTCAGCAACGTATGTAGGGGTATCTCCAATAACTGAGGCGACGTTTTAACATTGCAGGCGTTTGTGGGCATTGGTCTGATGTAAAACATTGTCGATGTATCGATAAAGTACAATGTTGTGTGCCAGCAGACAGACTTGCGACATCTTCGGGTAGTATTTAAAAAGGAACCATTCAGCAACGTATGTAGGGGTATCTCCAATAAGTGAGGCGACGTTTTAACATTGCAGGCGTTTGTGGGCATTGGTCTGATGTAAAACATTGTCGATGTATCGATAAACTGCAATGTTGTGTGCCAGGAGAACGATTTTGGACATTTTCGGGTAGTTTTAAAGGAACCATTCAGCAACGTATGTAGGGGTATCTCCAATAACTGAGGCGACGTTTTAACATTGCAAGCGCTTTGTCGGCATTGGTCTGATGTAAAACATTGTCGATGTATCGATAAAGTACAATGTTGTGTGCCAGCAGACAGACTTGCGACATCTTCGGGTAGTACTTAAAAAGGAACCATTCAGCAACGTATGTAGGGGTATCTCCAATAACTGAGGCGACGTTTTAACATTGCAGGCGTTTGTGGGCATTGGTCTGATGTAAAACATTGTCGATGTATCGATAAAGTACAATGTTGTGTGCCAGCAGACAGACTTGCGACATCTTCGGGTAGTATTTAAAAAGGAACCATTCAGGAATGTATGTAGGGGTATCTCCAATAACTGAGGCGACGTTTTAACATTGCAAGCGCTTTGTGGGCATTGGTCTGATGTAAAACATTGTCGATGTATCGATAAACTGCAATGTTGTGTGCCAGCAGACAGACTTGCGACATCTTCGGGTAGTATTTAAAAAGGAACCATTCAGGAATGTATGTAGGGCTATCTCCAATAACTGAGGCGACGTTTTAACATTGCAAGCGCTTTGTGGGCATTGGTCTGATGTAAAACATTGTCGATGTATCGATAAACTGCAATGTTGTGTGCCAGCAGACCGATTTTGGACATTTTCGGGTAGTATTTAAAAAGGAACCATTCAGCAACGTATGTAGGGGTATCTCCAATAACTGAGGCGACGTTTTAACATTGCAGGCGTTTGTGGACATTGGTCTGATGTAAAACATTGTCGATGTATCGATAAAGTACAATGTTGTGTGCCAGCAGACAGACTTGCGACATCTTCGGGTAGTATTTAAAAAGGAACCATTCAGCAATGTATGTAGGGGTATCTCCAATAACTGAGGCGACGTTTTGACATTGCAAGCGCTTTGTGGGCATTGGTCTGATGTAAAACATTGTCGATGTATCGATAAACTGCAATGTTGTGTGCCAGCAGACCGATTTTGGACATTTTCGGGTAGTATTTAAAAAGGAACCATTCAGCAATGTATGTAGGGGTATCTCCAATAACTGAGCCGACGTTTTAACATTGCAAGGGCTCTGTAGGCATTGGTCTGATGTAAAACATTGTCGATGTATCGATAAAGTACAATGTTGTGTGCCAGCAGACAGACTTGCGACATCTTCGGGTAGTATTTAAAAAGGAACCATTCAGCAACGTATGTAGGGGTATCTGCAATAACTGAGGCGACGTTTTAACATTGCAGGCGTTTGTGGGCATTGGTCTGATGTAAAACATTGTCGATGTATCGATAAACTGCAATGTTGTGTGCCAGCAGAACGATTTTGTACATTTTCGGGTAGTTTTAAAGGAACCATTCAGCAACGTATGTAGGGGCATCTCCAATAACTGAGGCGACGTTTTAACATTGCAGGCGTTTGTGGGCATTGGTCTGATGTAAAACATTGTCGATGTATCGATAAAGCACAATGTTGTGTGCCAGCAGACCGATTTTGGACATTTTCGGGTAGTATTAAAGGAATCATTCAGCAACGTATGTAGGGGTATCTCCAATAACTGAGGCGACGTTTTAACATTGCAAGCGCTTTGTCGGCATTGGTCTGATGTAAAACATTGTCGATGTATCGATAAAGTACAATGTTGTGTGCCAGCAGACAGACTTGCGACATCTTCGGGTAGTACTTAAAAAGGAACCATTCAGCAACGTATGTAGGGGTATCTCCAATAACTGAGGCGACGTTTTAACATTGCAGGCGTTTGTGGGCATTGGACTGATGTAGAACATTGTCGATGTATCGATAAAGTACAATGTTGTGTGCCAGCAGACAGACTTGCGACATCTTCGGGTAGTACTTAAAAAGGAACCATTCAGCAACGTATGTAGGGGTATCTCCAATAACTGAGGCGACGTTTTAACATTGCAGGCGTTTGTGGGCATTGGTCTGATGTAAAACATTGTCGATGTATCGATAAAGTACAATGTTGTGTGCCAGCAGACAGACTTGCGACATCTTCGGGTAGTACTTAAAAAGGAACCATTCAGCAACGTATGTAGGGGTATCTCCAATAACTGAGGCGACGTTTTAACATTGCAGGCGTTTGTGGACACTGGTCTGATGTAAAACATTGTCGATGTATCGATAAAGTACAATGTTGTGTGCCAGCAGACAGACTTGCGACATCTTCGGGTAGTATTTAAAAAGGAACCATTCAGCAACGTATGTAGGGGTATCTCCAATAACTGAGGCGACGTTTTAACATTGCAGGCGTTTGTGGGCATTGGTCTGATGTAAAACATTGTCGATGTATCGATAAACTGCAATGTTGTGTGCCAGCAGAACGATTTTGGACATTTTCGGGTAGTATTAAAGGAACCATTCAGCAACGTATGTAGGGCTATCTCCAATAACTGAGCCGACGTTTTAACATTGCAAGGGCTCTGTAGGCATTGGTCTGATGTAAAACATTGTCGATGTATCGATAAAGTACAATGTTGTGTGCCAGCAGACAGACTTGCGACATCTTCGGGTAGTATTTAAAAAGGAACCATTCAGCAACGTATGTAGGGGTATCTCCAATAACTGAGGCGACGTTTTAACATTGCAGGCGTTTGTGGGCATTGGTCTGATGTAAAACATTGTCGATGTATCGATAAACTGCAATGTTGTGTGCCAGCAGAACGATTTTGTACATTTTCGGGTAGTTTTAAAGGAACCATTCAGCAACGTATGTAGGGGCATCTCCAATAACTGAGGCGACGTTTTAACATTGCAGGCGTTTGTGGGCATTGGTCTGATGTAAAACATTGTCGATGTATCGATAAAGCACAATGTTGTGTGCCAGCAGACCGATTTTGGACATTTTCGGGTAGTATTAAAGGAATCATTCAGCAACGTATGTAGGGGTATCTCCAATAACTGAGGCGACGTTTTAACATTGCAAGCGCTTTGTCGGCATTGGTCTGATGTAAAACATTGTCGATGTATCGATAAAGTACAATGTTGTGTGCCAGCAGACAGACTTGCGACATCTTCGGGTAGTACTTAAAAAGGAACCATTCAGCAACGTATGTAGGGGTATCTCCAATAACTGAGGCGACGTTTTAACATTGCAAGCGCTTTGTCGGCATTGGTCTGATGTAAAACATTGTCGATGTATCGATAAAGTACAATGTTGTGTGCCAGCAGACAGACTTGCGACATCTTCGGGTAGTACTTAAAAAGGAACCATTCAGCAACGTATCTAGGGCTATCTCCAATAACTGAGGCGACGTTTTAACATTGCAAGCGCTTTGTAGGCATTGGTCTGATGTAAAACATTGTCGATGTATCGATAAAGTACAATGTTGTGTGCCAGCAGACAGACTTGCGACATCTTCGGGTAGTACTTAAAAAGGAACCATTCAGCAACGTATGTAGGGGTATCTCCAATAACTGAGGCGACGTTTTAACATTGCAGGCGTTTGTGGACATTGGTCTGATGTAAAACATTGTCGATGTATCGATAAAGCACAATGTTGTGTGCCAGCAGACCGATTTTGGACATTTTCGGGTAGTATTAAAGGAATCATTCAGCAACGTATGTAGGGGTATCTCCAATAACTGAGGCGACGTTTTAACATTGCAAGCGCTTTGTAGGCATTGGTCTGATGTAAAACATTGTCGATGTATCGATAAAGTACAATGTTGTGTGCCAGCAGACAGACTTGCGACATCTTCGGGTAGTACTTAAAAAGGAACCATTCAGCAACGTATGTAGGGGTATCTCCAATAACTGAGGCGACGTTTTAACATTGCAAGCGCTTTGTAGGCATTGGTCTGATGTAAAACATTGTCGATGTATCGATAAAGTACAATGTTGTGTGCCAGCAGACAGACTTGCGACATCTTTGGGTAGTACTTAAAAAGGAACCATTCAGCAACGTATGTAGGGCTATCTCCAATAACTGAGGCGACGTTTTAACATTGCAAGCGCTTTGTAGGCATTGGTCTGATGTAAAACATTGTCGATGTATCGATAAAGTACAATGTTGTGTGCCAGCAGACAGACTTGCGACATCTTCGGGTAGTATTTAAAAAGGAACCATTCAGCAACGTATGTAGGGGTATCTCTAATAACTGAGGCGACGTTTTAACATTGCAGGCGTTTGTGGGCATTGGTCTGATGTAAAACATTGTCGATGTATCGATAAACTGCAATGTTGTGTGCCAGCAGAACGATTTTGGACATTTTCGGGTAGTTTTAAAGGAACCATTCAGCAACGTATGTAGGGGTATCTCCAATAACTGAGGCGACGTTTTAACATTGCAGGCGTTTGTGGGCATTGGTCTGATGTAAAACATTGTCGATGTATCGATAAAGCACAATGTTGTGTGCCAGCAGACCGATTTTGGACATTTTCGGGTAGTATTAAAGGAATCATTCAGCAACGTATGTAGGGGTATCTCCAATAACTGAGGCGACGTTTTAACATTGCAAGCGCTTTGTAGGCATTGGTCTGATGTAAAACATTGTCGATGTATCGATAAAGTACAATGTTGTGTGCCAGCAGACAGACTTGCGACATCTTCGGGTAGTACTTAAAAAGGAACCATTCAGCAACGTATGTAGGGGTATCTCCAATAACTGAGGCGACGTTTTAACATTGCAGGCGTTTGTGGGCATTGGTCTGATGTAAAACATTGTCGATGTATCGATAAAGTACAATGTTGTGTGCCAGCAGACAGACTTGCGACATCTTCGGGTAGTACTTAAAAAGGAACCATTCAGCAACGTTTGTAGGGGTATCTCCAATAACTGAGGCGACGTTTTAACATTGCAGGCGTTTGTGGACATTGGTCTGATGTAAAACATTGTCGATGTATCGATAAAGTACAATGTTGTGTGCCAGCAGACAGACTTGCGACATCTTCGGGTAGTATTTAAAAAGGAACCATTCAGGAATGTATGTAGGGGTATCTCCAATAACTGAGGCGACGTTTTAACACTGCAAGCGCTTTGTGGGCATTGGTCTGATGTAAAACATTGTCGATGTATCGATAAACTGCAATGTTGTGTGCCAGCAGACCGATTTTGGACATTTTCGGGTAGTATTTAAAAAGGAACCATTCAGCAACGTATGTAGGGGTATCTCCAATAACTGAGGCGACGTTTTAACATTGCAGGCGTTTGTGGACATTGGTCTGATGTAAAACATTGTCGATGTATCGATAAAGTACAATGTTGTGTGCCAGCAGACAGACTTGCGACATCTTCGGGTAGTATTTAAAAAGGAACCATTCAGCAATGTATGTAGGGGTATCTCCAATAACTGAGGCGACGTTTTAACATTGCAAGCGCTTTGTGGGCATTGGTCTGATGTAAAACATTGTCGATGTATCGATAAACTGCAATGTTGTGTGCCAGCAGACCGATTTTGGACATTTTCGGGTAGTATTTAAAAAGGAACCATTCAGCAATGTATGTAGGGGTATCTCCAATAACTGAGCCGACGTTTTAACATTGCAAGGGCTCTGTAGGCATTGGTCTGATGTAAAACATTGTCGATGTATCGATAAAGTACAATGTTGTGTGCCAGCAGACAGACTTGCGACATCTTCGGGTAGTATTTAAAAAGGAACCATTCAGCAACGTATGTAGGGGTATCTCCAATAACTGAGGCGACGTTTTAACATTGCAGGCGTTTGTGGGCATTGGTCTGATGTAAAACATTGTCGATGTATCGATAAACTGCAATGTTGTGTGCCAGCAGAACGATTTTGTACATTTTCGGGTAGTTTTAAAGGAACCATTCAGCAACGTATGTAGGGGCATCTCCAATAACTGAGGCGACGTTTTAACATTGCAGGCGTTTGTGGGCATTGGTCTGATGTAAAACATTGTCGATGTATCGATAAAGCACAATGTTGTGTGCCAGCAGACCGATTTTGGACATTTTCGGGTAGTATTAAAGGAATCATTCAGCAACGTATGTAGGGGTATCTCCAATAACTGAGGCGACGTTTTAACATTGCAAGCGCTTTGTCGGCATTGGTCTGATGTAAAACATTGTCGATGTATCGATAAAGTACAATGTTGTGTGCCAGCAGACAGACTTGCGACATCTTCGGGTAGTACTTAAAAAGGAACCATTCAGCAACGTATGTAGGGGTATCTCCAATAACTGAGGCGACGTTTTAACATTGCAGGCGTTTGTGGGCATTGGTCTGATGTAAAACATTGTCGATGTATCGATAAAGTACAATGTTGTGTGCCAGCAGACAGACTTGCGACATCTTCGGGTAGTATTTAAAAAGGAACCATTCAGCAACGTATGTAGGGGTATCTCCAATAAGTGAGGCGACGTTTTAACATTGCAGGCGTTTGTGGGCATTGGTCTGATGTAAAACATTGTCGATGTATCGATAAACTGCAAT
Source organism: Haliotis asinina (assembly GCF_037392515.1). Taxonomy (NCBI): domain Eukaryota; kingdom Metazoa; phylum Mollusca; class Gastropoda; order Lepetellida; family Haliotidae; genus Haliotis; species Haliotis asinina. The sequence continues at coordinate 45,293,842 of NC_090287.1, forward strand.
GTTGTGTGCCAGGAGAACGATTTTGGACATTTTCGGGTAGTTTTAAAGGAACCATTCAGCAACGTATGTAGGGGTATCTCCAATAACTGAGGCGACGTTTTAACATTGCAGGCGTTTGTGGGCATTGGTCTGATGTAAAACATTGTCGATGTATCGATAAAGCACAATGTTGTGTGCCAGCAGACCGATTTTGGACATTTTCGGGTAGTATTAAAGGAATCATTCAGCAACGTATGTAGGGGTATCTCCAATAACTGAGGCGACGTTTTAACATTGCAAGCGCTTTGTAGGCATTGGTCTGATGTAAAACATTGTCGATGTATCGATAAAGTACAATGTTGTGTGCCAGCAGACAGACTTGCGACATCTTCGGGTAGTACTTAAAAAGGAACCATTCAGCAACGTATGTAGGGCTATCTCCAATAACTGAGGCGACGTTTTAACATTGCAAGCGCTTTGTAGGCATTGGTCTGATGTAAAACATTGTCGATGTATCGATAAAGTACAATGTTGTGTGCCAGCAGACAGACTTGCGACATCTTCGGGTAGTACTTAAAAAGGAACCATTCAGCAACGTATGTAGGGGTATCTCCAATAACTGAGGCGACGTTTTAACATTGCAGGCGCTTTGTCGGCATTGGTCTGATGTAAAACATTGTCGATGTATCGATAAAGTACAATGTTGTGTGCCAGCAGACAGACTTGCGACATCTTCGGGTAGTATTTAAAAAGGAACCATTCAGCAATGTATGTAGGGGTATCTCCAATAACTGAGGCGACGTTTTAACATTGCAAGCGCTTTGTGGGCATTGGTCTGATGTAAAACATTGTCGATGTATCGATAAAGCACAATGTTGTGTGCCAGCAGACAGACTTGCGACATCTTCGGGTAGTATTAAAGGAATCATTCAGCAACGTATGTAGGGGTATCTCCAATAACTGAGGCGACGTTTTAACATTGCAAGCGCTTTGTAGGCATTGGTCTGATGTAAAACATTGTCGATGTATCGATAAAGTACAATGTTGTGTGCCAGCAGACAGACTTGCGACATCTTCGGGTAGTACTTAAAAAGGAACCATTCAGCAACGTATGTAGGGCTATCTCCAATAACTGAGGCGACGTTTTAACATTGCAAGCGCTTTGTAGGCATTGGTCTGATGTAAAACATTGTCGATGTATCGATAAAGTACAATGTTGTGTGCCAGCAGACAGACTTGCGACATCTTTGGGTAGTACTTAAAAAGGAACCATTCAGCAACGTATGTAGGGCTATCTCCAATAACTGAGGCGACGTTTTAACATTGCAAGCGCTTTGTAGGCATTGGTCTGATGTAAAACATTGTCGATGTATCGATAAAGTACAATGTTGTGTGCCAGCAGACAGACTTGCGACATCTTCGGGTAGTATTTAAAAAGGAACCATTCAGCAACGTATGTAGGGGTATCTCTAATAACTGAGGCAACGTTTTAACATTGCAGGCGTTTGTGGGCATTGGTCTGATGTAAAACATTGTCGATGTATCGATAAACTGCAATGTTGTGTGCCAGCAGAACGATTTTGGACATTTTCGGGTAGTTTTAAAGGAACCATTCAGCAACGTATGTAGGGGTATCTCCAATAACTGAGGCGACGTTTTAACATTGCAGGCGTTTGTGGGCATTGGTCTGATGTAAAACATTGTCGATGTATCGATAAAGCACAATGTTGTGTGCCAGCAGACCGATTTTGGACATTTTCGGGTAGTATTAAAGGAATCATTCAGCAACGTATGTAGGGGTATCTCCAATAACTGAGGCGACGTTTTAACATTGCAAGCGCTTTGTAGGCATTGGTCTGATGTAAAACATTGTCGATGTATCGATAAAGTACAATGTTGTGTGCCAGCAGACAGACTTGCGACATCTTCGGGTAGTACTTAAAAAGGAACCATTCAGCAACGTATGTAGGGGTATCTCCAATAACTGAGGCGACGTTTTAACATTGCAGGCGTTTGTGGGCATTGGTCTGATGTAAAACATTGTCGATGTATCGATAAAGTACAATGTTGTGTGCCAGCAGACAGACTTGCGACATCTTCGGGTAGTACTTAAAAAGGAACCATTCAGCAACGTTTGTAGGGGTATCTCCAATAACTGAGGCGACGTTTTAACATTGCAGGCGTTTGTGGACATTGGTCTGATGTAAAACATTGTCGATGTATCGATAAAGTACAATGTTGTGTGCCAGCAGACAGACTTGCGACATCTTCGGGTAGTATTTAAAAAGGAACCATTCAGGAATGTATGTAGGGGTATCTCCAATAACTGAGGCGACGTTTTAACATTGCAAGCGCTTTGTGGGCATTGGTCTGATGTAAAACATTGTCGATGTATCGATAAACTGCAATGTTGTGTGCCAGCAGACCGATTTTGGACATTTTCGGGTAGTATTTAAAAAGGAACCATTCAGCAATGTATGTAGGGGTATCTCCAATAACTGAGCCGACGTTTTAACATTGCAAGGGCTCTGTAGGCATTGGTCTGATGTAAAACATTGTCGATGTATCGATAAAGTACAATGTTGTGTGCCAGCAGACAGACTTGCGACATCTTCGGGTAGTATTTAAAAAGGAACCATTCAGGAATGTATGTAGGGGTATCTCCAATAACTGAGGCGACGTTTTAACATTGCAAGCGCTTTGTGGGCATTGGTCTGATGTAAAACATTGTCGATGTATCGATAAACTGCAATGTTGTGTGCCAGCAGACCGATTTTGGACATTTTCGGGTAGTATTTAAAAAGGAACCATTCAGCAATGTATGTAGGGGTATCTCCAATAACTGAGCCGACGTTTTAACATTGCAAGGGCTCTGTAGGCATTGGTCTGATGTAAAACATTGTCGATGTATCGATAAAGTACAATGTTGTGTGCCAGCAGACAGACTTGCGACATCTTCGGGTAGTATTTAAAAAGGAACCATTCAGCAACGTATGTAGGGGTATCTGCAATAACTGAGGCGACGTTTTAACATTGCAGGCGTTTGTGGGCATTGGTCTGATGTAAAACATTGTCGATGTATCGATAAACTGCAATGTTGTGTGCCAGCAGAACGATTTTGTACATTTTCGGGTAGTTTTAAAGGAACCATTCAGCAACGTATGTAGGGGCATCTCCAATAACTGAGGCGACGTTTTAACATTGCAGGCGTTTGTGGGCATTGGTCTGATGTAAAACATTGTCGATGTATCGATAAAGCACAATGTTGTGTGCCAGCAGACCGATTTTGGACATTTTCGGGTAGTATTAAAGGAATCATTCAGCAACGTATGTAGGGGTATCTCCAATAACTGAGGCGACGTTTTAACATTGCAAGCGCTTTGTCGGCATTGGTCTGATGTAAAACATTGTCGATGTATCGATAAAGTACAATGTTGTGTGCCAGCAGACAGACTTGCGACATCTTCGGGTAGTACTTAAAAAGGAACCATTCAGCAACGTATGTAGGGGTATCTCCAATAACTGAGGCGACGTTTTAACATTGCAGGCGTTTGTGGGCATTGGTCTGATGTAAAACATTGTCGATGTATCGATAAAGTACAATGTTGTGTGCCAGCAGACAGACTTGCGACATCTTCGGGTAGTATTTAAAAAGGAACCATTCAGGAATGTATGTAGGGGTATCTCCAATAACTGAGGCGACGTTTTAACATTGCAAGCGCTTTGTGGGCATTGGTCTGATGTAAAACATTGTCGATGTATCGATAAACTGCAATGTTGTGTGCCAGCAGACAGACTTGCGACATCTTCGGGTAGTATTTAAAAAGGAACCATTCAGGAATGTATGTAGGGCTATCTCCAATAACTGAGGCGACGTTTTAACATTGCAAGCGCTTTGTGGGCATTGGTCTGATGTAAAACATTGTCGATGTATCGATAAACTGCAATGTTGTGTGCCAGCAGACCGATTTTGGACATTTTCGGGTAGTATTTAAAAAGGAACCATTCAGCAACGTATGTAGGGGTATCTCCAATAACTGAGGCGACGTTTTAACATTGCAGGCGTTTGTGGACATTGGTCTGATGTAAAACATTGTCGATGTATCGATAAAGTACAATGTTGTGTGCCAGCAGACAGACTTGCGACATCTTCGGGTAGTATTTAAAAAGGAACCATTCAGCAATGTATGTAGGGGTATCTCCAATAACTGAGGCGACGTTTTGACATTGCAAGCGCTTTGTGGGCATTGGTCTGATGTAAAACATTGTCGATGTATCGATAAACTGCAATGTTGTGTGCCAGCAGACCGATTTTGGACATTTTCGGGTAGTATTTAAAAAGGAACCATTCAGCAATGTATGTAGGGGTATCTCCAATAACTGAGCCGACGTTTTAACATTGCAAGGGCTCTGTAGGCATTGGTCTGATGTAAAACATTGTCGATGTATCGATAAAGTACAATGTTGTGTGCCAGCAGACAGACTTGCGACATCTTCGGGTAGTATTTAAAAAGGAACCATTCAGCAACGTATGTAGGGGTATCTGCAATAACTGAGGCGACGTTTTAACATTGCAGGCGTTTGTGGGCATTGGTCTGATGTAAAACATTGTCGATGTATCGATAAACTGCAATGTTGTGTGCCAGCAGAACGATTTTGTACATTTTCGGGTAGTTTTAAAGGAACCATTCAGCAACGTATGTAGGGGCATCTCCAATAACTGAGGCGACGTTTTAACATTGCAGGCGTTTGTGGGCATTGGTCTGATGTAAAACATTGTCGATGTATCGATAAAGCACAATGTTGTGTGCCAGCAGACCGATTTTGGACATTTTCGGGTAGTATTAAAGGAATCATTCAGCAACGTATGTAGGGGTATCTCCAATAACTGAGGCGACGTTTTAACATTGCAAGCGCTTTGTCGGCATTGGTCTGATGTAAAACATTGTCGATGTATCGATAAAGTACAATGTTGTGTGCCAGCAGACAGACTTGCGACATCTTCGGGTAGTACTTAAAAAGGAACCATTCAGCAACGTATGTAGGGGTATCTCCAATAACTGAGGCGACGTTTTAACATTGCAGGCGTTTGTGGGCATTGGACTGATGTAGAACATTGTCGATGTATTGATAAAGTACAATGTTGTGTGCCAGCAGACAGACTTGCGACATCTTCGGGTAGTACTTAAAAAGGAACCATTCAGCAACGTATGTAGGGGTATCTCCAATAACTGAGGCGACGTTTTAACATTGCAGGCGTTTGTGGGCATTGGTCTGATGTAAAACATTGTCGATGTATCGATAAAGTACAATGTTGTGTGCCAGCAGACAGACTTGCGACATCTTCGGGTAGTACTTAAAAAGGAACCATTCAGCAACGTATGTAGGGGTATCTCCAATAACTGAGGCGACGTTTTAACATTGCAGGCGTTTGTGGACACTGGTCTGATGTAAAACATTGTCGATGTATCGATAAAGTACAATGTTGTGTGCCAGCAGACAGACTTGCGACATCTTCGGGTAGTATTTAAAAAGGAACCATTCAGCAACGTATGTAGGGGTATCTCCAATAACTGAGGCGACGTTTTAACATTGCAGGCGTTTGTGGGCATTGGTCTGATGTAAAACATTGTCGATGTATCGATAAACTGCAATGTTGTGTGCCAGCAGAACGATTTTGGACATTTTCGGGTAGTATTAAAGGAACCATTCAGCAACGTATGTAGGGCTATCTCCAATAACTGAGCCGACGTTTTAACATTGCAAGGGCTCTGTAGGCATTGGTCTGATGTAAAACATTGTCGATGTATCGATAAAGTACAATGTTGTGTGCCAGCAGACAGACTTGCGACATCTTCGGGTAGTATTTAAAAAGGAACCATTCAGCAACGTATGTAGGGGTATCTCCAATAACTGAGGCGACGTTTTAACATTGCAGGCGTTTGTGGGCATTGGTCTGATGTAAAACATTGTCGATGTATCGATAAACTGCAATGTTGTGTGCCAGCAGAACGATTTTGTACATTTTCGGGTAGTTTTAAAGGAACCATTCAGCAACGTATGTAGGGGCATCTCCAATAACTGAGGCGACGTTTTAACATTGCAGGCGTTTGTGGGCATTGGTCTGATGTAAAACATTGTCGATGTATCGATAAAGCACAATGTTGTGTGCCAGCAGACCGATTTTGGACATTTTCGGGTAGTATTAAAGGAATCATTCAGCAACGTATGTAGGGGTATCTCCAATAACTGAGGCGACGTTTTAACATTGCAAGCGCTTTGTCGGCATTGGTCTGATGTAAAACATTGTCGATGTATCGATAAAGTACAATGTTGTGTGCCAGCAGACAGACTTGCGACATCTTCGGGTAGTACTTAAAAAGGAACCATTCAGCAACGTATGTAGGGGTATCTCCAATAACTGAGGCGACGTTTTAACATTGCAGGCGTTTGTGGGCATTGGTCTGATGTAAAACATTGTCGATGTATCGATAAAGTACAATGTTGTGTGCCAGCAGACAGACTTGCGACATCTTCGGGTAGTACTTAAAAAGGAACCATTCAGCAACGTATGTAGGGGTATCTCCAATAACTGAGGCGACGTTTTAACATTGCAGGCGTTTGTGGGCATTGGTCTGATGTAAAACATTGTCGATGTATCGATAAAGTACAATGTTGTGTGCCAGCAGACAGACTTGCGACATCTTCGGGTAGTACTTAAAAAGGAACCATTCAGCAACGTATGTAGGGGTATCTCCAATAACTGAGGCGACGTTTTAACATTGCAGGCGTTTGTGGACACTGGTCTGATGTAAAACATTGTCGATGTATCGATAAAGTACAATGTTGTGTGCCAGCAGACAGACTTGCGACATCTTCGGGTAGTATTTAAAAAGGAACCATTCAGCAACGTATGTAGGGGTATCTCCAATAACTGAGGCGACGTTTTAACATTGCAGGCGTTTGTGGGCATTGGTCTGATGTAAAACATTGTCGATGTATCGATAAACTGCAATGTTGTGTGCCAGCAGAACGATTTTGGACATTTTCGGGTAGTATTAAAGGAACCATTCAGCAACGTATGTAGGGCTATCTCCAATAACTGAGCCGACGTTTTAACATTGCAAGGGCTCTGTAGGCATTGGTCTGATGTAAAACATTGTCGATGTATCGATAAAGTACAATGTTGTGTGCCAGCAGACAGACTTGCGACATCTTCGGGTAGTATTTAAAAAGGAACCATTCAGCAACGTATGTAGGGGTATCTCCAATAACTGAGGCGACGTTTTAACATTGCAGGCGTTTGTGGGCATTGGTCTGATGTAAAACATTGTCGATGTATCGATAAACTGCAATGTTGTGTGCCAGCAGAACGATTTTGGACATTTTCGGGTAGTTTTAAAGGAACCATTCAGCAACGTATGTAGGGGTATCTCCAATAACTGAGGCGACGTTTTAACATTGCAGGCGTTTGTGGGCATTGGTCTGATGTAAAACATTGTCGATGTATCGATAAAGTACAATGTTGTGTGCCAGCAGACAGACTTGCGACATCTTCGGGTAGTATTTAAAAAGGAACCATTCAGCAACGTATGTAGGGGTATCTCCAATAACTGAGGCGACGTTTTAACATTGCAGGCGTTTCTGGGCATTGGTCTGATGTAAAACATTGTCGATGTATCGATAAACTGCAATGTTGTGTGCCAGCAGACCGATTTTGGACATTTTCGGGTAGTATTTAAAAAGGAACCATTCAGCAATGTATGTAGGGGTATCTCCAATAACTGAGGCGACGTTTTAACATTGCAAGGGCTCTGTAGGCATTGGTCTGATGTAAAACATTGTCGATGTATCGATAAAGTACAATGTTGTGTGCCAGCAGACAGACTTGCGACATCTTCGGGTAGTATTTAAAAAGGAACCATTCAGCAACGTATGTAGGGGTATCTCCAATAACTGAGGCGACGTTTTAACATTGCAGGCGTTTGTGGGCATTGGTCTGATGTAAAACATTGTCGATGTATCGATAAAGTACAATGTTGTGTGCCAGCAGACAGACTTGCGACATCTTCGGGTAGTACTTAAAAAGGAACCATTCAGCAACGTATGTAGGGGTATGTCCAATAACTGAGGCGACGTTTTAACATTGCAGGCGTTTGTGGGCATTGGTCTGATGTAAAACATTGTCGATGTATCGATAAAGTACAATGTTGTGTGCCAGCAGACAGACTTGCGACATCTTCGGGTAGTATTTAAAAAGGAACCATTCAGCAACGTATGTAGGGGTATCTCAAATAACTGAGGCGACGAATGTAAAACATTGTCGATGTATCGATAAAGTACAATGTTGTGTGCCAGCAGACAGACTTGCGACATCTTCGGGTAGTATTTAAAAAGGAACCATTCAGCAACGTATGTAGGGGTATCTCCAATAACTGAGGCGACGTTTTAACATTGCAGGCGTTTGTGGGCATTGGTCTGATGTAAAACATTGTCGATGTATCGATAAACTGCAATGTTGTGTGCCAGCAGACCGATTTTGGACATTTTCGGGTAGTTTTAAAGGAACCATTCAGCAACGTATGTAGGGGTATCTCCAATAACTGAGGCGACGTTTTAACATTGCAGGCGTTTGTGGGCATTGGTCTGATGTAAAACATTGTCGATGTATCGATAAAGTACAATGTTGTGTGCCAGCAGACAGACTTGCGACATCTTCGGGTAGTATTTAAAAAGGAACCATTCAGCAACGTATGTAGGGGTATCTCCAATAACTGAGGCGACGTTTTAACATTGCAAGCGCTTTGTAGGCATTGGTCTGATGTAAAACATTGTCGATGTATCGATAAAGTACAATGTTGTGTGCCAGCAGACAGACTTGCGACATCTTCGGGTAGTATTTAAAAAGGAACCATTCAGCAACGTATGTAGGGGTATCTCCAATAACTGAGGCGACGTTTTAACATTGCAGGCGTTTGTGGGCATTGGTCTGATGTAAAACATTGTCGATGTATCGATAAACTGCAATGTTGTGTGCCAGGAGAACGATTTTGGACATTTTCGGGTAGTTTTAAAGGAACCATTCAGCAACGTATGTAGGGGTATCTCCAATAACTGAGGCGACGTTTTAACATTGCAGGCGTTTGTGGGCATTGGTCTGATGTAAAACATTGTCGATGTATCGATAAAGCACAATGTTGTGTGCCAGCAGACCGATTTTGGACATTTTCGGGTAGTATTAAAGGAATCATTCAGCAACGTATGTAGGGGTATCTCCAATAACTGAGGCGACGTTTTAACATTGCAAGCGCTTTGTAGGCATTGGTCTGATGTAAAACATTGTCGATGTATCGATAAAGTACAATGTTGTGTGCCAGCAGACAGACTTGCGACATCTTCGGGTAGTACTTAAAAAGGAACCATTCAGCAACGTATGTAGGGCTATCTCCAATAACTGAGGCGACGTTTTAACATTGCAAGCGCTTTGTAGGCATTGGTCTGATGTAAAACATTGTCGATGTATCGATAAAGTACAATGTTGTGTGCCAGCAGACAGACTTGCGACATCTTCGGGTAGTACTTAAAAAGGAACCATTCAGCAACGTATGTAGGGGTATCTCCAATAACTGAGGCGACGTTTTAACATTGCAGGCGTTTGTGGGCATTGGTCTGATGTAAAACATTGTCGATGTATCGATAAAGTACAATGTTGTGTGCCAGCAGACAGACTTGCGACATCTTCGGGTAGTACTTAAAAAGGAACCATTCAGCAACGTATGTAGGGGTATCTCCAATAACTGAGGCGACGTTTTAACATTGCAGGCGTTTGTGGGCATTGGTCTGATGTAAAACATTGTCGATGTATCGATAAAGTACAATGTTGTGTGCCAGCAGACAGACTTGCGACATCTTCGGGTAGTACTTAAAAAGGAACCATTCAGCAACGTTTGTAGGGGTATCTCCAATAACTGAGGCGACGTTTTAACATTGCAGGCGTTTGTGGACATTGGTCTGATGTAAAACATTGTCGATGTATCGATAAAGTACAATGTTGTGTGCCAGCAGACAGACTTGCGACATCTTCGGGTAGTATTTAAAAAGGAACCATTCAGGAATGTATGTAGGGGTATCTCCAATAACTGAGGCGACGTTTTAACATTGCAAGCGCTTTGTGGGCATTGGTCTGATGTAAAACATTGTCGATGTATCGATAAACTGCAACGTTGTGTGCCAGCAGACCGATTTTGGACATTTTCGGGTAGTATTTAAAAAGGAACCATTCAGCAACGTATGTAGGGGTATCTCCAATAACTGAGGCGACGTTTTAACATTGCAGGCGTTTGTGGACATTGGTCTGATGTAAAACATTGTCGATGTATCGATAAAGTACAATGTTGTGTGCCAGCAGACAGACTTGCGACATCTTCGGGTAGTATTTAAAAAGGAACCATTCAGCAATGTATGTAGGGGTATCTCCAATAACTGAGGCGACGTTTTAACATTGCAAGCGCTTTGTGGGCATTGGTCTGATGTAAAACATTGTCGATGTATCGATAAAGTACAATGTTGTGTGCCAGCAGACAGACTTGCGACATCTTCGGGTAGTACTTAAAAAGGAACCATTCAGCAACGTATGTAGGGGTATCTCCAATAACTGAGGCGACGTTTTAACATTGCAGGCGTTTGTGGACACTGGTCTGATGTAAAACATTGTCGATGTATCGATAAAGTACAATGTTGTGTGCCAGCAGACAGACTTGCGACATCTTCGGGTAGTATTTAAAAAGGAACCATTCAGCAACGTATGTAGGGGTATCTCCAATAACTGAGGCGACGTTTTAACATTGCAGGCGTTTGTGGGCATTGGTCTGATGTAAAACATTGTCGATGTATCGATAAACTGCAATGTTGTGTGCCAGCAGAACGATTTTGGACATTTTCGGGTAGTATTAAAGGAACCATTCAGCAACGTATGTAGGGCTATCTCCAATAACTGAGCCGACGTTTTAACATTGCAAGGGCTCTGTAGGCATTGGTCTGATGTAAAACATTGTCGATGTATCGATAAAGTACAATGTTGTGTGCCAGCAGACAGACTTGCGACATCTTCGGGTAGTATTTAAAAAGGAACCATTCAGCAACGTATGTAGGGGTATCTCCAATAACTGAGGCGACGTTTTAACATTGCAGGCGTTTGTGGGCATTGGTCTGATGTAAAACATTGTCGATGTATCGATAAAGTACAATGTTGTGTGCCAGCAGACAGACTTGCGACATCTTCGGGTAGTACTTAAAAAGGAACCATTCAGCAACGTATGTAGGGGTATGTCCAATAACTGAGGCGACGTTTTAACATTGCAGGCGTTTGTGGGCATTGGTCTGATGTAAAACATTGTCGATGTATCGATAAAGTACAATGTTGTGTGCCAGCAGACAGACTTGCGACATCTTCGGGTAGTATTTAAAAAGGAACCATTCAGCAACGTATGTAGGGGTATCTCCAATAACTGAGGCGACGTTTTAACATTGCAGGCGTTTGTGGGCATTGGTCTGATGTAAAACATTGTCGATGTATCGATAAACTGCAATGTTGTGTGCCAGCAGAACGATTTTGGACATTTTCGGGTAGTATTAAAGGAACCATTCAGCAACGTATGTAGGGGTATCTCCAATAACTGAGCCGACGTTTTAACATTGCAAGGGCTCTGTAGGCATTGGTCTGATGTAAAACATTGTCGATGTATCGATAAAGTACAATGTTGTGTGCCAGCAGACAGACTTGCGACATCTTCGGGTAGTATTTAAAAAGGAACCATTCAGCAACGTATGTAGGGGTATCTCCAATAACTGAGGCGACGTTTTAACATTGCAGGCGTTTGTGGGCATTGGTCTGATGTAAAACATTGTCGATGTATCGATAAACTGCAATGTTGTGTGCCAGCAGAACGATTTTGGACATTTTCGGGTAGTTTTAAAGGAACCATTCAGCAACGTATGTAGGGGTATCTCCAATAACTGAGGCGACGTTTTAACATTGCAGGCGTTTGTGGGCATTGGTCTGATGTAAAACATTGTCGATGTATCTATAAAGTACAATGTTGTGTGCCAGCAGACAGACTTGCGACATCTTCGGGTAGTATTTAAAAAGGAACCATTCAGCAACGTATGTAGGGGTATCTCCAATAACTGAGGCGACGTTTTAACATTGCAAGCGCTTTGTAGGCATTGGTCTGATGTAAAACATTGTCGATGTATCGATAAAGTACAATGTTGTGTGCCAGCAGACAGACTTGCGACATCTTCGGGTAGTATTTAAAAAGGAACCATTCAGCAACGTATGTAGGGGTATCTCCAATAACTGAGGCGACGTTTTAACATTGCAGGCGTTTGTGGGCATTGGTCTGATGTAAAACATTGTCGATGTATCGATAAACTGCAATGTTGTGTGCCAGGAGAACGATTTTGGACATTTTCGGGTAGTTTTAAAGGAACCATTCAGCAACGTATGTAGGGGTATCTCCAATAACTGAGGCGACGTTTTAACATTGCAGGCGTTTGTGGGCATTGGTCTGATGTAAAACATTGTCGATGTATCGATAAAGCACAATGTTGTGTGCCAGCAGACCGATTTTGGACATTTTCGGGTAGTATTAAAGGAATCATTCAGCAACGTATGTAGGGGTATCTCCAATAACTGAGGCGACGTTTTAACATTGCAAGCGCTTTGTAGGCATTGGTCTGATGTAAAACATTGTCGATGTATCGATAAAGTACAATGTTGTGTGCCAGCAGACAGACTTGCGACATCTTCGGGTAGTACTTAAAAAGGAACCATTCAGCAACGTATGTAGGGGTATCTCCAATAACTGAGGCGACGTTTTAACATTGCAAGCGCTTTGTAGGCATTGGTCTGATGTAAAACATTGTCGATGTATCGATAAAGTACAATGTTGTGTGCCAGCAGACAGACTTGCGACATCTTCGGGTAGTACTTAAAAAGGAACCATTCAGCAACGTATGTAGGGGTATCTCCAATAACTGAGGCGACGTTTTAACATTGCAGGCGTTTGTGGACATTGGTCTGATGTAAAACATTGTCGATGTATCGATAAAGTACAATGTTGTGTGCCAGCAGACAGACTTGCGACATCTTCGGGTAGTATTTAAAAAGGAACCATTCAGCAATGTATGTAGGGGTATCTCCAATAACTGAGGCGACGTTTTAACATTGCAAGCGCTTTGTAGGCATTGGTCTGATGTAAAACATTGTCGATGTATCGATAAAGTACAATGTTGTGTGCCAGCAGACAGACTTGCGACATCTTCGGGTAGTATTTAAAAAGGAACCATTCAGGAATGTATGTAGGGGTATCTCCAATAACTGAGGCGACGTTTTAACATTGCAAGCGCTTTGTGGGCATTGGTCTGATGTAAAACATTGTCGATGTATCGATAAACTGCAATGTTGTGTGCCAGCAGACAGACTTGCGACATTTTCGGGTAGTATTTAAAAAGGAACCATTCAGCAACGTATGTAGGGGTATCTCCAATAACTGAGGCGACGTTTTAACATTGCAGGCGTTTGTGGACATTGGTCTGATGTAAAACATTGTCGATGTATCGATAAAGTACAATGTTGTGTGCCAGCAGACAGACTTGCGACATCTTCGGGTAGTATTTAAAAAGGAACCATTCAGCAATGTATGTAGGGGTATCTCCAATAACTGAGGCGACGTTTTAACATTGCAAGCGCTTTGTGGGCATTGGTCTGATGTAAAACATTGTCGATGTATCGATAAAGTACAATGTTGTGTGCCAGCAGACAGACTTGCGACATCTTCGGGTAGTACTTAAAAAGGAACCATTCAGCAACGTATGTAGGGGTATCTCCAATAACTGAGGCGACGTTTTAACATTGCAGGCGTTTGTGGACACTGGTCTGATGTAAAACATTGTCGATGTATCGATAAAGTACAATGTTGTGTGCCAGCAGACAGACTTGCGACATCTTCGGGTAGTATTTAAAAAGGAACCATTCAGCAACGTATGTAGGGGTATCTCCAATAACTGAGGCGACGTTTTAACATTGCAGGCGTTTGTGGGCATTGGTCTGATGTAAAACATTGTCGATGTATCGATAAACTGCAATGTTGTGTGCCAGCAGAACGATTTTGGACATTTTCGGGTAGTATTAAAGGAACCATTCAGCAACGTATGTAGGGCTATCTCCAATAACTGAGCCGACGTTTTAACATTGCAAGGGCTCTGTAGGCATTGGTCTGATGTAAAACATTGTCGATGTATCGATAAAGTACAATGTTGTGTGCCAGCAGACAGACTTGCGACATCTTCGGGTAGTACTTAAAAAGGAACCATTCAGCAACGTATGTAGGGGTATCTCCAATAACTGAGGCGACGTTTTAACATTGCAGGCGTTTGTGGGCATTGGTCTGATGTAAAACATTGTCGATGTATCGATAAACTGCAATGTTGTGTGCCAGCAGAACGATTTTGTACATTTTCGGGTAGTTTTAAAGGAACCATTCAGCAACGTATGTAGGGGCATCTCCAATAACTGAGGCGACGTTTTAACATTGCAGGCGTTTGTGGGCATTGGTCTGATGTAAAACATTGTCGATGTATCGATAAAGCACAATGTTGTGTGCCAGCAGACCGATTTTGGACATTTTCGGGTAGTATTAAAGGAATCATTCAGCAACGTATGTAGGGGTATCTCCAATAACTGAGGCGACGTTTTAACATTGCAAGCGCTTTGTCGGCATTGGTCTGATGTAAAACATTGTCGATGTATCGATAAAGTACAATGTTGTGTGCCAGCAGACAGACTTGCGACATCTTCGGGTAGTACTTAAAAAGGAACCATTCAGCAACGTATGTAGGGGTATCTCCAATAACTGAGGCGACGTTTTAACATTGCAGGCGTTTGTGGGCATTGGTCTGATGTAAAACATTGTCGATGTATCGATAAAGTACAATGTTGTGTGCCAGCAGACAGACTTGCGACATCTTCGGGTAGTACTTAAAAAGGAACCATTCAGCAACGTATGTAGGGGTATCTCCAATAACTGAGGCGACGTTTTAACATTGCAGGCGTTTGTGGGCATTGGTCTGATGTAAAACATTGTCGATGTATCGATAAAGTACAATGTTGTGTGCCAGCAGACAGACTTGCGACATCTTCGGGTAGTACTTAAAAAGGAACCATTCAGCAACGTATGTAGGGGTATCTCCAATAACTGAGGCGACGTTTTAACATTGCAGGCGTTTGTGGACACTGGTCTGATGTAAAACATTGTCGATGTATCGATAAAGTACAATGTTGTGTGCCAGCAGACAGACTTGCGACATCTTCGGGTAGTATTTAAAAAGGAACCATTCAGCAACGTATGTAGGGGTATCTCCAATAACTGAGGCGACGTTTTAACATTGCAGGCGTTTGTGGGCATTGGTCTGATGTAAAACATTGTCGATGTATCGATAAACTGCAATGTTGTGTGCCAGCAGAACGATTTTGGACATTTTCGGGTAGTTTTAAAGGAACCATTCAGCAACGTATGTAGGGGTATCTCCAATAACTGAGGCGACGTTTTAACATTGCAGGCGTTTGTGGGCATTGGTCTGATGTAAAACATTGTCGATGTATCGATAAAGTACAATGTTGTGTGCCATCAGACAGACTTGCGACATCTTCGGGTAGTATTTAAAAAGGAACCATTCAGCAACGTATGTAGGGGTATCTCCAATAACTGAGGCGACGTTTTAACATTGCAGGCGTTTCTGGGCATTGGTCTGATGTAAAACATTGTCGATGTATCGATAAACTGCAATGTTGTGTGCCAGCAGACCGATTTTGGACATTTTCGGGTAGTATTTAAAAAGGAACCATTCAGCAATGTATGTAGGGGTATCTCCAATAACTGAGGCGACGTTTTAACATTGCAAGGGCTCTGTAGGCATTGGTCTGATGTAAAACATTGTCGATGTATCGATAAAGTACAATGTTGTGTGCCAGCAGACAGACTTGCGACATCTTCGGGTAGTATTTAAAAAGGAACCATTCAGCAACGTATGTAGGGGTATCTCCAATAACTGAGGCGACGTTTTAACATTGCAGGCGTTTGTGGGCATTGGTCTGATGTAAAACATTGTCGATGTATCGATAAAGTACAATGTTGTGTGCCAGCAGACAGACTTGCGACATCTTCGGGTAGTACTTAAAAAGGAACCATTCAGCAACGTATGTAGGGGTATCTCCAATAACTGAGGCGACGTTTTAACATTGCAGGCGTTTGTGGGCATTGGTCTGATGTAAAACATTGTCGATGTATCGATAAAGTACAATGTTGTGTGCCAGCAGACAGACTTGCGACATCTTCGGGTAGTACTTAAAAAGGAACCATTCAGCAACGTATGTAGGGCTATCTCCAATAACTGAGGCGACGTTTTAACATTGCAAGCGCTTTGTAGGCATTGGTCTGATGTATCGATAAAGTACAATGTTGTGTGCCAGCAGACAGACTTGCGACATCTTTGGGTAGTACTTAAAAAGGAACCATTCAGCAACGTATGTAGGGCTATCTCCAATAACTGAGGCGACGTTTTAACATTGCAAGCGCTTTGTAGGCATTGGTCTGATGTAAAACATTGTCGATGTATCGATAAAGTACAATGTTGTGTGCCAGCAGACAGACTTGCGACATCTTCGGGTAGTATTTAAAAAGGAACCATTCAGCAACGTATGTAGGGGTATCTCCAATAACTGAGGCGACGTTTTAACATTGCAGGCGTTTGTGGGCATTGGTCTGATGTAAAACATTGTCGATGTATCGATAAACTGCAATGTTGTGTGCCAGCAGAACGATTTTGGACATTTTTTGGTAGTTTTAAAGGAACCATTCAGCAACGTATGTAGGGGTATCTCCAATAACTGAGGCGACGTTTTAACATTGCAGGCGTTTGTGGGCATTGGTCTGATGTAAAACATTGTCGATGTATCGATAAAGCACAATGTTGTGTGCCAGCAGACCGATTTTGGACATTTTCGGGTAGTATTAAAGGAATCATTCAGCAACGTATGTAGGGGTATCTCCAATAACTGAGGCGACGTTTTAACATTGCAAGCGCTTTGTAGGCATTGGTCTGATGTAAAACATTGTCGATGTATCGATAAAGTACAATGTTGTGTGCCAGCAGACAGACTTGCGACATCTTCGGGTAGTACTTAAAAAGGAACCATTCAGCAACGTATGTAGGGGTATCTCCAATAACTGAGGCGACGTTTTAACATTGCAGGCGTTTGTGGGCATTGGTCTGATGTAAAACATTGTCGATGTATCGATAAAGTACAATGTTGTGTGCCAGCAGACAGACTTGCGACATCTTCGGGTAGTACTTAAAAAGGAACCATTCAGCAACGTATGTAGGGGTATCTCCAATAACTGAGGCGACGTTTTAACATTGCAGGCGTTTGTGGACATTGGTCTGATGTAAAACATTGTCGATGTATCGATAAAGTACAATGTTGTGTGCCAGCAGACAGACTTGCGACATCTTCGGGTAGTATTTAAAAAGGAACCATTCAGCAATGTATGTAGGGGTATCTCCAATAACTGAGGCGACGTTTTAACATTGCAAGCGCTTTGTGGGCATTGGTCTGATGTAAAACATTGTCGATGTATCGATAAACTGCAATGTTGTGTGCCAGCAGACCGATTTTGGACATTTTCGGGTAGTATTTAAAAAGGAACCATTCAGCAACGTATGTAGGGGTATCTCCAATAACTGAGGCGACGTTTTAACATTGCAGGCGTTTGTGGACATTGGTCTGATGTAAAACATTGTCGATGTATCGATAAAGTACAATGTTGTGTGCCAGCAGACAGACTTGCGACATCTTCGGGTAGTATTTAAAAAGGAACCATTCAGCAATGTATGTAGGGGTATCTCCAATAACTGAGGCGACGTTTTAACATTGCAAGCGCTTTGTGGGCATTGGTCTGATGTAAAACATTGTCGATGTATCGATAAACTGCAATGTTGTGTGCCAGCAGACCGATTTTGGACATTTTCGGGTAGTATTTAAAAAGGAACCATTCAGCAATGTATGTAGGGGTATCTCCAATAACTGAGCCGACGTTTTAACATTGCAAGGGCTCTGTAGGGATTGGTCTGATGTAAAACATTGTCGATGTATCGATAAAGTACAATGTTGTGTGCCAGCAGACAGACTTGCGACATCTTCGGGTAGTATTTAAAAAGGAACCATTCAGCAACGTATGTAGGGGTATCTCCAATAACTGAGGCGACGTTTTAACATTGCAGGCGTTTGTGGGCATTGGTCTGATGTAAAACATTGTCGATGTATCGATAAACTGCAATGTTGTGTGCCAGCAGAACGATTTTGTACATTTTCGGGTAGTTTTAAAGGAACCATTCAGCAACGTATGTAGGGGCATCTCCAATAACTGAGGCGACGTTTTAACATTGCAGGCGTTTGTGGGCATTGGTCTGATGTAAAACATTGTCAATGTATCGATAAAGCACAATGTTGTGTGCCAGCAGACCGATTTTGGACATTTTCGGGTAGTATTAAAGGAATCATTCAGCAACGTATGTAGGGGTATCTCCAATAACTGAGGCGACGTTTTAACATTGCAAGCGCTTTGTCGGCATTGGTCTGATGTAAAACATTGTCGATGTATCGATAAAGTACAATGTTGTGTGCCAGCAGACAGACTTGCGACATCTTCGGGTAGTACTTAAAAAGGAACCATTCAGCAACGTATGTAGGGGTATCTCCAATAACTGAGGCGACGTTTTAACATTGCAGGCGTTTGTGGGCATTGGTCTGATGTAAAACATTGTCGATGTATCGATAAAGTACAATGTTGTGTGCCAGCAGACAGACTTGCGACATCTTCGGGTAGTACTTAAAAAGGAACCATTCAGCAACGTATGTAGGGGTATCTCCAATAACTGAGGCGACGTTTTAACATTGCAGGCGTTTGTGGGCATTGGTCTGATGTAAAACATTGTCGATGTATCGATAAAGTACAATGTTGTGTGCCAGCAGACAGACTTGCGACATCTTCGGGTAGTACTTAAAAAGGAACCATTCAGCAACGTATGTAGGGGTATCTCCAATAACTGAGGCGACGTTTTAACATTGCAGGCGTTTGTGGACATTGGTCTGATGTAAAACATTGTCGATGTATCGATAAAGTACAATGTTGTGTGCCAGCAGACAGACTTGCGACATCTTCGGGTAGTATTTAAAAAGGAACCATTCAGCAACGTATGTAGGGGTATCTCCAATAACTGAGGCGACGTTTTAACATTGCAGGCGTTTGTGGGCATTGGTCTGATGTAAAACATTGTCGATGTATCGATAAACTGCAATGTTGTGTGCCAGCAGAACGATTTTGGACATTTTCGGGTAGTATTAAAGGAACCATTCAGCAACGTATGTAGGGCTATCTCCAATAACTGAGCCGACGTTTTAACATTGCAAGGGCTCTGTAGGCATTGGTCTGATGTAAAACATTGTCGATGTATCGATAAAGTACAATGTTGTGTGCCAGCAGACAGACTTGCGACATCTTCGGGTAGTATTTAAAAAGGAACCATTCAGCAACGTATGTAGGGGTATCTCCAATAACTGAGGCGACGTTTTAACATTGCAGGCGTTTGTGGGCATTGGTCTGATGTAAAACATTGTCGATGTATCGATAAACTGCAATGTTGTGTGCCAGCAGAACGATTTTGGACATTTTCGGGTAGTTTTAAAGGAACCATTCAGCAACGTATGTAGGGGTATCTCCAATAACTGAGGCGACGTTTTAACATTGCAGGCGTTTCTGGGCATTGGTCTGATGTAAAACATTGTCGATGTATCGATAAACTGCAATGTTGTGTGCCAGCAGACCGATTTTGGACATTTTCGGGTAGTATTTAAAAAGGAACCATTCAGCAATGTATGTAGGGGTATCTCCAATAACTGAGGCGACGTTTTAACATTGCAAGGGCTCTGTAGGCATTGGTCTGATGTAAAACATTGTCGATGTATCGATAAAGTACAATGTTGTGTGCCAGCAGACAGACTTGCGACATCTTCGGGTAGTATTTAAAAAGGAACCATTCAGCAACGTATGTAGGGGTATCTCCAATAACTGAGGCGACGTTTTAACATTGCAGGCGTTTGTGGGCATTGGTCTGATGTAAAACATTGTCGATGTATCGATAAAGTACAATGTTGTGTGCCAGCAGACAGACTTGCGACATCTTCGGGTAGTACTTAAAAAGGAACCATTCAGCAACGTATGTAGGGGTATCTCCAATAACTGAGGCGACGTTTTAACATTGCAGGCGTTTGTGGGCATTGGTCTGATGTAAAACATTGTCGATGTATCGATAAAGTACAATGTTGTGTGCCAGCAGACAGACTTGCGACATCTTCGGGTAGTACTTAAAAAGGAACCATTCAGCAACGTATGTAGGGCTATCTCCAATAACTGAGGCGACGTTTTAACATTGCAAGCGCTTTGTAGGCATTGGTCTGATGTAAAACATTGTCGATGTATCGATAAAGTACAATGTTGTGTGCCAGCAGACAGACTTGCGACATCTTTGGGTAGTACTTAAAAAGGAACCATTCAGCAACGTATGTAGGGCTATCTCCAATAACTGAGGCGACGTTTTAACATTGCAAGCGCTTTGTAGGCATTGGTCTGATGTAAAACATTGTCGATGTATCGATAAAGTACAATGTTGTGTGCCAGCAGACAGACTTGCGACATCTTCGGGTAGTATTTAAAAAGGAACCATTCAGCAACGTATGTAGGGGTATCTCCAATAACTGAGGCGACGTTTTAACATTGCAGGCGTTTGTGGGCATTGGTCTGATGTAAAACATTGTCGATGTATCGATAAAGCACAATGTTGTGTGCCAGCAGACCGATTTTGGACATTTTCGGGTAGTATTAAAGGAATCATTCAGCAACGTATGTAGGGGTATCTCCAATAACTGAGGCGACGTTTTAACATTGCAAGCGCTTTGTAGGCATTGGTCTGATGTAAAACATTGTCGATGTATCGATAAAGTACAATGTTGTGTGCCAGCAGACAGACTTGCGACATCTTCGGGTAGTACTTAAAAAGGAACCATTCAGCAACGTATGTAGGGGTATCTCCAATAACTGAGGCGACGTTTTAACATTGCAGGCGTTTGTGGGCATTGGTCTGATGTAAAACATTGTCGATGTATCGATAAAGTACAATGTTGTGTGCCAGCAGACAGACTTGCGACATCTTCGGGTAGTACTTAAAAAGGAACCATTCAGCAACGTATGTAGGGGTATCTCCAATAACTGAGGCGACGTTTTAACATTGCAGGCGTTTGTGGACATTGGTCTGATGTAAAACATTGTCGATGTATCGATAAAGTACAATGTTGTGTGCCAGCAGACAGACTTGCGACATCTTCGGGTAGTATTTAAAAAGGAACCATTCAGCAATGTATGTAGGGGTATCTCCAATAACTGAGGCGACGTTTTAACATTGCAAGCGCTTTGTGGGCATTGGTCTGATGTAAAACATTGTCGATGTATCGATAAACTGCAATGTTGTGTGCCAGCAGACCGATTTTGGACATTTTCGGGTAGTATTTAAAAAGGAACCATTCAGCAACGTATGTAGGGGTATCTCCAATAACTGAGGCGACGTTTTAACATTGCAGGCGTTTGTGGACATTGGTCTGATGTAAAACATTGTCGATGTATCGATAAAGTACAATGTTGTGTGCCAGCAGACAGACTTGCGACATCTTCGGGTAGTATTTAAAAAGGAACCATTCAGCAATGTATGTAGGGGTATCTCCAATAACTGAGGCGACGTTTTAACATTGCAAGCGCTTTGTGGGCATTGGTCTGATGTAAAACATTGTCGATGTATCGATAAACTGCAATGTTGTGTGCCAGCAGACCGATTTTGGACATTTTCGGGTAGTATTTAAAAAGGAACCATTCAGCAATGTATGTAGGGGTATCTCCAATAACTGAGCCGACGTTTTAACATTGCAAGGGCTCTGTAGGCATTGGTCTGATGTAAAACATTGTCGATGTATCGATAAAGTACAATGTTGTGTGCCAGCAGACAGACTTGCGACATCTTCGGGTAGTATTTAAAAAGGAACCATTCAGCAACGTATGTAGGGGTATCTCCAATAACTGAGGCGACGTTTTAACATTGCAGGCGTTTGTGGGCATTGGTCTGATGTAAAACATTGTCGATGTATCGATAAACTGCAATGTTGTGTGCCAGCAGAACGATTTTGTACATTTTCGGGTAGTTTTAAAGGAACCATTCAGCAACGTATGTAGGGGCATCTCCAATAACTGAGGCGACGTTTTAACATTGCAGGCGTTTGTGGGCATTGGTCTGATGTAAAACATTGTCGATGTATCGATAAAGCACAATGTTGTGTGCCAGCAGACCGATTTTGGACATTTTCGGGTAGTATTAAAGGAATCATTCAGCAACGTATGTAGGGGTATCTCCAATAACTGAGGCGACGTTTTAACATTGCAAGCGCTTTGTCGGCATTGGTCTGATGTAAAACATTGTCGATGTATCGATAAAGTACAATGTTGTGTGCCAGCAGACAGACTTGCGACATCTTCGGGTAGTACTTAAAAAGGAACCATTCAGCAACGTATGTAGGGGTATCTCCAATAACTGAGGCGACGTTTTAACATTGCAGGCGTTTGTGGGCATTGGTCTGATGTAAAACATTGTCGATGTATCGATAAAGTACAATGTTGTGTGCCAGCAGACAGACTTGCGACATCTTCGGGTAGTACTTAAAAAGGAACCATTCAGCAACGTATGTAGGGGTATCTCCAATAACTGAGGCGACGTTTTAACATTGCAGGCGTTTGTGGGCATTGGTCTGATGTAAAACATTGTCGATGTATCGATAAAGTACAATGTTGTGTGCCAGCAGACAGACTTGCGACATCTTCGGGTAGTACTTAAAAAGGAACCATTCAGCAACGTATGTAGGGGTATCTCCAATAACTGAGGCGACGTTTTAACATTGCAGGCGTTTGTGGACATTGGTCTGATGTAAAACATTGTCGATGTATCGATAAAGTACAATGTTGTGTGCCAGCAGACAGACTTGCGACATCTTCGGGTAGTATTTAAAAAGGAACCATTCAGCAACGTATGTAGGGGTATCTCCAATAACTGAGGCGACGTTTTAACATTGCAGGCGTTTGTGGGCATTGGTCTGATGTAAAACATTGTCGATGTATCGATAAACTGCAATGTTGTGTGCCAGCAGAACGATTTTGGACATTTTCGGGTAGTATTAAAGGAACCATTCAGCAACGTATGTAGGGCTATCTCCAATAACTGAGCCGACGTTTTAACATTGCAAGGGCTCTGTAGGCATTGGTCTGATGTAAAACATTGTCGATGTATCGATAAAGTACAATGTTGTGTGCCAGCAGACAGACTTGCGACATCTTCGGGTAGTATTTAAAAAGGAACCATTCAGCAACGTATGTAGGGGTATCTCCAATAACTGAGGCGACGTTTTAACATTGCAGGCGTTTGTGGGCATTGGTCTGATGTAAAACATTGTCGATGTATCGATAAACTGCAATGTTGTGTGCCAGCAGAACGATTTTGGACATTTTCGGGTAGTTTTAAAGGAACCATTCAGCAACGTATGTAGGGGTATCTCCAATAACTGAGGCGACGTTTTAACATTGCAGGCGTTTGTGGGCATTGGTCTGATGTAAAACATTGTCGATGTATCGATAAAGTACAATGTTGTGTGCCAGCAGACAGACTTGCGACATCTTCGGGTAGTATTTAAAAAGGAACCATTCAGCAACGTATGTAGGGGTATCTCCAATAACTGAGGCGACGTTTTAACATTGCAGGCGTTTCTGGGCATTGGTCTGATGTAAAACATTGTCGATGTATCGATAAACTGCAATGTTGTGTGCCAGCAGACCGATTTTGGACATTTTCGGGTAGTATTTAAAAAGGAACCATTCAGCAATGTATGTAGGGGTATCTCCAATAACTGAGGCGACGTTTTAACATTGCAAGGGCTCTGTAGGCATTGGTCTGATGTAAAACATTGTCGATGTATCGATAAAGTACAATGTTGTGTGCCAGCAGACAGACTTGCGACATCTTCGGGTAGTATTTAAAAAGGAACCATTCAGCAACGTATGTAGGGGTATCTCCAATAACTGAGGCGACGTTTTAACATTGCAGGCGTTTGTGGGCATTGGTCTGATGTAAAACATTGTCGATGTATCGATAAAGTACAATGTTGTGTGCCAGCAGACAGACTTGCGACATCTTCGGGTAGTACTTAAAAAGGAACCATTCAGCAACGTATGTAGGGGTATCTCCAATAACTGAGGCGACGTTTTAACATTGCAGGCGTTTGTGGGCATTGGTCTGATGTAAAACATTGTCGATGTATCGATAAAGTACAATGTTGTGTGCCAGCAGACAGACTTGCGACATCTTCGGGTAGTATTTAAAAAGGAACCATTCAGCAACGTATGTAGGGGTATCTCCAATAACTGAGGCGACGTTTTAACATTGCAGGCGTTTGTGGGCATTGGTCTGATGTAAAACATTGTCGATGTATCGATAAACTGCAATGTTGTGTGCCAGCAGAACGATTTTGGACATTTTCGGGTAGTATTAAAGGAACCATTCAGCAACGTATGTAGGGGTATCTCCAATAACTGAGCCGACGTTTTAACATTGCAAGGGCTCTGTAGGCATTGGTCTGATGTAAAACATTGTCGATGTATCGATAAAGTACAATGTTGTGTGCCAGCAGACAGACTTGCGACATCTTCGGGTAGTATTTAAAAAGGAACCATTCAGCAACGTATGTAGGGGTATCTCCAATAACTGAGGCGACGTTTTAACATTGCAGGCGTTTGTGGGCATTGGTCTGATGTAAAACATTGTCGATGTATCGATAAAGTACAATGTTGTGTGCCAGCAGACAGACTTGCGACATCTTCGGGTAGTACTTAAAAAGGAACCATTCAGCAACGTATGTAGGGGTATCTCCAATAACTGAGGCGACGTTTTAACATTGCAGGCGTTTGTGGGCATTGGTCTGATGTAAAACATTGTCGATGTATCGATAAAGTACAATGTTGTGTGCCAGCAGACAGACTTGCGACATCTTCGGGTAGTATTTAAAAAGGAACCATTCAGCAACGTATGTAGGGGTATCTCCAATAACTGAGGCGACGTTTTAACATTGCAGGCGTTTGTGGGCATTGGTCTGATGTAAAACATTGTCGATGTATCGATAAACTGCAATGTTGTGTGCCAGCAGAACGATTTTGGACATTTTCGGGTAGTATTAAAGGAACCATTCAGCAACGTATGTAGGGGTATCTCCAATAACTGAGCCGACGTTTTAACATTGCAAGGGCTCTGTAGGCATTGGTCTGATGTAAAACATTGTCGATGTATCGATAAAGTACAATGTTGTGTGCCAGCAGACAGACTTGCGACATCTTCGGGTAGTACTTAAAAAGGAACCATTCAGCAACGTATGTAGGGGTATCTCCAATAACTGAGGCGACGTTTTAACATTGCAGGCGTTTGTGGGCATTGGTCTGATGTAAAACATTGTCGATGTATCGATAAAGTACAATGTTGTGTGCCAGCAGACAGACTTGCGACATCTTCGGGTAGTATTTAAAAAGGAACCATTCAGCAACGTATGTAGGGGTATCTCCAATAACTGAGGCGACGTTTTAACATTGCAGGCGTTTGTGGGCATTGGTCTGATGTAAAACATTGTCGATGTATCGATAAACTGCAATGTTGTGTGCCAGCAGAACGATTTTGGACATTTTCGGGTAGTATTAAAGGAACCATTCAGCAACGTATGTAGGGGTATCTCCAATAACTGAGGCGACGTTTTAACATTGCAGGCGTTTGTGGGCATTGGTCTGATGTAAAACATTGTCGATGTATCGATAAACTGCAATGTTGTGTGCCAGCAGAACGATTTTGGACATTTTCGGGTAGTATTAAAGGAACCATTCAGCAACGTATGTAGGGGTATCTCCAATAACTGAGCCGACGTTTTAACATTGCAAGGGCTCTGTAGGCATTGGTCTGATGTAAAACATTGTCGATGTATCGATAAAGTACAATGTTGTGTGCCAGCAGACAGACTTGCGACATCTTCGGGTAGTATTTAAAAAGGAACCATTCAGCAACGTATGTAGGGGTATCTCCAATAACTGAGGCGACGTTTTAACATTGCAGGCGTTTGTGGGCATTGGTCTGATGTAAAACATTGTCGATGTATCGATAAACTGCAATGTTGTGTGCCAGCAGAACGATTTTGGACATTTTCGGGTAGTTTTAAAGGAACCATTCAGCAACGTATGTAGGGGTATCTCCAATAACTGAGGCGACGTTTTAACATTGCAGGCGTTTGTGGGCATTGGTCTGATGTAAAACATTGTCGATGTATCGATAAAGCACAATGTTGTGTGCCAGCAGACCGATTTTGGACATTTTCGGGTAGTATTAAAGGAATCATTCAGCAACGTATGTAGGGGTATCTCCAATAACTGAGGCGACGTTTTAACATTGCAAGCGCTTTGTAGGCATTGGTCTGATGTAAAACATTGTCGATGTATCGATAAAGTACAATGTTGTGTGCCAGCAGACAGACTTGCGACATCATCGGGTAGTACTTAAACAGGAACCATTCAGCAACGTATGTAGGGCTATCTCCAATAACTGAGGCGACGTTTTAACATTGCAAGCGCTTTGTAGGCATTGGTCTGATGTAAAACATTGTCGATGTATCGATAAAGTACAATGTTGTGTGCCAGCAGACAGACTTGCGACATCTTCGGGTAGTACTTAAAAAGGAACCATTCAGCAACGTATGTAGGGGTATCTCCAATAACTGAGGCGACGTTTTAACATTGCAGGCGTTTGTGGACATTGGTCTGATGTAAAACATTGTCGATGTATCGATAAAGTACAATGTTGTGTGCCAGCAGACAGACTTGCGACATCTTCGGGTAGTATTTAAAAAGGAACCATTCAGCAATGTATGTAGGGGTATCTCCAATAACTGAGGCGACGTTTTAACATTGCAAGCGCTTTGTGGGCATTGGTCTGATGTAAAACATTGTCGATGTATCGATAAACTGCAATGTTGTGTGCCAGCAGACCGATTTTGGACATTTTCGGGTAGTATTTAAAAAGGAACCATTCAGCAACGTATGTAGGGGTATCTCCAATAACTGAGGCGACGTTTTAACATTGCAGGCGTTTGTGGACATTGGTCTGATGTAAAACATTGTCGATGTATCGATAAAGTACAATGTTGTGTGCCAGCAGACAGACTTGCGACATCTTCGGGTAGTATTTAAAAAGGAACCATTCAGCAATGTATGTAGGGGTATCTCCAATAACTGAGGCGACGTTTTAACATTGCAAGCGCTTTGTGGGCATTGGTCTGATGTAAAACATTGTCGATGTATCGATAAACTGCAATGTTGTGTGCCAGCAGACCGATTTTGGACATTTTCGGGTAGTATTTAAAAAGGAACCATTCAGCAATGTATGTAGGGGTATCTCCAATAACTGAGCCGACGTTTTAACATTGCAAGGGCTCTGTAGGCATTGGTCTGATGTAAAACATTGTCGATGTATCGATAAAGTACAATGTTGTGTGCCAGCAGACAGACTTGCGACATCTTCGGGTAGTATTTAAAAAGGAACCATTCAGCAACGTATGTAGGGGTATCTCCAATAACTGAGGCGACGTTTTAACATTGCAGGCGTTTGTGGGCATTGGTCTGATGTAAAACATTGTCGATGTATCGATAAACTGCAATGTTGTGTGCCAGCAGAACGATTTTGTACATTTTCGGGTAGTTTTAAAGGAACCATTCAGCAACGTATGTAGGGGCATCTCCAATAACTGAGGCGACGTTTTAACATTGCAGGCGTTTGTGGGCATTGGTCTGATGTAAAACATTGTCGATGTATCGATAAAGCACAATGTTGTGTGCCAGCAGACCGATTTTGGACATTTTCGGGTAGTATTAAAGGAATCATTCAGCAACGTATGTAGGGGTATCTCCAATAACTGAGGCGACGTTTTAACATTGCAAGCGCTTTGTCGGCATTGGTCTGATGTAAAACATTGTCGATGTATCGATAAAGTACAATGTTGTGTGCCAGCAGACAGACTTGCGACATCTTCGGGTAGTACTTAAAAAGGAACCATTCAGCAACGTATGTAGGGGTATCTCCAATAACTGAGGCGACGTTTTAACATTGCAGGCGTTTGTGGGCATTGGTCTGATGTAAAACATTGTCGATGTATCGATAAAGTACAATGTTGTGTGCCAGCAGACAGACTTGCGACATCTTCGGGTAGTACTTAAAAAGGAACCATTCAGCAACGTATGTAGGGGTATCTCCAATAACTGAGGCGACGTTTTAACATTGCAGGCGTTTGTGGGCATTGGTCTGATGTAAAACATTGTCGATGTATCGATAAAGTACAATGTTGTGTGCCAGCAGACAGACTTGCGACATCTTCGGGTAGTACTTAAAAAGGAACCATTCAGCAACGTATGTAGGGGTATCTCCAATAACTGAGGCGACGTTTTAACATTGCAGGCGTTTGTGGACATTGGTCTGATGTAAAACATTGTCGATGTATCGATAAAGTACAATGTTGTGTGCCAGCAGACAGACTTGCGACATCTTCGGGTAGTATTTAAAAAGGAACCATTCAGCAACGTATGTAGGGGTATCTCCAATAACTGAGGCGACGTTTTAACATTGCAGGCGTTTGTGGGCATTGGTCTGATGTAAAACATTGTCGATGTATCGATAAACTGCAATGTTGTGTGCCAGCAGAACGATTTTGGACATTTTCGGGTAGTATTAAAGGAACCATTCAGCAACGTATGTAGGGCTATCTCCAATAACTGAGCCGACGTTTTAACATTGCAAGGGCTCTGTAGGCATTGGTCTGATGTAAAACATTGTCGATGTATCGATAAAGTACAATGTTGTGTGCCAGCAGACAGACTTGCGACATCTTCGGGTAGTATTTAAAAAGGAACCATTCAGCAACGTATGTAGGGGTATCTCCAATAACTGAGGCGACGTTTTAACATTGCAGGCGTTTGTGGGCATTGGTCTGATGTAAAACATTGTCGATGTATCGATAAACTGCAATGTTGTGTGCCAGCAGAACGATTTTGGACATTTTCGGGTAGTTTTAAAGGAACCATTCAGCAACGTATGTAGGGGTATCTCCAATAACTGAGGCGACGTTTTAACATTGCAGGCGTTTGTGGGCATTGGTCTGATGTAAAACATTGTCGATGTATCGATAAAGTACAATGTTGTGTGCCAGCAGACAGACTTGCGACATCTTCGGGTAGTATTTAAAAAGGAACCATTCAGCAACGTATGTAGGGGTATCTCCAATAACTGAGCCGACGTTTTAACATTGCAAGGGCTCTGTAGGCATTGGTCTGATGTAAAACATTGTCGATGTATCGATAAAGTACAATGTTGTGTGCCAGCAGACAGACTTGCGACATCTTCGGGTAGTATTTAAAAAGGAACCATTCAGCAACGTATGTAGGGGTATCTCCAATAACTGAGGCGACGTTTTAACATTGCAGGCGTTTGTGGGCATTGGTCTGATGTAAAACATTGTCGATGTATCGATAAACTGCAATGTTGTGTGCCAGCAGAACGATTTTGTACATTTTCGGGTAGTTTTAAAGGAACCATTCAGCAACGTATGTAGGGGCATCTCCAATAACTGAGGCGACGTTTTAACATTGCAGGCGTTTGTGGGCATTGGTCTGATGTAAAACATTGTCGATGTATCGATAAAGCACAATGTTGTGTGCCAGCAGACCGATTTTGGACATTTTCGGGTAGTATTAAAGGAATCATTCAGCAACGTATGTAGGGGTATCTCCAATAACTGAGGCGACGTTTTAACATTGCAAGCGCTTTGTCGGCATTGGTCTGATGTAAAACATTGTCGATGTATCGATAAAGTACAATGTTGTGTGCCAGCAGACAGACTTGCGACATCTTCGGGTAGTACTTAAAAAGGAACCATTCAGCAACGTATGTAGGGGTATCTCCAATAACTGAGGCGACGTTTTAACATTGCAGGCGTTTGTGGGCATTGGTCTGATGTAAAACATTGTCGATGTATCGATAAAGTACAATGTTGTGTGCCAGCAGACAGACTTGCGACATCTTCGGGTAGTACTTAAAAAGGAACCATTCAGCAACGTATGTAGGGGTATCTCCAATAACTGAGGCGACGTTTTAACATTGCAGGCGTTTGTGGGCATTGGTCTGATGTAAAACATTGTCGATGTATCGATAAAGTACAATGTTGTGTGCCAGCAGACAGACTTGCGACATCTTCAGGTAGTACTTAAAAAGGAACCATTCAGCAACGTATGTAGGGGTATCTCCAATAACTGAGGCGACGTTTTAACATTGCAGGCGTTTGTGGACATTGGTCTGATGTAAAACATTGTCGATGTATCGATAAAGTACAATGTTGTGTGCCAGCAGACAGACTTGCGACATCTTCGGGTAGTATTTAAAAAGGAACCATTCAGCAACGTATGTAGGGGTATCTCCAATAACTGAGGCGACGTTTTAACATTGCAGGCGTTTGTGGGCATTGGTCTGATGTAAAACATTGTCGATGTATCGATAAACTGCAATGTTGTGTGCCAGCAGAACGATTTTGGACATTTTCGGGTAGTATTAAAGGAACCATTCAGCAACGTATGTAGGGCTATCTCCAATAACTGAGCCGACGTTTTAACATTGCAAGGGCTCTGTAGGCATTGGTCTGATGTAAAACATTGTCGATGTATCGATAAAGTACAATGTTGTGTGCCAGCAGACAGACTTGCGACATCTTCGGGTAGTATTTAAAAAGGAACCATTCAGCAACGTATGTAGGGGTATCTCCAATAACTGAGGCGACGTTTTAACATTGCAGGCGTTTGTGGGCATTGGTCTGATGTAAAACATTGTCGATGTATCGATAAACTGCAATGTTGTGTGCCAGCAGAACGATTTTGGACATTTTCGGGTAGTTTTAAAGGAACCATTCAGCAACGTATGTAGGGGTATCTCCAATAACTGAGGCGACGTTTTAACATTGCAGGCGTTTGTGGGCATTGGTCTGATGTAAAACATTGTCGATGTATCGATAAAGTACAATGTTGTGTGCCAGCAGACAGACTTGCGACATCTTCGGGTAGTATTTAAAAAGGAACCATTCAGCAACGTATGTAGGGGTATCTCCAATAACTGAGGCGACGTTTTAACATTGCAGGCGTTTGTGGGCATTGGTCTGATGTAAAACATTGTCGATGTATCGATAAACTGCAATGTTGTGTGCCAGCAGACCGATTTTGGACATTTTCGGGTAGTATTTAAAAAGGAACCATTCAGCAATGTATGTAGGGGTATCTCCAATAACTGAGGCGACGTTTTAACATTGCAAGGGCTCTGTAGGCATTGGTCTGATGTAAAACATTGTCGATGTATCGATAAAGTACAATGTTGTGTGCCAGCAGACAGACTTGCGACATCTTCGGGTAGTATTTAAAAAGGAACCATTCAGCAACGTATGTAGGGGTATCTCCAATAACTGAGGCGACGTTTTAACATTGCAGGCGTTTGTGGGCATTGGTCTGATGTAAAACATTGTCGATGTATCGATAAAGTACAATGTTGTGTGCCAGCAGACAGACTTGCGACATCTTCGGGTAGTACTTAAAAAGGAACCATTCAGCAACGTATGTAGGGGTATCTCCAATAACTGAGGCGACGTTTTAACATTGCAGGCGTTTGTGGGCATTGGTCTGATGTAAAACATTGTCGATGTATCGATAAAGTACAATGTTGTGTGCCAGCAGACAGACTTGCGACATCTTCGGGTAGTATTTAAAAAGGAACCATTCAGCAACGTATGTAGGGGTATCTCCAATAACTGAGGCGACGTTTTAACATTGCAGGCGTTTGTGGGCATTGGTCTGATGTAAAACATTGTCGATGTATCGATAAACTGCAATGTTGTGTGCCAGCAGAACGATTTTGGACATTTTCGGGTAGTATTAAAGGAACCATTCAGCAACGTATGTAGGGGTATCTCCAATAACTGAGCCGACGTTTTAACATTGCAAGGGCTCTGTAGGCATTGGTCTGATGTAAAACATTGTCGATGTATCGATAAAGTACAATGTTGTGTGCCAGCAGACAGACTTGCGACATCTTCGGGTAGTATTTAAAAAGGAACCATTCAGCAACGTATGTAGGGGTATCTCCAATAACTGAGGCGACGTTTTAACATTGCAGGCGTTTGTGGGCATTGGTCTGATGTAAAACATTGTCGATGTATCGATAAAGTACAATGTTGTGTGCCAGCAGACAGACTTGCGACATCTTCGGGTAGTACTTAAAAAGGAACCATTCAGCAACGTATGTAGGGGTATCTCCAATAACTGAGGCGACGTTTTAACATTGCAGGCGTTTGTGGGCATTGGTCTGATGTAAAACATTGTCGATGTATCGATAAAGTACAATGTTGTGTGCCAGCAGACAGACTTGCGACATCTTCGGGTAGTATTTAAAAAGGAACCATTCAGCAACGTATGTAGGGGTATCTCCAATAACTGAGGCGACGTTTTAACATTGCAGGCGTTTGTGGGCATTGGTCTGATGTAAAACATTGTCGATGTATCGATAAACTGCAATGTTGTGTGCCAGCAGAACGATTTTGGACATTTTCGGGTAGTATTAAAGGAACCATTCAGCAACGTATGTAGGGGTATCTCCAATAACTGAGCCGACGTTTTAACATTGCAAGGGCTCTGTAGGCATTGGTCTGATGTAAAACATTGTCGATGTATCGATAAAGTACAATGTTGTGTGCCAGCAGACAGACTTGCGACATCTTCGGGTAGTACTTAAAAAGGAACCATTCAGCAACGTATGTAGGGGTATCTCCAATAACTGAGGCGACGTTTTAACATTGCAGGCGTTTGTGGGCATTGGTCTGATGTAAAACATTGTCGATGTATCGATAAAGTACAATGTTGTGTGCCAGCAGACAGACTTGCGACATCTTCGGGTAGTATTTAAAAAGGAACCATTCAGCAACGTATGTAGGGGTATCTCCAATAACTGAGGCGACGTTTTAACATTGCAGGCGTTTGTGGGCATTGGTCTGATGTAAAACATTGTCGATGTATCGATAAACTGCAATGTTGTGTGCCAGCAGAACGATTTTGGACATTTTCGGGTAGTATTAAAGGAACCATTCAGCAACGTATGTAGGGGTATCTCCAATAACTGAGGCGACGTTTTAACATTGCAGGCGTTTGTGGGCATTGGTCTGATGTAAAACATTGTCGATGTATCGATAAACTGCAATGTTGTGTGCCAGCAGAACGATTTTGGACATTTTCGGGTAGTATTAAAGGAACCATTCAGCAACGTATGTAGGGGTATCTCCAATAACTGAGCCGACGTTTTAACATTGCAAGGGCTCTGTAGGCATTGGTCTGATGTAAAACATTGTCGATGTATCGATAAAGTACAATGTTGTGTGCCAGCAGACAGACTTGCGACATCTTCGGGTAGTATTTAAAAAGGAACCATTCAGCAACGTATGTAGGGGTATCTCCAATAACTGAGGCGACGTTTTAACATTGCAGGCGTTTGTGGGCATTGGTCTGATGTAAAACATTGTCGATGTATCGATAAACTGCAATGTTGTGTGCCAGCAGAACGATTTTGGACATTTTCGGGTAGTTTTAAAGGAACCATTCAGCAACGTATGTAGGGGTATCTCCAATAACTGAGGCGACGTTTTAACATTGCAGGCGTTTGTGGGCATTGGTCTGATGTAAAACATTGTCGATGTATCGATAAAGCACAATGTTGTGTGCCAGCAGACCGATTTTGGACATTTTCGGGTAGTATTAAAGGAATCATTCAGCAACGTATGTAGGGGTATCTCCAATAACTGAGGCGACGTTTTAACATTGCAAGCGCTTTGTAGGCATTGGTCTGATGTAAAACATTGTCGATGTATCGATAAAGTACAATGTTGTGTGCCAGCAGACAGACTTGCGACATCATCGGGTAGTACTTAAAAAGGAACCATTCAGCAACGTATGTAGGGCTATCTCCAATAACTGAGGCGACGTTTTAACATTGCAAGCGCTTTGTAGGCATTGGTCTGATGTAAAACATTGTCGATGTATCGATAAAGTACAATGTTGTGTGCCAGCAGACAGACTTGCGACATCTTCGGGTAGTACTTAAAAAGGAACCATTCAGCAACGTATGTAAGGGTATCTCCAATAACTGAGGCGACGTTTTAACATTGCAGGCGTTTGTGGGCATTGGTCTGATGTAAAACATTGTCGATGTATCGATAAAGTACAATGTTGTGTGCCAGCAGACAGACTTGCGACATCTTCGGGTAGTACTTAAAAAGGAACCATTCAGCAACGTATGTAGGGGTATCTCCAATAACTGAGGCGACGTTTTAACATTGCAGGCGTTTGTGGACATTGGTCTGATGTAAAACATTGTCGATGTATCGATAAAGTACAATGTTGTGTGCCAGCAGACAGACTTGCGACATCTTCGGGTAGTATTTAAAAAGGAACCATTCAGCAATGTATGTAGGGGTATCTCCAATAACTGAGGCGACGTTTTAACATTGCAAGCGCTTTGTGGGCATTGGTCTGATGTAAAACATTGTCGATGTATCGATAAACTGCAATGTTGTGTGCCAGCAGACCGATTTTGGACATTTTCGGGTAGTATTTAAAAAGGAACCATTCAGCAATGTATGTAGGGGTATCTCCAATAACTGAGCCGACGTTTTAACATTGCAAGGGCTCTGTAGGCATTGGTCTGATGTAAAACATTGTCGATGTATCGATAAAGTACAATGTTGTGTGCCAGCAGACAGACTTGCGACATCTTCGGGTAGTATTTAAAAAGGAACCATTCAGCAACGTATGTAGGGGTATCTCCAATAACTGAGGCGACGTTTTAACATTGCAGGCGTTTGTGGGCATTGGTCTGATGTAAAACATTGTCGATGTATCGATAAACTGCAATGTTGTGTGCCAGCAGAACGATTTTGGACATTTTCGGGTAGTTTTAAAGGAACCATTCAGCAACGTATGTAGGGGTATCTCCAATAACTGAGGCGACGTTTTAACATTGCAAGCGCTTTGTAGGCATTGGTCTGATGTAAAACATTGTCGATGTATCGATAAAGTACAATGTTGTGTGCCAGCAGACAGACTTGCGACATCTTCGGGTAGTACTTAAAAAGGAACCATTCAGCAACGTATGTAGGACTATCTCCAATAACTGAGGCGACGTTTTAACATTACAAGCGCTTTGTAGGCATTGGTCTGATGTAAAACATTGTCGATGTATCGATAAAGTACAATGTTGTGTGCCAGCAGACAGACTTGCGACATCTTCGGGTAGTACTTAAAAAGGAACCATTCAGCAACGTATGTAGGGGTATCTCCAATAACTGAGGCGACGTTTTAACATTGCAGGCGTTTGTGGGCATTGGTCTGATGTAAAACATTGTCGATGTATCGATAAAGTACAATGTTGTGTGCCAGCAGACAGACTTGCGACATCTTCGGGTAGTATTTAAAAAGGAACCATTCAGCAACGTATGTAGGGGTATCTCCAATAACTGAGGCGACGTTTTAACATTGCAGGCGTTTGTTGGCATTGGTCTGATGTAAAACATTGTCCATGTATCGATAAACTGGAATGTTGTGTGCCAGCAGACCGATTTTGGACATTTTCGGGTAGTATTTAAAAAGGAACCATTCAGCAATGTATGTAGGGGTATCTCCAATAACTGAGGCGACGTTTTAACATTGCAAGGGCTCTGTAGGCATTGGTCTGATGTAAAACATTGTCGATGTATCGATAAAGTACAATGTTGTGTGCCAGCAGACAGACTTGCGACATCTTCGGGTAGTATTTAAAAAGGAACCATTCAGCAACGTATGTAGGGGTATCTCCAATAACTGAGGCGACGTTTTAACATTGCAGGCGTTTGTGGGCATTGGTCTGATGTAAAACATTGTCGATGTATCGATAAAGTACAATGTTGTGTGCCAGCAGACAGACTTGCGACATCTTCGGGTAGTACTTAAAAAGGAACCATTCAGCAACGTATGTAGGGGTATCTCCAATAACTGAGGCGACGTTTTAACATTGCAGGCGTTTGTGGGCATTGGTCTGATGTAAAACATTGTCGATGTATCGATAAAGTACAATGTTGTGTGCCAGCAGACAGACTTGCGACATCTTCGGGTAGTATTTAAAAAGGAACCATTCAGCAACGTATGTAGGGGTATCTCCAATAACTGAGGCGACGTTTTAACATTGCAGGCGTTTGTGGGCATTGGTCTGATGTAAAACATTGTCGATGTATCGATAAACTGCAATGTTGTGTGCCAGCAGAACGATTTTGGACATTTTCGGGTAGTATTAAAGGAACCATTCAGCAACGTATGTAGGGGTATCTCCAATAACTGAGCCGACGTTTTAACATTGCAAGGGCTCTGTAGGCATTGGTCTGATGTAAAACATTGTCGATGTATCGATAAAGTACAATGTTGTGTGCCAGCAGACAGACTTGCGACATCTTCGGGTAGTATTTAAAAAGGAACCATTCAGCAACGTATGTAGGGGTATCTCCAATAACTGAGGCGACGTTTTAACATTGCAGGCGTTTGTGGGCATTGGTCTGATGTAAAACATTGTCGATGTATCGATAAACTGCAATGTTGTGTGCCAGCAGAACGATTTTGGACATTTTCGGGTAGTTTTAAAGGAACCATTCAGCAACGTATGTAGGGGTATCTCCAATAACTGAGGCGACGTTTTAACATTGCAGGCGTTTGTGGGCATTGGTCTGATGTAAAACATTGTCGATGTATCGATAAAGCACAATGTTGTGTGCCAGCAGACCGATTTTGGACATTTTCGGGTAGTATTAAAGGAATCATTCAGCAACGTATGTAGGGGTATCTCCAATAACTGAGGCGACGTTTTAACATTGCAAGCGCTTTGTAGGCATTGGTCTGATGTAAAACATTGTCGATGTATCGATAAAGTACAATGTTGTGTGCCAGCAGACAGACTTGCGACATCATCGGGTAGTACTTAAAAAGGAACCATTCAGCAACGTATGTAGGGCTATCTCCAATAACTGAGGCGACGTTTTAACATTGCAAGCGCTTTGTAGGCATTGGTCTGATGTAAAACATTGTCGATGTATCGATAAACTGCAATGTTGTGTGCCAGCAGAACGATTTTGGACATTTTCGGGTAGTTTTAAAGGAACCATTCAGCAACGTATGTAGGGGTATCTCCAATAACTGAGGCGACGTTTTAACATTGCAAGCGCTTTGTGGGCATTGGTCTGATGTAAAACATTGTCGATGTATCGATAAAGTACAATGTTGTGTGCCAGCAGACAGACTTGCGACATCTTCGGGTAGTACTTAAAAAGGAACCATTCAGCAACGTATGTAGGACTATCTCCAATAACTGAGGCGACGTTTTAACATTACAAGCGTTTTGTAGGCATTGGTCTGATGTAAAACATTGTCGATGTATCGATAAAGTACAATGTTGTGTGCCAGCAGACAGACTTGCGACATCTTCGGGTAGTACTTAAAAAGGAACCATTCAGCAACGTATGTAGGGGTATCTCCAATAACTGAGGCGACGTTCTAACATTGCAGGCGTTTGTGGGCATTGGTCTGATGTAAAACATTGTCGATGTATCGATAAACTGCAATGTTGTGTGCCAGCAGAACGATTTTGGACATTTTCGGGTAGTTTTAAAGGATCCATTCAGCAACGTATGTAGGGGTATCTCCAATAACTGAGGCGACGTTTTAACATTGCAAGCGCTTTGTGGGCATTGGTCTGATGTAAAACATTGTCGATGTATCGATAAAGTACAATGTTGTGTGCCAGCAGACAGACTTGCGACATCTTCGGGTAGTACTTAAAAAGGAACCATTCAGCAACGTATGTAGGACTATCTCCAATAACTGAGGCGACGTTTTAACACTACAAGCGCTTTGTAGGCATTGGTCTGATGTAAAACATTGTCGATGTATCGATAAAGTACAATGTTGTGTGCCAGCAGACAGACTTGCGACATCTTCGGGTAGTACTTAAAAAGGAACCATTCAGCAACGTATGTAGGGGTATCTCCAATAACTGAGGCGACGTTTTAACATTGCAGGCGTTTGTGGGCATTGGTCTGATGTAAAACATTGTCGATGTATCGATAAAGTACAATGTTGTGTGCCAGCAGACAGACTTGCGACATCTTCGGGTAGTATTTAAAAAGGAACCATTCAGCAACGTATGTAGGGGTATCTCCAATAACTGAGGCGACGTTTTAACATTGCAGGCGTTTGTTGGCATTGGTCTGATGTAAAACATTGTCAATGCATCGATAAACTGCAATGTTGTGTGCCAGCAGACCGATTTTGGACATTTTCGGGTAGTATTTAAAAAGGAACCATTCAGCAATGTATGTAGGGGTATCTCCAATAACTGAGGCGACGTTTTAACATTGCAAGGGCTCTGTAGGCATTGGTCTGATGTAAAACATTGTCGATGTATCGATAAAGTACAATGTTGTGTGCCAGCAGACAGACTTGCGACATCTTCGGGTAGTATTTAAAAAGGAACCATTCAGCAACGTATGTAGGGGTATCTCCAATAACTGAGGCGACGTTTTAACATTGCAGGCGTTTGTGGGCATTGGTCTGATGTAAAACATTGTCGATGTATCGATAAACTGCAATGTTGTGTGCCAGCAGAACGATTTTGGACATTTTCGGGTAGTATTAAAGGAACCATTCAGCAACGTATGTAGGGCTATCTCCAATAACTGAGGCGACGTTTTAACATTGCAAGGGCTCTGTAGGCATTGGTCTGATGTAAAACATTGTCGATGTATCGATAAAGTACAATGTTGTGTGCCAGCAGACAGACTTGCGACATCTTCGGGTAGTATTTAAAAAGGAACCATTCAGCAACGTATGTAGGGGTATCTCCAATAACTGAGGCGACGTTTTAACATTGCAGGCGTTTGTGGGCATTGGTCTGATGTAAAACATTGTCGATGTATCGATAAACTGCAATGTTGTGTGCCAGCAGAACGATTTTGGACATTTTCGGGTAGTTTTAAAGGAACCATTCAGCAACGTATGTAGGGGTATCTCCAATAACTGAGGCGACGTTTTAACATTGCAGGCATTTGTGGGCATTGGTCTGATGTAAAACATTGTCGATGTATCGATAAAGTACAATGTTGTGTGCCAGCAGACAGTCTTGCGACATCTTCGGGTAGTATTTAAAAAGGAACCATTCAGCAACGTATGTAGGGGTATCTCCAATAACTGAGGCGACGTTTTAACATTGCAGGCGTTTCTGGGCATTGGTCTGATGTAAAACATTGTCGATGTATCGATAAACTGCAATGTTGTGTGCCAGCAGACCGATTTTGGACATTTTCGGGTAGTATTTAAAAAGGAACCATTCAGCAATGTATGTAGGGGTATCTCCAATAACTGAGGCGACGTTTTAACATTGCAAGGGCTCTGTAGGCATTGGTCTGATGTAAAACATTGTCGATGTATCGATAAAGTACAATGTTGTGTGCCAGCAGACAGACTTGCGACATCTTCGGGTAGTATTTAAAAAGGAACCATTCAGCAACGTATGTAGGGGTATCTCCAATAACTGAGGCGACGTTTTAACATTGCAGGCGTTTGTGGGCATTGGTCTGATGTAAAACATTGTCGATGTATCGATAAAGTACAATGTTGTGTGCCAGCAGACAGACTTGCGACATCTTCGGGTAGTACTTAAAAAGGAACCATTCAGCAACGTATATAGGGGTATCTCCAATAACTGAGGCGACGTTTTAACATTGCAGGCGTTTGTGGGCATTGGTCTGATGTAAAACATTGTCGATGTATCGATAAAGTACAATGTTGTGTGCCAGCAGACAGACTTGCGACATCTTCGGGTAGTATTTAAAAAGGAACCATTCAGCAACGTATGTAGGGGTATCTCCAATAACTGAGGCGACGTTTTAACATTGCAGGCGTTTGTGGGCATTGGTCTGATGTAAAACATTGTCGATGTATCGATAAACTGCAATGTTGTGTGCCAGCAGAACGATTTTGGACATTTTCGGGTAGTATTAAAGGAACCATTCAGCAACGTATGTAGGGGTATCTCCAATAACTGAGCCGACGTTTTAACATTGCAAGGGCTCTGTAGGCATTGGTCTGATGTAAAACATTGTCGATGTATCGATAAAGTACAATGTTGTGTGCCAGCAGACAGACTTGCGACATCTTCGGGTAGTATTTAAAAAGGAACCATTCAGCAACGTATGTAGGGGTATCTCCAATAACTGAGGCGACGTTTTAACATTGCAGGCGTTTGTGGGCATTGGTCTGATGTAAAACATTGTCGATGTATCGATAAACTGCAATGTTGTGTGCCAGCAGAACGATTTTGGACATTTTCGGGTAGTTTTAAAGGAACCATTCAGCAACGTATGTAGGGGTATCTCCAATAACTGAGGCGACGTTTTAACATTGCAGGCGTTTGTGGGCATTGGTCTGATGTAAAACATTGTCGATGTATCGATAAAGTACAATGTTGTGTGCCAGCAGACAGACTTGCGACATCTTCGGGTAGTATTTAAAAAGGAACCATTCAGCAACGTATGTAGGGGTATCTCCAATAACTGAGGCGACGTTTTAACATTGCAGGCGTTTGTGGGCATTGGTCTGATGTAAAACATTGTCGATGTATCGATAAACTGCAATGTTGTGTGCCAGCAGAACGATTTTGGACATTTTCGGGTAGTATTAAAGGAACCATTCAGCAACGTATGTAGGGGTATCTCCAATAACTGAGCCGACGTTTTAACATTGCAAGGGCTCTGTAGGCATTGGTCTGATGTAAAACATTGTCGATGTATCGATAAAGTACAATGTTGTGTGCCAGCAGACAGACTTGCGACATCTTCGGGTAGTATTTAAAAAGGAACCATTCAGCAACGTATGTAGGGGTATCTCCAATAACTGAGGCGACGTTTTAACATTGCAGGCGTTTGTGGGCATTGGTCTGATGTAAAACATTGTCGATGTATCGATAAACTGCAATGTTGTGTGCCAGCAGAACGATTTTGGACATTTTCGGGTAGTTTTAAAGGAACCATTCAGCAACGTATGTAGGGGTATCTCCAATAACTGAGGCGACGTTTTAACATTGCAGGCGTTTGTGGGCATTGGTCTGATGTAAAACATTGTCGATGTATCGATAAAGTACAATGTTGTGTGCCAGCAGACAGACTTGCGACATCTTCGGGTAGTATTTAAAAAGGAACCATTCAGCAACGTATGTAGGGGTATCTCCAATAACTGA
Source organism: Haliotis asinina (assembly GCF_037392515.1). Taxonomy (NCBI): domain Eukaryota; kingdom Metazoa; phylum Mollusca; class Gastropoda; order Lepetellida; family Haliotidae; genus Haliotis; species Haliotis asinina. The sequence continues at coordinate 45,335,494 of NC_090287.1, forward strand.
GGCGACGTTTTAACATTGCAAGGGCTTTGTAGGCATTGGTCTGATGTAAAACATTGTCGATGTATCGATAAAGTACAATGTTGTGTGCCAGCAGACAGACTTGCGACATCTTCGGGTAGTATTTAAAAAGGAACCATTCAGCAACGTATGTAGGGGTATCTCCAATAACTGAGGCGACGTTTTAACATTGCAGGCGTTTGTGGGCATTGGTCTGATGTAAAACATTGTCGATGTATCGATAAACTGCAATGTTGTGTGCCAGCAGAACGATTTTGGACATTTTCGGGTAGTTTTAAAGGAACCATTCAGCAACGTATGTAGGGGTATCTCCAATAACTGAGGCGACGTTTTAACATTGCAGGCGTTTGTGGGCATTGGTCTGATGTAAAACATTGTCGATGTATCGATAAAGCACAATGTTGTGTGCCAGCAGACCGATTTTGGACATTTTCGGGTAGTATTAAAGGAATCATTCAGCAACGTATGTAGGGGTATCTCCAATAACTGAGGCGACGTTTTAACATTGCAAGCGCTTTGTAGGCATTGGTCTGATGTAAAACATTGTCGATGTATCGATAAAGTACAATGTTGTGTGCCAGCAGACAGACTTGCGACATCTTCGGGTAGTACTTAAAAAGGAACCATTCAGCAACGTATGTAGGGCTATCTCCAATAACTGAGGCGACGTTTTAACATTGCAAGCGCTTTGTAGGCATTGGTCTGATGTAAAACATTGTCGATGTATCGATAAAGTACAATGTTGTGTGCCAGCAGACAGACTTGCGACATCTTCGGGTAGTACTTAAAAAGGAACCATTCAGCAACGTATGTAGGGGTATCTCCAATAACTGAGGCGACGTTTTAACATTGCAAGCGCTTTGTGGGCATTGGTCTGATGTAAAACATTGTCGATGTATCGATAAAGTATAATGTTGTGTGCCAGCAGACAGACTTGCGACATCTTCGGGTAGTATTTAAAAAGGAACCATTCAGCAACGTATGTAGGGGTATCTCCAATAACTGAGGCGACGTTTTAACATTGCAGGCGTTTGTGGGCATTGGTCTGATGTAAAACATTGTCGATGTATCGATAAACTGCAATGTTGTGTGCCAGCAGAACGATTTTGGACATTTTCGGGTAGTATTAAAGGAACCATTCAGCAACGTATGTAGGGGTATCTCCAATAACTGAGCCGACGTTTTAACATTGCAAGGGCTCTGTAGGCATTGGTCTGATGTAAAACATTGTCGATGTATTGATAAAGTACAATGTTGTGTGCCAGCAGACAGACTTGCGACATCTTCGGGTAGTATTTAAAAAGGAACCATTCAGCAACGTATGTAGGGGTATCTCCAATAACTGAGGCGACGTTTTAACATTGCAGGCGTTTGTGGGCATTGGTCTGATGTAAAACATTGTCGATGTATCGATAAACTGCAATGTTGTGTGCCAGCAGAACGATTTTGGACATTTTCGGGTAGTTTTAAAGGAACCATTCAGCAACGTATGTAGGGGTATCTCCAATAACTGAGGCGACGTTTTAACATTGCAGGCGTTTGTGGGCATTGGTCTGATGTAAAACATTGTCGATGTATCGATAAAGTACAATGTTGTGTGCCAGCAGACAGACTTGCGACATCTTCGGGTAGTATTTAAAAAGGAACCATTCAGCAACGTATGTAGGGGTATCTCCAATAACTGAGGCGACGTTTTAACATTGCAAGGGCTTTGTAGGCATTGGTCTGATGTAAAACATTGTCGATGTATCGATAAAGTACAATGTTGTGTGCCAGCAGACAGACTTGCGACATCTTCGGGTAGTATTTAAAAAGGAACCATTCAGCAACGTATGTAGGGGTATCTCCAATAACTGAGGCGACGTTTTAACATTGCAGGCGTTTGTGGGCATTGGTCTGATGTAAAACATTGTCGATGTATCGATAAACTGCAATGTTGTGTGCCAGCAGAACGATTTTGGACATTTTCGGGTAGTTTTAAAGGAACCATTCAGCAACGTATGTAGGGGTATCTCCAATAACTGAGGCGACGTTTTAACATTGCAGGCGTTTGTGGGCATTGGTCTGATGTAAAACATTGTCGATGTATCGATAAAGCACAATGTTGTGTGCCAGCAGAACGATTTTGGACATTTTCGGGTAGTATTAAAGGAATCATTCAGCAACGTATGTAGGGGTATCTCCAATAACTGAGGCGACGTTTTAACATTGCAAGCGCTTTGTAGGCATTGGTCTGATGTAAAACATTGTCGATGTATCGATAAAGTACAATGTTGTGTGCCAGCAGACAGACTTGCGACATCTTCGGGTAGTACTTAAAAAGGAACCATTCAGCAACGTATGTAGGGCTATCTCCAATAACTGAGGCGACGTTTTAACATTGCAAGCGCTTTGTAGGCATTGGTCTGATGTAAAACATTGTCGATGTATCGATAAAGTACAATGTTGTGTGCCAGCAGACAGACTTGCGACATCTTCGGGTAGTACTTAAAAAGGAACCATTCAGCAACGTATGTAGGGGTATCTCCAATAACTGAGGCGACGTTTTAACATTGCAAGCGCTTTGTGGGCATTGGTCTGATGTAAAACATTGTCGATGTATCGATAAAGCACAATGTTGTGTGCCAGCAGACCGATTTTGGACATTTTCGGGTAGTATTAAAGGAATCATTCAGCAACGTATGTAGGGGTATCTCCAATAACTGAGGCGACGTTTTAACATTGCAAGCGCTTTGTAGGCATTGGTCTGATGTAAAACATTGTCGATGTATCGATAAAGTACAATGTTGTGTGCCAGCAGACAGACTTGCGACATCTTCGGGTAGTACTTAAAAAGGAACCATTCAGCAACGTATGTAGGGCTATCTCCAATAACTGAGGCGACGTTTTAACATTGCAAGCGCTTTGTAGGCATTGGTCTGATGTAAAACATTGTCGATGTATCGATAAAGTACAATGTTGTGTGCCAGCAGACAGACTTGCGACATCTTCGGGTAGTACTTAAAAAGGAACCATTCAGCAACGTATGTAGGGGTATCTCCAATAACTGAGGCGACGTTTTAACATTGCAAGCGCTTTGTAGGCATTGGTCTGATGTAAAACATTGTCGATGTATCGATAAAGTACAATGTTGTGTGCCAGCAGACAGACTTGCGACATCTTCGGGTAGTACTTAAAAAGGAACCATTCAGCAACGTATGTAGGGCTATCTCCAATAACTGAGGCGACGTTTTAACATTGCAAGCGCTTTGTAGGCATTGGTCTGATGTAAAACATTGTCGATGTATCGATAAAGTACAATGTTGTGTGCCAGCAGACAGACTTGCGACATCTTTGGGTAGTACTTAAAAAGGAACCATTCAGCAACGTATGTAGGGCTATCTCCAATAACTGAGGCGACGTTTTAACATTGCAAGCGCTTTGTAGGCATTGGTCTGATGTAAAACATTGTCGATGTATCGATAAAGTACAATGTTGTGTGCCAGCAGACAGACTTGCGACATCTTCGGGTAGTATTTAAAAAGGAACCATTCAGCAACGTATGTAGGGGTATCTCCAATAACTGAGGCGACGTTTTAACATTGCAGGCGTTTGTGGGCATTGGTCTGATGTAAAACATTGTCGATGTATCGATAAACTGCAATGTTGTGTGCCAGCAGAACGATTTTGGACATTTTCGGGTAGTTTTAAAGGAACCATTCAGCAACGTATGTAGGGGTATCTCCAATAACTGAGGCGACGTTTTAACATTGCAGGCGTTTGTGGGCATTGGTCTGATGTAAAACATTGTCGATGTATCGATAAAGCACAATGTTGTGTGCCAGCAGACCGATTTTGGACATTTTCGGGTAGTTTTAAAGGAACCATTCAGCAACGTATGTAGGGGTATCTCCAATAACTGAGGCGACGTTTTAACATTGCAGGCGTTTGTGGGCATTGGTCTGATGTAAAACATTGTCGATGTATCGATAAAGTACAATGTTGTGTGCCAGCAGACAGACTTGCGACATCTTCGGGTAGTATTTAAAAAGGAACCATTCAGCAACGTATGTAGGGGTATCTCCAATAACTGAGGCGACGTTTTAACATTGCAAGGGCTTTGTAGGCATTGGTCTGATGTAAAACATTGTCGATGTATCGATAAAGTACAATGTTGTGTGCCAGCAGACAGACTTGCGACATCTTCGGGTAGTATTTAAAAAGGAACCATTCAGCAACGTATGTAGGGGTATCTCCAATAACTGAGGCGACGTTTTAACATTGCAGGCGTTTGTGGGCATTGGTCTGATGTAAAACATTGTCGATGTATCGATAAACTGCAATGTTGTGTGCCAGCAGAACGATTTTGGACATTTTCGGGTAGTTTTAAAGGAACCATTCAGCAACGTATGTAGGGGTATCTCCAATAACTGAGGCGACGTTTTAACATTGCAGGCGTTTGTGGGCATTGGTCTGATGTAAAACATTGTCGATGTATCGATAAAGCACAATGTTGTGTGCCAGCAGACCGATTTTGGACATTTTCGGGTAGTATTAAAGGAATCATTCAGCAACGTATGTAGGGGTATCTCCAATAACTGAGGCGACGTTTTAACATTGCAAGCGCTTTGTAGGCATTGGTCTGATGTAAAACATTGTCGATGTATCGATAAAGTACAATGTTGTGTGCCAGCAGACAGACTTGCGACATCTTCGGGTAGTACTTAAAAAGGAACCATTCAGCAACGTATGTAGGGCTATCTCCAATAACTGAGGCGACGTTTTAACATTGCAAGCGCTTTGTAGGCATTGGTCTGATGTAAAACATTGTCGATGTATCGATAAAGTACAATGTTGTGTGCCAGCAGACAGACTTGCGACATCTTCGGGTAGTACTTAAAAAGGAACCATTCAGCAACGTATGTAGGGGTATCTCCAATAACTGAGGCGACGTTTTAACATTGCAAGCGCTTTGTGGGCATTGGTCTGATGTAAAACATTGTCGATGTATCGATAAAGTACAATGTTGTGTGCCAGCAGACAGACTTGCGACATCTTCGGGTAGTATTTAAAAAGGAACCATTCAGCAACGTATGTAGGGGTATCTCCAATAACTGAGGCGACGTTTTAACATTGCAGGCGTTTGTGGGCATTGGTCTGATGTAAAACATTGTCGATGTATCGATAAACTGCAATGTTGTGTGCCAGCAGAACGATTTTGGACATTTTCGGGTAGTATTAAAGGAACCATTCAGCAACGTATGTAGGGGTATCTCCAATAACTGAGCCGACGTTTTAACATTGCAAGGGCTCTGTAGGCATTGGTCTGATGTAAAACATTGTCGATGTATCGATAAAGTACAATGTTGTGTGCCAGCAGACAGACTTGCGACATCTTCGGGTAGTATTTAAAAAGGAACCATTCAGCAACGTATGTAGGGGTATCTCCAATAACTGAGGCGACGTTTTAACATTGCAGGCGTTTGTGGGCATTGGTCTGATGTAAAACATTGTCGATGTATCGATAAACTGCAATGTTGTGTGCCAGCAGAACGATTTTGGACATTTTCGGGTAGTTTTAAAGGAACCATTCAGCAACGTATGTAGGGGTATCTCCAATAACTGAGGCGACGTTTTAACATTGCAGGCGTTTGTGGGCATTGGTCTGATGTAAAACATTGTCGATGTATCGATAAAGTACAATGTTGTGTGCCAGCAGACAGACTTGCGACATCTTCGGGTAGTATTTAAAAAGGAACCATTCAGCAACGTATGTAGGGGTATCTCCAATAACTGAGGCGACGTTTTAACATTGCAAGGGCTTTGTAGGCATTGGTCTGATGTAAAACATTGTCGATGTATCGATAAAGTACAATGTTGTGTGCCAGCAGACAGACTTGCGACATCTTCGGGTAGTATTTAAAAAGGAACCATTCAGCAACGTATGTAGGGGTATCTCCAATAACTGAGGCGACGTTTTAACATTGCAGGCGTTTGTGGGCATTGGTCTGATGTAAAACATTGTCGATGTATCGATAAACTGCAATGTTGTGTGCCAGCAGAACGATTTTGGACATTTTCGGGTAGTTTTAAAGGAACCATTCAGCAACGTATGTAGGGGTATCTCCAATAACTGAGGCGACGTTTTAACATTGCAGGCGTTTGTGGGCATTGGTCTGATGTAAAACATTGTCGATGTATCGATAAAGCACAATGTTGTGTGCCAGCAGACCGATTTTGGACATTTTCGGGTAGTATTAAAGGAATCATTCAGCAACGTATGTAGGGGTATCTCCAATAACTGAGGCGACGTTTTAACATTGCAAGCGCTTTGTAGGCATTGGTCTGATGTAAAACATTGTCGATGTATCGATAAAGTACAATGTTGTGTGCCAGCAGACAGACTTGCGACATCTTCGGGTAGTACTTAAAAAGGAACCATTCAGCAACGTATGTAGGGCTATCTCCAATAACTGAGGCGACGTTTTAACATTGCAAGCGCTTTGTAGGCATTGGTCTGATGTAAAACATTGTCGATGTATCGATAAAGTACAATGTTGTGTGCCAGCAGACAGACTTGCGACATCTTCGGGTAGTACTTAAAAAGGAACCATTCAGCAACGTATGTAGGGGTATCTCCAATAACTGAGGCGACGTTTTAACATTGCAAGCGCTTTGTGGGCATTGGTCTGATGTAAAACATTGTCGATGTATCGATAAAGCACAATGTTGTGTGCCAGCAGACCGATTTTGGACATTTTCGGGTAGTATTAAAGGAATCATTCAGCAACGTATGTAGGGGTATCTCCAATAACTGAGGCGACGTTTTAACATTGCAAGCGCTTTGTAGGCATTGGTCTGATGTAAAACATTGTCGATGTATCGATAAAGTACAATGTTGTGTGCCAGCAGACAGACTTGCGACATCTTCGGGTAGTACTTAAAAAGGAACCATTCAGCAACGTATGTAGGGCTATCTCCAATAACTGAGGCGACGTTTTAACATTGCAAGCGCTTTGTAGGCATTGGTCTGATGTAAAACATTGTCGATGTATCGATAAAGTACAATGTTGTGTGCCAGCAGACAGACTTGCGACATCTTCGGGTAGTACTTAAAAAGGAACCATTCAGCAACGTATGTAGGGGTATCTCCAATAACTGAGGCGACGTTTTAACATTGCAAGCGCTTTGTAGGCATTGGTCTGATGTAAAACATTGTCGATGTATCGATAAAGTACAATGTTGTGTGCCAGCAGACAGACTTGCGACATCTTCGGGTAGTACTTAAAAAGGAACCATTCAGCAACGTATGTAGGGCTATCTCCAATAACTGAGGCGACGTTTTAACATTGCAAGCGCTTTGTAGGCATTGGTCTGATGTAAAACATTGTCGATGTATCGATAAAGTACAATGTTGTGTGCCAGCAGACAGACTTGCGACATCTTTGGGTAGTACTTAAAAAGGAACCATTCAGCAACGTATGTAGGGCTATCTCCAATAACTGAGGCGACGTTTTAACATTGCAAGCGCTTTGTAGGCATTGGTCTGATGTAAAACATTGTCGATGTATCGATAAAGTACAATGTTGTGTGCCAGCAGACAGACTTGCGACATCTTCGGGTAGTATTTAAAAAGGAACCATTCAGCAACGTATGTAGGGGTATCTCCAATAACTGAGGCGACGTTTTAACATTGCAGGCGTTTGTGGGCATTGGTCTGATGTAAAACATTGTCGATGTATCGATAAACTGCAATGTTGTGTGCCAGCAGAACGATTTTGGACATTTTCGGGTAGTTTTAAAGGAACCATTCAGCAACGTATGTAGGGGTATCTCCAATAACTGAGGCGACGTTTTAACATTGCAGGCGTTTGTGGGCATTGGTCTGATGTAAAACATTGTCGATGTATCGATAAAGCACAATGTTGTGTGCCAGCAGACCGATTTTGGACATTTTCGGGTAGTATTAAAGGAATCATTCAGCAACGTATGTAGGGGTATCTCCAATAACTGAGGCGACGTTTTAACATTGCAAGCGCTTTGTAGGCATTGGTCTGATGTAAAACATTGTCGATGTATCGATAAAGTACAATGTTGTGTGCCAGCAGACAGACTTGCGACATCTTCGGGTAGTACTTAAAAAGGAACCATTCAGCAACGTATGTAGGGGTATCTCCAATAACTGAGGCGACGTTTTAACATTGCAGGCGTTTGTGGGCATTGGTCTGATGTAAAACATTGTCGATGTATCGATAAAGTACAATGTTGTGTGCCAGCAGACAGACTTGCGACATCTTCGTGTAGTACTTAAAAAGGAACCATTCAGCAACGTTTGTAGGGGTATCTCCAATAACTGAGGCGACGTTTTAACATTGCAGGCGTTTGTGGACATTGGTCTGATGTAAAACATTGTCGATGTATCGATAAAGTACAATGTTGTGTGCCAGCAGACAGACTTGCGACATCTTCGGGTAGTATTTAAAAAGGAACCATTCAGCAATGTATGTAGGGGTATCTCCAATAACTGAGGCGACGTTTCAACATTGCAAGCGCTTTGTGGGCATTGGTCTGATGTAAAACATTGTCGATGTATCGATAAACTGCAATGTTGTGTGCCAGCAGACCGATTTTGGACATTTTCGGGTAGTATTTAAAAAGGAACCATTCAGCAATGTATGTAGGGGTATCTCCAATAACTGAGGCGACGTTTTAACATTGCAAGGGCTCTGTAGGCATTGGTCTGATGTAAAACATTGTCGATGTATCGATAAAGTACAATGTTGTGTGCCAGCAGACAGACTTGCGACATCTTCGGGTAGTATTTAAAAAGGAACCATTCAGCAACGTATGTAGGGGTATCTCCAATAACTGAGGCGACGTTTTAACATTGCAGGCGTTTGTGGGCATTGGTCTGATGTAAAACATTGTCGATGTATCGATAAAGTACAATGTTGTGTGCCAGCAGACAGACTTGCGACATCTTCGGGTAGTATTTAAAAAGGAACCATTCAGCAACGTATGTAGGGGTATCTCCAATAACTGAGGCGACGTTTTAACATTGCAGGCGTTTGTGGGCATTGGTCTGATGTAAAACATTGTCGATGTATCGATAAAGTACAATGTTGTGTGCCAGCAGACAGACTTGCGACATCTTCGGGTAGTATTTAAAAAGGAACCATTCAGCAACGTATGTAGGGGTATCTCCAATAACTGAGGCGACGTTTTAACATTGCAGGCGTTTGTGGGCATTGGTCTGATGTAAAACATTGTCGATGTATCGATAAAGTACAATGTTGTGTGCCAGCAGAACGATTTTGGACATTTTCGGGTAGTATTAAAGGAACCATTCAGCAACGTATGTAGGGGTATCTCCAATAACTGAGCCGACGTTTTAACATTGCAAGGGCTCTGTAGGCATTGGTCTGATGTAAAACATTGTCGATGTATCGATAAAGTACAATGTTGTGTGCCAGCAGACAGACTTGCGACATCTTCGGGTAGTATTTAAAAAGGAACCATTCAGCAACGTATGTAGGGGTATCTCCAATAACTGAGGCGACGTTTTAACATTGCAGGCGTTTGTGGGCATTGGTCTGATGTAAAACATTGTCGATGTATCGATAAACTGCAATGTTGTGTGCCAGCAGAACGATTTTGGACATTTTCGGGTAGTTTTAAAGGAACCATTCAGCAACGTATGTAGGGGTATCTCCAATAACTGAGGCGACGTTTTAACATTGCAGGCGTTTGTGGGCATTGGTCTGATGTAAAACATTGTCGATGTATCGATAAAGCACAATGTTGTGTGCCAGCAGACCGATTTTGGACATTTTCGGGTAGTATTAAAGGAATCATTCAGCAACGTATGTAGGGGTATCTCCAATAACTGAGGCGACGTTTTAACATTGCAAGCGCTTTGTAGGCATTGGTCTGATGTAAAACATTGTCGATGTATCGATAAAGTACAATGTTGTGTGCCAGCAGACAGACTTGCGACATCATCGGGTAGTACTTAAAAAGGAACCATTCAGCAACGTATGTAGGGCTATCTCCAATAACTGAGGCGACGTTTTAACATTGCAAGCGCTTTGTAGGCATTGGTCTGATGTAAAACATTGTCGATGTATCGATAAAGTACAATGTTGTGTGCCAGCAGACAGACTTGCGACATCTTCGGGTAGTACTTAAAAAGGAACCATTCAGCAACGTATGTAGGGGTATCTCCAATAACTGAGGCGACGTTTTAACATTGCAGGCGTTTGTGGGCATTGGTCTGATGTAAAACATTGTCGATGTATCGATAAAGTACAATGTTGTGTGCCAGCAGACAGACTTGCGACATCTTCGGGTAGTACTTAAAAAGGAACCATTCAGCAACGTATGTAGGGGTATCTCCAATAACTGAGGCGACGTTTTAACATTGCAGGCGTTTGTGGACATTGGTCTGATGTAAAACATTGTCGATGTATCGATAAAGTACAATGTTGTGTGCCAGCAGACAGACTTGCGACATCTTCGGGTAGTATTTAAAAAGGAACCATTCAGCAATGTATGTAGGGGTATCTCCAATAACTGAGGCGACGTTTTAACATTGCAAGCGCTTTGTGGGCATTGGTCTGATGTAAAACATTGTCGATGTATCGATAAACTGCAATGTTGTGTGCCAGCAGACCGATTTTGGACATTTTCGGGTAGTGTTTAAAAAGGAACCATTCAGCAATGTATGTAGGGGTATCTCCAATAACTGAGCCGACGTTTTAACATTGCAAGGGCTCTGTAGGCATTGGTCTGATGTAAAACATTGTCGATGTATCGATAAAGTACAATGTTGTGTGCCAGCAGACAGACTTGCGACATCTTCGGGTAGTATTTAAAAAGGAACCATTCAGCAACGTATGTAGGGGTATCTCCAATAACTGAGGCGACGTTTTAACATTGCAGGCGTTTGTGGGCATTGGTCTGATGTAAAACATTGTCGATGTATCGATAAACTGCAATGTTGTGTGCCAGCAGAACGATTTTGGACATTTTCGGGTAGTTTTAAAGGAACCATTCAGCAACGTATGTAGGGGTATCTCCAATAACTGAGGCGACGTTTTAACATTGCAAGCGCTTTGTAGGCATTGGTCTGATGTAAAACATTGTCGATGTATCGATAAAGTACAATGTTGTGTGTCAGCAGACAGACTTGCGACATCTTCGGGTAGTACTTAAAAAGGAACCATTCAGCAACGTATGTAGGACTATCTCCAATAACTGAGGCGACGTTTTAACATTACAAGCGCTTTGTAGGCATTGGTCTGATGTAAAACATTGTCGATGTATCGATAAAGTACAATGTTGTGTGCCAGCAGACAGACTTGCGACATCTTCGGGTAGTACTTAAAAAGGAACCATTCAGCAACGTATGTAGGGGTATCTCCAATAACTGAGGCGACGTTTTAACATTGCAAGGGCTCTGTAGGCATTGGTCTGATGTAAAACATTGTCGATGTATCGATAAAGTACAATGTTGTGTGCCAGCAGACAGACTTGCGACATCTTCGGGTAGTATTTAAAAAGGAACCATTCAGCAACGTATGTAGGGGTATCTCCAATAACTGAGGCGACGTTTTAACATTGCAGGCGTTTGTTGGCATTGGTCTGATGTAAAACATTGTCTATGTATCGATAAACTGCAATGTTGTGTGCCAGCAGACCGATTTTGGACATTTTCGGGTAGTATTTAAAAAGGAACCATTCAGCAATGTATGTAGGGGTATCTCCAATAACTGAGGCGACGTTTTAACATTGCAAGGGCTCTGTAGGCATTGGTCTGATGTAAAACATTGTCGATGTATCGATAAAGTACAATGTTGTGTGCCAGCAGACAGACTTGCGACATCTTCGGGTAGTATTTAAAAAGGAACCATTCAGCAACGTATGTAGGGGTATCTCCAATAACTGAGGCGACGTTTTAACATTGCAGGCGTTTGTGGGCATTGGTCTGATGTAAAACATTGTCGATGTATCGATAAAGTACAATGTTGTGTGCCAGCAGACAGACTTGCGACATCTTCGGGTAGTACTTAAAAAGGAACCATTCAGCAACGTATGTAGGGGTATCTCCAATAACTGAGGCGACGTTTTAACATTGCAGGCGTTTGTGGGCATTGGTCTGATGTAAAACATTGTCGATGTATCGATAAAGTACAATGTTGTGTGCCAGCAGACAGACTTGCGACATCTTCGGGTAGTATTTAAAAAGGAACCATTCAGCAACGTATGTAGGGGTATCTCCAATAACTGAGGCGACGTTTTAACATTGCAGGCGTTTGTGGGCATTGGTCTGATGTAAAACATTGTCGATGTATCGATAAACTGCAATGTTGTGTGCCAGCAGAACGATTTTGGACATTTTCGGGTAGTATTAAAGGAACCATTCAGCAACGTATGTAGGGGTATCTCCAATAACTGAGCCGACGTTTTAACATTGCAAGGGCTCTGTAGGCATTGGTCTGATGTAAAACATTGTCGATGTATCGATAAAGTACAATGTTGTGTGCCAGCAGACAGACTTGCGACATCTTCGGGTAGTATTTAAAAAGGAACCATTCAGCAACGTATGTAGGGGTATCTCCAATAACTGAGGCGACGTTTTAACATTGCAGGCGTTTGTGGGCATTGGTCTGATGTAAAACATTGTCGATGTATCGATAAACTGCAATGTTGTGTGCCAGCAGAACGATTTTGGACATTTTCGGGTAGTTTTAAAGGAACCATTCAGCAACGTATGTAGGGGTATCTCCAATAACTGAGGCGACGTTTTAACATTGCAGGCGTTTGTGGGCATTGGTCTGATGTAAAACATTGTCGATGTATCGATAAAGCACAATGTTGTGTGCCAGCAGACCGATTTTGGACATTTTCGGGTAGTATTAAAGGAATCATTCAGCAACGTATGTAGGGGTATCTCCAATAACTGAGGCGACGTTTTAACATTGCAAGCGCTTTGTAGGCATTGGTCTGATGTAAAACATTGTCGATGTATCGATAAAGTACAATGTTGTGTGCCAGCAGACAGACTTGCGACATCATCGGGTAGTACTTAAAAAGGAACCATTCAGCAACGTATGTAGGGCTATCTCCAATAACTGAGGCGACGTTTTAACATTGCAAGCGCTTTGTAGGCATTGGTCTGATGTAAAACATTGTCGATGTATCGATAAACTGCAATGTTGTGTGCCAGCAGAACGATTTTGGACATTTTCGGGTAGTTTTAAAGGAACCATTCAGCAACGTATGTAGGGGTATCTCCAATAACTGAGGCGACGTTTTAACATTGCAAGCGCTTTGTGGGCATTGGTCTGATGTAAAACATTGTCGATGTATCGATAAAGTACAATGTTGTGTGCCAGCAGACAGACTTGCGACATCTTCGGGTAGTACTTAAAAAGGAACCATTCAGCAACGTATGTAGGACTATCTCCAATAACTGAGGCGACGTTTTAACATTACAAGCGCTTTGTAGGCATTGGTCTGATGTAAAACATTGTCGATGTATCGATAAAGTACAATGTTGTGTGCCAGCAGACAGACTTGCGACATCTTCGGGTAGTACTTAAAAAGGAACCATTCAGCAACGTATGTAGGGGTATCTCCAATAACTGAGGCGACGTTTTAACATTGCAGGCGTTTGTGGGCATTGGTCTGATGTAAAACATTGTCGATGTATCGATAAACTGCAATGTTGTGTGCCAGCAGAACGATTTTGGACATTTTCGGGTAGTTTTAAAGGAACCATTCAGCAACGTATGTAGGGGTATCTCCAATAACTGAGGCGACGTTTTAACATTGCAAGCGCTTTGTGGGCATTGGTCTGATGTAAAACATTGTCGATGTATCGATAAAGTACAATGTTGTGTGCCAGCAGACAGACTTGCGACATCTTCGGGTAGTACTTAAAAAGGAACCATTCAGCAACGTATGTAGGACTATCTCCAATAACTGAGGCGACGTTTTAACACTACAAGCGCTTTGTAGGCATTGGTCTGATGTAAAACATTGTCGATGTATCGATAAAGTACAATGTTGTGTGCCAGCAGACAGACTTGCGACATCTTCGGGTAGTACTTAAAAAGGAACCATTCAGCAACGTATGTAGGGGTATCTCCAATAACTGAGGCGACGTTTTAACATTGCAGGCGTTTGTGGGCATTGGTCTGATGTAAAACATTGTCGATGTATCGATAAAGTACAATGTTGTGTGCCAGCAGACAGACTTGCGACATCTTCGGGTAGTATTTAAAAAGGAACCATTCAGCAACGTATGTAGGGGTATCTCCAATAACTGAGGCGACGTTTTAACATTGCAGGCGTTTGTTGGCATTGGTCTGATGTAAAACATTGTCAATGCATCGATAAACTGCAATGTTGTGTGCCAGCAGACCGATTTTGGACATTTTCGGGTAGTATTTAAAAAGGAACCATTCAGCAATGTATGTAGGGGTATCTCCAATAACTGAGGCGACGTTTTAACATTGCAAGGGCTCTGTAGGCATTGGTCTGATGTAAAACATTGTCGATGTATCGATAAAGTACAATGTTGTGTGCCAGCAGACAGACTTGCGACATCTTCGGGTAGTATTTAAAAAGGAACCATTCAGCAACGTATGTAGGGGTATCTCCAATAACTGAGGCGACGTTTTAACATTGCAGGCGTTTGTGGGCATTGGTCTGATGTAAAACATTGTCGATGTATCGATAAACTGCAATGTTGTGTGCCAGCAGAACGATTTTGGACATTTTCGGGTAGTATTAAAGGAACCATTCAGCAACGTATGTAGGGCTATCTCCAATAACTGAGCCGACGTTTTAACATTGCAAGGGCTCTGTAGGCATTGGTCTGATGTAAAACATTGTCGATGTATCGATAAAGTACAATGTTGTGTGCCAGCAGACAGACTTGCGACATCTTCGGGTAGTATTTAAAAAGGAACCATTCAGCAACGTATGTAGGGGTATCTCCAATAACTGAGGCGACGTTTTAACATTGCAGGCGTTTGTGGGCATTGGTCTGATGTAAAACATTGTCGATGTATCGATAAACTGCAATGTTGTGTGCCAGCAGAACGATTTTGGACATTTTCGGGTAGTTTTAAAGGAACCATTCAGCAACGTATGTAGGGGTATCTCCAATAACTGAGGCGACGTTTTAACATTGCAGGCGTTTGTGGGCATTGGTCTGATGTAAAACATTGTCGATGTATCGATAAAGTACAATGTTGTGTGCCAGCAGACAGTCTTGCGACATCTTCGGGTAGTATTTAAAAAGGAACCATTCAGCAACGTATGTAGGGGTATCTCCAATAACTGAGGCGACGTTTTAACATTGCAGGCGTTTGTGGGCATTGGTCTGATGTAAAACATTGTCGATGTATCGATAAACTGCAATGTTGTGTGCCAGCAGACCGATTTTGGACATTTTCGGGTAGTATTTAAAAAGGAACCATTCAGCAATGTATGTAGGGGTATCTCCAATAACTGAGGCGACGTTTTAACATTGCAAGGGCTCTGTAGGCATTGGTCTGATGTAAAACATTGTCGATGTATCGATAAAGTACAATGTTGTGTGCCAGCAGACAGACTTGCGACATCTTCGGGTAGTATTTAAAAAGGAACCATTCAGCAACGTATGTAGGGGTATCTCCAATAACTGAGGCGACGTTTTAACATTGCAGGCGTTTGTGGGCATTGGTCTGATGTAAAACATTGTCGATGTATCGATAAACTGCAATGTTGTGTGCCAGCAGAACGATTTTGGACATTTTCGGGTAGTTTTAAAGGAACCATTCAGCAACGTATGTAGGGGTATCTCCAATAACTGAGGCGACGTTTTAACATTGCAGGCGTTTGTGGGCATTGGTCTGATGTAAAACATTGTCGATGTATCGATAAAGCACAATGTTGTGTGCCAGCAGACCGATTTTGGACATTTTCGGGTAGTATTAAAGGAATCATTCAGCAACGTATGTAGGGGTATCTCCAATAACTGAGGCGACGTTTTAACATTGCAAGCGCTTTGTAGGCATTGGTCTGATGTAAAACATTGTCGATGTATCGATAAAGTACAATGTTGTGTGCCAGCAGACAGACTTGCGACATCATCGGGTAGTACTTAAAAAGGAACCATTCAGCAACGTATGTAGGGCTATCTCCAATAACTGAGGCGACGTTTTAACATTGCAAGCGCTTTGTAGGCATTGGTCTGATGTAAAACATTGTCGATGTATCGATAAAGTACAATGTTGTGTGCCAGCAGACAGACTTGCGACATCTTCGGGTAGTACTTAAAAAGGAACCATTCAGCAACGTATGTAGGGGTATCTCCAATAACTGAGGCGACGTTTTAACATTGCAGGCGTTTGTGGGCATTGGTCTGATGTAAAACATTGTCGATGTATCGATAAAGTACAATGTTGTGTGCCAGCAGACAGACTTGCGACATCTTCGGGTAGTACTTAAAAAGGAACCATTCAGCAACGTATGTAGGGGTATCTCCAATAACTGAGGCGACGTTTTAACATTGCAGGCGTTTGTGGACATTGGTCTGATGTAAAACATTGTCGATGTATCGATAAAGTACAATGTTGTGTGCCAGCAGACAGACTTGCGACATCTTCGGGTAGTATTTAAAAAGGAACCATTCAGCAATGTATGTAGGGGTATCTCCAATAACTGAGGCGACGTTTTAACATTGCAAGCGCTTTGTGGGCATTGGTCTGATGTAAAACATTGTCGATGTATCGATAAACTGCAATGTTGTGTGCCAGCAGACCGATTTTGGACATTTTCGGGTAGTGTTTAAAAAGGAACCATTCAGCAATGTATGTAGGGGTATCTCCAATAACTGAGCCGACGTTTTAACATTGCAAGGGCTCTGTAGGCATTGGTCTGATGTAAAACATTGTCGATGTATCGATAAAGTACAATGTTGTGTGCCAGCAGACAGACTTGCGACATCTTCGGGTAGTATTTAAAAAGGAACCATTCAGCAACGTATGTAGGGGTATCTCCAATAACTGAGGCGACGTTTTAACATTGCAGGCGTTTGTGGGCATTGGTCTGATGTAAAACATTGTCGATGTATCGATAAACTGCAATGTTGTGTGCCAGCAGAACGATTTTGGACATTTTCGGGTAGTTTTAAAGGAACCATTCAGCAACGTATGTAGGGGTATCTCCAATAACTGAGGCGACGTTTTAACATTGCAAGCGCTTTGTAGGCATTGGTCTGATGTAAAACATTGTCGATGTATCGATAAAGTACAATGTTGTGTGTCAGCAGACAGACTTGCGACATCTTCGGGTAGTACTTAAAAAGGAACCATTCAGCAACGTATGTAGGACTATCTCCAATAACTGAGGCGACGTTTTAACATTACAAGCGCTTTGTAGGCATTGGTCTGATGTAAAACATTGTCGATGTATCGATAAAGTACAATGTTGTGTGCCAGCAGACAGACTTGCGACATCTTCGGGTAGTACTTAAAAAGGAACCATTCAGCAACGTATGTAGGGGTATCTCCAATAACTGAGGCGACGTTTTAACATTGCAAGGGCTCTGTAGGCATTGGTCTGATGTAAAACATTGTCGATGTATCGATAAAGTACAATGTTGTGTGCCAGCAGACAGACTTGCGACATCTTCGGGTAGTATTTAAAAAGGAACCATTCAGCAACGTATGTAGGGGTATCTCCAATAACTGAGGCGACGTTTTAACATTGCAGGCGTTTGTTGGCATTGGTCTGATGTAAAACATTGTCTATGTATCGATAAACTGCAATGTTGTGTGCCAGCAGACCGATTTTGGACATTTTCGGGTAGTATTTAAAAAGGAACCATTCAGCAATGTATGTAGGGGTATCTCCAATAACTGAGGCGACGTTTTAACATTGCAAGGGCTCTGTAGGCATTGGTCTGATGTAAAACATTGTCGATGTATCGATAAAGTACAATGTTGTGTGCCAGCAGACAGACTTGCGACATCTTCGGGTAGTATTTAAAAAGGAACCATTCAGCAACGTATGTAGGGGTATCTCCAATAACTGAGGCGACGTTTTAACATTACAAGCGCTTTGTAGGCATTGGTCTGATGTAAAACATTGTCGATGTATCGATAAAGTACAATGTTGTGTGCCAGCAGACAGACTTGCGACATCTTCGGGTAGTACTTAAAAAGGAACCATTCAGCAACGTATGTAGGGGTATCTCCAATAACTGAGGCGACGTTTTAACATTGCAAGGGCTCTGTAGGCATTGGTCTGATGTAAAACATTGTCGATGTATCGATAAAGTACAATGTTGTGTGCCAGCAGACAGACTTGCGACATCTTCGGGTAGTATTTAAAAAGGAACCATTCAGCAACGTATGTAGGGGTATCTCCAATAACTGAGGCGACGTTTTAACATTGCAGGCGTTTGTTGGCATTGGTCTGATGTAAAACATTGTCTATGTATCGATAAACTGCAATGTTGTGTGCCAGCAGACCGATTTTGGACATTTTCGGGTAGTATTTAAAAAGGAACCATTCAGCAATGTATGTAGGGGTATCTCCAATAACTGAGGCGACGTTTTAACATTGCAAGGGCTCTGTAGGCATTGGTCTGATGTAAAACATTGTCGATGTATCGATAAAGTACAATGTTGTGTGCCAGCAGACAGACTTGCGACATCTTCGGGTAGTATTTAAAAAGGAACCATTCAGCAACGTATGTAGGGGTATCTCCAATAACTGAGGCGACGTTTTAACATTGCAGGCGTTTGTGGGCATTGGTCTGATGTAAAACATTGTCGATGTATCGATAAAGTACAATGTTGTGTGCCAGCAGACAGACTTGCGACATCTTCGGGTAGTACTTAAAAAGGAACCATTCAGCAACGTATGTAGGGGTATCTCCAATAACTGAGGCGACGTTTTAACATTGCAGGCGTTTGTGGGCATTGGTCTGATGTAAAACATTGTCGATGTATCGATAAAGTACAATGTTGTGTGCCAGCAGACAGACTTGCGACATCTTCGGGTAGTATTTAAAAAGGAACCATTCAGCAACGTATGTAGGGGTATCTCCAATAACTGAGGCGACGTTTTAACATTGCAGGCGTTTGTGGGCATTGGTCTGATGTAAAACATTGTCGATGTATCGATAAACTGCAATGTTGTGTGCCAGCAGAACGATTTTGGACATTTTCGGGTAGTATTAAAGGAACCATTCAGCAACGTATGTAGGGGTATCTCCAATAACTGAGCCGACGTTTTAACATTGCAAGGGCTCTGTAGGCATTGGTCTGATGTAAAACATTGTCGATGTATCGATAAAGTACAATGTTGTGTGCCAGCAGACAGACTTGCGACATCTTCGGGTAGTATTTAAAAAGGAACCATTCAGCAACGTATGTAGGGGTATCTCCAATAACTGAGGCGACGTTTTAACATTGCAGGCGTTTGTGGGCATTGGTCTGATGTAAAACATTGTCGATGTATCGATAAACTGCAATGTTGTGTGCCAGCAGAACGATTTTGGACATTTTCGGGTAGTTTTAAAGGAACCATTCAGCAACGTATGTAGGGGTATCTCCAATAACTGAGGCGACGTTTTAACATTGCAGGCGTTTGTGGGCATTGGTCTGATGTAAAACATTGTCGATGTATCGATAAAGCACAATGTTGTGTGCCAGCAGACCGATTTTGGACATTTTCGGGTAGTATTAAAGGAATCATTCAGCAACGTATGTAGGGGTATCTCCAATAACTGAGGCGACGTTTTAACATTGCAAGCGCTTTGTAGGCATTGGTCTGATGTAAAACATTGTCGATGTATCGATAAAGTACAATGTTGTGTGCCAGCAGACAGACTTGCGACATCATCGGGTAGTACTTAAAAAGGAACCATTCAGCAACGTATGTAGGGCTATCTCCAATAACTGAGGCGACGTTTTAACATTGCAAGCGCTTTGTAGGCATTGGTCTGATGTAAAACATTGTCGATGTATCGATAAACTGCAATGTTGTGTGCCAGCAGAACGATTTTGGACATTTTCGGGTAGTTTTAAAGGAACCATTCAGCAACGTATGTAGGGGTATCTCCAATAACTGAGGCGACGTTTTAACATTGCAAGCGCTTTGTGGGCATTGGTCTGATGTAAAACATTGTCGATGTATCGATAAAGTACAATGTTGTGTGCCAGCAGACAGACTTGCGACATCTTCGGGTAGTACTTAAAAAGGAACCATTCAGCAACGTATGTAGGACTATCTCCAATAACTGAGGCGACGTTTTAACATTACAAGCGCTTTGTAGGCATTGGTCTGATGTAAAACATTGTCGATGTATCGATAAAGTACAATGTTGTGTGCCAGCAGACAGACTTGCGACATCTTCGGGTAGTACTTAAAAAGGAACCATTCAGCAACGTATGTAGGGGTATCTCCAATAACTGAGGCGACGTTTTAACATTGCAGGCGTTTGTGGGCATTGGTCTGATGTAAAACATTGTCGATGTATCGATAAACTGCAATGTTGTGTGCCAGCAGAACGATTTTGGACATTTTCGGGTAGTTTTAAAGGAACCATTCAGCAACGTATGTAGGGGTATCTCCAATAACTGAGGCGACGTTTTAACATTGCAAGCGCTTTGTGGGCATTGGTCTGATGTAAAACATTGTCGATGTATCGATAAAGTACAATGTTGTGTGCCAGCAGACAGACTTGCGACATCTTCGGGTAGTACTTAAAAAGGAACCATTCAGCAACGTATGTAGGACTATCTCCAATAACTGAGGCGACGTTTTAACACTACAAGCGCTTTGTAGGCATTGGTCTGATGTAAAACATTGTCGATGTATCGATAAAGTACAATGTTGTGTGCCAGCAGACAGACTTGCGACATCTTCGGGTAGTACTTAAAAAGGAACCATTCAGCAACGTATGTAGGGGTATCTCCAATAACTGAGGCGACGTTTTAACATTGCAGGCGTTTGTGGGCATTGGTCTGATGTAAAACATTGTCGATGTATCGATAAAGTACAATGTTGTGTGCCAGCAGACAGACTTGCGACATCTTCGGGTAGTATTTAAAAAGGAACCATTCAGCAACGTATGTAGGGGTATCTCCAATAACTGAGGCGACGTTTTAACATTGCAGGCGTTTGTTGGCATTGGTCTGATGTAAAACATTGTCAATGCATCGATAAACTGCAATGTTGTGTGCCAGCAGACCGATTTTGGACATTTTCGGGTAGTATTTAAAAAGGAACCATTCAGCAATGTATGTAGGGGTATCTCCAATAACTGAGGCGACGTTTTAACATTGCAAGGGCTCTGTAGGCATTGGTCTGATGTAAAACATTGTCGATGTATCGATAAAGTACAATGTTGTGTGCCAGCAGACAGACTTGCGACATCTTCGGGTAGTATTTAAAAAGGAACCATTCAGCAACGTATGTAGGGGTATCTCCAATAACTGAGGCGACGTTTTAACATTGCAGGCGTTTGTGGGCATTGGTCTGATGTAAAACATTGTCGATGTATCGATAAACTGCAATGTTGTGTGCCAGCAGAACGATTTTGGACATTTTCGGGTAGTATTAAAGGAACCATTCAGCAACGTATGTAGGGCTATCTCCAATAACTGAGCCGACGTTTTAACATTGCAAGGGCTCTGTAGGCATTGGTCTGATGTAAAACATTGTCGATGTATCGATAAAGTACAATGTTGTGTGCCAGCAGACAGACTTGCGACATCTTCGGGTAGTATTTAAAAAGGAACCATTCAGCAACGTATGTAGGGGTATCTCCAATAACTGAGGCGACGTTTTAACATTGCAGGCGTTTGTGGGCATTGGTCTGATGTAAAACATTGTCGATGTATCGATAAACTGCAATGTTGTGTGCCAGCAGAACGATTTTGGACATTTTCGGGTAGTTTTAAAGGAACCATTCAGCAACGTATGTAGGGGTATCTCCAATAACTGAGGCGACGTTTTAACATTGCAGGCGTTTGTGGGCATTGGTCTGATGTAAAACATTGTCGATGTATCGATAAAGTACAATGTTGTGTGCCAGCAGACAGTCTTGCGACATCTTCGGGTAGTATTTAAAAAGGAACCATTCAGCAACGTATGTAGGGGTATCTCCAATAACTGAGGCGACGTTTTAACATTGCAGGCGTTTGTGGGCATTGGTCTGATGTAAAACATTGTCGATGTATCGATAAACTGCAATGTTGTGTGCCAGCAGACCGATTTTGGACATTTTCGGGTAGTATTTAAAAAGGAACCATTCAGCAATGTATGTAGGGGTATCTCCAATAACTGAGGCGACGTTTTAACATTGCAAGGGCTCTGTAGGCATTGGTCTGATGTAAAACATTGTCGATGTATCGATAAAGTACAATGTTGTGTGCCAGCAGACAGACTTGCGACATCTTCGGGTAGTATTTAAAAAGGAACCATTCAGCAACGTATGTAGGGGTATCTCCAATAACTGAGGCGACGTTTTAACATTGCAGGCGTTTGTGGGCATTGGTCTGATGTAAAACATTGTCGATGTATCGATAAACTGCAATGTTGTGTGCCAGCAGAACGATTTTGGACATTTTCGGGTAGTTTTAAAGGAACCATTCAGCAACGTATGTAGGGGTATCTCCAATAACTGAGGCGACGTTTTAACATTGCAGGCGTTTGTGGGCATTGGTCTGATGTAAAACATTGTCGATGTATCGATAAAGTACAATGTTGTGTGCCAGCAGACAGACTTGCGACATCTTCGGGTAGTATTTAAAAAGGAACCATTCAGCAACGTATGTAGGGGTATCTCCAATAACTGAGGCGACGTTTTAACATTGCAGGCGTTTGTGGGCATTGGTCTGATGTAAAACATTGTCGATGTATCGATAAACTGCAATGTTGTGTGCCAGCAGAACGATTTTGGACATTTTCGGGTAGTATTAAAGGAACCATTCAGCAACGTATGTAGGGGTATCTCCAATAACTGAGCCGACGTTTTAACATTGCAAGGGCTCTGTAGGCATTGGTCTGATGTAAAACATTGTCGATGTATCGATAAAGTACAATGTTGTGTGCCAGCAGACAGACTTGCGACATCTTCGGGTAGTATTTAAAAAGGAACCATTCAGCAACGTATGTAGGGGTATCTCCAATAACTGAGGCGACGTTTTAACATTGCAGGCGTTTGTGGGCATTGGTCTGATGTAAAACATTGTCGATGTATCGATAAACTGCAATGTTGTGTGCCAGCAGAACGATTTTGGACATTTTCGGGTAGTTTTAAAGGAACCATTCAGCAACGTATGTAGGGGTATCTCCAATAACTGAGGCGACGTTTTAACATTGCAGGCGTTTGTGGGCATTGGTCTGATGTAAAACATTGTCGATGTATCGATAAAGTACAATGTTGTGTGCCAGCAGACAGACTTGCGACATCTTCGGGTAGTATTTAAAAAGGAACCATTCAGCAACGTATGTAGGGGTATCTCCAATAACTGAGGCGACGTTTTAACATTGCAGGCGTTTGTGGGCATTGGTCTGATGTAAAACATTGTCGATGTATCGATAAACTGCAATGTTGTGTGCCAGCAGAACGATTTTGGACATTTTCGGGTAGTTTTAAAGGAACCATTCAGCAACGTATGTAGGGGTATCTCCAATAACTGAGGCGACGTTTTAACATTGCAGGCGTTTGTGGGCATTGGTCTGATGTAAAACATTGTCGATGTATCGATAAAGTACAATGTTGTGTGGCAGCAGACAGACTTGCGACATCTTCGGGTAGTATTTAAAAAGGAACCATTCAGCAACGTATGTAGGGGTATCTCCAATAACTGAGGCGACGTTTTAACATTGCAAGCGCTTTGTAGGCATTGGTCTGATGTAAAACATTGTCGATGTATCGATAAAGTACAATGTTGTGTGCCAGCAGACAGACTTGCGACATCTTCGGGTAGTATTTAAAAAGGAACCATTCAGCAACGTATGTAGGGGTATCTCCAATAACTGAGGCGACGTTTTAACATTGCAGGCGTTTGTGGGCATTGGTCTGATGTAAAACATTGTCGATGTATCGATAAACTGCAATGTTGTGTGCCAGCAGAACGATTTTGGACATTTTCGGGTAGTTTTAAAGGAACCATTCAGCAACGTATGTAGGGGTATCTCCAATAACTGAGGCGACGTTTTAACATTGCAGGCGTTTGTGGGCATTGGTCTGATGTAAAACATTGTCGATGTATCGATAAAGCACAATGTTGTGTGCCAGCAGACCGATTTTGGACATTTTCGGGTAGTATTAAAGGAATCATTCAGCAACGTATGTAGGGGTATCTCCAATAACTGAGGCGACGTTTTAACATTGCAAGCGCTTTGTAGGCATTGGTCTGATGTAAAACATTGTCGATGTATCGATAAAGTACAATGTTGTGTGCCAGCAGACAGACTTGCGACATCTTCGGGTAGTACTTAAAAAGGAACCATTCAGCAACGTATGTAGGGCTATCTCCAATAACTGAGGCGACGTTTTAACATTGCAAGCGCTTTGTAGGCATTGGTCTGATGTAAAACATTGTCGATGTATCGATAAAGTACAATGTTGTGTGCCAGCAGACAGACTTGCGACATCTTCGGGTAGTACTTAAAAAGGAACCATTCAGCAACGTATGTAGGGGTATCTCCAATAACTGAGGCGACGTTTTAACATTGCAGGCGTTTGTGGACATTGGTCTGATGTAAAACATTGTCGATGTATCGATAAAGTACAATGTTGTGTGCCAGCAGACAGACTTGCGACATCTTCGGGTAGTATTTAAAAAGGAACCATTCAGCAATGTATGTAGGGGTATCTCCAATAACTGAGGCGACGTTTTAACATTGCAAGCGCTTTGTGGGCATTGGTCTGATGTAAAACATTGTCGATGTATCGATAAAGCACAATGTTGTGTGCCAGCAGACCGATTTTGGACATTTTCGGGTAGTATTAAAGGAATCATTCAGCAACGTATGTAGGGGTATCTCCAATAACTGAGGCGACGTTTTAACATTGCAAGCGCTTTGTAGGCATTGGTCTGATGTAAAACATTGTCGATGTATCGATAAAGTACAATGTTGTGTGCCAGCAGACAGACTTGCGACATCTTCGGGTAGTACTTAAAAAGGAACCATTCAGCAACGTATGTAGGGGTATCTCCAATAACTGAGGCGACGTTTTAACATTGCAAGCGCTTTGTAGGCATTGGTCTGATGTAAAACATTGTCGATGTATCGATAAAGTACAATGTTGTGTGCCAGCAGACAGACTTGCGACATCTTTGGGTAGTACTTAAAAAGGAACCATTCAGCAACGTATGTAGGGGTATCTCCAATAACTGAGGCGACGTTTTAACATTGCAAGCGCTTTGTAGGCATTGGTCTGATGTAAAACATTGTCGATGTATCGATAAAGTACAATGTTGTGTGCCAGCAGACAGACTTGCGACATCTTCGGGTAGTATTTAAAAAGGAACCATTCAGCAACGTATGTAGGGGTATCTCCAATAACTGAGGCGACGTTTTAACATTGCAGGCGTTTGTGGGCATTGGTCTGATGTAAAACATTGTCGATGTATCGATAAACTGCAATGTTGTGTGCCAGCAGAACGATTTTGGACATTTTCGGGTAGTTTTAAAGGAACCATTCAGCAACGTATGTAGGGGTATCTCCAATAACTGAGGCGACGTTTTAACATTGCAGGCGTTTGTGGGCATTGGTCTGATGTAAAACATTGTCGATGTATCGATAAAGCACAATGTTGTGTGCCAGCAGACCGATTTTGGACATTTTCGGGTAGTATTAAAGGAATCATTCAGCAACGTATGTAGGGGTATCTCCAATAACTGAGGCGACGTTTTAACATTGCAAGCGCTTTGTAGGCATTGGTCTGATGTAAAACATTGTCGATGTATCGATAAAGTACAATGTTGTGTGCCAGCAGACAGACTTGCGACATCTTCGGGTAGTACTTAAAAAGGAACCATTCAGCAACGTATGTAGGGGTATCTCCAATAACTGAGGCGACGTTTTAACATTGCAGGCGTTTGTGGGCATTGGTCTGATGTAAAACATTGTCGATGTATCGATAAAGTACAATGTTGTGTGCCAGCAGACAGACTTGCGACATCTTCGGGTAGTACTTAAAAAGGAACCATTCAGCAACGTTTGTAGGGGTATCTCCAATAACTGAGGCGACGTTTTAACATTGCAGGCGTTTGTGGACATTGGTCTGATGTAAAACATTGTCGATGTATCGATAAAGTACAATGTTGTGTGCCAGCAGACAGACTTGCGACATCTTCGGGTAGTATTTAAAAAGGAACCATTCAGCAATGTATGTAGGGGTATCTCCAATAACTGAGGCGACGTTTTAACATTGCAAGCGCTTTGTGGGCATTGGTCTGATGTAAAACATTGTCGATGTATCGATAAACTGCAATGTTGTGTGCCAGCAGACCGATTTTGGACATTTTCGGGTAGTATTTAAAAAGGAACCATTCAGCAACGTATGTAGGGGTATCTCCAATAACTGAGGCGACGTTTTAACATTGCAGGCGTTTGTGGACATTGGTCTGATGTAAAACATTGTCGATGTATCGATAAAGTACAATGTTGTGTGCCAGCAGACAGACTTGCGACATCTTCGGGTAGTATTTAAAAAGGAACCATTCAGCAATGTATGTAGGGGTATCTCCAATAACTGAGGCGACGTTTTAACATTGCAAGCGCTTTGTGGGCATTGGTCTGATGTAAAACATTGTCGATGTATCGATAAACTGCAATGTTGTGTGCCAGCAGACCGATTTTGGACATTTTCGGGTAGTATTTAAAAAGGAACCATTCAGCAATGTATGTAGGGGTATCTCCAATAACTGAGCCGACGTTTTAACATTGCAAGGGCTCTGTAGGCATTGGTCTGATGTAAAACATTGTCGATGTATCGATAAAGTACAATGTTGTGTGCCAGCAGACAGACTTGCGACATCTTCGGGTAGTATTTAAAAAGGAACCATTCAGCAACGTATGTAGGGGTATCTCCAATAACTGAGGCGACGTTTTAACATTGCAGGCGTTTGTGGGCATTGGTCTGATGTAAAACATTGTCGATGTATCGATAAACTGCAATGTTGTGTGCCAGCAGAACGATTTTGTACATTTTCGGGTAGTTTTAAAGGAACCATTCAGCAACGTATGTAGGGGCATCTCCAATAACTGAGGCGACGTTTTAACATTGCAGGCGTTTGTGGGCATTGGTCTGATGTAAAACATTGTCGATGTATCGATAAAGCACAATGTTGTGTGCCAGCAGACCGATTTTGGACATTTTCGGGTAGTATTAAAGGAATCATTCAGCAACGTATGTAGGGGTATCTCCAATAACTGAGGCGACGTTTTAACATTGCAAGCGCTTTGTCGGCATTGGTCTGATGTAAAACATTGTCGATGTATCGATAAAGTACAATGTTGTGTGCCAGCAGACAGACTTGCGACATCTTCGGGTAGTACTTAAAAAGGAACCATTCAGCAACGTATGTAGGGGTATCTCCAATAACTGAGGCGACGTTTTAACATTGCAGGCGTTTGTGGGCATTGGTCTGATGTAAAACATTGTCGATGTATCGATAAAGTACAATGTTGTGTGCCAGCAGACAGACTTGCGACATCTTCGGGTAGTACTTAAAAAGGAACCATTCAGCAACGTATGTAGGGGTATCTCCAATAACTGAGGCGACGTTTTAACATTGCAGGCGTTTGTGGGCATTGGTCTGATGTAAAACATTGTCGATGTATCGATAAAGTACAATGTTGTGTGCCAGCAGACAGACTTGCGACATCTTCGGGTAGTACTTAAAAAGGAACCATTCAGCAACGTATGTAGGGGTATCTCCAATAACTGAGGCGACGTTTTAACATTGCAGGCGTTTGTGGACATTGGTCTGATGTAAAACATTGTCGATGTATCGATAAAGTACAATGTTGTGTGCCAGCAGACAGACTTGCGACATCTTCGGGTAGTATTTAAAAAGGAACCATTCAGCAACGTATGTAGGGGTATCTCCAATAACTGAGGCGACGTTTTAACATTGCAGGCGTTTGTGGGCATTGGTCTGATGTAAAACATTGTCGATGTATCGATAAACTGCAATGTTGTGTGCCAGCAGAACGATTTTGGACATTTTCGGGTAGTATTAAAGGAACCATTCAGCAACGTATGTAGGGGTATCTCCAATAACTGAGGCGACGTTTTAACATTGCAGGCGTTTGTGGGCATTGGTCTGATGTAAAACATTGTCGATGTATCGATAAAGTACAATGTTGTGTGGCAGCAGACAGACTTGCGACATCTTCGGGTAGTATTTAAAAAGGAACCATTCAGCAACGTATGTAGGGGTATCTCCAATAACTGAGGCGACGTTTTAACATTGCAAGCGCTTTGTAGGCATTGGTCTGATGTAAAACATTGTCGATGTATCGATAAAGTACAATGTTGTGTGCCAGCAGACAGACTTGCGACATCTTCGGGTAGTATTTAAAAAGGAACCATTCAGCAACGTATGTAGGGGTATCTCCAATAACTGAGGCGACGTTTTAACATTGCAAGCGCTTTGAAGGCATTGGTCTGATGTAAAACATTGTCGATGTATCGATAAAGTACAATGTTGTGTGGCAGCAGACAGACTTGCGACATCTTCGGGTAGTATTTAAAAAGGAACCATTCAGCAACGTATGTAGGGGTATCTCCAATAACTGAGGCGACGTTTTAACATTGCAAGCGCTTTGTAGGCATTGGTCTGATGTAAAACATTGTCGATGTATCGATAAAGTACAATGTTGTGTGCCAGCAGACAGACTTGCGACATCTTCGGGTAGTATTTAAAAAGGAACCATTCAGCAACGTATGTAGGGGTATCTCCAATAACTGAGGCGACGTTTTAACATTGCAGGCGTTTGTGGGCATTGGTCTGATGTAAAACATTGTCGATGTATCGATAAACTGCAATGTTGTGTGCCAGCAGAACGATTTTGGACATTTTCGGGTAGTTTTAAAGGAACCATTCAGCAACGTATGTAGGGGTATCTCCAATAACTGAGGCGACGTTTTAACATTGCAGGCGTTTGTGGGCATTGGTCTGATGTAAAACATTGTCGATGTATCGATAAAGCACAATGTTGTGTGCCAGCAGACCGATTTTGGACATTTTCGGGTAGTATTAAAGGAATCATTCAGCAACGTATGTAGGGGTATCTCCAATAACTGAGGCGACGTTTTAACATTGCAAGCGCTTTGTAGGCATTGGTCTGATGTAAAACATTGTCGATGTATCGATAAAGTACAATGTTGTGTGCCAGCAGACAGACTTGCGACATCTTCGGGTAGTACTTAAAAAGGAACCATTCAGCAACGTATGTAGGGCTATCTCCAATAACTGAGGCGACGTTTTAACATTGCAAGCGCTTTGTAGGCATTGGTCTGATGTAAAACATTGTCGATGTATCGATAAAGTACAATGTTGTGTGCCAGCAGACAGACTTGCGACATCTTCGGGTAGTACTTAAAAAGGAACCATTCAGCAACGTATGTAGGGGTATCTCCAATAACTGAGGCGACGTTTTAACATTGCAGGCGTTTGTGGACATTGGTCTGATGTAAAACATTGTCGATGTATCGATAAAGTACAATGTTGTGTGCCAGCAGACAGACTTGCGACATCTTCGGGTAGTATTTAAAAAGGAACCATTCAGCAATGTATGTAGGGGTATCTCCAATAACTGAGGCGACGTTTTAACATTGCAAGCGCTTTGTGGGCATTGGTCTGATGTAAAACATTGTCGATGTATCGATAAAGCACAATGTTGTGTGCCAGCAGACCGATTTTGGACATTTTCGGGTAGTATTAAAGGAATCATTCAGCAACGTATGTAGGGGTATCTCCAATAACTGAGGCGACGTTTTAACATTGCAAGCGCTTTGTAGGCATTGGTCTGATGTAAAACATTGTCGATGTATCGATAAAGTACAATGTTGTGTGCCAGCAGACAGACTTGCGACATCTTCGGGTAGTATTTAAAAAGGAACCATTCAGCAACGTATGTAGGGGTATCTCCAATAACTGAGGCGACGTTTTAACATTGCAAGCGCTTTGTAGGCATTGGTCTGATGTAAAACATTGTCGATGTATCGATAAAGTACAATGTTGTGTGCCAGCAGACAGACTTGCGACATCTTTGGGTAGTACTTAAAAAGGAACCATTCAGCAACGTATGTAGGGCTATCTCCAATAACTGAGGCGACGTTTTAACATTGCAAGCGCTTTGTAGGCATTGGTCTGATGTAAAACATTGTCGATGTATCGATAAAGTACAATGTTGTGTGCCAGCAGACAGACTTGCGACATCTTCGGGTAGTATTTAAAAAGGAACCATTCAGCAACGTATGTAGGGGTATCTCCAATAACTGAGGCGACGTTTTAACATTGCAGGCGTTTGTGGGCATTGGTCTGATGTAAAACATTGTCGATGTATCGATAAACTGCAATGTTGTGTGCCAGCAGAACGATTTTGGACATTTTCGGGTAGTTTTAAAGGAACCATTCAGCAACGTATGTAGGGGTATCTCCAATAACTGAGGCGACGTTTTAACATTGCAGGCGTTTGTGGGCATTGGTCTGATGTAAAACATTGTCGATGTATCGATAAAGCACAATGTTGTGTGCCAGCAGACCGATTTTGGACATTTTCGGGTAGTATTAAAGGAATCATTCAGCAACGTATGTAGGGGTATCTCCAATAACTGAGGCGACGTTTTAACATTGCAAGCGCTTTGTAGGCATTGGTCTGATGTAAAACATTGTCGATGTATCGATAAAGTACAATGTTGTGTGCCAGCAGACAGACTTGCGACATCTTCGGGTAGTACTTAAAAAGGAACCATTCAGCAACGTATGTAGGGGTATCTCCAATAACTGAGGCGACGTTTTAACATTGCAGGCGTTTGTGGGCATTGGTCTGATGTAAAACATTGTCGATGTATCGATAAAGTACAATGTTGTGTGCCAGCAGACAGACTTGCGACATCTTCGGGTAGTACTTAAAAAGGAACCATTCAGCAACGTTTGTAGGGGTATCTCCAATAACTGAGGCGACGTTTTAACATTGCAGGCGTTTGTGGACATTGGTCTGATGTAAAACATTGTCGATGTATCGATAAAGTACAATGTTGTGTGCCAGCAGACAGACTTGCGACATCTTCGGGTAGTATTTAAAAAGGAACCATTCAGCAATGTATGTAGGGGTATCTCCAATAACTGAGGCGACGTTTTAACATTGCAAGCGCTTTGTGGGCATTGGTCTGATGTAAAACATTGTCGATGTATCGATAAACTGCAATGTTGTGTGCCAGCAGGCCGATTTTGGACATTTTCGGGTAGTATTTAAAAAGGAACCATTCAGCAACGTATGTAGGGGTATCTCCAATAACTGAGGCGACGTTTTAACATTGCAGGCGTTTGTGGACATTGGTCTGATGTAAAACATTGTCGATGTATCGATAAAGTACAATGTTGTGTGCCAGCAGACAGACTTGCGACATCTTCGGGTAGTATTTAAAAAGGAACCATTCAGCAATGTATGTAGGGGTATCTCCAATAACTGAGGCGACGTTTTAACATTGCAAGCGCTTTGTGGGCATTGGTCTGATGTAAAACATTGTCGATGTATCGATAAACTGCAATGTTGTGTGCCAGCAGACCGATTTTGGACATTTTCGGGTAGTATTTAAAAAGGAACCATTCAGCAATGTATGTAGGGGTATCTCCAATAACTGAGCCGACGTTTTAACATTGCAAGGGCTCTGTAGGCATTGGTCTGATGTAAAACATTGTCGATGTATCGATAAAGTACAATGTTGTGTGCCAGCAGACAGACTTGCGACATCTTCGGGTAGTATTTAAAAAGGAACCATTCAGCAACGTATGTAGGGGTATCTCCAATAACTGAGGCGACGTTTTAACATTGCAGGCGTTTGTGGGCATTGGTCTGATGTAAAACATTGTCGATGTATCGATAAACTGCAATGTTGTGTGCCAGCAGAACGATTTTGTACATTTTCGGGTAGTTTTAAAGGAACCATTCAGCAACGTATGTAGGGGCATCTCCAATAACTGAGGCGACGTTTTAACATTGCAGGCGTTTGTGGGCATTGGTCTGATGTAAAACATTGTCGATGTATCGATAAAGCACAATGTTGTGTGCCAGCAGACCGATTTTGGACATTTTCGGGTAGTATTAAAGGAATCATTCAGCAACGTATGTAGGGGTATCTCCAATAACTGAGGCGACGTTTTAACATTGCAAGCGCTTTGTCGGCATTGGTCTGATGTAAAACATTGTCGATGTATCGATAAAGTACAATGTTGTGTGCCAGCAGACAGACTTGCGACATCTTCGGGTAGTACTTAAAAAGGAACCATTCAGCAACGTATGTAGGGGTATCTCCAATAACTGAGGCGACGTTTTAACATTGCAGGCGTTTGTGGGCATTGGTCTGATGTAAAACATTGTCGATGTATCGATAAAGTACAATGTTGTGTGCCAGCAGACAGACTTGCGACATCTTCGGGTAGTACTTAAAAAGGAACCATTCAGCAACGTATGTAGGGGTATCTCCAATAACTGAGGCGACGTTTTAACATTGCAGGCGTTTGTGGGCATTGGTCTGATGTAAAACATTGTCGATGTATCGATAAAGTACAATGTTGTGTGCCAGCAGACAGACTTGCGACATCTTCGGGTAGTACTTAAAAAGGAACCATTCAGCAACGTATGTAGGGGTATCTCCAATAACTGAGGCGACGTTTTAACATTGCAGGCGTTTGTGGACATTGGTCTGATGTAAAACATTGTCGATGTATCGATAAAGTACAATGTTGTGTGCCAGCAGACAGACTTGCGACATCTTCGGGTAGTATTTAAAAAGGAACCATTCAGCAACGTATGTAGGGGTATCTCCAATAACTGAGGCGACGTTTTAACATTGCAGGCGTTTGTGGGCATTGGTCTGATGTAAAACATTGTCGATGTATCGATAAACTGCAATGTTGTGTGCCAGCAGAACGATTTTGGACATTTTCGGGTAGTATTAAAGGAACCATTCAGCAACGTATGTAGGGCTATCTCCAATAACTGAGGCGACGTTTTAACATTGCAAGGGCTCTGTAGGCATTGGTCTGATGTAAAACATTGTCGATGTATCGATAAAGTACAATGTTGTGTGCCAGCAGACAGACTTGCGACATCTTCGGGTAGTATTTAAAAAGGAACCATTCAGCAACGTATGTAGGGGTATCTCCAATAACTGAGGCGACGTTTTAACATTGCAGGCGTTTGTGGGCATTGGTCTGATGTAAAACATTGTCGATGTATCGATAAACTGCAATGTTGTGTGCCAGCAGAACGATTTTGGACATTTTCGGGTAGTTTTAAAGGAACCATTCAGCAACGTATGTAGGGGTATCTCCAATAACTGAGGCGACGTTTTAACATTGCAGGCGTTTGTGGGCATTGGTCTGATGTAAAACATTGTCGATGTATCGATAAAGTACAATGTTGTGTGCCAGCAGACAGACTTGCGACATCTTCGGGTAGTATTTAAAAAGGAACCATTCAGCAACGTATGTAGGGGTATCTCCAATAACTGAGGCGACGTTTTAACATTGCAGGCGTTTGTGGGCATTGGTCTGATGTAAAACATTGTCGATGTATCGATAAACTGCAATGTTGTGTGCCAGCAGAACGATTTTGGACATTTTCGGGTAGTTTTAAAGGAACCATTCAGCAACGTATGTAGGGGTATCTCCAATAACTGAGGCGACGTTTTAACATTGCAGGCGTTTGTGGGCATTGGTCTGATGTAAAACATTGTCGATGTATCGATAAACTGCAATGTTGTGTGCCAGCAGACCGATTTTGGACATTTTCGGGTAGTATTAAAGGAATCATTCAGCAACGTATGTAGGGGTATCTCCAATAACTGAGGCGACGTTTTAACATTGCAAGCGCTTTGTAGGCATTGGTCTGATGTAAAACATTGTCGATGTATCGATAAAGTACAATGTTGTGTGCCAGCAGACAGACTTGCGACATCTTCGGGTAGTACTTAAAAAGGAACCATTCAGCAACGTATGTAGGGGTATCTCCAATAACTGAGGCGACGTTTTAACATTGCAGGCGTTTGTGGGCATTGGTCTGATGTAAAACATTGTCGATGTATCGATAAAGTACAATGTTGTGTGCCAGCAGACAGACTTGCGACATCTTCGGGTAGTACTTAAAAAGGAACCATTCAGCAACGTTTGTAGGGGTATCTCCAATAACTGAGGCGACGTTTTAACATTGCAGGCGTTTGTGGACATTGGTCTGATGTAAAACATTGTCGATGTATCGATAAAGTACAATGTTGTGTGCCAGCAGACAGACTTGCGACATCTTCGGGTAGTATTTAAAAAGGAACCATTCAGCAATGTATGTAGGGGTATCTCCAATAACTGAGGCGACGTTTTAACATTGCAAGCGCTTTGTGGGCATTGGTCTGATGTAAAACATTGTCGATGTATCGATAAACTGCAATGTTGTGTGCCAGCAGGCCGATTTTGGACATTTTCGGGTAGTATTTAAAAAGGAACCATTCAGCAACGTATGTAGGGGTATCTCCAATAACTGAGGCGACGTTTTAACATTGCAGGCGTTTGTGGACATTGGTCTGATGTAAAACATTGTCGATGTATCGATAAAGTACAATGTTGTGTGCCAGCAGACAGACTTGCGACATCTTCGGGTAGTATTTAAAAAGGAACCATTCAGCAATGTATGTAGGGGTATCTCCAATAACTGAGGCGACGTTTTAACATTGCAAGCGCTTTGTGGGCATTGGTCTGATGTAAAACATTGTCGATGTATCGATAAACTGCAATGTTGTGTGCCAGCAGACCGATTTTGGACATTTTCGGGTAGTATTTAAAAAGGAACCATTCAGCAATGTATGTAGGGGTATCTCCAATAACTGAGCCGACGTTTTAACATTGCAAGGGCTCTGTAGGCATTGGTCTGATGTAAAACATTGTCGATGTATCGATAAAGTACAATGTTGTGTGCCAGCAGACAGACTTGCGACATCTTCGGGTAGTATTTAAAAAGGAACCATTCAGCAACGTATGTAGGGGTATCTCCAATAACTGAGGCGACGTTTTAACATTGCAGGCGTTTGTGGGCATTGGTCTGATGTAAAACATTGTCGATGTATCGATAAACTGCAATGTTGTGTGCCAGCAGAACGATTTTGTACATTTTCGGGTAGTTTTAAAGGAACCATTCAGCAACGTATGTAGGGGCATCTCCAATAACTGAGGCGACGTTTTAACATTGCAGGCGTTTGTGGGCATTGGTCTGATGTAAAACATTGTCGATGTATCGATAAAGCACAATGTTGTGTGCCAGCAGACCGATTTTGGACATTTTCGGGTAGTATTAAAGGAATCATTCAGCAACGTATGTAGGGGTATCTCCAATAACTGAGGCGACGTTTTAACATTGCAAGCGCTTTGTCGGCATTGGTCTGATGTAAAACATTGTCGATGTATCGATAAAGTACAATGTTGTGTGCCAGCAGACAGACTTGCGACATCTTCGGGTAGTACTTAAAAAGGAACCATTCAGCAACGTATGTAGGGGTATCTCCAATAACTGAGGCGACGTTTTAACATTGCAGGCGTTTGTGGGCATTGGTCTGATGTAAAACATTGTCGATGTATCGATAAAGTACAATGTTGTGTGCCAGCAGACAGACTTGCGACATCTTCGGGTAGTACTTAAAAAGGAACCATTCAGCAACGTATGTAGGGGTATCTCCAATAACTGAGGCGACGTTTTAACATTGCAGGCGTTTGTGGGCATTGGTCTGATGTAAAACATTGTCGATGTATCGATAAAGTACAATGTTGTGTGCCAGCAGACAGACTTGCGACATCTTCGGGTAGTACTTAAAAAGGAACCATTCAGCAACGTATGTAGGGGTATCTCCAATAACTGAGGCGACGTTTTAACATTGCAGGCGTTTGTGGACATTGGTCTGATGTAAAACATTGTCGATGTATCGATAAAGTACAATGTTGTGTGCCAGCAGACAGACTTGCGACATCTTCGGGTAGTATTTAAAAAGGAACCATTCAGCAACGTATGTAGGGGTATCTCCAATAACTGAGGCGACGTTTTAACATTGCAGGCGTTTGTGGGCATTGGTCTGATGTAAAACATTGTCGATGTATCGATAAACTGCAATGTTGTGTGCCAGCAGAACGATTTTGGACATTTTCGGGTAGTATTAAAGGAACCATTCAGCAACGTATGTAGGGCTATCTCCAATAACTGAGGCGACGTTTTAACATTGCAAGGGCTCTGTAGGCATTGGTCTGATGTAAAACATTGTCGATGTATCGATAAAGTACAATGTTGTGTGCCAGCAGACAGACTTGCGACATCTTCGGGTAGTATTTAAAAAGGAACCATTCAGCAACGTATGTAGGGGTATCTCCAATAACTGAGGCGACGTTTTAACATTGCAGGCGTTTGTGGGCATTGGTCTGATGTAAAACATTGTCGATGTATCGATAAACTGCAATGTTGTGTGCCAGCAGAACGATTTTGGACATTTTCGGGTAGTTTTAAAGGAACCATTCAGCAACGTATGTAGGGGTATCTCCAATAACTGAGGCGACGTTTTAACATTGCAGGCGTTTGTGGGCATTGGTCTGATGTAAAACATTGTCGATGTATCGATAAAGTACAATGTTGTGTGCCATCAGACAGACTTGCGACATCTTCAGGTAGTATTTAAAAAGGAACCATTCAGCAACGTATGTAGGGGTATCTCCAATAACTGAGGCGACGTTTTAACATTGCAGGCGTTTGTGGGCATTGGTCTGATGTAAAACATTGTCGATGTATCGATAAACTGCAATGTTGTGTGCCAGCAGACCGATTTTGGACATTTTCGGGTAGTATTTAAAAAGGAACCATTCAGCAATGTATGTAGGGGTATCTCCAATAACTGAGGCGACGTTTTAACATTGCAAGGGCTCTGTAGGCATTGGTCTGATGTAAAACATTGTCGATGTATCGATAAAGTACAATGTTGTGTGCCAGCAGACAGACTTGCGACATCTTCGGGTAGTATTTAAAAAGGAACCATTCAGCAACGTATGTAGGGGTATCTCCAATAACTGAGGCGACGTTTTAACATTGCAGGCGTTTGTGGGCATTGGTCTGATGTAAAACATTGTCGATGTATCGATAAAGTACAATGTTGTGTGCCAGCAGACAGACTTGCGACATCTTCGGGTAGTACTTAAAAAGGAACCATTCAGCAACGTATGTAGGGGTATCTCCAATAACTGAGGCGACGTTTTAACATTGCAGGCGTTTGTGGGCATTGGTCTGATGTAAAACATTGTCGATGTATCGATAAAGTACAATGTTGTGTGCCAGCAGACAGACTTGCGACATCTTCGGGTAGTACTTAAAAAGGAACCATTCAGCAACGTATGTAGGGCTATCTCCAATAACTGAGGCGACGTTTTAACATTGCAAGCGCTTTGTAGGCATTGGTCTGATGTAAAACATTGTCGATGTATCGATAAAGTACAATGTTGTGTGCCAGCAGACAGACTTGCGACATCTTTGGGTAGTACTTAAAAAGGAACCATTCAGCAACGTATGTAGGGCTATCTCCAATAACTGAGGCGACGTTTTAACATTGCAAGCGCTTTGTAGGCATTGGTCTGATGTAAAACATTGTCGATGTATCGATAAAGTACAATGTTGTGTGCCAGCAGACAGACTTGCGACATCTTCGGGTAGTATTTAAAAAGGAACCATTCAGCAACGTATGTAGGGGTATCTCCAATAACTGAGGCGACGTTTTAACATTGCAAGCGCTTTGTAGGCATTGGTCTGATGTAAAACATTGTCGATGTATCGATAAACTGCAATGTTGTGTGCCAGCAGAACGATTTTGGACATTTTCGGGTAGTTTTAAAGGAACCATTCAGCAACGTATGTAGGGGTATCTCCAATAACTGAGGCGACGTTTTAACATTGCAGGCGTTTGTGGGCATTGGTCTGATGTAAAACATTGTCGATGTATCGATAAAGCACAATGTTGTGTGCCAGCAGACCGATTTTGGACATTTTCGGGTAGTATTAAAGGAATCATTCAGCAACGTATGTAGGGGTATCTCCAATAACTGAGGCGACGTTTTAACATTGCAAGCGCTTTGTAGGCATTGGTCTGATGTAAAACATTGTCGATGTATCGATAAAGTACAATGTTGTGTGCCAGCAGACAGACTTGCGACATCTTCGGGTAGTACTTAAAAAGGAACCATTCAGCAACGTATGTAGGGGTATCTCCAATAACTGAGGCGACGTTTTAACATTGCAGGCGTTTGTGGGCATTGGTCTGATGTAAAACATTGTCGATGTATCGATAAAGTACAATGTTGTGTGCCAGCAGACAGACTTGCGACATCTTCGGGTAGTACTTAAAAAGGAACCATTCAGCAACGTATGTAGGGGTATCTCCAATAACTGAGGCGACGTTTTAACATTGCAGGCGTTTGTGGACATTGGTCTGATGTAAAACATTGTCGATGTATCGATAAAGTACAATGTTGTGTGCCAGCAGACAGACTTGCGACATCTTCGGGTAGTATTTAAAAAGGAACCATTCAGCAATGTATGTAGGGGTATCTCCAATAACTGAGGCGACGTTTTAACATTGCAAGCGCTTTGTGGGCATTGGTCTGATGTAAAACATTGTCGATGTATCGATAAACTGCAATGTTGTGTGCCAGCAGACCGATTTTGGACATTTTCGGGTAGTATTTAAAAAGGAACCATTCAGCAACGTATGTAGGGGTATCTCCAATAACTGAGGCGACGTTTTAACATTGCAGGCGTTTGTGGACATTGGTCTGATGTAAAACATTGTCGATGTATCGATAAAGTACAATGTTGTGTGCCAGCAGACAGACTTGCGACATCTTCGGGTAGTATTTAAAAAGGAACCATTCAGCAATGTATGTAGGGGTATCTCCAATAACTGAGGCGACGTTTTAACATTGCAAGCGCTTTGTGGGCATTGGTCTGATGTAAAACATTGTCGATGTATCGATAAACTGCAATGTTGTGTGCCAGCAGACCGATTTTGGACATTTTCGGGTAGTATTTAAAAAGGAACCATTCAGCAATGTATGTAGGGGTATCTCCAATAACTGAGCCGACGTTTTAACATTGCAAGGGCTCTGTAGGCATTGGTCTGATGTAAAACATTGTCGATGTATCGATAAAGTACAATGTTGTGTGCCAGCAGACAGACTTGCGACATCTTCGGGTAGTATTTAAAAAGGAACCATTCAGCAACGTATGTAGGGGTATCTCCAATAACTGAGGCGACGTTTTAACATTGCAGGCGTTTGTGGGCATTGGTCTGATGTAAAACATTGTCGATGTATCGATAAACTGCAATGTTGTGTGCCAGCAGAACGATTTTGTACATTTTCGGGTAGTTTTAAAGGAACCATTCAGCAACGTATGTAGGGGCATCTCCAATAACTGAGGCGACGTTTTAACATTGCAGGCGTTTGTGGGCATTGGTCTGATGTAAAACATTGTCGATGTATCGATAAAGCACAATGTTGTGTGCCAGCAGACCGATTTTGGACATTTTCGGGTAGTATTAAAGGAATCATTCAGCAACGTATGTAGGGGTATCTCCAATAACTGAGGCGACGTTTTAACATTGCAAGCGCTTTGTCGGCATTGGTCTGATGTAAAACATTGTCGATGTATCGATAAAGTACAATGTTGTGTGCCAGCAGACAGACTTGCGACATCTTCGGGTAGTACTTAAAAAGGAACCATTCAGCAACGTATGTAGGGGTATCTCCAATAACTGAGGCGACGTTTTAACATTGCAGGCGTTTGTGGGCATTGGTCTGATGTAAAACATTGTCGATGTATCGATAAAGTACAATGTTGTGTGCCAGCAGACAGACTTGCGACATCTTCGGGTAGTACTTAAAAAGGAACCATTCAGCAACGTATGTAGGGGTATCTCCAATAACTGAGGCGACGTTTTAACATTGCAGGCGTTTGTGGGCATTGGTCTGATGTAAAACATTGTCGATGTATCGATAAAGTACAATGTTGTGTGCCAGCAGACAGACTTGCGACATCTTCGGGTAGTACTTAAAAAGGAACCATTCAGCAACGTATGTAGGGGTATCTCCAATAACTGAGGCGACGTTTTAACATTGCAGGCGTTTGTGGACATTGGTCTGATGTAAAACATTGTCGATGTATCGATAAAGTACAATGTTGTGTGCCAGCAGACAGACTTGCGACATCTTCGGGTAGTATTTAAAAAGGAACCATTCAGCAACGTATGTAGGGGTATCTCCAATAACTGAGGCGACGTTTTAACATTGCAGGCGTTTGTGGGCATTGGTCTGATGTAAAACATTGTCGATGTATCGATAAACTGCAATGTTGTGTGCCAGCAGAACGATTTTGGACATTTTCGGGTAGTATTAAAGGAACCATTCAGCAACGTATGTAGGGCTATCTCCAATAACTGAGCCGACGTTTTAACATTGCAAGGGCTCTGTAGGCATTGGTCTGATGTAAAACATTGTCGATGTATCGATAAAGTACAATGTTGTGTGCCAGCAGACAGACTTGCGACATCTTCGGGTAGTATTTAAAAAGGAACCATTCAGCAACGTATGTAGGGGTATCTCCAATAACTGAGGCGACGTTTTAACATTGCAGGCGTTTGTGGGCATTGGTCTGATGTAAAACATTGTCGATGTATCGATAAACTGCAATGTTGTGTGCCAGCAGAACGATTTTGGACATTTTCGGGTAGTTTTAAAGGAACCATTCAGCAACGTATGTAGGGGTATCTCCAATAACTGAGGCGACGTTTTAACATTGCAGGCGTTTGTGGGCATTGGTCTGATGTAAAACATTGTCGATGTATCGATAAAGTACAATGTTGTGTGCCAGCAGACAGACTTGCGACATCTTCGGGTAGTACTTAAAAAGGAACCATTCAGCAACGTATGTAGGGGTATCTCCAATAACTGAGGCGACGTTTTAACATTGCAGGCGTTTGTGGGCATTGGTCTGATGTAAAACATTGTCGATGTATCGATAAACTGCAATGTTGTGTGCCAGCAGACCGATTTTGGACATTTTCGGGTAGTATTTAAAAAGGAACCATTCAGCAACGTATGTAGGGGTATCTCCAATAACTGAGGCGACGTTTTAACATTGCAGGCGTTTGTGGACATTGGTCTGATGTAAAACATTGTCGATGTATCGATAAAGTACAATGTTGTGTGCCAGCAGACAGACTTGCGACATCTTCGGGTAGTATTTAAAAAGGAACCATTCAGCAATGTATGTAGGGGTATCTCCAATAACTGAGGCGACGTTTTAACATTGCAAGCGCTTTGTGGGCATTGGTCTGATGTAAAACATTGTCGATGTATCGATAAACTGCAATGTTGTGTGCCAGCAGACCGATTTTGGACATTTTCGGGTAGTATTTAAAAAGGAACCATTCAGCAATGTATGTAGGGGTATCTCCAATAACTGAGCCGACGTTTTAACATTGCAAGGGCTCTGTAGGCATTGGTCTGATGTAAAACATTGTCGATGTATCGATAAAGTACAATGTTGTGTGCCAGCAGACAGACTTGCGACATCTTCGGGTAGTATTTAAAAAGGAACCATTCAGCAACGTATGTAGGGGTATCTCCAATAACTGAGGCGACGTTTTAACATTGCAGGCGTTTGTGGGCATTGGTCTGATGTAAAACATTGTCGATGTATCGATAAACTGCAATGTTGTGTGCCAGCAGAACGATTTTGTACATTTTCGGGTAGTTTTAAAGGAACCATTCAGCAACGTATGTAGGGGCATCTCCAATAACTGAGGCGACGTTTTAACATTGCAGGCGTTTGTGGGCATTGGTCTGATGTAAAACATTGTCGATGTATCGATAAAGCACAATGTTGTGTGCCAGCAGACCGATTTTGGACATTTTCGGGTAGTATTAAAGGAATCATTCAGCAACGTATGTAGGGGTATCTCCAATAACTGAGGCGACGTTTTAACATTGCAA
Source organism: Haliotis asinina (assembly GCF_037392515.1). NCBI lineage: Eukaryota > Metazoa > Mollusca > Gastropoda > Lepetellida > Haliotidae > Haliotis > Haliotis asinina. The sequence continues at coordinate 45,377,818 of NC_090287.1, forward strand.
GCGCTTTGTCGGCATTGGTCTGATGTAAAACATTGTCGATGTATCGATAAAGTACAATGTTGTGTGCCAGCAGACAGACTTGCGACATCTTCGGGTAGTACTTAAAAAGGAACCATTCAGCAACGTATGTAGGGGTATCTCCAATAACTGAGGCGACGTTTTAACATTGCAGGCGTTTGTGGGCATTGGTCTGATGTAAAACATTGTCGATGTATCGATAAAGTACAATGTTGTGTGCCAGCAGACAGACTTGCGACATCTTCGGGTAGTACTTAAAAAGGAACCATTCAGCAACGTATGTAGGGGTATCTCCAATAACTGAGGCGACGTTTTAACATTGCAGGCGTTTGTGGGCATTGGTCTGATGTAAAACATTGTCGATGTATCGATAAAGTACAATGTTGTGTGCCAGCAGACAGACTTGCGACATCTTCGGGTAGTACTTAAAAAGGAACCATTCAGCAACGTATGTAGGGGTATCTCCAATAACTGAGGCGACGTTTTAACATTGCAGGCGTTTGTGGACATTGGTCTGATGTAAAACATTGTCGATGTATCGATAAAGTACAATGTTGTGTGCCAGCAGACAGACTTGCGACATCTTCGGGTAGTATTTAAAAAGGAACCATTCAGCAACGTATGTAGGGGTATCTCCAATAACTGAGGCGACGTTTTAACATTGCAGGCGTTTGTGGGCATTGGTCTGATGTAAAACATTGTCGATGTATCGATAAACTGCAATGTTGTGTGCCAGCAGAACGATTTTGGACATTTTCGGGTAGTATTAAAGGAACCATTCAGCAACGTATGTAGGGCTATCTCCAATAACTGAGCCGACGTTTTAACATTGCAAGGGCTCTGTAGGCATTGGTCTGATGTAAAACATTGTCGATGTATCGATAAAGTACAATGTTGTGTGCCAGCAGACAGACTTGCGACATCTTCGGGTAGTATTTAAAAAGGAACCATTCAGCAACGTATGTAGGGGTATCTCCAATAACTGAGGCGACGTTTTAACATTGCAGGCGTTTGTGGGCATTGGTCTGATGTAAAACATTGTCGATGTATCGATAAACTGCAATGTTGTGTGCCAGCAGAACGATTTTGGACATTTTCGGGTAGTTTTAAAGGAACCATTCAGCAACGTATGTAGGGGTATCTCCAATAACTGAGGCGACGTTTTAACATTGCAGGCGTTTGTGGGCATTGGTCTGATGTAAAACATTGTCGATGTATCGATAAAGTACAATGTTGTGTGCCAGCAGACAGACTTGCGACATCTTCGGGTAGTACTTAAAAAGGAACCATTCAGCAACGTATGTAGGGGTATCTCCAATAACTGAGGCGACGTTTTAACATTGCAGGCGTTTGTGGACATTGGTCTGATGTAAAACATTGTCGATGTATCGATAAAGTACAATGTTGTGTGCCAGCAGACAGACTTGCGACATCTTCGGGTAGTATTTAAAAAGGAACCATTCAGCAATGTATGTAGGGGTATCTCCAATAACTGAGCCGACGTTTTAACATTGCAAGGGCTCTGTAGGCATTGGTCTGATGTAAAACATTGTCGATGTATCAATAAAGTACAATGTTGTGTGCCAGCAGACAGACTTGCGACATCTTCGGGTAGTATTTAAAAAGGAACCATTCAGCAACGTATGTAGGGGTATCTCCAATAACTGAGGCGACGTTTTAACATTGCAGGCGTTTGTGGGCATTGGTCTGATGTAAAACATTGTCGATGTATCGATAAACTGCAATGTTGTGTGCCAGCAGAACGATTTTGTACATTTTCGGGTAGTTTTAAAGGAACCATTCAGCAACGTATGTAGGGGCATCTCCAATAACTGAGGCGACGTTTTAACATTGCAGGCGTTTGTGGGCATTGGTCTGATGTAAAACATTGTCGATGTATCGATAAAGCACAATGTTGTGTGCCAGCAGACCGATTTTGGACATTTTCGGGTAGTATTAAAGGAATCATTCAGCAACGTATGTAGGGGTATCTCCAATAACTGAGGCGACGTTTTAACATTGCAAGCGCTTTGTCGGCATTGGTCTGATGTAAAACATTGTCGATGTATCGATAAAGTACAATGTTGTGTGCCAGCAGACAGACTTGCGACATCTTCGGGTAGTACTTAAAAAGGAACCATTCAGCAACGTATGTAGGGGTATCTCCAATAACTGAGGCGACGTTTTAACATTGCAGGCGTTTGTGGGCATTGGTCTGATGTAAAACATTGTCGATGTATCGATAAAGTACAATGTTGTGTGCCAGCAGACAGACTTGCGACATCTTCGGGTAGTACTTAAAAAGGAACCATTCAGCAACGTATGTAGGGGTATCTCCAATAACTGAGGCGACGTTTTAACATTGCAGGCGTTTGTGGGCATTGGTCTGATGTAAAACATTGTCGATGTATCGATAAAGTACAATGTTGTGTGCCAGCAGACAGACTTGCGACATCTTCGGGTAGTACTTAAAAAGGAACCATTCAGCAACGTATGTAGGGGTATCTCCAATAACTGAGGCGACGTTTTAACATTGCAGGCGTTTGTGGACATTGGTCTGATGTAAAACATTGTCGATGTATCGATAAAGTACAATGTTGTGTGCCAGCAGACAGACTTGCGACATCTTCGGGTAGTATTTAAAAAGGAACCATTCAGCAACGTATGTAGGGGTATCTCCAATAACTGAGGCGACGTTTTAACATTGCAGGCGTTTGTGGGCATTGGTCTGATGTAAAACATTGTCGATGTATCGATAAACTGCAATGTTGTGTGCCAGCAGAACGATTTTGGACATTTTCGGGTAGTATTAAAGGAACCATTCAGCAACGTATGTAGGGCTATCTCCAATAACTGAGCCGACGTTTTAACATTGCAAGGGCTCTGTAGGCATTGGTCTGATGTAAAACATTGTCGATGTATCGATAAAGTACAATGTTGTGTGCCAGCAGACAGACTTGCGACATCTTCGGGTAGTATTTAAAAAGGAACCATTCAGCAACGTATGTAGGGGTATCTCCAATAACTGAGGCGACGTTTTAACATTGCAGGCGTTTGTGGGCATTGGTCTGATGTAAAACATTGTCGATGTATCGATAAACTGCAATGTTGTGTGCCAGCAGAACGATTTTGGACATTTTCGGGTAGTTTTAAAGGAACCATTCAGCAACGTATGTAGGGGTATCTCCAATAACTGAGGCGACGTTTTAACATTGCAGGCGTTTGTGGGCATTGGTCTGATGTAAAACATTGTCGATGTATCGATAAAGTACAATGTTGTGTGCCAGCAGACAGACTTGCGACATCTTCGGGTAGTACTTAAAAAGGAACCATTCAGCAACGTATGTAGGGGTATCTCCAATAACTGAGGCGACGTTTTAACATTGCAGGCGTTTGTGGACATTGGTCTGATGTAAAACATTGTCGATGTATCGATAAAGTACAATGTTGTGTGCCAGCAGACAGACTTGCGACATCTTCGGGTAGTATTTAAAAAGGAACCATTCAGCAATGTATGTAGGGGTATCTCCAATAACTGAGGCGACGTTTTAACATTGCAAGCGCTTTGTGGGCATTGGTCTGATGTAAAACATTGTCGATGTATCGATAAACTGCAATGTTGTGTGCCAGCAGACCGATTTTGGACATTTTCGGGTAGTATTTAAAAAGGAACCATTCAGCAACGTATGTAGGGGTATCTCCAATAACTGAGGCGACGTTTTAACATTGCAGGCGTTTGTGGACATTGGTCTGATGTAAAACATTGTCGATGTATCGATAAAGTACAATGTTGTGTGCCAGCAGACAGACTTGCGACATCTTCGGGTAGTATTTAAAAAGGAACCATTCAGCAATGTATGTAGGGGTATCTCCAATAACTGAGGCGACGTTTTAACATTGCAAGCGCTTTGTGGGCATTGGTCTGATGTAAAACATTGTCGATGTATCGATAAACTGCAATGTTGTGTGCCAGCAGACCGATTTTGGACATTTTCGGGTAGTATTTAAAAAGGAACCATTCAGCAATGTATGTAGGGGTATCTCCAATAACTGAGCCGACGTTTTAACATTGCAAGGGCTCTGTAGGCATTGGTCTGATGTAAAACATTGTCGATGTATCGATAAAGTACAATGTTGTGTGCCAGCAGACAGACTTGCGACATCTTCGGGTAGTATTTAAAAAGGAACCATTCAGCAACGTATGTAGGGGTATCTCCAATAACTGAGGCGACGTTTTAACATTGCAGGCGTTTGTGGGCATTGGTCTGATGTAAAACATTGTCGATGTATCGATAAACTGCAATGTTGTGTGCCAGCAGAACGATTTTGTACATTTTCGGGTAGTTTTAAAGGAACCATTCAGCAACGTATGTAGGGGCATCTCCAATAACTGAGGCGACGTTTTAACATTGCAGGCGTTTGTGGGCATTGGTCTGATGTAAAACATTGTCGATGTATCGATAAAGCACAATGTTGTGTGCCAGCAGACCGACTTTGGACATTTTCGGGTAGTATTAAAGGAATCATTCAGCAACGTATGTAGGGGTATCTCCAATAACTGAGGCGACGTTTTAACATTGCAAGCGCTTTGTCGGCATTGGTCTGATGTAAAACATTGTCGATGTATCGATAAAGTACAATGTTGTGTGCCAGCAGACAGACTTGCGACATCTTCGGGTAGTACTTAAAAAGGAACCATTCAGCAACGTATGTAGGGGTATCTCCAATAACTGAGGCGACGTTTTAACATTGCAGGCGTTTGTGGGCATTGGTCTGATGTAAAACATTGTCGATGTATCGATAAAGTACAATGTTGTGTGCCAGCAGACAGACTTGCGACATCTTCGGGTAGTACTTAAAAAGGAACCATTCAGCAACGTATGTAGGGGTATCTCCAATAACTGAGGCGACGTTTTAACATTGCAGGCGTTTGTGGGCATTGGTCTGATGTAAAACATTGTCGATGTATCGATAAAGTACAATGTTGTGTGCCAGCAGACAGACTTGCGACATCTTCGGGTAGTACTTAAAAAGGAACCATTCAGCAACGTATGTAGGGGTATCTCCAATAACTGAGGCGACGTTTTAACATTGCAGGCGTTTGTGGACATTGGTCTGATGTAAAACATTGTCGATGTATCGATAAAGTACAATGTTGTGTGCCAGCAGACAGACTTGCGACATCTTCGGGTAGTATTTAAAAAGGAACCATTCAGCAACGTATGTAGGGGTATCTCCAATAACTGAGGCGACGTTTTAACATTGCAGGCGTTTGTGGGCATTGGTCTGATGTAAAACATTGTCGATGTATCGATAAACTGCAATGTTGTGTGCCAGCAGAACGATTTTGGACATTTTCGGGTAGTATTAAAGGAACCATTCAGCAACGTATGTAGGGCTATCTCCAATAACTGAGCCGACGTTTTAACATTGCAAGGGCTCTGTAGGCATTGGTCTGATGTAAAACATTGTCGATGTATCGATAAAGTACAATGTTGTGTGCCAGCAGACAGACTTGCGACATCTTCGGGTAGTATTTAAAAAGGAACCATTCAGCAACGTATGTAGGGGTATCTCCAATAACTGAGGCGACGTTTTAACATTGCAGGCGTTTGTGGGCATTGGTCTGATGTAAAACATTGTCGATGTATCGATAAACTGCAATGTTGTGTGCCAGCAGAACGATTTTGGACATTTTCGGGTAGTTTTAAAGGAACCATTCAGCAACGTATGTAGGGGTATCTCCAATAACTGAGGCGACGTTTTAACATTGCAGGCGTTTGTGGGCATTGGTCTGATGTAAAACATTGTCGATGTATCGATAAAGTACAATGTTGTGTGCCAGCAGACAGACTTGCGACATCTTCGGGTAGTACTTAAAAAGGAACCATTCAGCAACGTATGTAGGGGTATCTCCAATAACTGAGGCGACGTTTTAACATTGCAGGCGTTTGTGGACATTGGTCTGATGTAAAACATTGTCGATGTATCGATAAAGTACAATGTTGTGTGCCAGCAGACAGACTTGCGACATCTTCGGGTAGTATTTAAAAAGGAACCATTCAGCAATGTATGTAGGGGTATCTCCAATAACTGAGGCGACGTTTTAACATTGCAAGCGCTTTGTGGGCATTGGTCTGATGTAAAACATTGTCGATGTATCGATAAACTGCAATGTTGTGTGCCAGCAGACCGATTTTGGACATTTTCGGGTAGTATTTAAAAAGGAACCATTCAGCAACGTATGTAGGGGTATCTCCAATAACTGAGCCGACGTTTTAACATTGCAGGCGTTTGTGGACATTGGTCTGATGTAAAACATTGTCGATGTATCGATAAAGTACAATGTTGTGTGCCAGCAGACAGACTTGCGACATCTTCGGGTAGTATTTAAAAAGGAACCATTCAGCAATGTATGTAGGGGTATCTCCAATAACTGAGGCGACGTTTTAACATTGCAAGCGCTTTGTGGGCATTGGTCTGATGTAAAACATTGTCGATGTATCGATAAACTGCAATGTTGTGTGCCAGCAGACCGATTTTGGACATTTTCGGGTAGTATTTAAAAAGGAACCATTCAGCAATGTATGTAGGGGTATCTCCAATAACTGAGCCGACGTTTTAACATTGCAAGGGCTCTGTAGGCATTGGTCTGATGTAAAACATTGTCGATGTATCGATAAAGTACAATGTTGTGTGCCAGCAGACAGACTTGCGACATCTTCGGGTAGTATTTAAAAAGGAACCATTCAGCAACGTATGTAGGGGTATCTCCAATAACTGAGGCGACGTTTTAACATTGCAGGCGTTTGTGGGCATTGGTCTGATGTAAAACATTGTCGATGTATCGATAAACTGCAATGTTGTGTGCCAGCAGAACGATTTTGTACATTTTCGGGTAGTTTTAAAGGAACCATTCAGCAACGTATGTAGGGGCATCTCCAATAACTGAGGCGACGTTTTAACATTGCAGGCGTTTGTGGGCATTGGTCTGATGTAAAACATTGTCGATGTATCGATAAAGCACAATGTTGTGTGCCAGCAGACCGATTTTGGACATTTTCGGGTAGTATTAAAGGAATCATTCAGCAACGTATGTAGGGGTATCTCCAATAACTGAGGCGACGTTTTAACATTGCAAGCGCTTTGTCGGCATTGGTCTGATGTAAAACATTGTCGATGTATCGATAAAGTACAATGTTGTGTGCCAGCAGACAGACTTGCGACATCTTCGGGTAGTACTTAAAAAGGAACCATTCAGCAACGTATGTAGGGGTATCTCCAATAACTGAGGCGACGTTTTAACATTGCAGGCGTTTGTGGGCATTGGTCTGATGTAAAACATTGTCGATGTATCGATAAAGTACAATGTTGTGTGCCAGCAGACAGACTTGCGACATCTTCGGGTAGTACTTAAAAAGGAACCATTCAGCAACGTATGTAGGGGTATCTCCAATAACTGAGGCGACGTTTTAACATTGCAGGCGTTTGTGGGCATTGGTCTGATGTAAAACATTGTCGATGTATCGATAAAGTACAATGTTGTGTGCCAGCAGACAGACTTGCGACATCTTCGGGTAGTACTTAAAAAGGAACCATTCAGCAACGTATGTAGGGGTATCTCCAATAACTGAGGCGACGTTTTAACATTGCAGGCGTTTGTGGACATTGGTCTGATGTAAAACATTGTCGATGTATCGATAAAGTACAATGTTGTGTGCCAGCAGACAGACTTGCGACATCTTCGGGTAGTATTTAAAAAGGAACCATTCAGCAACGTATGTAGGGGTATCTCCAATAACTGAGGCGACGTTTTAACATTGCAGGCGTTTGTGGGCATTGGTCTGATGTAAAACATTGTCGATGTATCGATAAACTGCAATGTTGTGTGCCAGCAGAACGATTTTGGACATTTTCGGGTAGTATTAAAGGAACCATTCAGCAACGTATGTAGGGCTATCTCCAATAACTGAGCCGACGTTTTAACATTGCAAGGGCTCTGTAGGCATTGGTCTGATGTAAAACATTGTCGATGTATCGATAAAGTACAATGTTGTGTGCCAGCAGACAGACTTGCGACATCTTCGGGTAGTATTTAAAAAGGAACCATTCAGCAACGTATGTAGGGGTATCTCCAATAACTGAGGCGACGTTTTAACATTGCAGGCGTTTGTGGGCATTGGTCTGATGTAAAACATTGTCGATGTATCGATAAACTGCAATGTTGTGTGCCAGCAGAACGATTTTGGACATTTTCGGGTAGTTTTAAAGGAACCATTCAGCAACGTATGTAGGGGTATCTCCAATAACTGAGGCGACGTTTTAACATTGCAGGCGTTTGTGGGCATTGGTCTGATGTAAAACATTGTCGATGTATCGATAAAGTACAATGTTGTGTGCCAGCAGACAGACTTGCGACATCTTCGGGTAGTATTTAAAAAGGAACCATTCAGCAACGTATGTAGGGGTATCTCCAATAACTGAGGCGACGTTTTAACATTGCAGGCGTTTCTGGGCATTGGTCTGATGTAAAACATTGTCGATGTATCGATAAACTGCAATGTTGTGTGCCAGCAGACCGATTTTGGACATTTTCGGGTAGTATTTAAAAAGGAACCATTCAGCAATGTATGTAGGGGTATCTCCAATAACTGAGGCGACGTTTTAACATTGCAAGGGCTCTGTAGGCATTGGTCTGATGTAAAACATTGTCGATGTATCGATAAAGTACAATGTTGTGTGCCAGCAGACAGACTTGCGACATCTTCGGGTAGTATTTAAAAAGGAACCATTCAGCAACGTATGTAGGGGTATCTCCAATAACTGAGGCGACGTTTTAACATTGCAGGCGTTTGTGGGCATTGGTCTGATGTAAAACATTGTCGATGTATCGATAAAGTACAATGTTGTGTGCCAGCAGACAGACTTGCGACATCTTCGGGTAGTACTTAAAAAGGAACCATTCAGCAACGTATGTAGGGGTATCTCCAATAACTGAGGCGACGTTTTAACATTGCAGGCGTTTGTGGGCATTGGTCTGATGTAAAACATTGTCGATGTATCGATAAAGTACAATGTTGTGTGCCAGCAGACAGACTTGCGACATCTTCGGGTAGTATTTAAAAAGGAACCATTCAGCAACGTATGTAGGGGTATCTCCAATAACTGAGGCGACGTTTTAACATTGCAGGCGTTTGTGGGCATTGGTCTGATGTAAAACATTGTCGATGTATCGATAAACTGCAATGTTGTGTGCCAGCAGAACGATTTTGGACATTTTCGGGTAGTATTAAAGGAACCATTCAGCAACGTATGTAGGGCTATCTCCAATAACTGAGCCGACGTTTTAACATTGCAAGGGCTCTGTAGGCATTGGTCTGATGTAAAACATTGTCGATGTATCGATAAAGTACAATGTTGTGTGCCAGCAGACAGACTTGCGACATCTTCGGGTAGTATTTAAAAAGGAACCATTCAGCAACGTATGTAGGGGTATCTCCAATAACTGAGGCGACGTTTTAACATTGCAGGCGTTTGTGGGCATTGGTCTGATGTAAAACATTGTCGATGTATCGATAAACTGCAATGTTGTGTGCCAGCAGAACGATTTTGGACATTTTCGGGTAGTTTTAAAGGAACCATTCAGCAACGTATGTAGGGGTATCTCCAATAACTGAGGCGACGTTTTAACATTGCAGGCGTTTGTGGGCATTGGTCTGATGTAAAACATTGTCGATGTATCGATAAAGCACAATGTTGTGTGCCAGCAGACCGATTTTGGACATTTTCGGGTAGTATTAAAGGAATCATTCAGCAACGTATGTAGGGGTATCTCCAATAACTGAGGCGACGTTTTAACATTGCAAGCGCTTTGTAGGCATTGGTCTGATGTAAAACATTGTCGATGTATCGATAAAGTACAATGTTGTGTGCCAGCAGACAGACTTGCGACATCATCGGGTAGTACTTAAAAAGGAACCATTCAGCAACGTATGTAGGGCTATCTCCAATAACTGAGGCGACGTTTTAACATTGCAAGCGCTTTGTAGGCATTGGTCTGATGTAAAACATTGTCGATGTATCGATAAAGTACAATGTTGTGTGCCAGCAGACAGACTTGCGACATCTTCGGGTAGTACTTAAAAAGGAACCATTCAGCAACGTATGTAGGGGTATCTCCAATAACTGAGGCGACGTTTTAACATTGCAGGCGTTTGTGGGCATTGGTCTGATGTAAAACATTGTCGATGTATCGATAAAGTACAATGTTGTGTGCCAGCAGACAGACTTGCGACATCTTCGGGTAGTACTTAAAAAGGAACCATTCAGCAACGTATGTAGGGGTATCTCCAATAACTGAGGCGACGTTTTAACATTGCAGGCGTTTGTGGACATTGGTCTGATGTAAAACATTGTCGATGTATCGATAAAGTACAATGTTGTGTGCCAGCAGACAGACTTGCGACATCTTCGGGTAGTATTTAAAAAGGAACCATTCAGCAATGTATGTAGGGGTATCTCCAATAACTGAGGCGACGTTTTAACATTGCAAGCGCTTTGTGGGCATTGGTCTGATGTAAAACATTGTCGATGTATCGATAAACTGCAATGTTGTGTGCCAGCAGACCGATTTTGGACATTTTCGGGTAGTATTTAAAAAGGAACCATTCAGCAATGTATGTAGGGGTATCTCCAATAACTGAGCCGACGTTTTAACATTGCAAGGGCTCTGTAGGCATTGGTCTGATGTAAAACATTGTCGATGTATCGATAAAGTACAATGTTGTGTGCCAGCAGACAGACTTGCGACATCTTCGGGTAGTATTTAAAAAGGAACCATTCAGCAACGTATGTAGGGGTATCTCCAATAACTGAGGCGACGTTTTAACATTGCAGGCGTTTGTGGGCATTGGTCTGATGTAAAACATTGTCGATGTATCGATAAACTGCAATGTTGTGTGCCAGCAGAACGATTTTGGACATTTTCGGGTAGTTTTAAAGGAACCATTCAGCAACGTATGTAGGGGTATCTCCAATAACTGAGGCGACGTTTTAACATTGCAAGCGCTTTGTAGGCATTGGTCTGATGTAAAACATTGTCGATGTATCGATAAAGTACAATGTTGTGTGCCAGCAGACAGACTTGCGACATCTTCGGGTAGTACTTAAAAAGGAACCATTCAGCAACGTATGTAGGGGTATCTCCAATAACTGAGGCGACGTTTTAACATTGCAGGCGTTTGTGGGCATTGGTCTGATGTAAAACATTGTCGATGTATCGATAAAGTACAATGTTGTGTGCCAGCAGACAGACTTGCGACATCTTCGGGTAGTACTTAAAAAGGAACCATTCAGCAACGTATGTAGGGGTATCTCCAATAACTGAGGCGACGTTTTAACATTGCAGGCGTTTGTGGGCATTGGTCTGATGTAAAACATTGTCGATGTATCGATAAAGTACAATGTTGTGTGCCAGCAGACAGACTTGCGACATCTTCGGGTAGTATTTAAAAAGGAACCATTCAGCAACGTATGTAGGGGTATCTCCAATAACTGAGGCGACGTTTTAACATTGCAGGCGTTTGTGGGCATTGGTCTGATGTAAAACATTGTCGATGTATCGATAAACTGCAATGTTGTGTGCCAGCAGAACGATTTTGGACATTTTCGGGTAGTATTAAAGGAACCATTCAGCAACGTATGTAGGGGTATCTCCAATAACTGAGCCGACGTTTTAACATTGCAAGGGCTCTGTAGGCATTGGTCTGATGTAAAACATTGTCGATGTATCGATAAAGTACAATGTTGTGTGCCAGCAGACAGACTTGCGACATCTTCGGGTAGTACTTAAAAAGGAACCATTCAGCAACGTATGTAGGGGTATCTCCAATAACTGAGGCGACGTTTTAACATTGCAGGCGTTTGTGGGCATTGGTCTGATGTAAAACATTGTCGATGTATCGATAAAGTACAATGTTGTGTGCCAGCAGACAGACTTGCGACATCTTCGGGTAGTATTTAAAAAGGAACCATTCAGCAACGTATGTAGGGGTATCTCCAATAACTGAGGCGACGTTTTAACATTGCAGGCGTTTGTGGGCATTGGTCTGATGTAAAACATTGTCGATGTATCGATAAACTGCAATGTTGTGTGCCAGCAGAACGATTTTGGACATTTTCGGGTAGTATTAAAGGAACCATTCAGCAACGTATGTAGGGGTATCTCCAATAACTGAGGCGACGTTTTAACATTGCAGGCGTTTGTGGGCATTGGTCTGATGTAAAACATTGTCGATGTATCGATAAACTGCAATGTTGTGTGCCAGCAGAACGATTTTGGACATTTTCGGGTAGTATTAAAGGAACCATTCAGCAACGTATGTAGGGGTATCTCCAATAACTGAGCCGACGTTTTAACATTGCAAGGGCTCTGTAGGCATTGGTCTGATGTAAAACATTGTCGATGTATCGATAAAGTACAATGTTGTGTGCCAGCAGACAGACTTGCGACATCTTCGGGTAGTATTTAAAAAGGAACCATTCAGCAACGTATGTAGGGGTATCTCCAATAACTGAGGCGACGTTTTAACATTGCAGGCGTTTGTGGGCATTGGTCTGATGTAAAACATTGTCGATGTATCGATAAACTGCAATGTTGTGTGCCAGCAGAACGATTTTGGACATTTTCGGGTAGTTTTAAAGGAACCATTCAGCAACGTATGTAGGGGTATCTCCAATAACTGAGGCGACGTTTTAACATTGCAGGCGTTTGTGGGCATTGGTCTGATGTAAAACATTGTCGATGTATCGATAAAGCACAATGTTGTGTGCCAGCAGACCGATTTTGGACATTTTCGGGTAGTATTAAAGGAATCATTCAGCAACGTATGTAGGGGTATCTCCAATAACTGAGCCGACGTTTTAACATTGCAAGGGCTCTGTAGGCATTGGTCTGATGTAAAACATTGTCGATGTATCGATAAAGTACAATGTTGTGTGCCAGCAGACAGACTTGCGACATCTTCGGGTAGTATTTAAAAAGGAACCATTCAGCAACGTATGTAGGGGTATCTCCAATAACTGAGGCGACGTTTTAACATTGCAGGCGTTTGTGGGCATTGGTCTGATGTAAAACATTGTCGATGTATCGATAAACTGCAATGTTGTGTGCCAGCAGAACGATTTTGGACATTTTCGGGTAGTTTTAAAGGAACCATTCAGCAACGTATGTAGGGGTATCTCCAATAACTGAGGCGACGTTTTAACATTGCAGGCGTTTGTGGGCATTGGTCTGATGTAAAACATTGTCGATGTATCGATAAAGCACAATGTTGTGTGCCAGCAGACCGATTTTGGACATTTTCGGGTAGTATTAAAGGAATCATTCAGCAACGTATGTAGGGGTATCTCCAATAACTGAGGCGACGTTTTAACATTGCAAGCGCTTTGTAGGCATTGGTCTGATGTAAAACATTGTCGATGTATCGATAAAGTACAATGTTGTGTGCCAGCAGACAGACTTGCGACATCATCGGGTAGTACTTAAAAAGGAACCATTCAGCAACGTATGTAGGGCTATCTCCAATAACTGAGGCGACGTTTTAACATTGCAAGCGCTTTGTAGGCATTGGTCTGATGTAAAACATTGTCGATGTATCGATAAAGTACAATGTTGTGTGCCAGCAGACAGACTTGCGACATCTTCGGGTAGTACTTAAAAAGGAACCATTCAGCAACGTATGTAGGGGTATCTCCAATAACTGAGGCGACGTTTTAACATTGCAGGCGTTTGTGGGCATTGGTCTGATGTAAAACATTGTCGATGTATCGATAAAGTACAATGTTGTGTGCCAGCAGACAGACTTGCGACATCTTCGGGTAGTACTTAAAAAGGAACCATTCAGCAACGTATGTAGGGGTATCTCCAATAACTGAGGCGACGTTTTAACATTGCAAGCGCTTTGTGGGCATTGGTCTGATGTAAAACATTGTCGATGTATCGATAAACTGCAATGTTGTGTGCCAGCAGACCGATTTTGGACATTTTCGGGTAGTATTTAAAAAGGAACCATTCAGCAATGTATGTAGGGGTATCTCCAATAACTGAGCCGACGTTTTAACATTGCAAGGGCTCTGTAGGCATTGGTCTGATGTAAAACATTGTCGATGTATCGATAAAGTACAATGTTGTGTGCCAGCAGACAGACTTGCGACATCTTCGGGTAGTATTTAAAAAGGAACCATTCAGCAACGTATGTAGGGGTATCTCCAATAACTGAGGCGACGTTTTAACATTGCAGGCGTTTGTGGGCATTGGTCTGATGTAAAACATTGTCGATGTATCGATAAACTGCAATGTTGTGTGCCAGTAGAACGATTTTGGACATTTTCGGGTAGTTTTAAAGGAACCATTCAGCAACGTATGTAGGGGTATCTCCAATAACTGAGGCGACGTTTTAACATTGCAAGCGCTTTGTAGGCATTGGTCTGATGTAAAACATTGTCGATGTATCGATAAAGTACAATGTTGTGTGCCAGCAGACAGACTTGCGACATCTTCGGGTAGTACTTAAAAAGGAACCATTCAGCAACGTATGTAGGACTATCTCCAATAACTGAGGCGACGTTTTAACATTACAAGCGCTTTGTAGGCATTGGTCTGATGTAAAACATTGTCGATGTATCGATAAAGTACAATGTTGTGTGCCAGCAGACAGACTTGCGACATCTTCGGGTAGTACTTAAAAAGGAACCATTCAGCAACGTATGTAGGGGTATCTCCAATAACTGAGGCGACGTTTTAACATTGCAGGCGTTTGTGGGCATTGGTCTGATGTAAAACATTGTCGATGTATCGATAAAGTACAATGTTGTGTGCCAGCAGACAGACTTGCGACATCTTCGGGTAGTATTTAAAAAGGAACCATTCAGCAACGTATGTAGGGGTATCTCCAATAACTGAGGCGACGTTTTAACATTGCAGGCGTTTGTTGGCATTGGTCTGATGTAAAACATTGTCCATGTATCGATAAACTGCAATGTTGTGTGCCAGCAGACCGATTTTGGACATTTTCGGGTAGTATTTAAAAAGGAACCATTCAGCAATGTATGTAGGGGTATCTCCAATAACTGAGGCGACGTTTTAACATTGCAAGGGCTCTGTAGGCATTGGTCTGATGTAAAACATTGTCGATGTATCGATAAAGTACAATGTTGTGTGCCAGCAGACAGACTTGCGACATCTTCGGGTAGTATTTAAAAAGGAACCATTCAGCAACGTATGTAGGGGTATCTCCAATAACTGAGGCGACGTTTTAACATTGCAGGCGTTTGTGGGCATTGGTCTGATGTAAAACATTGTCGATGTATCGATAAAGTACAATGTTGTGTGCCAGCAGACAGACTTGCGACATCTTCGGGTAGTACTTAAAAAGGAACCATTCAGCAACGTATGTAGGGGTATCTCCAATAACTGAGGCGACGTTTTAACATTGCAGGCGTTTGTGGGCATTGGTCTGATGTAAAACATTGTCGATGTATCGATAAAGTACAATGTTGTGTGCCAGCAGACAGACTTGCGACATCTTCGGGTAGTATTTAAAAAGGAACCATTCAGCAACGTATGTAGGGGTATCTCCAATAACTGAGGCGACGTTTTAACATTGCAGGCGTTTGTGGGCATTGGTCTGATGTAAAACATTGTCGATGTATCGATAAACTGCAATGTTGTGTGCCAGCAGAACGATTTTGGACATTTTCGGGTAGTATTAAAGGAACCATTCAGCAACGTATGTAGGGGTATCTCCAATAACTGAGCCGACGTTTTAACATTGCAAGGGCTCTGTAGGCATTGGTCTGATGTAAAACATTGTCGATGTATCGATAAAGTACAATGTTGTGTGCCAGCAGACAGACTTGCGACATCTTCGGGTAGTATTTAAAAAGGAACCATTCAGCAACGTATGTAGGGGTATCTCCAATAACTGAGGCGACGTTTTAACATTGCAGGCGTTTGTGGGCATTGGTCTGATGTAAAACATTGTCGATGTATCGATAAACTGCAATGTTGTGTGCCAGCAGAACGATTTTGGACATTTTCGGGTAGTTTTAAAGGAACCATTCAGCAACGTATGTAGGGGTATCTCCAATAACTGAGGCGACGTTTTAACATTGCAGGCGTTTGTGGGCATTGGTCTGATGTAAAACATTGTCGATGTATCGATAAAGCACAATGTTGTGTGCCAGCAGACCGATTTTGGACATTTTCGGGTAGTATTAAAGGAATCATTCAGCAACGTATGTAGGGGTATCTCCAATAACTGAGGCGACGTTTTAACATTGCAAGCGCTTTGTAGGCATTGGTCTGATGTAAAACATTGTCGATGTATCGATAAAGTACAATGTTGTGTGCCAGCAGACAGACTTGCGACATCATCGGGTAGTACTTAAAAAGGAACCATTCAGCAACGTATGTAGGGCTATCTCCAATAACTGAGGCGACGTTTTAACATTGCAAGCGCTTTGTAGGCATTGGTCTGATGTAAAACATTGTCGATGTATCGATAAACTGCAATGTTGTGTGCCAGCAGAACGATTTTGGACATTTTCGGGTAGTTTTAAAGGAACCATTCAGCAACGTATGTAGGGGTATCTCCAATAACTGAGGCGACGTTTTAACATTGCAAGCGCTTTGTGGGCATTGGTCTGATGTAAAACATTGTCGATGTATCGATAAAGTACAATGTTGTGTGCCAGCAGACAGACTTGCGACATCTTCGGGTAGTACTTAAAAAGGAACCATTCAGCAACGTATGTAGGACTCTCTCCAATAACTGAGGCGACGTTTTAACATTACAAGCGCTTTGTAGGCATTGGTCTGATGTAAAACATTGTCGATGTATCGATAAAGTACAATGTTGTGTGCCAGCAGACAGACTTGCGACATCTTCGGGTAGTACTTAAAAAGGAACCATTCAGCAACGTATGTAGGGGTATCTCCAATAACTGAGGCGACGTTTTAACATTGCAGGCGTTTGTGGGCATTGGTCTGATGTAAAACATTGTCGATGTATCGATAAACTGCAATGTTGTGTGCCAGCAGAACGATTTTGGACATTTTCGGGTAGTTTTAAAGGAACCATTCAGCAACGTATGTAGGGGTATCTCCAATAACTGAGGCGACGTTTTAACATTGCAGGCGTTTGTGGGCATTGGTCTGATGTAAAACATTGTCGATGTATCGATAAACTGCAATGTTGTGTGCCAGCAGAACGATTTTTGACATTTTCGGGTAGTTTTAAAGGAACCATTCAGCAACGTATGTAGGGGTATCTCCAATAACTGAGGCGACGTTTTAACATTGCAGGCGTTTGTGGGCATTGGTCTGATGTAAAACATTGTCGATGTATCGATAAAGTACAATGTTGTGTGCCAGCAGACAGACTTGCGACATCTTCGGGTAGTACTTAAAAAGGAACCATTCAGCAACGTATGTAGGACTATCTCCAATAACTGAGGCGACGTTTTAACATTACAAGCGCTTTGTAGGCATTGGTCTGATGTAAAACATTGTCGATGTATCGATAAAGTACAATGTTGTGTGCCAGCAGACAGACTTGCGACATCTTCGGGTAGTACTTAAAAAGGAACCATTCAGCAACGTATGTAGGGGTATCTCCAATAACTGAGGCGACGTTTTAACATTGCAGGCGTTTGTGGGCATTGGTCTGATGTAAAACATTGTCGATGTATCGATAAACTGCAATGTTGTGTGCCAGCAGAACGATTTTTGACATTTTCGGGTAGTTTTAAAGGAACCATTCAGCAACGTATGTAGGGGTATCTCCAATAACTGAGGCGACGTTTTAACATTGCAAGCGCTTTGTGGGCATTGGTCTGATGTAAAACATTGTCGATGTATCGATAAAGTACAATGTTGTGTGCCAGCAGACAGACTTGCGACATCTTCGGGTAGTACTTAAAAAGGAACCATTCAGCAACGTATGTAGGGGTATCTCCAATAACTGAGGCGACGTTTTAACATTGCAGGCGTTTGTGGGCATTGGTCTGATGTAAAACATTGTCGATGTATCGATAAACTGCAATGTTGTGTGCCAGCAGAACGATTTTTGACATTTTCGGGTAGTTTTAAAGGAACCATTCAGCAACGTATGTAGGGGTATCTCCAATAACTGAGGCGACGTTTTAACATTGCAGGCGTTTGTGGGCATTGGTCTGATGTAAAACATTGTCGATGTATCGATAAAGTACAATGTTGTGTGCCAGCAGACAGACTTGCGACATCTTCGGGTAGTATTTAAAAAGGAACCATTCAGCAACGTATGTAGGGGTATCTCCAATAACTGAGGCGACGTTTTAACATTGCAGGCGTTTGTGGGCATTGGTCTGATGTAAAACATTGTCGATGTATCGATAAAGTACAATGTTGTGTGCCAGCAGACAGACTTGCGACATCTTCGGGTAGTACTTAAAAAGGAACCATTCAGCAACGTATGTAGGGGTATCTCCAACAACTGAGGCGACGTTTTAACATTGCAGGCGTTTGTGGGCATTGGTCTGATGTAAAACATTGTCGATGTATCGATAAAGTACAATGTTGTGTGCCAGCAGACAGACTTGCGACATCTTCGGGTAGTATTTAAAAAGGAACCATTCAGCAACGTATGTAGGGGTATCTCCAATAACTGAGGCGACGTTTTAACATTGCAGGCGTTTGTGGGCATTGGTCTGATGTAAAACATTGTCGATGTATCGATAAACTGCAATGTTGTGTGCCAGCAGAACGATTTTGGACATTTTCGGGTAGTATTAAAGGAACCATTCAGCAACGTATGTAGGGCTATCTCCAATAACTGAGCCGACGTTTTAACATTGCAAGGGCTCTGTAGGCATTGGTCTGATGTAAAACATTGTCGATGTATCGATAAAGTACAATGTTGTGTGCCAGCAGACAGACTTGCGACATCTTCGGGTAGTATTTAAAAAGGAACCATTCAGCAACGTATGTAGGGGTATCTCCAATAACTGAGGCGACGTTTTAACATTGCAGGCGTTTGTGGGCATTGGTCTGATGTAAAACATTGTCGATGTATCGATAAACTGCAATGTTGTGTGCCAGCAGAACGATTTTGGACATTTTCGGGTAGTTTTAAAGGAACCATTCAGCAACGTATGTAGGGGTATCTCCAATAACTGAGGCGACGTTTTAACATTGCAGGCGTTTGTGGGCATTGGTCTGATGTAAAACATTGTCGATGTATCGATAAAGTACAATGTTGTGTGCCAGCAGACAGACTTGCGACATCTTCGGGTAGTATTTAAAAAGGAACCATTCAGCAACGTATGTAGGGGTATCTCCAATAACTGAGGCGACGTTTTAACATTGCAAGCGCTTTGTAGGCATTGGTCTGATGTAAAACATTGTCGATGTATCGATAAAGTACAATGTTGTGTGCCAGCAGACAGACTTGCGACATCATCGGGTAGTACTTAAAAAGGAACCATTCAGCAACGTATGTAGGGCTATCTCCAATAACTGAGGCGACGTTTTAACATTGCAAGCGCTTTGTAGGCATTGGTCTGATGTAAAACATTGTCGATGTATCGATAAAGTACAATGTTGTGTGCCAGCAGACAGACTTGCGACATCTTCGGGTAGTACTTAAAAAGGAACCATTCAGCAACGTATGTAGGGGTATCTCCAATAACTGAGGCGACGTTTTAACATTGCAGGCGTTTGTGGGCATTGGTCTGATGTAAAACATTGTCGATGTATCGATAAAGTACAATGTTGTGTGCCAGCAGACAGACTTGCGACATCTTCGGGTAGTACTTAAAAAGGAACCATTCAGCAACGTATGTAGGGGTATCTCCAATAACTGAGGCGACGTTTTAACATTGCAGGCGTTTGTGGACATTGGTCTGATGTAAAACATTGTCGATGTATCGATAAAGTACAATGTTGTGTGCCAGCAGACAGACTTGCGACATCTTCGGGTAGTATTTAAAAAGGAACCATTCAGCAACGTATGTAGGGGTATCTCCAATAACTGAGGCGACGTTTTAACATTGCAGGCGTTTGTGGGCATTGGTCTGATGTAAAACATTGTCGATGTATCGATAAACTGCAATGTTGTGTGCCAGCAGAACGATTTTGGACATTTTCGGGTAGTTTTAAAGGAACCATTCAGCAACGTATGTAGGGGTATCTCCAATAACTGAGGCGACGTTTTAACATTGCAAGCGCTTTGTAGGCATTGGTCTGATGTAAAACATTGTCGATGTATCGATAAAGTACAATGTTGTGTGCCAGCAGACAGACTTGCGACATCTTCGGGTAGTACTTAAAAAGGAACCATTCAGCAACGTATGTAGGACTATCTCCAATAACTGAGGCGACGTTTTAACATTACAAGCGCTTTGTAGGCATTGGTCTGATGTAAAACATTGTCGATGTATCGATAAAGTACAATGTTGTGTGCCAGCAGACAGACTTGCGACATCTTCGGGTAGTACTTAAAAAGGAACCATTCAGCAACGTATGTAGGGGTATCTCCAATAACTGAGGCGACGTTTTAACATTGCAGGCGTTTGTGGGCATTGGTCTGATGTAAAACATTGTCGATGTATCGATAAAGTACAATGTTGTGTGCCAGCAGACAGACTTGCGACATCTTCGGGTAGTATTTAAAAAGGAACCATTCAGCAACGTATGTAGGGGTATCTCCAATAACTGAGGCGACGTTTTAACATTGCAGGCGTTTGTTGGCATTGGTCTGATGTAAAACATTGTCCATGTATCGATAAACTGCAATGTTGTGTGCCAGCAGACCGATTTTGGACATTTTCGGGTAGTATTTAAAAAGGAACCATTCAGCAATGTATGTAGGGGTATCTCCAATAACTGAGGCGACGTTTTAACATTGCAAGGGCTCTGTAGGCATTGGTCTGATGTAAAACATTGTCGATGTATCGATAAAGTACAATGTTGTGTGCCAGCAGACAGACTTGCGACATCTTCGGGTAGTATTTAAAAAGGAACCATTCAGCAACGTATGTAGGGGTATCTCCAATAACTGAGGCGACGTTTTAACATTGCAGGCGTTTGTGGGCATTGGTCTGATGTAAAACATTGTCGATGTATCGATAAAGTACAATGTTGTGTGCCAGCAGACAGACTTGCGACATCTTCGGGTAGTACTTAAAAAGGAACCATTCAGCAACGTATGTAGGGGTATCTCCAATAACTGAGGCGACGTTTTAACATTGCAGGCGTTTGTGGGCATTGGTCTGATGTAAAACATTGTCGATGTATCGATAAAGTACAATGTTGTGTGCCAGCAGACAGACTTGCAACATCTTCGGGTAGTATTTAAAAAGGAACCATTCAGCAACGTATGTAGGGGTATCTCCAATAACTGAGGCGACGTTTTAACATTGCAGGCGTTTGTGGGCATTGGTCTGATGTAAAACATTGTCGATGTATCGATAAACTGCAATGTTGTGTGCCAGCAGAACGATTTTGGACATTTTCGGGTAGTATTAAAGGAACCATTCAGCAACGTATGTAGGGGTATCTCCAATAACTGAGCCGACGTTTTAACATTGCAAGGGCTCTGTAGGCATTGGTCTGATGTAAAACATTGTCGATGTATCGATAAAGTACAATGTTGTGTGCCAGCAGACAGACTTGCGACATCTTCGGGTAGTATTTAAAAAGGAACCATTCAGCAACGTATGTAGGGGTATCTCCAATAACTGAGGCGACGCTTTAACATTGCAGGCGTTTGTGGGCATTGGTCTGATGTAAAACATTGTCGATGTATCGATAAACTGCAATGTTGTGTGCCAGCAGAACGATTTTGGACATTTTCGGGTAGTTTTAAAGGAACCATTCAGCAACGTATGTAGGGGTATCTCCAATAACTGAGGCGACGTTTTAACATTGCAGGCGTTTGTGGGCATTGGTCTGATGTAAAACATTGTCGATGTATCGATAAAGCACAATGTTGTGTGCCAGCAGACCGATTTTGGACATTTTCGGGTAGTATTAAAGGAATCATTCAGCAACGTATGTAGGGGTATCTCCAATAACTGAGGCGACGTTTTAACATTGCAAGCGCTTTGTAGGCATTGGTCTGATGTAAAACATTGTCGATGTATCGATAAAGTACAATGTTGTGTGCCAGCAGACAGACTTGCGACATCATCGGGTAGTACTTAAAAAGGAACCATTCAGCAACGTATGTAGGGCTATCTCCAATAACTGAGGCGACGTTTTAACATTGCAAGCGCTTTGTAGGCATTGGTCTGATGTAAAACATTGTCGATGTATCGATAAACTGCAATGTTGTGTGCCAGCAGAACGATTTTGGACATTTTCGGGTAGTTTTAAAGGAACCATTCAGCAACGTATGTAGGGGTATCTCCAATAACTGAGGCGACGTTCTAACATTGCAAGCGCTTTGTGGACATTGGTCTGATGTAAAACATTGTCGATGTATCGATAAAGTACAATGTTGTGTGCCAGCAGACAGACTTGCGACATCTTCGGGTAGTACTTAAAAAGGAACCATTCAGCAACGTATGTAGGACTATCTCCAATAACTGAGGCGACGTTTTAACATTACAAGCGCTTTGTAGGCATTGGTCTGATGTAAAACATTGTCGATGTATCGATAAAGTACAATGTTGTGTGCCAGCAGACAGACTTGCGACATCTTCGGGTAGTACTTAAAAAGGAACCATTCAGCAACGTATGTAGGGGTATCTCCAATAACTGAGGCGACGTTTTAACATTGCAGGCGTTTGTGGGCATTGGTCTGATGTAAAACATTGTCGATGTATCGATAAACTGCAATGTTGTGTGCCAGCAGAACGATTTTTGACATTTTCGGGTAGTTTTAAAGGAACCATTCAGCAACGTATGTAGGGGTATCTCCAATAACTGAGGCGACGTTTTAACATTGCAAGCGCTTTGTGGGCATTGGTCTGATGTAAAACATTGTCGATGTATCGATAAAGTACAATGTTGTGTGCCAGCAGACAGACTTGCGACATCTTCGGGTAGTATTTAAAAAGGAACCATTCAGCAACGTATGTAGGGGTATCTCCAATAACTGAGGCGACGTTTTAACATTGCAGGCGTTTGTTGGCATTGGTCTGATGTAAAACATTGTCCATGTATCGATAAACTGCAATGTTGTGTGCCAGCAGACCGATTTTGGACATTTTCGGGTAGTATTTAAAAAGGAACCATTCAGCAATGTATGTAGGGGTATCTCCAATAACTGAGGCGACGTTTTAACATTGCAAGGGCTCTGTAGGCATTGGTCTGATGTAAAACATTGTCGATGTATCGATAAAGTACAATGTTGTGTGCCAGCAGACAGACTTGCGACATCTTCGGGTAGTATTTAAAAAGGAACCATTCAGCAACGTATGTAGGGGTATCTCCAATAACTGAGGCGACGTTTTAACATTGCAGGCGTTTGTGGGCATTGGTCTGATGTAAAACATTGTCGATGTATCGATAAAGTACAATGTTGTGTGCCAGCAGACAGACTTGCGACATCTTCGGGTAGTACTTAAAAAGGAACCATTCAGCAACGTATGTAGGACTATCTCCAATAACTGAGGCGACGTTTTAACATTACAAGCGCTTTGTAGGCATTGGTCTGATGTAAAACATTGTCGATGTATCGATAAAGTACAATGTTGTGTGCCAGCAGACAGACTTGCGACATCTTCGGGTAGTACTTAAAAAGGAACCATTCAGCAACGTATGTAGGGGTATCTCCAATAACTGAGGCGACGTTTTAACATTGCAGGCGTTTGTGGGCATTGGTCTGATGTAAAACATTGTCGATGTATCGATAAACTGCAATGTTGTGTGCCAGCAGAACGATTTTTGACATTTTCGGGTAGTTTTAAAGGAACCATTCAGCAACGTATGTAGGGGTATCTCCAATAACTGAGGCGACGTTTTAACATTGCAAGCGCTTTGTGGGCATTGGTCTGATGTAAAACATTGTCGATGTATCGATAAAGTACAATGTTGTGTGCCAGCAGACAGACTTGCGACATCTTCGGGTAGTACTTAAAAAGGAACCATTCAGCAACGTATGTAGGACTATCTCCAATAACTGAGGCGACGTTTTAACATTACAAGCGCTTTGTAGGCATTGGTCTGATGTAAAACATTGTCGATGTATCGATAAAGTACAATGTTGTGTGCCAGCAGACAGACTTGCGACATCTTCGGGTAGTACTTAAAAAGGAACCATTCAGCAACGTATGTAGGGGTATCTCCAATAACTGAGGCGACGTTTTAACATTGCAGGCGTTTGTGGGCATTGGTCTGATGTAAAACATTGTCGATGTATCGATAAAGTACAATGTTGTGTGCCAGCAGACAGACTTGCGACATCTTCGGGTAGTATTTAAAAAGGAACCATTCAGCAACGTATGTAGGGGTATCTCCAATAACTGAGGCGACGTTTTAACATTGCAAGCGTTTGTTGGCATTGGTCTGATGTAAAACATTGTCAATGTATCGATAAACTGCAATGTTGTGTGCCAGCAGACCGATTTTGGACATTTTCGGGTAGTATTTAAAAAGGAACCATTCAGCAATGTATGTAGGGGTATCTCCAATAACTGAGGCGACGTTTTAACATTGCAAGGGCTCTGTAGGCATTGGTCTGATGTAAAACATTGTCGATGTATCGATAAAGTACAATGTTGTGTGCCAGCAGACAGACTTGCGACATCTTCGGGTAGTATTTAAAAAGGAACCATTCAGCAACGTATGTAGGGGTATCTCCAATAACTGAGGCGACGTTTTAACATTGCAGGCGTTTGTGGGCATTGGTCTGATGTAAAACATTGTCGATGTATCGATAAAGTACAATGTTGTGTGCCAGCAGACAGACTTGCGACATCTTCGGGTAGTACTTAAAAAGGAACCATTCAGCAACGTATGTAGGGGTATCTCCAATAACTGAGGCGACGTTTTAACATTGCAGGCGTTTGTGGGCATTGGTCTGATGTAAAACATTGTCGATGTATCGATAAAGTACAATGTTGTGTGCCAGCAGACAGACTTGCGACATCTTCGGGTAGTATTTAAAAAGGAACCATTCAGCAACGTATGTAGGGCTATCTCCAATAACTGAGGCGACGTTTTAACATTGCAGGCGTTTGTGGGCATTGGTCTGATGTAAAACATTGTCGATGTATCGATAAACTGCAATGTTGTGTGCCAGCAGAACGATTTTGGACATTTTCGGGTAGTATTAAAGGAACCATTCAGCAACGTATGTAGGGGTATCTCCAATAAAAGAGCCGACGTTTTAACATTGCAAGGGCTCTGTAGGCATTGGTCTGATGTAAAACATTGTCGATGTATCGATAAAGTACAATGTTGTGTGCCAGCAGACAGACTTGCGACATCTTCGGGTAGTATTTAAAAAGGAACCATTCAGCAACGTATGTAGGGGTATCTCCAATAACTGAGGCGACGTTTTAACATTGCAGGCGTTTGTGGGCATTGGTCTGATGTAAAACATTGTCGATGTATCGATAAACTGCAATGTTGTGTGCCAGCAGAACGATTTTGGACATTTTCGGGTAGTTTTAAAGGAACCATTCAGCAACGTATGTAGGGGTATCTCCAATAACTGAGGCGACGTTTTAACATTGCAGGCGTTTGTGGGCATTGGTCTGATGTAAAACATTGTCGATGTATCGATAAAGCACAATGTTGTGTGCCAGCAGACCGATTTTGGACATTTTCGGGTAGTATTAAAGGAATCATTCAGCAACGTATGTAGGGGTATCTCCAATAACTGAGGCGACGTTTTAACATTGCAAGCGCTTTGTAGGCATTGGTCTGATGTAAAACATTGTCGATGTATCGATAAAGTACAATGTTGTGTGCCAGCAGACAGACTTGCGACATCATCGGGTAGTACTTAAAAAGGAACCATTCAGCAACGTATGTAGGGCTATCTCCAATAACTGAGGCGACGTTTTAACATTGCAAGCGCTTTGTAGGCATTGGTCTGATGTAAAACATTGTCGATGTATCGATAAAGTACAATGTTGTGTGCCAGCAGACAGACTTGCGACATCTTCGGGTAGTACTTAAAAAGGAACCATTCAGCAACGTATGTAGGGCTATCTCCAATAACTGAGGCGACGTTTTAACATTGCAGGCGTTTGTGGGCATTGGTCTGATGTAAAACATTGTCGATGTATCGATAAAGTACAATGTTGTGTGCCAGCAGACAGACTTGCGACATCTTCGGGTAGTACTTAAAAAGGAACCATTCAGCAACGTATGTAGGGGTATCTCCAATAACTGAGGCGACGTTTTAACATTGCAGGCGTTTGTGGACATTGGTCTGATGTAAAACATTGTCGATGTATCGATAAAGTACAATGTTGTGTGCCAGCAGACAGACTTGCGACATCTTCGGGTAGTATTTAAAAAGGAACCATTCAGCAGTGTATGTAGGGGTATCTCCAATAACTGAGGCGACGTTTTAACATTGCAAGCGCTTTGTGGGCATTGGTCTGATGTAAAACATTGTCGATGTATCGATAAACTGCAATGTTGTGTGCCAGCAGACCGATTTTGGACATTTTCGGGTAGTATTTAAAAAGGAACCATTCAGCAATGTATGTAGGGGTATCTCCAATAACTGAGCCGACGTTTTAACATTGC
Source organism: Haliotis asinina (assembly GCF_037392515.1). Classification (NCBI taxonomy): domain Eukaryota; kingdom Metazoa; phylum Mollusca; class Gastropoda; order Lepetellida; family Haliotidae; genus Haliotis; species Haliotis asinina. The sequence continues at coordinate 45,404,585 of NC_090287.1, forward strand.
AAGGGCTCTGTAGGCATTGGTCTGATGTAAAATATTGTCGATGTATCGATAAAGTACAATGTTGTGTGCCAGCAGACAGACTTGCGACATCTTCGGGTAGTATTTAAAAAGGAACCATTCAGCAACGTATGTAGGGGTATCTCCAATAACTGAGGCGACGTTTTAACATTGCAGGCGTTTGTGGGCATTGGTCTGATGTAAAACATTGTCGATGTATCGATAAACTGCAATGTTGTGTGCCAGCAGAACGATTTTGGACATTTTCGGGTAGTTTTAAAGGAACCATTCAGCAACGTATGTAGGGGTATCTCCAATAACTGAGGCGACGTTTTAACATTGCAAGCGCTTTGTGGGCATTGGTCTGATGTAAAACATTGTCGATGTATCGATAAAGTACAATGTTGTGTGCCAGCAGACAGACTTGCGACATCTTCGGGTAGTACTTAAAAAGGAACCATTCAGCAACGTATGTAGGACTATCTCCAATAACTGAGGCGACGTTTTAACATTACAAGCGCTTTGTAGGCATTGGTCTGATGTAAAACATTGTCGATGTATCGATAAAGTACAATGTTGTGTGCCAGCAGACAGACTTGCGACATCTTCGGGTAGTACTTAAAAAGGAACCATTCAGCAACGTATGTAGGGGTATCTCCAATAACTGAGGCGACGTTTTAACATTGCAGGCGTTTGTGGGCATTGGTCTGATGTAAAACATTGTCGATGTATCGATAAAGTACAATGTTGTGTGCCAGCAGACAGACTTGCGACATCTTCGGGTAGTATTTAAAAAGGAACCATTCAGCAACGTATGTAGGGGTATCTCCAATAACTGAGGCGACGTTTTAACATTGCAGGCGTTTGTTGGCATTGGTCTGATGTAAAACATTGTCAATGTATCGATAAACTGCAATGTTGTGTGCCAGCAGAACGATTTTGGACATTTTCGGGTAGTATTAAAGGAACCATTCAGCAACGTATGTAGGGGTATCTCCAATAACTGAGGCGACGTTTTAACATTGCAAGCGCTTTGTAGGCATTGGTCTGATGTAAAACATTGTCGATGTATCGATAAAGTACAATGTTGTGTGCCAGCAGACAGACTTGCGACATCTTCGGGTAGTATTTAAAAAGGAACCATTCAGCAACGTATGTAGGGGTATCTCCAATAACTGAGGCGACGTTTTAACATTGCAGGCGTTTGTGGGCATTGGTCTGATGTAAAACATTGTCGATGTATCGATAAACTGCAATGTTGTGTGCCAGCAGACAGACTTGCGACATCTTCGGGTAGTATTTAAAAAGGAACCATTCAGCAACGTATGTAGGGGTATCTCCAATAACTGAGGCGACGTTTTAACATTGCAGGCGTTTGTGGGCATTGGTCTGATGTAAAACATTGTCGATGTATCGATAAAGTACAATGTTGTGTGCCAGCAGACAGACTTGCGACATCTTCGGGTAGTATTTAAAAAGGAACCATTCAGCAACGTATGTAGGGGTATCTCCAATAACTGAGGCGACGTTTTAACATTGCAGGCGTTTGTGGGCATTGGTCTGATGTAAAACATTGTCGATGTATCGATAAACTGCAATGTTGTGTGCCAGCAGAACGATTTTGGACATTTTCGGGTAGTTTTAAAGGAACCATTCAGCAACGTATGTAGGGGTATCTCCAATAACTGAGGCGACGTTTTAACATTGCAGGCGTTTGTGGGCATTGGTCTGATGTAAAACATTGTCGATGTATCGATAAAGTACAATGTTGTGTGCCAGCAGACATACTTGCGACATCTTCGGGTCGTACTTAAAAAGGAACCATTCAGCAACGTATGTAGGGCTATCTCCAATAACTGAGGCGACGTTTTAACATTGCAAGCGCTTTGTAGGCATTGGTCTGATGTAAAACATTGTCGATGTATCGATAAAGTACAATGTTGTGTGCCAGCAGACAGACTTGCGACATCTTCGGGTAGTATTTAAAAAGGAACCATTCAGCAACGTATGTAGGGGTATCTCCAATAACTGAGGCGACGTTTAAACATTGCAGGCGTTTGTGGGCATTGGTCTGATGTAAAACATTGTCGATGTATCGATAAACTGCAATGTTGTGTGCCAGCAGAACGATTTTGGACATTTTCGGGTAGTTTTAAAGGAACCATTCAGCAACGTATGTAGGGGTATCTCCAATAACTGAGGCGACGTTTTAACATTGCAGGCGTTTGTGGGCATTGGTCTGATGTAAAACATTGTCGATGTATCGATAAAGCACAATGTTGTGTGCCAGCAGACCGATTTTGGACATTTTCGGGTAGTATTAAAGGAATCATTCAGCAACGTATGTAGGGGTATCTCCAATAACTGAGGCGACGTTTTAACATTGCAAGCGCTTTGTAGGCATTGGTCTGATGTAAAACATTGTCGATGTATCGATAAAGTACAATGTTGTGTGCCAGCAGACAGACTTGCGACATCTTCGGGTAGTTCTTAAAAAGGAACCATTCAGCAACGTATGTAGGGCTATCTCCAATAACTGAGGCGACGTTTTAACATTGCAAGCGCTTTGTAGGCATTGGTCTGATGTAAAACATTGTCGATGTATCGATAAAGTACAATGTTGTGTGCCAGCAGACAGACTTGCGACATCTTCGGGTAGTACTTAAAAAGGAACCATTCAGCAACGTATGTAGGGGTATCTCCAATAACTGAGGCGACGTTTTAACATTGCAGGCGTTTGTGGGCATTGGTCTGATGTAAAACATTGTCGATGTATCGATAAAGTACAATGTTGTGTGCCAGCAGACAGACTTGCGACATCTTCGGGTAGTACTTAAAAAGGAACCATTCAGCAACGTATGTAGGGGTATCTCCAATAACTGAGGCGACGTTTTAACATTGCAGGCGTTTGTGGACATTGGTCTGATGTAAAACATTGTCGATGTATCGATAAAGTACAATGTTGTGTGCCAGCAGAACGATTTTGGACATTTTCGGGTAGTTTTAAAGGAACCATTCAGCAACGTATGTAGGGGTATCTCCAATAACTGAGGCGACGTTTTAACATTGCAGGCGTTTGTGGGCATTGGTCTGATGTAAAACATTGTCGATGTATCGATAAACTGCAATGTTGTGTGCCAGCAGAACGATTTTGGACATTTTCGGGTAGTATTAAAGGAACCATTCAGCAACGTATGTAGGGGTATCTCCAATAACTGAGCCGACGTTTTAACATTGCAAGGGCTCTGTAGGCATTGGTCTGATGTAAAACATTGTCGATGTATCGATAAAGTACAATGTTGTGTGCCAGCAGACAGACTTGCGACATCTTCGGGTAGTATTTAAAAAGGAACCATTCAGCAACGTATGTAGGGGTATCTCCAATAACTGAGGCGACGTTTTAACATTGCAGGCGTTTGTGGGCATTGGTCTGATGTAAAACATTGTCGATGTATCGATAAACTGCAATGTTGTGTGCCAGCAGAACGATTTTGGACATTTTCGGGTAGTTTTAAAGGAACCATTCAGCAACGTATGTAGGGGTATCTCCAATAACTGAGGCGACGTTTTAACATTGCAGGCGTTTGTGGGCATTGGTCTGATGTAAAACATTGTCGATGTATCGATAAAGCACAATGTTGTGTGCCAGCAGACCGATTTTGGACATTTTCGGGTAGTATTAAAGGAATCATTCAGCAACGTATGTAGGGGTATCTCCAATAACTGAGGCGACGTTTTAACATTGCAAGCGCTTTGTAGGCATTGGTCTGATGTAAAACATTGTCGATGTATCGATAAAGTACAATGTTGTGTGCCAGCAGACAGACTTGCGACATCATCGGGTAGTACTTAAAAAGGAACCATTCAGCAACGTATGTAGGGCTATCTCCAATAACTGAGGCGACGTTTTAACATTGCAAGCGCTTTGTAGGCATTGGTCTGATGTAAAACATTGTCGATGTATCGATAAAGTACAATGTTGTGTGCCAGCAGACAGACTTGCGACATCTTCGGGTAGTACTTAAAAAGGAACCATTCAGCAACGTATGTAGGGGTATCTCCAATAACTGAGGCGACGTTTTAACATTGCAGGCGTTTGTGGGCATTGGTCTGATGTAAAACATTGTCGATGTATCGATAAAGTACAATGTTGTGTGCCAGCAGACAGACTTGCGACATCTTCGGGTAGTACTTAAAAAGGAACCATTCAGCAACGTATGTAGGGCTATCTCCAATAACTGAGGCGACGTTTTAACATTGCAAGCGCTTTGTAGGCATTGGTCTGATGTAAAACATTGTCGATGTATCGATAAAGTACAATGTTGTGTGCCAGCAGACAGACTTGCGACATCTTCGGGTAGTATTTAAAAAGGAACCATTCAGCAACGTATGTAGGGGTATCTCCAATAACTGAGGCGACGTTTTAACATTGCAGGCGTTTGTGGGCATTGGTCTGATGTAAAACATTGTCGATGTATCGATAAACTGCAATGTTGTGTGCCAGCAGAACGATTTTGGACATTTTCGGGTAGTTTTAAAGGAACCATTCAGCAACGTATGTAGGGGTATCTCCAATAACTGAGGCGACGTTTTAACATTGCAGGCGTTTGTGGGCATTGGTCTGATGTAAAACATTGTCGATGTATCGATAAAGCACAATGTTGTGTGCCAGCAGACCGATTTTGGACATTTTCGGGTAGTATTAAAGGAATCATTCAGCAACGTATGTAGGGGTATCTCCAATAACTGAGGCGACGTTTTAACATTGCAAGCGCTTTGTAGGCATTGGTCTGATGTAAAACATTGTCGATGTATCGATAAAGTACAATGTTGTGTGCCAGCAGACAGACTTGCGACATCTTCGGGTAGTACTTAAAAAGGAACCATTCAGCAACGTATGTAGGGGTATCTCCAATAACTCAAGCGACGTTTTAACATTGCAGGCGCTTTGTAGGCATTGGTCTGATGTAAAACATTGTCGATGTATCGATAAAGTACAATGTTGTGTGCCAGCAGACAGACTTGCGACATCTTCGGGTAGTACTTAAAAAGGAACCATTCAGCAACGTATGTAGGGGTATCTCCAATAACTGAGGCGACGTTTTAACATTGCAGGCGTTTGTGGGCATTGGTCTGATGTAAAACATTGTCGATGTATCGATAAAGTACAATGTTGTGTGCCAGCAGACAGACTTGCGACATCTTCGGGTAGTACTTAAAAAGGAACCATTCAGCAACGTATGTAGGGGTATCTCCAATAACTGAGGCGACGTTTTAACATTGCAGGCGTTTGTGGACATTGGTCTGATGTAAAACATTGTCGATGTATCGATAAAGTACAATGTTGTGTGCCAGCAGAACGATTTTGGACATTTTCGGGTAGTTTTAAAGGAACCATTCAGCAACGTATGTAGGGGTATCTCCAATAACTGAGGCGACGTTTTAACATTGCAGGCGTTTGTGGGCATTGGTCTGATGTAAAACATTGTCGATGTATCGATAAACTGCAATGTTGTGTGCCAGCAGAACGATTTTGGACATTTTCGGGTAGTATTAAAGGAACCATTCAGCAACGTATGTAGGGGTATCTCCAATAACTGAGCCGACGTTTTAACATTGCAAGGGCTCTGTAGGCATTGGTCTGATGTAAAACATTGTCGATGTATCGATAAAGTACAATGTTGTGTGCCAGCAGACAGACTTGCGACATCTTCGGGTAGTATTTAAAAAGGAACCATTCAGCAACGTATGTAGGGGTATCTCCAATAACTGAGGCGACGTTTTAACATTGCAGGCGTTTGTGGGCATTGGTCTGATGTAAAACATTGTCGATGTATCGATAAAGCACAATGTTGTGTGCCAGCAGACCGATTTTGGACATTTTCGGGTAGTATTAAAGGAATCATTCAGCAACGTATGTAGGGGTATCTCCAATAACTGAGGCGACGTTTTAACATTGCAAGCGCTTTGTAGGCATTGGTCTGATGTAAAACATTGTCGATGTATCGATAAAGTACAATGTTGTGTGCCAGCAGACAGACTTGCGACATCATCGGGTAGTACTTAAAAAGGAACCATTCAGCAACGTATGTAGGGCTATCTCCAATAACTGAGGCGACGTTTTAACATTGCAAGCGCTTTGTAGGCATTGGTCTGATGTAAAACATTGTCGATGTATCGATAAAGTACAATGTTGTGTGCCAGCAGACAGACTTGCGACATCTTCGGGTAGTACTTAAAAAGGAACCATTCAGCAACGTATGTAGGGGTATCTCCAATAACTGAGGCGACGTTTTAACATTGCAGGCGTTTGTGGGCATTGGTCTGATGTAAAACATTGTCGATGTATCGATAAAGTACAATGTTGTGTGCCAGCAGACAGACTTGCGACATCTTCGGGTAGTACTTAAAAAGGAACCATTCAGCAACGTATGTAGGGGTATCTCCAATAACTGAGGCGACGTTTTAACATTGCAGGCGTTTGTGGACATTGGTCTGATGTAAAACATTGTCGATGTATCGATAAAGTACAATGTTGTGTGCCAGCAGACAGACTTGCGACATCTTCGGGTAGTATTTAAAAAGGAACCATTCAGCAACGTATGTAGGGGTATCTCCAATAACTGAGGCGACGTTTTGACATTGCAAGCGCTTTGTGGGCATTGGTCTGATGTAAAACATTGTCGATGTATCGATAAACTGCAATGTTGTGTGCCAGCAGACCGATTTTGGACATTTTCGGGTAGTGTTTAAAAAGGAACCATTCAGCAATGTATGTAGGGGTATCTCCAATAACTGAGCCGACGTTTTAACATTGCAAGGGCTCTGTAGGCATTGGTCTGATGTAAAACATTGTCGATGTATCGATAAAGTACAATGTTGTGTGCCAGCAGACAGACTTGCGACATCTTCGGGTAGTATTTAAAAAGGAACCATTCAGCAACGTATGTAGGGGTATCTCCAATAACTGAGGCGACGTTTTAACATTGCAGGCGTTTGTGGGCATTGGTCTGATGTAAAACATTGTCGATGTATCGATAAACTGCAATGTTGTGTGCCAGCAGAACGATTTTGGACATTTTCGGGTAGTTTTAAAGGAACCATTCAGCAACGTATGTAGGGGTATCTCCAATAACTGAGGCGACGTTTTAACATTGCAAGCGCTTTGTAGGCATTGGTCTGATGTAAAACATTGTCGATGTATCGATAAAGTACAATGTTGTGTGCCAGCAGACAGACTTGCGACATCTTCGGGTAGTACTTAAAAAGGAACCATTCAGCAACGTATGTAGGACTATCTCCAATAACTGAGGCGACGTTTTAACATTACAAGCGCTTTGTAGGCATTGGTCTGATGTAAAACATTGTCGATGTATCGATAAAGTACAATGTTGTGTGCCAGCAGACAGACTTGCGACATCTTCGGGTAGTACTTAAAAAGGAACCATTCAGCAACGTATGTAGGGGTATCTCCAATAACTGAGGCGACGTTTTAACATTGCAGGCGTTTGTGGGCATTGGTCTGATGTAAAACATTGTCGATGTATCGATAAAGTACAATGTTGTGTGCCAGCAGACAGACTTGCGACATCTTCGGGTAGTATTTAAAAAGGAACCATTCAGCAACGTATGTAGGGGTATCTCCAATAACTGAGGCGACGTTTTAACATTGCAGGCGTTTGTTGGCATTGGTCTGATGTAAAACATTGTCAATGTATCGATTAACTGCAATGTTGTGTGCCAGCAGAACGATTTTGGACATTTTCGGGTAGTATTAAAGGAACCATTCAGCAACGTATGTAGGGGTATCTCCAATAACTGAGCCGACGTTTTAACATTGCAAGCGCTTTGTAGGCATTGGTCTGATGTAAAACATTGTCGATGTATCGATAAAGTACAATGTTGTGTGCCAGCAGACAGACTTGCGACATCTTCGGGTAGTATTTAAAAAGGAACCATTCAGCAACGTATGTAGGGGTATCTCCAATAACTGAGGCGACGTTTTAACATTGCAGGCGTTTGTGGGCATTGGTCTGATGTAAAACATTGTCGATGTATCGATAAACTGCAATGTTGTGTGCCAGCAGACAGACTTGCGACATCTTCGGGTAGTATTTAAAAAGGAACCATTCAGCAACGTATGTAGGGGTATCTCCAATAACTGAGGCGACGTTTTGACATTGCAAGCGCTTTGTGGGCATTGGTCTGATGTAAAACATTGTCGATGTATCGATAAACTGCAATGTTGTGTGCCAGCAGACCGATTTTGGACATTTTCGGGTAGTATTTAAAAAGGAACCATTCAGCAATGTATGTAGGGGTATCTCCAATAACTGAGCCGACGTTTTAACATTGCAAGGGCTCTGTAGGCATTGGTCTGATGTAAAACATTGTCGATGTATCGATAAAGTACAATGTTGTGTGCCAGCAGACAGACTTGCGACATCTTCGGGTAGTATTTAAAAAGGAACCATTCAGCAACGTATGTAGGGGTATCTCCAATAACTGAGGCGACGTTTTAACATTGCAGGCGTTTGTGGGCATTGGTCTGATGTAAAACATTGTCGATGTATCGATAAACTGCAATGTTGTGTGCCAGCAGAACGATTTTGGACATTTTCGGGTAGTTTTAAAGGAACCATTCAGCAACGTATGTAGGGGTATCTCCAATAACTGAGGCGACGTTTTAACATTGCAAGCGCTTTGTAGGCATTGGTCTGATGTAAAACATTGTCGATGTATCGATAAAGTACAATGTTGTGTGCCAGCAGACAGACTTGCGACATCTTCGGGTAGTACTTAAAAAGGAACCATTCAGCAACGTATGTAGGACTATCTCCAATAACTGAGGCGACGTTTTAACATTACAAGCGCTTTGTAGGCATTGGTCTGATGTAAAACATTGTCGATGTATCGATAAAGTACAATGTTGTGTGCCAGCAGACAGACTTGCGACATCTTCGGGTAGTACTTAAAAAGGAACCATTCAGCAACGTATGTAGGGGTATCTCCAATAACTGAGGCGACGTTTTAACATTGCAGGCGTTTGTGGGCATTGGTCTGATGTAAAACATTGTCGATGTATCGATAAAGTACAATGTTGTGTGCCAGCAGACAGACTTGCGACATCTTCGGGTAGTATTTAAAAAGGAACCATTCAGCAACGTATGTAGGGGTATCTCCAATAACTGAGGCGACGTTTTAACATTGCAGGCGTTTGTGGGCATTGGTCTGATGTAAAACATTGTCGATGTATCGATAAACTGCAATGTTGTGTGCCAGCAGAACGATTTTGGACATTTTCGGGTAGTTTTAAAGGAACCATTCAGCAACGTATGTAGGGGTATCTCCAATAACTGAGGCGACGTTTTAACATTGCAGGCGTTTGTGGGCATTGGTCTGATGTAAAACATTGTCGATGTATCGATAAAGCACAATGTTGTGTGCCAGCAGACCGATTTTGGACATTTTCGGGTAGTTTTAAAGGAACCATTCAGCAACGTATGTAGGGGTATCTCCAATAACTGAGGCGACGTTTTAACATTGCAGGCGTTTGTTGGCATTGGTCTGATGTAAAACATTGTCAATGTATCGATTAACTGCAATGTTGTGTGCCAGCAGAACGATTTTGGACATTTTCGGGTAGTATTAAAGGAACCATTCAGCAACGTATGTAGGGGTATCTCCAATAACTGAGCCGACGTTTTAACATTGCAAGCGCTTTGTAGGCATTGGTCTGATGTAAAACATTGTCGATGTATCGATAAAGTACAATGTTGTGTGCCAGCAGACAGACTTGCGACATCTTCGGGTAGTATTTAAAAAGGAACCATTCAGCAACGTATGTAGGGGTATCTCCAATAACTGAGGCGACGTTTTAACATTGCAGGCGTTTGTGGGCATTGGTCTGATGTAAAACATTGTCGATGTATCGATAAACTGCAATGTTGTGTGCCAGCAGACAGACTTGCGACATCTTCGGGTAGTATTTAAAAAGGAACCATTCAGCAACGTATGTAGGGGTATCTCCAATAACTGAGGCGACGTTTTGACATTGCAAGCGCTTTGTGGGCATTGGTCTGATGTAAAACATTGTCGATGTATCGATAAACTGCAATGTTGTGTGCCAGCAGACCGATTTTGGACATTTTCGGGTAGTGTTTAAAAAGGAACCATTCAGCAATGTATGTAGGGGTATCTCCAATAACTGAGCCGACGTTTTAACATTGCAGGCGTTTGTGGGCATTGGTCTGATGTAAAACATTGTCGATGTATCGATAAAGTACAATGTTGTGTGCCAGCAGACAGACTTGCGACATCTTCGGGTAGTACTTAAAAAGGAACCATTCAGCAACGTATGTAGGGGTATCTCCAATAACTGAGGCGACGTTTTAACATTGCAGGCGTTTGTGGACATTGGTCTGATGTAAAACATTGTCGATGTATCGATAAAGTACAATGTTGTGTGCCAGCAGACAGACTTGCGACATCTTCGGGTAGTATTTAAAAAGGAACCATTCAGCAACGTATGTAGGGGTATCTCCAATAACTGAGGCGACGTTTTGACATTGCAAGCGCTTTGTGGGCATTGGTCTGATGTAAAACATTGTCGATGTATCGATAAACTGCAATGTTGTGTGCCAGCAGACCGATTTTGGACATTTTCGGGTAGTGTTTAAAAAGGAACCATTCAGCAATGTATGTAGGGGTATCTCCAATAACTGAGCCGACGTTTTAACATTGCAAGGGCTCTGTAGGCATTGGTCTGATGTAAAACATTGTCGATGTATCGATAAAGTACAATGTTGTGTGCCAGCAGACAGACTTGCGACATCTTCGGGTAGTATTTAAAAAGGAACCATTCAGCAACGTATGTAGGGGTATCTCCAATAACTGAGGCGACGTTTTAACATTGCAGGCGTTTGTGGGCATTGGTCTGATGTAAAACATTGTCGATGTATCGATAAACTGCAATGTTGTGTGCCAGCAGAACGATTTTGGACATTTTCGGGTAGTTTTAAAGGAACCATTCAGCAACGTATGTAGGGGTATCTCCAATAACTGAGGCGACGTTTTAACATTGCAAGCGCTTTGTAGGCATTGGTCTGATGTAAAACATTGTCGATGTATCGATAAAGTACAATGTTGTGTGCCAGCAGACAGACTTGCGACATCTTCGGGTAGTACTTAAAAAGGAACCATTCAGCAACGTATGTAGGACTATCTCCAATAACTGAGGCGACGTTTTAACATTACAAGCGCTTTGTAGGCATTGGTCTGATGTAAAACATTGTCGATGTATCGATAAAGTACAATGTTGTGTGCCAGCAGACAGACTTGCGACATCTTCGGGTAGTACTTAAAAAGGAACCATTCAGCAACGTATGTAGGGGTATCTCCAATAACTGAGGCGACGTTTTAACATTGCAGGCGTTTGTGGGCATTGGTCTGATGTAAAACATTGTCGATGTATCGATAAAGTACAATGTTGTGTGCCAGCAGACAGACTTGCGACATCTTCGGGTAGTATTTAAAAAGGAACCATTCAGCAACGTATGTAGGGGTATCTCCAATAACTGAGGCGACGTTTTAACATTGCAGGCGTTTGTTGGCATTGGTCTGATGTAAAACATTGTCAATGTATCGATTAACTGCAATGTTGTGTGCCAGCAGAACGATTTTGGACATTTTCGGGTAGTATTAAAGGAACCATTCAGCAACGTATGTAGGGGTATCTCCAATAACTGAGCCGACGTTTTAACATTGCAAGCGCTTTGTAGGCATTGGTCTGATGTAAAACATTGTCGATGTATCGATAAAGTACAATGTTGTGTGCCAGCAGACAGACTTGCGACATCTTCGGGTAGTATTTAAAAAGGAACCATTCAGCAACGTATGTAGGGGTATCTCCAATAACTGAGGCGACGTTTTAACATTGCAGGCGTTTGTGGGCATTGGTCTGATGTAAAACATTGTCGATGTATCGATAAACTGCAATGTTGTGTGCCAGCAGACAGACTTGCGACATCTTCGGGTAGTATTTAAAAAGGAACCATTCAGCAACGTATGTAGGGGTATCTCCAATAACTGAGGCGACGTTTTGACATTGCAAGCGCTTTGTGGGCATTGGTCTGATGTAAAACATTGTCGATGTATCGATAAACTGCAATGTTGTGTGCCAGCAGACCGATTTTGGACATTTTCGGGTAGTATTTAAAAAGGAACCATTCAGCAATGTATGTAGGGGTATCTCCAATAACTGAGCCGACGTTTTAACATTGCAAGGGCTCTGTAGGCATTGGTCTGATGTAAAACATTGTCGATGTATCGATAAAGTACAATGTTGTGTGCCAGCAGACAGACTTGCGACATCTTCGGGTAGTATTTAAAAAGGAACCATTCAGCAACGTATGTAGGGGTATCTCCAATAACTGAGGCGACGTTTTAACATTGCAGGCGTTTGTGGGCATTGGTCTGATGTAAAACATTGTCGATGTATCGATAAACTGCAATGTTGTGTGCCAGCAGAACGATTTTGGACATTTTCGGGTAGTTTTAAAGGAACCATTCAGCAACGTATGTAGGGGTATCTCCAATAACTGAGGCGACGTTTTAACATTGCAAGCGCTTTGTAGGCATTGGTCTGATGTAAAACATTGTCGATGTATCGATAAAGTACAATGTTGTGTGCCAGCAGACAGACTTGCGACATCTTCGGGTAGTACTTAAAAAGGAACCATTCAGCAACGTATGTAGGACTATCTCCAATAACTGAGGCGACGTTTTAACATTACAAGCGCTTTGTAGGCATTGGTCTGATGTAAAACATTGTCGATGTATCGATAAAGTACAATGTTGTGTGCCAGCAGACAGACTTGCGACATCTTCGGGTAGTACTTAAAAAGGAACCATTCAGCAACGTATGTAGGGGTATCTCCAATAACTGAGGCGACGTTTTAACATTGCAGGCGTTTGTGGGCATTGGTCTGATGTAAAACATTGTCGATGTATCGATAAAGTACAATGTTGTGTGCCAGCAGACAGACTTGCGACATCTTCGGGTAGTATTTAAAAAGGAACCATTCAGCAACGTATGTAGGGGTATCTCCAATAACTGAGGCGACGTTTTAACATTGCAGGCGTTTGTGGGCATTGGTCTGATGTAAAACATTGTCGATGTATCGATAAACTGCAATGTTGTGTGCCAGCAGAACGATTTTGGACATTTTCGGGTAGTTTTAAAGGAACCATTCAGCAACGTATGTAGGGGTATCTCCAATAACTGAGGCGACGTTTTAACATTGCAGGCGTTTGTGGGCATTGGTCTGATGTAAAACATTGTCGATGTATCGATAAAGCACAATGTTGTGTGCCAGCAGACCGATTTTGGACATTTTCGGGTAGTTTTAAAGGAACCATTCAGCAACGTATGTAGGGGTATCTCCAATAACTGAGGCGACGTTTTAACATTGCAGGCGTTTGTTGGCATTGGTCTGATGTAAAACATTGTCAATGTATCGATTAACTGCAATGTTGTGTGCCAGCAGAACGATTTTGGACATTTTCGGGTAGTATTAAAGGAACCATTCAGCAACGTATGTAGGGGTATCTCCAATAACTGAGCCGACGTTTTAACATTGCAAGCGCTTTGTAGGCATTGGTCTGATGTAAAACATTGTCGATGTATCGATAAAGTACAATGTTGTGTGCCAGCAGACAGACTTGCGACATCTTCGGGTAGTATTTAAAAAGGAACCATTCAGCAACGTATGTAGGGGTATCTCCAATAACTGAGGCGACGTTTTAACATTGCAGGCGTTTGTGGGCATTGGTCTGATGTAAAACATTGTCGATGTATCGATAAACTGCAATGTTGTGTGCCAGCAGACAGACTTGCGACATCTTCGGGTAGTATTTAAAAAGGAACCATTCAGCAACGTATGTAGGGGTATCTCCAATAACTGAGGCGACGTTTTGACATTGCAAGCGCTTTGTGGGCATTGGTCTGATGTAAAACATTGTCGATGTATCGATAAACTGCAATGTTGTGTGCCAGCAGACCGATTTTGGACATTTTCGGGTAGTATTTAAAAAGGAACCATTCAGCAATGTATGTAGGGGTATCTCCAATAACTGAGCCGACGTTTTAACATTGCAAGGGCTCTGTAGGCATTGGTCTGATGTAAAACATTGTCGATGTATCGATAAAGTACAATGTTGTGTGCCAGCAGACAGACTTGCGACATCTTCGGGTAGTATTTAAAAAGGAACCATTCAGCAACGTATGTAGGGGTATCTCCAATAACTGAGGCGACGTTTTAACATTGCAGGCGTTTGTGGGCATTGGTCTGATGTAAAACATTGTCGATGTATCGATAAACTGCAATGTTGTGTGCCAGCAGAACGATTTTGGACATTTTCGGGTAGTTTTAAAGGAACCATTCAGCAACGTATGTAGGGGTATCTCCAATAACTGAGGCGACGTTTTAACATTGCAAGCGCTTTGTAGGCATTGGTCTGATGTAAAACATTGTCGATGTATCGATAAAGTACAATGTTGTGTGCCAGCAGACAGACTTGCGACATCTTCGGGTAGTACTTAAAAAGGAACCATTCAGCAACGTATGTAGGACTATCTCCAATAACTGAGGCGACGTTTTAACATTACAAGCGCTTTGTAGGCATTGGTCTGATGTAAAACATTGTCGATGTATCGATAAAGTACAATGTTGTGTGCCAGCAGACAGACTTGCGACATCTTCGGGTAGTACTTAAAAAGGAACCATTCAGCAACGTATGTAGGGGTATCTCCAATAACTGAGGCGACGTTTTAACATTGCAGGCGTTTGTGGGCATTGGTCTGATGTAAAACATTGTCGATGTATCGATAAAGTACAATGTTGTGTGCCAGCAGACAGACTTGCGACATCTTCGGGTAGTATTTAAAAAGGAACCATTCAGCAACGTATGTAGGGGTATCTCCAATAACTGAGGCGACGTTTTAACATTGCAGGCGTTTGTGGGCATTGGTCTGATGTAAAACATTGTCGATGTATCGATAAACTGCAATGTTGTGTGCCAGCAGAACGATTTTGGACATTTTCGGGTAGTTTTAAAGGAACCATTCAGCAACGTATGTAGGGGTATCTCCAATAACTGAGGCGACGTTTTAACATTGCAGGCGTTTGTGGGCATTGGTCTGATGTAAAACATTGTCGATGTATCGATAAAGCACAATGTTGTGTGCCAGCAGACCGATTTTGGACATTTTCGGGTAGTATTAAAGGAATCATTCAGCAACGTATGTAGGGGTATCTCCAATAACTGAGGCGACGTTTTAACATTGCAAGCGCTTTGTAGGCATTGGTCTGATGTAAAACATTGTCGATGTATCGATAAAGTACAATGTTGTGTGCCAGCAGACAGACTTGCGACATCTTCGGGTAGTACTTAAAAAGGAACCATTCAGCAACGTATGTAGGGCTATCTCCAATAACTGAGGCGACGTTTTAACATTGCAAGCGCTTTGTAGGCATTGGTCTGATGTAAAACATTGTCGATGTATCGATAAAGTACAATGTTGTGTGCCAGCAGACAGACTTGCGACATCTTCGGGTAGTACTTAAAAAGGAACCATTCAGCAACGTATGTAGGGGTATCTCCAATAACTGAGGCGACGTTTTAACATTGCAGGCGTTTGTGGGCATTGGTCTGATGTAAAACATTGTCGATGTATCGATAAAGTACAATGTTGTGTGCCAGCAGACAGACTTGCGACATCTTCGGGTAGTACTTAAAAAGGAACCATTCAGCAACGTATGTAGGGGTATCTCCAATAACTGAGGCGACGTTTTAACATTGCAGGCGTTTGTGGACATTGGTCTGATGTAAAACATTGTCGATGTATCGATAAAGTACAATGTTGTGTGCCAGCAGACAGACTTGCGACATCTTCGGGTAGTATTTAAAAAGGAACCATTCAGCAATGTATGTAGGGGTATCTCCAATAACTGAGGCGACGTTTTAACATTGCAAGCGCTTTGTGGGCATTGGTCTGATGTAAAACATTGTCGATGTATCGATAAACTGCAATGTTGTGTGCCAGCAGACCGATTTTGGACATTTTCGGGTAGTATTTAAAAAGGAACCATTCAGCAATGTATGTAGGGGTATCTCCAATAACTGAGCCGACGTTTTAACATTGCAAGGGCTCTGTAGGCATTGGTCTGATGTAAAACATTGTCGATGTATCGATAAAGTACAATGTTGTGTGCCAGCAGACAGACTTGCGACATCTTCGGGTAGTATTTAAAAAGGAACCATTCAGCAACGTATGTAGGGGTATCTCCAATAACTGAGGCGACGTTTTAACATTGCAGGCGTTTGTGGGCATTGGTCTGATGTAAAACATTGTCGATGTATCGATAAACTGCAATGTTGTGTGCCAGCAGAACGATTTTGGACATTTTCGGGTAGTTTTAAAGGAACCATTCAGCAACGTATGTAGGGGTATCTCCAATAACTGAGGCGACGTTTTAACATTGCAAGCGCTTTGTGGGCATTGGTCTGATGTAAAACATTGTCGATGTATCGATAAAGTACAATGTTGTGTGCCAGCAGACAGACTTGCGACATCTTCGGGTAGTACTTAAAAAGGAACCATTCAGCAACGTATGTAGGACTATCTCCAATAACTGAGGCGACGTTTTAACATTACAAGCGCTTTGTAGGCATTGGTCTGATGTAAAACATTGTCGATGTATCGATAAAGTACAATGTTGTGTGCCAGCAGACAGACTTGCGACATCTTCGGGTAGTACTTAAAAAGGAACCATTCAGCAACGTATGTAGGGGTATCTCCAATAACTGAGGCGACGTTTTAACATTGCAGGCGTTTGTGGGCATTGGTCTGATGTAAAACATTGTCGATGTATCGATAAAGTACAATGTTGTGTGCCAGCAGACAGACTTGCGACATCTTCGGGTAGTATTTAAAAAGGAACCATTCAGCAACGTATGTAGGGGTATCTCCAATAACTGAGGCGACGTTTTAACATTGCAGGCGTTTGTTGGCATTGGTCTGATGTAAAACATTGTCAATGTATCGATAAACTGCAATGTTGTGTGCCAGCAGAACGATTTTGGACATTTTCGGGTAGTATTAAAGGAACCATTCAGCAACGTATGTAGGGGTATCTCCAATAACTGAGCCGACGTTTTAACATTGCAAGCGCTTTGTAGGCATTGGTCTGATGTAAAACATTGTCGATGTATCGATAAAGTACAATGTTGTGTGCCAGCAGACAGACTTGCGACATCTTCGGGTAGTATTTAAAAAGGAACCATTCAGCAACGTATGTAGGGGTATCTCCAATAACTGAGGCGACGTTTTAACATTGCAGGCGTTTGTGGGCATTGGTCTGATGTAAAACATTGTCGATGTATCGATAAACTGCAATGTTGTGTGCCAGCAGACAGACTTGCGACATCTTCGGGTAGTATTTAAAAAGGAACCATTCAGCAACGTATGTAGGGGTATCTCCAATAACTGAGGCGACGTTTTAACATTGCAGGCGTTTGTGGGCATTGGTCTGATGTAAAACATTGTCGATGTATCGATAAAGTACAATGTTGTGTGCCAGCAGACAGACTTGCGACATCTTCGGGTAGTATTTAAAAAGGAACCATTCAGCAACGTATGTAGGGGTATCTCCAATAACTGAGGCGACGTTTTAACATTGCAGGCGTTTGTGGGCATTGGTCTGATGTAAAACATTGTCGATGTATCGATAAACTGCAATGTTGTGTGCCAGCAGAACGATTTTGGACATTTTCGGGTAGTTTTAAAGGAACCATTCAGCAACGTATGTAGGGGTATCTCCAATAACTGAGGCGACGTTTTAACATTGCAGGCGTTTGTGGGCATTGGTCTGATGTAAAACATTGTCGATGTATCGATAAAGTACAATGTTGTGTGCCAGCAGACAGACTTGCGACATCTTCGGGTAGTACTTAAAAAGGAACCATTCAGCAACGTATGTAGGGCTATCTCCAATAACTGAGGCGACGTTTTAACATTGCAAGCGCTTTGTAGGCATTGGTCTGATGTAAAACATTGTCGATGTATCGATAAAGTACAATGTTGTGTGCCAGCAGACAGACTTGCGACATCTTCGGGTAGTATTTAAAAAGGAACCATTCAGCAACGTATGTAGGGGTATCTCCAATAACTGAGGCGACGTTTTAACATTGCAGGCGTTTGTGGGCATTGGTCTGATGTAAAACATTGTCGATGTATCGATAAACTGCAATGTTGTGTGCCAGCAGAACGATTTTGGACATTTTCGGGTAGTTTTAAAGGAACCATTCAGCAACGTATGTAGGGGTATCTCCAATAACTGAGGCGACGTTTTAACATTGCAGGCGTTTGTGGGCATTGGTCTGATGTAAAACATTGTCGATGTATCGATAAAGCACAATGTTGTGTGCCAGCAGACCGATTTTGGACATTTTCGGGTAGTATTAAAGGAATCATTCAGCAACGTATGTAGGGGTATCTCCAATAACTGAGGCGACGTTTTAACATTGCAAGCGCTTTGTAGGCATTGGTCTGATGTAAAACATTGTCGATGTATCGATAAAGTACAATGTTGTGTGCCAGCAGACAGACTTGCGACATCTTCGGGTAGTACTTAAAAAGGAACCATTCAGCAACGTATGTAGGGCTATCTCCAATAACTGAGGCGACGTTTTAACATTGCAAGCGCTTTGTGGGCATTGGTCTGATGTAAAACATTGTCGATGTATCGATAAAGTACAATGTTGTGTGCCAGCAGACAGACTTGCGACATCTTCGGGTAGTACTTAAAAAGGAACCATTCAGCAACGTATGTAGGGGTATCTCCAATAACTGAGGCGACGTTTTAACATTGCAGGCGTTTGTGGGCATTGGTCTGATGTAAAACATTGTCGATGTATCGATAAAGTACAATGTTGTGTGCCAGCAGACAGACTTGCGACATCTTCGGGTAGTACTTAAAAAGGAACCATTCAGCAACGTATGTAGGGGTATCTCCAATAACTGAGGCGACGTTTTAACATTGCAGGCGTTTGTGGACATTGGTCTGATGTAAAACATTGTCGATGTATCGATAAAGTACAATGTTGTGTGCCAGCAGAACGATTTTGGACATTTTCGGGTAGTTTTAAAGGAACCATTCAGCAACGTATGTAGGGGTATCTCCAATAACTGAGGCGACGTTTTAACATTGCAGGCGTTTGTGGGCATTGGTCTGATGTACAAAATTGTCGATGTATCGATAAACTGCAATGTTGTGTGCCAGCAGAACGATTTTGGACATTTTCGGGTAGTATTAAAGGAACCATTCAGCAACGTATGTAGGGGTATCTCCAATAACTGAGCCGACGTTTTAACATTGCAAGGGCTCTGTAGGCATTGGTCTGATGTAAAACATTGTCGATGTATCGATAAAGTACAATGTTGTGTGCCAGCAGACAGACTTGCGACATCTTCGGGTAGTATTTAAAAAGGAACCATTCAGCAACGTATGTAGGGGTATCTCCAATAACTGAGGCGACGTTTTAACATTGCAGGCGTTTGTGGGCATTGGTCTGATGTAAAACATTGTCGATGTATCGATAAACTGCAATGTTGTGTGCCAGCAGAACGATTTTGGACATTTTCGGGTAGTTTTAAAGGAACCATTCAGCAACGTATGTAGGGGTATCTCCAATAACTGAGGCGACGTTTTAACATTGCAGGCGTTTGTGGGCATTGGTCTGATGTAAAACATTGTCGATGTATCGATAAAGCACAATGTTGTGTGCCAGCAGACCGATTTTGGACATTTTCGGGTAGTATTAAAGGAATCATTCAGCAACGTATGTAGGGGTATCTCCAATAACTGAGGCGACGTTTTAACATTGCAAGCGCTTTGTAGGCATTGGTCTGATGTAAAACATTGTCGATGTATCGATAAAGTACAATGTTGTGTGCCAGGAGACAGACTTGCGACATCATCGGGTAGTACTTAAAAAGGAACCATTCAGCAACGTATGTAGGGCTATCTCCAATAACTGAGGCGACGTTTTAACATTGCAAGCGCTTTGTAGGCATTGGTCTGATGTAAAACATTGTCGATGTATCGATAAAGTACAATGTTGTGTGCCAGCAGACAGACTTGCGACATCTTCGGGTAGTACTTAAAAAGGAACCATTCAGCAACGTATGTAGGGGTATCTCCAATAACTGAGGCGACGTTTTAACATTGCAGGCGTTTGTGGGCATTGGTCTGATGTAAAACATTGTCGATGTATCGATAAAGTACAATGTTGTGTGCCAGCAGACAGACTTGCGACATCTTCGGGTAGTACTTAAAAAGGAACCATTCAGCAACGTATGTAGGGGTATCTCCAATAACTGAGGCGACGTTTTAACATTGCAGGCGTTTGTGGGCATTGGTCTGATGTAAAACATTGTCGATGTATCGATAAAGTACAATGTTGTGTGCCAGCAGACAGACTTGCGACATCTTCGGGTAGTATTTAAAAAGGAACCATTCAGCAATGTATGTAGGGGTATCTCCAATAACTGAGGCGACGTTTTGACATTGCAAGCGCTTTGTGGGCATTGGTCTGATGTAAAACATTGTCGATGTATCGATAAACTGCAATGTTGTGTGCCAGCAGACCGATTTTGGACATTTTCGGGTAGTATTTAAAAAGGAACCATTCAGCAATGTATGTAGGGGTATCTCCAATAACTGAGCCGACGTTTTAACATTGCAAGGGCTCTGTAGGCATTGGTCTGATGTAAAACATTGTCGATGTATCGATAAAGTACAATGTTGTGTGCCAGCAGACAGACTTGCGACATCTTCGGGTAGTATTTAAAAAGGAACCATTCAGCAACGTATGTAGGGGTATCTCCAATAACTGAGGCGACGTTTTAACATTGCAGGCGTTTGTGGGCATTGGTCTGATGTAAAACATTGTCGATGTATCGATAAAGTACAATGTTGTGTGCCAGCAGACAGACTTGCGACATCTTCGGGTAGTATTTAAAAAGGAACCATTCAGCAACGTATGTAGGGGTATCTCCAATAACTGAGGCGACGTTTTGACATTGCAAGCGCTTTGTGGGCATTGGTCTGATGTAAAACATTGTCGATGTATCGATAAACTGCAATGTTGTGTGCCAGCAGACCGATTTTGGACATTTTCGGGTAGTATTTAAAAAGGAACCATTCAGCAATGTATGTAGGGGTATCTCCAATAACTGAGCCGACGTTTTAACATTGCAAGGGCTCTGTAGGCATTGGTCTGATGTAAAACATTGTCGATGTATCGATAAAGTACAATGTTGTGTGCCAGCAGACAGACTTGCGACATCTTCGGGTAGTATTTAAAAAGGAACCATTCAGCAACGTATGTAGGGGTATCTCCAATAACTGAGGCGACGTTTTAACATTGCAGGCGTTTGTGGGCATTGGTCTGATGTAAAACATTGTCGATGTATCGATAAACTGCAATGTTGTGTGCCAGCAGAACGATTTTGGACATTTTCGGGTAGTTTTAAAGGAACCATTCAGCAACGTATGTAGGGGTATCTCCAATAACTGAGGCGACGTTTTAACATTGCAAGCGCTTTGTAGGCATTGGTCTGATGTAAAACATTGTCGATGTATCGATAAAGTACAATGTTGTGTGCCAGCAGACAGACTTGCGACATCTTCGGGTAGTACTTAAAAAGGAACCATTCAGCAACGTATGTAGGACTATCTCCAATAACTGAGGCGACGTTTTAACATTACAAGCGCTTTGTAGGCATTGGTCTGATGTAAAACATTGTCGATGTATCGATAAAGTACAATGTTGTGTGCCAGCAGACAGACTTGCGACATCTTCGGGTAGTACTTAAAAAGGAACCATTCAGCAACGTATGTAGGGGTATCTCCAATAACTGAGGCGACGTTTTAACATTGCAGGCGTTTGTGGGCATTGGTCTGATGTAAAACATTGTCGATGTATCGATAAAGTACAATGTTGTGTGCCAGCAGACAGACTTGCGACATCTTCGGGTAGTATTTAAAAAGGAACCATTCAGCAACGTATGTAGGGGTATCTCCAATAACTGAGGCGACGTTTTAACATTGCAGGCGTTTGTTGGCATTGGTCTGATGTAAAACATTGTCAATGTATCGATAAACTGCAATGTTGTGTGCCAGCAGAACGATTTTGGACATTTTCGGGTAGTATTAAAGGAACCATTCAGCAACGTATGTAGGGGTATCTCCAATAACTGAGCCGACGTTTTAACATTGCAAGCGCTTTGTAGGCATTGGTCTGATGTAAAACATTGTCGATGTATCGATAAAGTACAATGTTGTGTGCCAGCAGACAGACTTGCGACATCTTCGGGTAGTATTTAAAAAGGAACCATTCAGCAACGTATGTAGGGGTATCTCCAATAACTGAGGCGACGTTTTAACATTGCAGGCGTTTGTGGGCATTGGTCTGATGTAAAACATTGTCGATGTATCGATAAACTGCAATGTTGTGTGCCAGCAGACAGACTTGCGACATCTTCGGGTAGTATTTAAAAAGGAACCATTCAGCAACGTATGTAGGGGTATCTCCAATAACTGAGGCGACGTTTTGACATTGCAAGCGCTTTGTGGGCATTGGTCTGATGTAAAACATTGTCGATGTATCGATAAACTGCAATGTTGTGTGCCAGCAGACCGATTTTGGACATTTTCGGGTAGTATTTAAAAAGGAACCATTCAGCAATGTATGTAGGGGTATCTCCAATAACTGAGCCGACGTTTTAACATTGCAAGGGCTCTGTAGGCATTGGTCTGATGTAAAACATTGTCGATGTATCGATAAAGTACAATGTTGTGTGCCAGCAGACAGACTTGCGACATCTTCGGGTAGTACTTAAAAAGGAACCATTCAGCAACGTATGTAGGGGTATCTCCAATAACTGAGGCGACGTTTTAACATTGCAGGCGTTTGTGGGCATTGGTCTGATGTAAAACATTGTCGATGTATCGATAAAGTACAATGTTGTGTGCCAGCAGACAGACTTGCGACATCTTCGGGTAGTATTTAAAAAGGAACCATTCAGCAACGTATGTAGGGGTATCTTCAATAACTGAGGCGACGTTTTAACATTGCAGGCGTTTGTTGGCATTGGTCTGATGTAAAACATTGTCAATGTATCGATAAACTGCAATGTTGTGTGCCAGCAGAACGATTTTGGACATTTTCGGGTAGTATTAAAGGAACCATTCAGCAACGTATGTAGGGGTATCTCCAATAACTGAGCCGACGTTTTAACATTGCAAGCGCTTTGTAGGCATTGGTCTGATGTAAAACATTGTCGATGTATCGATAAAGTACAATGTTGTGTGCCAGCAGACAGACTTGCGACATCTTCGGGTAGTATTTAAAAAGGAACCATTCAGCAACGTATGTAGGGGTATCTCCAATAACTGAGGCGACGTTTTAACATTGCAGGCGTTTGTGGGCATTGGTCTGATGTAAAACATTGTCGATGTATCGATAAACTGCAATGTTGTGTGCCAGCAGACAGACTTGCGACATCTTCGGGTAGTATTTAAAAAGGAACCATTCAGCAACGTATGTAGGGGTATCTCCAATAACTGAGGCGACGTTTTGACATTGCAAGCGCTTTGTGGGCATTGGTCTGATGTAAAACATTGTCGATGTATCGATAAACTGCAATGTTGTGTGCCAGCAGACCGATTTTGGACATTTTCGGGTAGTATTTAAAAAGGAACCATTCAGCAATGTATGTAGGGGTATCTCCAATAACTGAGCCGACGTTTTAACATTGCAAGGGCTCTGTAGGCATTGGTCTGATGTAAAACATTGTCGATGTATCGATAAAGTACAATGTTGTGTGCCAGCAGACAGACTTGCGACATCTTCGGGTAGTATTTAAAAAGGAACCATTCAGCAACGTATGTAGGGGTATCTCCAATAACTGAGGCGACGTTTTAACATTGCAGGCGTTTGTGGGCATTGGTCTGATGTAAAACATTGTCGATGTATCGATAAACTGCAATGTTGTGTGCCAGCAGAACGATTTTGGACATTTTCGGGTAGTTTTAAAGGAACCATTCAGCAACGTATGTAGGGGTATCTCCAATAACTGAGGCGACGTTTTAACATTGCAAGCGCTTTGTAGGCATTGGTCTGATGTAAAACATTGTCGATGTATCGATAAAGTACAATGTTGTGTGCCAGCAGACAGACTTGCGACATCTTCGGGTAGTACTTAAAAAGGAACCATTCAGCAACGTATGTAGGACTATCTCCAATAACTGAGGCGACGTTTTAACATTACAAGCGCTTTGTAGGCATTGGTCTGATGTAAAACATTGTCGATGTATCGATAAAGTACAATGTTGTGTGCCAGCAGACAGACTTGCGACATCTTCGGGTAGTACTTAAAAAGGAACCATTCAGCAACGTATGTAGGGGTATCTCCAATAACTGAGGCGACGTTTTAACATTGCAGGCGTTTGTGGGCATTGGTCTGATGTAAAACATTGTCGATGTATCGATAAAGTACAATGTTGTGTGCCAGCAGACAGACTTGCGACATCTTCGGGTAGTATTTAAAAAGGAACCATTCAGCAACGTATGTAGGGGTATCTCCAATAACTGAGGCGACGTTTTAACATTGCAGGCGTTTGTTGGCATTGGTCTGATGTAAAACATTGTCAATGTATCGATAAACTGCAATGTTGTGTGCCAGCAGAACGATTTTGGACATTTTCGGGTAGTATTAAAGGAACCATTCAGCAACGTATGTAGGGGTATCTCCAATAACTGAGGCGACGTTTTAACATTGCAAGCGCTTTGTAGGCATTGGTCTGATGTAAAACATTGTCGATGTATCGATAAAGTACAATGTTGTGTGCCAGCAGACAGACTTGCGACATCTTCGGGTAGTATTTAAAAAGGAACCATTCAGCAACGTATGTAGGGGTATCTCCAATAACTGAGGCGACGTTTTAACATTGCAGGCGTTTGTGGGCATTGGTCTGATGTAAAACATTGTCGATGTATCGATAAACTGCAATGTTGTGTGCCAGCAGACAGACTTGCGACATCTTCGGGTAGTATTTAAAAAGGAACCATTCAGCAACGTATGTAGGGGTATCTCCAATAACTGAGGCGACGTTTTAACATTGCAGGCGTTTGTGGGCATTGGTCTGATGTAAAACATTGTCGATGTATCGATAAAGTACAATGTTGTGTGCCAGCAGACAGACTTGCGACATCTTCGGGTAGTATTTAAAAAGGAACCATTCAGCAACGTATGTAGGGGTATCTCCAATAACTGAGGCGACGTTTTAACATTGCAGGCGTTTGTGGGCATTGGTCTGATGTAAAACATTGTCGATGTATCGATAAACTGCAATGTTGTGTGCCAGCAGAACGATTTTGGACATTTTCGGGTAGTTTTAAAGGAACCATTCAGCAACGTATGTAGGGGTATCTCCAATAACTGAGGCGACGTTTTAACATTGCAGGCGTTTGTGGGCATTGGTCTGATGTAAAACATTGTCGATGTATCGATAAAGTACAATGTTGTGTGCCAGCAGACAGACTTGCGACATCTTCGGGTAGTACTTAAAAAGGAACCATTCAGCAACGTATGTAGGGCTATCTCCAATAACTGAGGCGACGTTTTAACATTGCAAGCGCTTTGTAGGCATTGGTCTGATGTAAAACATTGTCGATGTATCGATAAAGTACAATGTTGTGTGCCAGCAGACAGACTTGCGACATCTTCGGGTAGTATTTAAAAAGGAACCATTCAGCAACGTATGTAGGGGTATCTCCAATAACTGAGGCGACGTTTTAACATTGCAGGCGTTTGTGGGCATTGGTCTGATGTAAAACATTGTCGATGTATCGATAAACTGCAATGTTGTGTGCCAGCAGAACGATTTTGGACATTTTCGGGTAGTTTTAAAGGAACCATTCAGCAACGTATGTAGGGGTATCTCCAATAACTGAGGCGACGTTTTAACATTGCAGGCGTTTGTGGGCATTGGTCTGATGTAAAACATTGTCGATGTATCGATAAAGCACAATGTTGTGTGCCAGCAGACCGATTTTGGACATTTTCGGGTAGTATTAAAGGAATCATTCAGCAACGTATGTAGGGGTATCTCCAATAACTGAGGCGACGTTTTAACATTGCAAGCGCTTTGTAGGCATTGGTCTGATGTAAAACATTGTCGATGTATCGATAAAGTACAATGTTGTGTGCCAGCAGACAGACTTGCGACATCTTCGGGTAGTACTTAAAAAGGAACCATTCAGCAACGTATGTAGGGCTATCTCCAATAACTGAGGCGACGTTTTAACATTGCAAGCGCTTTGTAGGCATTGGTCTGATGTAAAACATTGTCGATGTATCGATAAAGTACAATGTTGTGTGCCAGCAGACAGACTTGCGACATCTTCGGGTAGTACTTAAAAAGGAACCATTCAGCAACGTATGTAGGGGTATCTCCAATAACTGAGGCGACGTTTTAACATTGCAGGCGTTTGTGGGCATTGGTCTGATGTAAAACATTGTCGATGTATCGATAAAGTACAATGTTGTGTGCCAGCAGACAGACTTGCGACATCTTCGGGTAGTACTTAAAAAGGAACCATTCAGCAACGTATGTAGGGGTATCTCCAATAACTGAGGCGACGTTTTAACATTGCAGGCGTTTGTGGACATTGGTCTGATGTAAAACATTGTCGATGTATCGATAAAGTACAATGTTGTGTGCCAGCAGACAGACTTGCGACATCTTCGGGTAGTATTTAAAAAGGAACCATTCAGCAATGTATGTAGGGGTATCTCCAATAACTGAGGCGACGTTTTAACATTGCAAGCGCTTTGTGGGCATTGGTCTGATGTAAAACATTGTCGATGTATCGATAAAGTACAATGTTGTGTGCCAGCAGACAGACTTGCGACATCTTCGGGTAGTACTTAAAAAGGAACCATTCAGCAACGTATGTAGGGCTATCTCCAATAACTGAGGCGACGTTTTAACATTGCAAGCGCTTTGTAGGCATTGGTCTGATGTAAAACATTGTCGATGTATCGATAAAGTACAATGTTGTGTGCCAGCAGACAGACTTGCGACATCTTCGGGTAGTATTTAAAAAGGAACCATTCAGCAACGTATGTAGGGGTATCTCCAATAACTGAGGCGACGTTTTAACATTGCAGGCGTTTGTGGGCATTGGTCTGATGTAAAACATTGTCGATGTATCGATAAACTGCAATGTTGTGTGCCAGCAGACCGATTTTGGACATTTTCGGGTAGTATTTAAAAAGGAACCATTCAGCAATGTATGTAGGGGTATCTCCAATAACTGAGCCGACGTTTTAACATTGCAAGGGCTCTGTAGGCATTGGTCTGATGTAAAACATTGTCGATGTATCGATAAAGTACAATGTTGTGTGCCAGCAGACAGACTTGCGACATCTTCGGGTAGTATTTAAAAAGGAACCATTCAGCAACGTATGTAGGGGTATCTCCAATAACTGAGGCGACGTTTTAACATTGCAGGCGTTTGTGGGCATTGGTCTGATGTAAAACATTGTCGATGTATCGATAAACTGCAATGTTGTGTGCCAGCAGAACGATTTTGGACATTTTCGGGTAGTTTTAAAGGAACCATTCAGCAACGTATGTAGGGGTATCTCCAATAACTGAGGCGACGTTTTAACATTGCAGGCGTTTGTGGGCATTGGTCTGATGTAAAACATTGTCGATGTATCGATAAAGCACAATGTTGTGTGCCAGCAGACCGATTTTGGACATTTTCGGGTAGTATTAAAGGAATCATTCAGCAACGTATGTAGGGGTATCTCCAATAACTGAGGCGACGTTTTAACATTGCAAGCGCTTTGTGGGCATTGGTCTGATGTAAAACATTGTCGATGTATCGATAAAGTACAATGTTGTGTGCCAGCAGACAGACTTGCGACATCTTCGGGTAGTACTTAAAAAGGAACCATTCAGCAACGTATGTAGGACTATCTCCAATAACTGAGGCGACGTTTTAACATTACAAGCGCTTTGTAGGCATTGGTCTGATGTAAAACATTGTCGATGTATCGATAAAGTACAATGTTGTGTGCCAGCAGACAGACTTGCGACATCTTCGGGTAGTACTTAAAAAGGAACCATTCAGCAACGTATGTAGGGGTATCTCCAATAACTGAGGCGACGTTTTAACATTGCAGGCGTTTGTGGGCATTGGTCTGATGTAAAACATTGTCGATATATCGATAAAGTACAATGTTGTGTGCCAGCAGACAGACTTGCGACATCTTCGGGTAGTACTTAAAAAGGAACCATTCAGCAACGTATGTAGGGGTATCTCCAATAACTGAGGCGACGTTTTAACATTGCAGGCGTTTGTGGACATTGGTCTGATGTAAAACATTGTCGATGTATCGATAAAGTACAATGTTGTGTGCCAGCAGACAGACTTGCGACATCTTCGGGTAGTATTTAAAAAGGAACCATTCAGCAATGTATGTAGGGGTATCTCCAATAACTGAGGCGACGTTTTAACATTGCAAGCGCTTTGTGGGCATTGGTCTGATGTAAAACATTGTCGATGTATCGATAAACTGCAATGTTGTGTGCCAGCAGACCGATTTTGGACATTTTCGGGTAGTATTTAAAAAGGAACCATTCAGCAATGTATGTAGGGGTATCTCCAATAACTGAGCCGACGTTTTAACATTGCAAGGGCTCTGTAGGCATTGGTCTGATGTAAAACATTGTCGATGTATCGATAAAGTACAATGTTGTGTGCCAGCAGACAGACTTGCGACATCTTCGGGTAGTATTTAAAAAGGAACCATTCAGCAACGTATGTAGGGGTATCTCCAATAACTGAGGCGACGTTTTAACATTGCAGGCGTTTGTGGGCATTGGTCTGATGTAAAACATTGTCGATGTATCGATAAACTGCAATGTTGTGTGCCAGCAGAACGATTTTGGACATTTTCGGGTAGTTTTAAAGGAATCATTCAGCAACGTATGTAGGGGTATCTCCAATAACTGAGGCGACGTTTTAACATTGCAAGCGCTTTGTGGGCATTGGTCTGATGTAAAACATTGTCGATGTATCGATAAAGTACAATGTTGTGTGCCAGCAGACAGACTTGCGACATCTTCGGGTAGTACTTAAAAAGGAACCATTCAGCAACGTATGTAGGACTATCTCCAATAACTGAGGCGACGTTTTAACATTACAAGCGCTTTGTAGGCATTGGTCTGATGTAAAACATTGTCGATGTATCGATAAAGTACAATGTTGTGTGCCAGCAGACAGACTTGCGACATCTTCGGGTAGTACTTAAAAAGGAACCATTCAGCAACGTATGTAGGGGTATCTCCAATAACTGAGGCGACGTTTTAACATTGCAGGCGTTTGTGGGCATTGGTCTGATGTAAAACATTGTCGATGTATCGATAAAGTACAATGTTGTGTGCCAGCAGACAGACTTGCGACATCTTCGGGTAGTATTTAAAAAGGAACCATTCAGCAACGTATGTAGGGGTATCTCCAATAACTGAGGCGACGTTTTAACATTGCAGGCGTTTGTTGGCATTGGTCTGATGTAAAACATTGTCAATGTATCGATAAACTGCAATGTTGTGTGCCAGCAGAACGATTTTGGACATTTTCGGGTAGTATTAAAGGAACCATTCAGCAACGTATGTAGGGGTATCTCCAATAACTGAGCCGACGTTTTAACATTGCAAGCGCTTTGTAGGCATTGGTCTGATGTAAAACATTGTCGATGTATCGATAAAGTACAATGTTGTGTGCCAGCAGACAGACTTGCGACATCTTCGGGTAGTATTTAAAAAGGAACCATTCAGCAACGTATGTAGGGGTATCTCCAATAACTGAGGCGACGTTTTAACATTGCAGGCGTTTGTGGGCATTGGTCTGATGTAAAACATTGTCGATGTATCGATAAACTGCAATGTTGTGTGCCAGCAGACAGACTTGCGACATCTTCGGGTAGTATTTAAAAAGGAACCATTCAGCAACGTATGTAGGGGTATCTCCAATAACTGAGGCGACGTTTTAACATTGCAGGCGTTTGTGGGCATTGGTCTGATGTAAAACATTGTCGATGTATCGATAAAGTACAATGTTGTGTGCCAGCAGACAGACTTGCGACATCTTCGGGTAGTATTTAAAAAGGAACCATTCAGCAACGTATGTAGGGGTATCTCCAATAACTGAGGCGACGTTTTAACATTGCAGGCGTTTGTGGGCATTGGTCTGATGTAAAACATTGTCGATGTATCGATAAACTGCAATGTTGTGTGCCAGCAGAACGATTTTGGACATTTTCGGGTAGTTTTAAAGGAACCATTCAGCAACGTATGTAGGGGTATCTCCAATAACTGAGGCGACGTTTTAACATTGCAGGCGTTTGTGGGCATTGGTCTGATGTAAAACATTGTCGATGTATCGATAAAGTACAATGTTGTGTGCCAGCAGACAGACTTGCGACATCTTCGGGTAGTACTTAAAAAGGAACCATTCAGCAACGTATGTAGGGCTATCTCCAATAACTGAGGCGACGTTTTAACATTGCAAGCGCTTTGTAGGCATTGGTCTGATGTAAAACATTGTCGATGTATCGATAAAGTACAATGTTGTGTGCCAGCAGACAGACTTGCGACATCTTCGGGTAGTATTTAAAAAGGAACCATTCAGCAACGTATGTAGGGGTATCTCCAATAACTGAGGCGACGTTTTAACATTGCAGGCGTTTGTGGACATTGGTCTGATGTAAAACATTGTCGATGTATCGATAAACTGCAATGTTGTGTGCCAGCAGAACGATTTTGGACATTTTCGGGTAGTTTTAAAGGAACCATTCAGCAACGTATGTAGGGGTATCTCCAATAACTGAGGCGACGTTTTAACATTGCAGGCGTTTGTGGGCATTGGTCTGATGTAAAACATTGTCGATGTATCGATAAAGCACAATGTTGTGTGCCAGCAGACCGATTTTGGACATTTTCGGGTAGTATTAAAGGAATCATTCAGCAACGTATGTAGGGGTATCTCCAATAACTGAGGCGACGTTTTAACATTGCAAGCGCTTTGTAGGCATTGGTCTGATGTAAAACAGTGTCGATGTATCGATAAAGTACAATGTTGTGTGCCAGCAGACAGACTTGCGACATCTTCGGGTAGTACTTAAAAAGGAACCATTCAGCAACGTATGTAGGGCTATCTCCAATAACTGAGGCGACGTTTTAACATTGCAAGCGCTTTGTAGGCATTGGTCTGATGTAAAACATTGTCGATGTATCGATAAAGTACAATGTTGTGTGCCAGCAGACAGACTTGCGACATCTTCGGGTAGTACTTAAAAAGGAACCATTCAGCAACGTATGTAGGGGTATCTCCAATAACTGAGGCGACGTTTTAACATTGCAAGCGTTTGTGGGCATTGGTCTGATGTAAAACATTGTCGATGTATCGATAAAGTACAATGTTGTGTGCCAGCAGACAGACTTGCGACATCTTCGGGTAGTACTTAAAAAGGAACCATTCAGCAACGTATGTAGGGGTATCTCCAATAACTGAGGCGACGTTTTAACATTGCAGGCGTTTGTGGACATTGGTCTGATGTAAAACATTGTCGATGTATCGATAAAGTACAATGTTGTGTGCCAGCAGACAGACTTGCGACATCTTCGGGTAGTATTTAAAAAGGAACCATTCAGCAATGTATGTAGGGGTATCTCCAATAACTGAGGCGACGTTTTAACATTGCAAGCGCTTTGTGGGCATTGGTCTGATGTAAAACATTGTCGATGTATCGATAAAGCACAATGTTGTGTGCCAGCAAACCGATTTTGGACATTTTCGTGTAGTATTAAAGGAATCATTCAGCAACGTATGTAGGGGTATCTCCAATAACTGAGGCGACGTTTTAACATTGCAAGCGCTTTGTAGGCATTGGTCTGATGTAAAACATTGTCGATGTATCGATAAAGTACAATGTTGTGTGCCAGCAGACCGATTTTGGACATTTTCGGGTAGTATTAAAGGAATCATTCAGCAACGTATGTAGGGGTATCTCCAATAACTGAGGCGACGTTTTAACATTGCAAGCGCTTTGTAGGCATTGGTCTGATGTAAAACATTGTCGATGTATCGATAAAGTACAATGTTGTGTGCCAGCAGACAGACTTGCGACATCTTCGGGTAGTACTTAAAAAGGAACCATTCAGCAACGTATGTAGGGGTATCTCCAATAACTGAGGCGACGTTTTAACATTGCAAGCGCTTTGTAGGCATTGGTCTGATGTAAAACATTGTCGATGTATCGATAAAGTACAATGTTGTGTGCCAGCAGACAGACTTGCGACATCTTCGGGTAGTACTTAAAAAGGAACCATTCAGCAACGTATGTAGGGGTATCTCCAATAACTGAGGCGACGTTTTAACATTGCAGGCGTTTGTGGGCATTGGTCTGATGTAAAACATTGTCGATGTATCGATAAAGTACAATGTTGTGTGCCAGCAGACAGACTTGCGACATCTTCGGGTAGTATTTAAAAAGGAACCATTCAGCAATGTATGTAGGGGTATCTCCAATAACTGAGGCGACGTTTTAACATTGCAAGCGCTTTGTGGGCATTGGTCTGATGTAAAACATTGTCGATGTATCGATAAACTGCAATGTTGTGTGCCAGCAGACAGACTTGCGACATCTTCGGGTAGTATTTAAAAAGGAACCATTCAGCAATGTATGTAGGGGTCTCTCCAATAACTGAGGCGACGTTTTAACATTGCAAGCGCTTTGTGGGCATTGGTCTGATGTAAAACATTGTCGATGTATCGATAAACTGCAATGTTGTGTGCCAGCAGACCGATTTTGGACATTTTCGGGTAGTATTTAAAAAGGAACCATTCAGCAACGTATGTAGGGGTATCTCCAATAACTGAGGCGACGTTTTAACATTGCAGGCGTTTGTGGACATTGGTCTGATGTAAAACATTGTCGATGTATCGATAAAGTACAATGTTGTGTGCCAGCAGACAGACTTGCGACATCTTCGGGTAGTACTTAAAAAGGAACCATTCAGCAACGTATGTAGGGCTATCTCCAATAACTGAGGCGACGTTTTAACATTGCAAGCGCTTTGTGGGCATTGGTCTGATGTAAAACATTGTCGATGTATCGATAAACTGCAATGTTGTGTGCCAGCAGACCGATTTTGGACATTTTCGGGTAGTATTTAAAAAGGAACCATTCAGCAATGTATGTAGGGGTATCTCCAATAACTGAGCCGACGTTTTAACATTGCAAGGGCTCTGTAGGCATTGGTCTGATGTAAAACATTGTCGATGTATCGATAAAGTACAATGTTGTGTGCCAGCAGACAGACTTGCGACATCTTCGGGTAGTATTTAAAAAGGAACCATTCAGCAACGTATGTAGGGGTATCTCCAATAACTGAGGCGACGTTTTAACATTGCAGGCGTTTGTGGGCATTGGTCTGATGTAAAACATTGTCGATGTATCGATAAACTGCAATGTTGTGTGCCAGCAGAACGATTTTGGACATTTTCGGGTAGTTTTAAAGGAACCATTCAGCAACGTATGTAGGGGTATCTCCAATAACTGAGGCGACGTTTTAACATTGCAGGCGTTTGTGGGCATTGGTCTGATGTAAAACATTGTCGATGTATCGATAAAGCACAATGTTGTGTGCCAGCAGACCGATTTTGGACATTTTCGAGTAGTATTAAAGGAATCATTCAGCAACGTATGTAGGGGTATCTCCAATAACTGAGGCGACGTTTTAACATTGCAAGCGCTTTGTGGGCATTGGTCTGATGTAAAACATTGTCGATGTATCGATAAAGTACAATGTTGTGTGCCAGCAGACAGACTTGCGACATCTTCGGGTAGTACTTAAAAAGGAACCATTCAGCAACGTATGTAGGACTATCTCCAATAACTGAGGCGACGTTTTAACATTACAAGCGCTTTGTAGGCATTGGTCTGATGTAAAACATTGTCGATGTATCGATAAAGTACAATGTTGTGTGCCAGCAGACAGACTTGCGACATCTTCGGGTAGTACTTAAAAAGGAACCATTCAGCAACGTATGTAGGGGTATCTCCAATAACTGAGGCGACGTTTTAACATTGCAGGCGTTTGTGGGCATTGGTCTGATGTAAAACATTGTCGATGTATCGATAAAGTACAATGTTGTGTGCCAGCAGACAGACTTGCGACATCTTCGGGTAGTATTTAAAAAGGAACCATTCAGCAACGTATGTAGGGGTATCTCCAATAACTGAGGCGACGTTTTAACATTGCAGGCGTTTGTTGGCATTGGTCTGATGTAAAACATTGTCAATGTATCGATAAAGTACAATGTTGTGTGCCAGCAGAACGATTTTGGACATTTTCGGGTAGTATTAAAGGAACCATTCAGCAACGTATGTAGGGGTATCTCCAATAACTGAGCCGACGTTTTAACATTGCAAGCGCTTTGTAGGCATTGGTCTGATGTAAAACATTGTCGATGTATCGATAAAGTACAATGTTGTGTGCCAGCAGACAGACTTGCGACATCTTCGGGTAGTATTTAAAAAGGAACCATTCAGCAACGTATGTAGGGGTATCTCCAATAACTGAGGCGACGTTTTAACATTGCAGGCGTTTGTGGGCATTGGTCTGATGTAAAACATTGTCGATGTATCGATAAACTGCAATGTTGTGTGCCAGCAGACAGACTTGCGACATCTTCGGGTAGTATTTAAAAAGGAACCATTCAGCAACGTATGTAGGGGTATCTCCAATAACTGAGGCGACGTTTTAACATTGCAGGCGTTTGTGGGCATTGGTCTGATGTAAAACATTGTCGATGTATCGATAAAGTACAATGTTGTGTGCCAGCAGACAGACTTGCGACATCTTCGGGTAGTATTTAAAAAGGAACCATTCAGCAACGTATGTAGGGGTATCTCCAATAACTGAGGCGACGTTTTAACATTGCAGGCGTTTGTGGGCATTGGTCTGATGTAAAACATTGTCGATGTATCGATAAACTGCAATGTTGTGTGCCAGCAGAACGATTTTGGACATTTTCGGGTAGTTTTAAAGGAACCATTCAGCAACGTATGTAGGGGTATCTCCAATAACTGAGGCGACGTTTTAACATTGCAGGCGTTTGTGGGCATTGGTCTGATGTAAAACATTGTCGATGTATCGATAAAGTACAATGTTGTGTGCCAGCAGACAGACTTGCGACATCTTCGGGTAGTACTTAAAAAGGAACCATTCAGCAACGTATGTAGGGCTATCTCCAATAACTGAGGCGACGTTTTAACATTGCAAGCGCTTTGTAGGCATTGGTCTGATGTAAAACATTGTCGATGTATCGATAAAGTACAATGTTGTGTGCCAGCAGACAGACTTGCGACATCTTCGGGTAGTATTTAAAAAGGAACCATTCAGCAACGTATGTAGGGGTATCTCCAATAACTGAGGCGACGTTTTTACATTGCAGGCGTTTGTGGGCATTGGTCTGATGTAAAACATTGTCGATGTATCGATAAACTGCAATGTTGTGTGCCAGCAGAACGATTTTGGACATTTTCGGGTAGTTTTAAAGGAACCATTCAGCAACGTATGTAGGGGTATCTCCAATAACTGAGGCGACGTTTTAACATTGCAGGCGTTTGTGGGCATTGGTCTGATGTAAAACATTGTCGATGTATCGATAAAGCACAATGTTGTGTGCCAGCAGACCGATTTTGGACATTTTCGGGTAGTATTAAAGGAATCATTCAGCAACGTATGTAGGGGTATCTCCAATAACTGAGGCGACGTTTTAACATTGCAAGCGCTTTGTAGGCATTGGTCTGATGTAAAACATTGTCGATGTATCGATAAAGTACAATGTTGTGTGCCAGCAGACAGACTTGCGACATCTTCGGGTAGTACTTAAAAAGGAACCATTCAGCAACGTATGTAGGGGTATCTCCAATAACTGAGGCGACGTTTTAACATTGCAGGCGTTTGTGGGCATTGGTCTGATGTAAAACATTGTCGATGTATCGATAAAGTACAATGTTGTGTGCCAGCAGACAGACTTGCGACATCTTCGGGTAGTATTTAAAAAGGAACCATTCAGCAATGTATGTAGGGGTATCTCCAATAACTGAGGCGACGTTTTAACATTGCAAGCGCTTTGTGGGCATTGGTCTGATGTAAAACATTGTCGATGTATCGATAAACTGCAATGTTGTGTGCCAGCAGACCGATTTTGGACATTTTCGGGTAGTATTTAAAAAGGAACCATTCAGCAACGTATGTAGGGGTATCTCCAATAACTGAGGCGACGTTTTAACATTGCAGGCGTTTGTGGACATTGGTCTGATGTAAAACATTGTCGATGTATCGATAAAGTACAATGTTGTGTGCCAGCAGACAGACTTGCGACATCTTCGGGTAGTATTTAAAAAGGAACCATTCAGCAATGTATGTAGGGGTATCTCCAATAACTGAGGCGACGTTTTAACATTGCAAGCGCTTTGTGGGCATTGGTCTGATGTAAAACATTGTCGATGTATCGATAAACTGCAATGTTGTGTGCCAGCAGACCGATTTTGGACATTTTCGGGTAGTATTTAAAAAGGAACCATTCAGCAATGTATGTAGGGGTATCTCCAATAACTGAGGCGACGTTTTAACATTGCAGGCGTTTGTGGGCATTGGTCTGATGTAAAACATTGTCGATGTATCGATAAAGTACAATGTTGTGTGCCAGCAGACAGACTTGCGACATCTTCGGGTAGTACTTAAAAAGGAACCATTCAGCAACGTATGTAGGGGTATCTCCAATAACTGAGGCGACGTTTTAACATTGCAGGCGTTTGTGGACATTGGTCTGATGTAAAACATTGTCGATGTATCGATAAAGTACAATGTTGTGTGCCAGCAGACAGACTTGCGACATCTTCGGGTAGTATTTAAAAAGGAACCATTCAGCAATGTATGTAGGGGTATCTCCAATAACTGAGGCGACGTTTTAACATTGCAAGCGCTTTGTGGGCATTGGTCTGATGTAAAACATTGTCGATGTATCGATAAAGCACAATGTTGTGTGCCAGCAGACCGATTTTGGACATTTTCGGGTAGTATTAAAGGAATCATTCAGCAACGTATGTAGGGGTATCTCCAATAACTGAGGCGACGTTTTAACATTGCAAGAGCTTTGTAGGCATTGGTCTGATGTAAAACATTGTCGATGTATCGATAAAGTACAATGTTGTGTGCCAGCAGACAGACTTGCGACATCTTCGGGTAGTACTTAAAAAGGAACCATTCAGCAACGTATGTAGGGCTATCTCCAATAACTGAGGCGACGTTTTAACATTGCAAGCGCTTTGTAGGCATTGGTCTGATGTAAAACATTGTCGATGTATCGATAAAGTACAATGTTGTGTGCCAGCAGACAGACTTGCGACATCTTCGGGTAGTACTTAAAAAGGAACCATTCAGCAACGTATGTAGGGCTATCTCCAATAACTGAGGCGACGTTTTAACATTGCAAGCGCTTTGTAGGCATTGGTCTGATGTAAAACATTGTCGATGTATCGATAAAGTACAATGTTGTGTGCCAGCAGACAGACTTGCGACATCTTCGGGTAGTATTTAAAAAGGAACCATTCAGCAACGTATGTAGGGGTATCTCCAATAACTGAGGCGACGTTTTAACATTGCAGGCGTTTGTGGGCATTGGTCTGATGTAAAACATTGTCGATGTATCGATAAACTGCAATGTTGTGTGCCAGCAGAACGATTTTGGACATTTTCGGGTAGTTTTAAAGGAACCATTCAGCAACGTATGTAGGGGTATCTCCAATAACTGAGGCGACGTTTTAACATTGCAGGCGTTTGTGGGCATTGGTCTGATGTAAAACATTGTCGATGTATCGATAAAGCACAATGTTGTGTGCCAGAAGACCGATTTTGGACATTTTCGGGTAGTATTAAAGGAATCATTCAGCAACGTATGTAGGGGTATCTCCAATAACTGAGGCGACGTTTTAACATTGCAAGCGCTTTGTAGGCATTGGTCTGATGTAAAACATTGTCGATGTATCGATAAAGTACAATGTTGTGTGCCAGCAGACAGACTTGCGACATCTTCGGGTAGTACTTAAAAAGGAACCATTCAGCAACGTATGTAGGGCTATCTCCAATAACTGAGGCGACGTTTTAACATTGCAAGCGCTTTGTAGGCATTGGTCTGATGTAAAACATTGTCGATGTATCGATAAAGTACAATGTTGTGTGGCAGCAGACAGACTTGCGACATCTTCGGGTAGTACTTAAAAAGGAACCATTCAGCAACGTATGTAGGGGTATCTCCAATAACTGAGGCGACGTTTTAACATTGCAGGCGTTTGTGGGCATTGGTCTGATGTAAAACATTGTCGATGTATCGATAAAGTACAATGTTGTGTGCCAGCAGACAGACTTGCGACATCTTCGGGTAGTACTTAAAAAGGAACCATTCAGCAAC
The DNA here is from genome assembly GCF_037392515.1 of Haliotis asinina. Classification (NCBI taxonomy): domain Eukaryota; kingdom Metazoa; phylum Mollusca; class Gastropoda; order Lepetellida; family Haliotidae; genus Haliotis; species Haliotis asinina. Next base: position 45,443,270 of record NC_090287.1, read on the forward strand.
GTATGTAGGGGTATCTCCAATAACTGAGGCGACGTTTTAACATTGCAAGCGCTTTGTGGGCATTGGTCTGATGTAAAACATTGTCGATGTATCGATAAACTGCAATGTTGTGTGCCAGCAGACCGATTTTGGACATTTTCGGGTAGTATTTAAAAAGGAACCATTCAGCAATGTATGTAGGGGTATCTCCAATAACTGAGCCGACGTTTTAACATTGCAAGGGCTCTGTAGGCATTGGTCTGATGTAAAACATTGTCGATGTATCGATAAAGTACAATGTTGTGTGCCAGCAGACAGACTTGCGACATCTTCGGGTAGTATTTAAAAAGGAACCATTCAGCAACGTATGTAGGGGTATCTCCAATAACTGAGGCGACGTTTTAACATTGCAGGCGTTTGTGGGCATTGGTCTGATGTAAAACATTGTCGATGTATCGATAAACTGCAATGTTGTGTGCCAGCAGAACGATTTTGGACATTTTCGGGTAGTTTTAAAGGAACCATTCAGCAACGTATGTAGGGGTATCTCCAATAACTGAGGCGACGTTTTAACATTGCAGGCGTTTGTGGGCATTGGTCTGATGTAAAACATTGTCGATGTATCGATAAAGCACAATGTTGTGTGCCAGCAGACCGATTTTGGACATTTTCGGGTAGTATTAAAGGAATCATTCAGCAACGTATGTAGGGGTATCTCCAATAACTGAGGCGACGTTTTAACATTGCAAGCGCTTTGTGGGCATTGGTCTGATGTAAAACATTGTCGATGTATCGATAAAGTACAATGTTGTGTGCCAGCAGACAGACTTGCGACATCTTCGGGTAGTACTTAAAAAGGAACCATTCAGCAACGTATGTAGGACTATCTCCAATAACTGAGGCGACGTTTTAACATTACAAGCGCTTTGTAGGCATTGGTCTGATGTAAAACATTGTCGATGTATCGATAAAGTACAATGTTGTGTGCCAGCAGACAGACTTGCGACATCTTCGGGTAGTACTTAAAAAGGAACCATTCAGCAACGTATGTAGGGGTATCTCCAATAACTGAGGCGACGTTTTAACATTGCAGGCGTTTGTGGGCATTGGTCTGATGTAAAACATTGTCGATGTATCGATAAAGTACAATGTTGTGTGCCAGCAGACAGACTTGCGACATCTTCGGGTAGTATTTAAAAAGGAACCATTCAGCAACGTATGTAGGGGTATCTCCAATAACTGAGGCGACGTTTTAACATTGCAGGCGTTTGTTGGCATTGGTCTGATGTAAAACATTGTCAATGTATCGATAAACTGCAATGTTGTGTGCCAGCAGAACGATTTTGGACATTTTCGGGTAGTATTAAAGGAACCATTCAGCAACGTATGTAGGGGTATCTCCAATAACTGAGCCGACGTTTTAACATTGCAAGCGCTTTGTAGGCATTGGTCTGATGTAAAACATTGTCGATGTATCGATAAAGTACAATGTTGTGTGCCAGCAGACAGACTTGCGACATCTTCGGGTAGTATTTAAAAAGGAACCATTCAGCAACGTATGTAGGGGTATCTCCAATAACTGAGGCGACGTTTTAACATTGCAGGCGTTTGTGGGCATTGGTCTGATGTAAAACATTGTCGATGTATCGATAAACTGCAATGTTGTGTGCCAGCAGACAGACTTGCGACATCTTCGGGTAGTATTTAAAAAGGAACCATTCAGCAACGTATGTAGGGGTATCTCCAATAACTGAGGCGACGTTTTAACATTGCAGGCGTTTGTGGGCATTGGTCTGATGTAAAACATTGTCGATGTATCGATAAAGTACAATGTTGTGTGCCAGCAGACAGACTTGCGACATCTTCGGGTAGTATTTAAAAAGGAACCATTCAGCAACGTATGTAGGGGTATCTCCAATAACTGAGGCGACGTTTTAACATTGCAGGCGTTTGTGGGCATTGGTCTGATGTAAAACATTGTCGATGTATCGATAAACTGCAATGTTGTGTGCCAGCAGAACGATTTTGGACATTTTCGGGTAGTTTTAAAGGAACCATTCAGCAACGTATGTAGGGGTATCTCCAATAACTGAGGCGACGTTTTAACATTGCAGGCGTTTGTGGGCATTGGTCTGATGTAAAACATTGTCGATGTATCGATAAAGTACAATGTTGTGTGCCAGCAGACAGACTTGCGACATCTTCGGGTAGTACTTAAAAAGGAACCATTCAGCAACGTATGTAGGGCTATCTCCAATAACTGAGGCGACGTTTTAACATTGCAAGCGCTTTGTAGGCATTGGTCTGATGTAAAACATTGTCGATGTATCGATAAAGTACAATGTTGTGTGCCAGCAGACAGACTTGCGACATCTTCGGGTAGTATTTAAAAAGGAACCATTCAGCAACGTATGTAGGGGTATCTCCAATAACTGAGGCGACGTTTTTACATTGCAGGCGTTTGTGGGCATTGGTCTGATGTAAAACATTGTCGATGTATCGATAAACTGCAATGTTGTGTGCCAGCAGAACGATTTTGGACATTTTCGGGTAGTTTTAAAGGAACCATTCAGCAACGTATGTAGGGGTATCTCCAATAACTGAGGCGACGTTTTAACATTGCAGGCGTTTGTGGGCATTGGTCTGATGTAAAACATTGTCGATGTATCGATAAAGCACAATGTTGTGTGCCAGCAGACCGATTTTGGACATTTTCGGGTAGTATTAAAGGAATCATTCAGCAACGTATGTAGGGGTATCTCCAATAACTGAGGCGACGTTTTAACATTGCAAGCGCTTTGTAGGCATTGGTCTGATGTAAAACATTGTCGATGTATCGATAAAGTACAATGTTGTGTGCCAGCAGACAGACTTGCGACATCTTCGGGTAGTACTTAAAAAGGAACCATTCAGCAACGTATGTAGGGGTATCTCCAATAACTGAGGCGACGTTTTAACATTGCAAGCGCTTTGTAGGCATTGGTCTGATGTAAAACATTGTCGATGTATCGATAAAGTACAATGTTGTGTGCCAGCAGACAGACTTGCGACATCTTCGGGTAGTACTTAAAAAGGAACCATTCAGCAACGTATGTAGGGGTATCTCCAATAACTGAGGCGACGTTTTAACATTGCAGGCGTTTGTGGGCATTGGTCTGATGTAAAACATTGTCGATGTATCGATAAAGTACAATGTTGTGTGCCAGCAGACAGACTTGCGACATCTTCGGGTAGTATTTAAAAAGGAACCATTCAGCAATGTATGTAGGGGTATCTCCAATAACTGAGGCGACGTTTTAACATTGCAAGCGCTTTGTGGGCATTGGTCTGATGTAAAACATTGTCGATGTATCGATAAACTGCAATGTTGTGTGCCAGCAGACCGATTTTGGACATTTTCGGGTAGTATTTAAAAAGGAACCATTCAGCAACGTATGTAGGGGTATCTCCAATAACTGAGGCGACGTTTTAACATTGCAGGCGTTTGTGGACATTGGTCTGATGTAAAACATTGTCGATGTATCGATAAAGTACAATGTTGTGTGCCAGCAGACAGACTTGCGACATCTTCGGGTAGTATTTAAAAAGGAACCATTCAGCAATGTATGTAGGGGTATCTCCAATAACTGAGGCGACGTTTTAACATTGCAAGCGCTTTGTGGGCATTGGTCTGATGTAAAACATTGTCGATGTATCGATAAACTGCAATGTTGTGTGCCAGCAGACCGATTTTGGACATTTTCGGGTAGTATTTAAAAAGGAACCATTCAGCAATGTATGTAGGGGTATCTCCAATAACTGAGCCGACGTTTTAACATTGCGAGGGCTCTGTAGGCTTTGGTCTGATGTAAAACATTGTCGATGTATCGATAAAGTACAATGTTGTGTGCCAGCAGACAGACTTGCGACATCTTCGGGTAGTATTTAAAAAGGAACCATTCAGCAACGTATGTAGGGGTATCTCCAATAACTGAGGCGACGTTTTAACATTGCAGGCGTTTGTGGGCATTGGTCTGATGTAAAACATTGTCGATGTATCGATAAACTGCAATGTTGTGTGCCAGCAGAACGATTTTGGACATTTTCGGGTAGTTTTAAAGGAACCATTCAGCAATGTATGTAGGGGCATCTCCAATAACTGAGGCGACGTTTTAACATTGCAGGCGTTTGTGGGCATTGGTCTGATGTAAAACATTGTCGATGTATCGATAAAGCACAATGTTGTGTGCCAGCAGACCGATTTTGGACATTTTCGGGTAGTATTAAAGGAATCATTCAGCAACGTATGTAGGGGTATCTCCAATAACTGAGGCGACGTTTTAACATTGCAAGCGCTTTGTCGGCATTGGTCTGATGTAAAACATTGTCGATGTATCGATAAAGTACAATGTTGTGTGCCAGCAGACAGACTTGCGACATCTTCGTTTAGTATTTAAAAAGGAACGATTCAGCAACGTATGTAGGGGTATCTCCAATAACTGAGGCGACGTTTTAACATTGCAGGCGTTTGTGGGCATTGGTCTGATGTAAAACATTGTCGATGTATCGATAAAGTACAATGTTGTGTGCCAGCAGACAGACTTGCGACATCTTCGGGTAGTACTTAAAAAGGAACCATTCAGCAACGTATGTAGGGGTATCTCCAATAACTGAGGCGACGTTTTAACATTGCAGGCGTTTGTGGGCATTGGTCTGATGTAAAACATTGTCGATGTATCGATAAAGTACAATGTTGTGTGCCAGCAGACAGACTTGCGACATCTTCGGGTAGTACTTAAAAAGGAACCATTCAGCAACGTATGTAGGGGTATCTCCAATAACTGAGGCGACGTTTTAACATTGCAGGCGTTTGTGGACATTGGTCTGATGTAAAACATTGTCGATGTATCGATAAAGTACAATGTTGTGTGCCAGCAGACAGACTTGCGACATCTTCGGGTAGTATTTAAAAAGGAACCATTCAGCAACGTATGTAGGGGTATCTCCAATAACTGAGGCGACGTTTTAACATTGCAGGCGTTTGTGGGCATTGGTCTGATGTAAAACATTGTCGATGTATCGATAAACTGCAATGTTGTGTGCCAGCAGAACGATTTTGGACATTTTCGGGTAGTATTAAAGGAACCATTCAGCAACGTATGTAGGGCTATCTCCAATAACTGAGCCGACGTTTTAACATTGCAAGTGCTCTGTAGGCATTGGTCTGATGTAAAACATTGTCGATGTATCGATAAAGTACAATGTTGTGTGCCAGCAGACAGACTTGCGACATCTTCGGGTAGTATTTAAAAAGGAACCATTCAGCAACGTATGTAGGGGTATCTCCAATAACTGAGGCGACGTTTTAACATTGCAGGCGTTTGTGGGCATTGGTCTGATGTAAAACATTGTCGATGTATCGATAAACTGCAATGTTGTGTGCCAGCAGAACGATTTTGGACATTTTCGGGTAGTTTTAAAGGAACCATTCAGCAACGTATGTAGGGGTATCTCCAATAACTGAGGCGACGTTTTAACATTGCAGGCGTTTGTGGGCATTGGTCTGATGTAAAACATTGTCGATGTATCGATAAAGTACAATGTTGTGTGCCAGCAGACAGACTTGCGACATCTTCGGGTAGTATTTAAAAAGGAACCATTCAGCAACGTATGTAGGGGTATCTCCAATAACTGAGGCGACGTTTTAACATTGCAGGCGTTTCTGGGCATTGGTCTGATGTAAAACATTGTCGATGTATCGATAAACTGCAATGTTGTGTGCCAGCAGACCGATTTTGGACATTTTCGGGTAGTATTTAAAAAGGATCCATTCAGCAATGTATGTAGGGGTATCTCCAATAACTGAGGCGACGTTTTAACATTGCAAGGGCTCTGTAGGCATTGGTCTGATGTAAAACATTGTCGATGTATCGATAAAGTACAATGTTGTGTGCCAGCAGACAGACTTGCGACATCTTCGGGTAGTATTTAAAAAGGAACCATTCAGCAACGTATGTAGGGGTATCTCCAATAACTGAGGCGACGTTTTAACATTGCAAGCGCTTTGTAGGCATTGGTCTGATGTAAAACATTGTCGATGTATCGATAAAGTACAATGTTGTGTGCCAGCAGACAGACTTGCGACATCTTCGGGTAGTACTTAAAAAGGAACCATTCAGCAACGTATGTAGGGGTATCTCCAATAACTGAGGCGACGTTTTAACATTGCAAGCGCTTTGTAGGCATTGGTCTGATGTAAAACATTGTCGATGTATCGATAAAGTACAATGTTGTGTGCCAGCAGACAGACTTGCGACATCTTCGGGTAGTACTTAAAAAGGAACCATTCAGCAACGTATGTAGGGGTATCTCCAATAACTGAGGCGACGTTTTAACATTGCAGGCGTTTGTGGGCATTGGTCTGATGTAAAACATTGTCGATGTATCGATAAAGTACAATGTTGTGTGCCAGCAGACAGACTTGCGACATCTTCGGGTAGTATTTAAAAAGGAACCATTCAGCAATGTATGTAGGGGTATCTCCAATAACTGAGGCGACGTTTTAACATTGCAAGCGCTTTGTGGGCATTGGTCTGATGTAAAACATTGTCGATGTATCGATAAACTGCAATGTTGTGTGCCAGCAGACCGATTTTGGACATTTTCGGGTAGTATTTAAAAAGGAACCATTCAGCAACGTATGTAGGGGTATCTCCAATAACTGAGGCGACGTTTTAACATTGCAGGCGTTTGTGGACATTGGTCTGATGTAAAACATTGTCGATGTATCGATAAAGTACAATGTTGTGTGCCAGCAGACAGACTTGCGACATCTTCGGGTAGTATTTAAAAAGGAACCATTCAGCAATGTATGTAGGGGTATCTCCAATAACTGAGGCGACGTTTTAACATTGCAAGCGCTTTGTGGGCATTGGTCTGATGTAAAACATTGTCGATGTATCGATAAACTGCAATGTTGTGTGCCAGCAGACCGATTTTGGACATTTTCGGGTAGTATTTAAAAAGGAACCATTCAGCAATGTATGTAGGGGTATCTCCAATAACTGAGCCGACGTTTTAACATTGCGAGGGCTCTGTAGGCTTTGGTCTGATGTAAAACATTGTCGATGTATCGATAAAGTACAATGTTGTGTGCCAGCAGACAGACTTGCGACATCTTCGGGTAGTATTTAAAAAGGAACCATTCAGCAACGTATGTAGGGGTATCTCCAATAACTGAGGCGACGTTTTAACATTGCAGGCGTTTGTGGGCATTGGTCTGATGTAAAACATTGTCGATGTATCGATAAACTGCAATGTTGTGTGCCAGCAGAACGATTTTGGACATTTTCGGGTAGTTTTAAAGGAACCATTCAGCAATGTATGTAGGGGCATCTCCAATAACTGAGGCGACGTTTTAACATTGCAGGCGTTTGTGGGCATTGGTCTGATGTAAAACATTGTCGATGTATCGATAAAGCACAATGTTGTGTGCCAGCAGACCGATTTTGGACATTTTCGGGTAGTATTAAAGGAATCATTCAGCAACGTATGTAGGGGTATCTCCAATAACTGAGGCGACGTTTTAACATTGCAAGCGCTTTGTCGGCATTGGTCTGATGTAAAACATTGTCGATGTATCGATAAAGTACAATGTTGTGTGCCAGCAGACAGACTTGCGACATCTTCGTTTAGTATTTAAAAAGGAACGATTCAGCAACGTATGTAGGGGTATCTCCAATAACTGAGGCGACGTTTTAACATTGCAGGCGTTTGTGGGCATTGGTCTGATGTAAAACATTGTCGATGTATCGATAAAGTACAATGTTGTGTGCCAGCAGACAGACTTGCGACATCTTCGGGTAGTACTTAAAAAGGAACCATTCAGCAACGTATGTAGGGGTATCTCCAATAACTGAGGCGACGTTTTAACATTGCAGGCGTTTGTGGGCATTGGTCTGATGTAAAACATTGTCGATGTATCGATAAAGTACAATGTTGTGTGCCAGCAGACAGACTTGCGACATCTTCGGGTAGTACTTAAAAAGGAACCATTCAGCAACGTATGTAGGGGTATCTCCAATAACTGAGGCGACGTTTTAACATTGCAGGCGTTTGTGGACATTGGTCTGATGTAAAACATTGTCGATGTATCGATAAAGTACAATGTTGTGTGCCAGCAGACAGACTTGCGACATCTTCGGGTAGTATTTAAAAAGGAACCATTCAGCAACGTATGTAGGGGTATCTCCAATAACTGAGGCGACGTTTTAACATTGCAGGCGTTTGTGGGCATTGGTCTGATGTAAAACATTGTCGATGTATCGATAAACTGCAATGTTGTGTGCCAGCAGAACGATTTTGGACATTTTCGGGTAGTATTAAAGGAACCATTCAGCAACGTATGTAGGGCTATCTCCAATAACTGAGCCGACGTTTTAACATTGCAAGTGCTCTGTAGGCATTGGTCTGATGTAAAACATTGTCGATGTATCGATAAAGTACAATGTTGTGTGCCAGCAGACAGACTTGCGACATCTTCGGGTAGTATTTAAAAAGGAACCATTCAGCAACGTATGTAGGGGTATCTCCAATAACTGAGGCGACGTTTTAACATTGCAGGCGTTTGTGGGCATTGGTCTGATGTAAAACATTGTCGATGTATCGATAAACTGCAATGTTGTGTGCCAGCAGAACGATTTTGGACATTTTCGGGTAGTTTTAAAGGAACCATTCAGCAACGTATGTAGGGGTATCTCCAATAACTGAGGCGACGTTTTAACATTGCAGGCGTTTGTGGGCATTGGTCTGATGTAAAACATTGTCGATGTATCGATAAAGTACAATGTTGTGTGCCAGCAGACAGACTTGCGACATCTTCGGGTAGTATTTAAAAAGGAACCATTCAGCAACGTATGTAGGGGTATCTCCAATAACTGAGGCGACGTTTTAACATTGCAGGCGTTTCTGGGCATTGGTCTGATGTAAAACATTGTCGATGTATCGATAAACTGCAATGTTGTGTGCCAGCAGACCGATTTTGGACATTTTCGGGTAGTATTTAAAAAGGATCCATTCAGCAATGTATGTAGGGGTATCTCCAATAACTGAGGCGACGTTTTAACATTGCAAGGGCTCTGTAGGCATTGGTCTGATGTAAAACATTGTCGATGTATCGATAAAGTACAATGTTGTGTGCCAGCAGACAGACTTGCGACATCTTCGGGTAGTATTTAAAAAGGAACCATTCAGCAACGTATGTAGGGGTATCTCCAATAACTGAGGCGACGTTTTAACATTGCAGGCGTTTGTGGGCATTGGTCTGATGTAAAACATTGTCGATGTATCGATAAAGTACAATGTTGTGTGCCAGCAGACAGACTTGCGACATCTTCGGGTAGTACTTAAAAAGGAACCATTCAGCAACGTATGTAGGGGTATCTCCAATAACTGAGGCGACGTTTTAACATTGCAGGCGTTTGTGGGCATTGGTCTGATGTAAAACATTGTCGATGTATCGATAAAGTACAATGTTGTGTGCCAGCAGACAGACTTGCGACATCTTCGGGTAGTATTTAAAAAGGAACCATTCAGCAACGTATGTAGGGGTATCTCCAATAACTGAGGCGACGTTTTAACATTGCAGGCGTTTGTGGGCATTGGTCTGATGTAAAACATTGTCGATGTATCGATAAACTGCAATGTTGTGTGCCAGCAGAACGATTTTGGACATTTTCGGGTAGTATTAAAGGAACCATTCAGCAACGTATGTAGGGGTATCTCCAATAACTGAGCCGACGTTTTAACATTGCAAGGGCTCTGTAGGCATTGGTCTGATGTAAAACATTGTCGATGTATCGATAAAGTACAATGTTGTGTGCCAGCAGACAGACTTGCGACATCTTCGGGTAGTATTTAAAAAGGAACCATTCAGCAACGTATGTAGGGGTATCTCCAATAACTGAGGCGACGTTTTAACATTGCAGGCGTTTGTGGGCATTGGTCTGATGTAAAACATTGTCGATGTATCGATAAACTGCAATGTTGTGTGCCAGCAGAACGATTTTGGACATTTTCGGGTAGTTTTAAAGGAACCATTCAGCAACGTATGTAGGGGTATCTCCAATAACTGAGGCGACGTTTTAACATTGCAGGCGTTTGTGGGCATTGGTCTGATGTAAAACATTGTCGATGTATCGATAAAGTACAATGTTGTGTGCCAGCAGACAGACTTGCGACATCTTCGGGTAGTACTTAAAAAGGAACCATTCAGCAACGTATGTAGGGGTATCTCCAATAACTGAGGCGACGTTTTAACATTGCAAGCGCTTTGTAGGCATTGGTCTGATGTAAAACATTGTCGATGTATCGATAAAGTACAATGTTGTGTGCCAGCAGACAGACTTGCGACATCTTCGGGTAGTATTTAAAAAGGAACCATTCAGCAACGTATGTAGGGGTATCTCCAATAACTGAGGCGACGTTTTAACATTGCAGGCGTTTGTGGGCATTGGTCTGATGTAAAACATTGTCGATGTATCGATAAACTGCAATGTTGTGTGCCAGCAGAACGATTTTGGACATTTTCGGGTAGTTTTAAAGGAACCATTCAGCAACGTATGTAGGGGTATCTCCAATAACTGAGGCGACGTTTTAACATTGCAGGCGTTTGTGGGCATTGGTCTGATGTAAAACATTGTCGATGTATCGATAAACTGCAATGTTGTGTGCCAGCAGAACGATTTTGGACATTTTCGGGTAGTATTAAAGGAACCATTCAGCAACGTATGTAGGGGTATCTCCAATAACTGAGCCGACGTTTTAACATTGCAAGGGCTCTGTAGGCATTGGTCTGATGTAAAACATTGTCGATGTATCGATAAAGTACAATGTTGTGTGCCAGCAGACAGACTTGCGACATCTTCGGGTAGTATTTAAAAAGGAACCATTCAGCAACGTATGTAGGGGTATCTCCAATAACTGAGGCGACGTTTTAACATTGCAGGCGTTTGTGGGCATTGGTCTGATGTAAAACATTGTCGATGTATCGATAAACTGCAATGTTGTGTGCCAGCAGAACGATTTTGGACATTTTCGGGTAGTTTTAAAGGAACCATTCAGCAACGTATGTAGGGGTATCTCCAATAACTGAGGCGACGTTTTAACATTGCAGGCGTTTGTGTTCATTGGTCTGATGTAAAACATTGTCGATGTATCGATAAAGTACAATGTTGTGTGCCAGCAGACAGACTTGCGACATCTTCGGGTAGTACTTAAAAAGGAACCATTCAGCAACGTATGTAGGGCTATCTCCAATAACTGAGGCGACGTTTTAACATTGCAAGCGCTTTGTAGGCATTGGTCTGATGTAAAACATTGTCGATGTATCGATAAAGTACAATGTTGTGTGCCAGCAGACAGACTTGCGACATCTTCGGGTAGTATTTAAAAAGGAACCATTCAGCAACGTATGTAGGGGTATCTCCAATAACTGAGGCGACGTTTTAACATTGCAGGCGTTTGTGGGCATTGGTCTGATGTAAAACATTGTCGATGTATCGATAAACTGCAATGTTGTGTGCCAGCAGAACGATTTTGGACATTTTCGGGTAGTTTTAAGGGAACCATTCAGCAACGTATGTAGGGGTATCTCCAATAACTGAGGCGACGTTTTAACATTGCAGGCGTTTGTGGGCATTGGTCTGATGTAAAACATTGTCGATGTATCGATAAAGCACAATGTTGTGTGCCAGCAGACCGATTTTGGACATTTTCGGGTAGTATTAAAGGAATCATTCAGCAACGTATGTAGGGGTATCTCCAATAACTGAGGCGACGTTTTAACATTGCAAGCGCTTTGTAGGCATTGGTCTGATGTAAAACATTGTCGATGTATCGATAAAGTACAATGTTGTGTGCCAGCAGACAGACTTGCGACATCTTCGGGTAGTACTTAAAAAGGAACCATTCTGCAACGTATGTAGGGCTATCTCCAATAACTGAGGCGACGTTTTAACATTGCAAGCGCTTTGTAGGCATTGGTCTGATGTAAAACATTGTCGATGTATCGATAAAGTACAATGTTGTGTGCCAGCAGACAGACTTGCGACATCTTCGGGTAGTACTTAAAAAGGAACCATTCAGCAACGTATGTAGGGGTATCTCCAATAACTGAGGCGACGTTTTAACATTGCAGGCGTTTGTGGGCATTGGTCTGATGTAAAACATTGTCGATGTATCGATAAAGTACAATGTTGTGTGCCAGCAGACAGACTTGCGACATCTTCGGGTAGTACTTAAAAAGGAACCATTCAGCAACGTATGTAGGGGTATCTCCAATAACTGAGGCGACGTTTTAACATTGCAGGCGTTTGTGGACATTGGTCTGATGTAAAACATTGTCGATGTATCGATAAAGTACAATGTTGTGTGCCAGCAGACAGACTTGCGACATCTTCGGGTAGTATTTAAAAAGGAACCATTCAGCAATGTATGTAGGGGTATCTCCAATAACTGAGGCGACGTTTTAACATTGCAAGCGCTTTGTGGGCATTGGTCTGATGTAAAACATTGTCGATGTATCGATAAACTGCAATGTTGTGTGCCAGCAGACCGATTTTGGACATTTCGGGTAGTATTTAAAAAGGAACCATTCAGCAATGTATGTAGGGGTATCTCCAATAACTGAGCCGACGTTTTAACATTGCAAGGGCTCTGTAGGCATTGGTCTGATGTAAAACATTGTCGATGTATCGATAAAGTACAATGTTGTGTGCCAGCAGACAGACTTGCGACATCTTCGGGTAGTATTTAAAAAGGAACCATTCAGCAACGTATGTAGGGGTATCTCCAATAACTGAGGCGACGTTTTAACATTGCAGGCGTTTGTGGGCATTGGTCTGATGTAAAACATTGTCGATGTATCGATAAACTGCAATGTTGTGTGCCAGCAGAACGATTTTGGACATTTTCGGGTAGTTTTAAAGGAACCATTCAGCAACGTATGTAGGGGTATCTCCAATAACTGAGGCGACGTTTTAACATTGCAGGCGTTTGTGTTCATTGGTCTGATGTAAAACATTGTCGATGTATCGATAAAGTACAATGTTGTGTGCCAGCAGACAGACTTGCGACATCTTCGGGTAGTACTTAAAAAGGAACCATTCAGCAACGTATGTAGGGCTATCTCCAATAACTGAGGCGACGTTTTAACATTGCAAGCGCTTTGTAGGCATTGGTCTGATGTAAAACATTGTCGATGTATCGATAAAGTACAATGTTGTGTGCCAGCAGACAGACTTGCGACATCTTCGGGTAGTATTTAAAAAGGAACCATTCAGCAACGTATGTAGGGGTATCTCCAATAACTGAGGCGACGTTTTAACATTGCAGGCGTTTGTGGGCATTGGTCTGATGTAAAACATTGTCGATGTATCGATAAACTGCAATGTTGTGTGCCAGCAGAACGATTTTGGACATTTTCGGGTAGTTTTAAAGGAACCATTCAGCAACGTATGTAGGGGTATCTCCAATAACTGAGGCGACGTTTTAACATTGCAGGCGTTTGTGGGCATTGGTCTGATGTAAAACATTGTCGATGTATCGATAAAGCACAATGTTGTGTGCCAGCAGACCGATTTTGGACATTTTCGGGTAGTATTAAAGGAATCATTCAGCAACGTATGTAGGGGTATCTCCAATAACTGAGGCGACGTTTTAACATTGCAAGCGCTTTGTAGGCATTGGTCTGATGTAAAACATTGTCGATGTATCGATAAAGTACAATGTTGTGTGCCAGCAGACAGACTTGCGACATCTTCGGGTAGTACTTAAAAAGGAACCATTCAGCAACGTATGTAGGGCTATCTCCAATAACTGAGGCGACGTTTTAACATTGCAAGAGCTTTGTAGGCATTGGTCTGATGTAAAACATTGTCGATGTATCGATAAAGTACAATGTTGTGTGCCAGCAGACAGACTTGCGACATCTTCGGGTAGTACTTAAAAAGGAACCATTCAGCAACGTATGTAGGGGTATCTCCAATAACTGAGGCGACGTTTTAACATTGCAGGCGTTTGTGGGCATTGGTCTGATGTAAAACATTGTCGATGTATCGATAAAGTACAATGTTGTGTGCCAGCAGACAGACTTGCGACATCTTCGGGTAGTACTTAAAAAGGAACCATTCAGCAACGTATGTAGGGGTATCTCCAATAACTGAGGCGACGTTTTAACATTGCAGGCGTTTGTGGACATTGGTCTGATGTAAAACATTGTCGATGTATCGATAAAGTACAATGTTGTGTGCCAGCAGACAAACTTGCGACATCTTCGGGTAGTATTTAAAAAGGAACCATTCAGCAATGTATGTAGGGGTATCTCCAATAACTGAGGCGACGTTTTAACATTGCAAGCGCTTTGTGGGCATTGGTCTGATGTAAAACATTGTCGATGTATCGATAAACTGCAATGTTGTGTGCCAGCAGACCGATTTTGGACATTTTCGGGTAGTATTTAAAAAGGAACCATTCAGCAATGTATGTAGGGGTATCTCCAATAACTGAGCCGACGTTTTAACATTGCAAGGGCTCTGTAGGCATTGGTCTGATGTAAAACATTGTCGATGTATCGATAAAGTACAATGTTGTGTGCCAGCAGACAGACTTGCGACATCTTCGGGTAGTATTTAAAAAGGAACCATTCAGCAACGTATGTAGGGGTATCTCCAATAACTGAGGCGACGTTTTAACATTGCAGGCGTTTGTGGGCATTGGTCTGATGTAAAACATTGTCGATGTATCGATAAACTGCAATGTTGTGTGCCAGCAGAACGATTTTGGACATTTTCGGGTAGTTTTAAAGGAACCATTCAGCAACGTATGTAGGGGTATCTCCAATAACTGAGGCGACGTTTTAACATTGCAGGCGTTTGTGGGCATTGGTCTGATGTAAAACATTGTCGATGTATCGATAAAGCACAATGTTGTGTGCCAGCAGACCGATTTTGGACATTTTCGGGTAGTATTAAAGGAATCATTCAGCAACGTATGTAGGGGTATCTCCAATAACTGAGGCGACGTTTTAACATTGCAAGCGCTTTGTGGGCATTGGTCTGATGTAAAACATTGTCGATGTATCGATAAAGTACAATGTTGTGTGCCAGCAGACAGACTTGCGACATCTTCGGGTAGTACTTAAAAAGGAACCATTCAGCAACGTATGTAGGACTATCTCCAATAACTGAGGCGACGTTTTAACATTGCAGGCGTTTGTGGGCATTGGTCTGATGTAAAACATTGTCGATGTATCGATAAACTGCAATGTTGTGTGCCAGCAGAACGATTTTGGACATTTTCGGGTAGTTTTAAAGGAACCATTCAGCAACGTATGTAGGGGTATCTCCAATAACTGAGGCGACGTTTTAACATTGCAGGCGTTTGTGGGCATTGGTCTGATGTAAAACATTGTCGATGTATCGATAAAGCACAATGTTGTGTGCCAGCAGACCGATTTTGGACATTTTCGGGTAGTATTAAAGGAACCATTCAGCAACGTATGTAGGGGTATCTCCAATAACTGAGCCGACGTTTTAACATTGCAAGGGCTCTGTAGGCATTGGTCTGATGTAAAACATTGTCGATGTATCGATAAAGTACAATGTTGTGTGCCAGCAGACAGACTTGCGACATCTTCGGGTAGTATTTAAAAAGGAACCATTCAGCAACGTATGTAGGGGTATCTCCAATAACTGAGGCGACGTTTTAACATTGCAGGCGTTTGTGGGCATTGGTCTGATGTAAAACATTGTCGATGTATCGATAAACTGCAATGTTGTGTGCCAGCAGAACGATTTTGGACATTTTCGGGTAGTTTTAAAGGAACCATTCAGCAACGTATGTAGGGGTATCTCCAATAACTGAGGCGACGTTTTAACATTGCAGGCGTTTGTGGGCATTGGTCTGATGTAAAACATTGTCGATGTATCGATAAAGTACAATGTTGTGTGCCAGCAGACAGACTTGCGACATCTTCGGGTAGTACTTAAAAAGGAACCATTCAGCAACGTATGTAGGGCTATCTCCAATAACTGAGGCGACGTTTTAACATTGCAAGCGCTTTGTAGGCATTGGTCTGATGTAAAACATTGTCGATGTATCGATAAAGTACAATGTTGTGTGCCAGCAGACAGACTTGCGACATCTTCGGGTAGTACTTAAAAAGGAACCATTCAGCAACGTATGTAGGGGTATCTCCAATAACTGAGGCGACGTTTTAACATTGCAGGCGTTTGTGGGCATTGGTCTGATGTAAAACATTGTCGATGTATCGATAAAGTACAATGTTGTGTGCCAGCAGACAGACTTGCGACATCTTCGGGTAGTACTTAAAAAGGAACCATTCAGCAACGTATGTAGGGGTATCTCCAATAACTGAGGCGACGTTTTAACATTGCAGGCGTTTGTGGACATTGGTCTGATGTAAAACATTGTCGATGTATCGATAAAGTACAATGTTGTGTGCCAGCAGACAAACTTGCGACATCTTCGGGTAGTATTTAAAAAGGAACCATTCAGCAATGTATGTAGGGGTATCTCCAATAACTGAGGCGACGTTTTAACATTGCAAGCGCTTTGTGGGCATTGGTCTGATGTAAAACATTGTCGATGTATCGATAAACTGCAATGTTGTGTGCCAGCAGACCGATTTTGGACATTTTCGGGTAGTATTTAAAAAGGAACCATTCAGCAATGTATGTAGGGGTATCTCCAATAACTGAGCCGACGTTTTAACATTGCAAGGGCTCTGTAGGCATTGGTCTGATGTAAAACATTGTCGATGTATCGATAAAGTACAATGTTGTGTGCCAGCAGACAGACTTGCGACATCTTCGGGTAGTATTTAAAAAGGAACCATTCAGCAACGTATGTAGGGGTATCTCCAATAACTGAGGCGACGTTTTAACATTGCAGGCGTTTGTGGGCATTGGTCTGATGTAAAACATTGTCGATGTATCGATAAACTGCAATGTTGTGTGCCAGCAGAACGATTTTGGACATTTTCGGGTAGTTTTAAAGGAACCATTCAGCAACGTATGTAGGGGTATCTCCAATAACTGAGGCGACGTTTTAACATTGCAGGCGTTTGTGGGCATTGGTCTGATGTAAAACATTGTCGATGTATCGATAAAGCACAATGTTGTGTGCCAGCAGACCGATTTTGGACATTTTCGGGTAGTATTAAAGGAATCATTCAGCAACGTATGTAGGGGTATCTCCAATAACTGAGGCGACGTTTTAACATTGCAAGCGCTTTGTGGGCATTGGTCTGATGTAAAACATTGTCGATGTATCGATAAAGTACAATGTTGTGTGCCAGCAGACAGACTTGCGACATCTTCGGGTAGTACTTAAAAAGGAACCATTCAGCAACGTATGTAGGACTATCTCCAATAACTGAGGCGACGTTTTAACATTGCAGGCGTTTGTGGGCATTGGTCTGATGTAAAACATTGTCGATGTATCGATAAACTGCAATGTTGTGTGCCAGCAGAACGATTTTGGACATTTTCGGGTAGTTTTAAAGGAACCATTCAGCAACGTATGTAGGGGTATCTCCAATAACTGAGGCGACGTTTTAACATTGCAGGCGTTTGTAGGCATTGGTCTGATGTAAAACATTGTCGATGTATCGATAAAGCACAATGTTGTGTGCCAGCAGACCGATTTTGGACATTTTCGGGTAGTATTAAAGGAACCATTCAGCAACGTATGTAGGGGTATCTCCAATAACTGAGCCGACGTTTTAACATTGCAAGGGCTCTGTAGGCATTGGTCTGATGTAAAACATTGTCGATGTATCGATAAAGTACAATGTTGTGTGCCAGCAGACAGACTTGCGACATCTTCGGGTAGTATTTAAAAAGGAACCATTCAGCAACGTATGTAGGGGTATCTCCAATAACTGAGGCGACGTTTTAACATTGCAGGCGTTTGTGGGCATTGGTCTGATGTAAAACATTGTCGATGTATCGATAAACTGCAATGTTGTGTGCCAGCAGAACGATTTTGGACATTTTCGGGTAGTTTTAAAGGAACCATTCAGCAACGTATGTAGGGGTATCTCCAATAACTGAGGCGACGTTTTAACATTGCAGGCGTTTGTGGGCATTGGTCTGATGTAAAACATTGTCGATGTATCGATAAAGTACAATGTTGTGTGCCAGCAGACAGACTTGCGACATCTTCGGGTAGTACTTAAAAAGGAACCATTCAGCAACGTATGTAGGGCTATCTCCAATAACTGAGGCGACGTTTTAACATTGCAAGCGCTTTGTAGGCATTGGTCTGATGTAAAACATTGTCGATGTATCGATAAAGTACAATGTTGTGTGCCAGCAGACAGACTTGCGACATCTTCGGGTAGTATTTAAAAAGGAACCATTCAGCAACGTATGTAGGGGTATCTCCAATAACTGAGGCGACGTTTTAACATTGCAGGCGTTTGTGGGCATTGGTCTGATGTAAAACATTGTCGATGTATCGATAAACTGCAATGTTGTGTGCCAGCAGAACGATTTTGGACATTTTCGGGTAGTTTTAAAGGAACCATTCAGCAACGTATGTAGGGGTATCTCCAATAACTGAGGCGACGTTTTAACATTGCAGGCGTTTGTGGGCATTGGTCTGATGTAAAACATTGTCGATGTATCGATAAAGCACAATGTTGTGTGCCAGCAGACCGATTTTGGACATTTTCGGGTAGTATTAAAGGAATCATTCAGCAACGTATGTAGGGGTATCTCCAATAACTGAGGCGACGTTTTAACATTGCAAGCGCTTTGTAGGCATTGGTCTGATGTAAAACATTGTCGATGTATCGATAAAGTACAATGTTGTGTGCCAGCAGACAGACTTGCGACATCTTCGGGTAGTACTTAAAAAGGAACCATTCAGCAACGTATGTAGGGCTATCTCCAATAACTGAGGCGACGTTTTAACATTGCAAGCGCTTTGTAGGCATTGGTCTGATGTAAAACATTGTCGATGTATCGATAAAGTACAATGTTGTGTGCCAGCAGACAGACTTGCGACATCTTCGGGTAGTACTTAAAAAGGAACCATTCAGCAACGTATGTAGGGGTATCTCCAATAACTGAGGCGACGTTTTAACATTGCAGGCGTTTGTGGGCATTGGTCTGATGTAAAACATTGTCGATGTATCGATAAAGTACAATGTTGTGTGCCAGCAGACAGACTTGCGACATCTTCGGGTAGTACTTAAAAAGGAACCATTCAGCAACGTATGTAGGGGTATCTCCAATAACTGAGGCGACGTTTTAACATTGCAGGCGTTTGTGGACATTGGTCTGATGTAAAACATTGTCGATGTATCGATAAAGTACAATGTTGTGTGCCAGCAGACAGACTTGCGACATCTTCGGGTAGTATTTAAAAAGGAACCATTCAGCAATGTATGTAGGGGTATCTCCAATAACTGAGGCGACGTTTTAACATTGCAAGCGCTTTGTGGGCATTGGTCTGATGTAAAACATTGTCGATGTATCGATAAACTGCAATGTTGTGTGCCAGCAGACCGATTTTGGACATTTTCGGGTAGTATTTAAAAAGGAACCATTCAGCAATGTATGTAGGGGTATCTCCAATAACTGAGCCGACGTTTTAACATTGCAAGGGCTCTGTAGGCATTGGTCTGATGTAAAACATTGTCGATGTATCGATAAAGTACAATGTTGTGTGGCAGCAGACAGACTTGCGACATCTTCGGGTAGTATTTAAAAAGGAACCATTCAGCAACGTATGTAGGGGTATCTCCAATAACTGAGGCGACGTTTTAACATTGCAGGCGTTTGTGGGCATTGGTCTGATGTAAAACATTGTCGATGTATCGATAAACTGCAATGTTGTGTGCCAGCAGAACGATTTTGGACATTTTCGGGTAGTTTTAAAGGAACCATTCAGCAACGTATGTAGGGGTATCTCCAATAACTGAGGCGACGTTTTAACATTGCAGGCGTTTGTGGGCATTGGTCTGATGTAAAACATTGTCGATGTATCGATAAAGCACAATGTTGTGTGCCAGCAGACCGATTTTGGACATTTTCGGGTAGTATTAAAGGAATCATTCAGCAACGTATGTAGGGGTATCTCCAATAACTGAGGCGACGTTTTAACATTGCAAGCGCTTTGTGGGCATTGGTCTGATGTAAAACATTGTCGATGTATCGATAAAGTACAATGTTGTGTGCCAGCAGACAGACTTGCGACATCTTCGGGTAGTACTTAAAAAGGAACCATTCAGCAACGTATGTAGGACTATCTCCAATAACTGAGGCGACGTTTTAACATTACAAGCGCTTTGTAGGCATTGGTCTGATGTAAAACATTGTCGATGTATCGATAAAGTACAATGTTGTGTGCCAGCAGACAGACTTGCGACATCTTCGGGTAGTACTTAAAAAGGAACCATTCAGCAACGTACGTAGGGCTATCTCCAATAACTGAGGCGACGTTTTAACATTGCAGGCGTTTGTGGGCATTGGTCTGATGTAAAACATTGTCGATGTATCGATAAAGTACAATGTTGTGTGCCAGCAGACAGACTTGCGACATCTTCGGGTAGTATTTAAAAAGGAACCATTCAGCAACGTATGTAGGGGTATCTCCAATAACTGAGGCGACGTTTTAACATTGCAGGCGTTTGTTGGCATTGGTCTGATGTAAAACATTGTCAATGTATCGATAAACTGCAATGTTGTGTGCCAGCAGAACGATTTTGGACATTTTCGGGTAGTATTAAAGGAACCATTCAGCAACGTATGTAGGGGTATCTCCAATAACTGAGCCGACGTTTTAACATTGCAAGCGCTTTGTAGGCATTGGTCTGATGTAAAACATTGTCGATGTATCGATAAAGTGCAATGTTGTGTGCCAGCAGACAGACTTGCGACATCTTCGGGTAGTATTTAAAAAGGAACCATTCAGCAACGTATGTAGGGGTATCTCCAATAACTGAGGCGACGTTTTAACATTGCAGCCGTTTGTGGGCATTGGTCTGATGTAAAACATTGTCGATGTATCGATAAACTGCAATGTTGTGTGCCAGCAGACAGACTTGCGACATCTTCGGGTAGTATTTAAAAAGGAACCATTCAGCAACGTATGTAGGGGTATCTCCAATAACTGAGGCGACGTTTTAACATTGCAGGCGTTTGTGGGCATTGGTCTGATGTAAAACATTGTCGATGTATCGATAAAGTACAATGTTGTGTGCCAGCAGACAGACTTGCGACATCTTCGGGTAGTATTTAAAAAGGAACCATTCAGCAACGTATGTAGGGGTATCTCCAATAACTGAGGCGACGTTTTAACATTGCAGGCGTTTGTGGGCATTGGTCTGATGTAAAACATTGTCGATGTATCGATAAACTGCAATGTTGTGTGCCAGCAGAACGATTTTGGACATTTTCGGGTAGTACTTAAAAAGGAACCATTCAGCAACGTATGTAGGGGTATCTCCAATAACTGAGGCGACGTTTTAACATTGCAGGCGTTTGTGGGCATTGGTCTGATGTAAAACATTGTCGATGTATCGATAAAGTACAATGTTGTGTGCCAGCAGACAGACTTGCGACATCTTCGGGTAGTACTTAAAAAGGAACCATTCAGCAACGTATGTAGGGCTATCTCCAATAACTGAGGCGACGTTTTAACATTGCAAGCGCTTTGTAGGCATTGGTCTGATGTAAAACATTGTCGATGTATCGATAAAGTACAATGTTGTGTGCCAGCAGACAGACTTGCGACATCTTCGGGTAGTATTTAAAAAGGAACCATTCAGCAACGTATGTAGGGGTATCTCCAATAACTGAGGCGACGTTTTAACATTGCAGGCGTTTGTGGGCATTGGTCTGATGTAAAACATTGTCGATGTATCGATAAACTGCAATGTTGTGTGCCAGCAGAACGATTTTGGACATTTTCGGGTAGTTTTAAAGGAACCATTCAGCAACGTATGTAGGGGTATCTCCAATAACTGAGGCGACGTTTTAACATTGCAGGCGTTTGTGGGCATTGGTCTGATGTAAAACATTGTCGATGTATCGATAAAGCACAATGTTGTGTGCCAGCAGACCGATTTTGGACATTTTCGGGTAGTATTAAAGGAATCATTCAGCAACGTATGTAGGGGTATCTCCAATAACTGAGGCGACGTTTTAACATTGCAAGCGCTTTGTAGGCATTGGTCTGATGTAAAACATTGTCGATGTATCGATAAAGTACAATGTTGTGTGCCAGCAGACAGACTTGCGACATCTTCGGGTAGTACTTAAAAAGGAACCATTCAGCAACGTATGTAGGGCTATCTCCAATAACTGAGGCGACGTTTTAACATTGCAAGCGCTTTGTAGGCATTGGTCTGATGTAAAACATTGTCGATGTATCGATAAAGTACATTGTTGTGTGCCAGCAGACAGACTTGCGACATCTTCGGGTAGTACTTAAAAAGGAACCATTCAGCAACGTATGTAGGGGTATCTCCAATAACTGAGGCGACGTTTTAACATTGCAGGCGTTTGTGGGCATTGGTCTGATGTAAAACATTGTCGATGTATCGATAAAGTACAATGTTGTGTGCCAGCAGACAGACTTGCGACATCTTCGGGTAGTACTTAAAAAGGAACCATTCAGCAACGTATGTAGGGGTATCTCCAATAACTGAGGCGACGTTTTAACATTGCAGGCGTTTGTGGACATTGGTCTGATGTAAAACATTGTCGATGTATCGATAAAGTACAATGTTGTGTGCCAGCAGACAGACTTGCGACATCTTCGGGTAGTATTTAAAAAGGAACCATTCAGCAATGTATGTAGGGGTATCTCCAATAACTGAGGCGACGTTTTAACATTGCAAGCGCTTTGTGGGCATTGGTCTGATGTAAAACATTGTCGATGTATCGATAAACTGCAATGTTGTGTGCCAGCAGACCGATTTTGGACATTTTCGGGTAGTATTTAAAAAGGAACCATTCAGCAATGTATGTAGGGGTATCTCCAATAACTGAGCCGACGTTTTAACATTGCAAGGGCTCTGTAGGCATTGGTCTGATGTAAAACATTGTCGATGTATCGATAAAGTACAATGTTGTGTGCCAGCAGACAGACTTGCGACATCTTCGGGTAGTATTTAAAAAGGAACCATTCAGCAACGTATGTAGGGGTATCTCCAATAACTGAGGCGACGTTTTAACATTGCAGGCGTTTGTGGGCATTGGTCTGATGTAAAACATTGTCGATGTATCGATAAACTGCAATGTTGTGTGCCAGCAGAACGATTTTGGACATTTTCGGGTAGTTTTAAAGGAACCATTCAGCAACGTATGTAGGGGTATCTCCAATAACTGAGGCGACGTTTTAACATTGCAGGCGTTTGTGGGCATTGGTCTGATGTAAAACATTGTCGATGTATCGATAAAGCACAATGTTGTGTGCCAGCAGACCGATTTTGGACATTTTCGGGTAGTATTAAAGGAATCATTCAGCAACGTATGTAGGGGTATCTCCAATAACTGAGGCGACATTTTAACATTGCAAGCGCTTTGTGGGCATTGGTCTGATGTAAAACATTGTCGATGTATCGATAAAGTACAATGTTGTGTGCCAGCAGACAGACTTGCGACATCTTCGGGTAGTACTTAAAAAGGAACCATTCAGCAACGTATGTAGGACTATCTCCAATAACTGAGGCGACGTTTTAACATTACAAGCGCTTTGTAGGCATTGGTCTGATGTAAAACATTGTCGATGTATCGATAAAGTACAATGTTGTGTGCCAGCAGACAGACTTGCGACATCTTCGGGTAGTACTTAAAAAGGAACCATTCAGCAACGTATGTAGGGGTATCTCCAATAACTGAGGCGACGTTTTAACATTGCAGGCGTTTGTGGGCATTGGTCTGATGTAAAACATTGTCGATGTATCGATAAAGTACAATGTTGTGTGCCAGCAGACAGACTTGCGACATCTTCGGGTAGTATTTAAAAAGGAACCATTCAGCAACGTATGTAGGGGTATCTCCAATAACTGAGGCGACATTTTAACATTGCAGGCGTTTGTTGGCATTGGTCTGATGTAAAACATTGTCAATGTATCGATAAACTGCAATGTTGTGTGCCAGCAGAACGATTTTGGACATTTTCGGGTAGTATTAAAGGAACCATTCAGCAACGTATGTAGGGGTATCTCCAATAACTGAGCCGACGTTTTAACATTGCAAGCGCTTTGTAGGCATTGGTCTGATGTAAAACATTGTCGATGTATCGATAAAGTACAATGTTGTGTGCCAGCAGACAGACTTGCGACATCTTCGGGTAGTATTTAAAAAGGAACCATTCAGCAACGTATGTAGGGGTATCTCCAATAACTGAGGCGACGTTTTAACATTGCAGGCGTTTGTGGGCATTGGTCTGATGTAAAACATTGTCGATGTATCGATAAACTGCAATGTTGTGTGCCAGCAGACAGACTTGCGACATCTTCGGGTAGTATTTAAAAAGGAACCATTCAGCAACGTATGTAGGGGTATCTCCAATAACTGAGGCGACGTTTTAACATTGCAGGCGTTTGTGGGCATTGGTCTGATGTAAAACATTGTCGATGTATCGATAAAGTACAATGTTGTGTGCCAGCAGACAGACTTGCGACATCTTCGGGTAGTATTTAAAAAGGAACCATTCAGCAACGTATGTAGGGGTATCTCCAATAACTGAGGCGACGTTTTAACATTGCAGGCGTTTGTGGGCATTGGTCTGATGTAAAACATTGTCGATGTATCGATAAACTGCAATGTTGTGTGCCAGCAGAACGATTTTGGACATTTTCGGGTAGTTTTAAAGGAACCATTCAGCAACGTATGTAGGGGTATCTCCAATAACTGAGGCGACGTTTTAACATTGCAGGCGTTTGTGGGCATTGGTCTGATGTAAAACATTGTCGATGTATCGATAAAGTACAATGTTGTGTGCCAGCAGACAGACTTGCGACATCTTCGGGTAGTACTTAAAAAGGAACCATTCAGCAACGTATGTAGGGCTATCTCCAATAACTGAGGCGACGTTTTAACATTGCAAGCGCTTTGTAGGCATTGGTCTGATGTAAAACATTGTCGATGTATCGATAAAGTACAATGTTGTGTGCCAGCAGACAGACTTGCGACATCTTCGGGTAGTATTTAAAAAGGAACCATTCAGCAACGTATGTAGGGGTATCTCCAATAACTGAGGCGACGTTTTTACATTGCAGGCGTTTGTGGGCATTGGTCTGATGTAAAACATTGTCGATGTATCGATAAACTGCAATGTTGTGTGCCAGCAGAACGATTTTGGACATTTTCGGGTAGTTTTAAAGGAACCATTCAGCAACGTATGTAGGGGTATCTCCAATAACTGAGGCGACGTTTTAACATTGCAGGCGTTTGTGGGCATTGGTCTGATGTAAAACATTGTCGATGTATCGATAAAGCACAATGTTGTGTGCCAGCAGACCGATTTTGGACATTTTCGGGTAGTATTAAAGGAATCATTCAGCAACGTATGTAGGGGTATCTCCAATAACTGAGGCGACGTTTTAACATTGCAAGCGCTTTGTAGGCATTGGTCTGATGTAAAACATTGTCGATGTATCGATAAAGTACAATGTTGTGTGCCAGCAGACAGACTTGCGACATCTTCGGGTAGTACTTAAAAAGGAACCATTCAGCAACGTATGTAGGGCTATCTCCAATAACTGAGGCGACGTTTTAACATTGCAAGCGCTTTGTAGGCATTGGTCTGATGTAAAACATTGTCGATGTATCGATAAAGTACAATGTTGTGTGCCAGCAGACAGACTTGCGACATCTTCGGGTAGTACTTAAAAAGGAACCATTCAGCAACGTATGTAGGGGTATCTCCAATAACTGAGGCGACGTTTTAACATTGCAGGCGTTTGTGGGCATTGGTCTGATGTAAAACATTGTCGATGTATCGATAAAGTACAATGTTGTGTGCCAGCAGACAGACTTGCGACATCTTCGGGTAGTACTTAAAAAGGAACCATTCAGCAACGTATGTAGGGGTATCTCCAATAACTGAGGCGACGTTTTAACATTGCAGGCGTTTGTGGACATTGGTCTGATGTAAAACATTGTCGATGTATCGATAAAGTACAATGTTGTGTGCCAGCAGACAGACTTGCGACATCTTCGGGTAGTATTTAAAAAGGAACCATTCAGCAATGTATGTAGGGGTATCTCCAATAACTGAGGCGACGTTTTAACATTGCAAGCGCTTTGTGGGCATTGGTCTGATGTAAAACATTGTCGATGTATCGATAAACTGCAATGTTGTGTGCCAGCAGACCGATTTTGGACATTTTCGGGTAGTATTTAAAAAGGAACCATTCAGCAATGTATGTAGGGGTATCTCCAATAACTGAGCCGACGTTTTAACATTGCAAGGGCTCTGTAGGCATTGGTCTGATGTAAAACATTGTCGATGTATCGATAAAGTACAATGTTGTGTGCCAGCAGACAGACTTGCGACATCTTCGGGTAGTATTTAAAAAGGAACCATTCAGCAACGTATGTAGGGGTATCTCCAATAACTGAGGCGACGTTTTAACATTGCAGGCGTTTGTGGGCATTGGTCTGATGTAAAACATTGTCGATGTATCGATAAACTGCAATGTTGTGTGCCAGCAGAACGATTTTGGACATTTTCGGGTAGTTTTAAAGGAACCATTCAGCAACGTATGTAGGGGTATCTCCAATAACTGAGGCGACGTTTTAACATTGCAGGCGTTTGTGGGCATTGGTCTGATGTAAAACATTGTCGATGTATCGATAAAGCACAATGTTGTGTGCCAGCAGACCGATTTTGGACATTTTCGGGTAGTATTAAAGGAATCATTCAGCAACGTATGTAGGGGTATCTCCAATAACTGAGGCGACGTTTTAACATTGCAAGCGCTTTGTGGGCATTGGTCTGATGTAAAACATTGTCGATGTATCGATAAAGTACAATGTTGTGTGCCAGCAGACAGACTTGCGACATCTTCGGGTAGTACTTAAAAAGGAACCATTCAGCAACGTATGTAGGGGTATCTCCAATAACTGAGGCGACGTTTTAACATTGCAGGCGTTTGTGGGCATTGGTCTGATGTAAAACATTGTCGATGTATCGATAAAGTACAATGTTGTGTGCCAGCAGACAGACTTGCGACATCTTCGGGTAGTATTTAAAAAGGAACCATTCAGCAACGTATGTAGGGGTATCTCCAATAACTGAGGCGACGTTTTAACATTGCAGGCGTTTGTTGGCATTGGTCTGATGTAAAACATTGTCAATGTATCGATAAACTGCAATGTTGTGTGCCAGCAGAACGATTTTGGACATTTTCGGGTAGTATTAAAGGAACCATTCAGCAACGTATGTAGGGGTATCTCCAATAACTGAGGCGACGTTTTAACATTGCAAGCGCTTTGTAGGCATTGGTCTGATGTAAAACATTGTCGATGTATCGATAAAGTACAATGTTGTGTGCCAGCAGACAGACTTGCGACATCTTCGGGTAGTATTTAAAAAGGAACCATTCAGCAACGTATGTAGGGGTATCTCCAATAACTGAGGCGACGTTTTAACATTGCAGGCGTTTGTGGGCATTGGTCTGATGTAAAACATTGTCGATGTATCGATAAACTGCAATGTTGTGTGCCAGCAGACAGACTTGCGACATCTTCGGGTAGTATTTAAAAAGGAACCATTCAGCAATGTATGTAGGGGTATCTCCAATAACTGAGGCGACGTTTTAACATTGCAGGCGTTTGTGGGCATTGGTCTGATGTAAAACATTGTCGATGTATCGATAAAGTACAATGTTGTGTGCCAGCAGACAGACTTGCGACATCTTCGGGTAGTATTTAAAAAGGAACCATTCAGCAACGTATGTAGGGGTATCTCCAATAACTGAGGCGACGTTTTAACATTGCAGGCGTTTGTGGGCATTGGTCTGATGTAAAACATTGTCGATGTATCGATAAACTGCAATGTTGTGTGCCAGCAGACAGACTTGCGACATCTTCGGGTAGTATTTAAAAAGGAACCATTCAGGAACGTCTGTAGGGGTATCTCCAATAACTGAGGCGACGTTTTAACATTGCAAGCGCTTTGTGGGCATTGGTCTGATGTAAAACATTGTCGATGTATCGATAAACTGCAATGTTGTGTGCCAGCAGACCGATTTTGGACATTTTCGGGTAGTATTTAAAAAGGAACCATTCAGCAATGTATGTAGGGGTATCTCCAATAACTGAGCCGACGTTTTAACATTGCAAGGGCTCTGTAGGCATTGGTCTGATGTAAAACATTGTCGATGTATCGATAAAGTACAATGTTGTGTGCCAGCAGACAGACTTGCGACATCTTCGGGTAGTATTTAAAAAGGAACCATTCAGCAACGTATGTAGGGGTATCTCCAATAACTGAGGCGACGTTTTAACATTGCAGGCGTTTGTGGGCATTGGTCTGATGTAAAACATTGTCGATGTATCGATAAACTGCAATGTTGTGTGCCAGCAGAACGATTTTGGACATTTTCGGGTAGTTTTAAAGGAACCATTCAGCAACGTATGTAGGGGTATCTCCAATAACTGAGGCGACGTTTTAACATTGCAGGCGTTTGTGGGCATTGGTCTGATGTAAAACATTGTCGATGTATCGATAAAGCACAATGTTGTGTGCCAGCAGACCGATTTTGGACATTTTCGGGTAGTATTAAAGGAATCATTCAGCAACGTATGTAGGGGTATCTCCAATAACTGAGGCGACGTTTTAACATTGCAAGCGCTTTGTGGGCATTGGTCTGATGTAAAACATTGTCGATGTATCGATAAAGTACAATGTTGTGTGCCAGCAGACAGACTTGCGACATCTTCGGGTAGTACTTAAAAAGGAACCATTCAGCAACGTATGTAGGACTATCTCCAATAACTGAGGCGACGTTTTAACATTACAAGCGCTTTGTAGGCATTGGTCTGATGTAAAACATTGTCGATGTATCGATAAAGTACAATGTTGTGTGCCAGCAGACAGACTTGCGACATCTTCGGGTAGTACTTAAAAAGGAACCATTCAGCAACGTATGTAGGGGTATCTCCAATAACTGAGGCGACGTTTTAACATTGCAGGCGTTTGTGGGCATTGGTCTGATGTAAAACATTGTCGATGTATCGATAAAGTACAATGTTGTGTGCCAGCAGACAGACTTGCGACATCTTCGGGTAGTATTTAAAAAGGAACCATTCAGCAACGTATGTAGGGGTATCTCCAATAACTGAGGCGACGTTTTAACATTGCAGGCGTTTGTGGGCATTGGTCTGATGTAAAACATTGTCAATGTATCGATAAACTGCAATGTTGTGTGCCAGCAGAACGATTTTGGACATTTTCGGGTAGTATTAAAGGAACCATTCAGCAACGTATGTAGGGGTATCTCCAATAACTGAGCCGACGTTTTAACATTGCAAGCGCTTTGTAGGCATTGGTCTGATGTAAAACATTGTCGATGTATCGATAAAGTACAATGTTGTGTGCCAGCAGACAGACTTGCGACATCTTCGGGTAGTATTTAAAAAGGAACCATTCAGCAACGTATGTAGGGGTATCTCCAATAACTGAGGCGACGTTTTAACATTGCAGGCGTTTGTGGGCATTGGTCTGATGTAAAACATTGTCGATGTATCGATAAACTGCAATGTTGTGTGCCAGCAGACAGACTTGCGACATCTTCGGGTAGTATTTAAAAAGGAACCATTCAGCAACGTATGTAGGGGTATCTCCAATAACTGAGGCGACGTTTTAACATTGCAGGCGTTTGTGGGCATTGGTCTGATGTAAAACATTGTCGATGTATCGATAAACTGCAATGTTGTGTGCCAGCAGAACGATTTTGGACATTTTCGGGTAGTTTTAAAGGAACCATTCAGCAACGTATGTAGGGGTATCTCCAATAACTGAGGCGACGTTTTAACATTGCAGGCGTTTGTGGGCATTGGTCTGATGTAAAACATTGTCGATGTATCGATAAAGTACAATGTTGTGTGCCAGCAGACAGACTTGCGACATCTTCGGGTAGTACTTAAAAAGGAACCATTCAGCAACGTATGTAGGGCTATCTCCAATAACTGAGGCGACGTTTTAACATTGCAGGCGTTTGTGGGCATTGGTCTGATGTAAAACATTGTCGATGTATCGATAAAGTACAATGTTGTGTGCCAGCAGACAGACTTGCGACATCTTCGGGTAGTATTTAAAAAGGAACCATTCAGCAACGTATGTAGGGGTATCTCCAATAACTGAGGCGACGTTTTAACATTGCAGGCGTTTGTGGGCATTGGTCTGATGTAAAACATTGTCAATGTATCGATAAACTGCAATGTTGTGTGCCAGCAGAACGATTTTGGACATTTTCGGGTAGTATTAAAGGAACCATTCAGCAACGTATGTAGGGGTATCTCCAATAACTGAGCCGACGTTTTAACATTGCAAGCGCTTTGTAGGCATTGGTCTGATGTAAAACATTGTCGATGTATCGATAAAGTACAATGTTGTGTGCCAGCAGACAGACTTGCGACATCTTCGGGTAGTATTTAAAAAGGAACCATTCAGCAACGTATGTAGGGGTATCTCCAATAACTGAGGCGACGTTTTAACATTGCAGGCGTTTGTGGGCATTGGTCTGATGTAAAACATTGTCGATGTATCGATAAAGTACAATGTTGTGTGCCAGCAGACAGACTTGCGACATCTTCGGGTAGTATTTAAAAAGGAACCATTCAGCAACGTATGTAGGGGTATCTCCAATAACTGAGGCGACGTTTTAACATTGCAGGCGTTTGTGGGCATTGGTCTGATGTAAAACATTGTCGATGTATCGATAAACTGCAATGTTGTGTGCCAGCAGAACGATTTTGGACATTTTCGGGTAGTTTTAAAGGAACCATTCAGCAACGTATGTAGGGGTATCTCCAATAACTGAGGCGACGTTTTAACATTGCAGGCGTTTGTGGGCATTGGTCTGATGTAAAACATTGTCGATGTATCGATAAAGTACAATGTTGTGTGCCAGCAGACAGACTTGCGACATCTTCGGGTAGTACTTAAAAAGGAACCATTCAGCAACGTATGTAGGGCTATCTCCAATAACTGAGGCGACGTTTTAACATTGCAAGCGCTTTGTAGGCATTGGTCTGATGTAAAACATTGTCGATGTATCGATAAAGTACAATGTTGTGTGCCAGCAGACAGACTTGCGACATCTTCGGGTAGTATTTAAAAAGGAACCATTCAGCAACGTATGTAGGGGTATCTCCAATAACTGAGGCGACGTTTTTACATTGCAGGCGTTTGTGGGCATTGGTCTGATGTAAAACATTGTCGATGTATCGATAAACTGCAATGTTGTGTGCCAGCAGAACGATTTTGGACATTTTCGGGTAGTTTTAAAGGAACCATTCAGCAACGTATGTAGGGGTATCTCCAATAACTGAGGCGACGTTTTAACATTGCAGGCGTTTGTGGGCATTGGTCTGATGTAAAACATTGTCGATGTATCGATAAAGCACAATGTTGTGTGCCAGCAGACCGATTTTGGACATTTTCGGGTAGTATTAAAGGAATCATTCAGCAACGTATGTAGGGGTATCTCCAATAACTGAGGCGACGTTTTAACATTGCAAGCGCTTTGTAGGCATTGGTCTGATGTAAAACATTGTCGATGTATCGATAAAGTACAATGTTGTGTGCCAGCAGACAGACTTGCGACATCTTCGGGTAGTACTTAAAAAGGAACCATTCAGCAACGTATGTAGGGCTATCTCCAATAACTGAGGCGACGTTTTAACATTGCAGGCGCTTTGTAGGCATTGGTCTGATGTAAAACATTGTCGATGTATCGATAAAGTACAATGTTGTGTGCCAGCAGACAGACTTGCGACATCTTCGGGTAGTACTTAAAAAGGAACCATTCAGCAACGTATGTAGGGGTATCTCCAATAACTGAGGCGACGTTTTAACATTGCAGGCGTTTGTGGGCATTGGTCTGATGTAAAACATTGTCGATGTATCGATAAAGTACAATGTTGTGTGCCAGCAGACAGACTTGCGACATCTTCGGGTAGTACTTAAAAAGGAACCATTCAGCAACGTATGTAGGGGTATCTCCAATAACTGAGGCGACGTTTTAACATTGCAGGCGTTTGTGGACATTGGTCTGATGTAAAACATTGTCGATGTATCGATAAAGTACAATGTTGTGTGCCAGCAGACAGACTTGCGACATCTTCGGGTAGTATTTAAAAAGGAACCATTCAGCAATGTATGTAGGGGTATCTCCAATAACTGAGGCGACGTTTTAACATTGCAAGCGCTTTGTGGGCATTGGTCTGATGTAAAACATTGTCGATGTATCGATAAACTGCAATGTTGTGTGCCAGCAGACCGATTTTGGACATTTTCGGGTAGTATTTAAAAAGGAACCATTCAGCAATGTATGTAGGGGTATCTCCAATAACTGAGCCGACGTTTTAACATTGCAAGGGCTCTGTAGGCATTGGTCTGATGTAAAACATTGTCGATGTATCGATAAAGTACAATGTTGTGTGCCAGCAGACAGACTTGCGACATCTTCGGGTAGTATTTAAAAAGGAACCATTCAGCAACGTATGTAGGGGTATCTCCAATAACTGAGGCGACGTTTTAACATTGCAGGCGTTTGTGGGCATTGGTCTGATGTAAAACATTGTCGATGTATCGATAAACTGCAATGTTGTGTGCCAGCAGAACGATTTTGGACATTTTCGGGTAGTTTTAAAGGAACCATTCAGCAACGTATGTAGGGGTATCTCCAATAACTGAGGCGACGTTTTAACATTGCAGGCGTTTGTGGGCATTGGTCTGATGTAAAACATTGTCGATGTATCGATAAAGCACAATGTTGTGTGCCAGCAGACCGATTTTGGACATTTTCGGGTAGTATTAAAGGAATCATTCAGCAACGTATGTAGGGGTATCTCCAATAACTGAGGCGACGTTTTAACATTGCAAGCGCTTTGTGGGCATTGGTCTGATGTAAAACATTGTCGATGTATCGATAAAGTACAATGTTGTGTGCCAGCAGACAGACTTGCGACATCTTCGGGTAGTACTTAAAAAGGAACCATTCAGCAACGTATGTAGGGGTATCTCCAATAACTGAGGCGACGTTTTAACATTGCAGGCGTTTGTGGGCATTGGTCTGATGTAAAACATTGTCGATGTATCGATAAAGTACAATGTTGTGTGCCAGCAGACAGACTTGCGACATCTTCGGGTAGTATTTAAAAAGGAACCATTCAGCAACGTATGTAGGGGTATCTCCAATAACTGAGGCGACGTTTTAACATTGCAGGCGTTTGTGGGCATTGGTCTGATGTAAAACATTGTCAATGTATCGATAAACTGCAATGTTGTGTGCCAGCAGAACGATTTTGGACATTTTCGGGTAGTATTAAAGGAACCATTCAGCAACGTATGTAGGGGTATCTCCAATAACTGAGCCGACGTTTTAACATTGCAAGCGCTTTGTAGGCATTGGTCTGATGTAAAACATTGTCGATGTATCGATAAAGTACAATGTTGTGTGCCAGCAGACAGACTTGCGACATCTTCGGGTAGTATTTAAAAAGGAACCATTCAGCAACGTATGTAGGGGTATCTCCAATAACTGAGGCGACGTTTTAACATTGCAGGCGTTTGTGGGCATTGGTCTGATGTAAAACATTGTCGATGTATCGATAAACTGCAATGTTGTGTGCCAGCAGACAGACTTGCGACATCTTCGGGTAGTATTTAAAAAGGAACCATTCAGCAACGTATGTAGGGGTATCTCCAATAACTGAGGCGACGTTTTAACATTGCAGGCGTTTGTGGGCATTGGTCTGATGTAAAACATTGTCGATGTATCGATAAAGTACAATGTTGTGTGCCAGCAGACAGACTTGCGACATCTTCGGGTAGTATTTAAAAAGGAACCATTCAGCAACGTATGTAGGGGTATCTCCAATAACTGAGGCGACGTTTTAACATTGCAGGCGTTTGTGGGCATTGGTCTGATGTAAAACATTGTCGATGTATCGATAAACTGCAATGTTGTGTGCCAGCAGACAGACTTGCGACATCTTCGGGTAGTATTTAAAAAGGAACCATTCAGGAACGTATGTAGGGGTATCTCCAATAACTGAGGCGACGTTTTAACATTGCAAGCGCTTTGTGGGCATTGGTCTGATGTAAAACATTGTCGATGTATCGATAAACTGCAATGTTGTGTGCCAGCAGACCGATTTTGGACATTTTCGGGTAGTATTTAAAAAGGAACCATTCAGCAATGTATGTAGGGGTATCTCCAATAACTGAGCCGACGTTTTAACATTGCAAGGGCTCTGTAGGCATTGGTCTGATGTAAAACATTGTCGATGTATCGATAAAGTACAATGTTGTGTGCCAGCAGACAGACTTGCGACATCTTCGGGTAGTACTTAAAAAGGAACCATTCAGCAACGTATGTAGGGGTATCTCCAATAACTGAGGCGACGTTTTAACATTGCAGGCGTTTGTGGGCATTGGTCTGATGTAAAACATTGTCGATGTATCGATAAAGTACAATGTTGTGTGCCAGCAGACAGACTTGCGACATCTTCGGGTAGTACTTAAAAAGGAACCATTCAGCAACGTATGTAGGGGTATCTCCAATAACTGAGGCGACGTTTTAACATTGCAGGCGTTTGTGGACATTGGTCTGATGTAAAACATTGTCGATGTATCGATAAAGTACAATGTTGTGTGCCAGCAGACAGACTTGCGACATCTTCGGGTAGTATTTAAAAAGGAACCATTCAGCAATGTATGTAGGGGTATCTCCAATAACTGAGGCGACGTTTTAACATTGCAAGCGCTTTGTGGGCATTGGTCTGATGTAAAACATTGTCGATGTATCGATAAACTGCAATGTTGTGTGCCAGCAGACCGATTTTGGACATTTTCGGGTAGTATTTAAAAAGGAACCATTCAGCAATGTATGTAGGGGTATCTCCAATAACTGAGCCGACGTTTTAACATTGCAAGGGCTCTGTAGGCATTGGTCTGATGTAAAACATTGTCGATGTATCGATAAAGTACAATGTTGTGTGCCAGCAGACAGACTTGCGACATCTTCGGGTAGTATTTAAAAAGGAACCATTCAGCAACGTATGTAGGGGTATCTCCAATAACTGAGGCGACGTTTTAACATTGCAGGCGTTTGTGGGCATTGGTCTGATGTAAAACATTGTCGATGTATCGATAAACTGCAATGTTGTGTGCCAGCAGAACGATTTTGGACATTTTCGGGTAGTTTTAAAGGAACCATTCAGCAACGTATGTAGGGGTATCTCCAATAACTGAGGCGACGTTTTAACATTGCAGGCGTTTGTGGGCATTGGTCTGATGTAAAACATTGTCGATGTATCGATAAAGCACAATGTTGTGTGCCAGCAGACCGATTTTGGACATTTTCGGGTAGTATTAAAGGAATCATTCAGCAACGTATGTAGGGGTATCTCCAATAACTGAGGCGACGTTTTAACATTGCAAGCGCTTTGTGGGCATTGGTCTGATGTAAAACATTGTCGATGTATCGATAAAGTACAATGTTGTGTGCCAGCAGACAGACTTGCGACATCTTCGGGTAGTACTTAAAAAGGAACCATTCAGCAACGTATGTAGGGGTATCTCCAATAACTGAGGCGACGTTTTAACATTGCAGGCGTTTGTGGGCATTGGTCTGATGTAAAACATTGTCGATGTATCGATAAAGTACAATGTTGTGTGCCAGCAGACAGACTTGCGACATCTTCGGGTAGTATTTAAAAAGGAACCATTCAGCAACGTATGTAGGGGTATCTCCAATAACTGAGGCGACGTTTTAACATTGCAGGCGTTTGTGGGCATTGGTCTGATGTAAAACATTGTCAATGTATCGATAAACTGCAATGTTGTGTGCCAGCAGAACGATTTTGGACATTTTCGGGTAGTATTAAAGGAACCATTCAGCAACGTATGTAGGGGTATCTCCAATAACTGAGCCGACGTTTTAACATTGCAAGCGCTTTGTAGGCATTGGTCTGATGTAAAACATTGTCGATGTATCGATAAAGTACAATGTTGTGTGCCAGCAGACAGACTTGCGACATCTTCGGGTAGTATTTAAAAAGGAACCATTCAGCAACGTATGTAGGGGTATCTCCAATAACTGAGGCGACGTTTTAACATTGCAGGCGTTTGTGGGCATTGGTCTGATGTAAAACATTGTCGATGTATCGATAAACTGCAATGTTGTGTGCCAGCAGACAGACTTGCGACATCTTCGGGTAGTATTTAAAAAGGAACCATTCAGCAACGTATGTAGGGGTATCTCCAATAACTGAGGCGACGTTTTAACATTGCAGGCGTTTGTGGGCATTGGTCTGATGTAAAACATTGTCGATGTATCGATAAAGTACAATGTTGTGTGCCAGCAGACAGACTTGCGACATCTTCGGGTAGTATTTAAAAAGGAACCATTCAGCAACGTATGTAGGGGTATCTCCAATAACTGAGGCGACGTTTTAACATTGCAGGCGTTTGTGGGCATTGGTCTGATGTAAAACATTGTCGATGTATCGATAAACTGCAATGTTGTGTGCCAGCAGACAGACTTGCGACATCTTCGGGTAGTATTTAAAAAGGAACCATTCAGGAACGTATGTAGGGGTATCTCCAATAACTGAGGCGACGTTTTAACATTGCAAGCGCTTTGTGGGCATTGGTCTGATGTAAAACATTGTCGATGTATCGATAAACTGCAATGTTGTGTGCCAGCAGACCGATTTTGGACATTTTCGGGTAGTATTTAAAAAGGAACCATTCAGCAATGTATGTAGGGGTATCTCCAATAACTGAGCCGACGTTTTAACATTGCAAGGGCTCTGTAGGCATTGGTCTGATGTAAAACATTGTCGATGTATCGATAAAGTACAATGTTGTGTGCCAGCAGACAGACTTGCGACATCTTCGGGTAGTATTTAAAAAGGAACCATTCAGCAACGTATGTAGGGGTATCTCCAATAACTGAGGCGACGTTTTAACATTGCAGGCGTTTGTGGGCATTGGTCTGATGTAAAACATTGTCGATGTATCGATAAACTGCAATGTTGTGTGCCAGCAGAACGATTTTGGACATTTTCGGGTAGTTTTAAAGGAACCATTCAGCAACGTATGTAGGGGTATCTCCAATAACTGAGGCGACGTTTTAACATTGCAGGCGTTTGTGGGCATTGGTCTGATGTAAAACATTGTCGATGTATCGATAAAGCACAATGTTGTGTGCCAGCAGACCGATTTTGGACATTTTCGGGTAGTATTAAAGGAATCATTCAGCAACGTATGTAGGGGTATCTCCAATAACTGAGGCGACGTTTTAACATTGCAAGCGCTTTGTGGGCATTGGTCTGATGTAAAACATTGTCGATGTATCGATAAAGTACAATGTTGTGTGCCAGCAGACAGACTTGCGACATCTTCGGGTAGTACTTAAAAAGGAACCATTCAGCAACTTATGTAGGGGTATCTCCAATAACTGAGGCGACGTTTTAACATTGCAGGCGTTTGTGGGCATTGGTCTGATGTAAAACATTGTCGATGTATCGATAAAGTACAATGTTGTGTGCCAGCAGACAGACTTGCGACATCTTCGGGTAGTATTTAAAAAGGAACCATTCAGCAACGTATGTAGGGGTATCTCCAATAACTGAGGCGACGTTTTAACATTGCAGGCGTTTGTTGGCATTGGTCTGATGTAAAACATTGTCAATGTATCGATAAACTGCAATGTTGTGTGCCAGCAGAACGATTTTGGACATTTTCGGGTAGTATTAAAGGAACCATTCAGCAACGTATGTAGGGGTATCTCCAATAACTGAGCCGACGTTTTAACATTGCAAGCGCTTTGTAGGCATTGGTCTGATGTAAAACATTGTCGATGTATCGATAAAGTACAATGTTGTGTGCCAGCAGACAGACTTGCGACATCTTCGGGTAGTATTTAAAAAGGAACCATTCAGCAACGTATGTAGGGGTATCTCCAATAACTGAGGCGACGTTTTAACATTGCAGGCGTTTGTGGGCATTGGTCTGATGTAAAACATTGTCGATGTATCGATAAACTGCAATGTTGTGTGCCAGCAGACAGACTTGCGACATCTTCGGGTAGTATTTAAAAAGGAACCATTCAGCAACGTATGTAGGGGTATCTCCAATAACTGAGGCGACGTTTTAACATTGCAGGCGTTTGTGGGCATTGGTCTGATGTAAAACATTGTCGATGTATCGATAAAGTACAATGTTGTGTGCCAGCAGACAGACTTGCGACATCTTCGGGTAGTATTTAAAAAGGAACCATTCAGCAACGTATGTAGGGGTATCTCCAATAACTGAGGCGACGTTTTAACATTGCAGGCGTTTGTGGGCATTGGTCTGATGTAAAACATTGTCGATGTATCGATAAACTGCAATGTTGTGTGCCAGCAGACAGACTTGCGACATCTTCGGGTAGTATTTAAAAAGGAACCATTCAGGAACGTATGTAGGGGTATCTCCAATAACTGAGGCGACGTTTTAACATTGCAAGCGCTTTGTGGGCATTGGTCTGATGTAAAACATTGTCGATGTATCGATAAACTGCAATGTTGTGTGCCAGCAGACCGATTCTGGACATTTTCGGGTAGTATTTAAAAAGGAACCATTCAGCAATGTATGTAGGGGTATCTCCAATAACTGAGCCGACGTTTCAACATTGCAAGGGCTCTGTAGGCATTGGTCTGATGTAAAACATTGTCGATGTATCGATAAAGTACAATGTTGTGTGCCAGCAGACAGACTTGCGACATCTTCGGGTAGTATTTAAAAAGGAACCATTCAGCAACGTATGTAGGGGTATCTCCAATAACTGAGGCGACGTTTTAACATTGCAGGCGTTTGTGGGCATTGGTCTGATGTAAAACATTGTCGATGTATCGATAAAGTACAATGTTGTGTGCCAGCAGACAGACTTGCGACATCTTCGGGTAGTATTTAAAAAGGAACCATTCAGCAACGTATGTAGGGGTATCTCCAATAACTGAGGCGACGTTTTAACATTGCAGGCGTTTGTGGGCATTGGTCTGATGTAAAACATTGTCGATGTATCGATAAACTGCAATGTTGTGTGCCAGCAGACAGACTTGCGACATCTTCGGGTAGTATTTAAAAAGGAACCATTCAGGAACGTATGTAGGGGTATCTCCAATAACTGAGGCGACGTTTTAACATTGCAAGCGCTTTGTGGGCATTGGTCTGATGTAAAACATTGTCGATGTATCGATAAACTGCAATGTTGTGTGCCAGCAGACCGATTCTGGACATTTTCGGGTAGTATTTAAAAAGGAACCATTCAGCAATGTATGTAGGGGTATCTCCAATAACTGAGCCGACGTTTTAACATTGCAAGGGCTCTGTAGGCATTGGTCTGATGTAAAACATTGTCGATGTATCGATAAAGTACAATGTTGTGTGCCAGCAGACAGACTTGCGACATCTTCGGGTAGTATTTAAAAAGGAACCATTCAGCAACGTATGTAGGGGTATCTCCAATAACTGAGGCGACGTTTTAACATTGCAGGCGTTTGTGGGCATTGGTCTGATGTAAAACATTGTCGATGTATCGATAAACTGCAATGTTGTGTGCCAGCAGAACGATTTTGGACATTTTCGGGTAGTTTTAAAGGAAC
Organism: Haliotis asinina; assembly: GCF_037392515.1. Taxonomy (NCBI): domain Eukaryota; kingdom Metazoa; phylum Mollusca; class Gastropoda; order Lepetellida; family Haliotidae; genus Haliotis; species Haliotis asinina. The sequence continues at coordinate 45,483,160 of NC_090287.1, forward strand.
CATTCAGCAACGTATGTAGGGGTATCTCCAATAACTGAGGCGACGTTTTAACATTGCAGGCGTTTGTGGGCATTGGTCTGATGTAAAACATTGTCGATGTATCGATAAAGCACAATGTTGTGTGCCAGCAGACCGATTTTGGACATTTTCGGGTAGTATTAAAGGAATCATTCAGCAACGTATGTAGGGGTATCTCCAATAACTGAGGCGACGTTTTAACATTGCAAGCGCTTTGTGGGCATTGGTCTGATGTAAAACATTGTCGATGTATCGATAAAGTACAATGTTGTGTGCCAGCAGACAGACTTGCGACATCTTCGGGTAGTACTTAAAAAGGAACCATTCAGCAACGTATGTAGGACTATCTCCAATAACTGAGGCGACGTTTTAACATTACAAGCGCTTTGTAGGCATTGGTCTGATGTAAAACATTGTCGATGTATCGATAAAGTACAATGTTGTGTGCCAGCAGACAGACTTGCGACATCTTCGGGTAGTACTTAAAAAGGAACCATTCAGCAACGTATGTAGGGGTATCTCCAATAACTGAGGCGACGTTTTAACATTGCAGGCGTTTGTGGGCATTGGTCTGATGTAAAACATTGTCGATGTATCGATAAAGTACAATGTTGTGTGCCAGCAGACAGACTTGCGACATCTTCGGGTAGTATTTAAAAAGGAACCATTCAGCAACGTATGTAGGGGTATCTCCAATAACTGAGGCGACGTTTTAACATTGCAGGCGTTTGTTGGCATTGGTCTGATGTAAAACATTGTCAATGTATCGATAAACTGCAATGTTGTGTGCCAGCAGAACGATTTTGGACATTTTCGGGTAGTATTAAAGGAACCATTCAGCAACGTATGTAGGGGTATCTCCAATAACTGAGGCGACGTTTTAACATTGCAAGCGCTTTGTAGGCATTGGTCTGATGTAAAACATTGTCGATGTATCGATAAAGTACAATGTTGTGTGCCAGCAGACAGACTTGCGACATCTTCGGGTAGTATTTAAAAAGGAACCATTCAGCAACGTATGTAGGGGTATCTCCAATAACTGAGGCGACGTTTTAACATTGCAGGCGTTTGTGGGCATTGGTCTGATGTAAAACATTGTCGATGTATCGATAAACTGCAATGTTGTGTGCCAGCAGACAGACTTGCGACATCTTCGGGTAGTATTTAAAAAGGAACCATTCAGCAACGTATGTAGGGGTATCTCCAATAACTGAGGCGACGTTTTAACATTGCAGGCGTTTGTGGGCATTGGTCTGATGTAAAACATTGTCGATGTATCGATAAAGTACAATGTTGTGTGCCAGCAGACAGACTTGCGACATCTTCGGGTAGTATTTAAAAAGGAACCATTCAGCAACGTATGTAGGGGTATCTCCAATAACTGAGGCGACGTTTTAACATTGCAGGCGTTTGTGGGCATTGGTCTGATGTAAAACATTGTCGATGTATCGATAAACTGCAATGTTGTGTGCCAGCAGACAGACTTGCGACATCTTCGGGTAGTATTTAAAAAGGAACCATTCAGCAACGTATGTAGGGGTATCTCCAATAACTGAGGCGACGTTTTAACATTGCAGGCGTTTGTGGGCATTGGTCTGATGTAAAACATTGTCGATGTATCGATAAACTGCAATGTTGTGTGCCAGCAGACAGACTTGCGACATCTTCGGGTAGTATTTAAAAAGGAACCATTCAGGAACGTATGTAGGGGTATCTCCAATAACTGAGGCGACGTTTTAACATTGCAAGCGCTTTGTGGGCATTGGTCTGATGTAAAACATTGTCGATGTATCGATAAACTGCAATGTTGTGTGCCAGCAGAACGATTTTGGACATTTTCGGGTAGTATTTAAAAAGGAACCATTCAGCAATGTATGTAGGGGTATCTCCAATAACTGAGCCGACGTTTTAACATTGCAAGGGCTCTGTAGGCATTGGTCTGATGTAAAACATTGTCGATGTATCGATAAAGTACAATGTTGTGTGCCAGCAGACAGACTTGCGACATCTTCGGGTAGTATTTAAAAAGGAACCATTCAGCAACGTATGTAGGGGTATCTCCAATAACTGAGGCGACGTTTTAACATTGCAGGCGTTTGTGGGCATTGGTCTGATGTAAAACATTGTCGATGTATCGATAAACTGCAATGTTGTGTGCCAGCAGAACGATTTTGGACATTTTCGGGTAGTTTTAAAGGAACCATTCAGCAACGTATGTAGGGGTATCTCCAATAACTGAGGCGACGTTTTAACATTGCAGGCGTTTGTGGGCATTGGTCTGATGTAAAACATTGTCGATGTATCGATAAAGCACAATGTTGTGTGCCAGCAGACCGATTTTGGACATTTTCGGGTAGTATTAAAGGAATCATTCAGCAACGTATGTAGGGGTATCTCCAATAACTGAGGCGACGTTTTAACATTGCAAGCGCTTTGTGGGCATTGGTCTGATGTAAAACATTGTCGATGTATCGATAAAGTACAATGTTGTGTGCCAGCAGACAGACTTGCGACATCTTCGGGTAGTACTTAAAAAGGAACCATTCAGCAACGTATGTAGGGGTATCTCCAATAACTGAGGCGACGTTTTAACATTGCAGGCGTTTGTGGGCATTGGTCTGATGTAAAACATTGTCGATGTATCGATAAAGTACAATGTTGTGTGCCAGCAGACAGACTTGCGACATCTTCGGGTAGTATTTAAAAAGGAACCATTCAGCAACGTATGTAGGGGTATCTCCAATAACTGAGGCGACGTTTTAACATTGCAGGCGTTTGTTGGCATTGGTCTGATGTAAAACATTGTCAATGTATCGATAAACTGCAATGTTGTGTGCCAGCAGAACGATTTTGGACATTTTCGGGTAGTATTAAAGGAACCATTCAGCAACGTATGTAGGGGTATCTCCAATAACTGAGCCGACGTTTTAACATTGCAAGCGCTTTGTAGGCATTGGTCTGATGTAAAACATTGTCGATGTATCGATAAAGTACAATGTTGTGTGCCAGCAGACAGACTTGCGACATCTTCGGGTAGTATTTAAAAAGGAACCATTCAGCAACGTATGTAGGACTATCTCCAATAACTGAGGCGACGTTTTAACATTACAAGCGTTTGTGGGCATTGGTCTGATGTAAAACATTGTCGATGTATCGATAAACTGCAATGTTGTGTGCCAGCAGACAGACTTGCGACATCTTCGGGTAGTATTTAAAAAGGAACCATTCAGCAACGTATGTAGGGGTATCTCCAATAACTGAGGCGACGTTTTAACATTGCAGGCGTTTGTGGGCATTGGTCTGATGTAAAACATTGTCGATGTATCGATAAAGTACAATGTTGTGTGCCAGCAGACAGACTTGCGACATCTTCGGGTAGTATTTAAAAAGGAACCATTCAGCAACGTATGTAGGGGTATCTCCAATAACTGAGGCGACGTTTTAACATTGCAGGCGTTTGTGGGCATTGGTCTGATGTAAAACATTGTCGATGTATCGATAAACTGCAATGTTGTGTGCCAGCAGACAGACTTGCGACATCTTCGGGTAGTATTTAAAAAGGAACCATTCAGGAACGTATGTAGGGGTATCTCCAATAACTGAGGCGACGTTTTAACATTGCAAGCGCTTTGTGGGCATTGGTCTGATGTAAAACATTGTCGATGTATCGATAAACTGCAATGTTGTGTGCCAGCAGACCGATTCTGGACATTTTCGGGTAGTATTTAAAAAGGAACCATTCAGCAATGTATGTAGGGGTATCTCCAATAACTGAGCCGACGTTTTAACATTGCAAGGGCTCTGTAGGCATTGGTCTGATGTAAAACATTGTCGATGTATCGATAAAGTACAATGTTGTGTGCCAGCAGACAGACTTGCGACATCTTCGGGTAGTATTTAAAAAGGAACCATTCAGCAACGTATGTAGGGGTATCTCCAATAACTGAGGCGACGTTTTAACATTGCAGGCGTTTGTGGGCATTGGTCTGATGTAAAACATTGTCGATGTATCGATAAACTGCAATGTTGTGTGCCAGCAGAACGATTTTGGACATTTTCGGGTAGTTTTAAAGGAACCATTCAGCAACGTATGTAGGGGTATCTCCAATAACTGAGGCGACGTTTTAACATTGCAGGCGTTTGTGGGCATTGGTCTGATGTAAAACATTGTCGATGTATCGATAAAGCACAATGTTGTGTGCCAGCAGACCGATTTTGGACATTTTCGGGTAGTATTAAAGGAATCATTCAGCAACGTATGTAGGGGTATCTCCAATAACTGAGGCGACGTTTTAACATTGCAAGCGCTTTGTGGGCATTGGTCTGATGTAAAACATTGTCGATGTATCGATAAAGTACAATGTTGTGTGCCAGCAGACAGACTTGCGACATCTTCGGGTAGTACTTAAAAAGGAACCATTCAGCAACGTATGTAGGACTATCTCCAATAACTGAGGCGACGTTTTAACATTACAAGCGCTTTGTAGGCATTGGTCTGATGTAAAACATTGTCGATGTATCGATAAAGTACAATGTTGTGTGCCAGCAGACAGACTTGCGACATCTTCGGGTAGTACTTAAAAAGGAACCATTCAGCAACGTATGTAGGGGTATCTCCAATAACTGAGGCGACGTTTTAACATTGCAGGCGTTTGTGGGCATTGGTCTGATGTAAAACATTGTCGATGTATCGATAAAGTACAATGTTGTGTGCCAGCAGACAGACTTGCGACATCTTCGGGTAGTATTTAAAAAGGAACCATTCAGCAACGTATGTAGGGGTATCTCCAATAACTGAGGCGACGTTTTAACATTGCAGGCGTTTGTTGGCATTGGTCTGATGTAAAACATTGTCAATGTATCGATAAACTGCAATGTTGTGTGCCAGCAGAACGATTTTGGACATTTTCGGGTAGTATTAAAGGAACCATTCAGCAACGTATGTAGGGGTATCTCCAATAACTGAGCCGACGTTTTAACATTGCAAGCGCTTTGTAGGCATTGGTCTGATGTAAAACATTGTCGATGTATCGATAAAGTACAATGTTGTGTGCCAGCAGACAGACTTGCGACATCTTCGGGTAGTATTTAAAAAGGAACCATTCAGCAACGTATGTAGGGGTATCTCCAATAACTGAGGCGACGTTTTAACATTGCAGGCGTTTGTGGGCATTGGTCTGATGTAAAACATTGTCGATGTATCGATAAACTGCAATGTTGTGTGCCAGCAGACAGACTTGCGACATCTTCGGGTAGTATTTAAAAAGGAACCATTCAGCAACGTATGTAGGGGTATCTCCAATAACTGAGGCGACGTTTTAACATTGCAGGCGTTTGTGGGCATTGGTCTGATGTAAAACATTGTCGATGTATCGATAAAGTACAATGTTGTGTGCCAGCAGACAGACTTGCGACATCTTCGGGTAGTATTTAAAAAGGAACCCTTCAGCAACGTATGTAGGGGTATCTCCAATAACTGAGGCGACGTTTTAACATTGCAGGCGTTTGTGGGCATTGGTCTGATGTAAAACATTGTCGATGTATCGATAAACTGCAATGTTGTGTGCCAGCAGACAGACTTGCGACATCTTCGGGTAGTATTTAAAAAGGAACCATTCAGGAACGTATGTAGGGGTATCTCCAATAACTGAGGCGACGTTTTAACATTGCAGGCGTTTGTGGGCATTGGTCTGATGTAAAACATTGTCGATGTATCGATAAAGTACAATGTTGTGTGCCAGCAGACAGACTTGCGACATCTTCGGGTAGTACTTAAAAAGGAACCATTCAGCAACGTATGTAGGGCTATCTCCAATAACTGAGGCGACGTTTTAACATTGCAAGCGCTTTGTAGGCATTGGTCTGATGTAAAACATTGTCGATGTATCGATAAAGTACAATGTTGTGTGCCAGCAGACAGACTTGCGACATCTTCGGGTAGTATTTAAAAAGGAACCATTCAGCAACGTATGTAGGGGTATCTCCAATAACTGAGGCGACGTTTTTACATTGCAGGCGTTTGTGGGCATTGGTCTGATGTAAAACATTGTCGATGTATCGATAAACTGCAATGTTGTGTGCCAGCAGAACAATTTTGGACATTTTCGGGTAGTTTTAAAGGAACCATTCAGCAACGTATGTAGGGGTATCTCCAATAACTGAGGCGACGTTTTAACATTGCAGGCGTTTGTGGGCATTGGTCTGATGTAAAACATTGTCGATGTATCGATAAAGCACAATGTTGTGTGCCAGCAGACCGATTTTGGACATTTTCGGGTAGTATTAAAGGAATCATTCAGCAACGTATGTAGGGGTATCTCCAATAACTGAGGCGACGTTTTAACATTGCAAGCGCTTTGTAGGCATTGGTCTGATGTAAAACATTGTCGATGTATCGATAAAGTACAATGTTGTGTGCCAGCAGACAGACTTGCGACATCTTCGGGTAGTACTTAAAAAGGAACCATTCAGCAACGTATGTAGGGCTATCTCCAATAACTGAGGCGACGTTTTAACATTGCAAGCGCTTTGTAGGCATTGGTCTGATGTAAAACATTGTCGATGTATCGATAAAGTACAATGTTGTGTGCCAGCAGACAGACTTGCGACATCTTCGGGTAGTACTTAAAAAGGAACCATTCAGCAACGTATGTAGGGGTATCTCCAATAACTGAGGCGACGTTTTAACATTGCAGGCGTTTGTGGGCATTGGTCTGATGTAAAACATTGTCGATGTATCGATAAAGTACAATGTTGTGTGCCAGCAGACAGACTTGCGACATCTTCGGGTAGTACTTAAAAAGGAACCATTCAGCAACGTATGTAGGGGTATCTCCAATAACTGAGGCGACGTTTTAACATTGCAGGCGTTTGTGGACATTGGTCTGATGTAAAACATTGTCGATGTATCGATAAAGTACAATGTTGTGTGCCAGCAGACAGACTTGCGACATCTTCGGGTAGTATTTAAAAAGGAACCATTCAGCAATGTATGTAGGGGTATCTCCAATAACTGAGGCGACGTTTTAACATTGCAAGCGCTTTGTGGGCATTGGTCTGATGTAAAACATTGTCGATGTATCGATAAACTGCAATGTTGTGTGCCAGCAGACCGATTTTGGACATTTTCGGGTAGTATTTAAAAAGGAACCATTCAGCAATGTATGTAGGGGTATCTCCAATAACTGAGCCGACGTTTTAACATTGCAAGGGCTCTGTAGGCATTGGTCTGATGTAAAACATTGTCGATGTATCGATAAAGTACAATGTTGTGTGCCAGCAGACAGACTTGCGACATCTTCGGGTAGTATTTAAAAAGGAACCATTCAGCAACGTATGTAGGGGTATCTCCAATAACTGAGGCGACGTTTTAACATTGCAGGCGTTTGTGGGCATTGGTCTGATGTAAAACATTGTCGATGTATCGATAAAGCACAATGTTGTGTGCCAGCAGACCGATTTTGGACATTTTCGGGTAGTATTAAAGGAATCATTCAGCAACGTATGTAGGGGTATCTCCAATAACTGAGGCGACGTTTTAACATTGCAAGCACTTTGTGGGCATTGGTCTGATGTAAAACATTGTCGATGTATCGATAAACTGCAATGTTGTGTGCCAGCAGAACGATTTTGGACATTTTCGGGTAGTTTTAAAGGAACCATTCAGCAACGTATGTAGGGGTATCTCCAATAACTGAGGCGACGTTTTAACATTGCAGGCGTTTGTGGGCATTGGTCTGATGTAAAACATTGTCGATGTATCGATAAAGCACAATGTTGTGTGCCAGCAGACCGATTTTGGACATTTTCGGGTAGTATTAAAGGAATCATTCAGCAACGTATGTAGGGGTATCTCCAATAACTGAGGCGACGTTTTAACATTGCAAGCGCTTTGTGGGCATTGGTCTGATGTAAAACATTGTCGATGTATCGATAAAGTACAATGTTGTGTGCCAGCAGACAGACTTGCGACATCTTCGGGTAGTACTTAAAAAGGAACCATTCAGCAACGTATGTAGGACTGTCTCCAATAACTGAGGCGACGTTTTAACATTGCAAGCGCTTTGTAGGCATTGGTCTGATGTAAAACATTGTCGATGTATCGATAAAGTACAATGTTGTGTGCCAGCAGACAGACTTGCGACATCTTCGGGTAGTACTTAAAAAGGAACCATTCAGCAACGTATGTAGGGGTATCTCCAATAACTGAGGCGACGTTTTAACATTGCAGGCGTTTGTGGGCATTGGTCTGATGTAAAACATTGTCGATGTATCGATAAAGTACAATGTTGTGTGCCAGCAGACAGACTTGCGACATCTTCGGGTAGTATTTAAAAAGGAACCATTCAGCAACGTATGTAGGGGTATCTCCAATAACTGAGGCGACGTTTTAACATTGCAGGCGTTTGTTGGCATTGGTCTGATGTAAAACATTGTCAATGTATCGATAAACTGCAATGTTGTGTGCCAGCAGAACGATTTTGGACATTTTCGGGTAGTATTAAAGGAACCATTCAGCAACGTATGTAGGGGTATCTCCAATAACTGAGGCGACGTTTTAACATTGCAAGCGCTTTGGAGGCATTGGTCTGATGTAAAACATTGTCGATGTATCGATAAACTGCAATGTTGTGTGCCAGCAGACAGACTTGCGACATCTTCGGGTAGTATTTAAAAAGGAACCATTCAGCAACGTATGTAGGGGTATCTCCAATAACTGAGGCGACGTTTTAACATTGCAGGCGTATGTGGACATTGGTCTGATGTAAAACATTGTCGATGTATCGATAAAGTACAATGTTGTGTGCCAGCAGACAGACTTGCGACATCTTCGGGTAGTATTTAAAAAGGAACCATTCAGCAACGTATGTAGGGGTATCTCCAATAACTGAGGCGACGTTTTAACATTGCAGGCGTTTGTGGGCATTGGTCTGATGTAAAACATTGTCGATGTATCGATAAACTGCAATGTTGTGTGCCAGCAGACAGACTTGCGACATCTTCGGGTAGTATTTAAAAAGGAACCATTCAGCAACGTATGTAGGGGTATCTCCAATAACTGAGGCGACGTTTTAACATTGCAGGCGTTTGTGGGCATTGGTCTGATGTAAAACATTGTCGATGTATCGATAAACTGCAATGTTGTGTGCCAGCAGACCGATTTTGGACATTTTCGGGTAGTATTTAAAAAGGAACCATTCAGCAATGTATGTAGGGGTATCTCCAATAACTGAGCCGACGTTTTAACATTGCAAGGGCTCTGTAGGCATTGGTCTGATGTAAAACATTGTCGATGTATCGATAAAGTACAATGTTGTGTGCCAGCAGACAGACTTGCGACATCTTCGGGTAGTATTTAAAAAGGAACCATTCAGCAACGTATGTAGGGGTATCTCCAATAACTGAGGCGACGTTTTATCATTGCATGCGTTTGTGGGCATTGGTCTGATGTAAAACATTGTCGATGTATCGATAAAGTACAATGTTGTGTGCCAGCAGACAGACTTGCGACATCTTCGGGTAGTACTTAAAAAGGAACCATTCAGCAACGTATGTAGGGGTATCTCCAATAACTGAGGCGACGTTTTAACATTGCAGGCGTTTGTGGGCATTGGTCTGATGTAAAACATTGTCGATGTATCGATAAACTGCAATGTTGTGTGCCAGCAGACAGACTTGCGACATCTTCGGGTAGTATTTAAAAAGGAACCATTCAGCAACGTATGTAGGGGTATCTCCAATAACTGAGGCGACGTTTTAACATTGCAGGCGTTTGTGGGCATTGGTCTGATGTAAAACATTGTCGATGTATCGATAAAGTACAATGTTGTGTGCCAGCAGACAGACTTGCGACATCTTCGGGTAGTACTTAAAAAGGAACCATTCAGCAACGTATGTAGGGCTATCTCCAATAACTGAGGCGACGTTTTAACATTGCAAGCGCTTTGTAGGCATTGGTCTGATGTAAAACATTGTCGATGTATCGATAAAGTACAATGTTGTGTGCCAGCAGACAGACTTGCGACATCTTCGGGTAGTATTTAAAAAGGAACCATTCAGCAACGTATGTAGGGGTATCTCCAATAACTGAGGCGACGTTTTAACATTGCAGGCGTTTGTGGGCATTGGTCTGATGTAAAACATTGTCGATGTATCGATAAACTGCAATGTTGTGTGCCAGCAGAACGATTTTGGACATTTTCGGGTAGTTTTAAAGGAACCATTCAGCAACGTATGTAGGGGTATCTCCAATAACTGAGGCGACGTTTTAACATTGCAGGCGTTTGTGGGCATTGGTCTGATGTAAAACATTGTCGATGTATCGATAAACTGCAATGTTGTGTGCCAGCAGACAGACTTGCGACATCTTCGGGTAGTATTTAAAAAGGAACCATTCAGCAACGTATGTAGGGGTATCTCCAATAACTGAGGCGACGTTTTAACATTGCAGGCGTTTGTGGGCATTGGTCTGATGTAAAACATTGTCGATGTATCGATAAACTGCAATGTTGTGTGCCAGCAGACAGACTTGCGACATCTTCGGGTAGTATTTAAAAAGGAACCATTCAGCAACGTATGTAGGGGTATCTCCAATAACTGAGGCGACGTTTTAACATTGCAGGCGTTTGTGGGCATTGGTCTGATGTAAAACATTGTCGATGTATCGATAAAGTACAATGTTGTGTGCCAGCAGACAGACTTGCGACATCTTCGGGTAGTACTTAAAAAGGAACCATTCAGCAACGTATGTAGGGGTATCTCCAATAACTGAGGCGACGTTTTAACATTGCAGGCGTTTGTGGACATTGGTCTGATGTAAAACATTGTCGATGTATCGATAAAGTACAATGTTGTGTGCCAGCAGACAGACTTGCGACATCTTCGGGTAGTATTTAAAAAGGAACCATTCAGCAACGTATGTAGGGGTATCTCCAATAACTGAGGCGACGTTTTAACATTGCAGGCGTTTGTGGGCATTGGTCTGATGTAAAACATTGTCGATGTATCGATAAAGTACAATGTTGTGTGCCAGCAGACAGACTTGCGACATCTTCGGGTAGTACTTAAAAAGGAACCATTCAGCAACGTATGTAGGGGTATCTCCAATAACTGAGGCGACGTTTTAACATTGCAGGCGTATGTGGACATTGGTCTGATGTAAAACATTGTCGATGTATCGATAAAGTACAATGTTGTGTGCCAGCAGACAGACTTGCGACATCTTCGGGTAGTATTTAAAAAGGAACCATTCAGCAACGTATGTAGGGGTATCTCCAATAACTGAGGCGACGTTTTAACATTGCAGGCGTTTGTGGGCATTGGTCTGATGTAAAACATTGTCGATGTATCGATAAACTGCAATGTTGTGTGCCAGCAGAACGATTTTGGACATTTTCGGGTAGTATTAAAGGAACCATTCAGCAACGTATGTAGGGCTATCTCCAATAACTGAGCCGACGTTTTAACATTGCAAGGGCTCTGTAGGCATTGGTCTGATGTAAAACATTGTCGATGTATCGATAAAGTACAATGTTGTGTGCCAGCAGACAGACTTGCGACATCTTCGGGTAGTATTTAAAAAGGAACCATTCAGCAACGTATGTAGGGGTATCTCCAATAACTGAGGCGACGTTTTAACATTGCAGGCGTTTGTGGGCATTGGTCTGATGTAAAACATTGTCGATGTATCGATAAACTGCAATGTTGTGTGCCAGCAGAACGATTTTGGACATTTTCGGGTAGTTTTAAAGGAACCATTCAGCAACGTATGTAGGGGTATCTCCAATAACTGAGGCGACGTTTTAACATTGCAGGCGTTTGTGGGCATTGGTCTGATGTAAAACATTGTCGATGTATCGATAAAGTACAATGTTGTGTGCCAGCAGACAGACTTGCGACATCTTCGGGTAGTACTTAAAAAGGAACCATTCAGCAACGTATGTAGGGCTATCTCCAATAACTGAGGCGACGTTTTGACATTGCAGGCGTTTCTGGGCATTGGTCTGATGTAAAACATTGTCGATGTATCGATAAACTGCAATGTTGTGTGCCAGCAGACCGATTTTGGACATTTTCGGGTAGTATTTAAAAAGGAACCATTCAGCAATGTATGTAGGGGTATCTCTAATAACTGAGCCGACGTTTTAACATTGCAAGGGCTCTGTAGGCATTGGTCTGATGTAAAACATTGTCGATGTATCGATAAAGTACAATGTTGTGTGCCAGCAGACAGACTTGCGACATCTTCGGGTAGTATTTAAAAAGGAACCATTCAGCAACGTATGTAGGGGTATCTCCAATAACTGAGGCGACGTTTTATCATTGCAGGCGTTTGTGGGCATTGGTCTGATGTAAAACATTGTCGATGTATCGATAAAGTACAATGTTGTGTGCCAGCAGACAGACTTGCGACATCTTCGGGTAGTACTTAAAAAGGAACCATTCAGCAACGTATGTAGGGGTATCTCCAATAACTGAGGCGACGTTTTAACATTGCAGGCGTTTGTGGGCATTGGTCTGATGTAAAACATTGTCGATGTATCGATAAACTGCAATGTTGTGTGCCAGCAGACAGACTTGCGACATCTTCGGGTAGTATTTAAAAAGGAACCATTCAGCAACGTATGTAGGGGTATCTCCAATAACTGAGGCGACGTTTTAACATTGCAGGCGTTTGTGGGCATTGGTCTGATGTAAAACATTGTCGATGTATCGATAAAGTACAATGTTGTGTGCCAGCAGACAGACTTGCGACATCTTCGGGTAGTACTTAAAAAGGAACCATTCAGCAACGTATGTAGGGCTATCTCCAATAACTGAGGCGACGTTTTAACATTGCAAGCGCTTTGTAGGCATTGGTCTGATGTAAAACATTGTCGATGTATCGATAAAGTACAATGTTGTGTGCCAGCAGACAGACTTGCGACATCTTCGGGTAGTATTTAAAAAGGAACCATTCAGCAACGTATGTAGGGGTATCTCCAATAACTGAGGCGACGTTTTAACATTGCAGGCGTTTGTGGGCATTGGTCTGATGTAAAACATTGTCGATGTATCGATAAACTGCAATGTTGTGTGCCAGCAGAACGATTTTGGACATTTTCGGGTAGTTTTAAAGGAACCATTCAGCAACGTATGTAGGGGTATCTCCAATAACTGAGGCGACGTTTTAACATTGCAGGCGTTTGTGGGCATTGGTCTGATGTAAAACATTGTCGATGTATCGATAAACTGCAATGTTGTGTGCCAGCAGAACGATTTTGGACATTTTCGGGTAGTATTAAAGGAACCATTCAGCAACGTATGTAGGGCTATCTCCAATAACTGAGCCGACGTTTTAACATTGCAAGGGCTCTGTAGGCATTGGTCTGATGTAAAACATTGTCGATGTATCGATAAAGTACAATGTTGTGTGCCAGCAGACAGACTTGCGACATCTTCGGGTAGTATTTAAAAAGGAACCATTCAGCAACGTATGTAGGGGTATCTCCAATAACTGAGGCGACGTTTTAACATTGCAGGCGTTTGTGGGCATTGGTCTGATGTAAAACATTGTCGATGTATCGATAAACTGCAATGTTGTGTGCCAGCAGAACGATTTTGGACATTTTCGGGTAGTTTTAAAGGAACCATTCAGCAACGTATGTAGGGGTATCTCCAATAACTGAGGCGACGTTTTAACATTGCAGGCGTTTGTGGGCATTGGTCTGATGTAAAACATTGTCGATGTATCGATAAAGTACAATGTTGTGTGCCAGCAGACAGACTTGCGACATCTTCGGGTAGTATTTAAAAAGGAACCATTCAGCAACGTATGTAGGGGTATCTCCAATAACTGAGGCGACGTTTTAACATTGCAGGCGTTTCTGGGCATTGGTCTGATGTAAAACATTGTCGATGTATCGATAAACTGCAATGTTGTGTGCCAGCAGACCGATTTTGGACATTTTCGGGTAGTATTTAAAAAGGAACCATTCAGCAATGTATGTAGGGGTATCTCCAATAACTGAGGCGACGTTTTAACATTGCAAGGGCTCTGTAGGCATTGGTCTGATGTAAAACATTGTCGATGTATCGATAAAGTACAATGTTGTGTGCCAGCAGACAGACTTGCGACATCTTCGGGTAGTATTTAAAAAGGAACCATTCAGCAACGTATGTAGGGGTATCTCCAATAACTGAGGCGACGTTTTAACATTGCAGGCGTTTGTGGGCATTGGTCTGATGTAAAACATTGTCGATGTATCGATAAAGTACAATGTTGTGTGCCAGCAGACAGACTTGCGACATCTTCGGGTAGTACTTAAAAAGGAACCATTCAGCAACGTATGTAGGGGTATCTCCAATAACTGAGGCGACGTTTTAACATTGCAGGCGTTTGTGGGCATTGGTCTGATGTAAAACATTGTCGATGTATCGATAAAGTACAATGTTGTGTGCCAGCAGACAGACTTGCGACATCTTCGGGTAGTATTTAAAAAGGAACCATTCAGCAACTTATGTAGGGGTATCTCCAATAACTGAGGCGACGTTTTAACATTGCAGGCGTTTGTTGGCATTGGTCTGATGTAAAACATTGTCGATGTATCGATAAACTGCAATGTTGTGTGCCAGCAGAACGATTTTGGACATTTTCGGGTAGTATTAAAGGAACCATTCAGCAACGTATGTAGGGGTATCTCCAATAACTGAGCCGACGTTTTAACATTGCAAGGGCTCTGTAGGCATTGGTCTGATGTAAAACATTGTCGATGTATCGATAAAGTACAATGTTGTGTGCCAGCAGACAGACTTGCGACATCTTCGGGTAGTATTTAAAAAGGAACCATTCAGCAACGTATGTAGGGGTATCTCCAATAACTGAGGCGACGTTTTAACATTGCAGGCTTTTGTGGGCATTGGTCTGATGTAAAACATTGTCGATGTATCGATAAACTGCAATGTTGTGTGCCAGCAGAACGATTTTGGACATTTTCGGGTAGTTTTAAAGGAACCATTCAGCAACGTATGTAGGGGTATCTCCAATAACTGAGGCGACGTTTTAACATTGCAGGCGTTTGTGGGCATTGGTCTGATGTAAAACATTGTCGATGTATCGATAAAGTACAATGTTGTGTGCCAGCAGACAGACTTGCGACATCTTCGGGTAGTACTTAAAAAGGAACCATTCAGCAACGTATGTAGGGCTATCTCCAATAACTGAGGCGACGTTTTAACATTGCAAGCGCTTTGTAGGCATTGGTCTGATGTAAAACATTGTCGATGTATCGATAAACTGCAATGTTGTGTGCCAGCAGACAGACTTGCGACATCTTCGGGTAGTATTTAAAAAGGAACCATTCAGCAACGTATGTAGGGGTATCTCCAATAACTGAGTCGACGTTTTAACATTGCAGGCGTTTGTGGGCATTGGTCTGATGTAAAACATTGTCGATGTATCGATAAACTGCAATGTTGTGTGCCAGCAGAACGATTTTGGACATTTTCGGGTAGTTTTAAAGGAACCATTCAGCAACGTATGTAGGGGTATCTCCAATAACTGAGGCGACGTTTTAACATTGCAGGCGTTTGTGGGCATTGGTCTGATGTAAAACATTGTCGATGTATCGATAAAGCACAATGTTGTGTGCCAGCAGACCGATTTTGGACATTTTCGGGTAGTATTAAAGGAATCATTCAGCAACGTATGTAGGGGTATCTCCAATAACTGAGGCGACGTTTTAACATTGCAAGCGCTTTGTAGGCATTGGTCTGATGTAAAACATTGTCGATGTATCGATAAAGTACAATGTTGTGTGCCAGCAGACAGACTTGCGACATCTTCGGGTAGTACTTAAAAAGGAACCATTCAGCAACGTATGTAGGGCTATCTCCAATAACTGAGGCGACGTTTTAACATTGCAAGTGCTTTGTAGGCATTGGTCTGATGTAAAACATTGTCGATGTATCGATAAAGTACAATGTTGTGTGCCAGCAGACAGACTTGCGACATCTTCGGGTAGTATTTAAAAAGGAACCATTCAGCAACGTATGTAGGGGTATCTCCAATAACTGAGGCGACGTTTTAACATTGCAGGCGTTTGTGGGCATTGGTCTGATGTAAAACATTGTCGATGTATCGATAAAGTACAATGTTGTGTGCCAGCAGACAGACTTGCGACATCTTCGGGTAGTACTTAAAAAGGAACCATTCAGCAACGTATGTAGGGGTATCTCCAATAACTGAGGCGACGTTTTAACATTGCAGGCGTTTGTGGACATTGGTCTGATGTAAAACATTGTCGATGTATCGATAAAGTACAATGTTGTGTGCCAGCAGACAGACTTGCGACATCTTCGGGTAGTATTTAAAAAGGAACCATTCAGCAATGTATGTAGGGGTATCTCCAATAACTGAGGCGACGTTTTAACATTGCAAGCGCTTTGTGGGCATTGGTCTGATGTAAAACATTGTCGATGTATCGATAAACTGCAATGTTGTGTGCCAGCAGACCGATTTTGGACATTTTCGGGTAGTATTTAAAAAGGAACCATTCAGCAATGTATGTAGGGGTATCTCCAATAACTGAGCCGACGTTTTAACATTGTAAGGGCTCTGTAGGCATTGGTCTGATGTAAAACATTGTCGATGTATCGATAAAGTACAATGTTGTGTGCCAGCAGACAGACTTGCGACATCTTCGGGTAGTATTTAAAAAGGAACCATTCAGCAACGTATGTAGGGGTATCTCCAATAACTGAGGCGACGTTTTAACATTGCAGGCGTTTGTGGGCATTGGTCTGATGTAAAACATTGTCGATGTATCGATAAACTGCAATGTTGTGTGCCAGCAGAACGATTTTGGACATTTTCGGGTAGTTTTAAAGGAACCATTCAGCAACGTATGTAGGGGTATCTCCAATAACTGAGGCGACGTTTTAACATTGCAGGCGTTTGTGGGCATTGGTCTGATGTAAAACATTGTCGATGTATCGATAAAGCACAATGTTGTGTGCCAGCAGACCGATTTTGGACATTTTCGGGTAGTATTAAAGGAATCATTCAGCAACGTATGTAGGGGTATCTCCAATAACTGAGGCGACGTTTTAACATTGCAAGCGCTTTGTGGGCATTGGTCTGATGTAAAACATTGTCGATGTATCGATAAAGTACAATGTTGTGTGCCAGCAGACAGACTTGCGACATCTTCGGGTAGTACTTAAAAAGGAACCATTCAGCAACGTATGTAGGACTATCTCCAATAACTGAGGCGACGTTTTAACATTGCAAGCGCTTTGTACGCATTGGTCTGATGTAAAACATTGTCGATGTATCGATAAAGTACAATGTTGTGTGCCAGCTGACAGACTTGCGACATCTTCGGGTAGTACTTAAAAAGGAACCATTCAGCAACGTATGTAGGGGTATCTCCAATAACTGAGGCGACGTTTTAACATTGCAGGCGTTTGTGGGCATTGGTCTGATGTAAAACATTGTCGATGTATCGATAAAGTACAATGTTGTGTGCCAGCAGACAGACTTGCGACATCTTCGGGTAGTATTTAAAAAGGAACCATTCAGCAACGTATGTAGGGGTATCTCCAATAACTGAGGCGACGTTTTAACATTGCAGGCGTTTGTGGGCATTGGTCTGATGTAAAACATTGTCGATGTATCGATAAACTGCAATGTTGTGTGCCAGCAGAACGATTTTGGACATTTTCGGGTAGTATTAAAGGAACCATTCAGCAACGTATGTAGGGGTATCTCCAATAACTGAGCCGACGTTTTAACATTGCAAGCGCTTTGTAGGCATTGGTCTGATGTAAAACATTGTCGATGTATCGATAAAGTACAATGTTGTGTGCCAGCAGACAGACTTGCGACATCTTCGGGTAGTATTTAAAAAGGAACCATTCAGCAACGTATGTAGGGGTATCTCCAATAACTGAGGCGACGTTTTAACATTGCAGGCGTTTGTGGGCATTGGTCTGATGTAAAACATTGTCGATGTATCGATAAACTGCAATGTTGTGTGCCAGCAGACAGACTTGCGACATCTTCGGGTAGTATTTAAAAAGGAACCATTCAGCAACGTATGTAGGGGTATCTCCAATAACTGAGGCGACGTTTTAACATTGCAGGCGTTTGTGGGCATTGGTCTGATGTAAAACATTGTCGATGTATCGATAAAGTACAATGTTGTGTGCCAGCAGACAGACTTGCGACATCTTCGGGTAGTATTTAAAAAGGAACCATTCAGCAACGTATGTAGGGGTATCTCCAATAACTGAGGCGACGTTTTAACATTGCAGGCGTTTGTGGGCATTGGTCTGATGTAAAACATTGTCGATGTATCGATAAACTGCAATGTTGTGTGCCAGCAGACAGACTTGCGACATCTTCGGGTAGTATTTAAAAAGGAACCATTCAGGAACGTATGTAGGGGTATCTCCAATAACTGAGCCGACGTTTTAACATTGCAGGCGTTTGTGGGCATTGGTCTGATGTAAAACATTGTCGATGTATCGATAAAGTACAATGTTGTGTGCCAGCAGACAGACTTGCGACATCTTCGGGTAGTATTTAAAAAGGAACCATTCAGCAACGTATGTAGGGGTATCTCCAATAACTGAGGCGACGTTTTAACATTGCAAGCGCTTTGTAGGCATTGGTCTGATGTAAAACATTGTCGATGTATCGATAAACTGCAATGTTGTGTGCCAGCAGAATGATTTTGGACATTTTCGGGTAGTATTAAAGGAACCATTCAGCAACGTATGTAGGGGTATCTCCAATAACTGAGCCGACGTTTTAACATTGCAAGCGCTTTGTAGGCATTGGTCTGATGTAAAACATTGTCGATGTATCGATAAAGTACAATGTTGTGTGCCAGCAGACAGACTTGCGACATCTTCGGGTAGTATTTAAAAAGGAACCATTCAGCAACGTATGTAGGGGTATCTCCAATAACTGAGGCGACGTTTTAACATTGCAGGCGTTTGTGGGCATTGGTCTGATGTAAAACATTGTCGATGTATCGATAAACTGCAATGTTGTGTGCCAGCAGACAGACTTGCGACATCTTCGGGTAGTATTTAAAAAGGAACCATTCAGCAACGTATGTAGGGGTATCTCCAATAACTGAGGCGACGTTTTAACATTGCAGGCGTTTGTGGGCATTGGTCTGATGTAAAACATTGTCGATGTATCGATAAAGTACAATGTTGTGTGCCAGCAGACAGACTTGCGACATCTTCGGGTAGTATTTAAAAAGGAACCATTCAGCAACGTATGTAGGGGTATCTCCAATAACTGAGGCGACGTTTTAACATTGCAGGCGTTTGTGGGCATTGGTCTGATGTAAAACATTGTCGATGTATCGATAAACTGCAATGTTGTGTGCCAGCAGACAGACTTGCGACATCTTCGGGTAGTATTTAAAAAGGAACCATTCAGGAACGTATGTAGGGGTATCTCCAATAACTGAGGCGACGTTTTAACATTGCAGGCGTTTGTGGGCATTGGTCTGATGTAAAACATTGTCGATGTATCGATAAAGTACAATGTTGTGTGCCAGCAGACAGACTTGCGACATCTTCGGGTAGTATTTAAAAAGGAACCATTCAGCAACGTATGTAGGGGTATCTCCAATAACTGAGGCGACGTTTTAACATTGCATGCGTTTGTGGGCATTGGTCTGATGTAAAACATTGTCGATGTATCGATAAACTGCAATGTTGTGTGCCAGCAGACAGACTTGCGACATCTTCGGGTAGTATTTAAAAAGGAACCATTCAGCAACGTATGTAGGGGTATCTCCAATAACTGAGGCGACGTTTTAACATTGCAGGCGTTTGTGGGCATTGGTCTGATGTAAAACATTGTCGATGTATCGATAAAGTACAATGTTGTGTGCCAGCAGACAGACTTGCGACATCTTCGGGTAGTATTTAAAAAGGAACCATTCAGCAACGTATGTAGGGGTATCTCCAATAACTGAGGCGACGTTTTAACATTGCAGGCGTTTGTGGGCATTGGTCTGATGTAAAACATTGTCGATGTATCGATAAACTGCAATGTTGTGTGCCAGCAGACAGACTTGCGACATCTTCGGGTAGTATTTAAAAAGGAACCATTCAGCAACGTATGTAGGGGTATCTCCAATAACTGAGGCGACGTTTTAACATTGCAGGCGTTTGTGGGCATTGGTCTGATGTAAAACATTGTCGATGTATCGATAAAGTACAATGTTGTGTGCCAGCAGACAGACTTGCGACATCTTCGGGTAGTACTTAAAAAGGAACCATTCAGCAACGTATGTAGGGGTATCTCCAATAACTGAGGCGACGTTTTAACATTGCAGGCGTTTGTGGACATTGGTCTGATGTAAAACATTGTCGATGTATCGATAAAGTACAATGTTGTGTGCCAGCAGACAGACTTGCGACATCTTCGGGTAGTATTTAAAAAGGAACCATTCAGCAACGTATGTAGGGGTATCTCCAATAACTGAGGCGACGTTTTAACATTGCAGGCGTTTGTGGGCATTGGTCTGATGTAAAACATTGTCGATGTATCGATAAACTGCAATGTTGTGTGCCAGCAGAACGATTTTGGACATTTTCGGGTAGTATTAAAGGAACCATTCAGCAACGTATGTAGGGCTATCTCCAATAACTGAGCCGACGTTTTAACATTGCAAGGGCTCTGTAGGCATTGGTCTGATGTAAAACATTGTCGATGTATCGATAAAGTACAATGTTGTGTGCCAGCAGACAGACTTGCGACATCTTCGGGTAGTATTTAAAAAGGAACCATTCAGCAACGTATGTAGGGGTATCTCCAATAACTGAGGCGACGTTTTAACATTGCAGGCGTTTGTGGGCATTGGTCTGATGTAAAACATTGTCGATGTATCGATAAACTGCAATGTTGTGTGCCAGCAGAACGATTTTGGACATTTTCGGGTAGTTTTAAAGGAACCATTCAGCAACGTATGTAGGGGTATCTCCAATAACTGAGGCGACGTTTTAACATTGCAGGTGTTTGTGGGCATTGGTCTGATGTAAAACATTGTCGATGTATCGATAAAGTACAATGTTGTGTGCCAGCAGACAGACTTGCGACATCTTCGGGTAGTACTTAAAAAGGAACCATTCAGCAACGTATGTAGGGCTATCTCCAATAACTGAGGCGACGTTTTAACATTGCAGGCGTTTCTGGGCATTGGTCTGATGTAAAACATTGTCGATGTATCGATAAACTGCAATGTTGTGTGCCAGCAGACCGATTTTGGACATTTTCGGGTAGTATTTAAAAAGGAACCATTCAGCAATGTATGTAGGGGTATCTCCAATAACTGAGCCGACGTTTTAACATTGCAAGGGCTCTGTAGGCATTGGTCTGATGTAAAACATTGTCGATGTATCGATAAAGTACAATGTTGTGTGCCAGCAGACAGACTTGCGACATCTTCGGGTAGTATTTAAAAAGGAACCATTCAGCAACGTATGTAGGGGTATCTCCAATAACTGAGGCGACGTTTTAACATTGCAGGCGTTTGTGGGCATTGGTCTGATGTAAAACATTGTCGATGTATCGATAAAGTACAATGTTGTGTGCCAGCAGACAGACTTGCGACATCTTCGGGTAGTACTTAAAAAGGAACCATTCAGCAACGTATGTAGGGGTATCTCCAATAACTGAGGCGACGTTTTAACATTGCAGGCGTTTGTGGGCATTGGTCTGATGTAAAACATTGTCGATGTATCGATAAACTGCAATGTTGTGTGCCAGCAGACAGACTTGCGACATCTTCGGGTAGTATTTAAAAAGGAACCATTCAGCAACGTATGTAGGGGTATCTCCAATAACTGAGGCGACGTTTTAACATTGCAGGCGTTTGTGGGCATTGGTCTGATGTAAAACATTGTCGATGTATCGATAAAGTACAATGTTGTGTGCCAGCAGACAGACTTGCGACATCTTCGGGTAGTACTTAAAAAGGAACCATTCAGCAACGTATGTAGGGGTATCTCCAATAACTGAGGCGACGTTTTAACATTGCAGGCGTTTGTGGACATTGGTCTGATGTAAAACATTGTCGATGTATCGATAAAGTACAATGTTGTGTGCCAGCAGACAGACTTGCGACATCTTCGGGTAGTATTTAAAAAGGAACCATTCAGCAACGTATGTAGGGGTATCTCCAATAACTGAGGCGACGTTTTAACATTGCAGGCGTTTGTGGGCATTGGTCTGATGTAAAACATTGTCGATGTATCGATAAACTGCAATGTTGTGTGCCAGCAGAACGATTTTGGACATTTTCGGGTAGTTTTAAAGGAACCATTCAGCAACGTATGTAGGGGTATCTCCAATAACTGAGGCGACGTTTTAACATTGCAGGCGTTTGTGGGCATTGGTCTGATGTAAAACATTGTCGATGTATCGATAAAGTACAATGTTGTGTGCCAGCAGACAGACTTGCGACATCTTCGGGTAGTACTTAAAAAGGAACCATTCAGCAACGTATGTAGGGGTATCTCCAATAACTGAGGCGACGTTTTAACATTGCAGGCGTTTCTGGGCATTGGTCTGATGTAAAACATTGTCGATGTATCGATAAACTGCAATGTTGTGTGCCAGCAGACCGATTTTGGACATTTTCGGGTAGTATTTAAAAAGGAACCATTCAGCAATGTATGTAGGGGTATCTCCAATAACTGAGCCGACGTTTTAACATTGCAAGGGCTCTGTAGGCATTGGTCTGATGTAAAACATTGTCGATGTATCGATAAAGTACAATGTTGTGTGCCAGCAGACAGACTTGCGACATCTTCGGGTAGTATTTAAAAAGGAACCATTCAGCAACGTATGTAGGGGTATCTCCAATAACTGAGGCGACGTTTTAACATTGCAGGCGTTTGTGGGCATTGGTCTGATGTAAAACATTGTCGATGTATCGATAAAGTACAATGTTGTGTGCCAGCAGACAGACTTGCGACATCTTCGGGTAGTACTTAAAAAGGAACCATTCAGCAACGTATGTAGGGGTATCTCCAATAACTGAGGCGACGTTTTAACATTGCAGGCGTTTGTGGGCATTGGTCTGATGTAAAACATTGTCGATGTATCGATAAACTGCAATGTTGTGTGCCAGCAGACAGACTTGCGACATCTTCGGGTAGTATTTAAAAAGGAACCATTCAGCAACGTATGTAGGGGTATCTCCAATAACTGAGGCGACGTTTTAACATTGCAGGCGTTTGTGGGCATTGGTCTGATGTAAAACATTGTCGATGTATCGATAAAGTACAATGTTGTGTGCCAGCAGACAGACTTGCGACATCTTCGGGTAGTACTTAAAAAGGAACCATTCAGCAACGTATGTAGGGCTATCTCCAATAACTGAGGCGACGTTTTAACATTGCAAGCGCTTTGTAGGCATTGGTCTGATGTAAAACATTGTCGATGTATCGATAAAGTACAATGTTGTGTGCCAGCAGACAGACTTGCGACATCTTCGGGTAGTATTTAAAAAGGAACCATTCAGCAACGTATGTAGGGGTATCTCCAATAACTGAGGCGACGTTTTAACATTGCAGGCGTTTGTGGGCATTGGTCTGATGTAAAACATTGTCGATGTATCGATAAACTGCAATGTTGTGTGCCAGCAGAACGATTTTGGACATTTTCGGGTAGTTTTAAAGGAACCATTCAGCAACGTATGTAGGGGTATCTCCAATAACTGAGGCGACGTTTTAACATTGCAGGCGTTTGTGGGCATTGGTCTGATGTAAAACATTGTCGATGTATCGATATACTGCAATGTTGTGTGCCAGCAGAACGATTTTGGACATTTTCGGGTAGTATTAAAGGAACCATTCAGCAACGTATGTAGGACTATCTCCAATAACTGAGCCGACGTTTTAACATTGCAAGGGCTCTGTAGGCATTGGTCTGATGTAAAACATTGTCGATGTATCGATAAAGTACAATGTTGTGTGCCAGCAGACAGACTTGCGACATCTTCGGGTAGTATTTAAAAAGGAACCATTCAGCAACGTATGTAGGGGTATCTCCAATAACTGAGGCGACGTTTTAACATTGCAGGCGTTTGTGGGCATTGGTCTGATGTAAAACATTGTCGATGTATCGATAAACTGCAATGTTGTGTGCCAGCAGACGGATTTTGGACATTTTCGGGTAGTTTTAAAGGAACCATTCAGCAACGTATGTAGGGGTATCTCCAATAACTGAGGCGACGTTTTAACATTGCAGGCGTTTGTGGGCATTGGTCTGATGTAAAACATTGTCGATGTATCGATTAAGTACAATGTTGTGTGCCAGCAGACAGACTTGCGACATCTTCGGGTAGTATTTAAAAAGGAACCATTCAGCAACGTATGTAGGGGTATCTCCAATAACTGAGGCGACGTTTTAACATTGCAGGCGTTTCTGGGCATTGGTCTGATGTAAAACATTGTCGATGTATCGATAAAGTACAATGTTGTGTGCCAGCAGACAGACTTGCGACATCTTCGGGTAGTACTTAAAAAGGAACCATTCAGCAACGTATGTAGGGGTATCTCCAATAACTGAGGCGACGTTTTAACATTGCAGGCGTTTGTGGGCATTGGTCTGATGTAAAACATTGTCGATGTATCGATAAACTGCAATGTTGTGTGCCAGCAGACAGACTTGCGACATCTTCGGGTAGTATTTAAAAAGGAACCATTCAGCAACGTATGTAGGGGTATCTCCAATAACTGAGGCGACGTTTTAACATTGCAGGCGTTTGTGGGCATTGGTCTGATGTAAAACATTGTCGATGTATCGATAAAGTACAATGTTGTGTGCCAGCAGACAGACTTGCGACATCTTCGGGTAGTACTTAAAAAGGAACCATTCAGCAACGTATGTAGGGCTATCTCCAATAACTGAGGCGACGTTTTAACATTGCAAGCGCTTTGTAGGCATTGGTCTGATGTAAAACATTGTCGATGTATCGATAAAGTACAATGTTGTGTGCCAGCAGACAGACTTGCGACATCTTCGGGTAGTATTTAAAAAGGAACCATTCAGCAACGTATGTAGGGGTATCTCCAATAACTGAGGCGACGTTTTAACATTGCAGGCGTTTGTGGGCATTGGTCTGATGTAAAACATTGTCGATGTATCGATAAACTGCAATGTTGTGTGCCAGCAGAACGATTTTGGACATTTTCGGGTAGTTTTAAAGGAACCATTCAGCAACGTATGTAGGGGTATCTCCAATAACTGAGGCGACGTTTTAACATTGCAGGCGTTTGTGGGCATTGGTCTGATGTAAAACATTGTCGATGTATCGATATACTGCAATGTTGTGTGCCAGCAGAACGATTTTGGACATTTTCGGGTAGTATTAAAGGAACCATTCAGCAACGTATGTAGGACTATCTCCAATAACTGAGCCGACGTTTTAACATTGCAAGGGCTCTGTAGGCATTGGTCTGATGTAAAACATTGTCGATGTATCGATAAAGTACAATGTTGTGTGCCAGCAGACAGACTTGCGACATCTTCGGGTAGTATTTAAAAAGGAACCATTCAGCAACGTATGTAGGGGTATCTCCAATAACTGAGGCGACGTTTTAACATTGCAGGCGTTTGTGGGCATTGGTCTGATGTAAAACATTGTCGATGTATCGATAAACTGCAATGTTGTGTGCCAGCAGACGGATTTTGGACATTTTCGGGTAGTTTTAAAGGAACCATTCAGCAACGTATGTAGGGGTATCTCCAATAACTGAGGCGACGTTTTAACATTGCAGGCGTTTGTGGGCATTGGTCTGATGTAAAACATTGTCGATGTATCGATTAAGTACAATGTTGTGTGCCAGCAGACAGACTTGCGACATCTTCGGGTAGTATTTAAAAAGGAACCATTCAGCAACGTATGTAGGGGTATCTCCAATAACTGAGGCGACGTTTTAACATTGCAGGCGTTTCTGGGCATTGGTCTGATGTAAAACATTGTCGATGTATCGATAAACTGCAATGTTGTGTGCCAGCAGACCGATTTTGGACATTTTCGGGTAGTATTTAAAAAGGAACCATTCAGCAATGTATGTAGGGGTATCTCCAATAACTGAGGCGACGTTTTAACATTGCAAGGGCTCTGTAGGCATTGGTCTGATGTAAAACATTGTCGATGTATCGATAAAGTACAATGTTGTGTGCCAGCAGACAGACTTGCGACATCTTCGGGTAGTATTTAAAAAGGAACCATTCAGCAACGTATGTAGGGGTATCTCCAATAACTGAGGCGACGTTTTAACATTGCAGGCGTTTGTGGGCATTGGTCTGATGTAAAACATTGTCGATGTATCGATAAAGTACAATGTTGTGTGCCAGCAGACAGACTTGCGACATCTTCGGGTAGTACTTAAAAAGGAACCATTCAGCAACGTATGTAGGGGTATCTCCAATAACTGAGGCGACGTTTTAACATTGCAGGCGTTTGTGGACATTGGTCTGATGTAAAACATTGTCGATGTATCGATAAAGTACAATGTTGTGTGCCAGCAGACAGACTTGCGACATCTTCGGGTAGTATTTAAAAAGGAACCATTCAGCAACGTATGTAGGGGTATCTCCAATAACTGAGGCGACGTTTTAACATTGCAGGCGTTTGTTGGCATTGGTCTGATGTAAAACATTGTCGATGTATCGATAAACTGCAATGTTGTGTGCCAGCAGAACGATTTTGGACATTTTCGGGTAGTATTAAAGGAACCATTCAGCAACGTATGTAGGGGTATCTCCAATAACTGAGCCGACGTTTTAACATTGCAAGGGCTCTGTAGGCATTGGTCTGATGTAAAACATTGTCGATGTATCGATAAAGTACAATGTTGTGTGCCAGCAGACAGACTTGCGACATCTTCGGGTAGTATTTAAAAAGGAACCATTCAGCAACGTATGTAGGGGTATCTCCAATAACTGAGGCGACGTTTTAACATTGCAGGCGTTTGTGGGCATTGGTCTGATGTAAAACATTGTCGATGTATCGATAAACTGCAATGTTGTGTGCCAGCA
Source organism: Haliotis asinina (assembly GCF_037392515.1). Lineage (NCBI taxonomy): Eukaryota > Metazoa > Mollusca > Gastropoda > Lepetellida > Haliotidae > Haliotis > Haliotis asinina. Next base: position 45,510,242 of record NC_090287.1, read on the forward strand.
GAACGATTTTGGACATTTTCGGGTAGTTTTAAAGGAACCATTCAGCAACGTATGTAGGGGTATCTCCAATAACTGAGGCGACGTTTTAACATTGCAGGCGTTTGTGGGCATTGGTCTGATGTAAAACATTGTCGATGTATCGATAAAGTACAATGTTGTGTGCCAGCAGACAGACTTGCGACATCTTCGGGTAGTACTTAAAAAGGAACCATTCAGCAACGTATGTAGGGCTATCTCCAATAACTGAGGCGACGTTTTAACATTGCAAGCGCTTTGTAGGCATTGGTCTGATGTAAAACATTGTCGATGTATCGATAAAGTACAATGTTGTGTGCCAGCAGACAGACTTGCGACATCTTCGGGTAGTATTTAAAAAGGAACCATTCAGCAACGTATGTAGGGGTATCTCCAATAACTGAGGCGACGTTTTAACATTGCAGGCGTTTGTGGGCATTGGTCTGATGTAAAACATTGTCGATGTATCGATAAACTGCAATGTTGTGTGCCAGCAGAACGATTTTGGACATTTTCGGGTAGTTTTAAAGGAACCATTCAGCAACGTATGTAGGGGTATCTCCAATAACTGAGGCGACGTTTTAACATTGCAGGCGTTTGTGGGCATTGGTCTGATGTAAAACATTGTCGATGTATCGATAAAGCACAATGTTGTGTGCCAGCAGACCGATTTTGGACATTTTCGGGTAGTATTAAAGGAATCATTCAGCAACGTATGTAGGGGTATCTCCAATAACTGAGGCGACGTTTTAACATTGCAAGCGCTTTGTAGGCATTGGTCTGATGTAAAACATTGTCGATGTATCGATAAAGTACAATGTTGTGTGCCAGCAGACAGACTTGCGACATCTTCGGGTAGTACTTAAAAAGGAACCATTCAGCAACGTATGTAGGGCTATCTCCAATAACTGAGGCGACGTTTTAACATTGCAAGCGCTTTGTAGGCATTGGTCTGATGTAAAACATTGTCGATGTATCGATAAAGTACAATGTTGTGTGCCAGCAGACAGACTTGCGACATCTTCGGGTAGTATTTAAAAAGGAACCATTCAGCAACGTATGTAGGGGTATCTCCAATAACTGAGGCGACGTTTTAACATTGCAGGCGTTTGTGGGCATTGGTCTGATGTAAAACATTGTCGATGTATCGATAAAGTACAATGTTGTGTGCCAGCAGACAGACTTGCGACATCTTCGGGTAGTACTTAAAAAGGAACCATTCAGCAACGTATGTAGGGGTATCTCCAATAACTGAGGCGACGTTTTAACATTGCAGGCGTTTGTGGACATTGGTCTGATGTAAAACATTGTCGATGTATCGATAAAGTACAATGTTGTGTGCCAGCAGACAGACTTGCGACATCTTCGGGTAGTATTTAAAAAGGAACCATTCAGCAATGTATGTAGGGGTATCTCCAATAACTGAGGCGACGTTTTAACATTGCAAGCGCTTTGTGGGCATTGGTCTGATGTAAAACATTGTCGATGTATCGATAAACTGCAATGTTGTGTGCCAGCAGACCGATTTTGGACATTTTCGGGTAGTATTTAAAAAGGAACCATTCAGCAATGTATGTAGGGGTATCTCCAATAACTGAGCCGACGTTTTAACATTGCAAGGGCTCTGTAGGCATTGGTCTGATGTAAAACATTGTCGATGTATCGATAAAGTACAATGTTGTGTGCCAGCAGACAGACTTGCGACATCTTCGGGTAGTATTTAAAAAGGAACCATTCAGCAACGTATGTAGGGGTATCTCCAATAACTGAGGCGACGTTTTAACATTGCAGGCGTTTGTGGGCATTGGTCTGATGTAAAACATTGTCGATGTATCGATAAACTGCAATGTTGTGTGCCAGCAGAACGATTTTGGACATTTTCGGATAGTTTTAAAGGAACCATTCAGCAACGTATGTAGGGGTATCTCCAATAACTGAGGCGACGTTTTAACATTGCAGGCGTTTGTGGGCATTGGTCTGATGTAAAACATTGTCGATGTATCGATAAAGCACAATGTTGTGTGCCAGCAGACCGATTTTGGACATTTTCGGGTAGTATTAAAGGAATCATTCAGCAACGTATGTAGGGGTATCTCCAATAACTGAGGCGACGTTTTAACATTGCAAGCGCTTTGTGGGCATTGGTCTGATGTAAAACATTGTCGATGTATCGATAAAGTACAATGTTGTGTGCCAGCAGACAGACTTGCGACATCTTCGGGTAGTACTTAAAAAGGAACCATTCAGCAACGTATGTAGGACTATCTCCAATAACTGAGGCGACGTTTTAACATTGCAAGCGCTTTGTAGGCATTGGTCTGATGTAAAACATTGTCGATGTATCGATAAAGTACAATGTTGTGTGCCAGCAGACAGACTTGCGACATCTTCGGGTAGTACTTAAAAAGGAACCATTCAGCAACGTATGTAGGGGTATCTCCAATAACTGAGGCGACGTTTTAACATTGCAGGCGTTTGTGGGCATTGGTCTGAAGTAAAACATTGTCGATGTATCGATAAAGTACAATGTTGTGTGCCAGCAGACAGACTTGCGACATCTTCGGGTAGTATTTAAAAAGGAACCATTCAGCAACGTATGTAGGGGTATCTCCAATAACTGAGGCGACGTTTTAACATTGCAGGCGTTTGTTGGCATTGGTCTGATGTAAAACATTGTCGATGTATCGATAAACTGCAATGTTGTGTGCCAGCAGAACGATTTTGGACATTTTCGGGTAGTATTAAAGGAACCATTCAGCAACGTATGTAGGGGTATCTCCAATAACTGAGCCGACGTTTTAACATTGCAAGCGCTTTGTAGGCATTGGTCTGATGTAAAACATTGTCGATGTATCGATAAAGTACAATGTTGTGTGCCAGCAGACAGACTTGCGACATCTTCGGGTAGTATTTAAAAAGGAACCATTCAGCAACGTATGTAGGGGTATCTCCAATAACTGAGGCGACGTTTTAACATTGCAGGCGTTTGTGGGCATTGGTCTGATGTAAAACATTGTCGATGTATCGATAAACTGCAATGTTGTGTGCCAGCAGACAGACTTGCGACATCTTCGGGTAGTATTTAAAAAGGAACCATTCAGCAACGTATGTAGGGGTATCTCCAATAACTGAGGCGACGTTTTAACATTGCAAGCGCTTTGTAGGCATTGGTCTGATGTAAAACATTGTCGATGTATCGATAAAGTACAATGTTGTGTGCCAGCAGACAGACTTGCGACATCTTCGGGTAGTATTTAAAAAGGAACCATTCAGCAACGTATGTAGGGGTATCTCCAATAACTGAGGCGACGTTTTAACATTGCAGGCGTTTGTGGGCATTGGTCTGATGTAAAACATTGTCGATGTATCGATAAACTGCAATGTTGTGTGCCAGCAGACAGACTTGCGACATCTTCGGGTAGTATTTAAAAAGGAACCATTCAGCAACGTATGTAGGGGTATCTCCAATAACTGAGGCGACGTTTTAACATTGCAGGCGTTTGTGGGCATTGGTCTGATGTAAAACATTGTCGATGTATCGATAAACTGCAATGTTGTGTGCCAGCAGAACGATTTTGGACATTTTCGGGTAGTTTTAAAGGAACCATTCAGCAACGTATGTAGGGGTATCTCCAATAACTGAGGCGACGTTTTAACATTGCAGGCGTTTGTGGGCATTGGTCTGATGTAAAACATTGTCGATGTATCGATAAAGTACAATGTTGTGTGCCAGCAGACAGACTTGCGACATCTTCGGGTAGTACTTAAAAAGGAACCATTCAGCAACGTATGTAGGGCTATCTCCAATAACTGAGGCGACGTTTTAACATTGCAGGCGTTTGTGGGCATTGGTCTGATGTAAAACATTGTCGATGTATCGATAAACTGCAATGTTGTGTGCCAGCAGACCGATTTTGGACATTTTCGGGTAGTATTTAAAAAGGAACCATTCAGCAATGTATGTAGGGGTATCTCCAATAACTGAGCCGACGTTTTAACATTGCAAGGGCTCTGTAGGCATTGGTCTGATGTAAAACATTGTCGATGTATCGATAAAGTACAATGTTGTGTGCCAGCAGACAGACTTGCGACATCTTCGGGTAGTATTTAAAAAGGAACCATTCAGCAACGTATGTAGGGGTATCTCCAATAACTGAGGCGACGTTTTAACATTGCAGGCGTTTGTGGGCATTGGTCTGATGTAAAACATTGTCGATGTATCGATAAACTGCAATGTTGTGTGCCAGCAGACCGATTTTGGACATTTTCGGGTAGTATTAAAGGAATCATTCAGCAACGTATGTAGGGGTATCTCCAATAACTGAGGCGACGTTTTAACATTGCAAGCGCTTTGTGGGCATTGGTCTGATGTAAAACATTGTCGATGTATCGATAAAGTACAATGTTGTGTGCCAGCAGACAGACTTGCGACATCTTCGGGTAGTACTTAAAAAGGAACCATTCAGCAACGTATGTAGGGCTATCTCCAATAACTGAGGCGACGTTTTAACATTGCAAGCGCTTTGTAGGCATTGGTCTGATGTAAAACATTGTCGATGTATCGATAAAGTACAATGTTGTGTGCCAGCAGACAGACTTGCGACATCTTCGGGTAGTACTTAAAAAGGAACCATTCAGCAACGTATGTAGGGGTATCTCCAATAACTGAGGCGACGTTTTAACATTGCAGGCGTTTGTGGACATTGGTCTGATGTAAAACATTGTCGATGTATCGATAAAGTACAATGTTGTGTGCCAGCAGACAGACTTGCGACATCTTCGGGTAGTATTTAAAAAGGAACCATTCAGCAACGTATGTAGGGGTATCTCCAATAACTGAGGCGACGTTTTAACATTGCAGGCGTTTGTGGGCATTGGTCTGATGTAAAACATTGTCGATGTATCGATAAACTGCAATGTTGTGTGCCAGCAGAACGATTTTGGACATTTTCGGGTAGTATTAAAGGAACCATTCAGCAACGTATGTAGGGCTATCTCCAATAACTGAGCCGACGTTTTAACATTGCAAGGGCTCTGTAGGCATTGGTCTGATGTAAAACATTGTCGATGTATCGATAAAGTGCAATGTTGTGTGCCAGCAGACAGACTTGCGACATCTTCGGGTAGTATTTAAAAAGGAACCATTCAGCAACGTATGTAGGGGTATCTCCAATAACTGAGGCGACGTTTTAACATTGCAGGCGTTTGTGGGCATTGGTCTGATGTAAAACATTGTCGATGTATCGATAAACTGCAATGTTGTGTGCCAGCAGAACGATTTTGGACATTTTCGGGTAGTTTTAAAGGAACCATTCAGCAACGTATGTAGGGGTATCTCCAATAACTGAGGCGACGTTTTAACATTGCAGGCGTTTGTGGGCATTGGTCTGATGTAAAACATTGTCGATGTATCGATAAAGTACAATGTTGTGTGCCAGCAGACAGACTTGCGACATCTTCGGGTAGTATTTAAAAAGGAACCATTCAGCAACGTATGTAGGGGTATCTCCAATAACTGAGGCGACGTTTTAACATTGCAGGCGTTTGTGGGCATTGGTCTGATGTAAAACATTGTCGATGTATCGATAAACTGCAATGTTGTGTGCCAGCAGAACGATTTTGGACATTTTCGGGTAGTATTAAAGGAACCATTCAGCAACGTATGTAGGGGTATCTCCAATAACTGAGCCGACGTTTTAACATTGCAAGCGCTTTGTAGGCATTGGTCTGATGTAAAACATTGTCGATGTATCGATAAAGTACAATGTTGTGTGCCAGCAGACAGACTTGCGACATCTTCGGGTAGTATTTAAAAAGGAACCATTCAGCAACGTATGTAGGGGTATCTCCAATAACTGAGGCGACGTTTTAACATTGCAGGCGTTTGTGGGCATTGGTCTGATGTAAAACATTGTCGATGTATCGATAAACTGCAATGTTGTGTGCCAGCAGACAGACTTGCGACATCTTCGGGTAGTATTTAAAAAGGAACCATTCAGCAACGTATGTAGGGGTATCTCCAATAACTGAGGCGACGTTTTAACATTGCAGGCGTTTGTGGGCATTGGTCTGATGTAAAACATTGTCGATGTATCGATAAAGTACAATGTTGTGTGCCAGCAGACAGACTTGCGACATCTTCGGGTAGTATTTAAAAAGGAACCATTCAGCAACGTATGTAGGGGTATCTCCAATAACTGAGGCGACGTTTTAACATTGCAGGCGTTTGTGGGCATTGGTCTGATGTAAAACATTGTCGATGTATCGATAAACTGCAATGTTGTGTGCCAGCAGACAGACTTGCGACATCTTCGGGTAGTATTTAAAAAGGAACCATTCAGCAACGTATGTAGGGGTATCTCCAATAACTGAGGCGACGTTTTAACATTGCAGGCGTTTGTGGGCATTGGTCTGATGTAAAACATTGTCGATGTATCGATAAAGTACAATGTTGTGTGCCAGCAGACAGACTTGCGACATCTTCGGGTAGTATTTAAAAAGGAACCATTCAGCAACGTATGTAGGGGTATCTCCAATAACTGAGGCGACGTTTTAACATTGCAGGCGTTTGTGGGCATTGGTCTGATGTAAAACATTGTCGATGTATCGATAAACTGCAATGTTGTGTGCCAGCAGACAGACTTGCGACATCTTCGGGTAGTATTTAAAAAGGAACCATTCAGCAACGTATGTAGGGGTATCTCCAATAACTGAGGCGACGTTTTAACATTGCAGGCGTTTGTGGGCATTGGTCTGATGTAAAACATTGTCGATGTATCGATAAAGTACAATGTTGTGTGCCAGCAGACAGACTTGCGACATCTTCGGGTAGTATTTAAAAAGGAACCATTCAGCAACGTATGTAGGGGTATCTCCAATAACTGAGGCGACGTTTTAACATTGCAGGCGTTTGTGGGCATTGGTCTGATGTAAAACATTGTCGATGTATCGATAAACTGCAATGTTGTGTGCCAGCAGACAGACTTGCGACATCTTCGGGTAGTATTTAAAAAGGAACCATTCAGCAACGTATGTAGGGGTATCTCCAATAACTGAGGCGACGTTTTAACATTGCAGGCGTTTGTGGGCATTGGTCTGATGTAAAACATTGTCGATGTATCGATAAAGTACAATGTTGTGTGCCAGCAGACAGACTTGCGACATCTTCGGGTAGTACTTAAAAAGGAACCATTCAGCAACGTATGTAGGGGTATCTCCAATAACTGAGCCGACGTTTTAACATTGCAGGCGTTTGTGGACATTGGTCTGATGTAAAACATTGTCGATGTATCGATAAAGTACAATGTTGTGTGCCAGCAGACAGACTTGCGACATCTTCGGGTAGTATTTAAAAAGGAACCATTCAGCAACGTATGTAGGGGTATCTCCAATAACTGAGGCGACGTTTTAACATTGCAGGCGTTTGTGGGCATTGGTCTGATGTAAAACATTGTCGATGTATCGATAAACTGCAATGTTGTGTGCCAGCAGAACGATTTTGGACATTTTCGGGTAGTATTAAAGGAACCATTCAGCAACGTATGTAGGGCTATCTCCAATAACTGAGCCGACGTTTTAACATTGCAAGGGCTCTGTAGGCATTGGTCTGATGTAAAACATTGTCGATGTATCGATAAAGTACAATGTTGTGTGCCAGCAGACAGACTTGCGACATCTTCGGGTAGTATTTAAAAAGGAACCATTCAGCAACGTATGTAGGGGTATCTCCAATAACTGAGGCGACGTTTTAACATTGCAGGCGTTTGTGGGCATTGGTCTGATGTAAAACATTGTCGATGTATCGATAAACTGCAATGTTGTGTGCCAGCAGAACGATTTTGGACATTTTCGGGTAGTTTTAAAGGAACCATTCAGCAACGTATGTAGGGGTATCTCCAATAACTGAGGCGACGTTTTAACATTGCAGGCGTTTGTGGGCATTGGTCTGATGTAAAACATTGTCGATGTATCGATAAAGTACAATGTTGTGTGCCAGCAGACAGACTTGCGACATCTTCGGGTAGTACTTAAAAAGGAACCATTCAGCAACGTATGTAGGGCTATCTCCAATAACTGAGGCGACGTTTTAACATTGCAGGCGTTTCTGGGCATTGGTCTGATGTAAAACATTGTCGATGTATCGATAAACTGCAATGTTGTGTGCCAGCAGACCGATTTTGGACATTTTCGGGTAGTATTTAAAAAGGAACCATTCAGCAATGTATGTAGGGGTATCTCCAATAACTGAGCCGACGTTTTAACATTGCAAGGGCTCTGTTGGCATTGGTCTGATGTAAAACATTGTCGATGTATCGATAAAGTACAATGTTGTGTGCCAGCAGACAGACTTGCGACATCTTCGGGTAGTATTTAAAAAGGAACCATTCAGCAACGTATGTAGGGGTATCTCCAATAACTGAGGCGACGTTTTAACATTGCAGGCGTTTGTGGGCATTGGTCTGATGTAAAACATTGTCGATGTATCGATAAAGTACAATGTTGTGTGCCAGCAGACAGACTTGCGACATTTTCGGGTAGTACTTAAAAAGGAACCATTCAGCAACGTATGTAGGGGTATCTCCAATAACTGAGGCGACGTTTTAACATTGCAGGCGTTTGTGGGCATTGGTCTGATGTAAAACATTGTCGATGTATCGATAAACTGCAATGTTGTGTGCCAGCAGACAGACTTGCGACATCTTCGGGTAGTATTTAAAAAGGAACCATTCAGCAACGTATGTAGGGGTATCTCCAATAACTGAGGCGACGTTTTAACATTGCAGGCGTTTGTGGGCTTTGGTCTGATGTAAAACATTGTCGATGTATCGATAAAGTACAATGTTGTGTGCCAGCAGACAGACTTGCGACATCTTCGGGTAGTACTTAAAAAGGAACCATTCAGCAACGTATGTAGGGCTATCTCCAATAACTGAGGCGACGTTTTAACATTGCAAGCGCTTTGTAGGCATTGGTCTGATGTAAAACATTGTCGATGTATCGATAAAGTACAATGTTGTGTGCCAGCAGACAGACTTGCGACATCTTCGGGTAGTATTTAAAAAGGAACCATTCAGCAACGTATGTAGGGGTATCTCCAATAACTGAGGCGACGTTTTAACATTGCAGGCGTTTGTGGGCATTGGTCTGATGTAAAACATTGTCGATGTATCGATAAACTGCAATGTTGTGTGCCAGCAGAACGATTTTGGACATTTTCGGGTAGTTTTAAAGGAACCATTCAGCAACGTATGTAGGGGTATCTCCAATAACTGAGGCGACGTTTTAACATTGCAGGCGTTTGTGGGCATTGGTCTGATGTAAAACATTGTCGATGTATCGATAAAGCACAATGTTGTGTGCCAGCAGACCGATTTTGGACATTTTCGGGTAGTATTAAAGGAATCATTCAGCAACGTATGTAGGGGTATCTCCAATAACTGAGGCGACGTTTTAACATTGCAAGCGCTTTGTAGGCATTGGTCTGATGTAAAACATTGTCGATGTATCGATAAAGTACAATGTTGTGTGCCAGCAGACAGACTTGCGACATCTTCGGGTAGTACTTAAAAAGGAACCATTCAGCAACGTATGTAGGGCTATCTCCAATAACTGAGGCGACGTTTTAACATTGCAAGCGCTTTGTAGGCATTGGTCTGATGTAAAACATTGTCGATGTATCGATAAAGTACAATGTTGTGTGCCAGCAGACAGACTTGCGACATCTTCGGGTAGTACTTAAAAAGGAACCATTCAGCAACGTATGTAGGGGTATCTCCAATAACTGAGGCGACGTTTTAACATTGTAGGCGTTTGTGGGCATTGGTCTGATGTAAAACATTGTCGATGTATCGATAAAGTACAATGTTGTGTGCCAGCAGACAGACTTGCGACATCTTCGGGTAGTACTTAAAAAGGAACCATTCAGCAACGTATGTAGGGGTATCTCCAATAACTGAGGCGACGTTTTAACATTGCAGGCGTTTGTGGACATTGGTCTGATGTAAAACATTGTCGATGTATCGATAAAGTACAATGTTGTGTGCCAGCAGACAGACTTGCGACATCTTCGGGTAGTATTTAAAAAGGAACCATTCAGCAACGTATGTAGGGGTATCTCCAATAACTGAGGCGACGTTTTAACATTGCAAGCGCTTTGTGGGCATTGGTCTGATGTAAAACATTGTCGATGTATCGATAAACTGCAATGTTGTGTGCCAGCAGACCGATTTTGGACATTTTCGGGTAGTATTTAAAAAGGAACCATTCAGCAATGTATGTAGGGGTATCTCCAATAACTGAGCCGACGTTTTAACATTGCAAGGGCTCTGTAGGCATTGGTCTGATGTAAAACATTGTCGATGTATCGATAAACTGCAATGTTGTGTGCCAGCAGAACGATTTTGGACATTTTCGGGTAGTTTTAAAGGAACCATTCAGCAACGTATGTAGGGGTATCTTCAAAAACTGAGGCGACGTTTTAACATTGCAGGCGTTTGTGGGCATTGGTCTGATGTAAAACATTGTCGATGTATCGATAAAGTACAATGTTGTGTGCCAGCAGACAGACTTGCGACATCTTCGGGTAGTACTTAAAAAGGAACCATTCAGCAACGTATGTAGGGCTATCTCCAATAACTGAGGCGACGTTTTAACATTGCAAGCGCTTTGTGGGCATTGGTCTGATGTAAAACATTGTCGATGTATCGATAAAGTACAATGTTGTGTGCCAGCAGACAGACTTGCGACATCTTCGGGTAGTACTTAAAAAGGAACCATTCAGCAACGTATGTAGGGGTATCTCCAATAACTGAGGCGACGTTTTAACATTGCAGGCGTTTGTGGACATTGGTCTGATGTAAAACATTGTCGATGTATCGATAAAGTACAATGTTGTGTGCCAGCAGACAGACTTGCGACATCTTCGGGTAGTATTTAAAAAGGAACCATTCAGCAACGTATGTAGGGGTATCTCCAATAACTGAGGCGACGTTTTAACATTGCAGGCGTTTGTGGGCATTGGTCTGATGTAAAACATTGTCGATGTATCGATAAACTGCAATGTTGTGTGCCAGCAGAACGATTTTGGACATTTTCGGGTAGTATTAAAGGAACCATTCAGCAACGTATGTAGGGCTATCTCCAATAACTGAGCCGACGTTTTAACATTGCAAGGGCTCTGTAGGCATTGGTCTGATGTAAAACATTGTCGATGTATCGATAAAGTACAATGTTGTGTGCCAGCAGACAGACTTGCGACATCTTCGGGTAGTATTTAAAAAGGAACCATTCAGCAACGTATGTAGGGGTATCTCCAATAACTGAGGCGACGTTTTAACATTGCAGGCGTTTGTGGGCATTGGTCTGATGTAAAACATTGTCGATGTATCGATAAACTGCAATGTTGTGTGCCAGCAGAACGATTTTGGACATTTTCGGGTAGTTTTAAAGGAACCATTCAGCAACGTATGTAGGGGTATCTCCAATAACTGAGGCGACGTTTTAACATTGCAGGCGTTTGTGGGCATTGGTCTGATGTAAAACATTGTCGATGTATCGATAAAGTACAATGTTGTGTGCCAGCAGACAGACTTGCGACATCTTCGGGTAGTATTTAAAAAGGAACCATTCAGCAATGTATGTAGGGGTATCTCCAATAACTGAGCCGACGTTTTAACATTGCAAGGGCTCTGTAGGCATTGGTCTGATGTAAAACATTGTCGATGTATCGATAAAGTACAATGTTGTGTGCCAGCAGACAGACTTGCGACATCTTCGGGTAGTATTTAAAAAGGAACCATTCAGCAACGTATGTAGGGGTATCTCCAATAACTGAGGCGACGTTTTAACATTGCAGGCGTTTGTGGACATTGGTCTGATGTAAAACATTGTCGATGTATCGAAAAAGTACAATGTTGTGTGCCAGCAGACAGACTTGCGACATCTTCGGGTAGTATTTAAAAAGGAACCATTCAGCAACGTATGTAGGGGTATCTCCAATAACTGAGGCGACGTTTTAACATTGCAGGCGTTTGTGGGCATTGGTCTGATGTAAAACATTGTCGATGTATCGATAAAGTACAATGTTGTGTGCCAGCAGACAGACTTGCGACATCTTCGGGTAGTACTTAAAAAGGAACCATTCAGCAACGTATGTAGGGGTATCTCCAATAACTGAGGCGACGTTTTAACATTGCAGGCGTTTCTGGGCATTGGTCTGATGTAAAACATTGTCGATGTATCGATAAACTGCAATGTTGTGTGCCAGCAGACAGACTTGCGACATCTTCGGGTAGTACTTAAAAAGGAACCATTCAGCAACGTATGTAGGGCTATCTCCAATAACTGAGGCGACGTTTTAACATTGCAAGCGCTTTGTAGGCATTGGTCTGATGTAAAACATTGTCGATGTATCGATAAAGTACAATGTTGTGTGCCAGCAGACAGACTTGCGACATCTTCGGGTAGTATTTAAAAAGGAACCATTCAGCAACGTATGTAGGGGTATCTCCAATAACTGAGGCGACGTTTTAACATTGCAGGCGTTTGTGGGCATTGGTCTGATGTAAAACATTGTCGATGTATCGATAAACTGCAATGTTGTGTGCCAGCAGAACGATTTTGGACATTTTCGGGTAGTTTTAAAGGAACCATTCAGCAACGTATGTAGGGGTATCTCCAATAAATGAGGCGACGTTTTAACATTGCAGGCGTTTGTGGGCATTGGTCTGATGTAAAACATTGTCGATGTATCGATAAAGCACAATGTTGTGTGCCAGCAGACCGATTTTGGACATTTTCGGGTAGTATTAAAGGAATCATTCAGCAACGTATGTAGGGGTATCTCCAATAACTGAGGCGACGTTTTAACATTGCAAGCGCTTTGTAGGCATTGGTCTGATGTAAAACATTGTCGATGTATCGATAAAGTACAATGTTGTGTGCCAGCAGACAGACTTGCGACATCTTCGGGTAGTACTTAAAAAGGAACCATTCAGCAACGTATGTAGGGCTATCTCCAATAACTGAGGCGACGTTTTAACATTGCAAGCGCTTTGTAGGCATTGGTCTGATGTAAAACATTGTCGATGTATCGATAAAGTACAATGTTGTGTGCCAGCAGACAGACTTGCGACATCTTCGGGTAGTACTTAAAAAGGAACCATTCAGCAACGTATGTAGGGGTATCTCCAATAACTGAGGCGACGTTTTAACATTGCAGGCGTTTGTGGGCATTGGTCTGATGTAAAACATTGTCGATGTATCGATAAAGTACAATGTTGTGTGCCAGCAGACAGACTTGCGACATCTTCGGGTAGTACTTAAAAAGGAACCATTCAGCAACGTATGTAGGGGTATCTCCAATAACTGAGGCGACGTTTTAACATTGCAGGCGTTTGTGGACATTGGTCTGATGTAAAACATTGTCGATGTATCGATAAAGTACAATGTTGTGTGCCAGCAGACAGACTTGCGACATCTTCGGGTAGTATTTAAAAAGGAACCATTCAGCAATGTATGTAGGGGTATCTCCAATAACTGAGGCGACGTTTTAACATTGCAAGCGCTTTGTGGGCATTGGTCTGATGTAAAACATTGTCGATGTATCGATAAACTGCAATGTTGTGTGCCAGCAGACCGATTTTGGACATTTTCGGGTAGTATTTAAAAAGGAACCATTCAGCAATGTATGTAGGGGTATCTCCAATAACTGAGCCGACGTTTTAACATTGCAAGCGCTTTGTGGGCATTGGTCTGATGTAAAACATTGTCGATGTATCGATAAACTGCAATGTTGTGTGCCAGCAGACAGACTTGCGACATCTTCGGGTAGTATTTAAAAAGGAACCATTCAGCAACGTATGTAGGGGTATCTCCAATAACTGAGGCGACGTTTTAACATTGCAGGCGTTTGTGGGCATTGGTCTGATGTAAAACATTGTCGATGTATCGATAAACTGCAATGTTGTGTGCCAGCAGACCGATTTTGGACATTTTCGGGAAGTATTTAAAAAGGAACCATTCAGCAATGTATGTAGGGGTATCTCCAATAACTGAGCCGACGTTTTAACATTGCAAGGGCTCTGTAGGCATTGGTCTGATGTAAAACATTGTCGATGTATCGATAAAGTACAATGTTGTGTGCCAGCAGACAGACTTGCGACATCTTCGGGTAGTACTTAAAAAGGAACCATTCAGCAACGTATGTAGGGCTATCTCCAATAACTGAGGCGACGTTTTAACATTGCAAGCGCTTTGTAGGCATTGGTCTGATGTAAAACATTGTCGATGTATCGATAAAGTACAATGTTGTGTGCCAGCAGACAGACTTGCGACATCTTCGGGTAGTACTTAAAAAGGAACCATTCAGCAACGTATGTAGGGGTATCTCCAATAACTGAGGCGACGTTTTAACATTGCAGGCGTTTGTGGACATTGGTCTGATGTAAAACATTGTCGATGTATCGATAAAGTACAATGTTGTGTGCCAGCAGACAGACTTGCGACATCTTCGGGTAGTATTTAAAAAGGAACCATTCAGCAACGTATGTAGGGGTATCTCCAATAACTGAGGCGACGTTTTAACATTGCAGGCGTTTGTGGGCATTGGTCTGATGTAAAACATTGTCGATGTATCGATAAACTGCAATGTTGTGTGCCAGCAGAACGATTTTGGACATTTTCGGGTAGTATTAAAGGAACCATTCAGCAACGTATGTAGGGCTATCTCCAATAACTGAGCCGACGTTTTAACATTGCAAGGGCTCTGTAGGCATTGGTCTGATGTAAAACATTGTCGATGTATCGATAAAGTACAATGTTGTGTGCCAGCAGACAGACTTGCGACATCTTCGGGTAGTATTTAAAAAGGAACCATTCAGCAACGTATGTAGGGGTATCTCCAATAACTGAGGCGACGTTTTAACATTGCAGGCGTTTGTGGGCATTGGTCTGATGTAAAACATTGTCGATGTATCGATAAACTGCAATGTTGTGTGCCAGCAGAACGATTTTGGACATTTTCGGGTAGTTTTAAAGGAACCATTCAGCAACGTATGTAGGGGTATCTCCAATAACTGAGGCGACGTTTTAACATTGCAGGCGTTTGTGGGCATTGGTCTGATGTAAAACATTGTCGATGTATCGATAAAGTACAATGTTGTGTGCCAGCAGACAGACTTGCGACATCTTCGGGTAGTATTTAAAAAGGAACCATTCAGCAACGTATGTAGGGGTATCTCCAATAACTGAGGCGACGTTTTAACATTGCAGGCGTTTGTGGGCATTGGTCTGATGTAAAACATTGTCGATGTATCGATAAACTGCAATGTTGTGTGCCAGCAGAACGATTTTGGACATTTTCGGGTAGTATTAAAGGAACCATTCAGCAACGTATGTAGGGCTATCTCCAATAACTGAGCCGACGTTTTAACATTGCAAGGGCTCTGTAGGCATTGGTCTGATGTAAAACATTGTCGATGTATCGATAAAGTACAATGTTGTGTGCCAGCAGACAGACTTGCGACATCTTCGGGTAGTATTTAAAAAGGAACCATTCAGCAACGTATGTAGGGGTATCTCCAATAACTGAGGCGACGTTTTAACATTGCAGGCGTTTGTGGGCATTGGTCTGATGTAAAACATTGTCGATGTATCGATAAACTGCAATGTTGTGTGCCAGCAGAACGATTTTGGACATTTTCGGGTAGTTTTAAAGGAACCATTCAGCAACGTATGTAGGGGTATCTCCAATAACTGAGGCGACGTTTTAACATTGCAGGCGTTTGTGGGCATTGGTCTGATGTAAAACATTGTCGATGTATCGATAAAGTACAATGTTGTGTGCCAGCAGACAGACTTGCGACATCTTCGGGTAGTATTTAAAAAGGAACCATTCAGCAACGTATGTAGGGGTATCTCCAATAACTGAGGCGACGTTTTAACATTGCAGGCGTTTGTGGGCATTGGTCTGATGTAAAACATTGTCGATGTATCGATAAACTGCAATGTTGTGTGCCAGCAGAACGATTTTGGACATTTTCGGGTAGTATTAAAGGAACCATTCAGCAACGTATGTAGGGCTATCTCCAATAACTGAGCCGACGTTTTAACATTGCAAGGGCTCTGTAGGCATTGGTCTGATGTAAAACATTGTCGATGTATCGATAAAGTACAATGTTGTGTGCCAGCAGACAGACTTGCGACATCTTCGGGTAGTATTTAAAAAGGAACCATTCAGCAACGTATGTAGGGGTATCTCCAATAACTGAGGCGACGTTTTAACATTGCAGGCGTTTGTGGGCATTGGTCTGATGTAAAACATTGTCGATGTATCGATAAACTGCAATGTTGTGTGCCAGCAGAACGATTTTGGACATTTTCGGGTAGTTTTAAAGGAACCATTCAGCAACGTATGTAGGGGTATCTCCAATAACTGAGGCGACGTTTTAACATTGCAGGCGTTTGTGGGCATTGGTCTGATGTAAAACATTGTCGATGTATCGATAAAGTACAATGTTGTGTGCCAGCAGACAGACTTGCGACATCTTCGGGTAGTATTTAAAAAGGAACCATTCAGCAATGTATGTAGGGGTATCTCCAATAACTGAGCCGACGTTTTAACATTGCAAGGGCTCTGTAGGCATTGGTCTGATGTAAAACATTGTCGATGTATCGATAAAGTACAATGTTGTGTGCCAGCAGACAGACTTGCGACATTTTCGGGTAGTATTTAAAAAGGAACCATTCAGCAACGTATGTAGGGGTATCTCCAATAACTGAGGCGACGTTTTAACATTGCAGGCGTTTGTGGACATTGGTCTGATGTAAAACATTGTCGATGTATCGAAAAAGTACAATGTTGTGTGCCAGCAGACAGACTTGCGACATCTTCGGGTAGTATTTAAAAAGGAACCATTCAGCAACGTATGTAGGGGTATCTCCAATAACTGAGGCGACGTTTTAACATTGCAGGCGTTTGTGGGCATTGGTCTGATGTAAAACATTGTCGATGTATCGATAAAGTACAATGTTGTGTGCCAGCAGACAGACTTGCGACATCTTCGGGTAGTACTTAAAAAGGAACCATTCAGCAACGTATGTAGGGCTATCTCCAATAACTGAGGCGACGTTTTAACATTGCAAGCGCTTTGTAGGCATTGGTCTGATGTAAAACATTGTCGATGTATCGATAAAGTACAATGTTGTGTGCCAGCAGACAGACTTGCGACATCTTCGGGTAGTACTTAAAAAGGAACCATTCAGCAACGTATGTAGGGGTATCTCCAATAACTGAGGCGACGTTTTAACATTGCAGGCGTTTGTGGATATTGGTCTGATGTAAAACATTGTCGATGTATCGATAAAGTACAATGTTGTGTGCCAGCAGACAGACTTGCGACATCTTCGGGTAGTATTTAAAAAGGAACCATTCAGCAACGTATGTAGGGGTATCTCCAATAACTGAGGCGACGTTTTAACATTGCAGGCGTTTGTGGGCATTGGTCTGATGTAAAACATTGTCGATGTATCGATAAACTGCAATGTTGTGTGCCAGCAGAACGATTTTGGACATTTTCGGGTAGTATTAAAGGAACCATTCAGCAACGTATGTAGGGCTATCTCCAATAACTGAGCCGACGTTTTAACATTGCAAGGGCTCTGTAGGCATTGGTCTGATGTAAAACATTGTCGATGTATCGATAAAGTACAATGTTGTGTGCCAGCAGACAGACTTGCGACATCTTCGGGTAGTATTTAAAAAGGAACCATTCAGCAACGTATGTAGGGGTATCTCCAATAACTGAGGCGACGTTTTAACATTGCAGGCGTTTGTGGGCATTGGTCTGATGTAAAACATTGTCGATGTATCGATAAACTGCAATGTTGTGTGCCAGCAGAACGATTTTGGACATTTTCGGGTAGTTTTAAAGGAACCATTCAGCAACGTATGTAGGGGTATCTCCAATAACTGAGGCGACGTTTTAACATTGCAGGCGTTTGTGGGCATTGGTCTGATGTAAAACATTGTCGATGTATCGATAAAGTACAATGTTGTGTGCCAGCAGACAGACTTGCGACATCTTCGGGTAGTATTTAAAAAGGAACCATTCAGCAATGTATGTAGGGGTATCTCCAATAACTGAGCCGACGTTTTAACATTGCAAGGGCTCTGTAGGCATTGGTCTGATGTAAAACATTGTCGATGTATCGATAAAGTACAATGTTGTGTGCCAGCAGACAGACTTGCGACATCTTCGGGTAGTATTTAAAAAGGAACCATTCAGCAACGTATGTAGGGGTATCTCCAATAACTGAGGCGACGTTTTAACATTGCAGGCGTTTGTGGACATTGGTCTGATGTAAAACATTGTCGATGTATCGATAAACTGCAATGTTGTGTGCCAGCAGAACGATTTTGGACATTTTCGGGTAGTATTAAAGGAACCATTCAGCAACGTATGTAGGGCTATCTCCAATAACTGAGCCGACGTTTTAACATTGCAAGGGCTCTGTAGGCATTGGTCTGATGTAAAACATTGTCGATGTATCGATAAAGTACAATGTTGTGTGCCAGCAGACAGACTTGCGACATCTTCGGGTAGTATTTAAAAAGGAACCATTCAGCAACGTATGTAGGGGTATCTCCAATAACTGAGGCGACGTTTTAACATTGCAGGCGTTTGTGGGCATTGGTCTGATGTAAAACATTGTCGATGTATCGATAAACTGCAATGTTGTGTGCCAGCAGAACGATTTTGGACATTTTCGGGTAGTTTTAAAGGAACCATTCAGCAACGTATGTAGGGGTATCTCCAATAACTGAGGCGACGTTTTAACATTGCAGGCGTTTGTGGGCATTGGTCTGATGTAAAACATTGTCGATGTATCGATAAAGTACAATGTTGTGTGCCAGCAGACAGACTTGCGACATCTTCGGGTAGTATTTAAAAAGGAACCATTCAGCAATGTATGTAGGGGTATCTCCAATAACTGAGCCGACGTTTTAACATTGCGAGGGCTCTGTAGGCATTGGTCTGATGTAAAACATTGTCGATGTATCGATAAAGTACAATGTTGTGTGCCAGCAGACAGACTTGCGACATCTTCGGGTAGTATTTAAAAAGGAACCATTCAGCAACGTATGTAGGGGTATCTCCAATAACTGAGGCGACGTTTTAACATTGCAGGCGTTTGTGGACATTGGTCTGATGTAAAACATTGTCGATGTATCGAAAAAGTACAATGTTGTGTGCCAGCAGACAGACTTGCGACATCTTCGGGTAGTATTTAAAAAGGAACCATTCAGCAACGTATGTAGGGGTATCTCCAATAACTGAGGCGACGTTTTAACATTGCAGGCGTTTGTGGGCATTGGTCTGATGTAAAACATTGTCGATGTATCGATAAAGCACAATGTTGTGTGCCAGCAGACCGATTTTGGACATTTTCGGGTAGTATTAAAGGAATCATTCAGCAACGTATGTAGGGGTATCTCCAATAACTGAGGCGACGTTTTAACATTGCAAGCGCTTTGTAGGCATTGGTCTGATGTAAAACATTGTCGATGTATCGATAAAGTACAATGTTGTGTGCCAGCAGACAGACTTGCGACATCTTCGGGTAGTACTTAAAAAGGAACCATTCAGCAACGTATGTAGGGCTATCTCCAATAACTGAGGCGACGTTTTAACATTGCAAGCGCTTTGTAGGCATTGGTCTGATGTAAAACATTGTCGATGTATCGATAAAGTACAATGTTGTGTGCCAGCAGACAGACTTGCGACATCTTCGGGTAGTACTTAAAAAGGAACCATTCAGCAACGTATGTAGGGGTATCTCCAATAACTGAGGCGACGTTTTAACATTGCAGGCGTTTGTGGGCATTGGTCTGATGTAAAACATTGTCGATGTATCGATAAAGTACAATGTTGTGTGCCAGCAGACAGACTTGCGACATCTTCGGGTAGTACTTAAAAAGGAACCATTCAGCAACGTATGTAGGGGTATCTCCAATAACTGAGGCGACGTTTTAACATTGCAGGCGTTTGTGGACATTGGTCTGATGTAAAACATTGTCGATGTATCGATAAAGTACAATGTTGTGTGCCAGCAGACAGACTTGCGACATCTTCGGGTAGTATTTAAAAAGGAACCATTCAGCAATGTATGTAGGGGTATCTCCAATAACTGAGGCGACGTTTTAACATTGCAAGCGCTTTGTGGGCATTGGTCTGATGTAAAACATTGTCGATGTATCGATAAACTGCAATGTTGTGTGCCAGCAGACAGACTTGCGACATCTTCGGGTAGTATTTAAAAAGGAACCATTCAGCAACGTATGTAGGGGTATCTCCAATAACTGAGGCGACGTTTTAACATTGCAGGCGTTTGTGGGCATTGGTCTGATGTAAAACATTGTCGATGTATCGATAAACTGCAATGTTGTGTGCCAGCAGACCGATTTTGGACATTTTCGGGAAGTATTTAAAAAGGAACCATTCAGCAATGTATGTAGGGGTATCTCCAATAACTGAGCCGACGTTTTAACATTGCAAGGGCTCTGTAGGCATTGGTCTGATGTAAAACATTGTCGATGTATCGATAAAGTACAATGTTGTGTGCCAGCAGACAGACTTGCGACATCTTCGGGTAGTATTTAAAAAGGAACCATTCAGCAATGTATGTAGGGGTATCTCCAATAACTGAGGCGACGTTTTAACATTGCAAGCGCTTTGTGGGCATTGGTCTGATGTAAAACATTGTCGATGTATCGATAAACTGCAATGTTGTGTGCCAGCAGACCGATTTTGGACATTTTCGGGTAGTATTTAAAAAGGAACCATTCAGCAATGTATGTAGGGGTATCTCCAATAACTGAGCCGACGTTTTAACATTGCAAGCGCTTTGTGGGCATTGGTCTGATGTAAAACATTGTCGATGTATCGATAAA
This sequence comes from Haliotis asinina, assembly GCF_037392515.1. NCBI lineage: Eukaryota > Metazoa > Mollusca > Gastropoda > Lepetellida > Haliotidae > Haliotis > Haliotis asinina. The sequence goes on from NC_090287.1 coordinate 45,531,207, forward strand.
CTGCAATGTTGTGTGCCAGCAGACAGACTTGCGACATCTTCGGGTAGTATTTAAAAAGGAACCATTCAGCAACGTATGTAGGGGTATCTCCAATAACTGAGGCGACGTTTTAACATTGCAGGCGTTTGTGGGCATTGGTCTGATGTAAAACATTGTCGATGTATCGATAAACTGCAATGTTGTGTGCCAGCAGACCGATTTTGGACATTTTCGGGAAGTATTTAAAAAGGAACCATTCAGCAATGTATGTAGGGGTATCTCCAATAACTGAGCCGACGTTTTAACATTGCAAGGGCTCTGTAGGCATTGGTCTGATGTAAAACATTGTCGATGTATCGATAAAGTACAATGTTGTGTGCCAGCAGACAGACTTGCGACATCTTCGGGTAGTACTTAAAAAGGAACCATTCAGCAACGTATGTAGGGCTATCTCCAATAACTGAGGCGACGTTTTAACATTGCAAGCGCTTTGTAGGCATTGGTCTGATGTAAAACATTGTCGATGTATCGATAAAGTACAATGTTGTGTGCCAGCAGACAGACTTGCGACATCTTCGGGTAGTACTTAAAAAGGAACCATTCAGCAACGTATGTAGGGGTATCTCCAATAACTGAGGCGACGTTTTAACATTGCAGGCGTTTGTGGACATTGGTCTGATGTAAAACATTGTCGATGTATCGATAAAGTACAATGTTGTGTGCCAGCAGACAGACTTGCGACATCTTCGGGTAGTATTTAAAAAGGAACCATTCAGCAACGTATGTAGGGGTATCTCCAATAACTGAGGCGACGTTTTAACATTGCAGGCGTTTGTGGGCATTGGTCTGATGTAAAACATTGTCGATGTATCGATAAACTGCAATGTTGTGTGCCAGCAGAACGATTTTGGACATTTTCGGGTAGTATTAAAGGAACCATTCAGCAACGTATGTAGGGCTATCTCCAATAACTGAGCCGACGTTTTAACATTGCAAGGGCTCTGTAGGCATTGGTCTGATGTAAAACATTGTCGATGTATCGATAAAGTACAATGTTGTGTGCCAGCAGACAGACTTGCGACATCTTCGGGTAGTATTTAAAAAGGAACCATTCAGCAACGTATGTAGGGGTATCTCCAATAACTGAGGCGACGTTTTAACATTGCAGGCGTTTGTGGGCATTGGTCTGATGTAAAACATTGTCGATGTATCGATAAACTGCAATGTTGTGTGCCAGCAGAACGATTTTGGACATTTTCGGGTAGTTTTAAAGGAACCATTCAGCAACGTATGTAGGGGTATCTCCAATAACTGAGGCGACGTTTTAACATTGCAGGCGTTTGTGGGCATTGGTCTGATGTAAAACATTGTCGATGTATCGATAAAGTACAATGTTGTGTGCCAGCAGACAGACTTGCGACATCTTCGGGTAGTATTTAAAAAGGAACCATTCAGCAACGTATGTAGGGGTATCTCCAATAACTGAGGCGACGTTTTAACATTGCAGGCGTTTGTGGGCATTGGTCTGATGTAAAACATTGTCGATGTATCGATAAACTGCAATGTTGTGTGCCAGCAGAACGATTTTGGACATTTTCGGGTAGTATTAAAGGAACCATTCAGCAACGTATGTAGGGCTATCTCCAATAACTGAGCCGACGTTTTAACATTGCAAGGGCTCTGTAGGCATTGGTCTGATGTAAAACATTGTCGATGTATCGATAAAGTACAATGTTGTGTGCCAGCAGACAGACTTGCGACATCTTCGGGTAGTATTTAAAAAGGAACCATTCAGCAACGTATGTAGGGGTATCTCCAATAACTGAGGCGACGTTTTAACATTGCAGGCGTTTGTGGGCATTGGTCTGATGTAAAACATTGTCGATGTATCGATAAACTGCAATGTTGTGTGCCAGCAGAACGATTTTGGACATTTTCGGGTAGTTTTAAAGGAACCATTCAGCAACGTATGTAGGGGTATCTCCAATAACTGAGGCGACGTTTTAACATTGCAGGCGTTTGTGGGCATTGGTCTGATGTAAAACATTGTCGATGTATCGATAAAGTACAATGTTGTGTGCCAGCAGACAGACTTGCGACATCTTCGGGTAGTATTTAAAAAGGAACCATTCAGCAATGTATGTAGGGGTATCTCCAATAACTGAGCCGACGTTTTAACATTGCAAGGGCTCTGTAGGCATTGGTCTGATGTAAAACATTGTCGATGTATCGATAAAGTACAATGTTGTGTGCCAGCAGACAGACTTGCGACATCTTCGGGTAGTATTTAAAAAGGAACCATTCAGCAACGTATGTAGGGGTATCTCCAATAACTGAGGCGACGTTTTAACATTGCAGGCGTTTGTGGACATTGGTCTGATGTAAAACATTGTCGATGTATCGAAAAAGTACAATGTTGTGTGCCAGCAGACAGACTTGCGACATCTTCGGGTAGTATTTAAAAAGGAACCATTCAGCAACGTATGTAGGGGTATCTCCAATAACTGAGGCGACGTTTTAACATTGCAGGCGTTTGTGGGCATTGGTCTGATGTAAAACATTGTCGATGTATCGATAAAGTACAATGTTGTGTGCCAGCAGACAGACTTGCGACATCTTCGGGTAGTACTTAAAAAGGAACCATTCAGCAACGTATGTAGGGCTATCTCCAATAACTGAGGCGACGTTTTAACATTGCAAGCGCTTTGTAGGCATTGGTCTGATGTAAAACATTGTCGATGTATCGATAAAGTACAATGTTGTGTGCCAGCAGACAGACTTGCGACATCTTCGGGTAGTACTTAAAAAGGAACCATTCAGCAACGTATGTAGGGGTATCTCCAATAACTGAGGCGACGTTTTAACATTGCAGGCGTTTGTGGACATTGGTCTGATGTAAAACATTGTCGATGTATCGATAAAGTACAATGTTGTGTGCCAGCAGACAGACTTGCGACATCTTCGGGTAGTATTTAAAAAGGAACCATTCAGCAACGTATGTAGGGGTATCTCCAATAACTGAGGCGACGTTTTAACATTGCAGGCGTTTGTGGGCATTGGTCTGATGTAAAACATTGTCGATGTATCGATAAACTGCAATGTTGTGTGCCAGCAGAACGATTTTGGACATTTTCGGGTAGTATTAAAGGAACCATTCAGCAACGTATGTAGGGCTATCTCCAATAACTGAGCCGACGTTTTAACATTGCAAGGGCTCTGTAGGCATTGGTCTGATGTAAAACATTGTCGATGTATCGATAAAGTACAATGTTGTGTGCCAGCAGACAGACTTGCGACATCTTCGGGTAGTATTTAAAAAGGAACCATTCAGCAACGTATGTAGGGGTATCTCCAATAACTGAGGCGACGTTTTAACATTGCAGGCGTTTGTGGGCATTGGTCTGATGTAAAACATTGTCGATGTATCGATAAACTGCAATGTTGTGTGCCAGCAGAACGATTTTGGACATTTTCGGGTAGTTTTAAAGGAACCATTCAGCAACGTATGTAGGGGTATCTCCAATAACTGAGGCGACGTTTTAACATTGCAGGCGTTTGTGGGCATTGGTCTGATGTAAAACATTGTCGATGTATCGATAAAGTACAATGTTGTGTGCCAGCAGACAGACTTGCGACATCTTCGGGTAGTATTTAAAAAGGAACCATTCAGCAATGTATGTAGGGGTATCTCCAATAACTGAGCCGACGTTTTAACATTGCAAGGGCTCTGTAGGCATTGGTCTGATGTAAAACATTGTCGATGTATCGATAAAGTACAATGTTGTGTGCCAGCAGACAGACTTGCGACATCTTCGGGTAGTATTTAAAAAGGAACCATTCAGCAACGTATGTAGGGGTATCTCCAATAACTGAGGCGACGTTTTAACATTGCAGGCGTTTGTGGACATTGGTCTGATGTAAAACATTGTCGATGTATCGAAAAAGTACAATGTTGTGTGCCAGCAGACAGACTTGCGACATCTTCGGGTAGTATTTAAAAAGGAACCATTCAGCAACGTATGTAGGGGTATCTCCAATAACTGAGGCGACGTTTTAACATTGCAGGCGTTTGTGGGCATTGGTCTGATGTAAAACATTGTCGATGTATCGATAAAGTACAATGTTGTGTGCCAGCAGACAGACTTGCGACATCTTCGGGTAGTACTTAAAAAGGAACCATTCAGCAACGTATGTAGGGGTATCTCCAATAACTGAGGCGACGTTTTAACATTGCAGGCGTTTGTGGGCATTGGTCTGATGTAAAACATTGTCGATGTATCGATAAACTGCAATGTTGTGTGCCAGCAGACAGACTTGCGACATCTTCGGGTAGTATTTAAAAAGGAACCATTCAGCAACGTATGTAGGGGTATCTCCAATAACTGAGGCGACGTTTTAACATTGCAGGCGTTTGTGGGCATTGGTCTGATGTAAAACATTGTCGATGTATCGATAAAGTACAATGTTGTGTGCCAGCAGACAGACTTGCGACATCTTCGGGTAGTACTTAAAAAGGAACCATTCAGCAACGTATGTAGGGCTATCTCCAATAACTGAGGCGACGTTTTAACATTGCAGGCGTTTGTGGGCATTGGTCTGATGTAAAACATTGTCGATGTATCGATAAACTGCAATGTTGTGTGCCAGCAGAACGATTTTGGACATTTTCGGGTAGTTTTAAAGGAACCATTCAGCAACGTATGTAGGGGTATCTCCAATAACTGAGGCGACGTTTTAACATTGCAGGCGTTTGTGGGCATTGGTCTGATGTAAAACATTGTCGATGTATCGATAAAGCACAATGTTGTGTGCCAGCAGACCGATTTTGGACATTTTCGGGTAGTATTAAAGGAATCATTCAGCAACGTATGTAGGGGTATCTCCAATAACTGAGGCGACGTTTTAACATTGCAAGCGCTTTGTAGGCATTGGTCTGATGTAAAACATTGTCGATGTATCGATAAAGTACAATGTTGTGTGCCAGCAGACAGACTTGCGACATCTTCGGGTAGTACTTAAAAAGGAACCATTCAGCAACGTATGTAGGGCTATCTCCAATAACTGAGGCGACGTTTTAACATTGCAAGCGCTTTGTAGGCATTGGTCTGATGTAAAACATTGTCGATGTATCGATAAAGTACAATGTTGTGTGCCAGCAGACAGACTTGCGACATCTTCGGGTAGTACTTAAAAAGGAACCATTCAGCAACGTATGTAGGGGTATCTCCAATAACTGAGGCGACGTTTTAACATTGCAGGCGTTTGTGGGCATTGGTCTGATGTAAAACATTGTCGATGTATCGATAAAGTACAATGTTGTGTGCCAGCAGACAGACTTGCGACATCTTCGGGTAGTACTTAAAAAGGAACCATTCAGCAACGTATGTAGGGGTATCTCCAATAACTGAGGCGACGTTTTAACATTGCAGGCGTTTGTGGACATTGGTCTGATGTAAAACATTGTCGATGTATCGATAAAGTACAATGTTGTGTGCCAGCAGACAGACTTGCGACATCTTCGGGTAGTATTTAAAAAGGAACCATTCAGCAATGTATGTAGGGGTATCTCCAATAACTGAGGCGACGTTTTAACATTGCAAGCGCTTTGTGGGCATTGGTCTGATGTAAAACATTGTCGATGTATCGATAAACTGCAATGTTGTGTGCCAGCAGACCGATTTTGGACATTTTCGGGTAGTATTTAAAAAGGAACCATTCAGCAATGTATGTAGGGGTATCTCCAATAACTGAGCCGACGTTTTAACATTGCAAGCGCTTTGTGGGCATTGGTCTGATGTAAAACATTGTCGATGTATCGATAAACTGCAATGTTGTGTGCCAGCAGACAGACTTGCGACATCTTCGGGTAGTATTTAAAAAGGAACCATTCAGCAACGTATGTAGGGCTATCTCCAATAACTGAGGCGACGTTTTAACATTGCAAGCGCTTTGTAGGCATTGGTCTGATGTAAAACATTGTCGATGTATCGATAAAGTACAATGTTGTGTGCCAGCAGACAGACTTGCGACATCTTCGGGTAGTACTTAAAAAGGAACCATTCAGCAACGTATGTAGGGGTATCTCCAATAACTGAGGCGACGTTTTAACATTGCAGGCGTTTGTGGGCATTGGTCTGATGTAAAACATTGTCGATGTATCGATAAAGTACAATGTTGTGTGCCAGCAGACAGACTTGCGACATCTTCGGGTAGTACTTAAAAAGGAACCATTCAGCAACGTATGTAGGGGTATCTCCAATAACTGAGGCGACGTTTTAACATTGCAGGCGTTTGTGGACATTGGTCTGATGTAAAACATTGTCGATGTATCGATAAAGTACAATGTTGTGTGCCAGCAGACAGACTTGCGACATCTTCGGGTAGTATTTAAAAAGGAACCATTCAGCAATGTATGTAGGGGTATCTCCAATAACTGAGGCGACGTTTTAACATTGCAAGCGCTTTGTGGGCATTGGTCTGATGTAAAACATTGTCGATGTATCGATAAACTGCAATGTTGTGTGCCAGCAGACCGATTTTGGACATTTTCGGGTAGTATTTAAAAAGGAACCATTCAGCAATGTATGTAGGGGTATCTCCAATAACTGAGCCGACGTTTTAACATTGCAAGCGCTTTGTGGGCATTGGTCTGATGTAAAACATTGTCGATGTATCGATAAACTGCAATGTTGTGTGCCAGCAGACAGACTTGCGACATCTTCGGGTAGTATTTAAAAAGGAACCATTCAGCAACGTATGTAGGGGTATCTCCAATAACTGAGGCGACGTTTTAACATTGCAGGCGTTTGTGGGCATTGGTCTGATGTAAAACATTGTCGATGTATCGATAAACTGCAATGTTGTGTGCCAGCAGACCGATTTTGGACATTTTCGGGAAGTATTTAAAAAGGAACCATTCAGCAATGTATGTAGGGGTATCTCCAATAACTGAGCCGACGTTTTAACATTGCAAGGGCTCTGTAGGCATTGGTCTGATGTAAAACATTGTCGATGTATCGATAAAGTACAATGTTGTGTGCCAGCAGACAGACTTGCGACATCTTCGGGTAGTATTTAAAAAGGAACCATTCAGCAACGTATGTAGGGGTATCTCCAATAACTGAGGCGACGTTTTAACATTGCAGGCGTTTGTGGGCATTGGTCTGATGTAAAACATTGTCGATGTATCGATAAACTGCAATGTTGTGTGCCAGCAGAACGATTTTGGACATTTTCGGGTAGTTTTAAAGGAACCATTCAGCAACGTATGTAGGGGTATCTTCAAAAACTGAGGCGACGTTTTAACATTGCAGGCGTTTGTGGGCATTGGTCTGATGTAAAACATTGTCGATGTATCGATAAAGCACAATGTTGTGTGCCAGCAGACCGATTTTGGACATTTTCGGGTAGTATTAAAGCAATCATTCACCAACGTATGTAGGGGTATCTCCAATAACTGAGGCGACGTTTTAACATTGCAAGCGCTTTGTGGGCATTGGTCTGATGTAAAACATTGTCGATGTATCGATAAAGTACAATGTTGTGTGCCAGCAGACAGACTTGCGACATCTTCGGGTAGTACTTAAAAAGGAACCATTCAGCAACGTATGTAGGGCTATCTGCAATAACTGAGGCGACGTTTTAACATTGCAAGCGCTTTGTAGGCATTGGTCTGATGTAAAACATTGTCGATGTATCGATAAAGTACAATGTTGTGTGCCAGCAGACAGACTTGCGACATCTTCGGGTTGTACTTAAAAAGGAACCATTCAGCAACGTATGTAGGGGTATCTCCAATAACTGAGGCGACGTTTTAACATTGCAGGCGTTTGTGGGCATTGGTCTGATGTAAAACATTGTCGATGTATCGATAAAGTACAATGTTGTGTGCCAGCAGACAGACTTGCGACATCTTCGGGTAGTACTTAAAAAGGAACCATTCAGCAACGTATGTAGGGGTATCTCCAATAACTGAGGCGACGTTTTAACATTGCAGGCGTTTGTGGACATTGGTCTGATGTAAAACATTGTCGATGTATCGATAAAGTACAATGTTGTGTGCCAGCAGACAGACTTGCGACATCTTCGGGTAGTATTTAAAAAGGAACCATTCAGCAACGTATGTAGGGGTATCTCCAATAACTGAGGCGACGTTTTAACATTGCAGGCGTTTGTGGGCATTGGTCTGATGTAAAACATTGTCGATGTATCGATAAACTGCAATGTTGTGTGCCAGCAGAACGATTTTGGACATTTTCGGGTAGTATTAAAGGAACCATTCAGCAACGTATGTAGGGCTATCTCCAATAACTGAGCCGACGTTTTAACATTGCAAGGGCTCTGTAGGCATTGGTCTGATGTAAAACATTGTCGATGTATCGATAAAGTACAATGTTGTGTGCCAGCAGACAGACTTGCGACATCTTCGGGTAGTATTTAAAAAGGAACCATTCAGCAACGTATGTAGGGGTATCTCCAATAACTGAGGCGACGTTTTAACATTGCAGGCGTTTGTGGGCATTGGTCTGATGTAAAACATTGTCGATGTATCGATAAAGTACAATGTTGTGTGCCAGCAGACAGACTTGCGACATCTTCGGGTAGTATTTAAAAAGGAACCATTCAGCAACGTATGTAGGGGTATCTCCAATAACTGAGGCGACGTTTTAACATTGCAGGCGTTTCTGGGCATTGGTCTGATGTAAAACATTGTCGATGTATCGATAAACTGCAATGTTGTGTGCCAGCAGACCGATTTTGGACATTTTCGGGTAGTATTTAAAAAGGAACCATTCAGCAATGTATGTAGGGGTATCTCCAATAACTGAGCCGACGTTTTAACATTGCAAGGGCTCTGTAGGCATTGGTCTGATGTAAAACATTGTCGATGTATCGATAAAGTACAATGTTGTGTGCCAGCAGACAGACTTGCGACATCTTCGGGTAGTATTTAAAAAGGAACCATTCAGCAACGTATGTAGGGGTATCTCCAATAACTGAGGCGACGTTTTAACATTGCAGGCGTTTGTGGACATTGGTCTGATGTAAAACATTGTCGATGTATCGATAAAGTACAATGTTGTGTGCCAGCAGACAGACTTGCGACATCTTCGGGTAGTATTTAAAAAGGAACCATTCAGCAACGTATGTAGGGGTATCTCCAATAACTGAGGCGACGTTTTAACATTGCAGGCGTTTGTGGGCATTGGTCTGATGTAAAACATTGTCGATGTATCGATAAAGTACAATGTTGTGTGCCAGCAGACAGACTTGCGACATCTTCGGGTAGTACTTAAAAAGGAACCATTCAGCAACGTATGTAGGGGTATCTCCAATAACTGAGGCGACGTTTTAACATTGCAGGCGTTTGTGGGCATTGGTCTGATGTAAAACATTGTCGATGTATCGATAAACTGCAATGTTGTGTGCCAGCAGACAGACTTGCGACATCTTCGGGTAGTATTTAAAAAGGAACCATTCAGCAACGTATGTAGGGGTATCTCCAATAACTGAGGCGACGTTTTAACATTGCAGGCGTTTGTGGGCATTGGTCTGATGTAAAACATTGTCGATGTATCGATAAAGTACAATGTTGTGTGCCCACAGACAGACTTGCGACATCTTCGGGTAGTACTTAAAAAGGAACCATTCAGCAACGTATGTAGGGCTATCTCCAATAACTGAGGCGACGTTTTAACATTGCAAGCGCTTTGTAGGCATTGGTCTGATGTAAAACATTGTCGATGTATCGATAAAGTACAATGTTGTGTGCCAGCAGACAGACTTGCGACATCTTCGGGTAGTATTTAAAAAGGAACCATTCAGCAACGTATGTAGGGGTATCTCCAATAACTGAGGCGACGTTTTAACATTGCAGGCGTTTGTGGGCATTGGTCTGATGTAAAACATTGTCGATGTATCGATAAACTGCAATGTTGTGTGCCAGCAGAACGATTTTGGACATTTTCGGGTAGTTTTAAAGGAACCATTCAGCAACGTATGTAGGGGTATCTCCAATAACTGAGGCGACGTTTTAACATTGCAAGCGCTTTGTAGGCATTGGTCTGATGTAAAACATTGTCGATGTATCGATAAAGTACAATGTTGTGTGCCAGCAGACAGACTTGCGACATCTTCGGGTAGTACTTAAAAAGGAACCATTCAGCAACGTATGTAGGGCTATCTCCAATAACTGAGGCGACGTTTTAACATTGCAAGCGCTTTGTAGGCATTGGTCTGATGTAAAACATTGTCGATGTATCGATAAAGTACAATGTTGTGTGCCAGCAGACAGACTTGCGACATCTTCGGGTAGTACTTAAAAAGGAACCATTCAGCAACGTATGTAGGGGTATCTCCAATAACTGAGGCGACGTTTTAACATTGCAGGCGTTTGTGGGCATTGGTCTGATGTAAAACATTGTCGATGTATCGATAAAGTACAATGTTGTGTGCCAGCAGACAGACTTGCGACATCTTCGGGTAGTACTTAAAAAGGAACCATTCAGCAACGTATGTAGGGGTATCTCCAATAACTGAGGCGACGTTTTAACATTGCAGGCGTTTGTGGACATTGGTCTGATGTAAAACATTGTCGATGTATCGATAAAGTACAATGTTGTGTGCCAGCAGACAGACTTGCGACATCTTCGGGTAGTATTTAAAAAGGAACCATTCAGCAATGTATGTAGGGGTATCTCCAATAACTGAGGCGACGTTTTAACATTGCAAGCGCTTTGTGGGCATTGGTCTGATGTAAAACATTGTCGATGTATCGATAAACTGCAATGTTGTGTGCCAGCAGACCGATTTTGGACATTTTCGGGTAGTATTTAAAAAGGAACCATTCAGCAATGTATGTAGGGGTATCTCCAATAACTGAGCCGACGTTTTAACATTGCAAGCGCTTTGTGGGCATTGGTCTGATGTAAAACATTGTCGATGTATCGATAAACTGCAATGTTGTGTGCCAGCAGACAGACTTGCGACATCTTCGGGTAGTATTTAAAAAGGAACCATTCAGCAACGTATGTAGGGGTATCTCCAATAACTGAGGCGACGTTTTAACATTGCAGGCGTTTGTGGGCATTGGTCTGATGTAAAACATTGTCGATGTATCGATAAACTGCAATGTTGTGTGCCAGCAGACCGATTTTGGACATTTTCGGGAAGTATTTAAAAAGGAACCATTCAGCAATGTATGTAGGGGTATCTCCAATAACTGAGCCGACGTTTTAACATTGCAAGGGCTCTGTAGGCATTGGTCTGATGTAAAACATTGTCGATGTATCGATAAAGTACAATGTTGTGTGCCAGCAGACAGACTTGCGACATCTTCGGGTAGTATTTAAAAAGGAACCATTCAGCAACGTATGTAGGGGTATCTCCAATAACTGAGGCGACGTTTTAACATTGCAGGCGTTTGTGGGCATTGGTCTGATGTAAAACATTGTCGATGTATCGATAAACTGCAATGTTGTGTGCCAGCAGAACGATTTTGGACATTTTCGGGTAGTTTTAAAGGAACCATTCAGCAACGTATGTAGGGGTATCTTCAAAAACTGAGGCGACGTTTTAACATTGCAGGCGTTTGTGGGCATTGGTCTGATGTAAAACATTGTCGATGTATCGATAAAGCACAATGTTGTGTGCCAGCAGACCGATTTTGGACATTTTCGGGTAGTATTAAAGCAATCATTCAGCAACGTATGTAGGGGTATCTCCAATAACTGAGGCGACGTTTTAACATTGCAAGCGCTTTGTGGGCATTGGTCTGATGTAAAACATTGTCGATGTATCGATAAAGTACAATGTTGTGTGCCAGCAGACAGACTTGCGACATCTTCGGGTAGTTCTTAAAAAGGAACCATTCAGCAACGTATGTAGGGCTATCTGCAATAACTGAGGCGACGTTTTAACATTGCAAGCGCTTTGTAGGCATTGGTCTGATGTAAAACATTGTCGATGTATCGATAAAGTACAATGTTGTGTGCCAGCAGACAGACTTGCGACATCTTCGGGTTGTACTTAAAAAGGAACCATTCAGCAACGTATGTAGGGGTATCTCCAATAACTGAGGCGACGTTTTAACATTGCAGGCGTTTGTGGGCATTGGTCTGATGTAAAACATTGTCGATGTATCGATAAAGTACAATGTTGTGTGCCAGCAGACAGACTTGCGACATCTTCGGGTAGTACTTAAAAAGGAACCATTCAGCAACGTATGTAGGGGTATCTCCAATAACTGAGGCGACGTTTTAACATTGCAGGCGTTTGTGGACATTGGTCTGATGTAAAACATTGTCGATGTATCGATACAGTACAATGTTGTGTGCCAGCAGACAGACTTGCGACATCTTCGGGTAGTATTTAAAAAGGAACCATTCAGCAACGTATGTAGGGGTATCTCCAATAACTGAGGCGACGTTTTAACATTGCAGGCGTTTGTGGGCATTGGTCTGATGTAAAACATTGTCGATGTATCGATAAACTGCAATGTTGTGTGCCAGCAGAACGATTTTGGACATTTTCGGGTAGTATTAAAGGAACCATTCAGCAACGTATGTAGGGCTATCTCCAATAACTGAGCCGACGTTTTAACATTGCAAGGGCTCTGTAGGCATTGGTCTGATGTAAAACATTGTCGATGTATCGATAAAGTACAATGTTGTGTGCCAGCAGACAGACTTGCGACATCTTCGGGTAGTATTTAAAAAGGAACCATTCAGCAACGTATGTAGGGGTATCTCCAATAACTGAGGCGACGTTTTAACATTGCAGGCGTTTGTGGGCATTGGTCTGATGTAAAACATTGTCGATGTATCGATAAACTGCAATGTTGTGTGCCAGCAGAACGATTTTGGACATTTTCGGGTAGTTTTAAAGGAACCATTCAGCAACGTATGTAGGGGTATCTCCAATAACTGAGGCGACGTTTTAACATTGCAGGCGTTTGTGGGCATTGGTCTGATGTAAAACATTGTCGATGTATCGATAAAGTACAATGTTGTGTGCCAGCAGACAGACTTGCGACATCTTCGGGTAGTATTTAAAAAGGAACCATTCAGCAACGTATGTAGGGGTATCTCCAATAACTGAGGCGACGTTTTAACATTGCAGGCGTTTCTGGGCATTGGTCTGATGTAAAACATTGTCGATGTATCGATAAACTGCAATGTTGTGTGCCAGCAGACCGATTTTGGACATTTTCGGGTAGTATTTAAAAAGGAACCATTCAGCAATGTATGTAGGGGTATCTCCAATAACTGAGCCGACGTTTTAACATTGCAAGGGCTCTGTAGGCATTGGTCTGATGTAAAACATTGTCGATGTATCGATAAAGTACAATGTTGTGTGCCAGCAGACAGACTTGCGACATCTTCGGGTAGTATTTAAAAAGGAACCATTCAGCAACGTATGTAGGGGTATCTCCAATAACTGAGGCGACGTTTTAACATTGCAGGCGTTTGTGGACATTGGTCTGATGTAAAACATTGTCGATGTATCGATAAAGTACAATGTTGTGTGCCAGCAGACAGACTTGCGACATCTTCGGGTAGTATTTAAAAAGGAACCATTCAGCAACGTATGTAGGGGTATCTCCAATAACTGAGGCGACGTTTTAACATTGCAGGCGTTTGTGGGCATTGGTCTGATGTAAAACATTGTCGATGTATCGATAAAGTACAATGTTGTGTGCCAGCAGACAGACTTGCGACATCTTCGGGTAGTACTTAAAAAGGAACCATTCAGCAACGTATGTAGGGGTATCTCCAATAACTGAGGCGACGTTTTAACATTGCAGGCGTTTGTGGGCATTGGTCTGATGTAAAACATTGTCGATGTATCGATAAACTGCAATGTTGTGTGCCAGCAGACAGACTTGCGACATCTTCGGGTAGTATTTAAAAAGGAACCATTCAGCAACGTATGTAGGGGTATCTCCAATAACTGAGGCGACGTTTTAACATTGCAGGCGTTTGTGGGCATTGGTCTGATGTAAAACATTGTCGATGTATCGATAAAGTACAATGTTGTGTGCCCACAGACAGACTTGCGACATCTTCGGGTAGTACTTAAAAAGGAACCATTCAGCAACGTATGTAGGGCTATCTCCAATAACTGAGGCGACGTTTTAACATTGCAAGCGCTTTGTAGGCATTGGTCTGATGTAAAACATTGTCGATGTATCGATAAAGTACAATGTTGTGTGCCAGCAGACAGACTTGCGACATCTTCGGGTAGTATTTAAAAAGGAACCATTCAGCAACGTATGTAGGGGTATCTCCAATAACTGAGGCGACGTTTTAACATTGCAGGCGTTTGTGGGCATTGGTCTGATGTAAAACATTGTCGATGTATCGATAAACTGCAATGTTGTGTGCCAGCAGAACGATTTTGGACATTTTCGGGTAGTTTTAAAGGAACCATTCAGCAACGTATGTAGGGGTATCTCCAATAACTGAGGCGACGTTTTAACATTGCAGGCGTTTGTGGGCATTGGTCTGATGTAAAACATTGTCGATGTATCGATAAAGCACAATGTTGTGTGCCAGCAGACCGATTTTGGACATTTTCGGGTAGTATTAAAGGAATCATTCAGCAACGTATGTAGGGGTATCTCCAATAACTGAGGCGACGTTTTAACATTGCAAGCGCTTTGTAGGCATTGGTCTGATGTAAAACATTGTCGATGTATCGATAAAGTACAATGTTGTGTGCCAGCAGACAGACTTGCGACATCTTCGGGTAGTACTTAAAAAGGAACCATTCAGCAACGTATGTAGGGCTATCTCCAATAACTGAGGCGACGTTTTAACATTGCAAGCGCTTTGTAGGCATTGGTCTGATGTAAAACATTGTCGATGTATCGATAAAGTACAATGTTGTGTGCCAGCAGACAGACTTGCGACATCTTCGGGTAGTACTTAAAAAGGAACCATTCAGCAACGTATGTAGGGGTATCTCCAATAACTGAGGCGACGTTTTAACATTGCAGGCGTTTGTGGGCATTGGTCTGATGTAAAACATTGTCGATGTATCGATAAAGTACAATGTTGTGTGCCAGCAGACAGACTTGCGACATCTTCGGGTAGTACTTAAAAAGGAACCATTCAGCAACGTATGTAGGGGTATCTCCAATAACTGAGGCGACGTTTTAACATTGCAGGCGTTTGTGGACATTGGTCTGATGTAAAACATTGTCGATGTATCGATAAAGTACAATGTTGTGTGCCAGCAGACAGACTTGCGACATCTTCGGGTAGTATTTAAAAAGGAACCATTCAGCAATGTATGTAGGGGTATCTCCAATAACTGAGGCGACGTTTTAACATTGAAAGCGCTTTGTGGGCATTGGTCTGATGTAAAACATTGTCGATGTATCGATAAACTGCAATGTTGTGTGCCAGCAGACCGATTTTGGACATTTTCGGGTAGTATTTAAAAAGGAACCATTCAGCAATGTATGTAGGGGTATCTCCAATAACTGAGGCGACGTTTTAACATTGCAAGCGCTTTGTGGGCATTGGTCTGATGTAAAACATTGTCGATGTATCGATAAACTGCAATGTTGTGTGCCAGCAGACAGACTTGCGACATCTTCGGGTAGTATTTAAAAAGGAACCATTCAGCAACGTATGTAGGGGTATCTCCAATAACTGAGGCGACGTTTTAACATTGCAGGCGTTTGTGGGCATTGGTCTGATGTAAAACATTGTCGATGTATCGATAAACTGCAATGTTGTGTGCCAGCAGACCGATTTTGGACATTTTCGGGTAGTTTTAAAGGAACCATTCAGCAACGTATGTAGGGGTATCTTCAAAAACTGAGGCGACGTTTTAACATTGCAGGCGTTTGTGGGCATTGGTCTGATGTAAAACATTGTCGATGTATCGATAAAGCACAATGTTGTGTGCCAGCAGACCGATTTTGGACATTTTCGGGTAGTATTAAAGGAATCATTCAGCAACGTATGTAGGGGTATCTCCAATAACTGAGGCGACGTTTTAACATTGCAAGCGCTTTGTGGGCATTGGTCTGATGTGAAACATTGTCGATGTATCGATAAAGTACAATGTTGTGTGCCAGCAGACAGACTTGCGACATCTTCGGGTAGTACTTAAAAAGGAACCATTCAGCAACGTATGTAGGGCTATCTCCAATAACTGAGGCGACGTTTTAACATTGCAAGCGCTTTGTAGGCATTGGTCTGATGTAAAACATTGTCGATGTATCGATAAAGTACAATGTTGTGTGCCAGCAGACAGACTTGCGACATCTTCGGGTAGTACTTAAAAAGGAACCATTCAGCAACGTATGTAGGGGTATCTCCAATAACTGAGGCGACGTTTTAACATTGCAGGCGTTTGTGGGCATTGGTCTGATGTAAAACATTGTCGATGTATCGATAAAGTACAATGTTGTGTGCCAGCAGACAGACTTGCGACATCTTCGGGTAGTACTTAAAAAGGAACCATTCAGCAACGTATGTAGGGGTATCTCCAATAACTGAGGCGACGTTTTAACATTGCAGGCGTTTGTGGACATTGGTCTGATGTAAAACATTGTCGATGTATCGATAAAGTACAATGTTGTGTGCCAGCAGACAGACTTGCGACATCTTCGGGTAGTATTTAAAAAGGAACCATTCAGCAACGTATGTAGGGGTATCTCCAATAACTGAGGCGACGTTTTAACATTGCAGGCGTTTGTGGGCATTGGTCTGATGTAAAACATTGTCGATGTATCGATAAACTGCAATGTTGTGTGCCAGCAGAACGATTTTGGACATTTTCGGGTAGTATTAAAGGAACCATTCAGCAACGTATGTAGGGCTATCTCCAATAACTGAGCCGACGTTTTAACATTGCAAGGGCTCTGTAGGCATTGGTCTGATGTAAAACATTGTCGATGTATCGATAAAGTACAATGTTGTGTGCCAGCAGACAGACTTGCGACATCTTCGGGTAGTATTTAAAAAGGAACCATTCAGCAACGTATGTAGGGGTATCTCCAATAACTGAGGCGACGTTTTAACATTGCAGGCGTTTGTGGGCATTGGTCTGATGTAAAACATTGTCGATGTATCGATAAACTGCAATGTTGTGTGCCAGCAGAACGATTTTGGACATTTTCGGGTAGTTTTAAAGGAACCATTCAGCAACGTATGTAGGGGTATCTCCAATAACTGAGGCGACGTTTCAACATTGCAAGCGCTTTGTAGGCATTGGTCTGATGTAAAACATTGTCGATGTATCGATAAAGTACAATGTTGTGTGCCAGCAGACAGACTTGCGACATCTTCGGGTAGTACTTAAAAAGGAACCATTCAGCAACGTATGTAGGGGTATCTCCAATAACTGAGGCGACGTTTTAACATTGCAGGCGTTTGTGGGCATTGGTCTGATGTAAAACATTGTCGATGTATCGATAAAGTACAATGTTGTGTGCCAGCAGACAGACTTGCGACATCTTCGGGTAGTACTTAAAAAGGAACCATTCAGCAACGTATGTAGGGGTATCTCCAATAACTGAGGCGACGTTTTAACATTGCAGGCGTTTGTGGACATTGGTCTGATGTAAAACATTGTCGATGTATCGATAAAGTACAATGTTGTGTGCCAGCAGACAGACTTGCGACATCTTCGGGTAGTACTTAAAAAGGAACCATTCAGCAACGTATGTAGGGGTATCTCCAATAACTGAGGCGACGTTTTAACATTGCAGGCGTTTGTGGGCATTGGTCTGATGTAAAACATTGTCGATGTATCGATAAAGTACAATGTTGTGTGCCAGCAGACAGACTTGCGACATCTTCGGGTAGTACTTAAAAAGGAACCATTCAGCAACGTATGTAGGGGTATCTCCAATAACTGAGGCGACGTTTTAACATTGCAGGCGTTTGTGGACATTGGTCTGATGTAAAACATTGTCGATGTATCGATAAAGTACAATGTTGTGTGCCAGCAGACAGACTTGCGACATCTTCGGGTAGTATTTAAAAAGGAACCATTCAGCAACGTATGTAGGGGTATCTCCAATAACTGAGGCGACGTTTTAACATTGCAGGCGTTTGTGGGCATTGGTCTGATGTAAAACATTGTCGATGTATCGATAAACTGCAATGTTGTGTGCCAGCAGAACGATTTTGGACATTTTCGGGTAGTATTAAAGGAACCATTCAGCAACGTATGTAGGGCTATCTCCAATAACTGAGCCGACGTTTTAACATTGCAAGGGCTCTGTAGGCATTGGTCTGATGTAAAACATTGTCGATGTATCGATAAAGTACAATGTTGTGTGCCAGCAGACAGACTTGCGACATCTTCGGGTAGTATTTAAAAAGGAACCATTCAGCAACGTATGTAGGGGTATCTCCAATAACTGAGGCGACGTTTTAAGATTGCAGGCGTTTGTGGGCATTGGTCTGATGTAAAACATTGTCGATGTATCGATAAACTGCAATGTTGTGTGCCAGCAGAACGATTTTGGACATTTTCGGGTAGTTTTAAAGGAACCATTCAGCAACGTATGTAGGGGTATCTCCAATAACTGAGGCGACGTTTTAACATTGCAGGCGTTTGTGGGCATTGGTCTGATGTAAAACATTGTCGATGTATCGATAAAGTACAATGTTGTGTGCCAGCAGACAGACTTGCGACATCTTCGGGTAGTATTTAAAAAGGAACCATTCAGCAACGTATGTAGGGGTATCTCCAATAACTGAGGCGACGTTTTAACATTGCAGGCGTTTGTGGGCATTGGTCTGATGTAAAACATTGTCGATGTATCGATAAACTGCAATGTTGTGTGCCAGCAGACAGACTTGCGACATCTTCGGGTAGTATTTAAAAAGGAACCATTCAGCAACGTATGTAGGGGTATCTCCAATAACTGAGGCGACGTTTTAACATTGCAGGCGTTTGTGGGCCTTGGTCTGATGTAAAACATTGTCGATGTATCGATAAAGTACAATGTTGTGTGCCAGCAGACAGACTTGCGACATCTTCGGGTAGTACTTAAAAAGGAACCATTCAGCAACGTATGTAGGGCTATCTCCAATAACTGAGGCGACGTTTTAACATTGCAAGCGCTTTCTAGGCATTGGTCTGATGTAAAACATTGTCGATGTATCGATAAAGTACAATGTTGTGTGCCAGCAGACAGACTTGCGACATCTTCGGGTAGTATTTAAAAGGGAACCATTCAGCAACGTATGTAGGGGTATCTCCAATAACTGAGGCGACGTTTTAACATTGCAGGCGTTTGTGGGCATTGGTCTGATGTAAAACATTGTCGATGTATCGATAAACTGCAATGTTGTGTGCCAGCAGAACGATTTTGGACATTTTCGGGTAGTTTTAAAGGAACCATTCAGCAACGTATGTAGGGGTATCTCCAATAACTGAGGCGACGTTTTAACATTGCAGGCGTTTGTGGGCATTGGTCTGATGTAAAACATTGTCGATGTATCGATAAAGCACAATGTTGTGTGCCAGCAGACCGATTTTGGACATTTTCGGGTAGTATTAAAGGAATCATTCAGCAACGTATGTAGGGGTATCTCCAATAACTGAGGCGACGTTTTAACATTGCAAGCGCTTTGTAGGCATTGGTCTGATGTAAAACATTGTCGATGTATCGATAAAGTACAATGTTGTGTGCCAGCAGACAGACTTGCGACATCTTCGGGTAGTACTTAAAAAGGAACCATTCAGCAACGTATGTAGGGCTATCTCCAATAACTGAGGCGACGTTTTAACATTGCAGGCGCTTTGTAGGCATTGGTCTGATGTAAAACATTGTCGATGTATCGATAAAGTACAATGTTGTGTGCCAGCAGACAGACTTGCGACATCTTCGGGTAGTACTTAAAAAGGAACCATTCAGCAACGTATGTAGGGGTATCTCCAATAACTGAGGCGACGTTTTAACATTGCAGGCGTTTGTGGGCATTGGTCTGATGTAAAACATTGTCGATGTATCGATAAAGTACAATGTTGTGTGCCAGCAGACAGACTTGCGACATCTTCGGGTAGTACTTAAAAAGGAACCATTCAGCAACGTATGTAGGGGTATCTCCAATAACTGAGGCGACGTTTTAACATTGCAGGCGTTTGTGGACATTGGTCTGATGTAAAACATTGTCGATGTATCGATAAAGTACAATGTTGTGTGCCAGCAGACAGACTTGCGACATCTTCGGGTAGTATTTAAAAAGGAACCATTCAGCAATGTATGTAGGGGTATCTCCAATAACTGAGGCGACGTTTTAACATTGCAAGCGCTTTGTGGGCATTGGTCTGATGTAAAACATTGTCGATGTATCGATAAACTGCAATGTTGTGTGCCAGCAGACCGATTTTGGACATTTTCGGGTAGTATTTAAAAAGGAACCATTCAGCAATGTATGTAGGGGTATCTCCAATAACTGAGCCGACGTTCTAACATTGCAAGGGCTCTGTAGGCATTGGTCTGATGTAAAACATTGTCGATGTATCGATAAAGTACAATGTTGTGTGCCAGCAGACAGACTTGCGACATCTTCGGGTAGTATTTAAAAAGGAACCATTCAGCAACGTATGTAGGGGTATCTCCAATAACTGAGGCGACGTTTTAACATTGCAGGCGTTTGTGGGCATTGGTCTGATGTAAAACATTGTCGATGTATCGATAAACTGCAATGTTGTGTGCCAGCAGAACGATTTTGGACATTTTCGGGTAGTTTTAAAGGAACCATTCAGCAACGTATGTAGGGGTATCTTCAAAAACTGAGGCGACGTTTTAACATTGCAGGCGTTTGTGGGCATTGGTCTGATGTAAAACATTGTCGATGTATCGATAAAGCACAATGTTGTGTGCCAGCAGACCGATTTTGGACATTTTCGGGTAGTATTAAAGGAATCATTCAGCAACGTATGTAGGGGTATCTCCAATAACTGAGGCGACGTTTTAACATTGCAAGCGCTTTGTGGGCATTGGTCTGATGTAAAACATTGTCGATGTATCGATAAAGTACAATGTTGTGTGCCAGCAGACAGACTTGCGACATCTTCGGGTAGTACTTAAAAAGGAACCATTCAGCAACGTATGTAGGGCTATCTCCAATAACTGAGGCGATGTTTTAACATTGCAAGCGCTTTGTAGGCATTGGTCTGATGTAAAACATTGTCGATGTATCGATAAAGTACAATGTTGTGTGCCAGCAGACAGACTTGCGACATCTTCGGGTAGTACTTAAAAAGGAACCATTCAGCAACGTATGTAGGGGTATCTCCAATAACTGAGGCGACGTTTTAACATTGCAGGCGTTTGTGGGCATTGGTCTGATGTAAAACATTGTCGATGTATCGATAAAGTACAATGTTGTGTGCCAGCAGACAGACTTGCGACATCTTCGGGTAGTACTTAAAAAGGAACCATTCAGCAACGTATGTAGGGGTATCTCCAATAACTGAGGCGACGTTTTAACATTGCAGGCGTTTGTGGACATTGGTCTGATGTAAAACATTGTCGATGTATCGATAAAGTACAATGTTGTGTGCCAGCAGACAGACTTGCGACATCTTCGGGTAGTATTTAAAAAGGAACCATTCAGCAACGTATGTAGGGGTATCTCCAATAACTGAGGCGACGTTTTAACATTGCAGGCGTTTGTGGGCATTGGTCTGATGTAAAACATTGTCGATGTATCGATAAACTGCAATGTTGTGTGCCAGCAGAACGATTTTGGACATTTTCGGGTAGTTTTAAAGGAACCATTCAGCAACGTATGTAGGGGTATCTCCAATAACTGAGGCGACGTTTTAACATTGCAGGCGTTTGTGGGCATTGGTCTGATGTAAAACATTGTCGATGTATCGATAAAGTACAATGTTGTGTGCCAGCAGACAGACTTGCGACATCTTCGGGTAGTATTTAAAAAGGAACCATTCAGCAACGTATGTAGGGGTATCTCCAATAACTGAGGCGACGTTTTAACATTGCAGGCGTTTCTGGGCATTGGTCTGATGTAAAACATTGTCGATGTATCGATAAACTGCAATGTTGTGTGCCAGCAGACCGATTTTGGACATTTTCGGGTAGTATTTAAAAAGGAACCATTCAGCAATGTATGTAGGGGTATCTCCAATAACTGAGCCGACGTTTTAACATTGCAAGGGCTCTGTAGGCATTGGTCTGATGTAAAACATTGTCGATGTATCGATAAAGTACAATGTTGTGTGCCAGCAGACAGACTTGCGACATCTTCGGGTAGTATTTAAAAAGGAACCATTCAGCAACGTATGTAGGGGTATCTCCAATAACTGAGGCGACGTTTTAACATTGCAGGCGTTTGTGGACATTGGTCTGATGTAAAACATTGTCGATGTATCGATAAAGTACAATGTTGTGTGCCAGCAGACAGACTTGCGACATCTTCGGGTAGTATTTAAAAAGGAACCATTCAGCAACGTATGTAGGGGTATCTCCAATAACTGAGGCGACGTTTTAACATTGCAGGCGTTTGTGGGCATTGGTCTGATGTAAAACATTGTCGATGTATCGATAAAGTACAATGTTGTGTGCCAGCAGACAGACTTGCGACATCTTCGGGTAGTACTTAAAAAGGAACCATTCAGCAACGTATGTAGGGGTATCTCCAATAACTGAGGCGACGTTTTAACATTGCAGGCGTTTGTGGGCATTGGTCTGATGTAAAACATTGTCGATGTATCGATAAACTGCAATGTTGTGTGCCAGCAGACAGACTTGCGACATCTTCGGGTAGTATTTAAAAAGGAACCATTCAGCAACGTATGTAGGGGTATCTCCAATAACTGAGGCGACGTTTTAACATTGCAGGCGTTTGTGGGCATTGGTCTGATGTAAAACATTGTCGATGTATCGATAAAGTACAATGTTGTGTGCCAGCAGACAGACTTGCGACATCTTCGGGTAGTACTTAAAAAGGAACCATTCAGCAACGTATGTAGGGCTATCTCCAATAACTGAGGCGACGTTTTAACATTGCAAGCGCTTTGTAGGCATTGGTCTGATGTAAAACATTGTCGATGTATCGATAAAGTACAATGTTGTGTGCCAGCAGACAGACTTGCGACATCTTCGGGTAGTATTTAAAAAGGAACCATTCAGCAACGTATGTAGGGGTATCTCCAATAACTGAGGCGACGTTTTAACATTGCAGGCGTTTGTGGGCATTGGTCTGATGTAAAACATTGTCGATGTATCGATAAACTGCAATGTTGTGTGCCAGCAGAACGATTTTGGACATTTTCGGGTAGTTTTAAAGGAACCATTCAGCAACGTATGTAGGGGTATCTCCAATAACTGAGGCGACGTTTTAACATTGCAGGCGTTTGTGGACATTGGTCTGATGTAAAACATTGTCGATGTATCGATAAAGTACAATGTTGTGTGCCAGCAGACAGACTTGCGACATCTTCGGGTAGTATTTAAAAAGGAACCATTCAGCAACGTATGTAGGGGTATCTCCAATAACTGAGGCGACGTTTTAACATTGCAGGCGTTTCTGGGCATTGGTCTGATGTAAAACATTGTCGATGTATCGATAAACTGCAATGTTGTGTGCCAGCAGACCGATTTTGGACATTTTCGGGTAGTATTTAAAAAGGAACCATTCAGCAATGTATGTAGGGGTATCTCCAATAACTGAGCCGACGTTTTAACATTGCAAGGGCTCTGTAGGCATTGGTCTGATGTAAAACATTGTCGATGTATCGATAAAGTACAATGTTGTGTGCCAGCAGACAGACTTGCGACATCTTCGGGTAGTATTTAAAAAGGAACCATTCAGCAACGTATGTAGGGGTATCTCCAATAACTGAGGCGACGTTTTAACATTGCAGGCGTTTGTGGACATTGGTCTGATGTAAAACATTGTCGATGTATCGATAAAGTACAATGTTGTGTGCCAGCAGACAGACTTGCGACATCTTCGGGTAGTATTTAAAAAGGAACCATTCAGCAACGTATGTAGGGGTATCTCCAATAACTGAGGCGACGTTTTAACATTGCAGGCGTTTGTGGGCATTGGTCTGATGTAAAACATTGTCGATGTATCGATAAAGTACAATGTTGTGTGCCAGCAGACAGACTTGCGACATCTTCGGGTAGTACTTAAAAAGGAACCATTCAGCAACGTATGTAGGGGTATCTCCAATAACTGAGGCGACGTTTTAACATTGCAGGCGTTTGTGGGCATTGGTCTGATGTAAAACATTGTCGATGTATCGATAAAGTACAATGTTGTGTGCCAGCAGACAGACTTGCGACATCTTCGGGTAGTACTTAAAAAGGAACCATTCAGCAACGTATGTAGGGCTATCTCCAATAACTGAGGCGACGTTTTAACATTGCAGGCGTTTGTGGACATTGGTCTGATGTAAAACATTGTCGATGTATCGATAAAGTACAATGTTGTGTGCCAGCAGACAGACTTGCGACATCTTCGGGTAGTATTTAAAAAGGAACCATTCAGCAATGTATGTAGGGGTATCTCCAATAACTGAGGCGACGTTTTAACATTGCAAGCGCTTTGTGGGCATTGGTCTGATGTAAAACATTGTCGATGTATCGATAAACTGCAATGTTGTGTGCCAGCAGACCGATTTTGGACATTTTCGGGTAGTATTTAAAAAGGAACCATTCAGCAATGTATGTAGGGGTATCTCCAATAACTGAGGCGACGTTTTAACATTGCAAGCGCTTTGTGGGCATTGGTCTGATGTAAAACATTGTCGATGTATCGATAAACTGCAATGTTGTGTGCCAGCAGACAGACTTGCGACATCTTCGGGTAGTATTTAAAAAGGAACCATTCAGCAACGTATGTAGGGGTATCTCCAATAACTGAGGCGACGTTTTAACATTGCAGGCGTTTGTGGGCATTGGTCTGATGTAAAACATTGTCGATGTATCGATAAACTGCAATGTTGTGTGCCAGCAGAACGATTTTGGACATTTTCGGGTAGTTTTAAAGGAACCATTCAGCAACGTATGTAGGGGTATCTTCAAAAACTGAGGCGACGTTTTAACATTGCAGGCGTTTGTGGGCATTGGTCTGATGTAAAACATTGTCGATGTATCGATAAAGCACAATGTTGTGTGCCAGCAGACCGATTTTGGACATTTTCGGGTAGTATTAAAGGAATCATTCAGCAACGTATGTAGGGGTATCTCCAATAACTGAGGCGACGTTTTAACATTGCAAGCGCTTTGTAGGCATTGGTCTGATGTAAAACATTGTCGATGTATCGATAAAGTACAATGTTGTGTGCCAGCAGACAGACTTGCGACATCTTCGGGTAGTACTTAAAAAGGAACCATTCAGCAACGTATGTAGGGGTATCTCCAATAACTGAGGCGACGTTTTAACATTGCAGGCGTTTGTGGGCATTGGTCTGATGTAAAACATTGTCGATGTATCGATAAAGTACAATGTTGTGTGCCAGCAGACAGACTTGCGACATCTTCGGGTAGTACTTAAAAAGGAACCATTCAGCAACGTATGTAGGGGTATCTCCAATAACTGAGGCGACGTTTTAACATTGCAGGCGTTTGTGGGCATTGGTCTGATGTAAAACATTGTCGATGTATCGATAAACTGCAATGTTGTGTGCCAGCAGAAGGATTTTGGACATTTTCGGGTAGTTTTAAAGGAACCATTCAGCAACGTATGTAGGGGTATCTCCAGTAACTGAGGCGACGTTTTAACATTGCAGGCGTTTGTGGGCATTGGTCTGATGTAAAACATTGTCGATGTATCGATGAAGTACAATGTTGTGTGCCAGCAGACAGACTTGCGACATCTTCGGGTAGTATTTAAAAAGGAACCATTCAGCAACGTATGTAGGGGTATCTCCAATAACTGAGGCGACGTTTTAACATTGCAGGCGTTTCTGGGCATTGGTCTGATGTAAAACATTGTCGATGTATCGATAAACTGCAATGTTGTGTGCCAGCAGACCGATTTTGGACATTTTCGGGTAGTATTTAAAAAGGAACCATTCAGCAATGTATGTAGGGGTATCTCCAATAACTGAGCCGACGTTTTAACATTGCAAGGGCTCTGTAGGCATTGGTCTGATGTAAAACATTGTCGATGTATCGATAAAGTACAATGTTGTGTGCCAGCAGACAGACTTGCGACATCTTCGGGTAGTACTTAAAAAGGAACCATTCAGCAACGTATGTAGGGGTATCTCCAATAACTGAGGCGACGTTTTAACATTGCAGGCGTTTGTGGGCATTGGTCTGATGTAAAACATTGTCGATGTATCGATAAACTGCAATGTTGTGTGCCAGCAGACAGACTTGCGACATCTTCGGGTAGTATTTAAAAAGGAACCATTCAGCAACGTATGTAGGGGTATCTCCAATAACTGAGGCGACGTTTTAACATTGCAGGCGTTTGTGGGCATTGGTCTGATGTAAAACATTGTCGATGTATCGATAAAGTACAATGTTGTGTGCCAGCAGACAGACTTGCGACATCTTCGGGTAGTACTTAAAAAGGAACCATTCAGCAACGTATGTAGGGCTATCTCCAATAACTGAGGCGACGTTTTAACATTGCAAGCGCTTTGTAGGCATTGGTCTGATGTAAAACATTGTCGATGTATCGATAAAGTACAATGTTGTGTGCCAGCAGACAGACTTGCGACATCTTCGGGTAGTATTTAAAAAGGAACCATTCAGCAACGTATGTAGGGGTATCTCCAATAACTGAGGCGACGTTTTAACATTGCAGGCGTTTGTGGGCATTGGTCTGATGTAAAACATTGTCGATGTATCGATAAACTGCAATGTTGTGTGCCAGCAGAACGATTTTGGACATTTTCGGGTAGTTTTAAAGGAACCATTCAGCAACGTATGTAGGGGTATCTCCAATAACTGAGGCGACGTTTTAACATTGCAGGCGTTTGTGGGCATTGGTCTGATGTAAAACATTGTCGATGTATCGATAAAGCACAATGTTGTGTGCCAGCAGACAGACTTGCGACATCTTCGGGTAGTATTTAAAAAGGAACCATTCAGCAACGTATGTAGGGGTATCTCCAATAACTGAGGCGACGTTTTAACATTGCAGGCGTTTCTGGGCATTGGTCTGATGTAAAACATTGTCGATGTATCGATAAACTGCAATGTTGTGTGCCAGCAGACCGATTTTGGACATTTTCGGGTAGTATTTAAAAAGGAACCATTCAGCAATGTATGTAGGGGTATCTCCAATAACTGAGCCGACGTTTTAACATTGCAAGGGCTCTGTAGGCATTGGTCTGATGTAAAACATTGTCGATGTATCGATAAAGTACAATGTTGTGTGCCAGCAGACAGACTTGCGACATCTTCGGGTAGTATTTAAAAAGGAACCATTCAGCAACGTATGTAGGGGTATCTCCAATAACTGAGGCGACGTTTTAACATTGCAGGCGTTTGTGGACATTGGTCTGATGTAAAACATTGTCGATGTATCGATAAAGTACAATGTTGTGTGCCAGCAGACAGACTTGCGACATCTTCGGGTAGTATTTAAAAAGGAACCATTCAGCAACGTATGTAGGGGTATCTCCAATAACTGAGGCGACGTTTTAACATTGCAGGCGTTTGTGGGCATTGGTCTGATGTAAAACATTGTCGATGTATCGATAAAGTACAATGTTGTGTGCCAGCAGACAGACTTGCGACATCTTCGGGTAGTACTTAAAAAGGAACCATTCAGCAACGTATGTAGGGGTATCTCCAATAACTGAGGCGACGTTTTAACATTGCAGGCGTTTGTGGGCATTGGTCTGATGTAAAACATTGTCGATGTATCGATAAACTGCAATGTTGTGTGCCAGCAGACAGACTTGCGACATCTTCGGGTAGTATTTAAAAAGGAACCATTCAGCAACGTATGTAGGGGTATCTCCAATAACTGAGGCGACGTTTTAACATTGCAGGCGTTTGTGGGCATTGGTCTGATGTAAAACATTGTCGATGTATCGATAAAGTACAATGTTGTGTGCCAGCAGACAGACTTGCGACATCTTCGGGTAGTACTTAAAAATGAACCATTCAGCAACGTATGTAGGGCTATCTCCAATAACTGAGGCGACGTTTTAACATTGCAAGCGCTTTGTAGGCATTGGTCTGATGTAAAACATTGTCGATGTATCGATAAAGTACAATGTTGTGTGCCAGCAGACAGACTTGCGACATCTTCGGGTAGTATTTAAAAAGGAACCATTCAGCAACGTATGTAGGGGTATCTCCAATAACTGAGGCGACGTTTTAACATTGCAGGCGTTTGTGGACATTGGTCTGATGTAAAACATTGTCGATGTATCGATAAACTGCAATGTTGTGTGCCAGCAGAACGATTTTGGACATTTTCGGGTAGTTTTAAAGGAACCATTCAGCAACGTATGTAGGGGTATCTCCAATAACTGAGGCGACGTTTTAACATTGCAGGCGTTTGTGGGCATTGGTCTGATGTAAAACATTGTTGATGTATCGATAAAGCACAATGTTGTGTGCCAGCAGACCGATTTTGGACATTTTCGGGTAGTATTAAAGGAATCATTCAGCAACGTATGTAGGGGTATCTCCAATAACTGAGGCGACGTTTTAACATTGGAAGCGCTTTGTAGGCATTGGTCTGATGTAAAACATTGTCGATGTATCGATAAAGTACAATGTTGTGTGCCAGCAGACAGACTTGCGACATCTTCGGGTAGTACTTAAAAAGGAACCATTCAGCAACGTATGTAGGGCTATCTCCAATAACTGAGGCGACGTTTTAACATTGCAAGCGCTTTGTAGGCATTGGTCTGATGTAAAACATTGTCGATGTATCGATAAAGTACAATGTTGTGTGCCAGCAGACAGACTTGCGACATCTTCGGGTAGTACTTAAAAAGGAACCATTCAGCAACGTATGTAGGGGTATCTCCAATAACTGAGGCGACGTTTTAACATTGCAGGCGTTTGTGGGCATTGGTCTGATGTAAAACATTGTCGATGTATCGATAAAGTACAATGTTGTGTGCCAGCAGACAGACTTGCGACATCTTCGGGTAGTACTTAAAAAGGAACCATTCAGCAACGTATGTAGGGGTATCTCCAATAACTGAGGCGACGTTTTAACATTGCAGGCGTTTGTGGGCATTGGTCTGATGTAAAACATTGTCGATGTATCGATAAACTGCAATGTTGTGTGCCAGCAGACAGACTTGCGACATCTTCGGGTAGTATTTAAAAAGGAACCATTCAGCAACGTATGTAGGGGTATCTCCAATAACTGAGGCGACGTTTTAACATTGCAGGCGTTTGTGGGCATTGGTCTGATGTAAAACATTGTCGATGTATCGATAAAGTACAATGTTGTGTGCCAGCAGACAGACTTGCGACATCTTCGGGTAGTACTTAAAAAGGAACCATTCAGCAACGTATGTAGGGCTATCTCCAATAACTGAGGCGACGTTTTAACATTGCAAGCGCTTTGTAGGCATTGGTCTGATGTAAAACATTGTCGATGTATCGATAAAGTACAATGTTGTGTGCCAGCAGACAGACTTGCGACATCTTCGGGTAGTATTTAAAAAGGAACCATTCAGCAACGTATGTAGGGGTATCTCCAATAACTGAGGCGACGTTTTAACATTGCAGGCGTTTGTGGGCATTGGTCTGATGTAAAACATTGTCGATGTATCGATAAACTGCAATGTTGTGTGCCAGCAGAACGATTTTGGACATTTTCGGGTAGTTTTAAAGGAACCATTCAGCAACGTATGTAGGGGTATCTCCAATAACTGAGGCGACGTTTTAACATTGCAGGCGTTTGTGGGCATTGGTCTGATGTAAAACATTGTCGATGTATCGATAAAGCACAATGTTGTGTGCCAGCAGACCGATTTTGGACATTTTCGGGTAGTATTAAAGGAATCATTCAGCAACGTATGTAGGGGTATCTCCAATAACTGAGGCGACGTTTTAACATTGGAAGCGCTTTGTAGGCATTGGTCTGATGTAAAACATTGTCGATGTATCGATAAAGTACAATGTTGTGTGCCAGCAGACAGACTTGCGACATCTTCCGGTAGTACTTAAAAAGGAACCATTCAGCAACGTATGTAGGGCTATCTCCAATAACTGAGGCGACGTTTTAACATTGCAAGCGCTTTGTAGGCATTGGTCTGATGTAAAACATTGTCGATGTATCGATAAAGTACAATGTTGTGTGCCAGCAGACAGACTTGCGACATCTTCGGGTAGTACTTAAAAAGGAACCATTCAGCAACGTATGTAGGGGTATCTCCAATAACTGAGGCGACGTTTTAACATTGCAGGCGTTTGTGGGCATTGGTCTGATGTAAAACATTGTCGATGTATCGATAAAGTACAATGTTGTGTGCCAGCAGACAGACTTGCGACATCTTCGGGTAGTACTTAAAAAGGAACCATTCAGCAACGTATGTAGGGGTATCTCCAATAACTGAGGCGACGTTTTAACATTGCAGGCGTTTGTGGGCATTGGTCTGATGTAAAACATTGTCGATGTATCGATAAAGTACAATGTTGTGTGCCAGCAGACAGACTTGCGACATCTTCGGGTAGTATTTAAAAAGGAACCATTCAGCAATGTATGTAGGGGTATCTCCAATAACTGAGGCGACGTTTTAACATTGCAGGCGTTTGTGGGCATTGGTCTGATGTAAAACATTGTCGATGTATCGATAAACTGCAATGTTGTGTGCCAGCTGACCGATTTTGGACATTTTCGGGTAGTATTTAAAAAGGAACCATTCAGCAATGTATGTAGGGGTATCTCCAATAACTGAGGCGACGTTTTAACATTGCAAGCGCTTTGTGGGCATTGGTCTGATGTAAAACATTGTTGATGTATCGATAAACTGCAATGTTGTGTGCCAGCAGACAGACTTGCGACATCTTCGGGTAGTATTTAAAAAGGAACCATTCAGCAACGTATGTAGGGGTATCTCCAATAACTGAGGCGACGTTTTAACATTGCAGGCGTTTGTGGGCATTGGTCTGATGTAAAAGATTGTCGATGTATCGATAAACTGCAATGTTGTGTGCCAGCAGAACGATTTTGGACATTTTCGGGTAGTTTTAAAGGAACCATTCAGCAACGTATGTAGGGGTATCTCCAATAACTGAGGCGACGTTTTAACATTGCAGGCGTTTGTGGGCATTGGTCTGATGTAAAACATTGTTGATGTATCGATAAAGCACAATGTTGTGTGCCAGCAGACCGATTTTGGACATTTTCGGGTAGTATTAAAGGAATCATTCAGCAACGTATGTAGGGGTATCTCCAATAACTGAGGCGACGTTTTAACATTGGAAGCGCTTTGTAGGCATTGGTCTGATGTAAAACATTGTCGATGTATCGATAAAGTACAATGTTGTGTGCCAGCAGACAGACTTGCGACATCTTCGGGTAGTACTTAAAAAGGAACCATTCAGCAACGTATGTAGGGGTATCTCCAATAACTGAGGCGACGTTTTAACATTGCAGGCGTTTGTGGGCATTGGTCTGATGTAAAACATTGTCGATGTATCGATAAAGTACAATGTTGTGTGCCAGCAGACAGACTTGCGACATCTTCGGGTAGTATTTAAAAAGGAACCATTCAGCAATGTATGTAGGGGTATCTCCAATAACTGAGGCGACGTTTTAACATTGCAGGCGTTTGTGGGCATTGGTCTGATGTAAAACATTGTCGATGTATCGATAAAGTACAATGTTGTGTGCCAGCAGACAGACTTGCGACATCTTCGGGTAGTACTTAAAAAGGAACCATTCAGCAACGTATGTAGGGGTATCTCCAATAACTGAGGCGACGTTTTAACATTGCAGGCGTTTGTGGGCATTGGTCTGATGTAAAACATTGTCGATGTATCGATAAAGTACAATGTTGTGTGCCAGCAGACAGACTTGCGACATCTTCGGGTAGTATTTAAAAAGGAACCATTCAGCAATGTATGTAGGGGTATCTCCAATAACTGAGGCGACGTTTTAACATTGCAGGCGTTTGTGGGCATTGGTCTGATGTAAAACATTGTCGATGTATCGATAAACTGCAATGTTGTGTGCCAGCAGACCGATTTTGGACATTTTCGGGTAGTATTTAAAAAGGAACCATTCAGCAATGTATGTAGGGGTATCTCCAATAACTGAGGCGACGTTTTAACATTGCAAGCGCTTTGTGGGCATTGGTCTGATGTAAAACATTGTTGATGTATCGATAAACTGCAATTTTGTGTGCCAGCAGACAGACTTGCGACATCTTCGGGTAGTATTTAAAAAGGAACCATTCAGCAACGTATGTAGGGGTATCTCCAATAACTGAGGCGACGTTTTAACATTGCAGGCGTTTGTGGGCATTGGTCTGATGTAAAACATTGTCGATGTATCGATAAACTGCAATGTTGTGTGCCAGCAGAACGATTTTGGACATTTTCGGGTAGTTTTAAAGGAACCATTCAGCAACGTATGTAGGGGTATCTTCAAAAACTGAGGCGACGTTTTAACATTGCAGGCGTTTGTGGGCATTGGTCTGATGTAAAACATTGTCGATGTATCGATAAAGCACAATGTTGTGTGCCAGCAGACCGATTTTGGACATTTTCGGGTAGTATTAAAGGAATCATTCAGCAACGTATGTAGGGGTATCTCCAATAACTGAGGCGACGTTTTAACATTGCAAGCGCTTTGTGGGCATTGGTCTGATGTAAAACATTGTCGATGTATCGATAAAGTACAATGTTGTGTGCCAGCAGACAGACTTGCGACATCTTCGGGTAGTACTTAAAAAGGAACCATTCAGCAACGTATGTAGGGCTATCTCCAATAACTGAGGCGACGTTTTAACATTGCAAGCGCTTTGTAGGCATTGGTCTGATGTAAAACATTGTCGATGTATCGATAAAGTACAATGTTGTGTGCCAGCAGACAGACTTGCGACATCTTCGGGTAGTACTTAAAAAGGAACCATTCAGCAACGTATGTAGGGGTATCTCCAATAACTGAGGCGACGTTTTAACATTGCAGGCGTTTGTGGGCATTGGTCTGATGTAAAACATTGTCGATGTATCGATAAAGTACAATGTTGTGTGCCAGCAGACAGACTTGCGACATCTTCGGGTAGTACTTAAAAAGGAACCATTCAGCAACGTATGTAGGGCTATCTCCAATAACTGAGGCGACGTTTTAACATTGCAGGCGTTTGTGGACATTGGTCTGATGTAAAACATTGTCGATGTATCGATAAAGTACAATGTTGTGTGCCAGCAGACAGACTTGCGACATCTTCGGGTAGTATTTAAAAAGGAACCATTCAGCAACGTATGTAGGGGTATCTCCAATAACTGAGGCGACGTTTTAACATTGCAGGCGTTTGTGGGCATTGGTCTGATGTAAAACATTGTCGATGTATCGATAAACTGCAATGTTGTGTGCCAGCAGAACGATTTTGGACATTTTCGGGTAGTATTAAAGGAACCATTCAGCAACGTATGTAGGGCTATCTCCAATAACTGAGCCGACGTTTTAACATTGCAAGGGCTCTGTAGGCATTGGTCTGATGTAAAACATTGTCGATGTATCGATAAAGTACAATGTTGTGTGCCAGCAGACAGACTTGCGACATCTTCGGGTAGTATTTAAAAAGGAACCATTCAGCAACGTATGTAGGGGTATCTCCAATAACTGAGGCGACGTTTTAACATTGCAGGCGTTTGTGGGCATTGGTCTGATGTAAAACATTGTCGATGTATCGATAAAGTACAATGTTGTGTGCCAGCAGACAGACTTGCGACATCTTCGGGTAGTATTTAAAAAGGAACCATTCAGCAACGTATGTAGGGGTATCTCCAATAACTGAGGCGACGTTTTAACATTGCAGGCGTTTGTGGGCATTGGTCTGATGTAAAACATTGTCGATGTATCGATAAAGTACAATGTTGTGTGCCAGCAGACAGACTTGCGACATCTTCGGGTAGTACTTAAAAAGGAACCATTCAGCAACGTATGTAGGGGTATCTCCAATAACTGAGGCGACGTTTTAACATTGCAGGCGTTTGTGGGCATTGGTCTGATGTAAAACATTGTCGATGTATCGATAAACTGCAATGTTGTGTGCCAGCAGACAGACTTGCGACATCTTCGGGTAGTATTTAAAAAGGAACCATTCAGCAACGTATGTAGGGGTATCTCCAATAACTGAGGCGACGTTTTAACATTGCAGGCGTTTGTGGGCATTGGTCTGATGTAAAACATTGTCGATGTATCGATAAAGTACAATGTTGTGTGCCAGCAGACAGACTTGCGACATCTTCGGGTAGTACTTAAAAAGGAACCATTCAGCAACGTATGTAGGGCTATCTCCAATAACTGAGGCGACGTTTTAACATTGCAAGCGCTTTGTAGGCATTGGTCTGATGTAAAACATTGTCGATGTATCGATAAAGTACAATGTTGTGTGCCAGCAGACAGACTTGCGACATCTTCGGGTAGTATTTAAAAAGGAACCATTCAGCAACGTATGTAGGGGTATCTCCAATAACTGAGGCGACGTTTTAACATTGCAGGCGTTTGTGGGCATTGGTCTGATGTAAAACATTGTCGATGTATCGATAAACTGCAATGTTGTGTGCCAGCAGAACGATTTTGGACATTTTCGGGTAGTTTTAAAGGAACCATTCAGCAACGTATGTAGGGGTATCTCCAATAACTGAGGCGACGTTTTAACATTGCAGGCGTTTGTGGGCATTGGTCTGATGTAAAACATTGTCGATGTATCGATAAAGCACAATGTTGTGTGCCAGCAGACCGATTTTGGACATTTTCGGGTAGTTTTAAAGGAATCATTCAGCAACGTATGTAGGGGTATCTCCAATAACTGAGGCGACGTTTTAACATTGCAGGCGTTTGTGGGCATTGGTCTGATGTAAAACATTGTCGATGTATCGATAAACTGCAATGTTGTGTGCCAGCAGAACGATTTTGGACATTTTCGGGTAGTTTTAAAGGAATCATTCAGCAACGTATGTAGGGGTATCTCCAATAACTGAGGCGACGTTTTAACATTGCAAGCGCTTTGTGGGCATTGGTCTGATGTAAAACATTGTCGATGTATCGATAAAGTACAATGTTGTGTGCCAGCAGACAGACTTGCGACATCTTCGGGTAGTACTTAAAAAGGAACCATTCAGCAACGTATGTAGGGCTATCTCCAATAACTGAGGCGACGTTTTAACATTGCAAGCGCTTTGTAGGCATTGGTCTGATGTAAAACATTGTCGATGTATCGATAAAGTACAATGTTGTGTGCCAGCAGACAGACTTGCGACATCTTCGGGTAGTACTTAAAAAGGAACCATTCAGCAACGTATGTAGGGGTATCTCCAATAACTGAGGCGACGTTTTAACATTGCAGGCGTTTGTGGGCATTGGTCTGATGTAAAACATTGTCGATGTATCGATAAAGTACAATGTTGTGTGCCAGCAGACAGACTTGCGACATCTTCGGGTAGTACTTAAAAAGGAACCATTCAGCAACGTATGTAGGGCTATCTCCAATAACTGAGGCGACGTTTTAACATTGCAGGCGTTTGTGGACATTGGTCTGATGTAAAACATTGTCGATGTATCGATAAAGTACAATGTTGTGTGCCAGCAGACAGACTTGCGACATCTTCGGGTAGTATTTAAAAAGGAACCATTCAGCAACGTATGTAGGGGTATCTCCAATAACTGAGGCGACGTTTTAACATTGCAGGCGTTTGTGGGCATTGGTCTGATGTAAAACATTGTCGATGTATCGATAAACTGCAATGTTGTGTGCCAGCAGAACGATTTTGGACATTTTCGGGTAGTATTAAAGGAACCATTCAGCAACGTATGTAGGGCTATCTCCAATAACTGAGCCGACGTTTTAACATTGCAAGGGCTCTGTAGGCATTGGTCTGATGTAAAACATTGTCGATGTATCGATAAAGTACAATGTTGTGTGCCAGCAGACAGACTTGCGACATCTTCGGGTAGTATTTAAAAAGGAACCATTCAGCAACGTATGTAGGGGTATCTCCAATAACTGAGGCGACGTTTTAACATTGCAGGCGTTTGTGGGCATTGGTCTGATGTAAAACATTGTCGATGTATCGATAAAGTACAATGTTGTGTGCCAGCAGACAGACTTGCGACATCTTCGGGTAGTATTTAAAAAGGAACCATTCAGCAACGTATGTAGGGGTATCTCCAATAACTGAGGCGACGTTTTAACATTGCAGGCGTTTGTGGGCATTGGTCTGATGTAAAACATTGTCGATGTATCGATAAAGTACAATGTTGTGTGCCAGCAGACAGACTTGCGACATCTTCGGGTAGTACTTAAAAAGGAACCATTCAGCAACGTATGTAGGGGTATCTCCAATAACTGAGGCGACGTTTTAACATTGCAGGCGTTTGTGGGCATTGGTCTGATGTAAAACATTGTCGATGTATCGATAAACTGCAATGTTGTGTGCCAGCAGACAGACTTGCGACATCTTCGGGTAGTATTTAAAAAGGAACCATTCAGCAACGTATGTAGGGGTATCTCCAATAACTGAGGCGACGTTTTAACATTGCAGGCGTTTGTGGGCATTGGTCTGATGTAAAACATTGTCGATGTATCGATAAAGTACAATGTTGTGTGCCAGCAGACAGACTTGCGACATCTTCGGGTAGTACTTAAAAAGGAACCATTCAGCAACGTATGTAGGGCTATCTCCAATAACTGAGGCGACGTTTTAACATTGCAAGCGCTTTGTAGGCATTGGTCTGATGTAAAACATTGTCGATGTATCGATAAAGTACAATGTTGTGTGCCAGCAGACAGACTTGCGACATCTTCGGGTAGTATTTAAAAAGGAACCATTCAGCAACGTATGTAGGGGTATCTCCAATAACTGAGGCGACGTTTTAACATTGCAGGCGTTTGTGGGCATTGGTCTGATGTAAAACATTGTCGATGTATCGATAAACTGCAATGTTGTGTGCCAGCAGAACGATTTTGGACATTTTCGGGTAGTTTTAAAGGAACCATTCAGCAACGTATGTAGGGGTATCTCCAATAACTGAGGCGACGTTTTAACATTGCAGGCGTTTGTGGGCATTGGTCTGATGTAAAACATTGTCGATGTATCGATAAAGCACAATGTTGTGTGCCAGCAGACCGATTTTGGACATTTTCGGGTAGTATTAAAGGAATCATTCAGCAACGTATGTAGGGGTATCTCCAATAACTGAGGCGACGTTTTAACATTGGAAGCGCTTTGTAGGCATTGGTCTGATGTAAAACATTGTCGATGTATCGATAAAGTACAATGTTGTGTGCCAGCAGACAGACTTGCGACATCTTCGGGTAGTACTTAAAAAGGAACCATTCAGCAACGTATGTAGGGCTATCTCCAATAACTGAGGCGACGTTTTAACATTGCAAGCGCTTTGTAGGCATTGGTCTGATGTAAAACATTGTCGATGTATCGATAAAGTACAATGTTGTGTGCCAGCAGACAGACTTGCGACATCTTCGGGTAGTACTTAAAAAGGAACCATTCAGCAACGTATGTAGGGGTATCTCCAATAACTGAGGCGACGTTTTAACATTGCAGGCGTTTGTGGGCATTGGTCTGATGTAAAACATTGTCGATGTATCGATAAAGTACAATGTTGTGTGCCAGCAGACAGACTTGCGACATCTTCGGGTAGTACTTAAAAAGGAACCATTCAGCAACGTATGTAGGGGTATCTCCA
This sequence comes from Haliotis asinina, assembly GCF_037392515.1. Taxonomy (NCBI): domain Eukaryota; kingdom Metazoa; phylum Mollusca; class Gastropoda; order Lepetellida; family Haliotidae; genus Haliotis; species Haliotis asinina. Next base: position 45,569,018 of record NC_090287.1, read on the forward strand.
ATAACTGAGGCGACGTTTTAACATTGCAGGCGTTTGTGGACATTGGTCTGATGTAAAACATTGTCGATGTATCGATAAAGTACAATGTTGTGTGCCAGCAGACAGACTTGGGACATCTTCGGGTAGTATTTAAAAAGGAACCATTCAGCAATGTATGTAGGGGTATCTCCAATAACTGAGGCGACGTTTTAACATTGCAGGCGTTTGTGGGCATTGGTCTGATGTAAAACATTGTCGATGTATCGATAAACTGCAATGTTGTGTGCCAGCAGACCGATTTTGGACATTTTCGGGTAGTATTTAAAAAGGAACCATTCAGCAATGTATGTAGGGGTATCTCCAATAACTGAGGCGACGTTTTAACATTGCAAGCGCTTTGTGGGCATTGGTCTGATGTAAAACATTGTCGATGTATCGATAAACTGCAATGTTGTGTGCCAGCAGACAGACTTGCGACATCTTCGGGTAGTATTTAAAAAGGAACCATTCAGCAACGTATGTAGGGGTATCTCCAATAACTGAGGCGACGTTTTAACATTGCAGGCGTTTGTGGGCATTGGTCTGATGTAAAACATTGTCGATGTATCGATAAACTGCAATGTTGTGTGCCAGCAGAACGATTTTGGACATTTTCGGGTAGTTTTAAAGGAACCATTCAGCAACGTATGTAGGGGTATCTTCAAAAACTGAGGCGACGTTTTAACATTGCAGGCGTTTGTGGGCATTGGTCTGATGTAAAACATTGTCGATGTATCGATAAAGCACAATGTTGTGTGCCAGCAGACCGATTTTGGACATTTTCGGGTAGTATTAAAGGAATCATTCAGCAACGTATGTAGGGGTATCTCCAATAACTGAGGCGACGTTTTAACATTGCAAGCGCTTTGTGGGCATTGGTCTGATGTAAAACATTGTCGATGTATCGATAAAGTACAATGTTGTGTGCCAGCAGACAGACTTGCGACATCTTCGGGTAGTACTTAAAAAGGAACCATTCAGCAACGTATGTAGGGCTATCTCCAATAACTGAGGCGACGTTTTAACATTGCAAGCGCTTTGTAGGCATTGGTCTGATGTAAAACATTGTCGATGTATCGATAAAGTACAATGTTGTGTGCCAGCAGACAGACTTGCGACATCTTCGGGTAGTACTTAAAAAGGAACCATTCAGCAACGTATGTAGGGGTATCTCCAATAACTGAGGCGACGTTTTAACATTGCAGGCGTTTGTGGGCATTGGTCTGATGTAAAACATTGTCGATGTATCGATAAAGTACAATGTTGTGTGCCAGCAGACAGACTTGCGACATCTTCGGGTAGTACTTAAAAAGGAACCATTCAGCAACGTATGTAGGGGTATCTCCAATAACTGAGGCGACGTTTTAACATTGCAGGCGTTTGTGGACATTGGTCTGATGTAAAACATTGTCGATGTATCGATAAAGTACAATGTTGTGTGCCAGCAGACAGACTTGCGACATCTTCGGGTAGTATTTAAAAAGGAACCATTCAGCAACGTATGTAGGGGTATCTCCAATAACTGAGGCGACGTTTTAACATTGCAGGCGTTTGTGGGCATTGGTCTGATGTAAAACATTGTCGATGTATCGATAAACTGCAATGTTGTGTGCCAGCAGAACAATTTTGGACATTTTCGGGTAGTATTAAAGGAACCATTCAGCAACGTATGTAGGGCTATCTCCAATAACTGAGCCGACGTTTTAACATTGCAAGGGCTCTGTAGGCATTGGTCTGATGTAAAACATTGTCGATGTATCGATAAAGTACAATGTTGTGTGCCAGCAGACAGACTTGCGACATCTTCGGGTAGTATTTAAAAAGGAACCATTCAGCAACGTATGTAGGGGTATCTCCAATAACTGAGGCGACGTTTTAACATTGCAGGCGTTTGTGGGCATTGGTCTGATGTAAAACATTGTCAATGTATCGATAAACTGCAATGTTGTGTGCCAGCAGAACGATTTTGGACATTTTCGGGTAGTTTTAAAGGAACCATTCAGCAACGTATGTAGGGGTATCTCCAATAACTGAGGCGACGTTTTAACATTGCAGGCGTTTGTGGGCATTGGTCTGATGTAAAACATTGTCGATGTATCGATAAAGTACAATGTTGTGTGCCAGCAGACAGACTTGCGACATCTTCGGGTAGTATTTAAAAAGGAACCATTCAGCAACGTATGTAGGGGTATCTCCAATAACTGAGGCGACGTTTTAACATTGCAGGCGTTTCTGGGCATTGGTCTGATGTAAAACATTGTCGATGTATCGATAAACTGCAATGTTGTGTGCCAGCAGACCGATTTTGGACATTTTCGGGTAGTATTTAAAAAGGAACCATTCAGGAATGTATGTAGGGGTATCTCCAATAACTGAGCCGACGTTTTAACATTGCAAGGGCTCTGTAGGCATTGGTCTGATGTAAAACATTGTCGATGTATCGATAAAGTACAATGTTGTGTGCCAGCAGACAGACTTGCGACATCTTCGGGTAGTATTTAAAAAGGAACCATTCAGCAACGTATGTAGGGGTATCTCCAATAACTGAGGCGACGTTTTAACATTGCAGGCGTTTGTGGGCATTGGTCTGATGTAAAACATTGTCGATGTATCGATAAAGTACAATGTTGTGTGCCAGCAGACAGACTTGCGACATCTTCGGGTAGTACTTAAAAAGGAACCATTCAGCAACGTATGTAGGGCTATCTCCAATAACTGAGGGGACGTTTTAACATTGCAGGCGTTTGTGGGCATTGGTCTGATGTAAAACATTGTCGATGTATCGATAAAGTACAATGTTGTGTGCCAGCAGACAGACTTGCGACATCTTCGGGTAGTATTTAAAAAGGAACCATTCAGCAACGTATGTAGGGGTATCTCCAATAACTGAGGCGACGTTTTAACATTGCAGGCGTTTGTTGGCATTGGTCTGATGTAAAACATTGTCGATGTATCGATAAACTGCAATGTTGTGTGCCAGCAGAACGATTTTGGACATTTTCGGGTAGTATTAAAGGAACCATTCAGCAACGTATGTAGGGGTATCTCCAATAACTGAGCCGACGTTTTAACATTGCAAGGGCTCTGTAGGCATTGGTCTGATGTAAAACATTGTCGATGTATCGATAAAGTACAATGTTGTGTGCCAGCAGACAGACTTGCGACATCTTCGGGTAGTATTTAAAAAGGAACCATTCAGCAACGTATGTAGGGGTATCTCCAATAACTGAGGCGACGTTTTAACATTGCAGGCGTTTGTGGGCATTGGTCTGATGTAAAACATTGTCGATGTATCGATAAACTGCAATGTTGTGTGCCAGCAGAACGATTTTGGACATTTTCGGGTAGTTTTAAAGGAACCATTCAGCAACGTATGTAGGGGTATCTCCAATAACTGAGGCGACGTTTTAACATTGCAGGCGTTTGTGGGCATTGGTCTGATGTAAAACATTGTCGATGTATCGATAAAGTACAATGTTGTGTGCCAGCAGACAGACTTGCGACATCTTCGGGTAGTATTTAAAAAGGAACCATTCAGCAACGTATGTAGGGGTATCTCCAATAACTGAGGCGACGTTTTAACATTGCAGGCGTTTCTGGGCATTGGTCTGATGTAAAACATTGTCGATGTATCGATAAACTGCAATGTTGTGTGCCAGCAGACCGATTTTGGACATTTTCGGGTAGTATTTAAAAAGGAACCATTCAGCAATGTATGTAGGGGTATCTCCAATAACTGAGCCGACGTTTTAACATTGCAAGGGCTCTGTAGGCATTGGTCTGATGTAAAACATTGTCGATGTATCGATAAAGTACAATGTTGTGTGCCAGCAGACAGACTTGCGACATCTTCGGGTAGTATTTAAAAAGGAACCATTCAGCAACGTATGTAGGGGTATCTCCAATAACTGAGGCGACGTTTTAACATTGCAGGCGTTTGTGGGCATTGGTCTGATGTAAAACATTGTCGATGTATCGATAAAGTACAATGTTGTGTGCCAGCAGACAGACTTGCGACATCTTCGGGTAGTACTTAAAAAGGAACCATTCAGCAACGTATGTAGGGCTATCTCCAATAACTGAGGCGACGTTTTAACATTGCAGGCGTTTGTGGGCATTGGTCTGATGTAAAACATTGTCGATGTATCGATAAAGTACAATGTTGTGTGCCAGCAGACAGACTTGCGACATCTTCGGGTAGTATTTAAAAAGGAACCATTCAGCAACGTATGTAGGGGTATCTCCAATAACTGAGGCGACGTTTTAACATTGCAGGCGTTTGTTGGCATTGGTCTGATGTAAAACATTGTCGATGTATCGATAAACTGCAATGTTGTGTGCCAGCAGAACGATTTTGGACATTTTCGGGTAGTATTAAAGGAACCATTCAGCAACGTATGTAGGGGTATCTCCAATAACTGAGCCGACGTTTTAACATTGCAAGGGCTCTGTAGGCATTGGTCTGATGTAAAACATTGTCGATGTATCGATAAAGTACAATGTTGTGTGCCAGCAGACAGACTTGCGACATCTTCGGGTAGTATTTAAAAAGGAACCATTCAGCAACGTATGTAGGGGTATCTCCAATAACTGAGGCGACGTTTTAACATTGCAGGCGTTTGTGGGCATTGGTCTGATGTAAAACATTGTCGATGTATCGATAAACTGCAATGTTGTGTGCCAGCAGAACGATTTTGGACATTTTCGGGTAGTTTTAAAGGAACCATTCAGCAACGTATGTAGGGGTATCTCCAATAACTGAGGCGACGTTTTAACATTGCAGGCGTTTGTGGGCATTGGTCTGATGTAAAACATTGTCGATGTATCGATAAAGTACAATGTTGTGTGCCAGCAGACAGACTTGCGACATCTTCGGGTAGTACTTAAAAAGGAACCATTCAGCAACGTATGTAGGGCTATCTCCAATAACTGAGGCGACGTTTTAACATTGCAAGCGCTTTGTAGGCATTGGTCTGATGTAAAACATTGTCGATGTATCGATAAAGTACAATGTTGTGTGCCAGCAGACAGACTTGCGACATCTTCGGGTAGTACTTAAAAAGGAACCATTCAGCAACGTATGTAGGGGTATCTCCAATAACTGAGGCGACGTTTTAACATTGCAAGGGCTTTGTAGGCATTGGTCTGATGTAAAACATTGTCGATGTATCGATAAAGTACAATGTTGTGTGCCAGCAGACAGACTTGCGACATCTTCGGGTAGTACTTAAAAAGGAACCATTCAGCAACGTATGTAGGGGTATCTCCAATAACTGAGGCGACGTTTTAACATTGCAGGCGTTTGTGGGCATTGGTCTGATGTAAAACATTGTCGATGTATCGATAAAGTGCAATGTTGTGTGCCAGCAGAACGATTTTGGACATTTTCAGGTAGTATTAAAGGAACCATTCAGCAACGTATGTAGGGGTATCTCCAATAACTGAGGCGACGTTTTAACATTGCAAGCGCTTTGTAGGCATTGGTCTGATGTAAAACATTGTCGATGTATCGATAAACTGCAATGTTGTGTGCCAGCAGAACGATTTTGGACATTTTCGGGTAGTATTAAAGGAACCATTCAGCAACGTATGTAGGGGTATCTCCAATAACTGAGCCGACGTTTTAACATTGCAAGGGCTCTGTAGGCATTGGTCTGATGTAAAACATTGTCGATGTATCGATAAAGTACAATGTTGTGTGCCAGCAGAACGATTTTGGACATTTTCGGGTAGTTTTAAAGGAACCATTCAGCAACGTATGTAGGGGTATCTTCAAAAACTGAGGCGACGTTTTAACATTGCAGGCGTTTGTGGGCATTGGTCTGATGTAAAACATTGTCGATGTATCGATAAAGCACAATGTTGTGTGCCAGCAGACCGATTTTGGACATTTTCGGGTAGTATTAAAGGAATCATTCAGCAACGTATGTAGGGGTATCTCCAATAACTGAGGCGACGTTTTAACATTGCAAGCGCTTTGTGGGCATTGGTCTGATGTAAAACATTGTCGATGTATCGATAAAGTACAATGTTGTGTGCCAGCAGACAGACTTGCGACATCTTCGGGTAGTATTTAAAAAGGAACCATTCAGCAACGTATGTAGGGGTATCTCCAATAACTGAGGCGACGTTTTAACATTGCAGGCGTTTGTGGGCATTGGTCTGATGTAAAACATTGTCGATGTATCGATAAACTGCAATGTTGTGTGCCAGCAGACCGATTTTGGACATTTTCGGGTAGTATTAAAGGAATCATTCAGCAACGTATGTAGGGGTATCTCCAATAACTGAGGCGACGTTTTAACATTGCAAGCGCTTTGTGGGCATTGGTCTGATGTAAAACATTGTCGATGTATCGATAAAGTACAATGTTGTGTGCCAGCAGACAGACTTGCGACATCTTCGGGTAGTACTTAAAAAGGAACCATTCAGCAACGTATGTAGGGCTATCTCCAATAACTGAGGCGACGTTTTAACATTGCAGGCGTTTGTGGACATTGGTCTGATGTAAAACATTGTCGATGTATCGATAAAGTACAATGTTGTGTGCCAGCAGACAGACTTGCGACATCTTCGGGTAGTATTTAAAAAGGAACCATTCAGCAACGTATGTAGGGGTATCTCCAATAACTGAGGCGACGTTTTAACATTGCAGGCGTTTGTGGGCATTGGTCTGATGTAAAACATTGTCGATGTATCGATAAACTGCAATGTTGTGTGCCAGCAGAACGATTTTGGACATTTTCGGGTAGTATTAAAGGAACCATTCAGCAACGTATGTAGGGCTATCTCCAATAACTGAGCCGACGTTTTAACATTGCAAGGGCTCTGTAGGCATTGGTCTGATGTAAAACATTGTCGATGTATCGATAAAGTAGAATGTTGTGTGCCAGCAGACAGACTTGCGACATCTTCGGGTAGTATTTAAAAAGGAACCATTCAGCAACGTATGTAGGGGTATCTCCAATAACTGAGGCGACGTTTTAACATTGCAGGCGTTTGTGGGCATTGGTCTGATGTAAAACATTGTCGATGTATCGATAAACTGCAATGTTGTGTGCCAGCAGAACGATTTTGGACATTTTCGGGTAGTTTTAAAGGAACCATTCAGCAACGTATGTAGGGGTATCTCCAATAACTGAGGCGACGTTTTAACATTGCAGGCGTTTGTGGGCATTGGTCTGATGTAAAACATTGTCGATGTATCGATAAAGTACAATGTTGTGTGCCAGCAGACAGACTTGCGACATCTTCGGGTAGTATTTAAAAAGGAACCATTCAGCAACGTATGTAGGGGTATCTCCAATAACTGAGGCGACGTTTTAACATTGCAGGCGTTTCTGGGCATTGGTCTGATGTAAAACATTGTCGATGTATCGATAAACTGCAATGTTGTGTGCCAGCAGACCGATTTTGGACATTTTCGGGTAGTATTTAAAAAGGAACCATTCAGCAATGTATGTAGGGGTATCTCCAATAACTGAGCCGACGTTTTAACATTGCAAGGGCTCTGTAGGCATTGGTCTGATGTAAAACATTGTCGATGTATCGATAAAGTACAATGTTGTGTGCCAGCAGACAGACTTGCGACATCTTCGGGTAGTATTTAAAAAGGAACCATTCAGCAACGTATGTAGGGGTATCTCCAATAACTGAGGCGACGTTTTAACATTGCAGGCGTTTGTGGGCATTGGTCTGATGTAAAACATTGTCGATGTATCGATAAAGTACAATGTTGTGTGCCAGCAGACAGACTTGCGACATCTTCGGGTAGTACTTAAAAAGGAACCATTCAGCAACGTATGTAGGGGTATCTCCAATAACTGAGGCGACGTTTTAACATTGCAGGCGTTTGTGGGCATTGGTCTGATGTAAAACATTGTCGATGTATCGATAAAGTACAATGTTGTGTGCCAGCAGACAGACTTGCGACATCTTCGGGTAGTATTTAAAAAGGAACCATTCAGCAACGTATGTAGGGGTATCTCCAATAACTGAGGCGACGTTTTAACATTGCAGGCGTTTGTTGGCATTGGTCTGATGTAAAACATTGTCGATGTATCGATAAACTGCAATGTTGTGTGCCAGCAGAACGATTTTGGACATTTTCGGGTAGTATTAAAGGAACCATTCAGCAACGTATGTAGGGGTATCTCCAATAACTGAGCCGACGTTTTAACATTGCAAGGGCTCTGTAGGCATTGGTCTGATGTAAAACATTGTCGATGTATCGATAAAGTACAATGTTGTGTGCCAGCAGACAGACTTGCGACATCTTCGGGTAGTATTTAAAAAGGAACCATTCAGCAACGTATGTAGGGGTATCTCCAATAACTGAGGCGACGTTTTAACATTGCAGGCGTTTCTGGGCATTGGTCTGATGTAAAACATTGTCGATGTATCGATAAACTGCAATGTTGTGTGCCAGCAGACCGATTTTGGACATTTTCGGGTAGTATTTAAAAAGGAACCATTCAGCAATGTATGTAGGGGTATCTCCAATAACTGAGCCGACGTTTTAACATTGCAAGGGCTCTGTAGGCATTGGTCTGATGTAAAACATTGTCGATGTATCGATAAAGTACAATGTTGTGTGCCAGCAGACAGACTTGCGACATCTTCGGGTAGTATTTAAAAAGGAACCATTCAGCAACGTATGTAGGGGTATCTCCAATAACTGAGGCGACGTTTTAACATTGCAGGCGTTTGTGGGCATTGGTCTGATGTAAAACATTGTCGATGTATCGATAAAGTACAATGTTGTGTGCCAGCAGACAGACTTGCGACATCTTCGGGTAGTACTTAAAAAGGAACCATTCAGCAACGTATGTAGGGCTATCTCCAATAACTGAGGCGACGTTTTAACATTGCAGGCGTTTGTGGGCATTGGTCTGATGTAAAACATTGTCGATGTATCGATAAAGTACAATGTTGTGTGCCAGCAGACAGACTTGCGACATCTTCGGGTAGTATTTAAAAAGGAACCATTCAGCAACGTATGTAGGGGTATCTCCAATAACTGAGGCGACGTTTTAACATTGCAGGCGTTTCTGGGCATTGGTCTGATGTAAAACATTGTCGATGTATCGATAAACTGCAATGTTGTGTGCCAGCAGAACGATTTTGGACATTTTCGGGTAGTATTAAAGGAACCATTCAGCAACGTATGTAGGGCTATCTCCAATAACTGAGGCGACGTTTTAACATTGCAAGGGCTTTGTAGGCATTGGTCTGATGTAAAACATTGTCGATGTATCGATAAAGTACAATGTTGTGTGCCAGCAGACAGACTTGCGACATCTTCGGGTAGTATTTAAAAAGGAACCATTCAGCAACGTATGTAGGGGTATCTCCAATAACTGAGGCGACGTTTTAACATTGCAGGCGTTTGTGGACATTGGTCTGATGTAAAACATTGTCGATGTATCGATAAACTGCAATGTTGTGTGCCAGCAGAACGATTTTGGACATTTTCAGGTAGTATTAAAGGAACCATTCAGCAACGTATGTAGGGGTATCTCCAATAACTGAGGCGACGTTTTAACATTGCAGGCGTTTGTGGGCATTGGTCTGATGTAAAACATTGTCGATGTATCGATAAAGTACAATGTTGTGTGCCAGCAGACAGACTTGCGACATCTTCGGGTAGTACTTAAAAAGGAACCATTCAGCAATGTATGTAGGGGTATCTCCAATAACTGAGCCGACGTTTTAACATTGCAAGGGCTCTGTAGGCATTGGTCTGATGTAAAACATTGTCGATGTATCGATAAAGTACAATGTTGTGTGCCAGCAGACAGACTTGCGACATCTTCGGGTAGTATTTAAAAAGGAACCATTCAGCAACGTATGTAGGGGTATCTCCAATAACTGAGGCGACGTTTTAACATTGCAGGCGTTTGTGGGCATTGGTCTGATGTAAAACATTGTCGATGTATCGATAAAGTACAATGTTGTGTGCCAGCAGACAGACTTGCGACATCTTCGGGTAGTACTTAAAAAGGAACCATTCAGCAACGTATGTAGGGCTATCTCCAATAACTGAGGCGACGTTTTAACATTGCAGGCGTTTGTGGGCATTGGTCTGATGTAAAACATTGTCGATGTATCGATAAAGTACAATGTTGTGTGCCAGCAGACAGACTTGCGACATCTTCGGGTAGTATTTAAAAAGGAACCATTCAGCAACGTATGTAGGGGTATCTCCAATAACTGAGGCGACGTTTTAACATTGCAGGCGTTTGTTGGCATTGGTCTGATGTAAAACATTGTCGATGTATCGATAAACTGCAATGTTGTGTGCCAGCAGAACGATTTTGGACATTTTCGGGTAGTATTAAAGGAACCATTCAGCAACGTATGTAGGGGTATCTCCAATAACTGAGCCGACGTTTTAACATTGCAAGGGCTCTGTAGGCATTGGTCTGATGTAAAACATTGTCGATGTATCGATAAAGTACAATGTTGTGTGCCAGCAGACAGACTTGCGACATCTTCGGGTAGTATTTAAAAAGGAACCATTCAGCAACGTATGTAGGGGTATCTCCAATAACTGAGGCGACGTTTTAACATTGCAGGCGTTTGTGGGCATTGGTCTGATGTAAAACATTGTCGATGTATCGATAAACTGCAATGTTGTGTGCCAGCAGAACGATTTTGGACATTTTCGGGTAGTTTTAAAGGAACCATTCAGCAACGTATGTAGGGGTATCTCCAATAACTGAGGCGACGTTTTAACATTGCAGGCGTTTGTGGGCATTGGTCTGATGTAAAACATTGTCGATGTATCGATAAAGTACAATGTTGTGTGCCAGCAGACAGACTTGCGACATCTTCGGGTAGTACTTAAAAAGGAACCATTCAGCAACGTATGTAGGGCTATCTCCAATAACTGAGGCGACGTTTTAACATTGCAAGCGCTTTGTAGGCATTGGTCTGATGTAAAACATTGTCGATGTATCGATAAAGTACAATGTTGTGTGCCAGCAGACAGACTTGCGACATCTTCGGGTAGTACTTAAAAAGGAACCATTCAGCAACGTATGTAGGGCTATCTCCAATAACTGAGGCGACGTTTTAACATTGCAAGGGCTTTGTAGGCATTGGTCTGATGTAAAACATTGTCGATGTATCGATAAAGTACAATGTTGTGTGCCAGCAGACAGACTTGCGACATCTTCGGGTAGTACTTAAAAAGGAACCATTCAGCAACGTATGTAGGGGTATCTCCAATAACTGAGGCGACGTTTTAACATTGCAGGCGTTTGTGGGCATTGGTCTGATGTAAAACATTGTCGATGTATCGATAAACTGCAATGTTGTGTGCCAGCAGAACGATTTTGGACATTTTCAGGTAGTATTAAAGGAACCATTCAGCAACGTATGTAGGGGTATCTCCAATAACTGAGGCGACGTTTTAACATTGCAGGCGTTTGTGGGCATTGGTCTGATGTAAAACATTGTCGATGTATCGATAAAGTACAATGTTGTGTGCCAGCAGACAGACTTGCGACATCTTCGGGTAGTACTTGAAAAGGAACCATTCAGCAACGTATGTAGGGGTATCTCCAATAACTGAGGCGACGTTTTAACATTGCAAGCGCTTTGTAGGCATTGGTCTGATGTAAAACATTGTCGATGTATCAATAAACTGCAATGTTGTGTGCCAGCAGAACGATTTTGGACATTTTCGGGTAGTTTTAAAGGAACCATTCAGCAATGTATGTAGGGGTATCTCCAATAACTGAGGCGACGTTTTAACATTGCAGGCGTTTGTGGGCATTGGTCTGATGTAAAACATTGTCGATGTATCGATAAAGTACAATGTTGTGTGCCAGCAGACAGACTTGCGACATCTTCGGGTAGTACTTAAAAAGGAACCATTCAGCAACGTATGTACGGCTATCTCCAATAACTGAGGCGACGTTTTAACATTGCAAGCGCTTTGTAGGCATTGGTCTGATGTAAAACATTGTCGATGTATCGATAAACTGCAATGTTGTGTGCCAGCAGAACGATTTTGGACATTTTCGGGTAGTATTAAAGGAACCATTCAGCAACGTATGTATTGGTATCTCCAATAACTGAGGCGACGTTTTAACATTGCAAGCGCTTTGTAGGCATTGGTCTGATGTAAAACATTGTCGATGTATCGATAAAGTACAATGTTGTGTGCCAGCAGACAGACTTGCGACATCTTCGGGTAGTATTTAAAAAGGAACCATTCAGCAACGTATGTAGGGGTATCTCCAATAACTGAGGCGACGTTTTAACATTGCAGGCGTTTGTGGGCATTGGTCTGATGTAAAACATTGTCGATGTATCGATAAACTGCAATGTTGTGTGCCAGCAGACAGACTTGCGACATCTTCGGGTAGTATTTAAAAAGGAACCATTCAGCAACGTATGTAGGGGTATCTCCAATAACTGAGGCGACGTTTTAACATTGCAGGCGTTTGTGGGCATTGGTCTGATGTAAAACATTGTCGATGTATCGATAAAGTACAATGTTGTGTGCCAGCAGACAGACTTGCGACATCTTCGGGTAGTACTTAAAAAGGAACCATTCAGCAACGTATGTAGGGCTATCTCCAATAACTGAGGCGACGTTTTAACATTGCAAGCGCTTTGTAGGCATTGGTCTGATGTAAAACATTGTCGATGTATCGATAAACTGCAATGTTGTGTGCCAGCAGAACGATTTTGGACATTTTCGGGTAGTTTTAAAGGAACCATTCAGCAACGTATGTAGGGGTATCTCCCATAACTGAGGCGACGTTTTAACATTGCAAGCGCTTTGTAGGCATTGGTCTGATGTAAAACATTGTCGATGTATCGATAAAGTACAATGTTGTGTGCCAGCAGACAGACTTGCGACATCTTCGGGTAGTATTTAAAAAGGAACCATTCAGCAACGTATGTAGGGGTATCTCCAATAACTGAGGCGACGTTTTAACATTGCAGGCGTTTGTGGGCATTGGTCTGATGTAAAACATTGTCGATGTATCGATAAAGTACAATGTTGTGTGCCAGCAGACAGACTTGCGACATCTTCGGGTAGTATTTAAAAAGGAACCATTCAGCAACGTATGTAGGGGTATCTCCAATAACTGAGGCGACGTTTTAACATTGCAGGCGTTTGTGGGCATTGGTCTGATGTAAAACATTGTCGATGTATCGATAAACTGCAATGTTGTGTGCCAGCAGAACGATTTTGGACATTTTCGGGTAGTATTAAAGGAACCATTCAGCAACGTATGTAGGGGTATCTCCAATAACTGAGCCGACGTTTTAACATTGCAAGGGCTCTGTAGGCATTGGTCTGATGTAAAACATTGTCGATGTATCGATAAAGTACAATGTTGTGTGCCAGCAGACAGACTTGCGACATCTTCGGGTAGTACTTAAAAAGGAACCATTCAGCAACGTATGTAGGGCTATCTCCAATAACTGAGGCGACGTTTTAACATTGCAAGCGCTTTGTAGGCATTGGTCTGATGTAAAACATTGTCGATGTATCGATAAACTGCAATGTTGTGTGCCAGCAGAACGATTTTGGACATTTTCGGGTACGATTAAAGGAACCATTCAGCAACGTATGTAGGGGTATCTCCAATAACTGAGGCGACGTTTTAACATTGCAAGCGCTTTGTAGGCATTGGTCTGATGTAAAACATTGTCGATGTATCGATAAAGTACAATGTTGTGTGCCAGCAGACAGACTTGCGACATCTTCGGGTAGTATTTAAAAAGGAACCATTCAGCAACGTATGTAGGGGTATCTCCAATAACTGAGGCGACCTTTTAACATTGCAGGCGTTTGTGGGCATTGGTCTGATGTAAAACATTGTCGATGTATCGATAAAGTACAATGTTGTGTGCCAGCAGACAGACTTGCGACATCTTCGGGTAGTACTTAAAAAGGAACCATTCAGCAACGTATGTAGGGGTATCTCCAATAACTGAGGCGACGTTTTAACATTGCAGGCGTTTGTGGGCATTGGTCTGATGTAAAACATTGTCGATGTATCGATAAACTGCAATGTTGTGTGCCAGCAGAACGATTTTGGACATTTTCGGGTAGTTTTAAAGGAACCATTCAGCAACGTATGTAGGGGTATCTCCAATAACTGAGGCGACGTTTTAACATTGCAGGCGTTTGTGGGCATTGGTCTGATGTAAAACATTGTCGATGTATCGATAAACTGCAATGTTGTGTGCCAGCAGACAGACTTGCGACATCTTCGGGTAGTATTTAAAAAGGAACCATTCAGCAACGTATGTAGGGGTATCTCCAATAACTGAGGCGACGTTTTAACATTGCAGGCGTTTGTGGGCATTGGTCTGATGTAAAACATTGTCGATGTATCGATAAACTGCAATGTTGTGTGCCAGCAGAACGATTTTGGACATTTTCGGGTAGTTTTAAAGGAACCATTCAGCAACGTATGTAGGGGTATCTCCAATAACTGAGGCGACGTTTTAACATTGCAGGCGTTTGTGGGCATTGGTCTGATGTAAAACATTGTCGATGTATCGATAAAGCACAATGTTGTGTGCCAGCAGACCGATTTTGGACATTTTCGGGTAGTATTAAAGGAATCATTCAGCAACGTATGTAGGGGTATCTCCAATAACTGAGGCGACGTTTTAACATTGCAAGCGCTTTGTGGGCATTGGTCTGATGTAAAACATTGTCGATGTATCGATAAAGTACAATGTTGTGTGCCAGCAGACAGACTTGCGACATCTTCGGGTAGTACTTAAAAAGGAACCATTCAGCAACGTATGTAGGACTATCTCCAATAACTGAGGCGACGTTTTAACATTGCAAGCGCTTTGTAGGCATTGGTCTGATGTAAAACATTGTCGATGTATCGATAAAGTACAATGTTGTGTGCCAGCAGACAGACTTGCGACATCTTCGGGTAGTACTTAAAAAGGAACCATTCAGCAACGTATGTAGGGGTATCTCCAATAACTGAGGCGACGTTTTAACATTGCAGGCGTTTGTGGGCATTGGTCTGATGTAAAACATTGTCGATGTATCGATAAAGTACAATGTTGTGTGCCAGCAGACAGACTTGCGACATCTTCGGGTAGTATTTAAAAAGGAACCATTCAGCAACGTATGTAGGGGTATCTCCAATAACTGAGGCGACGTTTTAACATTGCAGGCGTTTGTGGGCATTGGTCTGATGTAAAACATTGTCGATGTATCGATAAACTGCAATGTTGTGTGCCAGCAGACAGACTTGCGACATCTTCGGGTAGTATTTAAAAAGGAACCATTCAGCAACGTATGTAGGACTATCTCCAATAACTGAGGCGACGTTTTAACATTGCAAGCGCTTTGTGGGCATTGGTCTGATGTAAAACATTGTCGATGTATCGATAAAGTACAATGTTGTGTGCCAGCAGACAGACTTGCGACATCTTCGGGTAGTACTTAAAAAGGAACCATTCAGCAACGTATGTAGGGGTATCTCCAATAACTGAGGCGACGTTTTAACATTGCAGGCGTTTGTGGGCATTGGTCTGATGTAAAACATTGTCGATGTATCGATAAAGTACAATGTTGTGTGCCAGCAGACAGACTTGCGACATCTTCGGGTAGTATTTAAAAAGGAACCATTCAGCAACGTATGTAGGGGTATCTCCAATAACTGAGCCGACGTTTTAACATTGCAAGCGCTTTGTAGGCATTGGTCTGATGTAAAACATTGTCGATGTATCGATAAAGTACAATGTTGTGTGCCAGCAGAACGATTTTGGACATTTTCGGGTAGTATTAAAGGAACCATTCAGCAACGTATGTAGGGGTATCTCCAATAACTGAGCCGACGTTTTAACATTGCAAGCGCTTTGTAGGCATTGGTCTGATGTAAAACATTGTCGATGTATCGATAAAGTACAATGTTGTGTGCCAGCAGACAGACTTGCGACATCTTCGGGTAGTATTTAAAAAGGAACCATTCAGCAACGTATGTAGGGGTATCTCCAATAACTGAGGCGACGTTTTAACATTGCAGGCGTTTGTGGGCATTGGTCTGATGT
Organism: Haliotis asinina; assembly: GCF_037392515.1. Taxonomy (NCBI): domain Eukaryota; kingdom Metazoa; phylum Mollusca; class Gastropoda; order Lepetellida; family Haliotidae; genus Haliotis; species Haliotis asinina. The sequence goes on from NC_090287.1 coordinate 45,585,092, forward strand.
AAAACATTGTCGATGTATCGATAAACTGCAATGTTGTGTGCCAGCAGACAGACTTGCGACATCTTCGGGTAGTATTTAAAAAGGAACCATTCAGCAACGTATGTAGGACTATCTCCAATAACTGAGGCGACGTTTTAACATTGCAAGCGCTTTGTAGGCATTGGTCTGATGTAAAACATTGTCGATGTATCGATAAAGTACAATGTTGTGTGCCAGCAGACAGACTTGCGACATCTTCGGGTAGTACTTAAAAAGGAACCATTCAGCAACGTATGTAGGGGTATCTCCAATAACTGAGGCGACGTTTTAACATTGCAGGCGTTTGTGGGCATTGGTCTGATGTAAAACATTGTCGATGTATCGATAAAGTACAATGTTGTGTGCCAGCAGACAGACTTGCGACATCTTCGGGTAGTATTTAAAAAGGAACCATTCAGCAACGTATGTAGGGGTATCTCCAATAACTGAGCCGACGTTTTAACATTGCAAGCGCTTTGTAGGCATTGGTCTGATGTAAAACATTGTCGATGTATCGATAAAGTACAATGTTGTGTGCCAGCAGAACGATTTTGGACATTTTCGGGTAGTATTAAAGGAACCATTCAGCAACGTATGTAGGGGTATCTCCAATAACTGAGGCGACGTTTTAACATTGCAAGCGCTTTGTAGGCATTGGTCTGATGTAAAACATTGTCGATGTATCGATAAAGTACAATGTTGTGTGCCAGCAGACAGACTTGCGACATCTTCGGGTAGTATTTAAAAAGGAACCATTCAGCAACGTATGTAGGGGTATCTCCAATAACTGAGGCGACGTTTTAACATTGCAAGCGCTTTGTAGGCATTGGTCTGATGTAAAACATTGTCGATGTATCGATAAAGTACAATGTTGTGTGCCAGCAGACAGACTTGCGACATCTTCGGGTAGTACTTAAAAAGGAACCATTCAGCAACGTATGTAGGGGTATCTCCAATAACTGAGGCGACGTTTTAACATTGCAGGCGTTTGTGGGCATTGGTCTGATGTAAAACATTGTCGATGTATCGATAAAGTACAATGTTGTGTGCCAGCAGACAGACTTGCGACATCTTCGGGTAGTATTTAAAAAGGAACCATTCAGCAACGTATGTAGGGGTATCTCCAATAACTGAGCCGACGTTTTAACATTGCAAGCGCTTTGTAGGCATTGGTCTGATGTAAAACATTGTCGATGTATCGATAAAGTACAATGTTGTGTGCCAGCAGAACGATTTTGGACATTTTCGGGTGGTATTAAAGGAACCATTCAGCAACGTATGTAGGGGTATCTCCAATAACTGAGCCGACGTTTTAACATTGCAAGCGCTTTGTAGGCATTGGTCTGATGTAAAACATTGTCGATGTATCGATAAAGTACAATGTTGTGTGCCAGCAGACAGACTTGCGACATCTTCGGGTAGTATTTAAAAAGGAACCATTCAGCAACGTATGTAGGGGTATCTCCAATAACTGAGGCGACGTTTTAACATTGCAGGCGTTTGTGGGCATTGGTCTGATGTAAAACATTGTCGATGTATCGATAAACTGCAATGTTGTGTGCCAGCAGACAGACTTGCGACATCTTCGGGTAGTATTTAAAAAGGAACCATTCAGCAACGTATGTAGGACTATCTCCAATAACTGAGGCGACGTTTTAACATTGCAGGCGTTTGTGGGCATTGGTCTGATGTAAAACATTGTCGATGTATCGATAAACTGCAATGTTGTGTGCCAGCAGAACGATTTTGGACATTTTCGGGTAGTTTTAAAGGAACCATTCAGCAACGTATGTAGGGGTATCTCCAATAACTGAGCCGACGTTTTAACATTGCAAGCGCTTTGTAGGCATTGGTCTGATGTAAAACATTGTCGATGTATCGATAAAGTACAATGTTGTGTGCCAGCAGACAGACTTGCGACATCTTCGGGTAGTACTTAAAAAGGAACCATTCAGCAACGTATGTAGGACTATCTCCAATAACTGAGGCGACGTTTTAACATTGCAAGCGCTTTGTAGGCATTGGTCTGATGTAAAACATTGTCGATGTATCGATAAAGTACAATGTTGTGTGCCAGCAGACAGACTTGCGACATCTTCGGGTAGTACTTAAAAAGGAACCATTCAGCAACGTATGTAGGGGTATCTCCAATAACTGAGGCGACGTTTTAACATTGCAGGCGTTTGTGGGCATTGGTCTGATGTAAAACATTGTCGATGTATCGATAAAGTACAATGTTGTGTGCCAGCAGACAGACTTGCGACATCTTCGGGTAGTATTTAAAAAGGAACCATTCAGCAACGTATGTAGGGGTATCTCCAATAACTGAGGCGACGTTTTAACATTGCAGGCGTTTGTGGGCATTGGTCTGATGTAAAACATTGTCGATGTATCGATAAACTGCAATGTTGTGTGCCAGCAGACAGACTTGCGACATCTTCGGGTAGTATTTAAAAAGGAACCATTCAGCAACGTATGTAGGACTATCTCCAATAACTGAGGCGACGTTTTAACATTGCAAGCGCTTTGTGGGCATTGGTCTGATGTAAAACATTGTCGATGTATCGATAAAGTACAATGTTGTGTGCCAGCAGACAGACTTGCGACATCTTCGGGTAGTACTTAAAAAGGAACCATTCAGCAACGTATGTAGGGGTATCTCCAATAACTGAGGCGACGTTTTAACATTGCAGGCGTTTGTGGGCATTGGTCTGATGTAAAACATTGTCGATGTATCGATAAAGTACAATGTTGTGTGCCAGCAGACAGACTTGCGACATCTTCGGGTAGTATTTAAAAAGGAACCATTCAGCAACGTATGTAGGGGTATCTCCAATAACTGAGCCGACGTTTTAACATTGCAAGCGCTTTGTAGGCATTGGTCTGATGTAAAACATTGTCGATGTATCGATAAAGTACAATGTTGTGTGCCAGCAGAACGATTTTGGACATTTTCGGGTAGTATTAAAGGAACCATTCAGCAACGTATGTAGGGGTATCTCCAATAACTGAGCCGACGTTTTAACATTGCAAGCGCTTTGTAGGCATTGGTCTGATGTAAAACATTGTCGATGTATCGATAAAGTACAATGTTGTGTGCCAGCAGACAGACTTGCGACATCTTCGGGTAGTATTTAAAAAGGAACCATTCAGCAACGTATGTAGGGGTATCTCCAATAACTGAGGCGACGTTTTAACATTGCAGGCGTTTGTGGGCATTGGTCTGATGTAAAACATTGTCGATGTATCGATAAACTGCAATGTTGTGTGCCAGCAGACAGACTTGCGACATCTTCGGGTAGTATTTAAAAAGGAACCATTCAGCAACGTATGTAGGACTATCTCCAATAACTGAGGCGACGTTTTAACATTGCAAGCGCTTTGTAGGCATTGGTCTGATGTAAAACATTGTCGATGTATCGATAAAGTACAATGTTGTGTGCCAGCAGACAGACTTGCGACATCTTCGGGTAGTACTTAAAAAGGAACCATTCAGCAACGTATGTAGGGGTATCTCCAATAACTGAGGCGACGTTTTAACATTGCAGGCGTTTGTGGGCATTGGTCTGATGTAAAACATTGTCGATGTATCGATAAAGTACAATGTTGTGTGCCAGCAGACAGACTTGCGACATCTTCGGGTAGTATTTAAAAAGGAACCATTCAGCAACGTATGTAGGGGTATCTCCAATAACTGAGCCGACGTTTTAACATTGCAAGCGCTTTGTAGGCATTGGTCTGATGTAAAACATTGTCGATGTATCGATAAAGTACAATGTTGTGTGCCAGCAGAACGATTTTGGACATTTTCGGGTAGTATTAAAGGAACCATTCAGCAACGTATGTAGGGGTATCTCCAATAACTGAGGCGACGTTTTAACATTGCAAGCGCTTTGTAGGCATTGGTCTGATGTAAAACATTGTCGATGTATCGATAAAGTACAATGTTGTGTGCCAGCAGACAGACTTGCGACATCTTCGGGTAGTATTTAAAAAGGAACCATTCAGCAACGTATGTAGGGGTATCTCCAATAACTGAGGCGACGTTTTAACATTGCAAGCGCTTTGTAGGCATTGGTCTGATGTAAAACATTGTCGATGTATCGATAAAGTACAATGTTGTGTGCCAGCAGACAGACTTGCGACATCTTCGGGTAGTACTTAAAAAGGAACCATTCAGCAACGTATGTAGGGGTATCTCCAATAACTGAGGCGACGTTTTAACATTGCAGGCGTTTGTGGGCATTGGTCTGATGTAAAACATTGTCGATGTATCGATAAAGTACAATGTTGTGTGCCAGCAGACAGACTTGCGACATCTTCGGGTAGTATTTAAAAAGGAACCATTCAGCAACGTATGTAGGGGTATCTCCAATAACTGAGCCGACGTTTTAACATTGCAAGCGCTTTGTAGGCATTGGTCTGATGTAAAACATTGTCGATGTATCGATAAAGTACAATGTTGTGTGCCAGCAGAACGATTTTGGACATTTTCGGGTGGTATTAAAGGAACCATTCAGCAACGTATGTAGGGGTATCTCCAATAACTGAGCCGACGTTTTAACATTGCAAGCGCTTTGTAGGCATTGGTCTGATGTAAAACATTGTCGATGTATCGATAAAGTACAATGTTGTGTGCCAGCAGACAGACTTGCGACATCTTCGGGTAGTATTTAAAAAGGAACCATTCAGCAACGTATGTAGGGGTATCTCCAATAACTGAGGCGACGTTTTAACATTGCAGGCGTTTGTGGGCATTGGTCTGATGTAAAACATTGTCGATGTATCGATAAACTGCAATGTTGTGTGCCAGCAGACAGACTTGCGACATCTTCGGGTAGTATTTAAAAAGGAACCATTCAGCAACGTATGTAGGACTATCTCCAATAACTGAGGCGACGTTTTAACATTGCAAGCGCTTTGTAGGCATTGGTCTGATGTAAAACATTGTCGATGTATCGATAAAGTACAATGTTGTGTGCCAGCAGACAGACTTGCGACATCTTCGGGTAGTACTTAAAAAGGAACCATTCAGCAACGTATGTAGGGGTATCTCCAATAACTGAGGCGACGTTTTAACATTGCAGGCGTTTGTGGGCATTGGTCTGATGTAAAACATTGTCGATGTATCGATAAAGTACAATGTTGTGTGCCAGCAGACAGACTTGCGACATCTTCGGGTAGTATTTAAAAAGGAACCATTCAGCAACGTATGTAGGGGTATCTCCAATAACTGAGGCGACGTTTTAACATTGCAGGCGTTTGTTGGCATTGGTCTGATGTAAAACATTGTCGATGTATCGATAAACTGCAATGTTGTGTGCCAGCAGAACGATTTTGGACATTTTCGGGTAGTATTAAAGGAACCATTCAGCAACGTATGTAGGGGTATCTCCAATAACTGAGCCGACGTTTTAACATTGCAAGCGCTTTGTAGGCATTGGTCTGATGTAAAACATTGTCGATGTATCGATAAAGTACAATGTTGTGTGCCAGCAGACAGACTTGCGACATCTTCGGGTAGTATTTAAAAAGGAACCATTCAGCAACGTATGTAGGGGTATCTCCAATAACTGAGGCGACGTTTTAACATTGCAGGCGTTTGTGGGCATTGGTCTGATGTAAAACATTGTCGATGTATCGATAAACTGCAATGTTGTGTGCCAGCAGACAGACTTGCGACATCTTCGGGTAGTATTTAAAAAGGAACCATTCAGCAACGTATGTAGGGGTATCTCCAATAACTGAGGCGACGTTTTAACATTGCAGGCGTTTGTGGGCATTGGTCTGATGTAAAACATTGTCGATGTATCGATAAAGTACAATGTTGTGTGCCAGCAGACAGACTTGCGACATCTTCGGGTAGTATTTAAAAAGGAACCATTCAGCAACGTATGTAGGGGTATCTCCAATAACTGAGGCGACGTTTTAACATTGCAGGCGTTTGTGGGCATTGGTCTGATGTAAAACATTGTCGATGTATCGATAAACTGCAATGTTGTGTGCCAGCAGACAGACTTGCGACATCTTCGGGTAGTATTTAAAAAGGAACCATTCAGGAACGTATGTAGGGGTATCTCCAATAACTGAGGCGACGTTTTAACATTGCAGGCGTTTGTGGGCATTGGTCTGATGTAAAACATTGTCGATGTATCGATAAAGTACAATGTTGTGTGCCAGCAGACAGACTTGCGACATCTTCGGGTAGTATTTAAAAAGGAACCATTCAGCAACGTATGTAGGGGTATCTCCAATAACTGAGGCGACGTTTTAACATTGCAGGCGTTTGTGGGCATTGGTCTGATGTAAAACATTGTCGATGTATCGATAAACTGCAATGTTGTGTGCCAGCAGACAGACTTGCGACATCTTCGGGTAGTATTTAAAAAGGAACCATTCAGCAACGTATGTAGGGGTATCTCCAATAACTGAGGCGACGTTTTAACATTGCAGGCGTTTGTGGGCATTGGTCTGATGTAAAACATTGTCGATGTATCGATAAAGTACAATGTTGTGTGCCAGCAGACAGACTTGCGACATCTTCGGGTAGTATTTAAAAAGGAACCATTCAGCAACGTATGTAGGGGTATCTCCAATAACTGAGGCGACGTTTTAACATTGCAGGCGTTTGTGGGCATTGGTCTGATGTAAAACATTGTCGATGTATCGATAAACTGCAATGTTGTGTGCCAGCAGACAGACTTGCGACATCTTCGGGTAGTATTTAAAAAGGAACCATTCAGCAACGTATGTAGGGGTATCTCCAATAACTGAGGCGACGTTTTAACATTGCAGGCGTTTGTGGGCATTGGTCTGATGTAAAACATTGTCGATGTATCGATAAAGTACAATGTTGTGTGCCAGCAGACAGACTTGCGACATCTTCGGGTAGTATTTAAAAAGGAACCATTCAGCAACGTATGTAGGGGTATCTCCAATAACTGAGGCGACGTTTTAACATTGCAGGCGTTTGTGGGCATTGGTCTGATGTAAAACATTGTCGATGTATCGATAAACTGCAATGTTGTGTGCCAGCAGACAGACTTGCGACATCTTCGGGTAGTATTTAAAAAGGAACCATTCAGCAACGTATGTAGGGGTATCTCCAATAACTGAGGCGACGTTTTAACATTGCAGGCGTTTGTGGGCATTGGTCTGATGTAAAACATTGTCGATGTATCGATAAACTGCAATGTTGTGTGCCAGCAGAACGATTTTGGACATTTTCGGGTAGTATTAAAGGAACCATTCAGGAACGTATGTAGGGCTATCTCCAATAACTGAGCCGACGTTTTAACATTGCAAGGGCTCTGTAGGCATTGGTCTGATGTAAAACATTGTCGATGTATCGATAAAGTACAATGTTGTGTGCCAGCAGACAGACTTGCGACATCTTCGGGTAGTATTTAAAAAGGAACCATTCAGCAACGTATGTAGGGGTATCTCCAATAACTGAGGCGACGTTTTAACATTGCAGGCGTTTGTGGGCATTGGTCTGATGTAAAACATTGTCGATGTATCGATAAAGTACAATGTTGTGTGCCAGCAGACAGACTTGCAACATCTTCGGGTAGTATTTAAAAAGGAACCATTCAGCAACGTATGTAGGGGTATCTCCAATAACTGAGGCGACGTTTTAACATTGCAGGCGTTTGTGGGCATTGGTCTGATGTAAAACATTGTCGATGTATCGATAAACTGCAATGTTGTGTGCCAGCAGAACGATTTTGGACATTTTCGGGTAGTATTAAAGGAACCATTCAGCAACGTATGTAGGGGTATCTCCAATAACTGAGCCGACGTTTTAACATTGCAGGCGTTTGTGGGCATTGGTCTGATGTAAAACATTGTCGATGTATCGATAAAGTACAATGTTGTGTGCCAGCAGACAGACTTGCGACATCTTCGGGTAGTACTTAAAAAGGAACCATTCAGCAACGTATGTAGGGGTATCTCCAATAACTGAGGCGACGTTTTAACATTGCAGGCGTTTGTGGGCATTGGTCTGATGTAAAACATTGTCGATGTATCGATAAACTGCAATGTTGTGTGCCAGCAGACAGACTTGCGACATCTTCGGGTAGTATTTAAAAAGGAACCATTCAGCAACGTATGTAGGGGTATCTCCAATAACTGAGGCGACGTTTTAACATTGCAGGCGTTTGTGGGCATTGGTCTGATGTAAAACATTGTCGATGTATCGATAAACTGCAATGTTGTGTGCCAGCAGAACGATTTTGGACATTTTCGGGTAGTTTTAAAGGAACCATTCAGCAACGTATGTAGGGGTATCTCCAATAACTGAGGCGACGTTTTAACATTGCAGGCGTTTGTGGGCATTGGTCTGATGTAAAACATTGTCGATGTATCGATAAAGCACAATGTTGTGTGCCAGCAGACCGATTTTGGACATTTTCGGGTAGTATTAAAGGAATCATTCAGCAACGTATGTAGGGGTATCTCCAATAACTGAGGCGACGTTTTAACATTGCAAGCGCTTTGTGGGCATTGGTCTGATGTAAAACATTGTCGATGTATCGATAAAGTACAATGTTGTGTGCCAGCAGACAGACTTGCGACATCTTCGGGTAGTACTTAAAAAGGAACCATTCAGCAACGTATGTAGGACTATCTCCAATAACTGAGGCGACGTTTTAACATTGCAAGCGCTTTGTAGGCATTGGTCTGATGTAAAACATTGTCGATGTATCGATAAACTGCAATGTTGTGTGCCAGCAGACAGACTTGCGACATCTTCGGGTAGTACTTAAAAAGGAACCATTCAGCAACGTATGTAGGGGTATCTCCAATAACTGAGGCGACGTTTTAACATTGCAGGCGTTTGTGGGCATTGGTCTGATGTAAAACATTGTCGATGTATCGATAAAGTACAATGTTGTGTGCCAGCAGACAGACTTGCGACATCTTCGGGTAGTATTTAAAAAGGAACCATTCAGCAACGTATGTAGGGGTATCTCCAATAACTGAGGCGACGTTTTAACATTGCAGGCGTTTGTTGGCATTGGTCTGATGTAAAACATTGTCGATGTATCGATAAACTGCAATGTTGTGTGCCAGCAGAACGATTTTGGACATTTTCGGGTAGTATTAAAGGAACCATTCAGCAACGTATGTAGGGGTATCTCCAATAACTGAGCCGACGTTTTAACATTGCAAGCGCTTTGTAGGCATTGGTCTGATGTAAAACATTGTCGATGTATCGATAAAGTACAATGTTGTGTGCCAGCAGACAGACTTGCGACATCTTCGGGTAGTATTTAAAAAGGAACCATTCAGCAACGTATGTAGGGGTATCTCCAATAACTGAGGCGACGTTTTAACATTGCAGGCGTTTGTGGGCATTGGTCTGATGTAAAACATTGTCGATGTATCGATAAACTGCAATGTTGTGTGCCAGCAGACAGACTTGCGACATCTTCGGGTAGTATTTAAAAAGGAACCATTCAGCAACGTATGTAGGGGTATCTCCAATAACTGAGGCGACGTTTTAACATTGCAGGCGTTTGTGGGCATTGGTCTGATGTAAAACATTGTCGATGTATCGATAAACTGCAATGTTGTGTGCCAGCAGACAGACTTGCGACATCTTCGGGTAGTATTTAAAAAGGAACCATTCAGCAACGTATGTAGGGGTATCTCCAATAACTGAGGCGACGTTTTAACATTGCAGGCGTTTGTGGGCATTGGTCTGATGTAAAACATTGTCGATGTATCGATAAACTGCAATGTTGTGTGCCAGCAGAACGATTTTGGACATTTTCGGGTAGTTTTAAAGGAACCATTCAGCAACGTATGTAGGGGTATCTCCAATAACTGAGGCGACGTTTTAACATTGCAGGCGTTTGTGGGCATTGGTCTGATGTAAAACATTGTCGATGTATCGATAAAGCACAATGTTGTGTGCCAGCAGACCGATTTTGGACATTTTCGGGTAGTATTAAAGGAATCATTCAGCAACGTATGTAGGGGTATCTCCAATAACTGAGGCGACGTTTTAACATTGCAAGCGCTTTGTGGGCATTGGTCTGATGTAAAACATTGTCGATGTATCGATAAAGTACAATGTTGTGTGCCAGCAGACAGACTTGCGACATCTTCGGGTAGTACTTAAAAAGGAACCATTCAGCAACGTATGTAGGACTATCTCCAATAACTGAGGCGACGTTTTAACATTGCAAGCGCTTTGTAGGCATTGGTCTGATGTAAAACATTGTCGATGTATCGATAAAGTACAATGTTGTGTGCCAGCAGACAGACTTGCGACATCTTCGGGTAGTATTTAAAAAGGAACCATTCAGCAACGTATGTAGGGGTATCTCCAATAACTGAGGCGACGTTTTAACATTGCAGGCGTTTGTGGGCATTGGTCTGATGTAAAACATTGTCGATGTATCGATAAAGTACAATGTTGTGTGCCAGCAGACAGACTTGCGACATCTTCGGGTAGTATTTAAAAAGGAACCATTCAGCAACGTATGTAGGGGTATCTCCAATAACTGAGGCGACGTTTTAACATTGCAGGCGTTTGTTGGCATTGGTCTGATGTAAAACATTGTCGATGTATCGATAAACTGCAATGTTGTGTGCCAGCAGAACGATTTTGGACATTTTCGGGTAGTATTAAAGGAACCATTCAGCAACGTATGTAGGGGTATCTCCAATAACTGAGCCGACGTTTTAACATTGCAAGCGCTTTGTAGGCATTGGTCTGATGTAAAACATTGTCGATGTATCGATAAAGTACAATGTTGTGTGCCAGCAGACAGACTTGCGACATCTTCGGGTAGTATTTAAAAAGGAACCATTCAGCAACGTATGTAGGGGTATCTCCAATAACTGAGGCGACGTTTTAACATTGCAGGCGTTTGTGGGCATTGGTCTGATGTAAAACATTGTCGATGTATCGATAAACTGCAATGTTGTGTGCCAGCAGACAGACTTGCGACATCTTCGGGTAGTATTTAAAAAGGAACCATTCAGCAACGTATGTAGGGGTATCTCCAATAACTGAGGCGACGTTTTAACATTGCAGGCGTTTGTGGACATTGGTCTGATGTAAAACATTGTCGATGTATCGATAAAGTACAATGTTGTGTGCCAGCAGACAGACTTGCGACATCTTCGGGTAGTACTTAAAAAGGAACCATTCAGCAACGTATGTAGGGGTATCTCCAATAACTGAGGCGACGTTTTAACATTGCAGGCGTTTGTGGACATTGGTCTGATGTAAAACATTGTCGATGTATCGATAAAGTACAATGTTGTGTGCCAGCAGACAGACTTGCGACATCTTCGGGTAGTATTTAAAAAGGAACCATTCAGCAACGTATGTAGGACTATCTCCAATAACTGAGGCGACGTTTTAACATTGCAGGCGTTTGTGGGCATTGGTCTGATGTAAAACATTGTCGATGTATCGATAAACTGCAATGTTGTGTGCCAGCAGAACGATTTTGGACATTTTCGGGTAGTATTAAAGGAACCATTCAGCAACGTATGTAGGGCTATCTCCAATAACTGAGCCGACGTTTTAACATTGCAAGGGCTCTGTAGGCATTGGTCTGATGTAAAACATTGTCGATGTATCGATAAAGTACAATGTTGTGTGCCAGCAGACAGACTTGCGACATCTTCGGGTAGTATTTAAAAAGGAACCATTCAGCAACGTATGTAGGGGTATCTCCAATAACTGAGGCGACGTTTTAACATTGCAGGCGTTTGTGGGCATTGGTCTGATGTAAAACATTGTCGATGTATCGATAAACTGCAATGTTGTGTGCCAGCAGAACGATTTTGGACATTTTCGGGTAGTTTTAAAGGAACCATTCAGCAACGTATGTAGGGGTATCTCCAATAACTGAGGCGACGTTTTAACATTGCAGGCGTTTGTGGGCATTGGTCTGATGTAAAACATTGTCGATGTATCGATAAAGTACAATGTTGTGTGCCAGCAGACAGACTTGCGACATCTTCGGGTAGTATTTAAAAAGGAACCATTCAGCAACGTATGTAGGGGTATCTCCAATAACTGAGGCGACGTTTTAACATTGCAGGCGTTTGTGGGCATTGGTCTGATGTAAAACATTGTCGATGTATCGATAAACTGCAATGTTGTGTGCCAGCAGACCGATTTTGGACATTTTCGGGTAGTATTTAAAAAGGAACCATTCAGCAATGTATGTAGGGGTATCTCCAATAACTGAGCCGACGTTTTAACATTGCAAGGGCTTTGTAGGCATTGGTCTGATGTAAAACATTGTCGATGTATCGATAAAGTACAATGTTGTGTGCCAGCAGACAGACTTGCGACATCTTCGGGTAGTATTTAAAAAGGAACCATTCAGCAACGTATGTAGGGGTATCTCCAATAACTGAGGCGACGTTTTAACATTGCAGGCGTTTGTGGGCATTGGTCTGATGTAAAACATTGTCGATGTATCGATAAACTGCAATGTTGTGTGCCAGCAGACAGACTTGCGACATCTTCGGGTAGTATTTAAAAAGGAACCATTCAGGAACGTATGTAGGGGTATCTCCAATAACTGAGGCGACGTTTTAACATTGCAGGCGTTTGTGGGCATTGGTCTGATGTAAAACATTGTCGATGTATCGATAAAGTACAATGTTGTGTGCCAGCAGACAGACTTGCGACATCTTCGGGTAGTATTTAAAAAGGAACCATTCAGCAACGTATGTAGGGGTATCTCCATTAACTGAGGCGACGTTTTAACATTGCAGGCGTTTGTGGGCATTGGTCTGATGTAAAACATTGTCGATGTATCGATAAACTGCAATGTTGTGTGCCAGCAGACAGACTTGCGACATCTTCGGGTAGTATTTAAAAAGGAACCATTCAGCAACGTATGTAGGGGTATCTCCAATAACTGAGGCGACGTTTTAACATTGCAGGCGTTTGTGGGCATTGGTCTGATGTAAAACATTGTCGATGTATCGATAAAGTACAATGTTGTGTGCCAGCAGACAGACTTGCGACATCTTCGGGTAGTATTTAAAAAGGAACCATTCAGCAACGTATGTAGGGGTATCTCCAATAACTGAGGCGACGTTTTAACATTGCAGGCGTTTGTGGGCATTGGTCTGATGTAAAACATTGTCGATGTATCGATAAACTGCAATGTTGTGTGCCAGCAGACAGACTTGCGACATCTTCGGGTAGTATTTAAAAAGGAACCATTCAGCAACGTATGTAGGGGTATCTCCAATAACTGAGGCGACGTTTTAACATTGCAGGCGTTTGTGGGCATTGGTCTGATGTAAAACATTGTTGATGTATCGATAAAGTACAATGTTGTGTGCCAGCAGACAGACTTGCGACATCTTCGGGTAGTACTTAAAAAGGAACCATTCAGCAACGTATGTAGGGGTATCTCCAATAACTGAGGCGACGTTTTAACATTGCAGGCGTTTGTGGACATTGGTCTGATGTAAAACATTGTCGATGTATCGATAAAGTACAATGTTGTGTGGCAGCAGACAGACTTGCGACATCTTCGGGTAGTATTTAAAAAGGAACCATTCAGCAACGTATGTAGGGGTATCTCCAATAACTGAGGCGACGTTTTAACATTGCAGGCGTTTGTGGGCATTGGTCTGATGTAAAACATTGTCGATGTATCGATAAAGTGCAATGTTGTGTGCCAGCAGAACGATTTTGGACATTTTCGGGTAGTATTAAAGGAACCATTCAGCAACGTATGTAGGGCTATCTCCAATAACTGAGCCGACGTTTTAACATTGCAGGCGTTTGTGGGCATTGGTCTGATGTAAAACATTGTCGATGTATCGATAAAGTACAATGTTGTGTGCCAGCAGACAGACTTGCAACATCTTCGGGTAGTATTTAAAAAGGAACCATTCAGCAACGTATGTAGGGGTATCTCCAATAACTGAGGCGACGTTTTAACATTGCAGGCGTTTGTGGGCATTGGTCTGATGTAAAACATTGTCGATGTATCGATAAACTGCAATGTTGTGTGCCAGCAGAACGATTTTGGACATTTTCGGGTAGTATTAAAGGAACCATTCAGCAACGTATGTAGGGGTATCTCCAATAACTGAGCCGACGTTTTAACATTGCAGGCGTTTGTGGGCATTGGTCTGATGTAAAACATTGTCGATGTATCGATAAAGTACAATGTTGTGTGCCAGCAGACAGACTTGCGACATCTTCGGGTAGTACTTAAAAAGGAACCATTCAGCAACGTATGTAGGGGTATCTCCAATAACTGAGGCGACGTTTTAACATTGCAGGCGTTTGTGGGCATTGGTCTGATGTAAAACATTGTCGATGTATCGATAAACTGCAATGTTGTGTGCCAGCAGACAGACTTGCGACATCTTCGGGTAGTATTTAAAAAGGAACCATTCAGCAACGTATGTAGGGGTATCTCCAATAACTGAGGCGACGTTTTAACATTGCAGGCGTTTGTGGGCATTGGTCTGATGTAAAACATTGTCGATGTATCGATAAACTGCAATGTTGTGTGCCAGCAGAACGATTTTGGACATTTTCGGGTAGTTTTAAAGGAACCATTCAGCAACGTATGTAGGGGTATCTCCAATAACTGAGGCGACGTTTTAACATTGCAGGCGTTTGTGGGCATTGGTCTGATGTAAAACATTGTCGATGTATCGATAAAGCACAATGTTGTGTGCCAGCAGACCGATTTTGGACATTTTCGGGTAGTATTAAAGGAATCATTCAGCAACGTATGTAGGGGTATCTCCAATAACTGAGGCGACGTTTTAACATTGCAAGCGCTTTGTGGGCATTGGTCTGATGTAAAACATTGTCGATGTATCGATAAAGTACAATGTTGTGTGCCAGCAGACAGACTTGCGACATCTTTGGGTAGTACTTAAAAAGGAACCATTCAGCAACGTATGTAGGGGTATCTCCAATAACTGAGGCGACGTTTTAACATTGCAGGCGTTTGTGGGCATTGGTCTGATGTAAAACATTGTCGATGTATCGATAAAGTACAATGTTGTGTGCCAGCAGACAGACTTGCGACATCTTCGGGTAGTACTTAAAAAGGAACCATTCAGCAACGTATGTAGGGGTATCTCCAATAACTGAGGCGACGTTTTAACATTGCAGGCGTTTGTGGGCATTGGTCTGATGTAAAACATTGTCGATGTATCGATAAAGTACAATGTTGTGTGCCAGCAGACAGACTTGCGACATCTTCGGGTAGTATTTAAAAAGGAACCATTCAGCAACGTATGTAGGGGTATCTCCAATAACTGAGGCGACGTTTTAACATTGCAGGCGTTTGTTGGCATTGGTCTGATGTAAAACATTGTCGATGTATCGATAAACTGCAATGTTGTGTGCCAGCAGAACGATTTTGGACATTTTCGGGTAGTATTAAAGGAACCATTCAGCAACGTATGTAGGGGTATCTCCAATAACTGAGCCGACGTTTTAACATTGCAAGCGCTTTGTAGGCATTGGTCTGATGTAAAACATTGTCGATGTATCGATAAAGTACAATGTTGTGTGCCAGCAGACAGACTTGCGACATCTTCGGGTAGTATTTAAAAAGGAACCATTCAGCAACGTATGTAGGGGTATCTCCAATAACTGAGGCGACGTTTTAACATTGCACGCGTTTGTGGACATTGGTCTGATGTAAAACATTGTCGATGTATCGATAAAGTACAATGTTGTGTGCCAGCAGACAGACTTGCGACATCTTCGGGTAGTACTTAAAAAGGAACCATTCAGCAACGTATGTAGGGGTATCTCCAATAACTGAGGCGACGTTTTAACATTGCAGGCGTTTGTGGACATTGGTCTGATGTAAAACATTGTCGATGTATCGATAAAGTACAATGTTGTGTGCCAGCAGACAGACTTGCGACATCTTCGGGTAGTATTTAAAAAGGAACCATTCAGCAACGTATGTAGGACTATCTCCAATAACTGAGGCGACGTTTTAACATTGCAGGCGTTTGTGGGCATTGGTCTGATGTAAAACATTGTCGATGTATCGATAAACTGCAATGTTGTGTGCCAGCAGAACGATTTTGGACATTTTCGGGTAGTATTAAAGGAACCATTCAGCAACGTATGTAGGGCTATCTCCAATAACTGAGCCGACGTTTTAACATTGCAAGGGCTCTGTAGGCATTGGTCTGATGTAAAACATTGTCGATGTATCGATAAAGTACAATGTTGTGTGCCAGCAGACAGACTTGCGACATCTTCGGGTAGTATTTAAAAAGGAACCATTCAGCAACGTATGTAGGGGTATCTCCAATAACTGAGGCGACGTTTTAACATTGCAGGCGTTTGTGGGCATTGGTCTGATGTAAAACATTGTCGATGTATCGATAAACTGCAATGTTGTGTGCCAGCAGAACGATTTTGGACATTTTCGGGTACTTTTAAAGGAACCATTCAGCAACGTATGTAGGGGTATCTCCAATAACTGAGGCGACGTTTTAACATTGCAGGCGTTTGTGGGCATTGGTCTGATGTAAAACATTGTCGATGTATCGATAAAGTACAATGTTGTGTGCCAGCAGACAGACTTGCGACATCTTCGGGTAGTATTTAAAAAGGAACCATTCAGCAACGTATGTAGGGGTATCTCCAATAACTGAGGCGACGTTTTAACATTGCAGGCGTTTCTGGGCATTGGTCTGATGTAAAACATTGTCGATGTATCGATAAACTGCAATGTTGTGTGCCAGCAGACCGATTTTGGACATTTTCGGGTAGTATTTAAAAAGGAACCATTCAGCAATGTATGTAGGGGTATCTCCAATAACTGAGCCGACGTTTTAACATTGCAAGGGCTTTGTAGGCATTGGTCTGATGTAAAACATTGTCGATGTATCGATAAAGTACAATGTTGTGTGCCAGCAGACAGACTTGCGACATCTTCGGGTAGTATTTAAAAAGGAACCATTCAGCAACGTATGTAGGGGTATCTCCAATAACTGAGGCGACGTTTTAACATTGCAGGCGTTTGTGGGCATTGGTCTGATGTAAAACATTGTCGATGTATCGATAAAGTACAATGTTGTGTGCCAGCAGACAGACTTGCGACATCTTCGGGTAGTACTTAAAAAGGAACCATTCAGCAACGTATGTAGGGGTATCTCCAATAACTGAGGCGACGTTTTAACATTGCAGGCGTTTGTGGGCATTGGTCTGATGTAAAACATTGTCGATGTATCGATAAACTGCAATGTTGTGTGCCAGCAGAACGATTTTGGACATTTTCGGGTAGTTTTAAAGGAACCATTCAGCAACGTATGTAGGGGTATCTCCAATAACTGAGGCGACGTTTTAACATTGCAGGCGTTTGTGGGCATTGGTCTGATGTAAAACATTGTCGATGTATCGATAAACTGCAATGTTGTGTGCCAGCAGACAGACTTGCGACATCTTCGGGTAGTATTTAAAAAGGAACCATTCAGCAACGTATGTAGGGGTATCTCCAATAACTGAGGCGACGTTTTAACATTGCAGGCGTTTGTTGGCATTGGTCTGATGTAAAACATTGTCGATGTATCGATAAAGTACAATGTTGCGTGCCAGCAGACAGACTTGCGACATCTTCGGGTAGTACTTAAAAAGGAACCATTCAGCAACGTATGTAGGGCTATCTCCAATAACTGAGGCGACGTTTTAACATTGCAAGCGCTTTGTAGGCATTGGTCTGATGTAAAACATTGTCGATGTATCGATAAAGTACAATGTTGTGTGCCAGCAGACAGACTTGCGACATCTTCGGGTAGTATTTAAAAAGGAACCATTCAGCAACGTATGTAGGGGTATCTCCAATAACTGAGGCGACGTTTTAACATTGCAGGCGTTTGTGGGCATTGGTCTGATGTAAAACATTGTCGATGTATCGATAAACTGCAATGTTGTGTGCCAGCAGAACGATTTTGGACATTTTCGGGTAGTTTTAAAGGAACCATTCAGCAACGTATGTAGGGGTATCTCCAATAACTGAGGCGACGTTTTAACATTGCAGGCGTTTGTGGGCATTGGTCTGATGTAAAACATTGTCGATGTATCGATAAAGCACAATGTTGTGTGCCAGCAGACCGATTTTGGACATTTTCGGGTAGTATTAAAGGAATCATTCAGCAACGTATGTAGGGGTATCTCCAATAACTGAGGCGACGTTTTAACATTGCAGGCGTTTGTGGGCATTGGTCTGATGTAAAACATTGTCGATGTATCGATAAAGTACAATGTTGTGTGCCAGCAGACAGACTTGCGACATCTTCGGGTAGTACTTAAAAAGGAACCATTCAGCAACGTATGTAGGGGTATCTCCAATAACTGAGGCGACGTTTTAACATTGCAGGCGTTTGTGGACATTGGTCTGATGTAAAACATTGTCGATGTATCGATAAAGTACAATGTTGTGTGCCAGCAGACAGACTTGCGACATCTTCGGGTAGTATTTAAAAAGGAACCATTCAGCAATGTATGTAGGGGTATCTCCAATAACTGAGGCGACGTTTTAACATTGCAAGCGCTTTGTGGGCATTGGTCTGATGTAAAACATTGTCGATGTATCGATAAACTGCAATGTTGTGTGCCAGCAGAACGATTTTGGACATTTTCGGGTAGTATTTAAAAAGGAACCATTCAGCAATGTATGTAGGGGTATCTCCAATAACTGAGCCGACGTTTTAACATTGCAAGGGCTCTGTAGGCATTGGTCTGATGTAAAACATTGTCGATGTATCGATAAAGTACAATGTTGTGTGCCAGCAGACAGACTTGCGACATCTTCGGGTAGTATTTAAAAAGGAACCATTCAGCAACGTATGTAGGGGTATCTCCAATAACTGAGGCGACGTTTTAACATTGCAGGCGTTTGTGGGCATTGGTCTGATGTAAAACATTGTCGATGTATCGATAAACTGCAATGTTGTGTGCCAGCAGAACGATTTTGGACATTTTCGGGTAGTTTTAAAGGAACCATTCAGCAACGTATGTAGGGGAATCTTCAAAAACTGAGGCGACGTTTTAACATTGCAGGCGTTTGTGGGCATTGGTCTGATGTAAAACATTGTCGATGTATCGATAAAGCACAATGTTGTGTGCCAGCAGACCGATTTTGGACATTTTCGGGTAGTATTAAAGGAATCATTCAGCAACGTATGTAGGGGTATCTCCAATAACTGAGGCGACGTTTTAACATTGCAAGCGCTTTGTGGGCATTGGTCTGATGTAAAACATTGTCGATGTATCGATAAAGTACAATGTTGTGTGCCAGCAGACAGACTTGCGACATCTTCGGGTAGTACTTAAAAAGGAACCATTCAGCAACGTATGTAGGGCTATCTCCAATAACTGAGGCGACGTTTTAACATTGCAAGCGCTTTGTAGGCATTGGTCTGATGTAAAACATTGTCGATGTATCGATAAAGTACAATGTTGTGTGCCAGCAGACAGACTTGCGACATCTTCGGGTAGTATTTAAAAAGGAACCATTCAGCAACGTATGTAGGGGTATCTCCAATAACTGAGGCGACGTTTTAACATTGCAGGCGTTTGTGGACATTGGTCTGATGTAAAACATTGTCGATGTATCGATAAAGTACAATGTTTTGTGCCAGCAGACAGACTTGCGACATCTTCGGGTAGTACTTAAAAAGGAACCATTCAGCAACGTATGTAGGGGTATCTCCAATAACTGAGGCGACGTTTTAACATTGCAGGCGTTTGTGGACATTGGTCTGATGTAAAACATTGTCGATGTATCGATAAAGTACAATGTTGTGTGCCAGCAGACAGACTTGCGACATCTTCGGGTAGTATTTAAAAAGGAACCATTCAGCAACGTATGTAGGACTATCTCCAATAACTGAGGCGACGTTTTAACATTGCAGGCGTTTGTGGGCATTGGTCTGATGTAAAACATTGTCGATGTATCGATAAACTGCAATGTTGTGTGCCAGCAGAACGATTTTGGACATTTTCGGGTAGTATTAAAGGAACCATTCAGCAACGTATGTAGGGCTATCTCCAATAACTGAGCCGACGTTTTAACATTGCAAGGGCTCTGTAGGCATTGGTCTGATGTAAAACATTGTCGATGTATCGATAAAGTACAATGTTGTGTGCCAGCAGACAGACTTGCGACATCTTCGGGTAGTATTTAAAAAGGAACCATTCAGCAACGTATGTAGGGGTATCTCCAATAACTGAGGCGACGTTTTAACATTGCAGGCGTTTGTGGGCATTGGTCTGATGTAAAACATTGTCGATGTATCGATAAACTGCAATGTTGTGTGCCAGCAGAACGATTTTGGACATTTTCGGGTAGTTTTAAAGGAACCATTCAGCAACGTATGTAGGGGTATCTCCAATAACTGAGGCGACGTTTTAACATTGCAGGCGTTTGTGGGCATTGGTCTGATGTAAAACATTGTCGATGTATCGATAAAGTACAATGTTGTGTGCCAGCAGACAGACTTGCGACATCTTCGGGTAGTATTTAAAAAGGAACCATTCAGCAACGTATGTAGGGGTATCTCCAATAACTGAGGCGACGTTTTAACATTGCAGGCGTTTCTGGGCATTGGTCTGATGTAAAACATTGTCGATGTATCGATAAACTGCAATGTTGTGTGCCAGCAGACCGATTTTGGACATTTTCGGGTAGTATTTAAAAAGGAACCATTCAGCAATGTATGTAGGGGTATCTCCAATAACTGAGCCGACGTTTTAACATTGCAAGGGCTTTGTAGGCATTGGTCTGATGTAAAACATTGTCGATGTATCGATAAAGTACAATGTTGTGTGCCAGCAGACAGACTTGCGACATCTTCGGGTAGTATTTAAAAAGGAACCATTCAGCAACGTATGTAGGGGTATCTCCAATAACTCAGGCGACGTTTTAACATTGCAGGCGTTTGTGGGCATTGGTCTGATGTAAAACATTGTCGATGTATCGATAAAGTACAATGTTGTGTGCCAGCAGACAGACTTGCGACATCTTCGGGTAGTACTTAAAAAGGAACCATTCAGCAACGTATGTAGGGGTATCTCCAATAACTGAGGCGACGTTTTAACATTGCAGGCGTTTGTGGGCATTGGTCTGATGTAAAACATTGTCGATGTATCGATAAACTGCAATGTTGTGTGCCAGCAGAACGATTTTGGACATTTTCGGGTAGTTTTAAAGGAACCATTCAGCAACGTATGTAGGGGTATCTCCAATAACTGAGGCGACGTTTTAACATTGCAGGCGTTTGTGGGCATTGGTCTGATGTAAAACATTGTCGATGTATCGATAAACTGCAATGTTGTGTGCCAGCAGACAGACTTGCGACATCTTCGGGTAGTATTTAAAAAGGAACCATTCAGCAACGTATGTAGGGGTATCTCCAATAACTGAGGCGACGTTTTAACATTGCAGGCGTTTGTGGGCATTGGTCTGATGTAAAACATTGTCGATGTATCGATAAAGTACAATGTTGCGTGCCAGCAGACAGACTTGCGACATCTTCGGGTAGTACTTAAAAAGGAACCATTCAGCAACGTATGTAGGGCTATCTCCAATAACTGAGGCGACGTTTTAACATTGCAAGCGCTTTGTAGGCATTGGTCTGATGTAAAACATTGTCGATGTATCGATAAAGTACAATGTTGTGTGCCAGCAGACAGACTTGCGACATCTTCGGGTAGTATTTAAAAAGGAACCATTCAGCAACGTATGTAGGGGTATCTCCAATAACTGAGGCGACGTTTTAACATTGCAGGCGTTTGTGGGCATTGGTCTGATGTAAAACATTGTCGATGTATCGATAAACTGCAATGTTGTGTGCCAGCAGAACGATTTTGGACATTTTCGGGTAGTTTTAAAGGAACCATTCAGCAACGTATGTAGGGGTATCTCCAATAACTGAGGCGACGTTTTAACATTGCAGGCGTTTGTGGGCATTGGTCTGATGTAAAACATTGTCGATGTATCGATAAAGCACAATGTTGTGTGCCAGCAGACCGATTTTGGACATTTTCGGGTAGTATTAAAGGAATCATTCAGCAACGTATGTAGGGGTATCTCCAATAACTGAGGCGACGTTTTAACATTGCAAGCGCTTTGTAGGCATTGGTCTGATGTAAAACATTGTCGATGTATCGATAAAGTACAATGTTGTGTGCCAGCAGACAGACTTGCGACATCTTCGGGTAGTACTTAAAAAGGAACCATTCAGCAACGTATGTAGGGCTATCTCCAATAACTGAGGCGACGTTTTAACATTGCAAGCGCTTTGTAGGCATTGGTCTGATGTAAAACATTGTCGATGTATCGATAAAGTACAATGTTGTGTGCCAGCAGACAGACTTGCGACATCTTCGGGTAGTACTTAAAAAGGAACCATTCAGCAACGTATGTAGGGGTATCTCCAATAACTGAGGCGACGTTTTAACATTGCAGGCGTTTGTGGGCATTGGTCTGATGTAAAACATTGTCGATGTATCGATAAAGTACAATGTTGTGTGCCAGCAGACAGACTTGCGACATCTTCGGGTAGTACTTAAAAAGGAACCATTCAGCAACGTATGTAGGGGTATCTCCAATAACTGAGGCGACGTTTTAACATTGCAGGCGTTTGTGGACATTGGTCTGATGTAAAACATTGTCGATGTATCGATAAAGTACAATGTTGCGTGCCAGCAGACAGACTTGCGACATCTTCGGGCAGTACT
Source organism: Haliotis asinina (assembly GCF_037392515.1). Classification (NCBI taxonomy): domain Eukaryota; kingdom Metazoa; phylum Mollusca; class Gastropoda; order Lepetellida; family Haliotidae; genus Haliotis; species Haliotis asinina. Next base: position 45,607,851 of record NC_090287.1, read on the forward strand.
TAAAAAGGAACCATTCAGCAACGTATGTAGGGCTATCTCCAATAACTGAGGCGACGTTTTAACATTGCAAGCGCTTTGTAGGCATTGGTCTGATGTAAAACATTGTCGATGTATCGATAAAGTACAATGTTGTGTGCCAGCAGACAGACTTGCGACATCTTCGGGTAGTATTTAAAAAGGAACCATTCAGCAACGTATGTAGGGGTATCTCCAATAACTGAGGCGACGTTTTAACATTGCAGGCGTTTGTGGGCATTGGTCTGATGTAAAACATTGTCGATGTATCGATAAACTGCAATGTTGTGTGCCAGCAGAACGATTTTGGACATTTTCGGGTAGTTTTAAAGGAACCATTCAGCAACGTATGTAGGGGTATCTCCAATAACTGAGGCGACGTTTTAACATTGCAGGCGTTTGTGGGCATTGGTCTGATGTAAAACATTGTCGATGTATCGATAAACTGCAATATTGTGTGCCAGCAGACCGATTTTGGACATTTTCGGGTAGTATTAAAGGAATCATTCAGCAACGTATGTAGGGGTATCTCCAATAACTGAGGCGACGTTTTAACATTGCAGGCGTTTGTGGGCATTGGTCTGATGTAAAACATTGTCGATGTATCGATAAAGTACAATGTTGTGTGCCAGCAGACAGACTTGCGACATCTTCGGGTAGTACTTAAAAAGGAACCATTCAGCAACGTATGTAGGGGTATCTCCAATAACTGAGGCGACGTTTTAACATTGCAGGCGTTTGTGGACATTGGTCTGATGTAAAACATTGTCGATGTATCGATAAAGTACAATGTTGTGTGCCAGCAGACAGACTTGCGACATCTTCGGGTAGTATTTAAAAAGGAACCATTCAGCAATGTATGTAGGGGTATCTCCAATAACTGAGGCGACGTTTTAACATTGCAAGCGCTTTGTGGGCATTGGTCTGATGTAAAACATTGTCGATGTATCGATAAACTGCAATGTTGTGTGCCAGCAGACCGATTTTGGACATTTTCGGGTAGTATTTAAAAAGGAACCATTCAGCAATGTATGTAGGGGTATCTCCAATAACTGAGCCGACGTTTTAACATTGCAAGGGCTCTGTAGGCATTGGTCTAATGTAAAACATTGTCGATGTATCGATAAAGTACAATGTTGTGTGCCAGCAGACAGACTTGCGACATCTTCGGGTAGTATTTAAAAAGGAACCATTCAGCAACGTATGTAGGGGTATCTCCAATAACTGAGGCGACGTTTTAACATTGCAGGCGTTTGTGGGCATTGGTCTGATGTAAAACATTGTCGATGTATCGATAAACTGCAATGTTGTGTGCCAGCAGAACGATTTTGGACATTTTCGGGTAGTTTTAAAGGAACCATTCAGCAACGTATGTAGGGGAATCTTCAAAAACTGAGGCGACGTTTTAACATTGCAGGCGTTTGTGGGCATTGGTCTGATGTAAAACATTGTCGATGTATCGATAAAGCACAATGTTGTGTGCCAGCAGACCGATTTTGGACATTTTCGGGTAGTATTAAAGGAATCATTCAGCAACGTATGTAGGGGTATCTCCAATAACTGAGGCGACGTTTTAACATTGCAAGCGCTTTGTGGGCATTGGTCTGATGTAAAACATTGTCGATGTATCGATAAAGTACAATGTTGTGTGCCAGCAGACAGACTTGCGACATCTTCGGGTAGTACTTAAAAAGGAACCATTCAGCAACGTATGTAGGGCTATCTCCAATAACTGAGGCGACGTTTTAACATTGCAAGCGCTTTGTAGGCATTGGTCTGATGTAAAACATTGTCGATGTATCGATAAAGTACAATGTTGTGTGCCAGCAGACAGACTTGCGACATCTTCGGGTAGTACTTAAAAAGGAACCATTCAGCAACGTATGTAGGGGTATCTCCAATAACTGAGGCGACGTTTTAACATTGCAGGCGTTTGTGGGCATTGGTCTGATGTAAAACATTGTCGATGTATCGATAAAGTACAATGTTGTGTGCCAGCAGACAGACTTGCGACATCTTCGGGTAGTACTTAAAAAGGAACCATTCAGCAACGTATGTAGGGGTATCTCCAATAACTGAGGCGACGTTTTAACATTGCAGGCGTTTGTGGACATTGGTCTGATGTAAAACATTGTCGATGTATCGATAAAGTACAATGTTGTGTGCCAGCAGACAGACTTGCGACATCTTCGGGTAGTATTTAAAAAGGAACCATTCAGCAACGTATGTAGGGGTATCTCCAATAACTGAGGCGACGTTTTAACATTGCAGGCGTTTGTGGGCATTGGTCTGATGTAAAACATTGTCGATGTATCGATAAACTGCAATGTTGTGTGCCAGCAGAACGATTTTGGACATTTTCGGGTAGTATTAAAGGAACCATTCAGCAACGTATGTAGGGGTATCTCCAATAACTGAGCCGACGTTTTAACATTGCAAGGGCTCTGTAGGCATTGGTCTGATGTAAAACATTGTCGATGTATCGATAAAGTACAATGTTGTGTGCCAGCAGACAGACTTGCGACATCTTCGGGTAGTATTTAAAAAGGAACCATTCAGCAACGTATGTAGGGGTATCTCCAATAACTGAGGCGACGTTTTAACATTGCAGGCGTTTGTGGGCATTGGTCTGATGTAAAACATTGTCGATGTATCGATAAACTGCAATGTTGTGTGCCAGCAGAACGATTTTGGACATTTTCGGGTAGTTTTAAAGGAACCATTCAGCAACGTATGTAGGGGTATCTCCAATAACTGAGGCGACGTTTTAACATTGCAGGCGTTTGTGGGCATTGGTCTGATGTAAAACATTGTCGATGTATCGATAAAGTACAATGTTGTGTGCCAGCAGACAGACTTGCGACATCTTCGGGTAGTATTTAAAAAGGAACCATTCAGCAACGTATGTAGGGGTATCTCCAATAACTGAGGCGACGTTTTAACATTGCAGGCGTTTCTGGGCATTGGTCTGATGTAAAACATTGTCGATGTATCGATAAACTGCAATGTTGTGTGCCAGCAGACCGATTTTGGACATTTTCGGGTAGTATTTAAAAAGGAACCATTCAGCAATGTATGTAGGGGTATCTCCAATAACTGAGCCGACGTTTTAACATTGCAAGGGCTCTGTAGGCATTGGTCTGATGTAAAACATTGTCGATGTATCGATAAAGTACAATGTTGTGTGCCAGCAGACAGACTTGCGACATCTTCGGGTAGTATTTAAAAAGGAACCATTCAGCAACGTATGTAGGGGTATCTCCAATAACTGAGGCGACGTTTTAACATTGCAGGCGTTTGTGGGCATTGGTCTGATGTAAAACATTGTCGATGTATCGATAAAGTACAATGTTGTGTGCCAGCAGACAGACTTGCGACATCTTCGGGTAGTACTTAAAAAGGAACCATTCAGCAACGTATGTAGGGCTATCTCCAATAACTGAGGCGACGTTTTAACATTGCAGGCGTTTGTGGGCATTGGTCTGATGTAAAACATTGTCGATGTATCGATAAAGTACAATGTTGTGTGCCAGCAGACAGACTTGCGACATCTTCGGGTAGTATTTAAAAAGGAACCATTCAGCAACGTATGTAGGGGTATCTCCAATAACTGAGGCGACGTTTTAACATTGCAGGCGTTTGTGGGCATTGGTCTGATGTAAAACATTGTCGATGTATCGATAAACTGCAATGTTGTGTGCCAGCAGAACGATTTTGGACATTTTCGGGTAGTTTTAAAGGAACCATTCAGCAACGTATGTAGGGGTATCTCCAATAACTGAGGCGACGTTTTAACATTGGAGGCGTTTGTGGGCATTGGTCTGATGTAAAACATTGTCGATGTATCGATAAAGCACAATGTTGTGTGCCAGCAGACCGATTTTGGACATTTTCGGGTAGTATTAAAGGAATCATTCAGCAACGTATGTAGGGGTATCTCCAATAACTGAGGCGACGTTTTAACATTGCAAGCGCTTTGTAGGCATTGGTCTGATGTAAAACATTGTCGATGTATCGATAAAGTACAATGTTGTGTGCCAGCAGACAGACTTGCGACATCTTCGGGTAGTACTTAAAAAGGAACCATTCAGCAACGTATGTAGGGCTATCTCCAATAACTGAGGCGACGTTTTAACATTGCAAGCGCTTTGTAGGCATTGGTCTGATGTAAAACATTGTCGATGTATCGATAAAGTACAATGTTGTGTGCCAGCAGACAGACTTGCGACATCTTCGGGTAGTACTTAAAAAGGAACCATTCAGCAACGTATGTAGGGGTATCTCCAATAACTGAGGCGACGTTTTAACATTGCAGGCGTTTGTGGGCATTGGTCTGATGTAAAACATTGTCGATGTATCGATAAAGTACAATGTTGTGTGCCAGCAGACAGACTTGCGACATCTTCGGGTAGTACTTAAAAAGGAACCATTCAGCAACGTATGTAGGGGTATCTCCAATAACTGAGGCGACGTTTTAACATTGCAGGCGTTTGTGGACATTGGTCTGATGTAAAACATTGTCGATGTATCGATAAAGTACAATGTTGCGTGCCAGCAGACAGACTTGCGACATCTTCGGGCAGTACTTAAAAAGGAACCATTCAGCAACGTATGTAGGGCTATCTCCAATAACTGAGGCGACGTTTTAACATTGCAAGCGCTTTGTAGGCATTGGTCTGATGTAAAACATTGTCGATGTATCGATAAAGTACAATGTTGTGTGCCAGCAGACAGACTTGCGACATCTTCGGGTAGTATTTAAAAAGGAACCATTCAGCAACGTATGTAGGGGTATCTCCAATAACTGAGGCGACGTTTTAACATTGCAGGCGTTTGTGGGCATTGGTCTGATGTAAAACATTGTCGATGTATCGATAAACTGCAATGTTGTGTGCCAGCAGAACGATTTTGGACATTTTCGGGTAGTTTTAAAGGAACCATTCAGCAACGTATGTAGGGGTATCTCCAATAACTGAGGCGACGTTTTAACATTGCAGGCGTTTGTGGGCATTGGTCTGATGTAAAACATTGTCGATGTATCGATAAAGCACAATGTTGTGTGCCAGCAGACCGATTTTGGACATTTTCGGGTAGTATTAAAGGAATCATTCAGCAACGTATGTAGGGGTATCTCCAATAACTGAGGCGACGTTTTAACATTGCAGGCGTTTGTGGGCATTGGTCTGATGTAAAACATTGTCGATGTATCGATAAAGTACAATGTTGTGTGCCAGCAGACAGACTTGCGACATCTTCGGGTAGTACTTAAAAAGGAACCATTCAGCAACGTATGTAGGGGTATCTCCAATAACTGAGGCGACGTTTTAACATTGCAGGCGTTTGTGGACATTGGTCTGATGTAAAACATTGTCGATGTATCGATAAAGTACAATGTTGTGTGCCAGCAGACAGACTTGCGACATCTTCGGGTAGTATTTAAAAAGGAACCATTCAGCAATGTATGTAGGGGTATCTCCAATAACTGAGGCGACGTTTTAACATTGCAAGCGCTTTGTGGGCATTGGTCTGATGTAAAACATTGTCGATGTATCGATAAACTGCAATGTTGTGTGCCAGCAGACCGATTTTGGACATTTTCGGGTAGTATTTAAAAAGGAACCATTCAGCAATGTATGTAGGGGTATCTCCAATAACTGAGCCGACGTTTTAACATTGCAAGGGCTCTGTAGGCATTGGTCTAATGTAAAACATTGTCGATGTATCGATAAAGTACAATGTTGTGTGCCAGCAGACAGACTTGCGACATCTTCGGGTAGTATTTAAAAAGGAACCATTCAGCAACGTATGTAGGGGTATCTCCAATAACTGAGGCGACGTTTTAACATTGCAGGCGTTTGTGGGCATTGGTCTGATGTAAAACATTGTCGATGTATCGATAAACTGCAATGTTGTGTGCCAGCAGAACGATTTTGGACATTTTCGGGTAGTTTTAAAGGAACCATTCAGCAACGTATGTAGGGGAATCTTCAAAAACTGAGGCGACGTTTTAACATTGCAGGCGTTTGTGGGCATTGGTCTGATGTAAAACATTGTCGATGTATCGATAAAGCACAATGTTGTGTGCCAGCAGACCGATTTTGGACATTTTCGGGTAGTATTAAAGGAATCATTCAGCAACGTATGTAGGGGTATCTCCAATAACTGAGGCGACGTTTTAACATTGCAAGCGCTTTGTGGGCATTGGTCTGATGTAAAACATTGTCGATGTATCGATAAAGTACAATGTTGTGTGCCAGCAGACAGACTTGCGACATCTTCGGGTAGTACTTAAAAAGGAACCATTCAGCAACGTATGTAGGGCTATCTCCAATAACTGAGGCGACGTTTTAACATTGCAAGCGCTTTGTAGGCATTGGTCTGATGTAAAACATTGTCGATGTATCGATAAAGTACAATGTTGTGTGCCAGCAGACAGACTTGCGACATCTTCGGGTAGTACTTAAAAAGGAACCATTCAGCAACGTATGTAGGGGTATCTCCAATAACTGAGGCGACGTTTTAACATTGCAGGCGTTTGTGGGCATTGGTCTGATGTAAAACATTGTCGATGTATCGATAAAGTACAATGTTGTGTGCCAGCAGACAGACTTGCGACATCTTCGGGTAGTACTTAAAAAGGAACCATTCAGCAACGTATGTAGGGGTATCTCCAATAACTGAGGCGACGTTTTAACATTGCAGGCGTTTGTGGACATTGGTCTGATGTAAAACATTGTCGATGTATCGATAAAGTACAATGTTGTGTGCCAGCAGACAGACTTGCGACATCTTCGGGTAGTATTTAAAAAGGAACCATTCAGCAACGTATGTAGGGGTATCTCCAATAACTGAGGCGACGTTTTAACATTGCAGGCGTTTGTGGGCATTGGTCTGATGTAAAACATTGTCGATGTATCGATAAACTGCAATGTTGTGTGCCAGCAGAACGATTTTGGACATTTTCGGGTAGTATTAAAGGAACCATTCAGCAACGTATGTAGGGGTATCTCCAATAACTGAGCCGACGTTTTAACATTGCAAGGGCTCTGTAGGCATTGGTCTGATGTAAAACATTGTCGATGTATCGATAAAGTACAATGTTGTGTGCCAGCAGACAGACTTGCGACATCTTCGGGTAGTATTTAAAAAGGAACCATTCAGCAACGTATGTAGGGGTATCTCCAATAACTGAGGCGACGTTTTAACATTGCAGGCGTTTGTGGGCATTGGTCTGATGTAAAACATTGTCGATGTATCGATAAACTGCAATGTTGTGTGCCAGCAGAACGATTTTGGACATTTTCGGGTAGTTTTAAAGGAACCATTCAGCAACGTATGTAGGGGTATCTCCAATAACTGAGGCGACGTTTTAACATTGCAGGCGTTTGTGGGCATTGGTCTGATGTAAAACATTGTCGATGTATCGATAAAGTACAATGTTGTGTGCCAGCAGACAGACTTGCGACATCTTCGGGTAGTATTTAAAAAGGAACCATTCAGCAACGTATGTAGGGGTATCTCCAATAACTGAGGCGACGTTTTAACATTGCAGGCGTTTCTGGGCATTGGTCTGATGTAAAACATTGTCGATGTATCGATAAACTGCAATGTTGTGTGCCAGCAGACCGATTTTGGACATTTTCGGGTAGTATTTAAAAAGGAACCATTCAGCAATGTATGTAGGGGTATCTCCAATAACTGAGCCGACGTTTTAACATTGCAAGGGCTCTGTAGGCATTGGTCTGATGTAAAACATTGTCGATGTATCGATAAAGTACAATGTTGTGTGCCAGCAGACAGACTTGCGACATCTTCGGGTAGTATTTAAAAAGGAACCATTCAGCAACGTATGTAGGGGTATCTCCAATAACTGAGGCGACGTTTTAACATTGCAGGCGTTTGTGGGCATTGGTCTGATGTAAAACATTGTCGATGTATCGATAAAGTACAATGTTGTGTGCCAGCAGACAGACTTGCGACATCTTCGGGTAGTACTTAAAAAGGAACCATTCAGCAACGTATGTAGGGCTATCTCCAATAACTGAGGCGACGTTTTAACATTGCAGGCGTTTGTGGGCATTGGTCTGATGTAAAACATTGTCGATGTATCGATAAAGTACAATGTTGTGTGCCAGCAGACAGACTTGCGACATCTTCGGGTAGTATTTAAAAAGGAACCATTCAGCAACGTATGTAGGGGTATCTCCAATAACTGAGGCGACGTTTTAACATTGCAGGCGTTTGTGGGCATTGGTCTGATGTAAAACATTGTCGATGTATCGATAAAGTACAATGTTGTGTGCCAGCAGACAGACTTGCGACATCTTCGGGTAGTACTTAAAAAGGAACCATTCAGCAACGTATGTAGGGCTGTCTCCAATAACTGAGGCGACGTTTTAACATTGCAAGCGCTTTGTAGGCATTGGTCTGATGTAAAACATTGTCGATGTATCGATAAACTGCAATGTTGTGTGCCAGCAGAACGATTTTGGACATTTTCGGGTAGTATTAAAGGAACCATTCAGCAACGTATGTAGGGGTATCTCCAATAACTGAGGCGACGTTTTAACATTGCAAGCGCTTTGTAGGCATTGGTCTGATGTAAAACATTGTCGATGTATCGATAAAGTACAATGTTGTGTGCCAGCAGACAGACTTGCGACATCTTCGGGTAGTATTTAAAAAGGAACCATTCAGCAACGTATGTAGGGGTATCTCCAATAACTGAGGCGACGTTTTAACATTGCAGGCGTTTGTGGGCATTGGTCTGATGTAAAACATTGTCGATGTATCGATAAAGTACAATGTTGTGTGCCAGCAGACAGACTTGCGACATCTTCGGGTAGTACTTAAAAAGGAACCATTCAGCAACGTATGTAGGGGTATCTCCAATAACTGAGGCGACGTTTTAACATTGCAGGCGTTTGTGGGCATTGGTCTGATGTAAAACATTGTCGATGTATCGATAAACTGCAATGTTGTGTGCCAGCAGACAGACTTGCGACATCTTCGGGTAGTATTTAAAAAGGAACCATTCAGCAACGTATGTAGGGGTATCTCCAATAACTGAGGCGACGTTTTAACATTGCAGGCGTTTGTGGGCATTGGTCTGATGTAAAACATTGTCGATGTATCGATAAACTGCAATGTTGTGTGCCAGCAGAACGATTTTGGACATTTTCGGGTAGTTTTAAAGGAACCATTCAGCAACCTATGTAGGGGTATCTCCAATAACTGAGGCGACGTTTTAACATTGCAGGCGTTTGTGGGCATTGGTCTGATGTAAAACATTGTCGATGTATCGATAAAGCACAATGTTGTGTGCCAGCAGACCGATTTTGGACATTTTCGGGTAGTATTAAAGGAATCATTCAGCAACGTATGTAGGGGTATCTCCAATAACTGAGGCGACGTTTTAACATTGCAAGCGCTTTGTGGGCATTGGTCTGATGTAAAACATTGTCGATGTATCGATAAAGTACAATGTTGTGTGCCAGCAGACAGACTTGCGACATCTTCGGGTAGTACTTAAAAAGGAACCATTCAGCAACGTATGTAGGACTATCTCCAATAACTGAGGCGACGTTTTAACATTGCAAGCGCTTTGTAGGCATTGGTCTGATGTAAAACATTGTCGATGTATCGATAAAGTACAATGTTGTGTGCCAGCAGACAGACTTGCGACATCTTCGGGTAGTACTTAAAAAGGAACCATTCAGCAACGTATGTAGGGGTATCTCCAATAACTGAGGCGACGTTTTAACATTGCAGGCGTTTGTGGGCATTGGTCTGATGTAAAACATTGTCGATGTATCGATAAAGTACAATGTTGTGTGCCAGCAGACAGACTTGCGACATCTTCGGGTAGTATTTAAAAAGGAACCATTCAGCAACGTATGTAGGGGTATCTCCAATAACTGAGGCGACGTTTTAACATTGCAGGCGTTTGTTGGCATTGGTCTGATGTAAAACATTGTCGATGTATCGATAAACTGCAATGTTGTGTGCCAGCAGAACGATTTTGGACATTTTCGGGTAGTATTAAAGGAACCATTCAGCAACGTATGTAGGGGTATCTCCAATAACTGAGCCGACGTTTTAACATTGCAAGCGCTTTGTAGGCATTGGTCTGATGTAAAACATTGTCGATGTATCGATAAAGTACAATGTTGTGTGCCAGCAGACAGACTTGCGACATCTTCGGGTAGTATTTAAAAAGGAACCATTCAGCAACGTATGTAGGGCTATCTCCAATAACTGAGGCGACGTTTTAACATTGCAGGCGTTTGTGGGCATTGGTCTGATGTAAAACATTGTCGATGTATCGATAAACTGCAATGTTGTGTGCCAGCAGACAGACTTGCGACATCTTCGGGTAGTATTTAAAAAGGAACCATTCAGCAACGTATGTAGGGGTATCTCCAATAACTGAGGCGACGTTTTAACATTGCAGGCGTTTGTAAGCATTGGTCTGATGTAAAACATTGTCGATGTATCGATAAAGTACAATGTTGTGTGCCAGCAGACAGACTTGCGACATCTTCGGGTAGTATTTAAAAAGGAACCATTCAGCAACGTATGTAGGGGTATCTCCAATAACTGAGGCGACGTTTTAACATTGCAGGCGTTTGTTGGCATTGGTCTGATGTAAAACATTGTCGATGTATCGATAAACTGCAATGTTGTGTGCCAGCAGAACGATTTTGGACATTTTCGGGTAGTATTAAAGGAACCATTCAGCAACGTATGTAGGGGTATCTCCAATAACTGAGCCGACGTTTTAACATTGCAAGCGCTTTGTAGGCATTGGTCTGATGTAAAACATTGTCGATGTATCGATAAAGTACAATGTTGTGTGCCAGCAGACAGACTTGCGACATCTTCGGGTAGTATTTAAAAAGGAACCATTCAGCAACGTATGTAGGGCTATCTCCAATAACTGAGGCGACGTTTTAACATTGCAGGCGTTTGTGGGCATTGGTCTGATGTAAAACATTGTCGATGTATCGATAAACTGCAATGTTGTGTGCCAGCAGACAGACTTGCGACATCTTCGGGTAGTATTTAAAAAGGAACCATTCAGCAACGTATGTAGGGGTATCTCCAATAACTGAGGCGACGTTTTAACATTGCAGGCGTTTGTAAGCATTGGTCTGATGTAAAACATTGTCGATGTATCGATAAAGTACAATGTTGTGTGCCAGCAGACAGACTTGCGACATCTTCGGGTAGTATTTAAAAAGGAACCATTCAGCAACGTATGTAGGGGTATCTCCAATAACTGAGGCGACGTTTTAACATTGCAAGCGCTTTGTAGGCATTGGTCTGATGTAAAACATTGTCGATGTATCGATAAACTGCAATGTTGTGTGCCAGCAGAACGATTTTGGACATTTTCGGGTAGTATTAAAGGAACCATTCAGCAACGTATGTAGGGGTATCTCCAATAACTGAGGCGACGTTTTAACATTGCAAGCGCTTTGTAGGCATTGGTCTGATGTAAAACATTGTCGATGTATCGATAAAGTACAATGTTGTGTGCCAGCAGACAGACTTGCGACATCTTCGGGTAGTATTTAAAAAGGAACCATTCAGCAACGTATGTAGGGGTATCTCCAATAACTGAGGCGACGTTTTAACATTGCAGGCGTTTGTGGGCATTGGTCTGATGTAAAACATTGTCGATGTATCGATAAAGTACAATGTTGTGTGCCAGCAGACAGACTTGCGACATCTTCGGGTAGTACTTAAAAAGGAACCATTCAGCAACGTATGTAGGGGTATCTCCATTAACTGAGGCGACGTTTTAACATTGCAGGCGTTTGTGGGCATTGGTCTGATGTAAAACATTGTCGATGTATCGATAAACTGCAATGTTGTGTGCCAGCAGACAGACTTGCGACATCTTCGGGTAGTATTTAAAAAGGAACCATTCAGCAACGTATGTAGGGGTATCTCCAATAACTGAGGCGACGTTTTAACATTGCAGGCGTTTGTGGGCATTGGTCTGATGTAAAACATTGTCGATGTATCGATAAACTGCAATGTTGTGTGCCAGCAGAACGATTTTGGACATTTTCGGGTAGTTTTAAAGGAACCATTCAGCAACGTATGTAGGGGTATCTCCAATAACTGAGGCGACGCTTTAACATTGCAGGCGTTTGTGGGCATTGGTCTGATGTAAAACATTGTCGATGTATCGATAAAGCACAATGTTGTGTGCCAGCAGACCGATTTTGGACATTTTCGGGTAGTATTAAAGGAATCATTCAGCAACGTATGTAGGGGTATCTCCAATAACTGAGGCGACGTTTTAACATTGCAAGCGCTTTGTGGGCATTGGTCTGATGTAAAACATTGTCGATGTATCGATAAAGTACAATGTTGTGTGCCAGCAGACAGACTTGCGACATCTTCGGGTAGTACTTAAAAAGGAACCATTCAGCAACGTATTTAGGACTATCTCCAATAACTGAGGCGACGTTTTAACATTGCAAGCGCTTTGTAGGCATTGGTCTGATGTAAAACATTGTCGATGTATCGATAAAGTACAATGTTGTGTGCCAGCAGACAGACTTGCGACATCTTCGGGTAGTACTTAAAAAGGAACCATTCAGCAACGTATGTAGGGGTATCTCCAATAACTGAGGCGACGTTTTAACATTGCAGGCGTTTGTGGGCATTGGTCTGATGTAAAACATTGTCGATGTATCGATAAAGTACAATGTTGTGTGCCAGCAGACAGACTTGCGACATCTTCGGGTAGTATTTAAAAAGGAACCATTCAGCAACGTATGTAGGGGTATCTCCAATAACTGAGGCGACGTTTTAACATTGCAGGCGTTTGTGGGCATTGGTCTGATGTAAAACATTGTCGATGTATCGATAAACTGCAATGTTGTGTGCCAGCAGAACGATTTTGGACATTTTCGGGTAGTATTAAAGGAACCATTCAGCAACGTATGTAGGGGTATCTCCAATAACTGAGCCGACGTTTTAACATTGCAAGCGCTTTGTAGGCATTGGTCTGATGTAAAACATTGTCGATGTATCGATAAAGTACAATGTTGTGTGCCAGCAGACAGACTTGCGACATCTTCGGGTAGTATTTAAAAAGGAACCATTCAGCAACGTATGTAGGGGTATCTCCAATAACTGAGGCGACGTTTTAACATTGCAGGCGTTTGTGGGCATTGGTCTGATGTAAAACATTGTCGATGTATCGATAAAGTACAATGTTGTGTGCCAGCAGACAGACTTGCGACATCTTCGGGTAGTACTTAAAAAGGAACCATTCAGCAACGTATGTAGGGGTATCTCCAATAACTGAGGCGACGTTTTAACATTGCAGGCGTTTGTGGGCATTGGTCTGATGTAAAACATTGTCGATGTATCGATAAAGTACAATGTTGTGTGCCAGCAGACAGACTTGCGACATCTTCGGGTAGTACTTAAAAAGGAACCATTCAGCAACGTATGTAGGGGTATCTCCAATAACTGAGGCGACGTTTTAACATTGCAGGCGTTTGTGGACATTGGTCTGATGTAAAACATTGTCGATGTATCGATAAAGTACAATGTTGTGTGCCAGCAGACAGACTTGCGACATCTTCGGGTAGTATTTAAAAAGGAACCATTCAGCAACGTATGTAGGGGTATCTCCAATAACTGAGGCGACGTTTTAACATTGCAGGCGTTTGTGGGCATTGGTCTGATGTAAAACATTGTCGATGTATCGATAAACTGCAATGTTGTGTGCCAGCAGAACGATTTTGGACATTTTCGGGTAGTATTAAAGGAACCATTCAGCAACGTATGTAGGGCTATCTCCAATAACTGAGCCGACGTTTTAACATTGCAAGGGCTCTGTAGGCATTGGTCTGATGTAAAACATTGTCGATGTATCGATAAAGTACAATGTTGTGTGCCAGCAGACAGACTTGCGACATCTTCGGGTAGTATTTAAAAAGGAACCATTCAGCAACGTATGTAGGGGTATCTCCAATAACTGAGGCGACGTTTTAACATTGCAGGCGTTTGTGGGCATTGGTCTGATGTAAAACATTGTCGATGTATCGATAAACTGCAATGTTGTGTGCCAGCAGAACGATTTTGGACATTTTCGGGTAGTTTTAAAGGAACCATTCAGCAACGTATGTAGGGGTATCTCCAATAACTGAGGCGACGTTTTAACATTGCAGGCGTTTGTGGGCATTGGTCTGATGTAAAACATTGTCGATGTATCGATAAAGTACAATGTTGTGTGCCAGCAGACAGACTTGCGACATCTTCGGGTAGTATTTAAAAAGGAACCATTCAGCAACGTATGTAGGGGTATCTCCAATAACTGAGGCGACGTTTTAACATTGCAGGCGTTTCTGGGCATTGGTCTGATGTAAAACATTGTCGATGTATCGATAAACTGCAATGTTGTGTGCCAGCAGACCGATTTTGGACATTTTCGGGTAGTATTTAAAAAGGAACCATTCAGCAATGTATGTAGGGGTATCTCCAATAACTGAGCCGACGTTTTAACATTGCAAGGGCTCTGTAGGCATTGGTCTGATGTAAAACATTGTCGATGTATCGATAAAGTACAATGTTGTGTGCCAGCAGACAGACTTGCGACATCTTCGGGTAGTATTTAAAAAGGAACCATTCAGCAACGTATGTAGGGGTATCTCCAATAACTGAGGCGACGTTTTAACATTGCAGGCGTTTGTGGGCATTGGTCTGATGTAAAACATTGTCGATGTATCGATAAAGTACAATGTTGTGTGCCAGCAGACAGACTTGCGACATCTTCGGGTAGTACTTAAAAAGGAACCATTCAGCAACGTATGTAGGGCTATCTCCAATAACTGAGGCGACGTTTTAACATTGCAGGCGTTTGTGGGCATTGGTCTGATGTAAAACATTGTCGATGTATCGATAAAGTACAATGTTGTGTGCCAGCAGACAGACTTGCGACATCTTCGGGTAGTATTTAAAAAGGAACCATTCAGCAACGTATGTAGGGGTATCTCCAATAACTGAGGCGACGTTTTAACATTGCAGGCGTTTGTGGGCATTGGTCTGATGTCAAACATTGTCGATGTATCGATAAAGTACAATGTTGTGTGCCAGCAGACAGACTTGCGACATCTTCGGGTAGTACTTAAAAAGGAACCATTCAGCAACGTATGTAGGGCTATCTCCAATAACTGAGGCGACGTTTTAACATTGCAAGCGCTTTGTAGGCATTGGTCTGATGTAAAACATTGTCGATGTATCGATAAACTGCAATGTTGTGTGCCAGCAGAACGATTTTGGACATTTTCGGGTAGTATTAAAGGAACCATTCAGCAACGTATGTAGGGGTATCTCCAATAACTGAGGCGACGTTTTACCATTGCAAGCGCTTTGTAGGCATTGGTCTGATGTAAAACATTGTCGATGTATCGATAAAGTACAATGTTGTGTGCCAGCAGACAGACTTGCGACATCTTCGGGTAGTATTTAAAAAGGAACCATTCAGCAACGTATGTAGGGGTATCTCCAATAACTGAGGCGACGTTTTAACATTGCAGGCGTTTGTGGGCATTGGTCTGATGTAAAACATTGTCGATGTATCGATAAAGTACAATGTTGTGTGCCAGCAGACAGACTTGCGACATCTTCGGGTAGTACTTAAAAAGGAACCATTCAGCAACGTATGTAGGGGTATCTCCAATAACTGAGGCGACGTTTTAACATTGCAGGCGTTTGTTGGCATTGGTCTGATGTAAAACATTGTCGATGTATCGATAAACTGCAATGTTGTGTGCCAGCAGAACGATTTTGGACATTTTCGGGTAGTATTAAAGGAACCATTCAGCAACGTATGTAGGGGTATCTCCAATAACTGAGGCGACGTTTTAACATTGCAAGCGCTTTGTAGGCATTGGTCTGATGTAAAACATTGTCGATGTATCGATAAAGTACAATGTTGTGTGCCAGCAGACAGACTTGCGACATCTTCGGGTAGTATTTAAAAAGGAACCATTCAGCAACGTATGTAGGGGTATCTCCAATAACTGAGGCGACGTTTTAACATTGCAGGCGTTTGTGGGCATTGGTCTGATGTAAAACATTGTCGATGTATCGATAAACTGCAATGTTGTGTGCCAGCAGACAGACTTGCGACATCTTCGGGTAGTATTTAAAAAGGAACCATTCAGCAACGTATGTAGGGGTATCTCCAATAACTGAGGCGACGTTTTAACATTGCAAGCGCTTTGTAGGCATTGGTCTGATGTAAAACATTGTCGATGTATCGATAAACTGCAATGTTGTGTGCCAGCAGAACGATTTTGGACATTTTCGGGTAGTATTAAAGGAACCATTCAGCAACGTATGTAGGGGTATCTCCAATAACTGAGGCGACGTTTTAACATTGCAAGCGCTTTGTAGGCATTGGTCTGATGTAAAACATTGTCGATGTATCGATAAAGTACAATGTTGTGTGCCAGCAGACAGACTTGCGACATCTTCGGGTAGTATTTAAAAAGGAACCATTCAGCAACGTATGTAGGGGTATCTCCAATAACTGAGGCGACGTTTTAACATTGCAGGCGTTTGTGGGCATTGGTCTGATGTAAAACATTGTCGATGTATCGATAAAGTACAATGTTGTGTGCCAGCAGACAGACTTGCGACATCTTCGGGTAGTACTTAAAAAGGAACCATTCAGCAACGTATGTAGGGGTATCTCCAATAACTGAGGCGACGTTTTAACATTGCAGGCGTTTGTGGGCATTGGTCTGATGTAAAACATTGTCGATGTATCGATAAACTGCAATGTTGTGTGCCAGCAGACAGACTTGCGACATCTTCGGGTAGTATTTAAAAAGGAACCATTCAGCAACGTATGTAGGGGTATCTCCAATAACTGAGGCGACGTTTTAACATTGCAGGCGTTTGTGGGCATTGGTCTGATGTAAAACATTGTCGATGTATCGATAAACTGCAATGTTGTGTGCCAGCAGAACGATTTTGGACATTTTCGGGTAGTTTTAAAGGAACCATTCAGCAACGTATGTAGGGGTATCTCCAATAACTGAGGCGACGCTTTAACATTGCAGGCGTTTGTGGGCATTGGTCTGATGTAAAACATTGTCGATGTATCGATAAAGCACAATGTTGTGTGCCAGCAGACCGATTTTGGACATTTTCGGGTAGTATTAAAGGAATCATTCAGCAACGTATGTAGGGGTATCTCCAATAACTGAGGCGACGTTTTAACATTGCAAGCGCTTTGTGGGCATTGGTCTGATGTAAAACATTGTCGATGTATCGATAAAGTACAATGTTGTGTGCCAGCAGACAGACTTGCGACATCTTCGGGTAGTACTTAAAAAGGAACCATTCAGCAACGTATGTAGGACTATCTCCAATAACTGAGGCGACGTTTTAACATTGCAAGCGCTTTGTAGGCATTGGTCTGATGTAAAACATTGTCGATGTATCGATAAAGTACAATGTTGTGTGCCAGCAGACAGACTTGCGACATCTTCGGGTAGTATTTAAAAAGGAACCATTCAGCAACGTATGTAGGGGTATCTCCAATAACTGAGGCGACGTTTTAACATTGCAGGCGTTTGTGGGCATTGGTCTGATGTAAAACATTGTCGATGTATCGATAAACTGCAATGTTGTGTGCCAGCAGACAGACTTGCGACATCTTCGGGTAGTATTTAAAAAGGAACCATTCAGCAACGTATGTAGGGGTATCTCCAATAACTGAGGCGACGTTTTAACATTGCAGGCGTTTGTGGGCATTGGTCTGATGTAAAACATTGTCGATGTATCGATAAAGTACAATGTTGTGTGCCAGCAGACAGACTTGCGACATCTTCGGGTAGTATTTAAAAAGGAACCATTCAGCAACGTATGTAGGGGTATCTCCAATAACTGAGGCGACGTTTTAACATTGCAGGCGTTTGTGGGCATTGGTCTGATGTAAAACATTGTCGATGTATCGATAAACTGCAATGTTGTGTGCCAGCAGACAGACTTGCGACATCTTCGGGTAGTATTTAAAAAGGAACCATTCAGGAACGTATGTAGGGGTATCTCCAATAACTGAGGCGACGTTTTAACATTGCAGGCGTTTGTGGGCATTGGTCTGATGTAAAACATTGTCGATGTATCGATAAAGTACAATGTTGTGTGCCAGCAGACAGACTTGCGACATCTTCGGGTAGTATTTAAAAAGGAACCATTCAGCAACGTATGTAGGGGTATCTCCAATAACTGAGGCGACGTTTTAACATTGCAGGCGTTTGTGGGCATTGGTCTGATGTAAAACATTGTCGATGTATCGATAAACTGCAATGTTGTGTGCCAGCAGACAGACTTGCGACATCTTCGGGTAGTATTTAAAAAGGAACCATTCAGCAACGTATGTAGGGGTATCTCCAATAACTGAGGCGACGTTTTAACATTGCAGGCGTTTGTGGGCATTGGTCTGATGTAAAACATTGTCGATGTATCGATAAAGTACAATGTTGTGTGCCAGCAGACAGACTTGCGACATCTTCGGGTAGTATTTAAAAAGGAACCATTCAGCAACGTATGTAGGGGTATCTCCAATAACTGAGGCGACGTTTTAACATTGCAGGCGTTTGTGGACATTGGTCTGATGTAAAACATTGTCGATGTATCGATAAACTGCAATGTTGTGTGCCAGCAGACAGACTTGCGACATCTTCGGGTAGTATTTAAAAAGGAACCATTCAGCAACGTATGTAGGGGTATCTCCAATAACTGTGGCGACGTTTTAACATTGCAGGCGTTTGTGGGCATTGGTCTGATGTAAAACATTGTCGATGTATCGATAAAGTACAATGTTGTGTGCCAGCAGACAGACTTGCGACATCTTCGGGTAGTACTTAAAAAGGAACCATTCAGCAACGTATGTAGGGGTATCTCCAATAACTGAGGCGACGTTTTAACATTGCAGGCGTTTGTGGACATTGGTCTGATGTAAAACATTGTCGATGTATCGATAAAGTACAATGTTGTGTGCCAGCAGACAGACTTGCGACATCTTCGGGTAGTATTTAAAAAGGAACCATTCAGCAACGTATGTAGGGGTATCTCCAATAACTGAGGCGACGTTTTAACATTGCAGGCGTTTCTGGGCATTGGTCTGATGTAAAACATTGTCGATGTATCGATAAACTGCAATGTTGTGTGCCAGCAGACCGATTTTGGACATTTTCGGGTAGTATTTAAAAAGGAACCATTCAGCAATGTATGTAGGGGTATCTCCAATAACTGAGCCGACGTTTTAACATTGCAAGGGCTCTGTAGGCATTGGTCTGATGTAAAACATTGTCGATGTATCGATAAAGTACAATGTTGTGTGCCAGCAGACAGACTTGCGACATCTTCGGGTAGTATTTAAAAAGGAACCATTCAGCAACGTATGTAGGGGTATCTCCAATAACTGAGGCGACGTTTTAACATTGCAGGCGTTTGTGGGCATTGGTCTGATGTAAAACATTGTCGATGTATCGATAAAGTACAATGTTGTGTGCCAGCAGACAGACTTGCGACATCTTCGGGTAGTACTTAAAAAGGAACCATTCAGCAACGTATGTAGGGCTATCTCCAATAACTGAGGCGACGTTTTAACATTGCAGGCGTTTGTGGGCATTGGTCTGATGTAAAACATTGTCGATGTATCGATAAAGTACAATGTTGTGTGCCAGCAGACAGACTTGCGACATCTTCGGGTAGTATTTAAAAAGGAACCATTCAGCAACGTATGTAGGGGTATCTCCAATAACTGAGGCGACGTTTTAACATTGCAGGCGTTTGTGGGCATTGGTCTGATGTAAAACATTGTCGATGTATCGATAAAGTACAATGTTGTGTGCCAGCAGACAGACTTGCGACATCTTCGGGTAGTACTTAAAAAGGAACCATTCAGCAACGTATGTAGGGCTATCTCCAATAACTGAGGCGACGTTTTAACATTGCAAGCGCTTTGTAGGCATTGGTCTGATGTAAAACATTGTCGATGTATCGATAAACTGCAATGTTGTGTGCCAGCAGAACGATTTTGGACATTTTCGGGTAGTATTAAAGGAACCATTCAGCAACGTATGTAGGGGTATCTCCAATAACTGAGGCGACGTTTTAACATTGCAAGCGCTTTGTGGGCATTGGTCTGATGTAAAACATTGTCGATGTATCGATAAAGTACAATGTTGTGTGCCAGCAGACAGACTTGCGACATCTTCGGGTAGTATTTAAAAAGGAACCATTCAGCAACGTATGTAGGGGTATCTCCAATAACTGAGGCGACGTTTTAACATTGCAGGCGTTTGTGGGCATTGGTCTGATGTAAAACATTGTCGATGTATCGATAAAGTACAATGTTGTGTGCCAGCAGACAGACTTGCGACATCTTCGGGTAGTACTTAAAAAGGAACCATTCAGCAACGTATGTAGGGGTATCTCCAATAACTGAGGCGACGTTTTAACATTGCAGGCGTTTGTGGGCATTGGTCTGATGTAAAACATTGTCGATGTATCGATAAACTGCAATGTTGTGTGCCAGCAGACAGACTTGCGACATCTTCGGGTAGTATTTAAAAAGGAACCATTCAGCAACGTATGTAGGGGTATCTCCAATAACTGAGGCGACGTTTTAACATTGCAGGCGTTTGTGGGCATTGGTCTGATGTAAAACATTGTCGATGTATCGATAAACTGCAATGTTGTGTGCCAGCAGAACGATTTTGGACATTTTCGGGTAGTTTTAAAGGAACCATTCAGCAACGTATGTAGGGCTATCTCCAATAACTGAGGCGACGTTTTAACATTGCAGGCGTTTGTGGGCATTGGTCTGATGTAAAACATTGTCGATGTATCGATAAAGCACAATGTTGTGTGCCAGCAGACCGATTTTGGACATTTTCGGGTAGTATTAAAGGAATCATTCAGCAACGTATGTAGGGGTATCTCCAATAACTGAGGCGACGTTTTAACATTGCAAGCGCTTTGTGGGCATTGGTCTGATGTAAAACATTGTCGATGTATCGATAAAGTACAATGTTGTGTGCCAGCAGACAGACTTGCGACATCTTCGGGTAGTACTTAAAAAGGAACCATTCAGCAACGTATGTAGGACTATCTCCAATAACTGAGGCGACGTTTTAACATTGCAAGCGCTTTGTAGGCATTGGTCTGATGTAAAACATTGTCGATGTATCGATAAAGTACAATGTTGTGTGCCAGCAGACAGACTTGCGACATGTTCGGGTAGTACTTAAAAAGGAACCATTCAGCAACGTATGTAGGGGTATCTCCAATAACTGAGGCGACGTTTTAACATTGCAGGCGTTTGTGGGCATTGGTCTGATGTAAAACATTGTCGATGTATCGATAAAGTACAATGTTGTGTGCCAGCAGACAGACTTGCGACATCTTCGGGTAGTATTTAAAAAGGAACCATTCAGCAACGTATGTAGGGGTATCTCCAATAACTGAGGCGACGTTTTAACATTGCAGGCGTTTGTTGGCATTGGTCTGATGTAAAACATTGTCGATGTATCGATAAACTGCAATGTTGTGTGCCAGCAGAACGATTTTGGACATTTTCGGGTAGTATTAAAGGAACCATTCAGCAACGTATGTAGGGGTATCTCCAATAACTGAGCCGACGTTTTAACATTGCAAGCGCTTTGTAGGCATTGGTCTGATGTAAAACATTGTCGATGTATCGATAAAGTACAATGTTGTGTGCCAGCAGACAGACTTGCGACATCTTCGGGTAGTATTTAAAAAGGAACCATTCAGCAACGTATGTAGGGGTATCTCCAATAACTGAGGCGACGTTTTAACATTGCAGGCGTTTGTGGGCATTGGTCTGATGTAAAACATTGTCGATGTATCGATAAACTGCAATGTTGTGTGCCAGCAGACAGACTTGCGACATCTTCGGGTAGTATTTAAAAAGGAACCATTCAGCAACGTATGTAGGGGTATCTCCAATAACTGAGGCGACGTTTTAACATTGCAGGCGTTTGTGGGCATTGGTCTGATGTAAAACATTGTCGATGTATCGATAAAGTACAATGTTGTGTGCCAGCAGACAGACTTGCGACATCTTCGGGTAGTATTTAAAAAGGAACCATTCAGCAACGTATGTAGGGGTATCTCCAATAACTGAGGCGACGTTTTAACATTGCAGGCGTTTGTGGGCATTGGTCTGATGTAAAACATTGTCGATGTATCGATAAACTGCAATGTTGTGTGCCAGCAGACAGACTTGCGACATCTTCGGGTAGTATTTAAAAAGGAACCATTCAGCAACGTATGTAGGGGTATCTCCAATAACTGAGGCGACGTTTTAACATTGTAGGCGTTTCTGGGCATTGGTCTGATGTAAAACATTGTCGATGTATCGATAAACTGCAATGTTGTGTGCCAGCAGACCGATTTTGGACATTTTCGGGTAGTATTTAAAAAGGAACCATTCAGCAATGTATGTAGGGGTATCTCCAATAACTGAGCCGACGTTTTAACATTGCAAGGGCTCTGTAGGCATTGGTCTGATGTAAAACATTGTCGATGTATCGATAAAGTACAATGTTGTGTGCCAGCAGACAGACTTGCGACATCTTCGGGTAGTATTTAAAAAGGAACCATTCAGCAACGTATGTAGGGGTATCTCCAATAACTGAGGCGACGTTTTAACATTGCAGGCGTTTGTGGGCATTGGTCTGATGTAAAACATTGTCGATGTATCGATAAAGTACAATGTTGTGTGCCAGCAGACAGACTTGCGACATCTTCGGGTAGTACTTAAAAAGGAACCATTCAGCAACGTATGTAGGGCTATCTCCAATAACTGAGGCGACGTTTTAACATTGCAGGCGTTTGTGGGCATTGGTCTGATGTAAAACATTGTCGATGTATCGATAAAGTACAATGTTGTGTGCCAGCAGACAGACTTGCGACATCTTCGGGTAGTATTTAAAAAGGAACCATTCAGCAACGTATGTAGGGGTATCTCCAATAACTGAGGCGACGTTTTAACATTGCAGGCGTTTGTGGGCATTGGTCTGATGTAAAACATTGTCGATGTATCGATAAAGTACAATGTTGTGTGCCAGCAGACAGACTTGCGACATCTTCGGGTAGTACTTAAAAAGGAACCATTCAGCAACGTATGTAGGGCTATCTCCAATAACTGAGGCGACGTTTTAACATTGCAAGCGCTTTGTAGGCATTGGTCTGATGTAAAACATTGTCGATGTATCGATAAACTGCAATGTTGTGTGCCAGCAGAACGATTTTGGACATTTTCGGGTAGTATTAAAGGAACCATTCAGCAACGTATGTAGGGGTATCTCCAATAACTGAGGCGACGTTTTAACATTGCAAGCGCTTTGTGGGCATTGGTCTGATGTAAAACATTGTCGATGTATCGATAAAGTACAATGTTGTGTGCCAGCAGACAGACTTGCGACATCTTCGGGTAGTATTTAAAAAGGAACCATTCAGCAACGTATGTAGGGGTATCTCCAATAACTGAGGCGACGTTTTAACATTGCAGGCGTTTGTGGGCATTGGTCTGATGTAAAACATTGTCGATGTATCGATAAAGTACAATGTTGTGTGCCAGCAGACAGACTTGCGACATCTTCGGGTAGTACTTAAAAAGGAACCATTCAGCAACGTATGTAGGGGTATCTCCAATAACTGAGGCGACGTTTTAACATTGCAGGCGTTTGTGGGCATTGGTCTGATGTAAAACATTGTCGATGTATCGATAAACTGCAATGTTGTGTGCCAGCAGACAGACTTGCGACATCTTCGGGTAGTATTTAAAAAGGAACCATTCAGCAACGTATGTAGGGGTATCTCCAATAACTGAGGCGACGTTTTAACATTGCAGGCGTTTGTGGGCATTGGTCTGATGTAAAACATTGTCGATGTATCGATAAACTGCAATGTTGTGTGCCAGCAGAACGATTTTGGACATTTTCGGGTAGTTTTAAAGGAACCATTCAGCAACGTATGTAGGGCTATCTCCAATAACTGAGGCGACGTTTTAACATTGCAGGCGTTTGTGGGCATTGGTCTGATGTAAAACATTGTCGATGTATCGATAAAGCACAATGTTGTGTGCCAGCAGACCGATTTTGGACATTTTCGGGTAGTATTAAAGGAATCATTCAGCAACGTATGTAGGGGTATCTCCAATAACTGAGGCGACGTTTTAACATTGCAAGCGCTTTGTGGGCATTGGTCTGATGTAAAACATTGTCGATGTATCGATAAAGTACAATGTTGTGTGCCAGCAGACAGACTTGCGACATCTTCGGGTAGTACTTAAAAAGGAACCATTCAGCAACGTATGTAGGACTATCTCCAATAACTGAGGCGACGTTTTAACATTGCAAGCGCTTTGTAGGCATTGGTCTGATGTAAAACATTGTCGATGTATCGATAAAGTACAATGTTGTGTGCCAGCAGACAGACTTGCGACATGTTCGGGTAGTACTTAAAAAGGAACCATTCAGCAACGTATGTAGGGGTATCTCCAATAACTGAGGCGACGTTTTAACATTGCAGGCGTTTGTGGGCATTGGTCTGATGTAAAACATTGTCGATGTATCGATAAAGTACAATGTTGTGTGCCAGCAGACAGACTTGCGACATCTTCGGGTAGTATTTAAAAAGGAACCATTCAGCAACGTATGTAGGGGTATCTCCAATAACTGAGGCGACGTTTTAACATTGCAGGCGTTTGTTGGCATTGGTCTGATGTAAAACATTGTCGATGTATCGATAAACTGCAATGTTGTGTGCCAGCAGAACGATTTTGGACATTTTCGGGTAGTATTAAAGGAACCATTCAGCAACGTATGTAGGGGTATCTCCAATAACTGAGCCGACGTTTTAACATTGCAAGCGCTTTGTAGGCATTGGTCTGATGTAAAACATTGTCGATGTATCGATAAAGTACAATGTTGTGTGCCAGCAGACAGACTTGCGACATCTTCGGGTAGTATTTAAAAAGGAACCATTCAGCAACGTATGTAGGGGTATCTCCAATAACTGAGGCGACGTTTTAACATTGCAGGCGTTTGTGGGCATTGGTCTGATGTAAAACATTGTCGATGTATCGATAAACTGCAATGTTGTGTGCCAGCAGACAGACTTGCGACATCTTCGGGTAGTATTTAAAAAGGAACCATTCAGCAACGTATGTAGGGGTATCTCCAATAACTGAGGCGACGTTTTAACATTGCAGGCGTTTGTGGGCATTGGTCTGATGTAAAACATTGTCGATGTATCGATAAAGTACAATGTTGTGTGCCAGCAGACAGACTTGCGACATCTTCGGGTAGTATTTAAAAAGGAACCATTCAGCAACGTATGTAGGGGTATCTCCAATAACTGAGGCGACGTTTTAACATTGCAGGCGTTTGTGGGCATTGGTCTGATGTAAAACATTGTCGATGTATCGATAAACTGCAATGTTGTGTGCCAGCAGACAGACTTGCGACATCTTCGGGTAGTATTTAAAAAGGAACCATTCAGCAACGTATGTAGGGGTATCTCCAATAACTGAGGCGACGTTTTAACATTGTAGGCGTTTCTGGGCATTGGTCTGATGTAAAACATTGTCGATGTATCGATAAACTGCAATGTTGTGTGCCAGCAGACCGATTTTGGACATTTTCGGGTAGTATTTAAAAAGGAACCATTCAGCAATGTATGTAGGGGTATCTCCAATAACTGAGCCGACGTTTTAACATTGCAAGGGCTCTGTAGGCATTGGTCTGATGTAAAACATTGTCGATGTATCGATAAAGTACAATGTTGTGTGCCAGCAGACAGACTTGCGACATCTTCGGGTAGTATTTAAAAAGGAACCATTCAGCAACGTATGTAGGGGTATCTCCAATAACTGAGGCGACGTTTTAACATTGCAGGCGTTTGTGGGCATTGGTCTGATGTAAAACATTGTCGATGTATCGATAAAGTACAATGTTGTGTGCCAGCAGACAGACTTGCGACATCTTCGGGTAGTACTTAAAAAGGAACCATTCAGCAACGTATGTAGGGCTATCTCCAATAACTGAGGCGACGTTTTAACATTGCAGGCGTTTGTGGGCATTGGTCTGATGTAAAACATTGTCGATGTATCGATAAAGTACAATGTTGTGTGCCAGCAGACAGACTTGCGACATCTTCGGGTAGTATTTAAAAAGGAACCATTCAGCAACGTATGTAGGGGTATCTCCAATAACTGAGGCGACGTTTTAACATTGCAGGCGTTTGTGGGCATTGGTCTGATGTAAAACATTGTCGATGTATCGATAAAGTACAATGTTGTGTGCCAGCAGACAGACTTGCGACATCTTCGGGTAGTACTTAAAAAGGAACCATTCAGCAACGTATGTAGGGCTATCTCCAATAACTGAGGCGACGTTTTAACATTGCAAGCGCTTTGTAGGCATTGGTCTGATGTAAAACATTGTCGATGTATCGATAAACTGCAATGTTGTGTGCCAGCAGAACGATTTTGGACATTTTCGGGTAGTATTAAAGGAACCATTCAGCAACGTATGTAGGGGTATCTCCAATAACTGAGGCGACGTTTTAACATTGCAAGCGCTTTGTGGGCATTGGTCTGATGTAAAACATTGTCGATGTATCGATAAAGTACAATGTTGTGTGCCAGCAGACAGACTTGCGACATCTTCGGGTAGTATTTAAAAAGGAACCATTCAGCAACGTATGTAGGGGTATCTCCAATAACTGAGGCGACGTTTTAACATTGCAGGCGTTTGTGGGCATTGGTCTGATGTAAAACATTGTCGATGTATCGATAAAGTACAATGTTGTGTGCCAGCAGACAGACTTGCGACATCTTCGGGTAGTACTTAAAAAGGAACCATTCAGCAACGTATGTAGGGGTATCTCCAATAACTGAGGCGACGTTTTAACATTGCAGGCGTTTGTGGGCATTGGTCTGATGTAAAACATTGTCGATGTATCGATAAACTGCAATGTTGTGTGCCAGCAGACAGACTTGCGACATCTTCGGGTAGTATTTAAAAAGGAACCATTCAGCAACGTATGTAGGGGTATCTCCAATAACTGAGGCGACGTTTTAACATTGCAGGCGTTTGTGGGCATTGGTCTGATGTAAAACATTGTCGATGTATCGATAAACTGCAATGTTGTGTGCCAGCAGAACGATTTTGGACATTTTCGGGTAGTTTTAAAGGAACCATTCAGCAACGTATGTAGGGCTATCTCCAATAACTGAGGCGACGTTTTAACATTGCAGGCGTTTGTGGGCATTGGTCTGATGTAAAACATTGTCGATGTATCGATAAAGCACAATGTTGTGTGCCAGCAGACCGATTTTGGACATTTTCGGGTAGTATTAAAGGAATCATTCAGCAACGTATGTAGGGGTATCTCCAATAACTGAGGCGACGTTTTAACATTGCAAGCGCTTTGTGGGCATTGGTCTGATGTAAAACATTGTCGATGTATCGATAAAGTACAATGTTGTGTGCCAGCAGACAGACTTGCGACATCTTCGGGTAGTACTTAAAAAGGAACCATTCAGCAACGTATGTAGGACTATCTCCAATAACTGAGGCGACGTTTTAACATTGCAAGCGCTTTGTAGGCATTGGTCTGATGTAAAACATTGTCGATGTATCGATAAAGTACAATGTTGTGTGCCAGCAGACAGACTTGCGACATGTTCGGGTAGTACTTAAAAAGGAACCATTCAGCAACGTATGTAGGGGTATCTCCAATAACTGAGGCGACGTTTTAACATTGCAGGCGTTTGTGGGCATTGGTCTGATGTAAAACATTGTCGATGTATCGATAAAGTACAATGTTGTGTGCCAGCAGACAGACTTGCGACATCTTCGGGTAGTATTTAAAAAGGAACCATTCAGCAACGTATGTAGGGGTATCTCCAATAACTGAGGCGACGTTTTAACATTGCAGGCGTTTGTTGGCATTGGTCTGATGTAAAACATTGTCGATGTATCGATAAACTGCAATGTTGTGTGCCAGCAGAACGATTTTGGACATTTTCGGGTAGTATTAAAGGAACCATTCAGCAACGTATGTAGGGGTATCTCCAATAACTGAGCCGACGTTTTAACATTGCAAGCGCTTTGTAGGCATTGGTCTGATGTAAAACATTGTCGATGTATCGATAAAGTACAATGTTGTGTGCCAGCAGACAGACTTGCGACATCTTCGGGTAGTATTTAAAAAGGAACCATTCAGCAACGTATGTAGGGGTATCTCCAATAACTGAGGCGACGTTTTAACATTGCAGGCGTTTGTGGGCATTGGTCTGATGTAAAACATTGTCGATGTATCGATAAACTGCAATGTTGTGTGCCAGCAGACAGACTTGCGACATCTTCGGGTAGTATTTAAAAAGGAACCATTCAGCAACGTATGTAGGGGTATCTCCAATAACTGAGGCGACGTTTTAACATTGCAGGCGTTTGTGGGCATTGGTCTGATGTAAAACATTGTCGATGTATCGATAAAGTACAATGTTGTGTGCCAGCAGACAGACTTGCGACATCTTCGGGTAGTATTTAAAAAGGAACCATTCAGCAACGTATGTAGGGGTATCTCCAATAACTGAGGCGACGTTTTAACATTGCAGGCGTTTGTGGGCATTGGTCTGATGTAAAACATTGTCGATGTATCGATAAACTGCAATGTTGTGTGCCAGCAGACAGACTTGCGACATCTTCGGGTAGTATTTAAAAAGGAACCATTCAGGAACGTATGTAGGGGTATCTCCAATAACTGAGGCGACGTTTTAACATTGCAGGCGTTTGTGGGCATTGGTCTGATGTAAAACATTGTCGATGTATCGATAAACTGCAATGTTGTGTGCCAGCAGACAGACTTGCGACATCTTCGGGTAGTATTTAAAAAGGAACCATTCAGCAACGTATGTAGGGGTATCTCCAATAACTGAGGCGACGTTTTAACATTGCAGGCGTTTGTGGGCATTGGTCTGATGTAAAACATTGTCGATGTATCGATAAACTGCAATGTTGTGTGCCAGCAGACAGACTTGCGACATCTTCGGGTAGTATTTAAAAAGGAACCATTCAGCAACGTATGTAGGGGTATCTCCAATAACTGAGGCGACGTTTTAACATTGCAGGCGTTTGTGGGCATTGGTCTGATGTAAAACATTGTCGATGTATCGATAAAGTACAATGTTGTGTGCCAGCAGACAGACTTGCGACATCTTCGGGTAGTATTTAAAAAGGAACCATTCAGCAACGTATGTAGGGGTATCTCCAATAACTGAGGCGACGTTTTAACATTGCAGGCGTTTGTGGGCATTGGTCTGATGTAAAACATTGTCGATGTATCGATAAACTGCAATGTTGTGTGCCAGCAGACAGACTTGCGACATCTTCGGGTAGTATTTAAAAAGGAACCATTCAGGAACGTATGTAGGGGTATCTCCAATCACTGAGGCGACGTTTTAACATTGCAGGCGTTTGTGGGCATTGGTCTGATGTAAAACATTGTCGATGTATCGATAAAGTACAATGTTGTGTGCCAGCAGACAGACTTGCGACATCTTCGGGTAGTATTTAAAAAGGAACCATTCAGCAACGTATGTAGGGGTATCTCCAATAACTGAGGCGACGTTTTAACATTGCAGGCGTTTGTGGGCATTGGTCTGATGTAAAACATTGTCGATGTATCGATAAACTGCAATGTTGTGTGCCAGCAGACAGACTTGCGACATCTTCGGGTAGTATTTAAAAAGGAACCATTCAGCAACGTATGTAGGGGTATCTCCAATAACTGAGGCGACGTTTTAACATTGCAGGCGTTTGTGGGCATTGGTCTGATGTAAAACATTGTCGATGTATCGATAAAGTACAATGTTGTGTGCCAGCAGACAGACTTGCGACATCTTCGGGTAGTATTTAAAAAGGAACCATTCAGCAACGTATGTAGGGGTATCTCCAATAACTGAGGCGACGTTTTAACATTGCAGGCGTTTGTGGGCATTGGTCTGATGTAAAACATTGTCGATGTATCGATAAACTGCAATGTTGTGTGCCAGCAGACAGACTTGCGACATCTTCGGGTAGTATTTAAAAAGGAACCATTCAGCAACGTATGTAGGGGTATCTCCAATAACTGTGGCGACGTTTTAACATTGCAGGCGTTTGTGGGCATTGGTCTGATGTAAAACATTGTCGATGTATCGATAAAGTACAATGTTGTGTGCCAGCAGACAGACTTGCGACATCTTCGGGTAGTACTTAAAAAGGAACCATTCAGCAACGTATGTAGGGGTATCTCCAATAACTGAGGCGACGTTTTAACATTGCAGGCGTTTGTGGACATTGGTCTGATGTAAAACATTGTCGATGTATCGATAAAGTACAATGTTGTGTGCCAGCAGACAGACTTGCGACATCTTCGGGTAGTATTTAAAAAGGAACCATTCAGCAACGTATGTAGGGGTATCTCCAATAACTGAGGCGACGTTTTAACATTGCAGGCGTTTCTGGGCATTGGTCTGATGTAAAACATTGTCGATGTATCGATAAACTGCAATGTTGTGTGCCAGCAGACCGATTTTGGACATTTTCGGGTAGTATTTAAAAAGGAACCATTCAGCAATGTATGTAGGGGTATCTCCAATAACTGAGCCGACGTTTTAACATTGCAAGGGCTCTGTAGGCATTGGTCTGATGTAAAACATTGTCGATGTATCGATAAAGTACAATGTTGTGTGCCAGCAGACAGACTTGCGACATCTTCGGGTAGTATTTAAAAAGGAACCATTCAGCAACGTATGTAGGGGTATCTCCAATAACTGAGGCGACGTTTTAACATTGCAGGCGTTTGTGGGCATTGGTCTGATGTAAAACATTGTCGATGTATCGATAAAGTACAATGTTGTGTGCCAGCAGACAGACTTGCGACATCTTCGGGTAGTACTTAAAAAGGAACCATTCAGCAACGTATGTAGGGCTATCTCCAATAACTGAGGCGACGTTTTAACATTGCAGGCGTTTGTGGGCATTGGTCTGATGTAAAACATTGTCGATGTATCGATAAACTGCAATGTTGTGTGCCAGCAGAACGATTTTGGACATTTTCGGGTAGTTTTAAGGGAACCATTCAGCAATGTATGTAGGGGTATCTTCAAAAACTGAGGCGACGTTTTAACATTGCAGGTGTTTGTGGGCATTGGTCTGATGTAAAACATTGTCGATGTATCGATAAAGCACAATGTTGTGTGCCAGCAGACCGATTTTGGACATTTTCGGGTAGTATTAAAGGAATCATTCAGCAACGTATGTAGGGGTATCTCCAATAACTGAGGCGACGTTTTAACATTGCAAGCGCTTTGTGGGCATTGGTCTGATGTAAAACATTGTCGATGTATCGATAAAGTACAATGTTGTGTGCCAGCAGACAGACTTGCGACATCTTCGGGTAGTACTTAAAAAGGAACCATTCAGCAACGTATGTAGGGCTATCTCCAATAACTGAGGCGACGTTTTAACATTGCAAGCGCTTTGTAGGCATTGGTCTGATGTAAAACATTGTCGATGTATCGATAAAGTACAATGTTGTGTGCCAGCAGACAGACTTGCGACATCTTCGGGTAGTACTTAAAAAGGAACCATTCAGCAACGTATGTAGGGGTATCTCCAATAACTGAGGCGACGTTTTAACATTGCAGGCGTTTGTGGGCATTGGTCTGATGTAAAACATTGTCGATGTATCGATAAAGTACAATGTTGTGTGCCAGCAGACAGACTTGCGACATCTTCGGGTAGTACTTAAAAAGGAACCATTCAGCAACGTATGTAGGGGTATCTCCAATAACTGAGGCGACGTTTTAACATTGCAGGCGTTTGTGGACATTGGTCTGATGTAAAACATTGTCGATGTATCGATAAAGTACAATGTTGTGTGCCAGCAGACAGACTTGCGACATCTTCGGGTAGTATTTAAAAAGGAACCATTCAGCAACGTATGTAGGGGTATCTCCAATAACTGAGGCGACGTTTTAACATTGCAGGCGTTTGTGGGCATTGGTCTGATGTAAAACATTGTCGATGTATCGATAAACTGCAATGTTGTGTGCCAGCAGAACGATTTTGGACATTTTCGGGTAGTATTAAAGGAACCATTCAGCAACGTATGTAGGGCTATCTCCAATAACTGAGCCGACGTTTTAACATTGCAAGGGCTCTGTAGGCATTGGTCTGATGTAAAACATTGTCGATGTATCGATAAAGTACAATGTTGTGTGCCAGCAGACAGACTTGCGACATCTTCGGGTAGTATTTAAAAAGGAACCATTCAGCAACGTATGTAGGGGTATCTCCAATAACTGAGGCGACGTTTTAACATTGCAGGCGTTTGTGGGCATTGGTCTGATGTAAAACATTGTCGATGTATCGATAAACTGCAATGTTGTGTGCCAGCAGAACGATTTTGGACATTTTCGGGTAGTTTTAAAGGAACCATTCAGCAACGTATGTAGGGGTATCTCCAATAACTGAGGCGACGTTTTAACATTGCAGGCGTTTGTGGGCATTGGTCTGATGTAAAACATTGTCGATGTATCGATAAAGTACAATGTTGTGTGCCAGCAGACAGACTTGCGACATCTTCGGGTAGTATTTAAAAAGGAACCATTCAGCAACGTATGTAGGGGTATCTCCAATAACTGAGGCGACGTTTTAACATTGCAGGCGTTTCTGGGCATTGGTCTGATGTAAAACATTGTCGATGTATCGATAAACTGCAATGTTGTGTGCCAGCAGAACGATTTTGGACATTTTCGGGTAGTTTTAAAGGAACCATTCAGCAACGTATGTAGGGGTATCTCCAATAACTGAGGCGACGTTTTAACATTGCAGGCGTTTGTGGGCATTGGTCTGATGTAAAACATTGTCGATGTATCGATAAAGTACAATGTTGTGTGCCAGCAGACAGACTTGCGACATCTTCGGGTAGTACTTAAAAAGGAACCATTCAGCAACGTATGTAGGGGTATCTCCAATAACTGAGGCGACGTTTTAACATTGCAAGCGCTTTGTAGGCATTGGTCTGATGTAAAACATTGTCGATGTATCGATAAAGTACAATGTTGTGTGCCAGCAGACAGACTTGCGACATCTTCGGGTAGTACTTAAAAAGGAACCATTCAGCAACGTATGTAGGGGTATCTCCAATAACTGAGGCGACGTTTTAACATTGCAGGCGTTTGTGGGCATTGGTCTGATGTAAAACATTGTCGATGTATCGATAAACTGCAATGTTGTGTGCCAGCAGAACGATTTTGGACATTTTCGGGTAGTTTTAAAGGAACCATTCAGCAACGTATGTAGGGGTATCTCCAATAACTGAGGCGACGTTTTAACATTGCAGGCGTTTGTGGGCATTGGTCTGATGTAAAACATTGTCGATGTATCGATAAAGTACAATGTTGTGTGCCAGCAGACAGACTTGCGACATCTTCGGGTAGTATTTAAAAAGGAACCATTCAGCAATGTATGTAGGGGTATCTCCAATAACTGAGCCCACGTTTTAACATTGCAAGGGCTCTGTAGGCATTGGTCTGATGTAAAAATTATATATGTATCGATAAACTGCAATGTTGTGTGCCAGCAGACAGACTTGCGACATCTTCGGGTAGTATTTAAAAAGGAACCATTCAGCAACGTATGTAGGGGTATCTCCAATAACTGAGGTGACATTTTAATATTGCAAGCACTTTGTAGGCATTGGTCTGATGTAAAACATTGTCGATGTATCGATAAACTGCAATGTTGTGTGCCAGCAGAACGATTTTGGACATTTTCGGGTAGTATTAAAGGAACCATTCAGCAACGTATGTAGGGGTATCTCCAATAACTGAGGCGACGTTTTAACATTGCAGGCGTTTGTGGGCATTGGTCTGATGTAAAACATTGTCGATGTATCGATAAAGTACAATGTTCTGTGCCAGCAGACAGACTTGCGACATCTTCGGGTAGTATTTAAAAAGGAACCATTCAGCAACGTATGTAGGGGTATCTCCAATAACTGAGGCGACATTTTAATATTGCAAGCACTTTGTAGGCATTGGTCTGATGTAAAAATTGTCGATGTATCGATAAACTGCAATGTTGTGTGCCAGCAGAACGATTTTGGACATTTTCGGGTAGTATTAAAGGAACCATTCAGCAACGTATGTAGGGGTATCTCCAATAACTGAGGCGACGTTTTAACATTGCAGGCGTTTGTGGGCATTGGTCTGATGTAAAACATTGTCGATGTATCGATAAAGTACAATGTTGTGTGCCAGCAGACAGACTTGCGACATCTTCGGGTAGTATTTAAAAAGGAACCATTCAGCAACGTATGTAGGGGTATCTCCAATAACTGAGGCGACGTTTTAACATTGCAGGCGTTTGTGGGCATTGGTCTGATGTAAAACATTGTCGATGTATCGATAAACTGCAATGTTGTGTGCCAGCAGAACGAGTTTGGACATTTTCGGGTAGTATTAAAGGAACCATTCAGCAACGTATGTAGGGCTATCTCCAATAACTGAGCCGACGTTTTAACATTGCAAGGGCTCTGTAGGCATTGGTCTGATGTAAAACATTGTCGATGTATCGATAAAGTACAATGTTGTGTGCCAGCAGACAGACTTGCGACATCTTCGGGTAGTATTTAAAAAGGAACCATTCAGCAACGTATGTAGGGGTATCTCCAATAACTGAGGCGACGTTTTAACATTGCAGGCGTTTGTGGGCATTGGTCTGATGTAAAACATTGTCGATGTATCGATAAACTGCAATGTTGTGTGCCAGCAGAACGATTTTGGACATTTTCGGGTAGTTTTAAAGGAACCATTCAGCAACGTATGTAGGGGTATCTCCAATAACTGAGGCGACGTTTTAACATTGCAGGCGTTTGTGGGCATTGGTCTCATGTAAAACATTGTCGATGTATCGATAAAGTACAATGTTGTGTGCCAGCAGACAGACTTGCGACATCTTCGGGTAGTATTTAAAAAGGAACCATTCAGCAACGTATGTAGGGGTATCTCCAATAACTGAGGCGACGTTTTAACATTGCAGGCGTTTCTGGGCATTGGTCTGATGTAAAACATTGTCGATGTATCGATAAACTGCAATGTTGTGTGCCAGCAGAACGATTTTGGACATTTTCGGTTAGTTTTAAAGGAACCATTCAGC
Source organism: Haliotis asinina (assembly GCF_037392515.1). Lineage (NCBI taxonomy): Eukaryota > Metazoa > Mollusca > Gastropoda > Lepetellida > Haliotidae > Haliotis > Haliotis asinina. Next base: position 45,643,169 of record NC_090287.1, read on the forward strand.
AACGTATGTAGGGGTATCTCCAATAACTGAGGCGACGTTTTAACATTGCAGGCGTTTGTGGGCATTGGTCTCATGTAAAACATTGTCGATGTATCGATAAAGTACAATGTTGTGTGCCAGCAGACAGACTTGCGACATCTTCGGGTAGTATTTAAAAAGGAACCATTCAGCAACGTATGTAGGGGTATCTCCAATAACTGAGGCGACGTTTTAACATTGCAGGCGTTTGTGGGCATTGGTCTGATGTAAAACATTGTCGATGTATCGATAAAGTACAATGTTGTGTGCCAGCAGACAGACTTGCGACATCTTCGGGTAGTATTTAAAAAGGAACCATTCAGCAATGTATGTAGGGGTATCTCCAATAACTGAGCCCACGTTTTAACATTGCAAGGGCTCTGTAGGCATTGGTCTGATGTAAAAATTATATATGTATCGATAAACTGCAATGTTGTGTGCCAGCAGACAGACTTGCGACATCTTCGGGTAGTATTTAAAAAGGAACCATTCAGCAACGTATGTAGGGGTATCTCCAATAACTGAGGTGACATTTTAATATTGCAAGCACTTTGTAGGCATTGGTCTGATGTAAAACATTGTCGATGTATCGATAAACTGCAATGTTGTGTGCCAGCAGAACGATTTTGGACATTTTCGGGTAGTATTAAAGGAACCATTCAGCAACGTATGTAGGGGTATCTCCAATAACTGAGGCGACGTTTTAACATTGCAGGCGTTTGTGGGCATTGGTCTGATGTAAAACATTGTCGATGTATCGATAAAGTACAATGTTGTGTGCCAGCAGACAGACTTGCGACATCTTCGGGTAGTATTTAAAAAGGAACCATTCAGCAACGTATGTAGGGGTATCTCCAATAACTGAGGCGACATTTTAATATTGCAAGCACTTTGTAGGCATTGGTCTGATGTAAAAATTGTCGATGTATCGATAAACTGCAATGTTGTGTGCCAGCAGAACGATTTTGGACATTTTCGGGTAGTATTAAAGGAACCATTCAGCAACGTATGTAGGGGTATCTCCAATAACTGAGGCGACGTTTTAACATTGCAGGCGTTTGTGGGCATTGGTCTGATGTAAAACATTGTCGATGTATCGATAAAGTACAATGTTGTGTGCCAGCAGACAGACTTGCGACATCTTCGGGTAGTATTTAAAAAGGAACCATTCAGCAACGTATGTAGGGGTATCTCCAATAACTGAGGCGACGTTTTAACATTGCAGGCGTTTGTGGGCATTGGTCTGATGTAAAACATTGTCGATGTATCGATAAACTGCAATGTTGTGTGCCAGCAGAACGATTTTGGACATTTTCGGGTAGTATTAAAGGAACCATTCAGCAACGTATGTAGGGCTATCTCCAATAACTGAGCCGACGTTTTAACATTGCAAGGGCTCTGTAGGCATTGGTCTGATGTAAAACATTGTCGATGTATCGATAAAGTACAATGTTGTGTGCCAGCAGACAGACTTGCGACATCTTCGGGTAGTATTTAAAAAGGAACCATTCAGCAACGTATGTAGGGGTATCTCCAATAACTGAGGCGACGTTTTAACATTGCAGGCGTTTGTGGGCATTGGTCTGATGTAAAACATTGTCGATGTATCGATAAACTGCAATGTTGTGTGCCAGCAGAACGATTTTGGACATTTTCGGGTAGTTTTAAAGGAACCATTCAGCAACGTATGTAGGGGTATCTCCAATAACTGAGGCGACGTTTTAACATTGCAGGCGTTTGTGGGCATTGGTCTCATGTAAAACATTGTCGATGTATCGATAAAGTACAATGTTGTGTGCCAGCAGACAGACTTGCGACATCTTCGGGTAGTATTTAAAAAGGAACCATTCAGCAACGTATGTAGGGGTATCTCCAATAACTGAGGCGACGTTTTAACATTGCAGGCGTTTGTGGGCATTGGTCTGATGTAAAACATTGTCGATGTATCGATAAACTGCAATGTTGTGTGCCAGCAGAACGATTTTGGACATTTTCGGGTAGTTTTAAAGGAACCATTCAGCAACGTATGTAGGGGTATCTCCAATAACTGAGGCGACGTTTTAACATTGCAGGCGTTTGTGGGCATTGGTCTGATGTAAAACATTGTCGATGTATCGATAAAGTACAATGTTGTGTGCCAGCAGACAGACTTGCGACATCTTCGGGTAGTACTTAAAAAGGAACCATTCAGCAACGTATGTAGGGGTATCTCCAATAACTGAGGCGACGTTTTAACATTGCAAGCGCTTTGTAGGCATTGGTCTGATGTAAAACATTGTCGATGTATCGATAAAGTACAATGTTGTGTGCCAGCAGACAGACTTGCGACATCTTCGGGTAGTACTTAAAAAGGAACCATTCAGCAACGTATGTAGGGGTATCTCCAATAACTGAGGCGACGTTTTAACATTGCAGGCGTTTGTGGGCATTGGTCTGATGTAAAACATTGTCGATGTATCGATAAACTGCAATGTTGTGTGCCAGCAGAACGATTTTGGACATTTTCGGGTAGTTTTAAAGGAACCATTCAGCAACGTATGTAGGGGTATCTCCAATAACTGAGGCGACGTTTTAACATTGCAGGCGTTTGTGGGCATTGGTCTGATGTAAAACATTGTCGATGTATCGATAAAGTACAATGTTGTGTGCCAGCAGACAGACTTGCGACATCTTCGGGTAGTATTTAAAAAGGAACCATTCAGCAATGTATGTAGGGGTATCTCCAATAACTGAGCCCACGTTTTAACATTGCAAGGGCTCTGTAGGCATTGGTCTGATGTAAAAATTATATATGTATCGATAAACTGCAATGTTGTGTGCCAGCAGACAGACTTGCGACATCTTCGGGTAGTATTTAAAAAGGAACCATTCAGCAACGTATGTAGGGGTATCTCCAATAACTGAGGTGACATTTTAATATTGCAAGCACTTTGTAGGCATTGGTCTGATGTAAAACATTGTCGATGTATCGATAAACTGCAATGTTGTGTGCCAGCAGAACGATTTTGGACATTTTCGGGTAGTATTAAAGGAACCATTCAGCAACGTATGTAGGGGTATCTCCAATAACTGAGGCGACGTTTTAACATTGCAGGCGTTTGTGGGCATTGGTCTGATGTAAAACATTGTCGATGTATCGATAAAGTACAATGTTGTGTGCCAGCAGACAGACTTGCGACATCTTCGGGTAGTATTTAAAAAGGAACCATTCAGCAACGTATGTAGGGGTATCTCCAATAACTGAGGCGACGTTTTAACATTGCAGGCGTTTGTGGGCATTGGTCTGATGTAAAACATTGTCGATGTATCGATAAACTGCAATGTTGTGTGCCAGCAGAACGATTTTGGACATTTTCGGGTAGTTTTAAAGGAACCATTCAGCAACGTATGTAGGGGTATCTCCAATAACTGAGGCGACGTTTTAACATTGCAGGCGTTTGTGGGCATTGGTCTGATGTAAAACATTGTCGATGTATCGATAAAGTACAATGTTGTGTGCCAGCAGACAGACTTGCGACATCTTCGGGTAGTATTTAAAAAGGAACCATTCAGCAACGTATGTAGGGGTATCTCCAATAACTGAGGCGACGTTTTAACATTGCAGGCGTTTGTGGGCATTGGTCTGATGTAAAACATTGTCGATGTATCGATAAACTGCAATGTTGTGTGCCAGCAGAACGATTTTGGACATTTTCGGGTAGTTTTAAAGGAACCATTCAGCAACGTATGTAGGGGTATCTCCAATAACTGAGGCGACGTTTTAACATTGCAGGCGTTTGTGGGCATTGGTCTCATGTAAAACATTGTCGATGTATCGATAAAGTACAATGTTGTGTGCCAGCAGACAGACTTGCGACATCTTCGGGTAGTATTTAAAAAGGAACCATTCAGCAACGTATGTAGGGGTATCTCCAATAACTGAGGCGACGTTTTAACATTGCAGGCGTTTGTGGGCATTGGTCTGATGTAAAACATTGTCGATGTATCGATAAACTGCAATGTTGTGTGCCAGCAGAACGATTTTGGACATTTTCGGGTAGTTTTAAAGGAACCATTCAGCAACGTATGTAGGGGTATCTCCAATAACTGAGGCGACGTTTTAACATTGCAGGCGTTTGTGGGCATTGGTCTGATGTAAAACATTGTCGATGTATCGATAAAGTACAATGTTGTGTGCCAGCAGACAGACTTGCGACATCTTCGGGTAGTACTTAAAAAGGAACCATTCAGCAACGTATGTAGGGGTATCTCCAATAACTGAGGCGACGTTTTAACATTGCAAGCGCTTTGTAGGCATTGGTCTGATGTAAAACATTGTCGATGTATCGATAAAGTACAATGTTGTGTGCCAGCAGACAGACTTGCGACATCTTCGGGTAGTACTTAAAAAGGAACCATTCAGCAACGTATGTAGGGGTATCTCCAATAACTGAGGCGACGTTTTAACATTGCAGGCGTTTGTGGGCATTGGTCTGATGTAAAACATTGTCGATGTATCGATAAACTGCAATGTTGTGTGCCAGCAGAACGATTTTGGACATTTTCGGGTAGTTTTAAAGGAACCATTCAGCAACGTATGTAGGGGTATCTCCAATAACTGAGGCGACGTTTTAACATTGCAGGCGTTTGTGGGCATTGGTCTGATGTAAAACATTGTCGATGTATCGATAAAGTACAATGTTGTGTGCCAGCAGACAGACTTGCGACATCTTCGGGTAGTATTTAAAAAGGAACCATTCAGCAATGTATGTAGGGGTATCTCCAATAACTGAGCCCACGTTTTAACATTGCAAGGGCTCTGTAGGCATTGGTCTGATGTAAAAATTATATATGTATCGATAAACTGCAATGTTGTGTGCCAGCAGACAGACTTGCGACATCTTCGGGTAGTATTTAAAAAGGAACCATTCAGCAACGTATGTAGGGGTATCTCCAATAACTGAGGTGACATTTTAATATTGCAAGCACTTTGTAGGCATTGGTCTGATGTAAAACATTGTCGATGTATCGATAAACTGCAATGTTGTGTGCCAGCAGAACGATTTTGGACATTTTCGGGTAGTATTAAAGGAACCATTCAGCAACGTATGTAGGGGTATCTCCAATAACTGAGGCGACGTTTTAACATTGCAGGCGTTTGTGGGCATTGGTCTGATGTAAAACATTGTCGATGTATCGATAAAGTACAATGTTGTGTGCCAGCAGACAGACTTGCGACATCTTCGGGTAGTATTTAAAAAGGAACCATTCAGCAACGTATGTAGGGGTATCTCCAATAACTGAGGCGACGTTTTAACATTGCAGGCGTTTGTGGGCATTGGTCTGATGTAAAACATTGTCGATGTATCGATAAACTGCAATGTTGTGTGCCAGCAGAACGATTTTGGACATTTTCGGGTAGTATTAAAGGAACCATTCAGCAACGTATGTAGGGGTATCTCCAATAACTGAGGCGACGTTTTAACATTGCAGGCGTTTGTGGGCATTGGTCTGATGTAAAACATTGTCGATGTATCGATAAAGTACAATGTTGTGTGCCAGCAGACAGACTTGCGACATCTTCGGGTAGTATTTAAAAAGGAACCATTCAGCAACGTATGTAGGGGTATCTCCAATAACTGAGGCGACGTTTTAACATTGCAGGCGTTTGTGGGCATTGGTCTGATGTAAAACATTGTCGATGTATCGATAAACTGCAATGTTGTGTGCCAGCAGAACGATTTTGGACATTTTCGGGTAGTTTTAAAGGAACCATTCAGCAACGTATGTAGGGGTATCTCCAATAACTGAGGCGACGTTTTAACATTGCAGGCGTTTGTGGGCATTGGTCTGATGTAAAACATTGTCGATGTATCGATAAAGTACAATGTTGTGTGCCAGCAGACAGACTTGCGACATCTTCGGGTAGTACTTAAAAAGGAACCATTCAGCAACGTATGTAGGGGTATCTCCAATAACTGAGGCGACGTTTTAACATTGCAAGCGCTTTGTAGGCATTGGTCTGATGTAAAACATTGTCGATGTATCGATAAAGTACAATGTTGTGTGCCAGCAGACAGACTTGCGACATCTTCGGGTAGTACTTAAAAAGGAACCATTCAGCAACGTATGTAGGGGTATCTCCAATAACTGAGGCGACGTTTTAACATTGCAGGCGTTTGTGGGCATTGGTCTGATGTAAAACATTGTCGATGTATCGATAAACTGCAATGTTGTGTGCCAGCAGAACGATTTTGGACATTTTCGGGTAGTTTTAAAGGAACCATTCAGCAACGTATGTAGGGGTATCTCCAATAACTGAGGCGACGTTTTAACATTGCAGGCGTTTGTGGGCATTGGTCTGATGTAAAACATTGTCGATGTATCGATAAAGTACAATGTTGTGTGCCAGCAGACAGACTTGCGACATCTTCGGGTAGTATTTAAAAAGGAACCATTCAGCAATGTATGTAGGGGTATCTCCAATAACTGAGCCCACGTTTTAACATTGCAAGGGCTCTGTAGGCATTGGTCTGATGTAAAAATTATATATGTATCGATAAACTGCAATGTTGTGTGCCAGCAGACAGACTTGCGACATCTTCGGGTAGTATTTAAAAAGGAACCATTCAGCAACGTATGTAGGGGTATCTCCAATAACTGAGGTGACATTTTAATATTGCAAGCACTTTGTAGGCATTGGTCTGATGTAAAACATTGTCGATGTATCGATAAACTGCAATGTTGTGTGCAAGCAGCGCGATTTTGGACATTTTCGGGTAGTATTAAAGGAACCATTCAGCAACGTATGTAGGGGTATCTCCAATAACTGAGGCGACGTTTTAACATTGCAGGCGTTTGTGGGCATTGGTCTGATGTAAAACATTGTCGATGTATCGATAAAGTACAATGTTCTGTGCCAGCAGACAGACTTGCGACATCTTCGGGTAGTATTTAAAAAGGAACCATTCAGCAACGTATGTAGGGGTATCTCCAATAACTGAGGCGACATTTTAATATTGCAAGCACTTTGTAGGCATTGGTCTGATGTAAAAATTGTCGATGTATCGATAAACTGCAATGTTGTGTGCCAGCAGAACGATTTTGGACATTTTCGGGTAGTATTAAAGGAACCATTCAGCAACGTATGTAGGGGTATCTCCAATAACTGAGGCGACGTTTTAACATTGCAGGCGTTTGTGGGCATTGGTCTGATGTAAAACATTGTCGATGTATCGATAAAGTACAATGTTGTGTGCCAGCAGACAGACTTGCGACATCTTCGGGTAGTATTTAAAAAGGAACCATTCAGCAACGTATGTAGGGGTATCTCCAATAACTGAGGCGACGTTTTAACATTGCAGGCGTTTGTGGGCATTGGTCTGATGTAAAACATTGTCGATGTATCGATAAACTGCAATGTTGTGTGCCAGCAGAACGATTTTGGACATTTTCGGGTAGTATTAAAGGAACCATTCAGCAACGTATGTAGGGCTATCTCCAATAACTGAGCCGACGTTTTAACATTGCAAGGGCTCTGTAGGCATTGGTCTGATGTAAAACATTGTCGATGTATCGATAAAGTACAATGTTGTGTGCCAGCAGACAGACTTGCGACATCTTCGGGTAGTATTTAAAAAGGAACCATTCAGCAACGTATGTAGGGGTATCTCCAATAACTGAGGCGACGTTTTAACATTGCAGGCGTTTGTGGGCATTGGTCTGATGTAAAACATTGTCGATGTATCGATAAACTGCAATGTTGTGTGCCAGCAGAACGATTTTGGACATTTTCGGGTAGTTTTAAAGGAACCATTCAGCAACGTATGTAGGGGTATCTCCAATAACTGAGGCGACGTTTTAACATTGCAGGCGTTTGTGGGCATTGGTCTGATGTAAAACATTGTCGATGTATCGATAAAGTACAATGTTGTGTGCCAGCAGACAGACTTGCGACATCTTCGGGTAGTATTTAAAAAGGAACCATTCAGCAACGTCTGTAGGGGTATCTCCAATAACTGAGGCGACGTTTTAACATTGCAGGCGTTTCTGGGCATTGGTCTCATGTAAAACATTGTCGATGTATCGATAAACTGCAATGTTGTGTGCCAGCAGAACGATTTTGGACATTTTCGGGTAGTTTTAAAGGAACCATTCAGCAACGTATGTAGGGGTATCTCCAATAACTGAGGCGACGTTTTAACATTGCAGGCGTTTGTGGGCATTGGTCTGATGTAAAACATTGTCGATGTATCGATAAAGTACAATGTTGTGTGCCAGCAGACAGACTTGCGACATCTTCGGGTACTACTTAAAAAGGAACCATTCAGCAACGTATGTAGGGGTATCTCCAATAACTGAGGCGACGTTTTAACATTGCAAGCGCTTTGTAGGCATTGGTCTGATGTAAAACATTGTCGATGTATCGATAAAGTACAATGTTGTGTGCCAGCAGACAGACTTGCGACATCTTCGGGTAGTACTTAAAAAGGAACCATTCAGCAACGTATGTAGGGGTATCTCCAATAACTGAGGCGACGTTTTAACATTGCAGGCGTTTGTGGGCATTGGTCTGATGTAAAACATTGTCGATGTATCGATAAACTGCAATGTTGTGTGCCAGCAGAACGATTTTGGACATTTTCGGGTAGTTTTAAAGGAACCATTCAGCAACGTATGTAGGGGTATCTCCAATAACTGAGGCGACGTTTTAACATTGCAGGCGTTTGTGGGCATTGGTCTGATGTAAAACATTGTCGATGTATCGATAAAGTACAATGTTGTGTGCCAGCAGACAGACTTGCGACATCTTCGGGTAGTATTTAAAAAGGAACCATTCAGCAATGTATGTAGGGGTATCTCCAATAACTGAGCCCACGTTTTAACATTGCAAGGGCTCTGTAGGCATTGGTCTGATGTAAAAATTATATATGTATCGATAAACTGCAATGTTGTGTGCCAGCAGACAGACTTGCGACATCTTCGGGTAGTATTTAAAAAGGAACCATTCAGCAACGTATGTAGGGGTATCTCCAATAACTGAGGTGACATTTTAATATTGCAAGCACTTTGTAGGCATTGGTCTGATGTAAAACATTGTCGATGTATCGATAAACTGCAATGTTGTGTGCCAGCAGAACGATTTTGGACATTTTCGGGTAGTATTAAAGGAACCATTCAGCAACGTATGTAGGGGTATCTCCAATAACTGAGGCGACGTTTTAATATTGCAGGCGTTTGTGGGCATTGGTCTGATGTAAAACATTGTCGATGTATCGATAAAGTACAATGTTGTGTGCCAGCAGACAGACTTGCGACATCTTCGGGTAGTATTTAAAAAGGAACCATTCAGCAACGTATGTAGGGGTATCTCCAATAACTGAGGCGACGTTTTAACATTGCAGGCGTTTGTGGGCATTGGTCTGATGTAAAACATTGTCGATGTATCGATAAACTGCAATGTTGTGTGCCAGCAGAACGATTTTGGACATTTTCGGGTAGTTTTAAAGGAACCATTCAGCAACGTATGTAGGGGTATCTCCAATAACTGAGGCGACGTTTTAACATTGCAGGCGTTTGTGGGCATTGGTCTCATGTAAAACATTGTCGATGTATCGATAAAGTACAATGTTGTGTGCCAGCAGACAGACTTGCGACATCTTCGGGTAGTATTTAAAAAGGAACCATTCAGCAACGTATGTAGGGGTATCTCCAATAACTGAGGCGACGTTTTAACATTGCAGGCGTTTCTGGGCATTGGTCTCATGTAAAACATTGTCGATGTATCGATAAACTGCAATGTTGTGTGCCAGCAGAACGATTTTGGACATTTTCGGGTAGTTTTAAAGGAACCATTCAGCAACGTATGTAGGGGTATCTCCAATAACTGAGGCGACGTTTTAACATTGCAGGCGTTTGTGGGCATTGGTCTGATGTAAAACATTGTCGATGTATCGATAAAGTACAATGTTGTGTGCCAGCAGACAGACTTGCGACATCTTCGGGTAGTACTTAAAAAGGAACCATTCAGCAACGTATGTAGGGGTATCTCCAATAACTGAGGCGACGTTTTAACATTGCAAGCGCTTTGTAGGCATTGGTCTGATGTAAAACATTGTCGATGTATCGATAAAGTACAATGTTGTGTGCCAGCAGACAGACTTGCGACATCTTCGGGTAGTACTTAAAAAGGAACCATTCAGCAACGTATGTAGGGGTATCTCCAATAACTGAGGCGACGTTTTAACATTGCAGGCGTTTGTGGGCATTGGTCTGATGTAAAACATTGTCGATGTATCGATAAACTGCAATGTTGTGTGCCAGCAGAACGATTTTGGACATTTTCGGGTAGTTTTAAAGGAACCATTCAGCAACGTATGTAGGGGTATCTCCAATAACTGAGGCGACGTTTTAACATTGCAGGCGTTTGTGGGCATTGGTCTGATGTAAAACATTGTCGATGTATCGATAAAGTACAATGTTGTGTGCCAGCAGACAGACTTGCGACATCTTCGGGTAGTATTTAAAAAGGAACCATTCAGCAATGTATGTAGGGGTATCTCCAATAACTGAGCCCACGTTTTAACATTGCAAGGGCTCTGTAGGCATTGGTCTGATGTAAAAATTATATATGTATCGATAAACTGCAATGTTGTGTGCCAGCAGACAGACTTGCGACATCTTCGGGTAGTATTTAAAAAGGAACCATTCAGCAACGTATGTAGGGGTATCTCCAATAACTGAGGTGACATTTTAATATTGCAAGCACTTTGTAGGCATTGGTCTGATGTAAAACATTGTCGATGTATCGATAAACTGCAATGTTGTGTGCCAGCAGAACGATTTTGGACATTTTCGGGTAGTATTAAAGGAACCATTCAGCAACGTATGTAGGGGTATCTCCAATAACTGAGGCGACGTTTTAACATTGCAGGCGTTTGTGGGCATTGGTCTGATGTAAAACATTGTCGATGTATCGATAAAGTACAATGTTGTGTGCCAGCAGACAGACTTGCGACATCTTCGGGTAGTATTTAAAAAGGAACCATTCAGCAACGTATGTAGGGGTATCTCCAATAACTGAGGCGACGTTTTAACATTGCAGGCGTTTGTGGGCATTGGTCTGATGTAAAACATTGTCGATGTATCGATAAACTGCAATGTTGTGTGCCAGCAGAACGATTTTGGACATTTTCGGGTAGTTTTAAAGGAACCATTCAGCAACGTATGTAGGGGTATCTCCAATAACTGAGGCGACGTTTTAACATTGCAGGCGTTTGTGGGCATTGGTCTGATGTAAAACATTGTCGATGTATCGATAAAGTACAATGTTGTGTGCCAGCAGACAGACTTGCGACATCTTCGGGTAGTATTTAAAAAGGAACCATTCAGCAACGTATGTAGGGGTATCTCCAATAACTGAGGCGACGTTTTAACATTGCAAGCGCTTTGTAGGCATTGGTCTGATGTAAAACATTGTCGATGTATCGATAAAGTACAATGTTGTGTGCCAGCAGACAGACTTGCGACATCTTCGGGTAGTACTTAAAAAGGAACCATTCAGCAACGTATGTAGGGGTATCTCCAATAACTGAGGCGACGTTTTAACATTGCAGGCGTTTGTGGGCATTGGTCTGATGTAAAACATTGTCGATGTATCGATAAACTGCAATGTTGTGTGCCAGCAGAACGATTTTGGACATTTTCGGGTAGTTTTAAAGGAACCATTCAGCAACGTATGTAGGGGTATCTCCAATAACTGAGGCGACGTTTTAACATTGCAGGCGTTTGTGGGCATTGGTCTGATGTAAAACATTGTCGATGTATCGATAAAGTACAATGTTGTGTGCCAGCAGACAGACTTGCGACATCTTCGGGTAGTATTTAAAAAGGAACCATTCAGCAACGTATGTAGGGGTATCTCCAATAACTGAGGCGACGTTTTAACATTGCAAGCGCTTTGTAGGCATTGGTCTGATGTAAAACATTGTCGATGTATCGATAAAGTACAATGTTGTGTGCCAGCAGACAGACTTGCGACATCTTCGGGTAGTACTTAAAAAGGAACCATTCAGCAACGTATGTAGGGGTATCTCCAATAACTGAGGCGACGTTTTAACATTGCAGGCGTTTGTGGGCATTGGTCTGATGTAAAACATTGTCGATGTATCGATAAACTGCAATGTTGTGTGCCAGCAGAACGATTTTGGACATTTTCGGGTAGTTTTAAAGGAACCATTCAGCAACGTATGTAGGGGTATCTCCAATAACTGAGGCGACGTTTTAACATTGCAGGCGTTTGTGGGCATTGGTCTGATGTAAAACATTGTCGATGTATCGATAAAGTACAATGTTGTGTGCCAGCAGACAGACTTGCGACATCTTCGGGTAGTATTTAAAAAGGAACCATTCAGCAACGTATGTAGGGGTATCTCCAATAACTGAGGCGACGTTTTAACATTGCAGGCGTTTGTGGGCATTGGTCTGATGTAAAACATTGTCGATGTATCGATAAACTGCAATGTTGTGTGCCAGCAGAACGATTTTGGACATTTTCGGGTAGTTTTAAAGGAACCATTCAGCAACGTATGTAGGGGTATCTCCAATAACTGAGGCGACGTTTTAACATTGCAGGCGTTTGTGGGCATTGGTCTGATGTAAAACATTGTCGATGTATCGATAAAGTACAATGTTGTGTGCCAGCAGACAGACTTGCGACATCTTCGGGTAGTATTTAAAAAGGAACCATTCAGCAACGTATGTAGGGGTATCTCCAATAACTGAGGCGACGTTTTAACATTGCAAGCACTTTGTAGGCATTGGTCTGATGTAAAACATTGTCGATGTATCGATAAAGTACAATGTTGTGTGCCAGCAGACAGACTTGCGACATCTTCGGGTAGTACTTAAAAAGGAACCATTCAGCAACGTATGTAGGGGTATCTCCAATAACTGAGGCGACGTTTTAACATTGCAGGCGTTTGTGGGCATTGGTCTGATGTAAAACATTGTCGATGTATCGATAAACTGCAATGTTGTGTGCCAGCAGAACGATTTTGGACATTTTCGGGTAGTTTTAAAGGAACCATTCAGCAACGTATGTAGGGGTATCTCCAATAACTGAGGCGACGTTTTAACATTGCAGGCGTTTGTGGGCATTGGTCTGATGTAAAACATTGTCGATGTATCGATAAAGTACAATGTTGTGTGCCAGCAGACAGACTTGCGACATCTTCGGGTAGTATTTAAAAAGGAACCATTCAGCAATGTATGTAGGGGTATCTCCAATAACTGAGCCCACGTTTTAACATTGCAAGGGCTCTGTAGGCATTGGTCTGATGTAAAAATTATATATGTATCGATAAACTGCAATGTTGTGTGCCAGCAGACAGACTTGCGACATCTTCGGGTAGTATTTAAAAAGGAACCATTCAGCAACGTATGTAGGGGTATCTCCAATAACTGAGGTGACATTTTAATACTGCAAGCACTTTGTAGGCATTGGTCTGATGTAAAACATTGTCGATGTATCGATAAACTGCAATGTTGTGTGCAAGCAGCGCGATTTTGGACATTTTCGGGTAGTATTAAAGGAACCATTCAGCAACGTATGTAGGGGTATCTCCAATAACTGAGGCGACGTTTTAACATTGCAGGCGTTTGTGGGCATTGGTCTGATGTAAAACATTGTCGATGTATCGATAAAGTACAATGTTCTGTGCCAGCAGACAGACTTGCGACATCTTCGGGTAGTATTTAAAAAGGAACCATTCAGCAACGTATGTAGGGGTATCTCCAATAACTGAGGCGACATTTTAATATTGCAAGCACTTTGTAGGCATTGGTCTGATGTAAAAATTGTCGATGTATCGATAAACTGCAATGTTGTGTGCCAGCAGAACGATTTTGGACATTTTCGGGTAGTATTAAAGGAACCATTCAGCAACGTATGTAGGGGTATCTCCAATAACTGAGGCGACGTTTTAACATTGCAGGCGTTTGTGGGCATTGGTCTGATGTAAAACATTGTCGATGTATCGATAAAGTACAATGTTGTGTGCCAGCAGACAGACTTGCGACATCTTCGGGTAGTATTTAAAAAGGAACCATTCAGCAACGTATGTAGGGGTATCTCCAATAACTGAGGCGACGTTTTAACATTGCAGGCGTTTGTGGGCATTGGTCTGATGTAAAACATTGTCGATGTATCGATAAACTGCAATGTTGTGTGCCAGCAGAACGATTTTGGACATTTTCGGGTAGTATTAAAGGAACCATTCAGCAACGTATGTAGGGGTATCTCCAATAACTGAGCCGACGTTTTAACATTGCAAGGGCTCTGTAGGCATTGGTCTGATGTAAAACATTGTCGATGTATCGATAAAGTACAATGTTGTGTGCCAGCAGACAGACTTGCGACATCTTCGGGTAGTATTTAAAAAGGAACCATTCAGCAACGTATGTAGGGGTATCTCCAATAACTGAGGCGACGTTTTAACATTGCAGGCGTTTGTGGGCATTGGTCTGATGTAAAACATTGTCGATGTATCGATAAACTGCAATGTTGTGTGCCAGCAGAACGATTTTGGACATTTTCGGGTAGTTTTAAAGGAACCATTCAGCAACGTATGTAGGGGTATCTCCAATAACTGAGGCGACGTTTTAACATTGCAGGCGTTTGTGGGCATTGGTCTGATGTAAAACATTGTCGATGTATCGATAAAGTACAATGTTGTGTGCCAGCAGACAGACTTGCGACATCTTCGGGTAGTATTTAAAAAGGAACCATTCAGCAACGTCTGTAGGGGTATCTCCAATAACTGAGGCGACGTTTTAACATTGCAGGCGTTTCTGGGCATTGGTCTCATGTAAAACATTGTCGATGTATCGATAAACTGCAATGTTGTGTGCCAGCAGAACGATTTTGGACATTTTCGGGTAGTTTTAAAGGAACCATTCAGCAACGTATGTAGGGGTATCTCCAATAACTGAGGCGACGTTTTAACATTGCAGGCGTTTGTGGGCATTGGTCTGATGTAAAACATTGTCGATGTATCGATAAAGTACAATGTTGTGTGCCAGCAGACAGACTTGCGACATCTTCGGGTACTACTTAAAAAGGAACCATTCAGCAACGTATGTAGGGGTATCTCCAATAACTGAGGCGACGTTTTAACATTGCAAGCGCTTTGTAGGCATTGGTCTGATGTAAAACATTGTCGATGTATCGATAAAGTACAATGTTGTGTGCCAGCAGACAGACTTGCGACATCTTCGGGTAGTACTTAAAAAGGAACCATTCAGCAACGTATGTAGGGGTATCTCCAATAACTGAGGCGACGTTTTAACATTGCAGGCGTTTGTGGGCATTGGTCTGATGTAAAACATTGTCGATGTATCGATAAACTGCAATGTTGTGTGCCAGCAGAACGATTTTGGACATTTTCGGGTAGTTTTAAAGGAACCATTCAGCAACGTATGTAGGGGTATCTCCAATAACTGAGGCGACGTTTTAACATTGCAGGCGTTTGTGGGCATTGGTCTGATGTAAAACATTGTCGATGTATCGATAAAGTACAATGTTGTGTGCCAGCAGACAGACTTGCGACATCTTCGGGTAGTATTTAAAAAGGAACCATTCAGCAATGTATGTAGGGGTATCTCCAATAACTGAGCCCACGTTTTAACATTGCAAGGGCTCTGTAGGCATTGGTCTGATGTAAAAATTATATATGTATCGATAAACTGCAATGTTGTGTGCCAGCAGACAGACTTGCGACATCTTCGGGTAGTATTTAAAAAGGAACCATTCAGCAACGTATGTAGGGGTATCTCCAATAAATGAGGTGACATTTTAATATTGCAAGCACTTTGTAGGCATTGGTCTGATGTAAAACATTGTCGATGTATCGATAAACTGCAATGTTGTGTGCCAGCAGAACGATTTTGGACATTTTCGGGTAGTATTAAAGGAACCATTCAGCAACGTATGTAGGGGTATCTCCAATAACTGAGGCGACGTTTTAATATTGCAGGCGTTTGTGGGCATTGGTCTGATGTAAAACATTGTCGATGTATCGATAAAGTACAATGTTGTGTGCCAGCAGACAGACTTGCGACATCTTCGGGTAGTATTTAAAAAGGAACCATTCAGCAACGTATGTAGGGGTATCTCCAATAACTGAGGCGACATTTTAATATTGCAAGCACTTTGTAGGCATTGGTCTGATGTAAAAATTGTCGATGTATCGATAAACTGCAATGTTGTGTGCCAGCAGAACGATTTTGGACATTTTCGGGTAGTATTAAAGGAACCATTCAGCAACGTATGTAGGGGTATCTCCAATAACTGAGGCGACGTTTTAACATTGCAGGCGTTTGTGGGCATTGGTCTGATGTAAAACATTGTCGATGTATCGATAAAGTACAATGTTGTGTGCCAGCAGACAGACTTGCGACATCTTCGGGTAGTATTTAAAAAGGAACCATTCAGCAACGTATGTAGGGGTATCTCCAATAACTGAGGCGACATTTTAATATTGCAAGCACTTTGTAGGCATTGGTCTGATGTAAAAATTGTCGATGTATCGATAAACTGCAATGTTGTGTGCCAGCAGAACGATTTTGGACATTTTCGGGTAGTATTAAAGGAACCATTCAGCAACGTATGTAGGGGTATCTCCAATAACTGAGGCGACGTTTTAACATTGCAGGCGTTTGTGGGCATTGGTCTGATGTAAAACATTGTCGATGTATCGATAAACTGCAATGTTGTGTGCCAGCAGAACGATTTTGGACATTTTCGGGTAGTATTAAAGGAACCATTCAGCAACGTATGTAGGGGTATCTCCAATAACTGAGGCGACGTTTTAACATTGCAGGCGTTTGTGGGCATTGGTCTGATGTAAAACATTGTCGATGTATCGATAAAGTACAATGTTGTGTGCCAGCAGACAGACTTGCGACATCTTCGGGTAGTACTTAAAAAGGAACCATTCAGCAACGTATGTAGGGGTATCTCCAATAACTGAGGCGACGTTTTAACATTGCAAGCGCTTTGTAGGCATTGGTCTGATGTAAAACATTGTCGATGTATCGATAAAGTACAATGTTGTGTGCCAGCAGACAGACTTGCGACATCTTCGGGT
This sequence comes from Haliotis asinina, assembly GCF_037392515.1. Taxonomy (NCBI): domain Eukaryota; kingdom Metazoa; phylum Mollusca; class Gastropoda; order Lepetellida; family Haliotidae; genus Haliotis; species Haliotis asinina. The sequence continues at coordinate 45,660,313 of NC_090287.1, forward strand.
AGTACTTAAAAAGGAACCATTCAGCAACGTATGTAGGGGTATCTCCAATAACTGAGCCGACGTTTTAAGATTGCAAGGGCTCTGTAGGCATTGGTCTGATGTAAAACATTGTCGATGTATCGATAAAGTACAATGTTGTGTGCCAGCAGACAGACTTGCGACATCTTCGGGTAGTATTTAAAAAGGAACCATTCAGCAACGTATGTAGGGGTATCTCCAATAACTGAGGCGACGTTTTAACATTGCAAGCACTTTGTAGGCATTGGTCTGATGTAAAACATTGTCGATGTATCGATAAACTGCAATGTTGTGTGCCAGCAGAACGATTTTGGACATTTTCGGGTAGTATTAAAGGAACCATTCAGCAACGTATGTAGGGGTATCTCCAATAACTGAGGCGACGTTTTAACATTGCAGGCGTTTGTGGGCATTGGTCTGATGTAAAACATTGTCGATGTATCGATAAACTGCAATGTTGTGTGCCAGCAGAACGATTTTGGACATTTTCGGGTAGTATTAAAGGAACCATTCAGCAACGTCTGTAGGGGTATCTCCAATAACTGAGGCGACGTTTTAACATTGCAGGCGTTTGTGGGCATTGGTCTGATGTAAAACATTGTCGATGTATCGATAAACTGCAATGTTGTGTGCCAGCAGAACGATTTTGGACATTTTCGGGTAGTATTAAAGGAACCATTCAGCAACGTATGTAGGGGTATCTCCAATAACTGAGGCGACGTTTTAACATTGCAGGCGTTTGTGGGCATTGGTCTGATGTAAAACATTGTCGATGTATCGATAAAGTACAATGTTGTGTGCCAGCAGACAGACTTGCGACATCTTCGGGTAGTACTTAAAAAGGAACCATTCAGCAACGTATGTAGGGGTATCTCCAATAACTGAGGCGACGTTTTAACATTGCAAGCGCTTTGTAGGCATTGGTCTGATGTAAAACATTGTCGATGTATCGATAAAGTACAATGTTGTGTGCCAGCAGACAGACTTGCGACATCTTCGGGTAGTACTTAAAAAGGAACCATTCAGCAACGTATGTAGGGGTATCTCCAATAACTGAGCCGACGTTTTAACATTGCAAGGGCTCTGTAGGCATTGGTCTGATGTAAAACATTGTCGATGTATCGATAAAGTACAATGTTGTGTGCCAGCAGACAGACTTGCGACATCTTCGGGTAGTATTTAAAAAGGAACCATTCAGCAACGTATGTAGGGGTATCTCCAATAACTGAGGCGACGTTTTAACATTGCAGGCGTTTGTGGGCATTGGTCTGATGTAAAACATTGTCGATGTATCGATAAACTGCAATGTTGTGTGCCAGCAGAACGATTTTGGACATTTTCGGGTAGTTTTAAAGAAACCATTCAGCAACGTATGTAGGGGTATCTCCAATAACTGAGGCGACGTTTTAACATTGCAGGCGTTTGTGGGCATTGGTCTGATGTAAAACATTGTCGATGTATCGATAAAGTACAATGTTGTGTGCCAGCAGACAGACTTGCGACATCTTCGGGTAGTACTTAAAAAGGAACCATTCAGCAACGTATGTAGGGCTATCTCCAATAACTGAGGCGACGTTTTAACATTGCAAGCGCTTTGTAGGCATTGGTCTGATGTAAAACATTGTCGATGTATCGATAAACTGCAATGTTGTGTGCCAGCAGAACGATTTTGGACATTTTCGGGTAGTATTAAAGGAACCATTCAGCAACGTATGTAGGGGTATCTCCAATAACTGAGGCGACGTTTTAACATTGCAGGCGTTTGTGGGCATTGGTCTGATGTAAAACATTGTCGATGTATCGATAAAGTACAATGTTGTGTGCCAGCAGACAGACTTGCGACATCTTCGGGTAGTACTTAAAAAGGAACCATTCAGCAACGTATGTAGGGCTATCTCCAATAACTGAGGCGACGTTTTAACATTGCAAGCGCTTTGTAGGCATTGGTCTGATGTAAAACATTGTCGATGTATCGATAAACTGCAATGTTGTGTGCCAGTAGACAGACTTGCGACATCTTCGGGTAGTACTTAAAAAGGAACCATTCAGCAACGTATGTAGGGGTATCTCCAATAACTGAGGCGACGTTTTAACATTGCAGGCGTTTGTGGGCATTGGTCTGATGTAAAACATTGTCGATGTATCGATAAACTGCAATGTTGTGTGCCAGCAGAACGATTTTGGACATTTTCGGGTAGTTTTAAAGGAACCATTCAGCAACGTATGTAGGGGTATCTCCAATAACTGAGGCGACGTTTTAACATTGCAGGCGTTTGTGGGCATTGGTCTGATGTAAAACATTGTCGATGTATCGATAAAGTACAATGTTGTGTGCCAGCAGACAGACTTGCGACATCTTCGGGTAGTACTTAAAAAGGAACCATTCAGCAACGTATGTAGGGCTATCTCCAATAACTGAGGCGACGTTTTAACATTGCAAGCGCTTTGTAGGCATTGGTCTGATGTAAAACATTGTCGATGTATCGATAAAGTACAATGTTGTGTGCCAGCAGACAGACTTGCGACATCTTCGGGTAGTACTTAAAAAGGAACCATTCAGCAACGTATGTAGGGGTATCTCCAATAACTGAGGCGACGTTTTAACATTGCAGGCGTTTGTGGGCATTGGTCTGATGTAAAACATTGTCGATGTATCGATAAAGTACAATGTTGTGTGCCAGCAGACAGACTTGCGACATCTTCGGGTAGTATTTAAAAAGGAACCATTCAGCAACGTATGTAGGGGTATCTCCAATAACTGAGGCGACGTTTTAACATTGCAGGCGTTTGTGGGCATTGGTCTGATGTAAAACATTGTCGATGTATCGATAAAGTACAATGTTGTGTGCCAGCAGACAGACTTGCGACATCTTCGGGTAGTACTTAAAAAGGAACCATTCAGCAACGTATGTAGGGCTATCTCCAATAACTGAGGCGACGTTTTAACATTGCAAGCGCTTTGTAGGCATTGGTCTGATGTAAAACATTGTCGATGTATCGATAAAGTACAATGTTGTGTGCCAGCAGACAGACTTGCGACATCTTCGGGTAGTACTTAAAAAGGAACCATTCAGCAACGTATGTAGGGGTATCTCCAATAACTGAGGCGACGTTTTAACATTGCAGGCGTTTGTGGGCATTGGTCTGATGTAAAACATTGTCGATGTATCGATAAAGTACAATGTTGTGTGCCAGCAGACAGACCTGCGACATCTTCGGGTAGTATTTAAAAAGGAACCATTCAGCAACGTATGTAGGGGTATCTCCAATAACTGAGGCGACGTTTTAACATTGCAGGCGTTTGTGGGCATTGGTCTGATGTAAAACATTGTCGATGTATCGATAAAGTACAATGTTGTGTGCCAGCAGACAGACTTGCGACATCTTCGGGTAGTATTTAAAAAGGAACCATTCAGCTACGTATGTAGGGGTATCTCCAATAACTGAGGCGACGTTTTAACATTGCAGGCGTTTGTGGGCATTGGTCTGATGTAAAACATTGTCCATGCATCGATAAACTGCAATGTTGTGTGCCAGCAGACCGATTTTGGACATTTTCGGGTAGTTTTAAAGGAACCATTCAGCAACGTATGTAGGGGTATCTCCAATAACTGAGGCGACGTTTTAACATTGCAAGCGCTTTGTAGGCATTGGTCTGATGTAAAACATTGTCGATGTATCGATAAAGTACAATGTTGTGTGCCAGCAGACAGACTTGCAACATTTTCGGGTAGTATTTAAAAAGGAACCATTCAGCAATGTATGTAGGGGTATCTCCAATAACTGAGGCGACGTTTTAACATTGGAAGCGCTCTGTAGGCATTGGTCTGATGTAAAAATTGTATATGTATCGATAAACTGCAATGTTGTGTGCCAGGAGACAGACTTGCGACATCTTCGGGTAGTATTTAAAAAGGAACCATTCAGCAACGTATGTAGGGGTATCTCCAGTAACTGAGGCGACGTTTTAACATTGCAGGCGTTTGTGGGCATTGGTCTGATGTAAAACATTGTCGATGTATCGATAAAGTACAATGTTGTGTGCCAGCAGACAGACTTGCGACATCTTCGGGTAGTATTTAAAAAGGAACCATTCAGCAACGTATGTAGGGGTATCTCCAATAACTGAGGCGACGTTTTAACATTGCAGGCGTTTGTGGGCATTGGTCTGATGTAAAACATTGTCGATGTATCGATAAAGTACAATGTTGTGTGCCAGCAGACAGACTTGCGACATCTTCGGGTAGTATTTAAAAAGGAACCATTCAGCTACGTATGTAGGGGTATCTCCAATAACTGAGGCGACGTTTTAACATTGCAGGCGTTTGTGGGCATTGGTCTGATGTAAAACATTGTCGATGTATCGATAAACTGCAATGTTGTGTGCCAGCAGACCGATTTTGGACATTTTCGGGTAGTTTTAAAGGAACCATTCAGCAACGTATGTAGGGGTATCTCCAATAACTGAGGCGACGTTTTAACATTGCAGGCGTTTGTGGGCATTGGTCTGATGTAAAACATTGTCGATGTATCGATAAAGTACAATGTTGTGTGCCAGCAGACAGACCTGCGACATCTTCGGGTAGTATTTAAAAAGGAACCATTCAGCAACGTATGTAGGGGTATCTCCAATAACTGAGGCGACGTTTTAACATTGCAGGCGTTTGTGGGCATTGGTCTGATGTAAAACATTGTCGATGTATCGATAAAGTACAATGTTGTGTGCCAGCAGACAGACTTGCGACATCTTCGGGTAGTATTTAAAAAGGAACCATTCAGCTACGTATGTAGGGGTATCTCCAATAACTGAGGCGACGTTTTAACATTGCAGGCGTTTGTGGGCATTGGTCTGATGTAAAACATTGTCCATGCATCGATAAACTGCAATGTTGTGTGCCAGCAGACCGATTTTGGACATTTTCGGGTAGTTTTAAAGGAACCATTCAGCAACGTATGTAGGGGTATCTCCAATAACTGAGGCGACGTTTTAACATTGCAGGCGTTTGTGGGCATTGGTCTGATGTAAAAATTGTCGATGTATCGATAAAGTACAATGTTGTGTGCCAGCAGACAGACTTGCGACATCTTCGGGTAGTATTTAAAAAGGAACCATTCAGCAACGTATGTAGGGGTATCTCCAATAACTGAGGCGACGTTTTAACATTGCAAGTTCTTTGTAGGCATTGGTCTGATGTAAAACATTGTCGATGTATCGATAAAGTACAATGTTGTGTGCCAGCAGACAGACTTGCGACATCTTCGGGTAGTATTTAAAAAGGAACCATTCAGCAACGTATGTAGGGGTATCTCCAATAACTGAGGCGACGTTTTAACACTGCAGGCGTTTGTGGGCATTGGTCTGATGTAAAACATTGTTGATGTATCGGTAAAGTACAATGTTGTGTGCCAGCAGACAGACTTGCAACATTTTCGGGTAGTATTTAAAAAGGAACCATTCAGCATTGTATGTAGGGGTATCTCCAATAACTGAGGCGACGTTTTAACATTGGAAGCGCTCTGTAGGCATTGGTCTGATGTAAAAATTGTATATGTATCGATAAACTGCAATGTTGTGTGCCAGGAGACAGACTTGCGACATCTTCGGGTAGTATTTAAAAAGGAACCATTCAGCAACGTATGTAGGGGTATCTCCAGTAACTGAGGCGACGTTTTAACATTGCAGGCGTTTGTGGGCATTGGTCTGATGTAAAACATTGTCGATGTATCGATAAAGTACAATGTTGTGTGCCAGCAGACAGACTTGCGACATCTTCGGGTAGTATTTAAAAAGGAACCATTCAGCAACGTATGTAGGGGTATCTCCAATAACTGAGGCGACGTTTTAACATTGCAGGCGTTTGTGGGCATTGGTCTGATGTAAAACATTGTCGATGTATCGATAAAGTACAATGTTGTGTGCCAGCAGACAGACTTGCGACATCTTCGGGTAGTATTTAAAAAGGAACCATTCAGCTACGTATGTAGGGGTATCTCCAATAACTGAGGCGACGTTTTAACATTGCAGGCGTTTGTGGGCATTGGTCTGATGTAAAACATTGTCGATGTATCGATAAACTGCAATGTTGTGTGCCAGCAGACCGATTTTGGACATTTTCGGGTAGTTTTAAAGGAACCATTCAGCAACGTATGTAGGGGTATCTCCAATAACTGAGGCGACGTTTTAACATTGCAGGCGTTTGTGGGCATTGGTCTGATGTAAAACATTGTCGATGTATCGATAAAGTACAATGTTGTGTGCCAGCAGACAGACCTGCGACATCTTCGGGTAGTATTTAAAAAGGAACCATTCAGCAACGTATGTAGGGGTATCTCCAATAACTGAGGCGACGTTTTAACATTGCAGGCGTTTGTGGGCATTGGTCTGATGTAAAACATTGTCGATGTATCGATAAAGTACAATGTTGTGTGCCAGCAGACAGACTTGCGACATCTTCGGGTAGTATTTAAAAAGGAACCATTCAGCTACGTATGTAGGGGTATCTCCAATAACTGAGGCGACGTTTTAACATTGCAGGCGTTTGTGGGCATTGGTCTGATGTAAAACATTGTCGATGTATCGATAAACTGCAATGTTGTGTGCCAGCAGACCGATTTTGGACATTTTCGGGTAGTTTTAAAGGAACCATTCAGCAACGTATGTAGGAGTATCTCCAATAACTGAGGCGACGTTTTAACATTGCAGGCGTTTGTGGGCATTGGTCTGATGTAAAACATTGTCGATGTATCGATAAAGTACAATGTTGTGTGCCAGCAGACAGACCTGCGACATCTTCGGGTAGTATTTAAAAAGGAACCATTCAGCAACGTATGTAGGGGTATCTCCAATTAACTGAGGCGACGTTTTAACATTGCAGGCGTTTGTGGGCATTGGTCTGATGTAAAACATTGTCGATGTATCGATAAAGTACAATGTTGTGTGCCAGCAGACAGACTTGCGACATCTTCGGGTAGTATTTAAAAAGGAACCATTCAGCTACGTATGTAGGGGTATCTCCAATAACTGAGGCGACGCTTTAACATTGCAGGCGTTTGTGGGCATTGGTCTGATGTAAAACATTGTCCATGCATCGATAAACTGCAATGTTGTGTGCCAGCAGACCGATTTTGGACATTTTCGGGTAGTTTTAAAGGAACCATTCAGCAACGTATGTAGGGGTATCTCCAATAACTGAGGCGACGTTTTAACATTGCAGGCGTTTGTGGGCATTGGTCTGATGTAAAAATTGTCGATGTATCGATAAAGTACAATGTTGTGTGCCAGCAGACAGACTTGCGACATCTTCGGGTAGTATTTAAAAAGGAACCATTCAGCAACGTATGTAGGGGTATCTCCAATAACTGAGGCGACGTTTTAACATTGCAAGCGCTTTGTAGGCATTGGTCTGATGTAAAACATTGTCGATGTATCGATAAAGTACAATGTTGTGTGCCAGCAGACAGACTTGCGACATCTTCGGGTAGTATTTAAAAAGGAACCATTCAGCAACGTATGTAGGGGTATCTCCAATAACTGAGGCGACGTTTTAACACTGCAGGCGTTTGTGGGCATTGGTCTGATGTAAAACATTGTCGATGTATCGGTAGAGTACAATGTTGTGTGCCAGCAGACAGACTTGCAACATTTTCGGGTAGTATTTAAAAAGGAACCATTCAGCAATGTATGTAGGGATATCTCCAATAACTGAGGCGACGTTTTAACATTGGAAGGGCTCTGTAGGCATTGGTCTGATGTAAAAATTGTATATGTATCGATAAACTGCAATGTTGTGTGCCAGCAGACAGACTTGCGACATCTTCGGGTAGTATTTAAAAAGGAACCATTCAGCTACGTATGTAGGGGTATCTCCAATAACTGAGGCGACGTTTTAACATTGCAGGCGTTTGTGGGCATTGGTCTGATGTAAAACATTGTCGATGTATCGATAAACTGCAATGTTGTGTGCCAGCAGACCGATTTTGGACATTTTCGGGTAGTTTTAAAGGAACCATTCAGCAACGTATGTAGGGGTATCTCCAATAACTGAGGCGACGTTTTAACATTGCAGGCGTTTGTGGGCATTGGTCTGATGTAAAACATTGTCGATGTATCGATAAAGTACAATGTTGTGTGCCAGCAGACAGACTTGCGACATCTTCGGGTAGTATTTAAAAAGGAACCATTCAGCAACGTATGTAGGGGTATCTCCAATAACTGAGGCGACGTTTTAACATTGCAGGCGTTTGTGGGCATTGGTCTGATGTAAAACATTGTCGATGTATCGATAAAGTACAATGTTGTGTGCCAGCAGACAGACTTGCGACATCTTCGGGTAGTATTTAAAAAGGAACCATTCAGCTACGTATGTAGGGGTATCTCCAATAACTGAGGCGACGTTTTAACATTGCAGGCGTTTGTGGGCATTGGTCTGATGTAAAACATTGTCGATGTATCGATAAACTGCAATGTTGTGTGCCAGCAGACCGATTTTGGACATTTTCGGGTAGTTTTAAAGGAACCATTCAGCAACGTATGTAGGGGTATCTCCAATAACTGAGGCGACGTTTTAACATTGCAGGCGTTTGTGGGCATTGGTCTGATGTAAAACATTGTCGATGTATCGATAAAGTACAATGTTGTGTGCCAGCAGACAGACTTGCGACATCTTCGGGTAGTATTTAAAAAGGAACCATTCAGCTACGTATGTAGGGGTATCTCCAATAACTGAGGCGACGTTTTAACATTGCAGGCGTTTGTGGGCATTGGTCTGATGTAAAACATTGTCGATGGATCGATAAACTGCAATGTTGTGTGCCAGCAGACCGATTTTGGACATTTTCGGGTAGTTTTAAAGGAACCATTCAGCAACGTATGTAGGGGTATCTCCATTACCTGAGGCGACGTTTTAACATTGCAGGCGTTTGTGGGCATTGGTCTGATGTAAAACATTGTCGATGTATCGATAAAGTACAATGTTGTGTGCCAGCAGACAGAATTGCGACATCTTCGCATAGTATTTAAAAAGGAACCATTCAGCAACGTATGTAGGGGTATCTCCAAGAACTGAGGCGACGTTTTAACACTGCAGGCGTTTGTGGGCATTGGTCTGATGTAAAACATTGTCGATGTATCGATAAAGTACAATGTTGTGTGCCAGCAGACAGACTTGCGACATCTTCGGGTAGTATTTAAAAAGGAACCATTCAGCTACGTATGTAGGGGTATCTCCAATAACTGAGGCGACGTTTTAACATTGCAGGCGTTTGTGGGCATTGGTCTGATGTAAAAATTGTCTATGTATCGATAAGCTGCAATGTTGTGTGCCAGGAGACAGACTTGCGACATTTTCGGGTAGTATTTAAAAAGGAACCATTCAGCAACGTATGTAGGGGTATCTCCAGTAACTGAGGCGACGTTTTAACATTGCAAGCGCTTTGTAGGCATTGGTCTGATGTAAAAATTGTCGATGTATCGATAAACTGCAATGTTGTGTGCCCGCAGACCGATTTTGGACATTTTCGGGTAGTATTAAAGGAATCATTCAGCAACGTATGTAGGGGTATCTCCAATAACTGAGGCGACGTTTCAACATTGCAAGCGCTTTGGATTCATTGGTCTGATGTAAAACATTGTCGATGTATCGATAAAGTACAATGTTGTGTGCCAGCAGACAGACTTGCGACATCTTCGGGTAGTATTTAAAAAGGAACCATTCAGCAACGTATGTAGGGGTATCTCCAATAACTGAGGCGACGTTTTAACATTGCAAGCGCTTTGCAGGCATTGGTCTGATGTAAAAATTGTCGATGTATCGATAAACTGCAATGTTGTGTGCCAGCAGAACGATTTTGGACATTTTCGGGTAGTATTAAAGGAACCATTCAGCAACGTATGTAGGGGTATCTCCAATAACTGAGGCGACGTTTTAACATTGCAGGCGTTTGTGGGCATTGGTCTGATGTAAAACATTGTCGATGTATCGATAAAGTACAATGTTGTGTGCCAGCAGACAGACTTGCGACATCTTCGGGTAGTATTTAAAAAGGAACCATTCAGCTACGTATGTAGGGGTATCTCCAATAACTGAGGCGACGTTTTAACATTGCAGGCGTTTGTGGGCATTGGTCTGATGTAAAACATTGTCGATGTATCGATAAAGTACAATGTTGTGTGCCAGCAGACAGACTTGCGACATCTTCGGGTAGTATTTAAAAAGGAACCATTCAGCTACGTATGTAGGGGTATCTCCAATAACTGAGGCGACGTTTTAACATTGCAGGCGTTTGTGGGCATTGGTCTGATGTAAAACATTGTCGATGTATCGATAAACTGCAATGTTGTGTGCCAGCAGACCGATTTTGGACATTTTCGGGAAGTTTTAAAGGAACCATTCAGCAACGTATGTAGGGGTATCTCCAGTAACTGAGCCGACGTTTTAACATTGGAAGGGCTCTGTAGGCATTGGTCTGATGTAAAAATTGTCTATGTATCGATAAACTGCAATGTTGTGTGCCAGGAGACAGACTTGCGACATCTTCGGGTAGTATTTAAAAAGGAACCATTCAGCAACGTATGTAGGGGTATCTCCAGTAACTGAGGCGACGTTTTAACATTGCAAGCGCTTTGTAGGCATTGGTCTGATGTAAAAATTGTCGATGTATCGATAAACTGCAATGTTGTGTGCCAGCAGACCGATTTTGGACATTTTCGGGTAGTATTAAAGGAATCATTCAGCAACGTATGTAGGGGTATCTCCAATAACTGAGGCGACGTTTTAACATTGCAGGCGTTTGTGGGCATTGGTCTGATGTAAAACATTGTCGATGTATCGATAAAGTACAATGTTGTGTGCCAGCAGACAGACTTGCGACATCTTCGGGTAGTATTTAAAAAGGAACCATTCAGCAACGTATGTAGGGGTATCTCCAATAACTGAGGCGACGTTTTAACATTGCAAGCGCTTTGTAGGCATTGGTCTGATGTAAAAATTGTCGATGTATCGATAAACTGCAATGTTGTGTGCCAGCAGAACGATTTTGGACATTTTCGGGTAGTATTAAAGGAACCATTCAGCAACGTATGTAGGGGTATCTCCAATAACTGAGGCGACGTTTTAACATTGCAGGCGTTTGTGGGCATTGGTCTGATGTAAAACATTGTCGATGTATCGATAAAGTACAATGTTGTGTGCCAGCAGACAGACTTGCGACATCTTCGCATAGTATTTAAAAAGGAACCATTCAGCAACGTATGTAGGGGTATCTCCAAGAACTGAGGCGACGTTTTAACACTGCAGGCGTTTGTGGGCATTGGTCTGATGTAAAACATTGTCGATGTATCGATAAAGTACAATGTTGTGTGCCAGCAGACAGACTTGCGACATCTTCGGGTAGTATTTAAAAAGGAACCATTCAGCTACGTATGTAGGGGTATCTCCAATAACTGAGGCGACGTTTTAACATTGCAGGCGTTTGTGGGCATTGGTCTGATGTAAAAATTGTCTATGTATCGATAAGCTGCAATGCTGTGTGCCAGGAGACAGACTTGCGACATCTTCGGGTAGTATTTAAAAAGGAACCATTCAGCAACGTATGTAGGGGTATCTCCAGTAACTGAGGCGACGTTTTAACATTGCAAGCGCTTTGTAGGCATTGGTCTGATGTAAAAATTGTCGATGTATCGATAAACTGCAATGTTGTGTGCCCGCAGACCGATTTTGGACATTTTCGGGTAGTATTAAAGGAATCATTCAGCAACGTATGTAGGGGTATCTCCAATAACTGAGGCGACGTTTCAACATTGCAAGCGCTTTGGATTCATTGGTCTGATGTAAAACATTGTCGATGTATCGATAAAGTACAATGTTGTGTGCCAGCAGACAGACTTGCGACATCTTCGGGTAGTATTTAAAAAGGAACCATTCAGCAACGTATGTAGGGGTATCTCCAATAACTGAGGCGACGTTTTAACATTGCAAGCGCTTTGCAGGCATTGGTCTGATGTAAAAATTGTCGATGTATCGATAAACTGCAATGTTGTGTGCCAGCAGAACGATTTTGGACATTTTCGGGTAGTATTAAAGGAACCATTCAGCAACGTATGTAGGGGTATCTCCAATAACTGAGGCGACGTTTTAACATTGCAGGCGTTTGTGGGCATTGGTCTGATGTAAAACATTGTCGATGTATCGATAAAGTACAATGTTGTGTGCCAGCAGACAGACTTGCGACATCTTCGGGTAGTATTTAAAAAGGAACCATTCAGCTACGTATGTAGGGGTATCTCCAATAACTGAGGCGACGTTTTAACATTGCAGGCGTTTGTGGGCATTGGTCTGATGTAAAAATTGTCGATGTATCGATAAACTGCAATGTTGTGTGCCAGCAGACCGATTTTGGACATTTTCGGGTAGTATTAAAGGAACCATTCAGCAACGTATGTAGGGGTATCTCCAATAACTGAGGCGACGTTTTAACATTGCAGGCGTTTGTGGGCATTGGTCTGATGTAAAACATTGTCGATGTATCGATAAAGTACAATGTTGTGTGCCAGCAGACAGACTTGCGACATCTTCGGGTAGTATTTAAAAAGGAACCATTCAGCTACGTATGCAGGAGTATCTCCAATAACTGAGGCGACGTTTTAACATTGCAGGCGTTTGTGGGCATTGGTCTGATGTAAAACATTGTCGATGCATCGATAAACTGCAATGTTGTGTGCCAGCAGACCGATTTTGGACATTTTCGGGTAGTTTTAAAGGAACCATTCAGCAACGTATGTAGGGGTATCTCCAATAACTGAGGCGACGTTTTAACATTGCAGGCGTTTGTGGGCATTGGTCTGATGTAAAACATTGTCGACGTATCGGTAAAGTACAATGTTGTGTGCCAGCAGACAGACTTGCGACATTTTCGGGTAGTATTTAAAAAGGAACCATTCAGCAATGTATGTAGGGGTATCTCCAATAACTGAGCCGACGTTTTAACATTGGAAGGGCTCTGTAGGCATTGGTCTGATGTAAAAATTGTCTATGTATCGATAAACTGCAATGTTGTGTGCCAGCAGACAGACTTGCGACATCTTCGGGTAGTATTTAAAAAGGAACCATTCAGCAACGTATGTAGGGGTATCTCCAGTAACTGAGGCGACGTTTTAACATTGCAAGCGCTTTGTAGGCATTGGTCTGATGTAAAACATTGTCGATGTATCGATAAAGTACAATGTTGCGTGCCAGCAGACAGACTTGCGACATCTTCGGGTAGTATTTAAAAAGGAACCATTCAGCAACGTATGTAGGGGTATCTCCAATAACTGAGGCGACGTTTTAACACTGCAAGCGCTTTGTAGGCATTGGTCTGATGTAAAACATTGTCGATGTATCGATAAAGTACAATGTTGTGTGCCAGCAGACAGACTTGCGACATCTTCGGGTAGTATTTAAAAAGGAACCATTCAGCAACGTATGTAGGGGTATCTCCAATAACTGAGGCGACGTTTTAACATTGCAAGCGCTTTGTAGGCATTGGTCTGATGTAAAAATTGTCGATGTATCGATAAACTGCAATGTTGTGTGCCAGCAGACCGATTTTGGACATTTTCGGGTAGTATTAAAGAAATCATTCAGCAACGTATGTAGGGGTATCTCCAATAACTGAGGCGACGTTTTAACATTGCAGGCGTTTGTGGGCATTGGTCTGATGTAAAACATTGTCGATGTATCGATAAAGTACAATGTTGTGTGCCAGCAGACAGACTTGCGACATCTTCGGGTAGTATTTAAAAAGGAACCATTCAGCAACGTATGTAGGGGTATCTCCAGTAACTGAGGCGACGTTTTAACATTGCAGGCGTTTGTGGGCATTGGTCTGATGTAAAACATTGTCGATGTATCGATAAAGTACAATGTTGTGTGCCAGCAGACAGACTTGCGACATCTTCGCATAGTATTTAAAAAGGAACCATTCAGCAACGTATGTAGGGGTATCTCCAAGAACTGAGGCGACGTTTTAACACTGCAGGCGTTTGTGGGCATTGGTCTGATGTAAAACATTGTCGATGTATCGATAAAGTACAATGTTGTGTGCCAGCAGACAGACTTGCGACATCTTCGGGTAGTATTTAAAAAGGAACCATTCAGCAATGTATGTAGGGGTATCTCCAATAACTGAGCCGACGTTTTAACATTGGAAGGGCTCTGTAGGCATTGGTCTGATGTAAAAATTGTCTATGTATCGATAAACTGCAATGTTGTGTGCCAGCAGACAGACTTGCGACATCTTCGGGTAGTATTTAAAAAGGAACCATTCAGCAACGTATGTAGGGGTATCTCCAGTAACTGAGGCGACGTTTTAACATTGCAAGCGCTTTGTAGGCATTGGTCTGATGTAAAACATTGTCGATGTATCGATAAAGTACAATGTTGCGTGCCAGCAGACAGACTTGCGACATCTTCGGGTAGTATTTAAAAAGGAACCATTCAGCAACGTATGTAGGGGTATCTCCAATAACTGAGGCGATGTTTTAACACTGCAAGCGCTTTGTAGGCATTGGTCTGATGTAAAACATTGTCGATGTATCGATAAAGTACAATGTTGTGTGCCAGCAGACAGACTTGCGACATCTTCGGGTAGTATTTAAAAAGGAACCATTCAGCAACGTATGTAGGGGTATCTCCAATAACTGAGGCGACGTTTTAACATTGCAAGCGCTTTGTAGGCATTGGTCTGATGTAAAAATTGTCGATGTATCGATAAACTGCAATGTTGTGTGCCAGCAGACCGATTTTGGACATTTTCGGGTAGTATTAAAGAAATCATTCAGCAACGTATGTAGGGGTATCTCCAATAACTGAGGCGACGTTTTAACATTGCAGGCGTTTGTGGGCATTGGTCTGATGTAAAACATTGTCGATGTATCGATAAAGTACAATGTTGTGTGCCAGCAGACAGACTTGCGACATCTTCGGGTAGTATTTAAAAAGGAACCATTCAGCAACGTATGTAGGGGTATCTCCAGTAACTGAGGCGACGTTTTAACATTGCAGGCGTTTGTGGGCATTGGTCTGATGTAAAACATTGTCGATGTATCGATAAAGTACAATGTTGTGTGCCAGCAGACAGACTTGCGACATCTTCGGGTAGTATTTAAAAAGGAACCATTCAGCTACGTATGTAGGGGTATCTCCAGTAACTGAGGCGACGTTTTAACATTGCAAGCGCTTTGTAGGCATTGGTCTGATGTAAAAATTGTCGATGTATCGATAAACTGCAATGTTGTGTGCCAGCAGACCGATTTTGGACATTTTCGGGTAGTATTAAAGGAATCATTCAGCAACGTATGTAGGGGTATCTCCAATAACTGAGGCGACGTTTTAACATTGCAAGCGCTTTGCAGGCATTGGTCTGATGTAAAAATTGTCGATGTATCGATAAACTGCAATGTTGTGTGCCAGCAGAACGATTTTGGACATTTTCGGTTAGTATTAAAGGAATCATTCAGCAATGTATGTAGGGGTATCTCCAATAACTGAGCCGACGTTTTAACATTGGAAGGGCTCTGTAGGCATTGGTCTGATGTAAAAATTGTCGATGTATCGATAAACTGCAATGTTGTGTGCCAGCAGAACGATTTTGGACATTTTCGGGTAGTATTAAAGGAATCATTCAGCAACGTATGTAGGGGTATCTCCAATAACTGAGGCGACGTTTTAACATTGCAGGCGTTTGTGGGCATTGGTCTGATGTAAAACATTGTCGATGTATCGATAAAGTACAATGTTGTGTGCCAGCAGACAGACTTGCGACATCTTCGGGTAGTATTTAAAAAGGAACCGTTCAGCAACGTATGTAGGGGTATCTCCAATAACTGAGGCGACGTTTTAACATTGCAAGCGCTTTGCAGGCATTGGTCTGATGTAAAACATTGTCGATGTATCGATAAAGTACAATGTTGTGTGCCAGCAGAACGATTTTGGACATTTTCGGGTAGTATTAAAGGAACCATTCAGCAACGTATGTAGGGGTATCTCCAATAACTGAGGCGACGTTTTAACATTGCAGGCGTTTGTGGGCATTGGTCTGATGTAAAACATTGTCGATGTATCGATAAACTGCAATATTGTGTGCCAGCAGACCGATTTTGGCATTTTCGGGTAGTATTAAAGGAATAATTCAGCAATGTATGTAGGGGTATCTCCAATAACTGAGGCGACGTTTTAACATTGCAAGCGCTTTGGAGGCATTGGTCTGATGTAAAACATTGTCGATGTATCGATAAAGTACAATGTTGTGTGCCAGCAGACAGACTTGCGACATCTTCGGGTAGTATTTAAAAAGGAACCATTCAGCAACGTATGTAGGGGTATCTCCAATAACTGAGGCGACGTTTTAACACTGCAGGCGTTTGTGGGCATTGGTCTGATGTAAAACATTGTCGATGTATCGGTAAAGTACAATGTTGTGTGCCAGCAGACAGACTTGCGACATTTTCGGGTAATATTTAAAAAGGAACCATTCAGCAATGTATGTAGGGGTATCTCCAATAACTGAGCGGACGTTTTAACATTGGAAGGGCTCTGTAGGCATTGGTCTGATGTAAAAATTGTCTATGTATCGATAAACTGCAATGTTGTGTGCCAGCAGACAGACTTGCGACATCTTCGGGTAGTATTTAAAAAGGAACCATTCAGCAACGTATGTAGGGGTATCTCCAATAACTGAGGCGACGTTTTAACATTGCAAGCGCTTTGTAGGCATTGGTCTGATGTAAAACATTGTCAATGTATCGATAAAGTACAATGTTGTGTGCCAGCAGACAGACTTGCGACATCTTCGGGTAGTATTTAAAAAGGAACCATTCAGCAACGTATGTAGGGGTATCTCCAATAACTGAGGCGACGTTTTAACACTGCAGGCGTTTGTGGGCATTGGTCTGATGTAAAACATTGTCGATGTATCGGTAAAGTACAATGTTGTGTGCCAGCAGACAGACTTGCGACATTTTCGGGTAGTATTTAAAAAGGAACCATTCAGCAATGTATGTAGGGGTATCTCCAATAACTGAGCGGACGTTTTAACATTGGAAGGGCTCTGTAGGCATTGGTCTGATGTAAAAATTGTCTATGTATCGATAAACTGCAATGTTGTGTGCCAGGAGACAGACTTGCGACATCTTCGGGTAGTATTTAAAAAGGAACCATTCAGCAACGTATGTAGGGGTATCTCCAGTAACTGAGGCGACGTTTTAACATTGCAAGCGCTTTGTAGGCATTGGTCTGATGTAAAACATTGTCGATGTATCGATAAAGTACAATGTTGTGTGCCAGCAGACAGACTTGCGACATCTTCGGGTAGTATTTAAAAAGGAACCATTCAGCAACGTATGTAGGGGTATCTCCAATAACTGAGGCGACGTTTTAACATTGCAAGCGCTTTGTAGGCATTGGTCTGATGTAAAACATTGTCGATGTATCGATAAAGTACAATGTTGTGTGCCAGCAGACAGACTTGCGACATCTTCGGGTAGTATTTAAAAAGGAACCATTCAGCAACGTATGTAGGGGTATCTCCAATAACTGAGGCGACGTTTTAACATTGCAGGCGTTTGTGGGCATTGGTCTGATGTAAAAATTGTCGATGTATCGATAAACTGCAATGTTGTGTGCCAGCAGAACGATTTTGGACATTTTCGGGTAGTATTAAAGGAACCATTCAGCAACGTATGTAGGGGTATCTCCAATAACTGAGGCGACGTTTTAACATTGCAAGCGCTTTGCAGGCATTGGTCTGATGTAAAACATTGTCGATGTATCGATAAACTGCAATGTTGTGTGCCAGCAGAACGATTTTGGACATTTTCGGTTAGTATTAAAGGAACCATTCAGCAACGTATGTAGGGGTATCTCCAATAACTGAGGCGACGTTTTAACATTGCAGGCGTTTGTGGGCATTGGTCTGATGTAAAACATTGTCGATGTATCGATAAAGTACAATGTTGTGTGCCAGCAGACAGACTTGCGACATCTTCGGGTAGTATTTAAAAAGGAACCATTCAGCTACGTATGTAGGGGTATCTCCAATAACTGAGCGGACGTTTTAACATTGCAAGGGCTCTGTAGGCATTGGTCTGATGTAAAAATTGTCTATGTATCGATAAACTGCAATGTTGTGTGCCAGGAGACAGACTTGCGACATCTTCGGGTAGTATTTAAAAAGGAACCATTCAGCAACGTATGTAGGGGTATCTCCAGTAACTGAGGCGACGTTTTAACATTGCAAGCGCTTTGTAGGCATTGGTCTGATGTAAAACATTGTCGATGTATCGATAAAGTACAATGTTGTGTGCCAGCAGACAGACTTGCGACATCTTCGGGTAGTATTTAAAAAGGAACCGTTCAGCAACGTATGTAGGGGTATCTCCAATAACTGAGGCGACGTTTTAACATTGCAAGCGCTTTGCAGGCATTGGTCTGATGTAAAACATTGTCGATGTATCGATAAAGTACAATGTTGTGTGCCAGCAGAACGATTTTGGACATTTTCGGGTAGTATTAAAGGAACCATTCAGCAACGTATGTAGGGGTATCTCCAATAACTGAGGCGACGTTTTAACATTGCAGGCGTTTGTGGGCATTGCTCTGATGTAAAACATTGTCGATGTATCGATAAACTGCAATATTGTGTGCCAGCAGACCGATTTTGGCATTTTCGGGTAGTATTAAAGGAATAATTCAGCAATGTATGTAGGGGTATCTCCAATAACTGAGGCGACGTTTTAACATTGCAAGCGCTTTGGAGGCATTGGTCTGATGTAAAACATTGTCGATGTATCGATAAAGTACAATGTTGTGTGCCAGCAGACAGACTTGCGACATCTTCGGGTAGTATTTAAAAAGGAACCATTCAGCAACGTATGTAGGGGTATCTCCAATAACTGAGGCGACGTTTTAACACTGCAGGCGTTTGTGGGCATTGGTCTGATGTAAAACATTGTCGATGTATCGGTAAAGTACAATGTTGTGTGCCAGCAGACAGACTTGCGACATTTTCGGGTAATATTTAAAAAGGAACCATTCAGCAATGTATGTAGGGGTATCTCCAATAACTGAGCGGACGTTTTAACATTGGAAGGGCTCTGTAGGCATTGGTCTGATGTAAAAATTGTCTATGTATCGATAAACTGCAATGTTGTGTGCCAGCAGACAGACTTGCGACATCTTCGGGTAGTATTTAAAAAGGAACCATTCAGCAACGTATGTAGGGGTATCTCCAATAACTGAGGCGACGTTTTAACATTGCAAGCGCTTTGTAGGCATTGGTCTGATGTAAAACATTGTCAATGTATCGATAAAGTACAATGTTGTGTGCCAGCAGACAGACTTGCGACATCTTCGGGTAGTATTTAAAAAGGAACCATTCAGCAACGTATGTAGGGGTATCTCCAATAACTGAGGCGACGTTTTAACACTGCAGGCGTTTGTGGGCATTGGTCTGATGTAAAACATTGTCGATGTATCGGTAAAGTACAATGTTGTGTGCCAGCAGACAGACTTGCGACATTTTCGGGTAGTATTTAAAAAGGAACCGTTCAGCAACGTATGTAGGGGTATCTCCAATAACTGAGGCGACGTTTTAACATTGCAAGCGCTTTGCAGGCATTGGTCTGATGTAAAACATTGTCGATGTATCGATAAAGTACAATGTTGTGTGCCAGCAGAACGATTTTGGACATTTTCGGGTAGTATTAAAGGAACCATTCAGCAACGTATGTAGGGGTATCTCCAATAACTGAGGCGACGTTTTAACATTGCAGGCGTTTGTGGGCATTGGTCTGATGTAAAACATTGTCGATGTATCGATAAACTGCAATATTGTGTGCCAGCAGACCGATTTTGGCATTTTCGGGTAGTATTAAAGGAATAATTCAGCAATGTATGTAGGGGTATCTCCAATAACTGAGGCGACGTTTTAACATTGCAAGCGCTTTGGAGGCATTGGTCTGATGTAAAACATTGTCGATGTATCGATAAAGTACAATGTTGTGTGCCAGCAGACAGACTTGCGACATCTTCGGGTAGTATTTAAAAAGGAACCATTCAGCAACGTATGTAGGGGTATCTCCAATAACTGAGGCGACGTTTTAACACTGCAGGCGTTTGTGGGCATTGGTCTGATGTAAAACATTGTCGATGTATCGGTAAAGTACAATGTTGTGTGCCAGCAGACAGACTTGCGACATTTTCGGGTAATATTTAAAAAGGAACCATTCAGCAATGTATGTAGGGGTATCTCCAATAACTGAGCGGACGTTTTAACATTGGAAGGGCTCTGTAGGCATTGGTCTGATGTAAAAATTGTCTATGTATCGATAAACTGCAATGTTGTGTGCCAGCAGACAGACTTGCGACATCTTCGGGTAGTATTTAAAAAGGAACCATTCAGCAACGTATGTAGGGGTATCTCCAATAACTGAGGCGACGTTTTAACATTGCAAGCGCTTTGTAGGCATTGGTCTGATGTAAAACATTGTCAATGTATCGATAAAGTACAATGTTGTGTGCCAGCAGACAGACTTGCGACATCTTCGGGTAGTATTTAAAAAGGAACCATTCAGCAACGTATGTAGGGGTATCTCCAATAACTGAGGCGACGTTTTAACACTGCAGGCGTTTGTGGGCATTGGTCTGATGTAAAACATTGTCGATGTATCGGTAAAGTACAATGTTGTGTGCCAGCAGACAGACTTGCGACATTTTCGGGTAGTATTTAAAAAGGAACCATTCAGCAATGTATGTAGGGGTATCTCCAATAACTGAGCGGACGTTTTAACATTGGAAGGGCTCTGTAGGCATTGGTCTGATGTAAAAATTGTCTATGTATCGATAAACTGCAATGTTGTGTGCCAGGAGACAGACTTGCGACATCTTCGGGTAGTATTTAAAAAGGAACCATTCAGCAACGTATGTAGGGGTATCTCCAGTAACTGAGGCGACGTTTTAACATTGCAAGCGCTTTGTAGGCATTGGTCTGATGTAAAACATTGTCGATGTATCGATAAAGTACAATGTTGTGTGCCAGCAGACAGACTTGCGACATCTTCGGGTAGTATTTAAAAAGGAACCATTCAGCAACGTATGTAGGGGTATCTCCAATAACTGAGGCGACGTTTTAACATTGCAAGCGCTTTGTAGGCATTGGTCTGATGTAAAACATTGTCGATGTATCGATAAAGTACAATGTTGTGTGCCAGCAGACAGACTTGCGACATCTTCGGGTAGTATTTAAAAAGGAACCATTCAGCAACGTATGTAGGGGTATCTCCAATAACTGAGGCGACGTTTTAACATTGCAGGCGTTTGTGGGCATTGGTCTGATGTAAAAATTGTCGATGTATCGATAAACTGCAATGTTGTGTGCCAGCAGAACGATTTTGGACATTTTCGGGTAGTATTAAAGGAACCATTCAGCAACGTATGTAGGGGTATCTCCAATAACTGAGGCGACGTTTTAACATTGCAAGCGCTTTGCAGGCATTGGTCTGATGTAAAACATTGTCGATGTATCGATAAACTGCAATGTTGTGTGCCAGCAGAACGATTTTGGACATTTTCGGTTAGTATTAAAGGAACCATTCAGCAACGTATGTAGGGGTATCTCCAATAACTGAGGCGACGTTTTAACATTGCAGGCGTTTGTGGGCATTGGTCTGATGTAAAACATTGTCGATGTATCGATAAAGTACAATGTTGTGTGCCAGCAGACAGACTTGCGACATCTTCGGGTAGTATTTAAAAAGGAACCATTCAGCTACGTATGTAGGGGTATCTCCAATAACTGAGCGGACGTTTTAACATTGCAAGGGCTCTGTAGGCATTGGTCTGATGTAAAAATTGTCTATGTATCGATAAACTGCAATGTTGTGTGCCAGGAGACAGACTTGCGACATCTTCGGGTAGTATTTAAAAAGGAACCATTCAGCAACGTATGTAGGGGTATCTCCAGTAACTGAGGCGACGTTTTAACATTGCAAGCGCTTTGTAGGCATTGGTCTGATGTAAAACATTGTCGATGTATCGATAAAGTACAATGTTGTGTGCCAGCAGACAGACTTGCGACATCTTCGGGTAGTATTTAAAAAGGAACCATTCAGCAACGTATGTAGGGGTATCTCCAATAACTGAGGCGACGTTTTAACATTGCAGGCGTTTGTGGGCATTGGTCTGATGTAAAAATTGTCGATGTATCGATAAACTGCAATGTTGTGTGCCAGCAGAACGATTTTGGACATTTTCGGGTAGTATTAAAGGAACCATTCAGCAACGTATGTAGGGGTATCTCCAATAACTGAGGCGACGTTTTAACATTGCAAGCGCTTTGTAGGCATTGGTCTGATGTAAAACATTGTCGATGTATCGATAAACTGCAATGTTGTGTGCCAGCAGAACGATTTTGGACATTTTCGCTTAGTATTAAAGGAACCATTCAGCAACGTATGTAGGGGTATCTCCAATAACTGAGGCGACGTTTTAACATTGCAAGCGCTTTGTAGGCATTGGTCTGATGTAAAACATTGTCGATGTATCGATAAAGTACAATGTTGTGTGCCAGCAGACAGACTTGCGACATCTTCGGGTAGTATTTAAAAAGGAACCATTCAGCTACGTATGTAGGGGTATCTCCAATAACTGAGGCGACGTTTTAACACTGCAGGCGTTTGTGGGCATTGGTCTGATGTAAAACATTGTCGATGTATCGGTAAAGTACAATGTTGTGTGCCAGCAGACAGACTTGCGACATTTTCGGGTAGTATTTAAAAAGGAACCATTCAGCAATGTATGTAGGGGTATCTCCAATAACTGAGCGGACGTTTTAACATTGGAAGGGCTCTGTAGGCATTGGTCTGATGTAAAAATTGTCTATGTATCGATAAACTGCAATGTTGTGTGCCAGGAGACAGACTTGCGACATCTTCGGGTAGTATTTAAAAAGGAACCATTCAGCAACGTATGTAGGGGTATCTCCAGTAACTGAGGCGACGTTTTAACATTGCAAGCGCTTTGTAGGCATTGGTCTGATGTAAAACATTGTCGATGTATCGATAAAGTACAATGTTGTGTGCCAGCAGACAGACTTGCGACATCTTCGGGTAGTATTTAAAAAGGAACCATTCAGCTACGTATGTAGGGGTATCTCCAATAACTGAGGCGACGTTTTAACACTGCAGGCGTTTGTGGGCATTGGTCTGATGTAAAACATTGTCGATGTATCGGTAAAGTACAATGTTGTGTGCCAGCAGACAGACTTGCGACATTTTCGGGTAGTATTTAAAAAGGAACCATTCAGCAATGTATGTAGGGGTATCTCCAATAACTGAGCGGACGTTTTAACATTGGAAGGGCTCTGTAGGCATTGGTCTGATGTAAAAATTGTCTATGTATCGATAAACTGCAATGTTGTGTGCCAGGAGACAGACTTGCGACATCTTCGGGTAGTATTTAAAAAGGAACCATTCAGCAACGTATG
The DNA here is from genome assembly GCF_037392515.1 of Haliotis asinina. NCBI lineage: Eukaryota > Metazoa > Mollusca > Gastropoda > Lepetellida > Haliotidae > Haliotis > Haliotis asinina. The sequence goes on from NC_090287.1 coordinate 45,683,848, forward strand.
TAGGGGTATCTCCAGTAACTGAGGCGACGTTTTAACATTGCAAGCGCTTTGTAGGCATTGGTCTGATGTAAAACATTGTCGATGTATCGATAAAGTACAATGTTGTGTGCCAGCAGACAGACTTGCGACATCTTCGGGTAGTATTTAAAAAGGAACCATTCAGCAACGTATGTAGGGGTATCTCCAATAACTGAGGCGACGTTTTAACATTGCAAGCGCTTTGTAGGCATTGGTCTGATGTAAAACATTGTCGATGTATCGATAAAGTACAATGTTGTGTGCCAGCAGACAGACTTGCGACATCTTCGGGTAGTATTTAAAAAGGAACCATTCAGCAACGTATGTAGGGGTATCTCCAATAACTGAGGCGACGTTTTAACATTGCAGGCGTTTGTGGGCATTGGTCTGATGTAAAAATTGTCGATGTATCGATAAACTGCAATGTTGTGTGCCAGCAGAACGATTTTGGACATTTTCGGGTAGTATTAAAGGAACCATTCAGCAACGTATGTAGGGGTATCTCCAATAACTGAGGCGACGTTTTAACATTGCAAGCGCTTTGCAGGCATTGGTCTGATGTAAAACATTGTCGATGTATCGATAAACTGCAATGTTGTGTGCCAGCAGAACGATTTTGGACATTTTCGGTTAGTATTAAAGGAACCATTCAGCAACGTATGTAGGGGTATCTCCAATAACTGAGGCGACGTTTTAACATTGCAGGCGTTTGTGGGCATTGGTCTGATGTAAAACATTGTCGATGTATCGATAAAGTACAATGTTGTGTGCCAGCAGACAGACTTGCGACATCTTCGGGTAGTATTTAAAAAGGAACCATTCAGCTACGTATGTAGGGGTATCTCCAATAACTGAGCGGACGTTTTAACATTGCAAGGGCTCTGTAGGCATTGGTCTGATGTAAAAATTGTCTATGTATCGATAAACTGCAATGTTGTGTGCCAGGAGACAGACTTGCGACATCTTCGGGTAGTATTTAAAACGGAACCATTCAGCAACGTATGTAGGGGTATCTCCAGTAACTGAGGCGACGTTTTAACATTGCAAGCGCTTTGTAGGCATTGGTCTGATGTAAAACATTGTCGATGTATCGATAAAGTACAATGTTGTGTGCCAGCAGACAGACTTGCGACATCTTCGGGTAGTATTTAAAAAGGAACCATTCAGCAACGTATGTAGGGGTATCTCCAATAACTGAGGCGACGTTTTAACATTGCAGGCGTTTGTGGGCATTGGTCTGATGTAAAAATTGTCGATGTATCGATAAACTGCAATGTTGTGTGCCAGCAGAACGATTTTGGACATTTTCGGGTAGTATTAAAGGAACCATTCAGCAACGTATGTAGGGGTATCTCCAATAACTGAGGCGACGTTTTAACATTGCAAGCGCTTTGCAGGCATTGGTCTGATGTAAAACATTGTCGATGTATCGATAAACTGCAATGTTGTGTGCCAGCAGAACGATTTTGGACATTTTCGCTTAGTATTAAAGGAACCATTCAGCAACGTATGTAGGGGTATCTCCAATAACTGAGGCGACGTTTTAACATTGCAAGCGCTTTGTAGGCATTGGTCTGATGTAAAACATTGTCGATGTATCGATAAAGTACAATGTTGTGTGCCAGCAGACAGACTTGCGACATCTTCGGGTAGTATTTAAAAAGGAACCATTCAGCTACGTATGTAGGGGTATCTCCAATAACTGAGGCGACGTTTTAACATTGCAAGGGCTCTGTAGGCATTGGTCTGATGTAAAAATTGTCTATGTATCGATAAACTGCAATGTTGTGTGCCAGGAGACAGACTTGCGACATCTTCGGGTAGTATTTAAAAAGGAACCATTCAGCAACGTATGTAGGGGTATCTCCAATAACTGAGGCGACGTTTTAACATTGCAAGCGCTTTGTAGGCATTGGTCTGATGTAAAAATTGTCGATGTATCGATAAACTGCAATGTTGTGTGCCAGCAGTCCGATTTTGGACATTTTCGGGTAGTATTAAAGGAATCATTCAGCAACGTATGTAGGGGTATCTCCAATAACTGAGGCGACGTTTTAACATTGCAAGCGCTTTGCAGGCATTGGTCTGATGTAAAAATTGTCGATGTATCGATAAACTGCAATGTTGTGTGCCAGCAGAACAATTTTAGACATTTTCGGGTAGTATTAAAGGAACCATTCAGCAACGTATGTAGGGGTATCTCCAATAACTGAGGCGACGTTTTAACATTGCAGGCGTTTGTGGGCATTGGTCTGATGTAAAACATTGTCGATGTATCGATAAAGTACAATGTTGTGTGCCAGCAGACAGACTTGCGACATCTTCGGGTAGTATTTAAAAAGGAACCATTCAGCTACGTATGTAGGGGTATCTCCAATAACTGAGGCGACGTTTTAACATTGCAGGCGTTTGTGGGCATTGGTCTGATGTGAAACATTGTCGATGTATCGATAAACTGCAATGTTGTGTGCCAGCAGACCGATTTTGGACATTTTCGGGTAGTTTTAAAGGAACCATTCAGCAACGTATGTCGGGGTATCTCCATTACCTGAGGCGACGTTTTAACATTGCAGGCGTTTGTGGGCATTGGTCTGATGTAAAACATTGTCGATGTATCGATAAAGTACAATGTTGTGTGCCAGCAGACAGAATTGCGACATCTTCGCATAGTATTTAAAAAGGAACCATTCAGCAACGTATGTAGGGGTATCTCCAAGAACTGAGGCGACGTTTTAACACTGCAGGCGTTTGTGGGCATTGGTCTGATGTAAAACATTGTCGATGTATCGATAAAGTACAATGTTGTGTGCCAGCAGACAGACTTGCGACATCATTAAAAGGAACCATTCAGCAACGTATGTGGGGGTATCTCCAATAACTGAGGCGACGTTTTAACATTGCAGGCGTTTGTGGGCATTGGTCTGATGTAAAACATTGTCGATGTATCGATAAAGTACAATGTTGTGTGCCAGCAGACAGACTTGCGACATCTTCGGGTAGTATTTAAAAAGGAACCATTCAGCAACGTATGTAGGGGTATCTCCAATAACTGAGGCGACGTTTTAACATTGCAGGCGTTTGTGGGCATTGGTCTGATGTAAAACATTGTCGATGTATCGATAAACTGCAATGTTGTGTGCCAGCAGACCGATTTTGGACATTTTCGGGTAGTTTTAAAGGAACCATTCAGCAACGTATGTAGGGGTATCTCCAATAACTGAGGCGACGTTTTAACATTGCAGGCGTTTGTGGGCATTGGTCTGATGTAAAACATTGTCGATGTATCGATAAAGTACAATGTTGTGTGCCAGCAGACAGACTTGCGACATCTTCGGGTAGTATTTAAAAAGGAACCATTCAGCAACGTATGTAGGGGTATCTCCAATAACTGAGGCGACGTTTTAACATTGCAGGCGTTTGTGGGCATTGGTCTGATGTAAAACATTGTCGATGTATCGATAAACTGCAATGTTGTGTGCCAGCAGACCGATTTTGGACATTTTCGGGTAGTTTTAAAGGAACCATTCAGCAACGTATGTAGGGGTATCTCCAATAACTGAGGCGACGTTTTAACATTGCAGGCGTTTGTGGGCATTGGTCTGATGTAAAACATTGTCGATGTATCGATAAAGTACAATGTTGTGTGCCAGCAGACAGACTTGCGACATCTTTAAAAGGAACCATTCAGCAACGTATGTGGGGGTATCTCCAATAACTGAGGCGACGTTTTAACATTGCAGGCGTTTGTGGGCATTGGTCTGATGTAAAACATTGTCGATGTATCGATAAACTGCAATGTTGTGTGCCAGCAGAACGATTTTGGACATTTTCGGGTAGTTTTAAAGGAACCATTCAGCAACGTATGTAGGGGTATCTCCAATAACTGAGGCGATGTTTTAACATTGCAGGCGTTTGTGGGCATTGGTCTGATGTAAAACATTGTCGATGTATCGATAAAGTACAATGTTGTGTGCCAGCAGACAGACTTGCGACATCTTCGGGTAGTATTTAAAAAGGAACCATTCAGGAACGTATTTGGGGGTATCTCCAATAACTGAGGCGACGTTTTAACATTGCAGGCGTTTGTGGGCATTGGTCTGATGTAAAACATTGTCGATGTATCGATAAAGTACAATGTTGTGTGCCAGCAGACAGACTTGCGACATCTTTAAAAGGAACCATTCAGCAACGTATGTGGGGGTATCTCCAATAACTGAGGCGACGTTTTAACATTGCAGGCGTTTGTGGGCATTGGTCTGATGTAAAACATTGTCGATGTATCGATAAACTGCAATGTTGTGTGCCAGCAGACTGATTTTGGACATTTTCGGGTAGTTTTAAAGGAACCATTCAGCAACGTATGTAGGGGTATCTCCAATAACTGAGGCGATGTTTTAACATTGCAGGCGTTTGTGGGCATTGGTCTGATGTAAAACATTGTCGATGTATCGATAAAGTACAATGTTGTATGCCAGGAGGCAGACTTGCGACATCTTCGGGTAGTATTTAAAAAGGAACCATTCAGGAACGTATGTGGGGGTATCTCCAATAACTGAGGCGACGTTTTAACATTGCAGGCGTTTGTGGGCATTGGTCTGATGTAAAACATTGTCGATGTATCGATAAAGTACAATGTTGTGTGCCAGCAGACAGACTTGCGACATCATTAAAAGGAACCATTCAGCAACGTATGTGGGGGTATCTCCAATAACTGAGGCGACGTTTTAACATTGCAGGCGTTTGTGGGCATTGGTCTGATGTAAAACATTGTCGATGTATCGATAAAGTACAATGTTGTGTGCCAGCAGACAGACTTGCGACATCTTCGGGTAGTATTTAAAAAGGAACCATTCAGCAACGTATGTAGGGGTATCTCCAATAACTGAGGCGACGTTTTAACATTGCAGGCGTTTGTGGGCATTGGTCTGATGTAAAACATTGTCGATGTATCGATAAACTGCAATGTTGTGTGCCAGCAGACCGATTTTGGACATTTTCGGGTAGTTTTAAAGGAACCATTCAGCAACGTATGTAGGGGTATCTCCAATAACTGAGGCGACGTTTTAACATTGCAGGCGTTTGTGGGCATTGGTCTGATGTAAAACATTGTCGATGTATCGATAAAGTACAATGTTGTGTGCCAGCAGACAGACTTGCGACATCTTTAAAAGGAACCATTCAGCAACGTATGTGGGGGTATCTCCAGTAACTGAGGCGACGTTTTAACATTGCAGGCGTTTGTGGGCATTGGTCTGATGTAAAACATTGTCGATGTATCGAAAAACTGCAATGTTGTGTGCCAGCAGACCGATTTTGGACATTTTCGGGTAGTTTTAAAGGAACCATTCAGCAACGTATGTAGGGGTATCTCCAATAACTGAGGCGACGTTTTAACATTGCAGGCGTTTGTGGGCATTGGTCTGATGTAAAACATTGTCGATGTATCGATAAAGTACAATGTTGTGTGCCAGCAGACAGACTTGCGACATCTTCGGGTAGTATTTAAAAAGGAACCATTCAGCAACGTATGTAGGGGTATCTCCAATAACTGAGGCGACGTTTTAACATTGCAGGCGTTTGTGGGCATTGGTCTGATGTAAAACATTGTCGATGTATCGATAAACTGCAATGTTGTGTGCCAGCAGACCGATTTTGGACATTTTCGGGTAGTTTTAAAGGAACCATTCAGCAACGTATGTAGGGGTATCTCCAATAACTGAGGCGACGTTTTAACATTGCAGGCGTTTGTGGGCATTGGTCTGATGTAAAACATTGTCGATGTATCGATAAAGTACAATGTTGTGTGGCAGCAGACAGACTTGCGACATCTTCGGGTAGTATTTAAAAAGGAACCATTCAGCAACGTATGTAGGGGTATTTCCAATAACTGAGGCGACGTTTTAACATTGCAGGCGTTTGTGGGCATTGGTCTGATGTAAAACATTGTCGATGTATCGATAAACTGCAATGTTGTGTGCCAGCAGACCGATTTTGGACATTTTCGGGTAGTTTTAAAGGAACCATTCAGCAACGTATGTAGGGGTATCTCCAATAACTGAGGCGACGTTTTAACATTGCAGGCGTTTGTGGGCATTGGTCTGATGTAAAACATTGTCGATGTATCGATAAAGTACAATGTTGTGTGCCAGCAGACAGACTTGCGACATCTTCGCTTAGTATTTAAAAAGGAACCATTCAGCAACGTATGTAGGGGTATCTCCAATAACTGAGGCGACGTTTTAACATTGCAGGCGTTTGTGGGCATTGGTCTGATGTAAAACATTGTCGATGTATCGATAAACTGCAATGTTGTGTGCCAGCAGACCGATTTTGGACATTTTCGGGTAGTTTTAAAGGAACCATTCAGCAACGTATGTAGGGGTATCTCCAATAACTGAGGCGACGTTTTAACATTGCAGGCGTTTGTGGGCATTGGTCTGATGTAAAACATTGTCGATGTATCGATAAAGTACAATGTTGTGTGCCAGCAGACAGACTTGCGACATCTTCGGGTAGTATTTAAAAAGGAACCATTCAGCAACGTATGTAGGGGTATCTCCAATAACTCAGGTGACGTTTTAACATTGCAGGCGTTTGTGGGCATTGGTCTGATGTAAAACATTGTCGATATATCGATAAACTGCAATGTTGTGTGCCAGCAGACCGATTTTGGACATTTTCGGGTAGTTTTAAAGGAACCATTCAGCAACGTATGTAGGGGTATCTCCAATAACTGAGGCGACGTTTTAACATTGCAGGCGTTTGTGGGCATTGGTCTGATGTAAAACATTGTCGATGTATCGATAAAGTACAATGTTGTGTGCCAGCAGACAGACTTGCGACATCTTTAAAAGGAACCATTCAGCAACGTATGTGGGGGTATCTCCAATAACTGAGGCGACGTTTTAACATTGCAGGCGTTTGTGGGCATTGGTCTGATGTAAAACATTGTCGATGTATCGATAAACTGCAATGTTGTGTGCCAGCAGACCGATTTTGGACATTTTCGGGTAGTTTTAAAGGAACCATTCAGCAACGTATGTAGGGGTATCTCCAATAACTGAGGCGACGTTTTAACATTGCAGGCGTTTGTGGGCATTGGTCTGATGTAAAACATTGTCGATGTATCGATAAAGTACAATGTTGTGTGCCAGCAGACAGACTTGCGACATCTTCGGGTAGTATTTAAAAAGGAACCATTCAGCAACGTATGTGGGGGTATCTCCAATAACTGAGGCGACGTTTTAGCATTGCAGGCGTTTGTGGGCATTGGTCTGATGTAAAACATTGTCGATGTATCGATAAAGTACAATGTTGTGTGCCAGCAGACCGATTTTGCACATTTTCGGGTAGTTTTAAAGGAACCATTCAGCAACGTATGTAGGGGTATCTCCAATAACTGAGGCGACGTTTTAACATTGCAGGCGTTTGTGGGCATTGGTCTGATGTAAAACATTGTCGATGTATCGATAAAGTACAATGTTGTGTGCCAGCAGACAGACTTGCGACATCTTCGGGTAGTATTTAAAAAGGAACCATTCAGCAACGTATGTAGGGGTATCTCCAATAACTCAGGTGACGTTTTAACATTGCAAGCGCTTTGTAGGCATTGGTCTTATGTAAAAATTGTCGATGTATCGATAAACTGCAATGTTGTGTGCCAGCAGACCGATTTTAGACATTTTCGGGTAGTTTTAAAGGAGCCATTCAGCAACGTATGTAGGGGTATCTCCAATAACTGAGGCGACGTTTTAACATTGCAGGCGTTTGTGGGCATTGGTCTGATGTAAAACATTGTCGATGTATCGATAAAGTACAATGTTGTGTGCCAGCAGACAGACTTGCGACATCTTTAAAAGGAACCATTCAGCAACGTATGTGGGGGTATCTCCAATAACTGAGGCGACGTTTTAACATTGCAGGCGTTTGTGGGCATTGGTCTGATGTAAAACATTGTCGATGTATCGATAAACTGCAATGTTGTGTGCCAGCAGAACGATTTTGGACATTTTCGGGTAGTTTTAAAGGAACCATTCAGCAACGTATGTAGGGGTATCTCCAATAACTGAGGCGATGTTTTAACATTGCAGGCGTTTGTGGGCATTGGTCTGATGTAAAACATTGTCGATGTATCGATAAAGTACAATGTTGTGTGCCAGCAGACAGACTTGCGACATCTTCGGGTAGTATTTAAAAAGGAACCATTCAGGAACGTATGTGGGGGTATCTCCAATAACTGAGGCGACGTTTTAACATTGCAGGCGTTTGTGGGCATTGGTCTGATGTAAAACATTGTCGATGTATCGATAAAGTACAATGTTGTGTGCCAGCAGACAGACTTGCGACATCTTTAAAAGGAACCATTCAGCAACGTATGTGGGGGTATCTCCAATAACTGAGGCGACGTTTTAACATTGCAGGCGTTTGTGGGCATTGGTCTGATGTAAAACATTGTCGATGTATCGATAAACTGCAATGTTGTGTGCCAGCAGACTGATTTTGGACATTTTCGGGTAGTTTTAAAGGAACCATTCAGCAACGTATGTAGGGGTATCTCCAATAACTGAGGCGATGTTTTAACATTGCAGGCGTTTGTGGGCATTGGTCTGATGTAAAACATTGTCGATGTATCGATAAAGTACAATGTTGTGTGCCAGCAGACAGACTTGCGACATCTTCGGGTAGTATTTAAAAAGGAACCATTCAGGAACGTATGTGGGGGTATCTCCAATAACTGAGGCGACGTTTTAACATTGCAGGCGTTTGTGGGCATTGGTCTGATGTAAAACATTGTCGATGTATCGATAAAGTACAATGTTGTGTGCCAGCAGACAGACTTGCGACATCTTTAAAAGGAACCATTCAGCAACGTATGTGGGGGTATCTCCAATAACTGAGGCGACGTTTTAACATTGCAGGCGTTTGTGGGCATTGGTCTGATGTAAAACATTGTCGATGTATCGATAAACTGCAATGTTGTGTGCCAGCAGACTGATTTTGGACATTTTCGGGTAGTTTTAAAGGAACCATTCAGCAACGTATGTAGGGGTATCTCCAATAACTGAGGCGATGTTTTAACATTGCAGGCGTTTGTGGGCATTGGTCTGATGTAAAACATTGTCGATGTATCGATAAAGTACAATGTTGTATGCCAGGAGGCAGACTTGCGACATCTTCGGGTAGTATTTAAAAAGGAACCATTCAGGAACGTATGTGGGGGTATCTCCAATAACTGAGGCGACGTTTTAACATTGCAGGCGTTTGTGGGCATTGGTCTGATGTAAAACATTGTCGATGTATCGATAAAGTACAATGTTGTGTGCCAGCAGACAGACTTGCGACATCATTAAAAGGAACCATTCAGCAACGTATGTGGGGGTATCTCCAATAACTGAGGCGACGTTTTAACATTGCAGGCGTTTGTGGGCATTGGTCTGATGTAAAACATTGTCGATGTATCGATAAAGTACAATGTTGTGTGCCAGCAGACAGACTTGCGACATCTTCGGGTAGTATTTAAAAAGGAACCATTCAGCAACGTATGTAGGGGTATCTCCAATAACTGAGGCGACGTTTTAACATTGCAGGCGTTTGTGGGCATTGGTCTGATGTAAAACATTGTCGATGTATCGATAAACTGCAATGTTGTGTGCCAGCAGACCGATTTTGGACATTTTCGGGTAGTTTTAAAGGAACCATTCAGCAACGTATGTAGGGGTATCTCCAATAACTGAGGCGACGTTTTAACATTGCAGGCGTTTGTGGGCATTGGTCTGATGTAAAACATTGTCGATGTATCGATAAAGTACAATGTTGTGTGCCAGCAGACAGACTTGCGACATCTTTAAAAGGAACCATTCAGCAACGTATGTGGGGGTATCTCCAGTAACTGAGGCGACGTTTTAACATTGCAGGCGTTTGTGGGCATTGGTCTGATGTAAAACATTGTCGATGTATCGAAAAACTGCAATGTTGTGTGCCAGCAGACCGATTTTGGACATTTTCGGGTAGTTTTAAAGGAACCATTCAGCAACGTATGTAGGGGTATCTCCAATAACTGAGGCGACGTTTTAACATTGCAGGCGTTTGTGGGCATTGGTCTGATGTAAAACATTGTCGATGTATCGATAAAGTACAATGTTGTGTGCCAGCAGACAGACTTGCGACATCTTCGGGTAGTATTTAAAAAGGAACCATTCAGCAACGTATGTAGGGGTATCTCCAATAACTGAGGCGACGTTTTAACATTGCAGGCGTTTGTGGGCATTGGTCTGATGTAAAACATTGTCGATGTATCGATAAACTGCAATGTTGTGTGCCAGCAGACCGATTTTGGACATTTTCGGGTAGTTTTAAAGGAACCATTCAGCAACGTATGTAGGGGTATCTCCAATAACTGAGGCGACGTTTTAACATTGCAGGCGTTTGTGGGCATTGGTCTGATGTAAAACATTGTCGATGTATCGATAAAGTACAATGTTGTGTGGCAGCAGACAGACTTGCGACATCTTCGGGTAGTATTTAAAAAGGAACCATTCAGCAACGTATGTAGGGGTATTTCCAATAACTGAGGCGACGTTTTAACATTGCAGGCGTTTGTGGGCATTGGTCTGATGTAAAACATTGTCGATGTATCGATAAACTGCAATGTTGTGTGCCAGCAGACCGATTTTGGACATTTTCGGGTAGTTTTAAAGGAACCATTCAGCAACGTATGTAGGGGTATCTCCAATAACTGAGGCGACGTTTTAACATTGCAGGCGTTTGTGGGCATTGGTCTGATGTAAAACATTGTCGATGTATCGATAAAGTACAATGTTGTGTGCCAGCAGACAGACTTGCGACATCTTCGCTTAGTATTTAAAAAGGAACCATTCAGCAACGTATGTAGGGGTATCTCCAATAACTGAGGCGACGTTTTAACATTGCAGGCGTTTGTGGGCATTGGTCTGATGTAAAACATTGTCGATGTATCGATAAACTGCAATGTTGTGTGCCAGCAGACCGATTTTGGACATTTTCGGGTAGTTTTAAAGGAACCATTCAGCAACGTATGTAGGGGTATCTCCAATAACTGAGGCGACGTTTTAACATTGCAGGCGTTTGTGGGCATTGGTCTGATGTAAAACATTGTCGATGTATCGATAAAGTACAATGTTGTGTGCCAGCAGACAGACTTGCGACATCTTCGGGTAGTATTTAAAAAGGAACCATTCAGCAACGTATGTAGGGGTATCTCCAATAACTCAGGTGACGTTTTAACATTGCAGGCGTTTGTGGGCATTGGTCTGATGTAAAACATTGTCGATATATCGATAAACTGCAATGTTGTGTGCCAGCAGACCGATTTTGGACATTTTCGGGTAGTTTTAAAGGAACCATTCAGCAACGTATGTAGGGGTATCTCCAATAACTGAGGCGACGTTTTAACATTGCAGGCGTTTGTGGGCATTGGTCTGATGTAAAACATTGTCGATGTATCGATAAAGTACAATGTTGTGTGCCAGCAGACAGACTTGCGACATCTTTAAAAGGAACCATTCAGCAACGTATGTGGGGGTATCTCCAATAACTGAGGCGACGTTTTAACATTGCAGGCGTTTGTGGGCATTGGTCTGATGTAAAACATTGTCGATGTATCGATAAACTGCAATGTTGTGTGCCAGCAGACCGATTTTGGACATTTTCGGGTAGTTTTAAAGGAACCATTCAGCAACGTATGTAGGGGTATCTCCAATAACTGAGGCGACGTTTTAACATTGCAGGCGTTTGTGGGCATTGGTCTGATGTAAAACATTGTCGATGTATCGATAAAGTACAATGTTGTGTGCCAGCAGACAGACTTGCGACATCTTCGGGTAGTATTTAAAAAGGAACCATTCAGCAACGTATGTGGGGGTATCTCCAATAACTGAGGCGACGTTTTAGCATTGCAGGCGTTTGTGGGCATTGGTCTGATGTAAAACATTGTCGATGTATCGATAAAGTACAATGTTGTGTGCCAGCAGACCGATTTTGCACATTTTCGGGTAGTTTTAAAGGAACCATTCAGCAACGTATGTAGGGGTATCTCCAATAACTGAGGCGACGTTTTAACATTGCAGGCGTTTGTGGGCATTGGTCTGATGTAAAACATTGTCGATGTATCGATAAAGTACAATGTTGTGTGCCAGCAGACAGACTTGCGACATCTTCGGGTAGTATTTAAAAAGGAACCATTCAGCAACGTATGTAGGGGTATCTCCAATAACTCAGGTGACGTTTTAACATTGCAAGCGCTTTGTAGGCATTGGTCTTATGTAAAAATTGTCGATGTATCGATAAACTGCAATGTTGTGTGCCAGCAGACCGATTTTAGACATTTTCGGGTAGTTTTAAAGGAGCCATTCAGCAACGTATGTAGGGGTATCTCCAATAACTGAGGCGACGTTTTAACATTGCAGGCGTTTGTGGGCATTGGTCTGATGTAAAACATTGTCGATGTATCGATAAAGTACAATGTTGTGTGCCAGCAGACAGACTTGCGACATCTTTAAAAGGAACCATTCAGCAACGTATGTGGGGGTATCTCCAATAACTGAGGCGACGTTTTAACATTGCAGGCGTTTGTGGGCATTGGTCTGATGTAAAACATTGTCGATGTATCGATAAACTGCAATGTTGTGTGCCAGCAGAACGATTTTGGACATTTTCGGGTAGTTTTAAAGGAACCATTCAGCAACGTATGTAGGGGTATCTCCAATAACTGAGGCGATGTTTTAACATTGCAGGCGTTTGTGGGCATTGGTCTGATGTAAAACATTGTCGATGTATCGATAAAGTACAATGTTGTGTGCCAGCAGACAGACTTGCGACATCTTCGGGTAGTATTTAAAAAGGAACCATTCAGGAACGTATGTGGGGGTATCTCCAATAACTGAGGCGACGTTTTAACATTGCAGGCGTTTGTGGGCATTGGTCTGATGTAAAACATTGTCGATGTATCGATAAAGTACAATGTTGTGTGCCAGCAGACAGACTTGCGACATCTTTAAAAGGAACCATTCAGCAACGTATGTGGGGGTATCTCCAATAACTGAGGCGACGTTTTAACATTGCAGGCGTTTGTGGGCATTGGTCTGATGTAAAACATTGTCGATGTATCGATAAACTGCAATGTTGTGTGCCAGCAGACTGATTTTGGACATTTTCGGGTAGTTTTAAAGGAACCATTCAGCAACGTATGTAGGGGTATCTCCAATAACTGAGGCGATGTTTTAACATTGCAGGCGTTTGTGGGCATTGGTCTGATGTAAAACATTGTCGATGTATCGATAAAGTACAATGTTGTATGCCAGGAGGCAGACTTGCGACATCTTCGGGTAGTATTTAAAAAGGAACCATTCAGGAACGTATGTGGGGGTATCTCCAATAACTGAGGCGACGTTTTAACATTGCAGGCGTTTGTGGGCATTGGTCTGATGTAAAACATTGTCGATGTATCGATAAAGTACAATGTTGTGTGCCAGCAGACAGACTTGCGACATCATTAAAAGGAACCATTCAGCAACGTATGTGGGGGTATCTCCAATAACTGAGGCGACGTTTTAACATTGCAGGCGTTTGTGGGCATTGGTCTGATGTAAAACATTGTCGATGTATCGATAAAGTACAATGTTGTGTGCCAGCAGACAGACTTGCGACATCTTCGGGTAGTATTTAAAAAGGAACCATTCAGCAACGTATGTAGGGGTATCTCCAATAACTGAGGCGACGTTTTAACATTGCAGGCGTTTGTGGGCATTGGTCTGATGTAAAACATTGTCGATGTATCGATAAACTGCAATGTTGTGTGCCAGCAGACCGATTTTGGACATTTTCGGGTAGTTTTAAAGGAACCATTCAGCAACGTATGTAGGGGTATCTCCAATAACTGAGGCGACGTTTTAACATTGCAGGCGTTTGTGGGCATTGGTCTGATGTAAAACATTGTCGATGTATCGATAAAGTACAATGTTGTGTGCCAGCAGACAGACTTGCGACATCTTTAAAAGGAACCATTCAGCAACGTATGTGGGGGTATCTCCAGTAACTGAGGCGACGTTTTAACATTGCAGGCGTTTGTGGGCATTGGTCTGATGTAAAACATTGTCGATGTATCGAAAAACTGCAATGTTGTGTGCCAGCAGACCGATTTTGGACATTTTCGGGTAGTTTTAAAGGAACCATTCAGCAACGTATGTAGGGGTATCTCCAATAACTGAGGCGACGTTTTAACATTGCAGGCGTTTGTGGGCATTGGTCTGATGTAAAACATTGTCGATGTATCGATAAAGTACAATGTTGTGTGCCAGCAGACAGACTTGCGACATCTTCGGGTAGTATTTAAAAAGGAACCATTCAGCAACGTATGTAGGGGTATCTCCAATAACTGAGGCGACGTTTTAACATTGCAGGCGTTTGTGGGCATTGGTCTGATGTAAAACATTGTCGATGTATCGATAAACTGCAATGTTGTGTGCCAGCAGACCGATTTTGGACATTTTCGGGTAGTTTTAAAGGAACCATTCAGCAACGTATGTAGGGGTATCTCCAATAACTGAGGCGACGTTTTAACATTGCAGGCGTTTGTGGGCATTGGTCTGATGTAAAACATTGTCGATGTATCGATAAAGTACAATGTTGTGTGGCAGCAGACAGACTTGCGACATCTTCGGGTAGTATTTAAAAAGGAACCATTCAGCAACGTATGTAGGGGTATTTCCAATAACTGAGGCGACGTTTTAACATTGCAGGCGTTTGTGGGCATTGGTCTGATGTAAAACATTGTCGATGTATCGATAAACTGCAATGTTGTGTGCCAGCAGACCGATTTTGGACATTTTCGGGTAGTTTTAAAGGAACCATTCAGCAACGTATGTAGGGGTATCTCCAATAACTGAGGCGACGTTTTAACATTGCAGGCGTTTGTGGGCATTGGTCTGATGTAAAACATTGTCGATGTATCGATAAAGTACAATGTTGTGTGCCAGCAGACAGACTTGCGACATCTTCGCTTAGTATTTAAAAAGGAACCATTCAGCAACGTATGTAGGGGTATCTCCAATAACTGAGGCGACGTTTTAACATTGCAGGCGTTTGTGGGCATTGGTCTGATGTAAAACATTGTCGATGTATCGATAAACTGCAATGTTGTGTGCCAGCAGACCGATTTTGGACATTTTCGGGTAGTTTTAAAGGAACCATTCAGCAACGTATGTAGGGGTATCTCCAATAACTGAGGCGACGTTTTAACATTGCAGGCGTTTGTGGGCATTGGTCTGATGTAAAACATTGTCGATGTATCGATAAAGTACAATGTTGTGTGGCAGCAGACAGACTTGCGACATCTTCGGGTAGTATTTAAAAAGGAACCATTCAGCAACGTATGTAGGGGTATTTCCAATAACTGAGGCGACGTTTTAACATTGCAGGCGTTTGTGGGCATTGGTCTGATGTAAAACATTGTCGATGTATCGATAAACTGCAATGTTGTGTGCCAGCAGACCGATTTTGGACATTTTCGGGTAGTTTTAAAGGAACCATTCAGCAACGTATGTAGGGGTATCTCCAATAACTGAGGCGACGTTTTAACATTGCAGGCGTTTGTGGGCATTGGTCTGATGTAAAACATTGTCGATGTATCGATAAAGTACAATGTTGTGTGCCAGCAGACAGACTTGCGACATCTTCGCTTAGTATTTAAAAAGGAACCATTCAGCAACGTATGTAGGGGTATCTCCAATAACTGAGGCGACGTTTTAACATTGCAGGCGTTTGTGGGCATTGGTCTGATGTAAAACATTGTCGATGTATCGATAAACTGCAATGTTGTGTGCCAGCAGACCGATTTTGGACATTTTCGGGTAGTTTTAAAGGAACCATTCAGCAACGTATGTAGGGGTATCTCCAATAACTGAGGCGACGTTTTAACATTGCAGGCGTTTGTGGGCATTGGTCTGATGTAAAACATTGTCGATGTATCGATAAAGTACAATGTTGTGTGCCAGCAGACAGACTTGCGACATCTTCGGGTAGTATTTAAAAAGGAACCATTCAGCAACGTATGTAGGGGTATCTCCAATAACTGAGGCGACGTTTTAACATTGCAGGCGTTTGTGGGCATTGGTCTGATGTAAAACATTGTCGATGTATCGATAAAGTACAATGTTGTGTGCCAGCAGACAGACTTGCGACATCTTCGGGTAGTATTTAAAAAGGAACCATTCAGCAACGTATGTAGGGGTATCTCCAATAACTGAGGCGACGTTTTAGCATTGCAGGCGTTTGTGGGCATTGGTCTGATGTAAAACATTGTCGATGTATCGATAAAGTACAATGTTGTGTGCCAGCAGACCGATTTTGCACATTTTCGGGTAGTTTTAAAGGAACCATTCAGCAACGTATGTAGGGGTATCTCCAATAACTGAGGCGACGTTTTAACATTGCAGGCGTTTGTGGCCATTGGTCTGATGTAAAACATTGTCGATGTATCGATAAAGTACAATGTTGTGTGCCAGCAGACAGACTTGCGACATCTTCGGGTAGTATTTAAAAAGGAACCATTCAGCAACGTATGTAGGGGTATCTCCAATAACTCAGGTGACGTTTTAACATTGCAAGCGCTTTGTAGGCATTGGTCTTATGTAAAAATTGTCGATGTATCGATAAACTGCAATGTTGTGTGCCAGCAGACCGATTTTAGACATTTTCGGGTAGTTTTAAAGGAGCCATTCAGCAACGTATGTAGGGGTATCTCCAATAACTGAGGCGACGTTTTAACATTGCAGGCGTTTGTGGGCATTGGTCTGATGTAAAACATTGTCGATGTATCGATAAAGTACAATGTTGTGTGCCAGCAGACAGACTTGCGACATCTTTAAAAGGAACCATTCAGCAACGTATGTGGGGGTATCTCCAATAACTGAGGCGACGTTTTAACATTGCAGGCGTTTGTGGGCATTGGTCTGATGTAAAACATTGTCGATGTATCGATAAACTGCAATGTTGTGTGCCAGCAGAACGATTTTGGACATTTTCGGGTAGTTTTAAAGGAACCATTCAGCAACGTATGTAGGGGTATCTCCAATAACTGAGGCGATGTTTTAACATTGCAGGCGTTTGTGGGCATTGGTCTGATGTAAAACATTGTCGATGTATCGATAAAGTACAATGTTGTGTGCCAGCAGACAGACTTGCGACATCTTCGGGTAGTATTTAAAAAGGAACCATTCAGGAACGTATGTGGGGGTATCTCCAATAACTGAGGCGACGTTTTAACATTGCAGGCGTTTGTGGGCATTGGTCTGATGTAAAACATTGTCGATGTATCGATAAAGTACAATGTTGTGTGCCAGCAGACAGACTTGCGACATCTTTAAAAGGAACCATTCAGCAACGTATGTGGGGGTATCTCCAATAACTGAGGCGACGTTTTAACATTGCAGGCGTTTGTGGGCATTGGTCTGATGTAAAACATTGTCGATGTATCGATAAACTGCAATGTTGTGTGCCAGCAGACTGATTTTGGACATTTTCGGGTAGTTTTAAAGGAACCATTCAGCAACGTATGTAGGGGTATCTCCAATAACTGAGGCGACGTTTTAACATTGCAAGCGTTTGTGGGCATTGGTCTGATGTAAAACATTGTCGATGTATCGATAAAGTACAATGTTGTATGCCAGGAGGCACACTTGCGACATCTTCGGGTAGTATTTAAAAAGGAACCATTCAGGAACGTATGTGGGGGTGTCTCCAATAACTGAGGCGACGTTTTAACATTGCAGGCGTTTGTGGGCATTGGTCTGATGTAAAACATTGTCGATGTATCGATAAAGTACAATGTTGTGTGCCAGCAGACAGACTTGCGACATCATTAAAAGGAACCATTCAGCAACGTATGTGGGGGTATCTCCAATAACTGAGGCGACGTTTTAACATTGCAGGCGTTTGTGGGCATTGGTCTGATGTAAAACATTGTCGATGTATCGATAAAGTACAATGTTGTGTGCCAGCAGACAGACTTGCGACATCTTCGGGTAGTATTTAAAAAGGAACCATTCAGCAACGTATGTAGGGGTATCTCCAATAACTGAGGCGACGTTTTAACATTGCAGGCGTTTGTGGGCATTGGTCTGATGTAAAACATTGTCGATGTATCGATAAACTGCAATGTTGTGTGCCAGCAGACCGATTTTGGACATTTTCGGGTAGTTTTAAAGGAACCATTCAGCAACGTATGTAGGGGTATCTCCAATAACTGAGGCGACGTTTTAACATTGCAGGCGTTTGTGGGCATTGGTCTGATGTAAAACATTGTCGATGTATCGATAAAGTACAATGTTGTGTGCCAGCAGACAGACTTGCAACATCTTCGGGTAGTATTTAAAAAGGAACCATTCAGCAACGTATGTAGGGGTATCTCCAATAACTGAGGCGACGTTTTAACATTGCAGGCGTTTGTGGGCATTGGTCTGATGTAAAACATTGTCGATGTATCGATAAACTGCAATGTTGTGTGCCAGCAGACCGATTTTGGACATTTTCGGGTAGTTTCAAAGGAACCATTCAGCAACGTATGTAGGGGTATCTCCAATAACTGAGGCGACGTTTTAACATTGCAGGCGTTTGTGGGCATTGGTCTGATGTAAAACATTGTCGATGTATCGATAAAGTACAATGTTGTGTGCCAGCAGACAGACTTGCGACATCTTCGGGTAGTATTTATAAAGGAACCATTCAGCAACGTATGTAGGGGTATCTCCAATAACTGAGGCGACGTTTTAACATTGCAGGCGTTTGTGGGCATTGGTCTGATGTAAAACATTGTCGATGTATCGATAAAGTACAATGTTGTGTGCCAGCAGACAGACTTGCGACATCTTCGGGTAGTATTTAAAAAGGAACCATTCAGCAACGTATGTAGGGGTATCTCCAATAACTGAGGCGACGTTTTAACATTGCAGGCGTTTGTGGGCATTGGTCTGATGTAAAACATTGTCGATGTATCGATAAAGTACAATGTTGTGTGCCAGCAGACAGACTTGCAACATCTTCGGGTAGTATTTAAAAAGGAACCATTCAGCAACGTATGTAGGGGTATCTCCAATAACTGAGGCGACGTTTTAACATTGCAGGCGTTTGTGGGCATTGGTCTGATGTAAAACATTGTCGATGTATCGATAAACTGCAATGTTGTGTGCCAGCAGACCGATTTTGGACATTTTCGGGTAGTTTCAAAGGAACCATTCAGCAACGTATGTAGGGGTATCTCCAATAACTGAGGCGACGTTTTAACATTGCAGGCGTTTGTGGGCATTGGTCTGATGTAAAACATTGTCGATGTATCGATAAAGTACAATGTTGTGTGCCAGCAGACAGACTTGCGACATCTTCGGGTAGTATTTATAAAGGAACCATTCAGCAACGTATGTAGGGGTATCTCCAATAACTGAGGCGACGTTTTAACATTGCAGGCGTTTGTGGGCATTGGTCTGATGTAAAACATTGTCGATGTATCGATAAAGTACAATGTTGTGTGCCAGCAGACAGACTTGCGACATCTTCGGGTAGTATTTAAAAAGGAACCATTCAGCAACGTATGTAGGGGTATCTCCAATAACTGAGGCGACGTTTTAACATTGCAGGCGTTTGTGGGCATTGGTCTGATGTAAAACATTGTCGATGTATCGATAAACTGCAATGTTGTGTGCCAGCAGAACGATTTTGGACATTTTCGGGTAGTTTTAAAGGAACCATTCAGCAACGTATGTAGGGGTATCTCCAATAACTGAGGCGACGTTTTAACATTGCAGGCGTTTGTGGGCATTGGTCTGATGTAAAACATTGTCGATGTATCGATAAAGTACAATGTTGTGTGCCAGCAGACAGACTTGCAACATCTTCGGGTAGTATTTAAAAAGGAACCATTCAGCAACGTATGTAGGGGTATCTCCAATAACTGAGGCGACGTTTTAACATTGCAGGCGTTTGTGGGCATTGGTCTGATGTAAAACATTGTCGATGTATCGATAAACTCCAATGTTGTGTGCCAGCAGACCGATTTTGGACATTTTCGGGTAGTATTTAAAAAGGAACCATTCAGCAACGTATGTGGGGGTATCTCCAATAACTGAGGCGACGTTTTAACATTGCAGGCGTTTGTGGGCATTGGTCTGATGTAAAACATTGTCGATGTATCGATAAACTCCAATGTTGTGTGCCAGCAGACCGATTTTGGACATTTTCGGGTAGTATTTAAAAAGGAACCA
Source organism: Haliotis asinina (assembly GCF_037392515.1). Lineage (NCBI taxonomy): Eukaryota > Metazoa > Mollusca > Gastropoda > Lepetellida > Haliotidae > Haliotis > Haliotis asinina. Next base: position 45,704,154 of record NC_090287.1, read on the forward strand.
TTCAGCAACGTATGTGGGGGTATCTCCAATAACTGAGGCGACGTTTTAACATTGCAGGCGTTTGTGGGCATTGGTCTGATGTAAAACATTGTCGATGTATCGATAAAGTACAATGTTGTGTGCCAGCAGACAGACTTGCGACATCTTCGGGTAGTATTTAAAAAGGAACCATTCAGCAACGTATGTAGGGGTATCTCCAATAACTGAGGCGACGTTTTAACATTGCAGGCGTTTGTGGGCATTGGTCTGATGTAAAACATTTTCGATGTATCGATGAACTGCAATGTTGTGTGCCAGCAGACCGATTTTGGACATTTTCGGGTAGTTTTAAAGGAACCATTCAGCAACGTATGTAGGGGTATCTCCAATAACTGAGGCGACGTTTTAACATTGCAGGCGTTTGTGGGCATTGGTCTGATGTAAAACATTGTCGATGTATCGATAAAGTACAATGTTGTGTGCCAGCAGACAGACTTGCGACATCTTCGGGTAGTATTTAAAAAGGAACCATTCAGCAACGTATGTAGGGGTATCTCCAATAACTGAGGCGACGTTTTAACATTGCAGGCGTTTGTGGGCATTGGTCTGATGTAAAACATTGTCGATGTATCGATAAACTGCAATGTTGTGTGCCAGCAGACCGATTTTGGACATTTTCGGGTAGTTTTAAAGGAACCATTCAGCAACGTATGTAGGGGTATCTCCAATAACTGAGGCGACGTTTTAACATTGCAGGCGTTTGTGGGCATTGGTCTGATGTAAAACATTGTCGATGTATCGATAAAGTACAATGTTGTGTGCCAGCAGACAGACTTGCGACATCTTCGGGTAGTATTTAAAAAGGAACCATTCAGCAACGTATGTAGGGGTATAGCCATTAACTCAGGTGACGTTTTAACATTGCAGGCGTTTGTGGGCATTGGTCTGATGTAAAACATTGTCGATGTATCGATAAACTGCAATGTTGTGTGCCAGCAGACCGATTTTGGACATTTTCGGGTAGTTTTAAAGGAACCATTCAGCAACGTATGTAGGGGTATCTCCAATAACTGAGGCGACGTTTTAACATTGCAGGCGTTTGTGGGCATTGGTCTGATGTAAAACATTGTCGATGTATCGATGAACTGCAATGTTGTGTGCCAGCAGACCGATATTGGACATTTTCGGGTAGTTTTAAAGGAACCATTCAGCAACGTATGTAGGGGTATCTCCAATAACTGAGGCGACGTTTTAACATTGCAGGCGTTTGTGGGCATTGGTCTGATGTAAAACATTGTCGATGTATCGATAAAGTACAATGTTGTGTGCCAGCAGACAGACTTGCGACATCTTCGGGTAGTATTTAAAAAGGAACCATTTTAGCAACGTATGTAGGGGTATCTCCAATAACTGAGGCGACGTTTTAACATTGCAGGCGTTTGTGGGCATTGGTCTGATGTAAAACATTGTCGATGTATCGATAAACTGCAATGTTGTGTGCCAGCAGACCGATTTTGGACATTTTCGGGTAGTTTTAAAGGAACCATTCATCAACGTATGTAGGGGTATCTCCAATAACTGAGGCGACGTTTTAACATTGCAGGCGTTTGTGGGCATTGGTCTGATGTAAAACATTGTCGATGTATCGATAAAGTACAATGTTGTGTGCCAGAAGACCGATTTTGGACATTTTCGGGTAGTTTTAAAGGAACCATTCAGCAACGTATGTAGGGGTATCTCCAATAACTGAGGCGACGTTTTAACATTGCAGGCGTTTGTGGGCATTGGTCTGATGTAAAACATTGTCGATGTATCGATAAAGTACAATGTTGTGTGCCAGCAGACAGACTTGCGACATCTTCGGGTAGTATTTAAAAAGGAACCATTCAGCAACGTATGTAGGGGTATCTCCAATAACTCAGGTGACGTTTTAACATTGCAAGCGCTTTGTAGGCATTGGTCTTACGTAAAAATTGTCGATGTATCGATAAACTGCAATGTTGTGTGCCAGCAGACCGATTTTAGACATTTTCGGCTAGTTTTAAAGGAGCCATTCAGCAACGTATGTAGGGGTATCTCCAATAACTGAGGCGACGTTTTAACATTGCAGGCGTTTGTGGGCATTGGTCTGATGTAAAACATTGTCGATGTATCGATAAAGTACAATGTTGTGTGCCAGCAGACAGACTTGCGACATCTTTAAAAGGAACCATTCAGCAACGTATGTGGGGGTATCTCCAATAACTGAGGCGACGTTTTAACATTGCAGGCGTTTGTGGGCATTGGTCTGATGTAAAACATTGTCGATGTATCGATGAACTGCAATGTTGTGTGCCAGCAGACTGATTTTGGACATTTTCGGGTAGTTTTAAAGGAACCATTCAGCAACGTATGTAGGGGTATCTCCAATAACTGAGGCGACGTTTTAACATTGCAGGCGTTTGTGGGCATTGGTCTGATGTAAAACATTGTCGATGTATCGATAAAGTACAATGTTGTGTGCCAGCAGACAGACTTGCGACATCTTCGGGTAGTATTTAAAAAGGAACCATTCAGCAACGTATGTAGGGGTATCTCCAATAACTGAGGCGACGTTTTAACATTGCAGGCGTTTGTGGGCATTGGTCTGATGTAAAACATTGTCGATGTATCGATAAACTGCAATGTTGTGTGCCAGCAGACCGATTTTGGACATTTTCGGGTAGTTTTAAAGGAACCATTCAGCAACGTATGTAGGGGTATCTCCAATAACTGAGGCGACGTTTTAACATTGCAGGCGTTTGTGGGCATTGGTCTGATGTAAAACATTGTCGATGTATCGATAAAGTACAATGTTGTGTGCCAGCAGACAGACTTGCGACATCTTCGGGTAGTATTTAAAAAGGAACCATTCAGCAACGTATGTAGGGGTATCTCCATTAACTCAGGTGACGTTTTAACATTGCAGGCGTTTGTGGGCATTGGTCTGATGTAAAACATTGTCGATGTATCGATAAACTGCAATGTTGTGTGCCAGCAGACCGATTTTGGACATTTTCGGGTAGTTTTAAAGGAACCATTCAGCAACGTATGTAGGGGTATCTCCAATAACTGAGGCGACGTTTTAACATTGCAGGCGTTTGTGGGCATTGGTCTGATGTAAAACATTGTCGATGTATCGATAAAGTACAATGTTGTGTGCCAGCAGACCGATTTTGGACATTTTCGGGTAGTTTTAAAGGAACCATTCAGCAACGTATGTAGGGGTATCTCCAATAACTGAGGCGACGTTTTAACATTGCAGGCGTTTGTGGGCATTGGTCTGATGTAAAACATTGTCGATGTATCGATAAAGTACAATGTTGTGTGCCAGCAGACAGACTTGCGACATCTTCGGGTAGTATTTAAAAAGGAACCATTCAGCAACGTATGTAGGGGTATCTCCAATAACTGAGGCGACGTTTTAACATTGCAGGCGTTTGTGGGCATTGGTCTGATGTAAAACATTGTCGATGTATCGATAAAGTACAATGTTGTGTGCCAGCAGACAGACTTGCGACTTCTTCGGGTAGTATTTAAAAAGGAACCATTCAGCAACGTATGTAGGGGTATCTCCAATAACTGAGGCGACGTTTTAACATTGCAGGCGTTTGTGGGCATTGGTCTGATGTAAAACATTGTCGATGTATCGATAAAGTACAATGTTGTGTGCCAGCAGACCGATTTTGGACATTTTCGGGTAGTTTTAAAGGAACCATTCAGCAACGTATGTAGGGGTATCTCCAATAACTGAGGCGACGTTTTAACATTGCAGGCGTTTGTGGGCATTGGTCTGATGTAAAACATTGTCGATGTATCGATAAAGTACAATGTTGTGTGCCAGCAGACAGACTTGCGACATCTTCGGGTAGTATTTAAAAAGGAACCATTCAGCAACGTATGTAGGGGTATCTCCAATAACTGAGGCGACGTTTTAACATTGCAGGCGTTTGTGGGCATTGGTCTGATGTAAAACATTGTCGATGTATCGATAAACTGCAATGTTGTGTGCCAGCAGACCGATTTTGGACATTTTCGGGTAGTTTTAAAGGAACCATTCAGCAACGTATGTAGGGGTATCTCCAATAACTGAGGCGACGTTTTAACATTGCAGGCGTTTGTGGGCATTGGTCTGATGTAAAACATTGTCGATGTATCGATAAAGTACAATGTTGTGTGCCAGCAGACAGACTTGCGACATCTTCGGGTAGTATTTAAAAAGGAACCATTCAGCAACGTATGTAGGGGTATCTCCATTAACTCAGGTGACGTTTTAACATTGCAGGCGTTTGTGGGCATTGGTCTGATGTAAAACATTGTCGATGTATCGATAAACTGCAATGTTGTGTGCCAGCAGACCGATTTTGGACATTTTCGGGTAGTTTTAAAGGAACCATTCAGCAACGTATGTAGGGGTATCTCCAATAACTGAGGCGACGTTTTAACATTGCAGGCGTTTGTGGGCATTGGTCTGATGTAAAACATTGTCGATGTATCGATAAAGTACAATGTTGTGTGCCAGCAGACCGATTTTGGACATTTTCGGGTAGTTTTAAAGGAACCATTCAGCAACGTATGTAGGGGTATCTCCAATAACTGAGGCGACGTTTTAACATTGCAGGCGTTTGTGGGCATTGGTCTGATGTAAAACATTGTCGATGTATCGATAAAGTACAATGTTGTGTGCCAGCAGACAGACTTGCGACATCTTCGGGTAGTATTTAAAAAGGAACCATTCAGCAACGTATGTAGGGGTATCTCCAATAACTGAGGCGACGTTTTAACATTGCAGGCGTTTGTGGGCATTGGTCTGATGTAAAACATTGTCGATGTATCGATAAAGTACAATGTTGTGTGCCAGCAGACAGACTTGCGACATCTTCGGGTAGTATTTAAAAAGGAACCATTCAGCAACGTATGTAGGGGTATCTCCAATAACTGAGGCGACGTTTTAACATTGCAGGCGTTTGTGGGCATTGGTCTGATGTAAAACATTGTCGATGTATCGATAAAGTACAATGTTGTGTGCCAGCAGACCGATTTTGGACATTTTCGGGTAGTTTTAAAGGAACCATTCAGCAACGTATGTAGGGGTATCTCCAATAACTGAGGCGACGTTTTAACATTGCAGGCGTTTGTGGGCATTGGTCTGATGTAAAACATTGTCGATGTATCGATAAAGTACAATGTTGTGTGCCAGCAGACAGACTTGCGACATCTTCGGGTAGTATTTAAAAAGGAACCATTCAGCAACGTATGTAGGGGTATCTCCAATAACTGAGGCGACGTTTTAACATTGCAGGCGTTTGTGGGCATTGGTCTGATGTAAAACATTGTCGATGTATCGATAAACTGCAATGTTGTGTGCCAGCAGACCGATTTTGGACATTTTCGGGTAGTTTTAAAGGAACCATTCAGCAACGTATGTAGGGGTATCTCCAATAACTGAGGCGACGTTTTAACATTGCAGGCGTTTGTGGGCATTGGTCTGATGTAAAACATTGTCGATGTATCGATAAAGTACAATGTTGTGTGCCAGCAGACAGACTTGCGACATCTTCGGGTAGTATTTAAAAAGGAACCATTCAGCAACGTATGTAGGGGTATCTCCATTAACTCAGGTGACGTTTTAACATTGCAGGCGTTTGTGGGCATTGGTCTGATGTAAAACATTGTCGATGTATCGATAAACTGCAATGTTGTGTGCCAGCAGACCGATTTTGGACATTTTCGGGTAGTTTTAAAGGAACCATTCAGCAACGTATGTAGGGGTATCTCCAATAACTGAGGCGACGTTTTAACATTGCAGGCGTTTGTGGGCATTGGTCTGATGTAAAACATTGTCGATGTATCGATAAAGTACAATGTTGTGTGCCAGCAGACCGATTTTGGACATTTTCGGGTAGTTTTAAAGGAACCATTCAGCAACGTATGTAGGGGTATCTCCAATAACTGAGGCGACGTTTTAACATTGCAGGCGTTTGTGGGCATTGGTCTGATGTAAAACATTGTCGATGTATCGATAAAGTACAATGTTGTGTGCCAGCAGACAGACTTGCGACATCTTTAAAAGGAACCATTCAGCAACGTATGTGGGGGTATCTCCAATAACTGAGGCGACGTTTTAACATTGCAGGCGTTTGTGGGCATTGGTCTGATGTAAAACATTGTCGATGTATCGATAAACTGCAATGTTGTGTGCCAGCAGACTGATTTTGGACATTTTCGGGTAGTTTTAAAGGAACCATTCAGCAACGTATGTAGGGGTATCTCCAATAACTGAGGCGACGTTTTAACATTGCAGGCGTTTGTGGGCATTGGTCTGATGTAAAACATTGTCGATGTATCGATAAAGTACAATGTTGTGTGCCAGCAGACCGATTTTGGACATTTTCGGGTAGTTTTAAAGGAACCATTCAGCAACGTATGTAGGGGTATCTCCAATAACTGAGGCGACGTTTTAACATTGCAGGCGTTTGTGGGCATTGGTCTGATGTAAAACATTGTCGATGTATCGATAAAGTACAATGTTGTGTGCCAGCAGACAGACTTGCGACATCTTCGGGTAGTATTTAAAAAGGAACCATTCAGCAACGTATGTAGGGGTATCTCCAATAACTGAGGCGACGTTTTAACATTGCAGGCGTTTGTGGGCATTGGTCTGATGTAAAACATTGTCGATGTATCGATAAAGTACAATGTTGTGTGCCAGCAGACAGACTTGCGACATCTTCGGGTAGTATTTAAAAAGGAACCATTCAGCAACGTATGTAGGGGTATCTCCAATAACTCAGGTGACGTTTTAACATTGCAAGCGCTTTGTAGGCATTGGTCTTACGTAAAAATTGTCGATGTATCGATAAACTGCAATGTTGTGTGCCAGCAGACCGATTTTGGACATTTTCGGCTAGTTTTAAAGGAGCCATTCAGCAACGTATGTAGGGGTATCTCCAATAACTGAGGCGACGTTTTAACATTGCAGGCGTTTGTGGGCATTGGTCTGATGTAAAACATTGTCGATGTATCGATAAAGTACAATGTTGTGTGCCAGCAGACAGACTTGCGACATCTTTAAAAGGAACCATTCAGCAACGTATGTGGGGGTATCTCCAATAACTGAGGCGACGTTTTAACATTGCAGGCGTTTGTGGGCATTGGTCTGATGTAAAACATTGTCGATGTATCGATGAACTGCAATGTTGTGTGCCAGCAGACTGATTTTGGACATTTTCGGGTAGTATTTAAAAAGGAACCATTCAGCAACGTATGTAGGGGTATCTCCAATAACTGAGGCGACGTTTTAACATTGCAGGCGTTTGTGGGCATTGGTCTGATGTAAAACATTGTCGATGTATCGATAAAGTACAATGTTGTGTGCCAGCAGACAGACTTGCGACATCTTCGGGTAGTATTTAAAAAGGAACCATTCAGCAACGTATGTAGGGGTATCTCCAATAACTGAGGCGACGTTTTAACATTGCAGGCGTTTGTGGGCATTGGTCTGATGTAAAACATTGTCGATGTATCGATAAACTGCAATGTTGTGTGCCAGCAGACCGATTTTGGACATTTTCGGGTAGTTTTAAAGGAACCATTCAGCAACGTATGTAGGGGTATCTCCAATAACTGAGGCGACGTTTTAACATTGCAGGCGTTTGTGGGCATTGGTCTGATGTAAAACATTGTCGATGTATCGATAAGGTACAATGTTGTGTGCCAGCAGACAGACTTGCGACATCTTCGGGTAGTATTTAAAAAGGAACCATTCAGCAACGTATGTAGGGGTATCTCCATTAACTCAGGTGACGTTTTAACATTGCAGGCGTTTGTGGGCATTGGTCTGATGTAAAACATTGTCGATGTATCGATAAACTGCAATGTTGTGTGCCAGCAGACCGATTTTGGACATTTTCGGCTAGTTTTAAAGGAACCATTCAGCAACGTATGTAGGGGTATCTCCAATAACTGAGGCGACGTTTTAACATTGCAGGCGTTTGTGGGCATTGGTCTGATGTAAAACATTGTCGATGTATTGATAAAGTACAATGTTGTGTGCCAGCAGACCGATTTTGGACATTTTCGGGTAGTTTTAAAGGAACCATTCAGCAACGTATGTAGGGGTATCTCCAATAACTGAGGCGACGTTTTAACATTGCAGGCGTTTGTGGGCATTGGTCTGATGTAAAACATTGTCGATGTATCGATAAAGTACAATGTTGTGTGCCAGCAGACAGACTTGCGACATCTTCGGGTAGTATTTAAAAAGGAACCATTCAGCAACGTATGTAGGGGTATCTCCAATAACTGAGGCGACGTTTTAACATTGCAGGCGTTTGTGGGCATTGGTCTGATGTAAAACATTGTCGATGTATCGATAAAGTACAATGTTGTGTGCCAGCAGACAGACTTGCGACATCTTCGGGTAGTATTTAAAAAGGAACCATTCAGCAACGTATGTAGGGGTATCTCCAATAACTGAGGCGACGTTTTAACATTGCAGGCGTTTGTGGGCATTGGTCTGATGTAAAACATTGTCGATGTATCGATAAAGTACAATGTTGTGTGCCAGCAGACCGATTTTGGACATTTTCGGGTAGTTTTAAAGGAACCATTCAGCAACGTATGTAGGGGTATCTCCAATAACTGAGGCGACGTTTTAACATTGCAGGCGTTTGTGGGCATTGGTCTGATGTAAAACATTGTCGATGTATCGATAAAGTACAATGTTGTGTGCCAGCAGACAGACTTGCGACATCTTCGGGTAGTATTTAAAAAGGAACCATTCAGCAACGTATGTAGGGGTATCTCCAATAACTGAGGCGACGTTTTAACATTGCAGGCGTTTGTGGGCATTGGTCTGATGTAAAACATTGTCGATGTATCGATAAACTGCAATGTTGTGTGCCAGCAGACCGATTTTGGACATTTTCGGGTAGTTTTAAAGGAACCATTCAGCAACGTATGTAGGGGTATCTCCAATAACTGAGGCGACGTTTTAACATTGCAGGCGTTTGTGGGCATTGGTCTGATGTAAAACATTGTCGATGTATCGATAAAGTACAATGTTGTGTGCCAGCAGACAGACTTGCGACATCTTCGGGTAGTATTTAAAAAGGAACCATTCAGCAACGTATGTAGGGGTATCTCCATTAACTCAGGTGACGTTTTAACATTGCAGGCGTTTGTGGGCATTGGTCTGATGTAAAACATTGTCGATGTATCGATAAACTGCAATGTTGTGTGCCAGCAGACCGATTTTGGACATTTTCGGGTAGTTTTAAAGGAACCATTCAGCAACGTATGTAGGGGTATCTCCAATAACTGAGGCGACGTTTTAACATTGCAGGCGTTTGTGGGCATTGGTCTGATGTAAAACATTGTCGATGTATCGATAAAGTACAATGTTGTGTGCCAGCAGACCGATTTTGGACATTTTCGGGTAGTTTTAAAGGAACCATTCACCAACGTATGTAGGGGTATCTCCAATAACTGAGGCGACGTTTTAACATTGCAGGCGTTTGTGGGCATTGGTCTGATGTAAAACATTGTCGATGTATCGATAAAGTACAATGTTGTGTGCCAGCAGACAGACTTGCGACATCTTTAAAAGGAACCATTCAGCAACGTATGTGGGGGTATCTCCAATAACTGAGGCGACGTTTTAACATTGCAGGCGTTTGTGGGCATTGGTCTGATGTAAAACATTGTCGATGTATCGATAAACTGCAATGTTGTGTGCCAGCAGACTGATTTTGGACATTTTCGGGTAGTTTTAAAGGAACCATTCAGCAACGTATGTAGGGGTATCTCCAATAACTGAGGCGACGTTTTAACATTGCAGGCGTTTGTGGGCATTGGTCTGATGTAAAACATTGTCGATGTATCGATAAAGTACAATGTTGTGTGCCAGCAGACCGATTTTGGACATTTTCGGGTAGTTTTAAAGGAACCATTCAGCAACGTATGTAGGGGTATCTCCAATAACTGAGGCGACGTTTTAACATTGCAGGCGTTTGTGGGCATTGGTCTGATGTAAAACATTGTCGATGTATCGATAAAGTACAATGTTGTGTGCCAGCAGACAGACTTGCGACATCTTCGGGTAGTATTTAAAAAGGAACCATTCAGCAACGTATGTAGGGGTATCTCCAATAACTGAGGCGACGTTTTAACATTGCAGGCGTTTGTGGGCATTGGTCTGATGTAAAACATTGTCGATGTATCGATAAAGTACAATGTTGTGTGCCAGCAGACAGACTTGCGACATCTTCGGGTAGTATTTAAAAAGGAACCATTCAGCAACGTATGTAGGGGTATCTCCAATAACTGAGGCGACGTTTTAACATTGCAGGCGTTTGTGGGCATTGGTCTGATGTAAAACATTGTCGATGTATCGATAAAGTACAATGTTGTGTGCCAGCAGACCGATTTTGGACATTTTCGGGTAGTTTTAAAGGAACCATTCAGCAACGTATGTAGGGGTATCTCCAATAACTGAGGCGACGTTTTAACATTGCAGGCGTTTGTGGGCATTGGTCTGATGTAAAACATTGTCGATGTATCGATAAAGTACAATGTTGTGTGCCAGCAGACAGACTTGCGACATCTTTAAAAGGAACCATTCAGCAACGTATGTGGGGGTATCTCCAATAACTGAGGCGACGTTTTAACATTGCAGGCGTTTGTGGGCATTGGTCTGATGTAAAACATTGTCGATGTATCGATAAACTGCAATGTTGTGTGCCAGCAGACTGATTTTGGACATTTTCGGGTAGTTTTAAAGGAACCATTCAGCAACGTATGTAGGGGTATCTCCAATAACTGAGGCGATGTTTTAACATTGCAGGCGTTTGTGGGCATTGGTCTGATGTAAAACATTGTCGATGTATCGATAAAGTACAATGTTGTGTGCCAGGAGGCAGACTTGCGACATCTTCGGGTAGTATTTAAAAAGGAACCATTCAGGAACGTATGTGGGGGTATCTCCAATAACTGAGGCGACGTTTTAACATTGCAGGCGTTTGTGGGCATTGGTCTGATGTAAAACATTGTCGATGTATCGATAAAGTACAATGTTGTGTGCCAGCAGACAGACTTGCGACATTATTAAAAGGAACCATTCAGCAACGTATGTGGGGGTATCTCCAATAACTGAGGCGACGTTTTAACATTGCAGGCGTTTGTGGGCATTGGTCTGATGTAAAACATTGTCGATGTATCGATAAAGTACAATGTTGTGTGCCAGCAGACAGACTTGCGACATCTTCGGGTAGTATTTAAAAAGGAACCATTCAGCAACGTATGTAGGGGTATCTCCAATAACTGAGGCGACGTTTTAACATTGCAGGCGTTTGTGGGCATTGGTCTGATGTAAAACATTGTCGATGTATCGATAAACTGCAATGTTGTGTGCCAGCAGACCGATTTTGGACATTTTCGGGTAGTTTTAAAGGAACCATTCAGCAACGTATGTAGGGGTATCTCCAATAACTGAGGCGACGTTTTAACATTGCAGGCGTTTGTGGGCATTGGTCTGATGTAAAACATTGTCGATGTATCGATAAAGTACAATGTTGTGTGCCAGCAGACAGACTTGCGACATCTTCGGGTAGTATTTAAAAAGGAACCATTCAGCAACGTATGTAGGGGTATCTCCAATAACTGAGGCGACGTTTTAACATTGCAGGCGTTTGTGGGCATTGGTCTGATGTAAAACATTGTCGATGTATCGATAAAGTACAATGTTGTGTGCCAGCAGACCGATTTTGGACATTTTCGGGTAGTTTTAAAGGAACCATTCAGCAACGTATGTAGGGGTATCTCCAATAACTGAGGCGACGTTTTAACATTGCAGGCGTTTGTGGGCATTGGTCTGATGTAAAACATTGTCGATGTATCGATAAAGTACAATGTTGTGTGCCAGCAGACAGACTTGCGACATCTTTAAAAGGAACCATTCAGCAACGTATGTGGGGGTATCTCCAATAACTGAGGCGACGTTTTAACATTGCAGGCGTTTGTGGGCATTGGTCTGATGTAAAACATTGTCGATGTATCGATAAACTGCAATGTTGTGTGCCAGCAGACTGATTTTGGACATTTTCGGGTAGTTTTAAAGGAACCATTCAGCAACGTATGTAGGGGTATCTCCAATAACTGAGGCGATGTTTTAACATTGCAGGCGTTTGTGGGCATTGATCTGATGTAAAACATTGTCGATGTATCGATAAAGTACAATGTTGTGTGCCAGCAGACAGACTTGCGACATCTTCGAGTAGTATTTAAAAAGGAACCATTCAGCAACGTATGTGGGGGTATCTCCAATAACTGAGGCGACGTTTTAACATTGCAGGCGTTTGTGGGCATTGGTCTGATGTAAAACATTGTCGATGTATCGATAAAGTACAATGTTGTGTGCCAGCAGACCGATTTTGGACATTTTCGGGAAGTTTTAAAGGAACCATTCAGCAACGTATGTAGGGGTATCTCCAATAACTGAGGCGACGTTTTAACATTGCAGGCGTTTGTGGGCATTGGTCTGATGTAAAACATTGTCGATGTATCGATAAAGTACAATGTTGTGTGCCAGCAGACCGATTTTGGACATTTTCGGGTAGTTTTAAAGGAACCATTCAGCAACGTATGTAGGGGTATCTCCAATAACTGAGGCGACGTTTTAACATTGCAGGCGTTTGTGGGCATTGGTCTGATGTAAAACATTGTCGATGTATCGATAAAGTACAATGTTGTGTGCCAGCAGACAGACTTGCGACATCTTTAAAAGGAACCATTCAGCAACGTATGTGGGGGTATCTCCAATAACTGAGGCGACGTTTTAACATTGCAGGCGTTTGTGGGCATTGGTCTGATGTAAAACATTGTCGATGTATCGATAAACTGCAATGTTGTGTGCCAGCAGACTGATTTTGGACATTTTCGGGTAGTTTTAAAGGAACCATTCAGCAACGTATGTAGGGGTATCTCCAATAACTGAGGCGACGTTTTAACATTGCAGGCGTTTGTGGGCATTGGTCTGATGTAAAACATTGTCGATGTATCGATAAAGTACAATGTTGTGTGCCAGCAGACAGACTTGCGACATCTTCGGGTAGTATTTAAAAAGGAACCATTCAGCAACGTATGTAGGGGTATCTCCAATAACTGAGGCGACGTTTTAACATTGCAGGCGTTTGTGGGCATTGGTCTGATGTAAAACATTGTCGATGTATCGATAAAGTACAATGTTGTGTGCCAGCAGACAGACTTGCGACATCTTCGGGTAGTATTTAAAAAGGAACCATTCAGCAACGTATGTAGGGGTATCTCCAATAACTGAGGCGACGTTTTAACATTGCAGGCGTTTGTGGGCATTGGTCTGATGTAAAACATTGTCGATGTATCGATAAAGTACAATGTTGTGTGCCAGCAGACCGATTTTGGACATTTTCGGGTAGTTTTAAAGGAACCATTCAGCAACGTATGTAGGGGTATCTCCAATAACTGAGGCGACGTTTTAACATTGCAGGCGTTTGTGGGCATTGGTCTGATGTAAAACATTGTCGATGTATCGATAAAGTACAATGTTGTGTGCCAGCAGACAGACTTGCGACATCTTTAAAAGGAACCATTCAGCAACGTATGTGGGGGTATCTCCAATAACTGAGGCGACGTTTTAACATTGCAGGCGTTTGTGGGCATTGGTCTGATGTAAAACATTGTCGATGTATCGATAAACTGCAATGTTGTGTGCCAGCAGACTGATTTTGGACATTTTCGTTTAGTTTTAAAGGAACCATTCAGCAACGTATGTAGGGGTATCTCCAATAACTGAGGCGATGTTTTAACATTGCAGGCGTTTGTGGGCATTGATCTGATGTAAAACATTGTCGATGTATCGATAAAGTACAATGTTGTGTGCCAGCAGACAGACTTGCGACATCTTCGAGTAGTATTTAAAAAGGAACCATTCAGCAACGTATGTGGGGGTATCTCCAATAACTGAGGCGACGCTTTAACATTGCAGGCGTTTGTGGGCATTGGTCTGATGTAAAACATTGTCGATGTATCGATAAAGTACAATGTTGTGTGCCAGCAGACAGACTTGCGACATCTTTAAAAGGAACCATTCAGCAACGTATGTGGGGGTATCTCCAATAACTGAGGCGACGTTTTAACATTGCAGGCGTTTGTGGGCATTGGTCTGATGTAAAACATTGTCGATGTATCGATAAACTGCAATGTTGTGTGCCAGCAGACTGATTTTGGACATTTTCGGGTAGTTTTAAAGGAACCATTCAGCAACGTATGTAGGGGTATCTCCAATAACTGAGGCGATGTTTTAACATTGCAGGCGTTTGTGGGCATTGGTCTGATGTAAAACATTGTCGATGTATCGATAAAGTACAATGTTGTGTGCCAGAAGGCAGACTTGCGACATCTTCGGGTAGTATTTAAAAAGGAACCATTCAGGAACGTATGTGGGGGTATCTCCAATAACTGAGGCGACGTTTTAACATTGCAGGCGTTTGTGGGCATTGGTCTGATGTAAAACATTGTCGATGTATCGATAAAGTACAATGTTGTGTGCCAGCAGACAGACTTGCGACATTATTAAAAGGAACCATTCAGCAACGTATGTGGGGGTATCTCCAATAACTGAGGCGACGTTTTAACATTGCAGGCGTTTGTGGGCATTGGTCTGATGTAAAACATTGTCGATGTATCGATAAACTGCAATGTTGTGTGCCAGCAGACCGATTTTGGACATTTTCGGGTAGTTTTAAAGGAACCATTCAGCAACGTATGTAGGGGTATCTCCAATAACTGAGGCGACGTTTTAACATTGCAGGCGTTTGTGGGCATTGGTCTGATGTAAAACATTGTCGATGTATCGATAAAGTACAATGTTGTGTGCCAGCAGACAGACTTGCGACATCTTCGGGTAGTATTTAAAAAGGAACCATTCAGCAACGTATGTAGGGGTATCTCCAATAACTGAGGCGACGTTTTAACATTGCAGGCGTTTGTGGGCATTGGTCTGATGTAAAACATTGTCGATGTATCGATAAAGTACAATGTTGTGTGCCAGCAGACCGATTTTGGACATTTTCGGGTAGTTTTAAAGGAACCATTCAGCAACGTATGTAGGGGTACCTCCAATAACTGAGGCGACGTTTTAACATTGCAGGCGTTTGTGGGCATTGGTCTGATGTAAAACATTGTCGATGTATCGATAAAGTACAATGTTGTGTGCCAGCAGACAGACTTGCGACATCTTTAAAAGGAACCATTCAGCAACGTATGTAGGGGTATCTCCAATAACTGAGGCGACGTTTTAACATTGCAGGCGTTTGTGGGCATTGGTCTGATGTAAAACATTGTCGATGTATCGATAAACTGCAATGTTGTGTGCCAGCAGACTGATTTTGGACATTTTCGGGTAGTTTTAAAGGAACCATTCAGCAACGTATGTAGGGGTATCTCCAATAACTGAGGCGATGTTTTAACATTGCAGGCGTTTGTGGGCATTGATCTGATGTAAAACATTGTCGATGTATCGATAAAGTACAATGTTGTGTGCCAGCAGACAGACTTGCGACATCTTCGAGTAGTATTTAAAAAGGAACCATTCAGCAACGTATGTGGGGGTATCTCCAATAACTGAGGCGACGTTTTAACATTGCAGGCGTTTGTGGGCATTGGTCTGATGTAAAACATTGTCGATGTATCGATAAAGTACAATGTTGTGTGCCAGCAGACAGACTTGCGACATCTTTAAAAGGAACCATTCAGCAACGTATGTGGGGGTATCTCCAATAACTGAGGCGACGTTTTAAAATTGCAGGCGTTTGTGGGCATTAGTCTGATGTAAAACATTGTCGATGTATCGATAAACTGCAATGTTGTGTGCCAGCAGACCGATTTTGGACATTTTCGGGTAGTTTTAAAGGAACCATTCAGCAACGTATGTAGGGGTATCTCCAATAACTGAGGCGACGTTTTAACATTGCAGGCGTTTGTGGGCATTGGTCTGATGTAAAACATTGTCGATGTATCGATAAAGTACAATGTTGTGTGCCAGCAGACAGACTTGCGACATCTTCGGGTAGTATTTAAAAAGGAACCATTCAGCAACGTATGTAGGGGTATCTCCAATAACTGAGGCGACGTTTTAACATTGCAGGCGTTTGTGGGCATTGGTCTGATGTAAAACATTGTCGATGTATCGATAAACTGCAATGTTGTGTGCCAGCAGACCGATTTTGGACATTTTCGGGTAGTTTTAAAGGAACCATTCAGCAACGTATGTAGGGGTATCTCCAATAACTGAGGCGACGTTTTAACATTGCAGGCGTTTGTGGGCATTGGTCTGATGTAAAACATTGTCGATGTATCGATAAAGTACAATGTTGTGTGCCAGCAGACAGACTTGCGACATCTTCGGGTAGTATTTAAAAAGGAACCATTCAGCAACGTATGTAGGGGTATCTCCAATAACTGAGGCGACGTTTTAACATTGCAGGCGTTTGTGGGCATTGGTCTGATGTAAAACATTGTCGATGTATCGATAAACTGCAATGTTGTGTGCCAGCAGACCGATTTTGGACATTTTCGGGTAGTTTTAAAGGAACCATTCAGCAACGTATGTAGGGGTATCTCCAATAACTGAGGCGACGTTTTAACATTGCAGGCGTTTGTGGGCATTGGTCTGATGTAAAACATTGTCGATGTATCGATAAAGTACAATGTTGTGTGCCAGCAGACAGACTTGCGACATCTTCGGGTAGTATTTAAAAAGGAACCATTCAGCAACGTATGTAGGGGTATCTCCAATAACTGAGGCGACGTTTTAGCATTGCAGGCGTTTGTGGGCATTGGTCTGATGTAAAACATTGTCGATGTATCGATAAAGTACAATGTTGTGTGCCAGCAGACCGATTTTGGACATTTTCGGGTAGTTTTAAAGGAACCATTCAGCAACGTATGTAGGGGTATCTCCAATAACTGAGGCGACGTTTTAACATTGCAGGCGTTTGTGGGCATTGGTCTGATGTAAAACATTGTCGATGTATCGATAAAGTACAATGTTGTGTGCCAGCAGACAGACTTGCGACATCTTCGGGTAGTATTTAAAAAGGAACCATTCAGCAACGTATGTAGGGGTATCTCCAATAACTCAGGTGACGTTTTAACATTGCAAGCGCTTTGTAGGCATTGGTCTTATGTAAAAATTGTCGATGTATCGATAAACTGCAATGTTGTGTGCCAGCAGACCGATTTTAGACATTTTCGTGTAGTTTTAAAGGAGCCATTCAGCAACGTATGTAGGGGTATCTCCAATAACTGAGGCGACGTTTTAACATTGCAGGCGTTTGTGGGCATTGGTCTGATGTAAAACATTGTCGATGTATCGATAAAGTACAATGTTGTGTTACAGCAGACAGACTTGCGACATCTTTAGAAGGAACCATTCAGCAACGTATGTGGGGGTATCTCCAATAACTGAGGCGACGTTTTAACATTGCAGGCGTTTGTGGGCATTCGTCTGATGTAAAACATTGTCGATGTATCGATAAACTGCAATGTTGTGTGCCAGCAGACTGATTTTGGACATTTTCGGGTAGTTTTAAAGGAACCATTCAGCAACGTATGTAGGGGTATCTCCAATAACTGAGGCGACGTTTTAGCATTGCAGGCGTTTGTGGGCATTGGTCTGATGTAAAACATTGTCGATGTATCGATAAAGTACAATGTTGTGTGCCAGCAGACCGATTTTGGACATTTTCGGGTAGTTTTAAAGGAACCATTCAGCAACGTATGTAGGGGTATCTCCAATAACTGAGGCGACGTTTTAACATTGCAGGCGTTTGTGGGCATTGGTCTGATGTAAAACATTGTCGATGTATCGATAAAGTACAATGTTGTGTGCCAGCAGACAGACTTGCGACATCTTCGGGTAGTATTTAAAAAGGAACCATTCAGGAACGTATGTGGGGGTATCTCCAATAACTGAGGCGACGTTTTAGCATTGCAGGCGTTTGTGGGCATTGGTCTGATGTAAAACATTGTCGATGTATCGATAAAGTACAATGTTGTGTGCCAGCAGACAGACTTGCGACCTCTTTAAAAGGAACCATTCAGCAACGTATGTGGGGGTATCTCCAATAACTGAGGCGACGTTTTAACATTGCAGGCGTTTGTGGGCATTGGTCTGATGTAAAACATTGTCGATGTATCGATAAACTGCAATGTTGTGTGCCAGCAGACTGATTTTGGACATTTTCGGGTAGTTTTAAAGGAACCATTCAGCAACGTATGTAGGGGTATCTCCAATAACTGAGGCGACGTTTTAACATTGCAGGCGTTTGTGGGCATTGGTCTGATGTAAAACATTGTCGATGTATCGATAAAGTACAATGTTGTGTGCCAGCAGACAGACTTGCGACATCATTAAAAGGAACCATTCAGCAACGTATGTGGGGGTATCTCCAATAACTGAGGCGACGTTTTAACATTGCAGGCGTTTGTGGGCATTGGTCTGATGTAAAACATTGTCGATGTATCGATAAAGTACAATGTTGTGTGCCAGCAGACAGACTTGCGACATCTTCGGGTAGTATTTAAAAAGGAACCATTCAGCAACGTATGTAGGGGTATCTCCAATAACTGAGGCGACGTTTTAACATTGCAGGCGTTTGTGGGCATTGGTCTGATGTAAAACATTGTCGATGTATCGATAAACTGCAATGTTGTGTGCCAGCAGACCGATTTTGGACATTTTCGGGTAGTTTTAAAGGAACCATTCAGCAACGTATGTAGGGGTATCTCCAATAACTGAGGCGACGTTTTAACATTGCAGGCGTTTGTGGGCATTGGTCTGATGTAAAACATTGTCGATGTATCGATAAAGTACAATGTTGTGTGCCAGCAGACAGACTTGCGACATCTTCGGGTAGTATTTAAAAAGGAACCATTCAGCAACGTATGTAGGGGTATCTCCAATAACTGAGGCGACGTTTTAACATTGCAGGCGTTTGTGGGCATTGGTCTGATGTAAAACATTGTCGATGTATCGATAAACTGCAATGTTGTGTGCCAGCAGACCGATTTTGGACATTTTCGGGTAGTTTTAAAGGAACCATTCAGCAACGTATGTAGGGGTATCTCCAATAACTGAGGCGACGTTTTAACATTGCAGGCGTTTGTGGGCATTGGTCTGATGTAAAACATTGTCGATGTATCGATAAAGTACAATGTTGTGTGCCAGCAGACAGACTTGCGACATCTTCGGGTAGTATTTAAAAAGGAACCATTCAGGAACGTATGTGGGGGTATCTCCAATAACTGAGGCGACGTTTTAACATTGCAGGCGTTTGTGGGCATTGGTCTGATGTAAAACATTGTCGATGTATCGATAAAGTACAATGTTGTGTGCCAGCAGACAGACTTGCGACATCTTTAAAAGGAACCATTCAGCAACGTATGTGGGGGTATCTCCAATAACTGAGGCGACGTTTTAACATTGCAGGCGTTTGTGGGCATTGGTCTGATGTAAAACATTGTCGATGTATCGATAAACTGCAATGTTGTGTGCCAGCAGACTGATTTTGGACATTTTCGGGTAGTTTTAAAGGAACCATTCAGCAACGTATGTAGGGGTATCTCCAATAACTGAGGCGATGTTTTAACATTGCAGGCGTTTGTGGGCATTGGTCTGATGTAAAACATTGTCGATGTATCGATAAAGTACAATGTTGTGTGGCAGGAGGCAGACTTGCGACATCTTCGGGTAGTATTTAAAAAGGAACCATTCAGGAACGTATGTAGGGGTATCTCCAATAACTGAGGCGACGTTTTAACATTGCAGGCGTTTGTGGGCATTGGTCTGATGTAAAACATTGTCGATGTATCGATAAAGTACAATGTTGTGTGCCAGCAGACAGACTTGCGACATCATTAAAAGGAACCATTCAGCAACGTATGTAGGGGTATCTCCAATAACTGAGGCGACGTTTTAACATTGCAGGCGTTTGTGGGCATTGGTCTGATGTAAAACATTGTCGATGTATCGATAAAGTACAATGTTGTGTGCCAGCAGACAGACTTGCGACATCTTCGGGTAGTATTTAAAAAGGAACCATTCAGCAACGTATGTAGGGGTATCTCCAATAACTGAGGCGACGTTTTAACATTGCAGGCGTTTGTGGGCATTGGTCTGATGTAAAACATTGTCGATGTATCGATAAACTGCAATGTTGTGTGCCAGCAGACCGATTTTGGACATTTTCGGGTAGTTTTAAAGGAACCATTCAGCAACGTATGTAGGGGTATCTCCAATAACTGAGGCGACGTTTTAACATTGCAGGCGTTTGTGGGCATTGGTCTGATGTAAAACATTGTCGATGTATCGATAAAGTACAATGTTGTGTGCCAGCAGACAGACTTGCGACATCTTCGGGTAGTATTTAAAAAGGAACCATTCAGCAACGTATGTAGGGGTATCTCCAATAACTGAGGCGACGTTTTAACATTGCAGGCGTTTGTGGGCATTGGTCTGATGTAAAACATTGTCGATGTATCGATAAACTGCAATGTTGTGTGCCAGCAGACCGATTTTGGACATTTTCGGGTAGTTTTAAAGGAACCATTCAGCAACGTATGTAGGGGTATCTCCAATAACTGAGGCGACGTTTTAACATTGCAGGCGTTTGTGGGCATTGGTCTGATGTAAAACATTGTCGATGTATCGATAAAGTACAATGTTGTGTGCCAGCAGACAGACTTGCGACATCTTCGGGTAGTATTTAAAAAGGAACCATTCAGCAACGTATGTAGGGGTATCTCCAATAACTGAGGCGACGTTTTAACATTGCAGGCGTTTGTGGGCATTGGTCTGATGTAAAACATTGTCGATGTATCGATAAACTGCAGTGTTGTGTGCCAGCAGACCGATCTTGGACATTTTCGGCTAGTTTTAAAGGAACCATTCAGCAACGTATGTAGGGGTATCTCCAATAACTGAGGCGACGTTTTAACATTGCAGGCGTTTGTGGGCATTGGTCTGATGTAAAACATTGTCGATGTATCGATAAAGTACAATGTTGTGTGCCAGCAGACAGACTTGCGACATCTTCGGGTAGTATTTAAAAAGGAACCATTCAGCAACGTATGTAGGGGTATCTCCAATAACTGAGGCGACGTTTTAACATTGCAGGCGTTTGTGGGCATTGGTCTGATGTAAAACATTGTCGATGTATCGATAAACTGCAGTGTTGTGTGCCAGCAGACCGATCTTGGACATTTTCGGCTAGTTTTAAAGGAACCATTCAGCAACGTATGTAGGGGTATCTCCAATAACTGAGGCGACGTTTTAACATTGCAGGCGTTTGTGGGCATTGGTCTGATGTAAAACATTGTCGATGTATCGATAAAGTACAATGTTGTGTGCCAGCAGACAGACTTGCGACATCTTCGGGTAGTATTTAAAAAGGAACCATTCAGCAACGTATGTAGGGGTATCTCCAATAACTGAGGCGACGTTTTAACATTGCAGGCGTTTGTGGGCATTGGTCTGATGTAAAACATTGTCGATGTATCGATAAAGTACAATGTTGTGTGCCAGCAGACAGACTTGCGACATCTTCGGGTAGTATTTAAAAAGGAACCATTCAGCAACGTATGTAGGGGTATCTCCAATAACTGAGGCGATGTTTTAACATTGCAGGCGTTTGTGGGCATTGGTCTGATGTAAAACATTGTCGATGTATCGATAAACTGCAATGTTGTGTGCCAGCAGACCGATTTTGGACATTTTCGGGTAGTTTTAAAGGAACCATTCAGCAACGTATGTAGGGGTATCTCCAATAACTGAGGCGACGTTTTAACATTGCAGGCGTTTGTGGGCATTGGTCTGATGTAAAACATTGTCGATGTATCGATAAACTGCAATGTTGTGTGCCAGCAGACCGATTTTGGACATTTTCGGGTAGTTTTAAAGGAACCATTCAGCAACGTATGTAGGGGTATCTCCAATAACTGAGGCGATGTTTTAACATTGCAGGCGTTTGTGGGCATTGGTCTGATGTAAAACATTGTCGATGTATCGATAAACTGCAATGTTGTGTGACAGCAGACCGATTTTGGACATTTTCGGGTAGTATTTAAAAAGGAACCATTCAGGAACGTATGTAGGGGTATCTCCAATAACTGAGGCGACGTTTTAACATTGCAGGCGTTTGTGGGCATTGGTCTGATGTAAAACATTGTCGATGAATCGATAAAGTACAATCTTGTGTGCCAGCAGACAGACTTGCGACATCATTAAAAGGAACCATTCAGCAACGTATGTAGGGGTATCTCCAATAACTGAGGCGACGTTTTAACATTGCAGGCGTTTGTGGGCATTGGTCTGATGTAAAACATTGTCGATGTATCGATAAAGTACAATGTTGTGTGCCAGCAGACAGACTTGCGACATCTTCGGGTAGTATTTAAAAAGGAACCATTCAGCAACGTATGTAGGGGTATCTCCAATAACTGAGGCGACGTTTTAACATTGCAGGCGTTTGTGGGCATTGGTCTGATGTAAAACATTGTCGATGTATCGATAAACTGCAATGTTGTGTGCCAGCAGACCGATTTTGGACATTTTCGGGTAGTTTTAAAGGAACCATTCAGCAACGTATGTAGGGGTATCTCCAATAACTGAGGCGACGTTTTAACATTGCAGGCGTTTGTGGGCATTGGTCTGATGTAAAACATTGTCGATGTATCGATAAAGTACAATGTTGTGTGCCAGCAGACAGACTTGCGACATCTTCGGGTAGTATTTAAAAAGGAACCATTCAGCAACGTATGTAGGGGTATCTCCAATAACTGAGGCGACGTTTTAACATTGCAGGCGTTTGTGGGCATTGGTCTGATGTAAAACATTGTCGATGTATCGATAAACTGCAATGTTGTGTGCCAGCAGACCGATTTTGGACATTTTCGGGTAGTTTTAAAGGAACCATTCAGCAACGTATGTAGGGGTATCTCCAATAACTGAGGCGACGTTTTAACATTGCAGGCGTTTGTGGGCATTGGTCTGATGTAAAACATTGTCGATGTGTCGATAAAGTACAATGTTGTGTGCCAGCAGACAGACTTGCGACATCTTCGGGTAGTATTTAAAAAGGAACCATTCAGCAACGTATGTAGGGGTATCTCCAATAACTGAGGCGACGTTTTAACATTGCAGGCGTTTGTGGGCATTGGTCTGATGTAAAACATTGTCGATGTATCGATAAAGTACAATGTTGTGTGCCAGCAGACAGACTTGCGACATCTTCGGGTAGTATTTAAAAAGGAACCATTCAGCAACGTATGTAGGGGTATCTCCAATAACTGAGGCGATGTTTTAACATTGCAGGCGTTTGTGGGCATTGGTCTGATGTAAAACATTGTCGATGTATCGATAAACTGCAATGTTGTGTGCCAGCAGACCGATTTTGGACATTTTCGGGTAGTTTTAAAGGAACCATTCAGCAACGTATGTAGGGGTATCTCCAATAACTGAGGCGACGTTTTAACATTGCAGGCGTTTGTGGGCATTGGTCTGATGTAAAACATTGTCGATGTATCGATAAACTGCAATGTTGTGTGCCAGCAGACCGATTTTGGACATTTTCGGGTAGTTTTAAAGGAACCATTCAGCAACGTATGTAGGGGTATCTCCAATAACTGAGGCGATGTTTTAACATTGCAGGCGTTTGTGGGCATTGGTCTGATGTAAAACATTGTCGATGTATCGATAAACTGCAATGTTGTGTGACAGCAGACCGATTTTGGACATTTTCGGGTAGTATTTAAAAAGGAACCATTCAGGAACGTATGTAGGGGTATCTCCAATAACTGAGGCGACGTTTTAACATTGCAGGCGTTTGTGGGCATTGGTCTGATGTAAAACATTGTCGATGAATCGATAAAGTACAATCTTGTGTGCCAGCAGACAGACTTGCGACATCATTAAAAGGAACCATTCAGCAACGTATGTAGGGGTATCTCCAATAACTGAGGCGACGTTTTAACATTGCAGGCGTTTGTGGGCATTGGTCTGATGTAAAACATTGTCGATGTATCGATAAAGTACAATGTTGTGTGCCAGCAGACAGACTTGCGACATCTTCGGGTAGTATTTAAAAAGGAACCATTCAGCAACGTATGTAGGGGTATCTCCAATAACTGAGGCGACGTTTTAACATTGCAGGCGTTTGTGGGCATTGGTCTGATGTAAAACATTGTCGATGTATCGATAAACTGCAATGTTGTGTGCCAGCAGACCGATTTTGGACATTTTCGGGTAGTTTTAAAGGAACCATTCAGCAACGTATGTAGGGGTATCTCCAATAACTGAGGCGACGTTTTAACATTGCAGGCGTTTGTGGGCATTGGTCTGATGTAAAACATTGTCGATGTATCGATAAAGTACAATGTTGTGTGCCAGCAGACAGACTTGCGACATCTTCGGGTAGTATTTAAAAAGGAACCATTCAGCAACGTATGTAGGGGTATCTCCAATAACTGAGGCGACGTTTTAACATTGCAGGCGTTTGTGGGCATTGGTCTGATGTAAAACATTGTCGATGTATCGATAAACTGCAATGTTGTGTGCCAGCAGACCGATTTTGGACATTTTCGGGTAGTTTTAAAGGAACCATTCAGCAACGTATGTAGGGGTATCTCCAATAACTGAGGCGACGTTTTAACATTGCAGGCGTTTGTGGGCATTGGTCTGATGTAAAACATTGTCGATGTATCGATAAACTGCAATGTTGTGTGCCAGCAGACCGATTTTGGACATTTTCGGGTAGTTTTAAAGGAACCATTCAGCAACGTATGTAGGGGTATCTCCAATAACTGAGGCGACGTTTTAACATTGCAGGCGTTTGTGGGCATTGGTCTGATGTAAAACATTGTCGATGTGTCGATAAAGTACAATGTTGTGTGCCAGCAGACAGACTTGCGACATCTTCGGGTAGTATTTAAAAAGGAACCATTCAGCAACGTATGTAGGGGTATCTCCAATAACTGAGGCGACGTTTTAACATTGCAGGCGTTTGTGGGCATTGGTCTGATGTAAAACATTGTCGATGTATCGATAAAGTACAATGTTGTGTGCCAGCAGACAGACTTGCGACATCTTCGGGTAGTATTTAAAAAGGAACCATTCAGCAACGTATGTAGGGGTATCTCCAATAACTGAGGCGATGTTTTAACATTGCAGGCGTTTGTGGGCATTGGTCTGATGTAAAACATTGTCGATGTATCGATAAACTGCAATGTTGTGTGCCAGCAGACCGATTTTGGACATTTTCGGGTAGTTTTAAAGGAACCATTCAGCAACGTATGTAGGGGTATCTCCAATAACTGAGGCGACGTTTTAACATTGCAGGCGTTTGTGGGCATTGGTCTGATGTAAAACATTGTCGATGTATCGATAAACTGCAATGTTGTGTGCCAGCAGACCGATTTTGGACATTTTCGGGTAGTTTTAAAGGAACCATTCAGCAACGTATGTAGGGGTATCTCCAATAACTGAGGCGATGTTTTAACATTGCAGGCGTTTGTGGGCATTGGTCTGATGTAAAACATTGTCGATGTATCGATAAACTGCAATGTTGTGTGACAGCAGACCGATTTTGGACATTTTCGGGTAGTATTTAAAAAGGAACCATTCAGGAACGTATGTAGGGGTATCTCCAATAACTGAGGCGACGTTTTAACATTGCAGGCGTTTGTGGGCATTGGTCTGATGTAAAACATTGTCGATGAATCGATAAAGTACAATCTTGTGTGCCAGCAGACAGACTTGCGACATCATTAAAAGGAACCATTCAGCAACGTATGTAGGGGTATCTCCAATAACTGAGGCGACGTTTTAACATTGCAGGCGTTTGTGGGCATTGGTCTGATGTAAAACATTGTCGATGTATCGATAAAGTACAATGTTGTGTGCCAGCAGACAGACTTGCGACATCTTCGGGTAGTATTTAAAAAGGAACCATTCAGCAACGTATGTAGGGGTATCTCCAATAACTGAGGCGACGTTTTAACATTGCAGGCGTTTGTGGGCATTGGTCTGATGTAAAACATTGTCGATGTATCGATAAACTGCAATGTTGTGTGCCAGCAGACCGATTTTGGACATTTTCGGGTAGTTTTAAAGGAACCATTCAGCAACGTATGTAGGGGTATCTCCAATAACTGAGGCGACGTTTTAACATTGCAGGCGTTTGTGGGCATTGGTCTGATGTAAAACATTGTCGATGTATCGATAAAGTACAATGTTGTGTGCCAGCAGACAGACTTGCGACATCTTCGGGTAGTATTTAAAAAGGAACCATTCAGCAACGTATGTAGGGGTATCTCCAATAACTGAGGCGACGTTTTAACATTGCAGGCGTTTGTGGGCATTGGTCTGATGTAAAACATTGTCGATGTATCGATAAACTGCAATGTTGTGTGCCAGCAGACCGATTTTGGACATTTTCGGGTAGTTTTAAAGGAACCATTCAGCAACGTATGTAGGGGTATCTCCAATAACTGAGGCGACGTTTTAACATTGCAGGCGTTTGTGGGCATTGGTCTGATGTAAAACATTGTCGATGTGTCGATAAAGTACAATGTTGTGTGCCAGCAGACAGACTTGCGACATCTTCGGGTAGTATTTAAAAAGGAACCATTCAGCAACGTATGTAGGGGTATCTCCAATAACTGAGGCGACGTTTTAACATTGCAGGCGTTTGTGGGCATTGGTCTGATGTAAAACATTGTCGATGTATCGATAAACTGCAGTGTTGTGTGCCAGCAGACCGATCTTGGACATTTTCGGCTAGTTTTAAAGGAACCATTCAGCAACGTATGTAGGGGTATCTCCAATAACTGAGGCGACGTTTTAACATTGCAGGCGTTTGTGGGCATTGGTCTGATGTAAAACATTGTCGATGTATCGATAAAGTACAATGTTGTGTGCCAGCAGACAGACTTGCGACATCTTCGGGTAGTATTTAAAAAGGAACCATTCAGCAACGTATGTAGGGGTATCTCCAATAACTGAGGCGACGTTTTAACATTGCAGGCGTTTGTGGGCATTGGTCTGATGTAAAACATTGTCGATGTATCGATAAACTGCAATGTTGTGTGCCAGCAGACCGATTTTGGACATTTTCGGGTAGTTTTAAAGGAACCATTCAGCAACGTATGTAGGGGTATCTCCAATAACTGAGGCGACGTTTTAACATTGCAGGCGTTTGTGGGCATTGGTCTGATGTAAAACATTGTCGATGTATCGATGAAGTACAATGTTGTGTGCCAGCAGACAGACTTGCGACATCTTCGGGTAGTATTTAAAAAGGAACCATTCAGCAACGTATGTAGGGGTATCTCCAATAACTGAGGCGACGTTTTAGCATTGCAGGCGTTTGTGGGCATTGGTCTGATGTAAAACATTGTCGATGTATCGATAAAGTACAATGTTGTGTGCCAGCAGACCGATTTTTGACATTTTCGGGTAGTTTTAAAGGAGCCATTCAGCAACGTATGTAGGGGTATCTCCAATAACTGAGGCGACGTTTTAACATTGCAGGCGTTTGTGGGCATTGGTCTGATGTAAAACATTGTCGATGTATCGATAAAGTACAATGTTGTGTGACAGCAGACAGACTTGCGACATCTTTGGAAGGAACCATTCAGCAACGTATGTGGGGGTATCTCCAATAACTGAGGTGACGTTTTAACATTGCAGGCGTTTGTGGGCATTGGTCTGATGTAAAACATTGTCGATGTATCGATAAACTGCAATGTTGTGTGCCAGCAGACCGATTTTGGACATTTTCGGGTAGTTTTAAAGGAACCATTCAGCAACGTATGTAGGGGTATCTCCAATAACTGAGGCGACGTTTTAACATTGCAGGCGTTTGTGGGCATTGGTCTGATGTAAAACATTGTCGATGTATCGATAAACTGCAATGTTGTGTGCCAGCAGACCGATTTTGGACATTTTCGGGTAGTTTTAAAGGAACCATTCAGCAACGTATGTAGGGGTATCTCCAATAACTGAGGCGACGTTTTAACATTGCAGGCGTTTGTGGGCATTGGTCTGATGTAAAACATTGTCGATGTATCGATAAAGTACAATGTTGTGTGCCAGCAGACAGACTTGCGACATCTTCGGGTAGTATTTAAAAAGGAACCATTCAGCAACGTATGTAGGGGTATCTCCAATAACTGAGGCGACGTTTTAACATTGCAGCCGTTTGTGGGCATTGGTCTGATGTAAAACATTGTCGATGTATCGATAAAGTACAATGTTGTGTGCCAGCAGACCGATTTTGGACATTTTCGGGTAGTTTTAAAGGAACCATTCAGCAACGTATGTAGGGGTATCTCCAATAACTGAGGCGACGTTTTAACATTGCAGGCGTTTGTGGGCATTGGTCTGATGTAAAACATTGTCGATGTATCGATAAAGTACAATGTTGTGTGCCAGCAGACAGACTTGCGACATCTTCGGGTAGTATTTAAAAAGGAACCATTCAGCAACGTATGTAGGGGTATCTCCAATAACTCAGGTGACGTTTTAACATTGCAAGAGCTTTGTAGGCATTGGTCTGATGTAAAAATTGTCGATGTATCGATAAACTGCAATGTTGTGTGCCAGCAGACCGATTTTAGACATTTTCGGGTAGTTTTAAAGGAGCCATTCAGCAACGTATGTAGGGGTATCTCCAATAACTGAGGCGACGTTTTAACATTGCAGGCGTTTGTGGGCATTGGTCTGATGTAAAACATTGTCGATGTATCGATAAAGTACAATGTTGTGTGACAGCAGACAGACTTGCGACATCTTCAAAAGGAACCATTCAGCAACGTATGTGGGGGTATCTCCAATAACTGAGGCGACGTTTTAACATTGCAGGCGTTTGTGGGCATTCGTCTGATGTAAAACATTGTCGATGTATCGATAAACTGCAATGTTGTGTGCCAGCAGACTGATTTTGGACATTTTCGGGTAGTTTTAAAGGAACCATTCAGCAACGTATGTAGGGGTATCTCCAATAACTGAGGCGACGTTTTAACATTGCAGGCGTTTGTGGGCATTGGTCTGATGTAAAACATTGTCGATGTATCGATAAAGTACAATGTTGTGTGCCAGCAGACCGATTTTGGACGTTTTCGGGTAGTTTTAAAGGAACCATTCAGCAACGTATGTAGGGGTATCTCCAATAACTGAGGCGACGTTTTAACATTGCAGGCGTTTGTGGGCATTGGTCTGATGTAAAACATTGTCGATGTATCGATAAAGTACAATGTTGTGTGCCAGCAGACAGACTTGCGACATCTTCGGGTAGTATTTAAAAAGGAACCATTCAGCAACGTATGTAGGGGTATCTCCAATAACTCAGGTGATGTTTTAACATTGCAAGCGCTTTGTAGGCATTGGTCTTATGTAAAAATTGTCGATGTATCGATAAACTGCAATGTTGTGTGCCAGCAGACCGATTTTAGACATTTTCGGGTAGTTTTAAAGGAGCCATTCAGCAACGTATGTAGGGGTATCTCCAATAACTGAGGCGACGTTTTAACATTGCAGGCGTTTGTGGGCATTGGTCTGATGTAAAACATTGTCGATGTATCGATAAAGTACAATGTTGTGTGCCAGCAGACTGATTTTGGACATTTTCGGGTAGTTTTAAAGGAACCATTCAGCAACGTATGTAGGGGTATCTCCAATAACTGAGGCGATGTTTTAACATTGCAGGCGTTTGTGGGCATTGGTCTGATGTAAAACATTGTCGATGTATCGATGAAGTACAATGTTGTGTGCCAGCAGACAGACTTGCGACATCTTCGGGTAGTATTTAAAAAGGAAACATTCAGGAACGTATGTGGGGGTATCTCCAATAACTGAGGCGACGTTTTAACATTGCAGGCGTTTGTGGGCATTGGTCTGATGTAAAACATTGTCGATGTATCGATAAAGTACAATGTTGTGTGCCAGCAGACAGACTTGCCACATCCTTAAAAGGAACCATTCAGCAACGTATGTGGGGGTATCTCCAATAACTGAGGCGACGTTTTAACATTGCAGGCGTTTGTGGGCATTGGTCTGATGTAAAACATTGTCGATGTATCGATAAAGTACAATGTTGTGTGCCAGCAGACAGACTTGCGACATCTTCGGGTAGTATTTAAAAAGGAACCATTCAGCAACGTATGTAGGGGTATCTCCAATAACTGAGGCGACGTTTTAACATTGCAGGCGTTTGTGGGCATTGGTCTTATGTAAAAATTGTCGATGTATCGATGAACTGCAATGTTGTGTGCCAGCAGACAGACTTGCGACATCTTCGGGTAGTATTTAAAAAGGAACCATTCAGCAACGTATGTAGGGGTATCTCCAATAACTGAGGCGACGTTTTAACATTGCATTCGTTTGTGGGCATTGGTCTGATGTAAAACATTGTCGATGTATCGATAAAGTACAATGTTGTGTGCCAGCAGACAGACTTGCGACATCTTTAAAAGGAACCATTCAGCAACGTATGTAGGGGTATCTCCAATAACTGAGGCGACGTTTTAACATTGCAGGCGTTTGTGGGCATTGGTCTGATGTAAAACATTGTCGATGTATCGATAAAGTACAATGTTGTCTGCCAGCAGACAGACTTGCGACATCTTCGGGTAGTATTTAAAAAGGAACCATTCAGCAATGTATGTAGGGGTATCTCAAATAACTGAGGCGACGTTTTAACATTGCAAGTGCTCTGTAGGCATTGGTCTGATGTAAAAATTGTCGATGTGTCGATAAAGTGCAATGTTGTGTGCCAGCAGACAGACTTGCGACATCTTCGGGTAGTATTTAAAAAGGAACCATTCAGCAACGTATGTAGGGGTATCTCCAATAACTGAGGCGACGTTTTAACATTGCAAGCACTTTGTAGGCATTGGTCTGATCTAAAAATTGTCGATGTATCGATAAACTGCAATGTTGTGTGCCAGCAGACCGATTTTGGACATTTTCGGGTAGTATTAAAGGAACCATTCAGCAACGTATGTAGGGGTATCTCCAATAACTGAGGCAACGTTTTAACATTGCAGGCGTTTGTGGGCATTGGTCTGATGTAGAACATTGTCGATGTATCGATAAAGTACAATGTTGTGTGCCAGCAGACAGACTTGCGACATCTTTAAAAGGAACCATTCAGCAACGTATGTAGGGGTATCTCCAATAACTGAGGCGACGTTTTAACATTGCAGGCGTTTGTGGGCATTGGTCTGATGTAAAACATTGTCGATGTATCGATAAAGTACAATGTTGTGTGCCAGCAGACAGACTTGCGACATCTTCGGGTAGTATTTAAAAAGGAACCATTCAGCAACGTATGTAGGGGTATCTCCAATAACTGAGGCGACGTTTTAACATTGCAGGCGTTTGTGGGCATTGGTCTGATGTAAAACATTGTCGATGTATCGATAAACTGCAATGTTGTGTGCCAGCAGACAGACTTGCGACATCTTCGGGTAGTATTTAAAAAGGAACCATTCAGCAACGTATGTAGGGGTATCTCCAATAACTGAGGCGACGTTTTAACATTGCAGGCGTTTGTGGGCATTGGTCTGATGTAAAACATTGTCGATGTATCGATAAACTGCAATGTTGTGTGCCAGCAGACAGACTTGCGACATCTTCGGGTAGTATTTAAAAAGGAACCATTCAGCAACGTATGTAGGGGTATCTCCAATAACTGAGGCGACGTTTTAACATTGCAAGCGCTTTGTAGGCATTGGTCTGATGTAAAACATTGTCGATGTATCGATAAACTGCAATGTTGTGTGCCAGCAGACAGACTTGCGACATCTTTAAAAGGAACCATTCAGCAACGTATGTAGGGGTATCTCCAATAACTGAGGCGACGTTTTAACATTGCAGGCGTTTGTGGGCATTGGTCTGATGTAAAACATTGTCGATGTATCGATAAAGTACAATGTTGTGTGCCAGCAGACAGACTTGCGACATCTTTAAAAGGAACCATTCAGCAACGTATGTAGGGGTATCTCCAATAACTGAGGCGACGTTTTAACATTGCAGGCGTTTGTGGGCATTGGTCTGATGTAAAACATTGTCGATGTATCGATAAACTGGAATGTTGTGTGCCAGCAGACTGATTTTGGACATTTTCGGGTAGTTTTAAAGGAACCATTCAGCAACGTATGTAGGGGTATCTCCAATAACTGAGGCGACGTTTTAACATTGCAGGCGTTTGTGGGCATTGGTCTGATGTAAAACATTGTCGATGTATCGATAAACTGCAATGTTGTGTGCCAGCAGACTGATTTTGGACATTTTCGGGTAGTTTTAAAGGAACCATTCAGCAACGTATGTAGGGGTATCTCCAATAACTGAGGCGATGTTCTAACATTGCAGGCGTTTGTGGGCATTGGTCTGATGTAAAACATTGTCGATGTATCGATAAACTGCAATGTTGTGTGCCAGCAGACAGACTTGCGACATCTTCGGGTAGTATTTAAAAAGGAACCATTCAGGAACGTATGTAGGGGTATCTCCAATAACTGAGGCGACGTTTTAACATTGCAGGCGTTTGTGGGCATTGGTCTGATGTAAAACATTGTCGATGTATCGATAAAGTACAATGTTGTGTGCCAGCAGACAGACTTGCGACATCCTTAAAAGGAACCATTCAGCAACGTATGTGGGGGTATCTCCAATAACTGAGGCGACGTTTCAACATTGCAGGCGTTTGTGGGCATTGGTCTGATGTAAAACATTGTCGATGTATCGATAAAGTACAATGTTGTGTGCCAGCAGACAGACTTGCGACATCTTCGGGTAGTATTTAAAAAGGAACCATTCAGCAACGTATGTAGGGGTATCTCCAATAACTGAGGCGACGTTTTAACATTGCAGGCGTTTGTGGGCATTGGTCTGATGTAAAACATTGTCGATGTATCGATAAAGTACAATGTTGTGTGCCAGCAGACAGACTTGCGACATCTTTAAAAGGAACCATTCAGCAACGTATGTAGGGGTATCTCCAATAACTGAGGCGACGTTTTAACATTGCAAGCGCTTTGTAGGCATTGGTCTTATGTAAAAATTGTCGATGTATCGATAAACTGCAATGTTGTGTGCCAGCAGACTGATTTTGGACATTTTCGGGTAGTTTTAAAGGAACCATTCAGCAACGTATGTAGGGGTATCTCCAATAACTGAGGCGATGTTCTAACATTGCAGGCGTTTGTGGGCATTGGTCTGATGTAAAACATTGTCGATGTATCGATAAACTGCAATGTTGTGTGCCAGCAGACAGACTTGCGACATCTTCGGGTAGTATTTAAAAAGGAACCATTCAGGAACGTATGTAGGGGTATCTCCAATAACTGAGGCGACGTTTTAACATTGCAGGCGTTTGTGGGCATTGTTCTGATGTAAAACATTGTCGATGTATCGATAAAGTACAATGTTGTGTGCCAGCAGACAGACTTGCGACATCCTTAAAAGGAACCATTCAGCAACGTATGTGGGGGTATCTCCAATAACTGAGGCGACGTTTTAACATTGCAGGCGTTTGTGGGCATTGGTCTGATGTAAAACATTGTCGATGTATCGATAAAGTACAATGTTGTGTGCCAGCAGACAGACTTGCGACATCTTCGGGTAGTATTTAAAAAGGAACCATTCAGCAACGTATGTAGGGGTATCTCCAATAACTGAGGCGACGTTTTAACATTGCAGGCGTTTGTGGGCATTGGTCTGATGTAAAAATTGTCGACGTATCGATGAACTGCAATGTTGTGTGCCAGCAGACAGACTTGCGACATCTTCGGGTAGTATTTAAAAAGGAACCATTCAGCAACGTATGTAGGGGTATCTCCAATAACTGAGGCGACGTTTTGACATTGCAGGCGTTTGTGGGCATTGGTCTTATGTAAAAATTGTCGACGTATCGATGAACTGCAATGTTGTGTGCCAGCAGACAGACTTGCGACATCTTCGGGTAGTATTTAAAAAGGAACCATTCAGCAACGTATGTAGGGGTATCTCCAATAACTGAGGCGACGTTTTAACATTGCATTCGTTTGTGGGCATTGGTCTGATGTAAAACATTGTCGATGTATCGATAAAGTACAATGTTGTGTGCCAGCAGACAGACTTGCGACATCTTTAAAAGGAACCATTCAGCAACGTATGTAGGGGTATCTCCAATAACTGAGGCGACGTTTTAACATTGCAGGCGTTTGTGGGCATTGGTCTGATGTAAAACATTGTCGATGTATCGATAAAGTACAATGTTGTGTGCCAGCAGACAGACTTGCGACATCTTCGGGTAGTATTTAAAAAGGAACCATTCAGCAATGTATGTAGGGGTATCTCAAATAACTGAGGCGACGTTTTAACATTGCAAGCGCTCTGTAGGCATTGGTCTGATGTAAAAATTGTCGATGTATCGATAAAGTACAATGCTCTGTGCCAGCAGACAGACTTGCGACATCTTCGGGTAGTATTTAAAAAGGAACCATTCAGCAACGTATGTAGGGGTATCTCCAATAACTGAGGCGACGTTTTAACATTGCAAGCACTTTGTAGGCATTGGTCTGATCTAAAAATTGTCGATGTATCGATAAAGTGCAATGTTGTGTGCCAGCAGACCGATTTTGGACATTTTCGGGTAGTTTTAAAGGAACCATTCAGCAACGTATGTAGGGGTATCTCCAATAACTGAGGCAACGTTTTAACATTGCAGGCGTTTGTGGGCATTGGTCTGATGTAAAACATTGTCGATGTATCAATAAAGTACAATGTTGTGTGCCAGCAGACAGACTTGCGACATCTTCGGGTAGTATTTAAAAAGGAACCATTCAACAACGTATGTAGGGGTATCTCCAATAACTGAGGCGACGTTTTAACATTGCAAGCGCTTTGTAGGCATTGGTCTTATGTAAAACATTGTCGATGTATCGATAAACTGCAATGTTGTGTGCCAGCAGACCAATTTTAGACATTTTCGGGTAGTATTAAAGGAGCCATTCAGCAACATATGTAGGGGTATCTCCAATAACTGAGGCGACGTTTTAACATTGCAGGCGTTTGTGGGCATTGGTCTGATGTAAAACATTGTCGATGTATCGATAAAGTACAATGTTGTGTGCCAGCAGACAGACTTGCGACATCTTTAAAAGGAACCATTCAGCAACGTATGTAGGGGTATGGGCGACGTTTTAACATTGCAGGCGTTTGTGGGCATTGGTCTGATGTAAAACATTGTCGATGTATCGATAAAGTACAATGTTGTGTGCCAGCAGACAGACTTGCGACATCTTTAAAAGGAACCATTCAGCAACGTATGTGGGGGTATCTCCAATAACTGAGGCGACGTTTTAACATTACAGGCGTTTGTGGGCATTGGTCTGATGTAAAACATTGTCGATGTATCGATAAACTGCAATGTTGTGTGCCAGCAGACTGATTTTGGACATTTTCGGGTAGTTTTAAAGGAACCATTCAGCAACGTATGTAGGGGTATCTCCAATAACTGAGGCGACGTTTTAACATTGCAGGCGTTTGTGGGCATTGGTCTGATGTAAAACATTGTCGATGTATCGATAAACTGCAATGTTGTGTGCCAGCAGACAGACTTGCGACATCTTCGGGTAGTATTTAAAAAGGAACCATTCAGGAACGTATGTAGGGGTATCTCCAATAACTGAGGCGACGTTTTAACATTGCAGGCGTTTGTGGGCATTGGTCTGATGTAAAACATTGTCGATGTATCGATAAAGTACAATGTTGTGTGCCAGCAGACAGACTTGCGACATCCTTAAAAGGAACCATTCAGCAACGTATGTGGGGGTATCTCCAATAACTGAGGCGACGTTTTAACATTGCAGGCGTTTGTGGGCATTGGTCTGATGTAAAAATTGTCGATGTATCGATGAACTGCAATGTTGTGTGCCAGCAGACAGACTTGCGACATCTTCGGGTAGTATTTAAAAAGGAACCATTCAGCAACGTATGTAGGGGTATCTCCAATAACTGAGGCGACGTTTTAACATTGCAGGCGTTTGTGGGCATTGGTCTGATGTAAAACATTGTCGATGTATCGATAAACTGCAATGTTGTGTGCCAGCAGACAGACTTGCGACATCTTCGGGTAGTATTTGAAAGGAACCATTCAGCAACGTATGTAGGGGTATCTCCAATAACTGAGGCGACGTTTTAACATTGCAAGCACTTTGTAGGCATTGGTCTGATCTAAAAATTGTCGATGTATCGATAAAGTGCAATGTTGTGTGCCAGCAGACCGATTTTGGACATTTTCGGGTAGTATTAAAGGAACCATTCAGCAACGTATGTAGGGGTATCTCCAAAAACTGAGGCAACGTTTTAACATTGCAGGCGTTTGTGGGCATTGGTCTGATGTAAAACATTGTCGATGTATCGATAAAGTACAATGTTGTGTGCCAGCAGACAGACTTGCGACATCTTCGGGTAGTATTTAAAAAGGAACCATTCAGCAACGTATGTAGGGGTATCTCCAATAACTGAGGCGACGTTTTAACATTGCAAGCGCTTTGTAGGCATTGGTCTGATGTAAAACATTGTCGATGTATCGATAAAGTACAATGTTGTGTGCCAGCAGACAGACTTGCGACATCCTTAAAAGGAACCATTCAGCAACGTATGTGGGGGTATCTCCAATAACTGAGGCGACGTTTTAACATTGCAGGCGTTTGTGGGCATTGGTCTTATGTAAAAATTGTCGATGTATCGATGAACTGCAATGTTGTGTGCCAGCAGACAGACTTGCGACATCTTCGGGTAGTATTTAAAAAGGAACCATTCAGCAACGTATGTAGGGGTATCTCCAATAACTGAGGCGACGTTTTAACATTGCAGGCGTTTGTGGGCATTGGTCTGATGTAAAACATTGTCGATGTATCGATAAAGTACAATGTTGTGTGCCAGCAGACCGATTTTGGACATTTTCGGGTAGTTTTAAAGGAACCATTCAGCAACGTATGTAGGGGTATCTCCAATAACTGAGGCGATGTTTTAACATTGCAGGCGTTTGTGGGCATTGGTCTGATGTAAAACATTGTCGATGTATCGATAAAGTACAATGTTGTGTGCCAGCAGACAGACTTGCAACATCTTCGGGTAGTATTTAAAAAGGAACCATTCAGCAACGTATGTAGGGGTATCTCCAATAACTGAGGCGACGTTTTAACATTGCAAGCACTTTGTAGGCATTGGTCTGATCTAAAAATTGTCGATGTATCGATAAAGTGCAATGTTGTGTGCCAGCAGACCGATTTTGGACATTTTCGGGTAGTATTAAAGGAACCATTCAGCAACGTATGTAGGGGTATCTCCAAAAACTGAGGCAACGTTTTAACATTGCAGGCGTTTGTGGGCATTGGTCTGATGTAAAACATTGTCGATGTATCGATAAAGTACAATGTTGTGTGCCAGCAGACAGACTTGCGACATCTTCGGGTAGTATTTAAAAAGGAACCATTCAGCAACGTATGTAGGGGTATCTCCAATAACTGAGGCGACGTTTTAACATTGCAAGCGCTTTGTAGGCATTGGTCTGATGTAAAACATTGTCGATGTATCGATAAAGTACAATGTTGTGTGCCAGCAGACAGACTTGCGACATCCTTAAAAGGAACCATTCAGCAACGTATGTGGGGGTATCTCCAATAACTGAGGCGACGTTTTAACATTGCAGGCGTTTGTGGGCATTGGTCTTATGTAAAAATTGTCGATGTATCGATGAACTGCAATGTTGTGTGCCAGCAGACAGACTTGCGACATCTTCGGGTAGTATTTAAAAAGGAACCATTCAGCAACGTATGTAGGGGTATCTCCAATAACTGAGGCGACGTTTTAACATTGCAGGCGTTTGTGGGCATTGGTCTGATGTAAAACATTGTCGATGTATCGATAAAGTACAATGTTGTGTGCCAGCAGACCGATTTTGGACATTTTCGGGTAGTTTTAAAGGAACCATTCAGCAACGTATGTAGGGGTATCTCCAATAACTGAGGCGATGTTTTAACATTGCAGGCGTTTGTGGGCATTGGTCTGATGTAAAACATTGTCGATGTATCGATAAAGTACAATGTTGTGTGCCAGCAGACAGACTTGCAACATCTTCGGGTAGTATTTAAAAAGGAACCATTCAGCAACGTATGTAGGGGTATCTCCAATAACTGAGGCGACGTTTTAACATTGCAAGCACTTTGTAGGCATTGGTCTGATCTAAAAATTGTCGATGTATCGATAAAGTGCAATGTTGTGTGCCAGCAGACAGACTTGCGACATCCTTAAAAGGAACCATTCAGCAACGTATGTGGGGGTATCTCCAATAACTGAGGCGACGTTTTAACATTGCAGGCGTTTGTGGGCATTGGTCTTATGTAAAAATTGTCGATGTA
This sequence comes from Haliotis asinina, assembly GCF_037392515.1. Classification (NCBI taxonomy): domain Eukaryota; kingdom Metazoa; phylum Mollusca; class Gastropoda; order Lepetellida; family Haliotidae; genus Haliotis; species Haliotis asinina. The sequence continues at coordinate 45,742,656 of NC_090287.1, forward strand.
TCGATGAACTGCAATGTTGTGTGCCAGCAGACAGACTTGCGACATCTTCGGGTAGTATTTAAAAAGGAACCATTCAGCAACGTATGTAGGGGTATCTCCAATAACTGAGGCGACGTTTTAACATTGCAGGCGTTTGTGGGCATTGGTCTGATGTAAAACATTGTCGATGTATCGATAAAGTACAATGTTGTGTGCCAGCAGACCGATTTTGGACATTTTCGGGTAGTTTTAAAGGAACCATTCAGCAACGTATGTAGGGGTATCTCCAATAACTGAGGCGACGTTTTAACATTGCAGGCGTTTGTGGGCATTGGTCTGATGTAAAACATTGTCGATGTATCGATAAAGTACAATGTTGTGTGCCAGCAGACAGACTTGCAACATCTTCGGGTAGTATTTAAAAAGGAACCATTCAGCAACGTATGTAGGGGTATCTCCAATAACTGAGGCGACGTTTTAACATTGCAAGCACTTTGTAGGCATTGGTCTGATCTAAAAATTGTCGATGTATCGATAAAGTGCAATGTTGTGTGCCAGCAGACCGATTTTGGACATTTTCGGGTAGTATTAAAGGAACCATTCAGCAACGTATGTAGGGGTATCTCCAATAACTGAGGCAACGTTTTAACATTGCAGGCGTTTGTGGGCATTGGTCTGATGTAAAACATTGTCGATGTATCGATAAAGTACAATGTTGTGTGCCAGCAGACAGACTTGCGACATCTTCGGGTAGTATTTAAAAAGGAACCATTCAGCAACGTATGTAGGGGTATCTCCAATAACTGAGGCGACGTTTTAACATTGCAAGCGCTTTGTAGGCATTGGTCTTATGTAAAAATTGTCGATGTATCGATAAACTGCAATGTTGTGTGCCAGCAGACAGACTTGCGACATCTTCGGGTAGTATTAAAGGAGCCATTCAGCAACATATGTAGGGGTATCTCCAATAACTGAGGCGACGTTTTAACATTGCAGGCGTTTGTGGGCATTGGTCTGATGTAAAACATTGTCGATGTATCGATAAAGTACAATGTTGTGTGCCAGCAGACAGACTTGCGACATCTTTAAAAGGAACCATTCAGCAACGTATGTAGGGGTATCTCCAATAACTGAGGCGACGTTTTAACATTGCAGGCGTTTGTGGGCATTGGTCTGATGTAAAACATTGTCGATGTATCGATAAACTGCAATGTTGTGTGCCAGCAGACTGATTTTGGACATTTTCGGGTAGTTTGAAAGGAACCATTCAGCAACGTATGTAGGGGTATCTCCAATAACTGAGGCGACGTTTTAACATTGCAGGCGTTTGTGGGCATTGGTCTGATGTAAAACATTGTCGATGTATCGATAAAGTACAATGTTGTGTGCCAGTAGACAGACTTGCGACATCTTCGGGAAATATTTAAAAAGGAGCCATTCAGCAACGTATGTAGGGGTATCTCCAATAACTGAGGCGACGTTTTAACATTGCAGGCGTTTGTGGGCATTGGTCTGATGTAAAACATTGTCGATGTATCGATAAAGTACAATGTTGTGTGCCAGCAGACAGACTTGCGACATCTTTAAAAGGATCCATTCAGCAACGTATGTGGGGGTATCTCCAATAACTGAGGCGACGTTTTAACATTGCAGGCGTTTGTGGGCATTGGTCTGATGTAAAACATTGTCGATGTATCGATAAACTGCAATGTTGTGTGCCAGCAGACCGATTTTGGACATTTTCGGGTAGTTTTAAAGGAACGATTCAGCAACGTATGTAGGGGTATCTCCAATAACTGAGGCGACGTTTTAACATTGCAGGCGTTTGTGGGCATTGGTCTGATGTAAAACATTGTCGATGCATCGATAAAGTACAATGTTGTGTGCCAGCAGACAGACTTGCGACATCTTTAAAAGGAACCATTCAGCAGCGTATGTAGGGGTATCTCCAATAACTGAGGCGACGTTTTAACATTGCAGGCGTTTGTGGGCATTGGTCTGATGTAAAACATTGTCGATGTATCGATAAAGTACAATGTTGTGTGCCAGCAGACAGACTTGCGACATCTTCGCTTAGTATTTAAAAAGGAACCATTCAGCAACGTATGTAGGGGTATCTCCAACAACTGAGGCGACGTTTTAACATTGCAGGCGTTTGTGGGCATTGGTCTGATGTAAAACATTGTCAATGTATCGATAAAGTACAATGTTGTGTGCCAGCAGACAGACTTGCGACATCTTCGCTTAGTATTTAAAAAGGAACCATTCAGCAACGTATGTAGGGGTATCTCCAATAACTGAGGCGACGTTTTAACATTGCAGGCGTTTGTGGGCATTGGTCTGATGTAAAACATTGTCGATGTATCGATAAAGTACAATGTTGTGTGCCAGCAGACAGACTTGCGACATCTTCGGGTAGTACTTAAAAAGGAACCATTCAGCAACGTATGTAGGGGTATCTCCAATAACTGAGGCGACATTTTAACATTGCAGGCGTTTGTGGGCATTGGTCTGATGTAAAACATTGTCGATGTATCGATAAACTGCAATGTTGTGTGCCAGCAGACCGAATTTAGACATTTTCGGGTAGTATTAAAGGAACCATTCAGCAACGTATGTAGGGGTATCTCCAATAACTGAGGCAACGTTTTAACATTGCAGGCGTTTGTGGGCATTGGTCTGATGTAAAACATTGTCGATGTATCGATAAAGTACAATGTTGTGTGCCAGCAGACAGACTTGCGACATCTTTAAAAGGAACCATTCAGCAACGTATGTAGGGGTATCTCCAATAACTGAGGCGACGTTTTAACATTGCAGGCGTTTGTGGGCATTGGTCTGATGTAAAACATTGTCGATGTATCGATAAAGTACAATGTTGTGTGCCAGCAGACAGACTTGCGACATCTTCGCTTAGTATTTAAAATGGAACCATTCAGCAACGTATGTAGGGGTATCTCCAATAACTGAGGCGACGTTTTAACATTGCAGGCGTTTGTGGGCATTGGTCTGATGTAAAACATTGTCGATGTATCGATAAAGTACAATGTTGTGTGCCAGCAGACAGACTTGCGACATCTTCGGGTAGTATTTAAAAAGGAACCATTCAGCAACGTATGTAGGGGTATCTCCAATAACTGAGGCGACATTTTAACATTGCAGGCGTTTGTGGGCATTGGTCTGATGTAAAACATTGTCGATGTATCGATAAACTGCAATGTTGTGTGCCAGCAGACCGAATTTAGACATTTTCGGGTAGTTTTAAAGGAACCATTCAGCAACGTATGTAGGGGTATCTCCAATAACTGAGGCAACGTTTTAACATTGCAGGCGTTTGTGGGCATTGGTCTGATGTAAAACATTGTCGATGTATCGATAAAGTACAATGTTGTGTGCCAGCAGACAGACTTGCGACATCTTCGCTTAGTATTTAAAAAGGAACCATTCAGCAACGTATGTAGGGGTATCTCCAACAACTGAGGCGACGTTTTAACATTGCAGGCGTTTGTGGGCATTGGTCTGATGTAAAACATTGTCGATGTATCGATAAAGTACAATGTTGTGTGCCAGCAGACAGACTTGCGACATCTTCGCTTAGTATTTAAAAAGGAACCATTCAGCAACGTATGTAGGGGTATCTCCAATAACTGAGGCGACGTTTTAACATTGCAGGCGTTTGTGGGCATTGGTCTGATGTAAAACATTGTCGATGTATCGATAAAGTACAATGTTGTGTGCCAGCAGACAGACTTGCGACATCTTCGGGTAGTATTTAAAAAGGAACCATTCAGCAACGTATGTAGGGGTATCTCCAATAACTGAGGCGACATTTTAACATTGCAGGCGTTTGTGGGCATTGGTCTGATGTAAAACATTGTCGATGTATCGATAAACTGCAATGTTGTGTGCCAGCAGACCGAATTTAGACATTTTCGGGTAGTATTAAAGGAACCATTCAGCAACGTATGTAGGGGTATCTCCAATAACTGAGGCAACGTTTTAACATTGCAGGCGTTTGTGGGCATTGGTCTGATGTAAAACATTGTCGATGTATCGATAAAGTACAATGTTGTGTGCCAGCAGACAGACTTGCGACATCTTTAAAAGGAACCATTCAGCAACGTATGTAGGGGTATCTCCAATAACTGAGGCGACGTTTTAACATTGCAGGCGTTTGTGGGCATTGGTCTGATGTAAAACATTGTCGATGTATCGATAAAGTACAATGTTGTGTGCCAGCAGACAGACTTGCGACATCTTCGGGTAGTATTTAAAAAGGAACCATTCAGCAACGTATGTAGGGGTATCTCCAATAACTGAGGCGACGTTTTAACATTGCAGGCGTTTGTGGGCATTGGTCTGATGTAAAACATTGTCGATGTATCGATAAAGTACAATGTTGTGTGCCAGCAGACAGACTTGCGACATCTTCGGGTAGTATTTAAAAAGGAACCATTCAGCAACGTATGTAGGGGTATCTCCAATAACTGAGGCGACGTTTTAACATTGCAGGCGTTTGTGGGCATTGGTCTGATGTAAAACATTGTCGATGTATCGATAAACTGCAATGTTGTGTGCCAGCAGACCGAATTTAGACATTTTCGGGTAGTATTAAAGGAACCATTCAGCAACGTATGTAGGGGTATCTCCAATAACTGAGGCAACGTTTTAACATTGCAGGCGTTTGTGGGCATTGGTCTGATGTAAAACATTGTCGATGTATCGATAAAGTACAATGTTGTGTGCCAGCAGACAGACTTGCGACATCTTTAAAAGGAACCATTCAGCAACGTATGTAGGGGTATCTCCAATAACTGAGGCGACGTTTTAACATTGCAGGCGTTTGTGGGCATTGGTCTGATGTAAAACATTGTCGATGTATCGATAAAGTACAATGTTGTGTGCCAGCAGACAGACTTGCGACATCTTCGGGTAGTATTTAAAAAGGAACCATTCAGCAACGTATGTAGGGGTATCTCCAATAACTGAGGCGACGTTTTAACATTGCAGGCGTTTGTGGGCATTGGTCTGATGTAAAACATTGTCGATGTATCGATAAAGTACAATGTTGTGTGCCAGCAGACAGACTTGCGACATCTTCGCTTAGTATTTAAAAAGGAACCATTCAGCAACGTATGTAGGGGTATCTCCAATAACTGAGGCGACGTTTTAACATTGCAGGCGTTTGTGGGCATTGGTCTGATGTAAAACATTGTCGATGTATCGATAAAGTACAATGTTGTGTGCCAGCAGACAGACTTGCGACATCTTCGGGTAGTATTTAAAAAGGAACCATTCAGCAACGTATGTAGGGGTATCTCCAATAACTGAGGCGACATTTTAACATTGCAGGCGTTTGTGGGCATTGGTCTGATGTAAAACATTGTCGATGTATCGATAAACTGCAATGTTGTGTGCCAGCAGACCGAATTTAGACATTTTCGGGTAGTATTAAAGGAACCATTCAGCAACGTATGTAGGGGTATCTCCAATAACTGAGGCAACGTTTTAACATTGCAGGCGTTTGTGGGCATTGGTCTGATGTAAAACATTGTCGATGTATCGATAAAGTACAATGTTGTGTGCCAGCAGACAGACTTGCGACATCTTTAAAAGGAACCATTCAGCAACGTATGTAGGGGTATCTCCAATAACTGAGGCGACGTTTTAACATTGCAGGCGTTTGTGGGCATTGGTCTGATGTAAAACATTGTCGATGTATCGATAAAGTACAATGTTGTGTGCCAGCAGACAGACTTGCGACATCTTCGGGTAGTATTTAAAAAGGAACCATTCAGCAACGTATGTAGGGGTATCTCCAATAACTGAGGCGACGTTTTAACATTGCAGGCGTTTGTGGGCATTGGTCTGATGTAAAACATTGTCGATGTATCGATAAAGTACAATGTTGTGTGCCAGCAGACAGACTTGCGACATCTTCGGGTAGTATTTAAAAAGGAACCATTCAGCAACGTATGTAGGGGTATCTCCAATAACTGAGGCGACGTTTTAACATTGCAGGCGTTTGTGGGCATTGGTCTGATGTAAAACATTGTCGATGTATCGATAAACTGCAATGTTGTGTGCCAGCAGACCGAATTTAGACATTTTCGGGTAGTATTAAAGGAACCATTCAGCAACGTATGTAGGGGTATCTCCAATAACTGAGGCAACGTTTTAACATTGCAGGCGTTTGTGGGCATTGGTCTGATGTAAAACATTGTCGATGTATCGATAAAGTACAATGTTGTGTGCCAGCAGACAGACTTGCGACATCTTTAAAAGGAACCATTCAGCAACGTATGTAGGGGTATCTCCAATAACTGAGGCGACGTTTTAACATTGCAGGCGTTTGTGGGCATTGGTCTGATGTAAAACATTGTCGATGTATCGATAAAGTACAATGTTGTGTGCCAGCAGACAGACTTGCGACATCTTCGGGTAGTATTTAAAAAGGAACCATTCAGCAACGTATGTAGGGGTATCTCCAATAACTGAGGCGACGTTTTAACATTGCAGGCGTTTGTGGGCATTGGTCTGATGTAAAACATTGTCGATGTATCGATAAAGTACAATGTTGTGTGCCAGCAGACAGACTTGCGACATCTTCGGGTAGTATTTAAAAAGGAACCATTCAGCAACGTATGTAGGGGTATCTCCAATAACTGAGGCGACGTTTTAACATTGCAGGCGATTGTGGGCATTGGTCTGATGTAAAACATTGTCGATGTATCGATAAAGTACAATGTTGTGTGGCAGCAGACAGACTTGCGACATCTTCGCTTAGTATTTAAAAAGGAACCATTCAGCAACGTATGTAGGGGTATCTCCAATAACTGAGGCGACATTTTAACATTGCAGGCGTTTGTGGGCATTGGTCTGATGTAAAACATTGTCGATGTATCGATAAAGTACAATCTTGTGTGCCAGCAGACAGACTTGCGACATCTTTAAAAGGAACCATTCAGCAACGTATGTAGGGGTATCTCCAATAACTGAGGCGACGTTTTAACATTGCAGGCGTTTGTGGGCATTGGTCTGATGTAAAACATTGTCGATGTATCGATAAAGTACAATGTTGTGTGGCAGCAGACAGACTTGCGACATCTTCGCTTAGTATTTAAAAAGGAACCATTCAGCAACGTATGTAGGGGTATCTCCAATAACTGAGGCGACGTTTTAACATTGCAGGCGTTTGTGGGCATTGGTCTGATGTAAAACATTGTCGATGTATCGATAAACTGCAATGTTGTGTGCCAGCAGACCGAATTTAGACATTTTCGGGTAGTATTAAAGGAACCATTCAGCAACGTATGTAGGGGTATCTCCAATAACTGAGGCAACGTTTTAACATTGCAGGCGTTTGTGGGCATTGGTCTGATGTAAAACATTGTCGATGTATCGATAAAGTACAATGTTGTGTGCCAGCAGACAGACTTGCGACATCTTTAAAAGGAACCATTCAGCAACGTATGTAGGGGTATCTCCAATAACTGAGGCGACGTTTTAACATTGCAGGCGTTTGTGGGCATTGGTCTGATGTAAAACATTGTCGATGTATCGATAAAGTACAATGTTGTGTGCCAGCAGACAGACTTGCGACATCTTCGGGTAGTATTTAAAAAGGAACCATTCAGCAACGTATGTAGGGGTATCTCCAATAACTGAGGCGACGTTTTAACATTGCAGGCGTTTGTGGGCATTGGTCTGATGTAAAACATTGTCGATGTATCGATAAAGTACAATGTTGTGTGCCAGCAGACAGACTTGCGACATCTTCGGGTAGTATTTAAAAAGGAACCATTCAGCAACGTATGTAGGGGTATCTCCAATAACTGAGGCGACGTTTTAACATTGCAGGCGATTGTGGGCATTGGTCTGATGTAAAACATTGTCGATGTATCGATAAAGTACAATGTTGTGTGGCAGCAGACAGACTTGCGACATCTTCGCTTAGTATTTAAAAAGGAACCATTCAGCAACGTATGTAGGGGTATCTCCAATAACTGAGGCGACATTTTAACATTGCAGGCGTTTGTGGGCATTGGTCTGATGTAAAACATTGTCGATGTATCGATAAAGTACAATCTTGTGTGCCAGCAGACAGACTTGCGACATCTTTAAAAGGAACCATTCAGCAACGTATGTAGGGGTATCTCCAATAACTGAGGCGACGTTTTAACATTGCAGGCGTTTGTGGGCATTGGTCTGATGTAAAACATTGTCGATGTATCGATAAAGTACAATGTTGTGTGGCAGCAGACAGACTTGCGACATCTTCGCTTAGTATTTAAAAAGGAACCATTCAGCAACGTATGTAGGGGTATCTCCAATAACTGAGGCGACATTTTAACATTGCAGGCGTTTGTGGGCATTGGTCTGATGTAAAACATTGTCGATGTATCGATAAAGTACAATGTTGTGTGCCAGCAGACAGACTTGCGACATCTTCGGGTAGTATTTAAAAAGGAACCATTCAGCAACGTATGTAGGGGTATCTCCAATAACTGAGGCGACGTTTTAACATTGCAGGCGTTTGTGGGCATTGGTCTGATGTAAAACATTGTCGATGTATCGATAAAGTACAATGTTGTGTGCCAGCAGACAGACGTGCGACATCTTCGGGTAGTATTTAAAAAGGAACCATTCAGCAACGTATGTAGGGGTATCTCCAATAACTGAGGCGACGTTTTAACATTGCAGGCGTTTGTGGGCATTGGTCTGATGTAAAACATTGTCGATGTATCGATAAACTGCAATGTTGTGTGCCAGCAGACCGATTTTGGACATTTTCGGCTAGTTTTAAAGGAACCATTCAGCAACGTATGTAGGGGTATCTCCAATAACTGAGGCGACGTTTTGACATTGCAGGCGTTTGTGGGCATTGGTCTGATGTAAAACATTGTCGATGTATCGATAAAGTACAATGTTGTGTGCCAGCAGACAGACTTGCGACATCTTCGGGTAGTATTTAAAAAGGAACCATTCAGCAACGTATGTAGGGGTATCTCCAATAACTGAGGCGACGTTTTAACATTGCAGGCGTTTGTGGGCATTGGTCTGATGTAAAACATTGTCGATGTATCGATAAAGTACAATGTTGTGTGCCAGCAGACAGACTTGCGACATCTTCGGGTAGTATTTAAAAAGGAACCATTCAGCAACGTATGTAGGGGTATCTCCAATAACTGAGGCGACGTTTTAACATTGCAGGCGTTTGTGGGCATTGGTCTGATGTAAAACATTGTCGATGTATCGATAAAGTACAATGTTGTGTGCCAGCAGACAGACTTGCGACATCTTCGGGTAGTATTTAAAAAGGAACCATTCAGCAACGTATGTAGGGGTATCTCCAATAACTGAGGCGACGTTTTAACATTGCAGGCGTTTGTGGGCATTGGTCTGATGTAAAACATTGTCGATGTATCGATAAACTGCAATGTTGTGTGCCAGCAGACCGATTTTGGACATTTTCGGGTAGTTTCAAAGGAACGATTCAGCAAAGTATGTAGTGGTATCTCCAATAACTGAGGCGACGTTTTAACATTGCAGGCGTTTGTGGGCATTGGTCTGATGTAAAACATTGTCGATGTATCGATAAAGTACAATGTTGTGTGCCAGCAGACAGACTTGCGACATCTTTAAAAGGAACCATTCAGCAGCGTATGTAGGGGTATCTCCAATAACTGAGGCGACGTTTTAACATTGCAGGCGTTTGTGGGCATTGGTCTGATGTAAAACATTGTCGATGTATCGATAAAGTACAATGTTGTGTGCCAGCAGACAGACTTGCGACATCTTCGCTTAGTATTTAAAAAGGAACCATTCAGCAACGTATGTAGGGGTATCTCCAATAACTGAGGCGACGTTTTAACATTGCAGGCGTTTGTGGGCATTGGTCTGATGTAAAACATTGTCGATGTATCGATAAAGTACAATGTTGTGTGCCAGTAGACAGACTTGCGACATCTTCGTAAAATATTTAAAAAGGAGCCATTCAGCAACGTATGTAGGGGTATCTCCAATAACTGAGGCGACGTTTTAACATTGCAGGCGTTTGTGGGCATTGGTCTGATGTAAAACATTGTCGATGTATCGATAAAGTACAATGTTGTGTGCCAGCAGACAGACTTGCGACATCTTCGGGTAGTATTTAAAAAGGAACCATTCAGCAACGTATGTAGGGGTATCTCCAATAACTGAGGCGACGTTTTAACATTGCAGGCGTTTGTGGGCATTGGTCTGATGTAAAACATTGTCGATGTATCGATAAACTGCAATGTTGTGTGCCAGCAGACCGATTTTGGACATTTTCGGCTAGTTTTAAAGGAACCATTCAGCAACGTATGTAGGGGTATCTCCAATAACTGAGGCGACGTTTTAACATTGCAGGCGTTTGTGGGCATTGGTCTGATGTAAAACATTGTCGATGTATCGATAAAGTACAATGTTGTGTGCCAGCAGACAGACTTGCGACATCTTCGGGTAGTATTTAAAAAGGAACCATTCAGCAACGTATGTAGGGGTATCTCCAATAACTGAGGCGACGTTTTAACATTGCAGGCGTTTGTGGGCATTGGTCTGATGTAAAACATTGTCGATGTATCGATAAAGTACAATGTTGTGTGCCAGCAGACAGACTTGCGACATCTTCGGGTAGTATTTAAAAAGGAACCATTCAGCAACGTATGTAGGGGTATCTCCAATAACTGAGGCGACGTTTTAACATTGCAGGCGTTTGTGGGCATTGGTCTGATGTAAAACATTGTCGATGTATCGATAAAGTACAATGTTGTGTGCCAGCAGACAGACTTGCGACATCTTCGGGTAGTATTTAAAAAGGAACCATTCAGCAACGTATGTAGGGGTATCTCCAATAACTGAGGCGACGTTTTAACATTGCAGGCGTTTGTGGGCATTGGTCTGATGTAAAACATTGTCGATGTATCGATAAAGTACAATGTTGTGTGCCAGCAGACAGACGTGCGACATCTTCGGGTAGTATTTAAAAAGGAACCATTCAGCAACGTATGTAGGGGTATCTCCAATAACTGAGGCGACGTTTTAACATTGCAGGCGTTTGTGGGCATTGGTCTGATGTAAAACATTGTCGATGTATCGATAAACTGCAATGTTGTGTGCCAGCAGACCGATTTTGGACATTTTCGGGTAGTTTTAAAGGAACGATTCAGCAAAGTATGTAGGGGTATCTCCAATAACTGAGGCGACGTTTTAACATTGCAGGCGTTTGTGGGCATTGGTCTGATGTAAAACATTGTCGATGTATCGATAAAGTACAATGTTGTGTGCCAGCAGACAGACTTGCGACATCTTTAAAAGGAACCATTCAGCAGCGTATGTAGGGGTATCTCCAATAACTGAGGCGACGTTTTAACATTGCAGGCGTTTGTGGGCATTGGTCTGATGTAAAACATTGTCGATGTATCGATAAAGTACAATGTTGTGTGCCAGCAGACAGACTTGCGACATCTTCGCTTAGTATTTAAAAAGGAACCATTCAGCAACGTATGTAGGGGTATCTCCAATAACTGAGGCGACGTTTTAACATTGCAGGCGTTTGTGGGCATTGGTCTGATGTAAAACATTGTCGATGTATCGATAAAGTACAATGTTGTGTGCCAGTAGACAGACTTGCGACATCTTCGGGAAATATTTAAAAAGGAGCCATTCAGCAAAGTATGTAGGGGTATCTCCAATAACTGAGGCGACGTTTTAACATTGCAGGCGTTTGTGGGCATTGGTCTGATGTAAAACATTGTCGATGTATCGATAAAGTACAATGTTGTGTGCCAGCAGACAGACTTGCGACATCTTTAAAAGGATCCATTCAGCAACGTATGTGGGGGTATCTCCAATAACTAAGGCGACGTTTTAACATTGCAGGCGTTTGTGGGCATTGGTCTGATGTAAAACATTGTCGATGTATCGATAAACTGCAATGTTGTGTGCCAGCAGACCGATTTTGGACATTTTCGGCTAGTTTTAAAGGAACGATTCAGCAACGTATGTAGGGGTATCTCCAATAACTGAGGCGACATTTTAACATTGCAGGCGTTTGTGGGCATTGGTCTGATGTAAAACATTGTCGATGTATCGATAAACTGCAATGTTGTGTGCCAGCAGACCGAATTTAGACATTTTCGGGTAGTATTAAAGGAACCATTCAGCAACGTATGTAGGGGTATCTCCAATAACTGAGGCAACGTTTTAACATTGCAGGCGTTTGTGGGCATTGGTCTGATGTAAAACATTGTCGATGTATCGATAAAGTACAATGTTGTGTGCCAGCAGACAGACTTGCGACATCTTTAAGAGGAACCATTCAGCAACGTATGTAGGGGTATCTCCAATAACTGAGGCGACGTTTTAACATTGCAGGCGTTTGTGGGCATTGGTCTGATGTAAAACATTGTCGATGTATCGATAAAGTACAATGTTGTGTGGCAGCAGACAGACTTGCGACATCTTCGCTTAGTATTTAAAAAGGAACCATTCAGCAACGTATGTAGGGGTATCTCCAATAACTGAGGCGACATTCTAACATTGCAGGCGTTTGTGGGCATTGGTCTGATGTAAAACATTGTCGATGTATCGATAAAGTACAATGTTGTGTGCCAGCAGACAGACTTGCGACATCTTCGGGTAGTATTTAAAAAGGAACCATTCAGCAACGTATGTAGGGGTATCTCCAATAACTGAGGCGACGTTTTAACATTGCAGGCGTTTGTGGGCATTGGTCTGATGTAAAACATTGTCGATGTATCGATAAAGTACAATGTTGTGTGGCAGCAGACAGACTTGCGACATCTTCGCTTAGTATTTAAAAAGGAACCATTCAGCAACGTATGTAGGGGTATCTCCAATAACTGAGGCGACATTTTAACATTGCAGGCGTTTGTGGGCATTGGTCTGATGTAAAACATTGTCGATGTATCGATAAAGTACAATGTTGTGTGCCAGCAGACAGACTTGCGACATCTTTAAAAGGAACCATTCAGCAACGTATGTAGGGGTATCTCCAATAACTGAGGCGACGTTTTAACATTGCAGGCGTTTGTGGGCATTGGTCTGATGTAAAACATTGTCGATGTATCGATAAAGTACAATGTTGTGTGGCAGCAGACAGACTTGCGACATCTTCGCTTAGTATTTAAAAAGGAACCATTCAGCAACGTATGTAGGGGTATCTCCAATAACTGAGGCGACATTTTAACATTGCAGGCGTTTGTGGGCATTGGTCTGATGTAAAACATTGTCGATGTATCGATAAAGTACAATGTTGTGTGCCAGCAGACAGACTTGCGACATCTTCGGGTAGTATTTAAAAAGGAACCATTCAGCAACGTATGTAGGGGTATCTCCAATAACTGAGGCGACGTTTTAACATTGCAGGCGTTTGTGGGCATTGGTCTGATGTAAAACATTGTCGATGTATCGATAAAGTACAATGTTGTGTGCCAGCAGACAGACGTGCGACATCTTCGGGTAGTATTTAAAAAGGAACCATTCAGCAACGTATGTAGGGGTATCTCCAATAACTGAGGCGACGTTTTAACATTGCAGGCGTTTGTGGGCATTGGTCTGATGTAAAACATTGTCGATGTATCGATAAACTGCAATGTTGTGTGCCAGCAGACCGATTTTGGACATTTTCGGCTAGTTTTAAAGGAACCATTCAGCAACGTATGTAGGGGTATCTCCAATAACTGAGGCGACGTTTTAACATTGCAGGCGTTTGTGGGCATTGGTCTGATGTAAAACATTGTCGATGTATCGATAAAGTACAATGTTGTGTGCCAGCAGACAGACTTGCGACATCTTCGGGTAGTATTTAAAAAGGAACCATTCAGCAACGTATGTAGGGGTATCTCCAATAACTGAGGCGACGTTTTAACATTGCAGGCGTTTGTGGGCATTGGTCTGATGTAAAACATTGTCGATGTATCGATAAAGTACAATGTTGTGTGCCAGCAGACAGACTTGCGACATCTTCGGGTAGTATTTAAAAAGGAACCATTCAGCAACGTATGTAGGGGTATCTCCAATAACTGAGGCGACGTTTTAACATTGCAGGCGTTTGTGGGCATTGGTCTGATGTAAAACATTGTCGATGTATCGATAAACTGCAATGTTGTGTGCCAGCAGACAGACTTGCGACATCTTCGGGTAGTATTTAAAAAGGAACCATTCAGCAACGTATGTAGGGGTATCTCCAATAACTGAGGCGACGTTTTAACATTGCAGGCGTTTGTGGGCATTGGTCTGATGTAAAACATTGTCGATGTATCGATAAAGTACAATGTTGTGTGCCAGCAGACAGACTTGCGACATCTTCGGGTAGTATTTAAAAAGGAACCATTCAGCAACGTATGTAGGGGTATCTCCAATAACTGAGGCGACGTTTTAACATTGCAGGCGTTTGTGGGCATTGGTCTGATGTAAAACATTGTCGATGTATCGATAAAGTACAATGTTGTGTGCCAGCAGACAGACTTGCGACATCTTCGGGTAGTATTTAAAAAGGAACCATTCAGCAACGTATGTAGGGGTATCTCCAATAACTGAGGCGACGTTTTAACATTGCAGGCGTTTGTGGGCATTGGTCTGATGTAAAACATTGTCGATGTATCGATAAAGTACAATGTTGTGTGCCAGCAGACAGACGTGCGACATCTTCGGGTAGTATTTAAAAAGGAACCATTCAGCAACGTATGTAGGGGTATCTCCAATAACTGAGGCGACGTTTTAACATTGCAGGCGTTTGTGGGCATTGGTCTGATGTAAAACATTGTCGATGTATCGATAAACTGCAATGTTGTGTGCCAGCAGACCGATTTTGGACATTTTCGGGTAGTTTTAAAGGAACGATTCAGCAAAGTATGTAGGGGTATCTCCAATAACTGAGGCGACGTTTTAACATTGCAGGCGTTTGTGGGCATTGGTCTGATGTAAAACATTGTCGATGTATCGATAAAGTACAATGTTGTGTGCCAGCAGACAGACTTGCGACATCTTTAAAAGGAACCATTCAGCAGCGTATGTAGGGGTATCTCCAATAACTGAGGCGACGTTTTAACATTGCAGGCGTTTGTGGGCATTGGTCTGATGTAAAACATTGTCGATGTATCGATAAAGTACAATGTTGTGTGCCAGCAGACAGACTTGCGACATCTTCGCTTAGTATTTAAAAAGGAACCATTCAGCAACGTATGTAGGGGTATCTCCAATAACTGAGGCGACGTTTTAACATTGCAGGCGTTTGTGGGCATTGGTCTGATGTAAAACATTGTCGATGTATCGATAAAGTACAATGTTGTGTGCCAGTAGACAGACTTGCGACATCTTCGGGAAATATTTAAAAAGGAGCCATTCAGCAACGTATGTAGGGGTATCTCCAATAACTGAGGCGACGTTTTAACATTGCAGGCGTTTGTGGGCATTGGTCTGATGTAAAACATTGTCGATGTATCGATAAAGTACAATGTTGTGTGCCAGCAGACAGACTTGCGACATCTTTAAAAGGATCCATTCAGCAACGTATGTGGGGGTATCTCCAATAACTAAGGCGACGTTTTAACATTGCAGGCGTTTGTGGGCATTGGTCTGATGTAAAACATTGTCGATGTATCGATAAACTGCAATGTTGTGTGCCAGCAGACCGATTTTGGACATTTTCGGCTAGTTTTAAAGGAACGATTCAGCAACGTATGTAGGGGTATCTCCAATAACTGAGGCGACATTTTAACATTGCAGGCGTTTGTGGGCATTGGTCTGATGTAAAACATTGTCGATGTATCGATAAACTGCAATGTTGTGTGCCAGCAGACCGAATTTAGACATTTTCGGGTAGTATTAAAGGAACCATTCAGCAACGTATGTAGGGGTATCTCCAATAACTGAGGCAACGTTTTAACATTGCAGGCGTTTGTGGGCATTGGTCTGATGTAAAACATTGTCGATGTATCGATAAAGTACAATGTTGTGTGCCAGCAGACAGACTTGCGACATCTTTAAGAGGAACCATTCAGCAACGTATGTAGGGGTATCTCCAATAACTGAGGCGACGTTTTAACATTGCAGGCGTTTGTGGGCATTGGTCTGATGTAAAACATTGTCGATGTATCGATAAAGTACAATGTTGTGTGGCAGCAGACAGACTTGCGACATCTTCGCTTAGTATTTAAAAAGGAACCATTCAGCAACGTATGTAGGGGTATCTCCAATAACTGAGGCGACATTCTAACATTGCAGGCGTTTGTGGGCATTGGTCTGATGTAAAACATTGTCGATGTATCGATAAAGTACAATGTTGTGTGCCAGCAGACAGACTTGCGACATCTTCGGGTAGTATTTAAAAAGGAACCATTCAGCAACGTATGTAGGGGTATCTCCAATAACTGAGGCGACGTTTTAACATTGCAGGCGTTTGTGGGCATTGGTCTGATGTAAAACATTGTCGATGTATCGATAAAGTACAATGTTGTGTGGCAGCAGACAGACTTGCGACATCTTCGCTTAGTATTTAAAAAGGAACCATTCAGCAACGTATGTAGGGGTATCTCCAATAACTGAGGCGACATTTTAACATTGCAGGCGTTTGTGGGCATTGGTCTGATGTAAAACATTGTCGATGTATCGATAAAGTACAATGTTGTGTGCCAGCAGACAGACTTGCGACATCTTTAAAAGGAACCATTCAGCAACGTATGTAGGGGTATCTCCAATAACTGAGGCGACGTTTTAACATTGCAGGCGTTTGTGGGCATTGGTCTGATGTAAAACATTGTCGATGTATCGATAAAGTACAATGTTGTGTGGCAGCAGACAGACTTGCGACATCTTCGCTTAGTATTTAAAAAGGAACCATTCAGCAACGTATGTAGGGGTATCTCCAATAACTGAGGCGACATTTTAACATTGCAGGCGTTTGTGGGCATTGGTCTGATGTAAAACATTGTCGATGTATCGATAAAGTACAATGTTGTGTGCCAGCAGACAGACTTGCGACATCTTCGGGTAGTATTTAAAAAGGAACCATTCAGCAACGTATGTAGGGGTATCTCCAATAACTGAGGCGACGTTTTAACATTGCAGGCGTTTGTGGGCATTGGTCTGATGTAAAACATTGTCGATGTATCGATAAAGTACAATGTTGTGTGCCAGCAGACAGACGTGCGACATCTTCGGGTAGTATTTAAAAAGGAACCATTCAGCAACGTATGTAGGGGTATCTCCAATAACTGAGGCGACGTTTTAACATTGCAGGCGTTTGTGGGCATTGGTCTGATGTAAAACATTGTCGATGTATCGATAAACTGCAATGTTGTGTGCCAGCAGACCGATTTTGGACATTTTCGGCTAGTTTTAAAGGAACCATTCAGCAACGTATGTAGGGGTATCTCCAATAACTGAGGCGACGTTTTAACATTGCAGGCGTTTGTGGGCATTGGTCTGATGTAAAACATTGTCGATGTATCGATAAAGTACAATGTTGTGTGCCAGCAGACAGACTTGCGACATCTTCGGGTAGTATTTAAAAAGGAACCATTCAGCAACGTATGTAGGGGTATCTCCAATAACTGAGGCGACGTTTTAACATTGCAGGCGTTTGTGGGCATTGGTCTGATGTAAAACATTGTCGATGTATCGATAAAGTACAATGTTGTGTGCCAGCAGACAGACTTGCGACATCTTCGGGTAGTATTTAAAAAGGAACCATTCAGCAACGTATGTAGGGGTATCTCCAATAACTGAGGCGACGTTTTAACATTGCAGGCGTTTGTGGGCATTGGTCTGATGTAAAACATTGTCGATGTATCGATAAACTGCAATGTTGTGTGCCAGCAGACCGATTTTGGACATTTTCGGGTAGTTTTAAAGGAACCATTCAGCAACGTATGTAGGGGTATCTCCAATAACTGAGGCGACGTTTTAACATTGCAAGCGCTTTGTAGGCATTGGTCTGATGTAAAACATTGTCGATGTATCGATAAAGTACAATGTTGTGTGCCAGCAGACAGACTTGCGACATCTTTAAAAGGAACCATTCAGCAACGTATGTAGGGGTATCTCCAATAACTGAGGCGACGTTTTAACATTGCAGGCGTTTGTGGGCATTGGTCTGATGTAAAACATTGTCGATGTATCGATAAAGTACAATGTTGTGTGCCAGCAGACAGACTTGCGACATCTTCGCTTAGTATTTAAAAAGGAACCATTCAGCAACGTATGTAGGGGTATCTCCAATAACTGAGGCGACATTTTAACATTGCAGGCGTTTGTGGGCATTGGTCTGATGTAAAACATTGTCGATGTATCGATAAAGTACAATGTTGTGTGGCAGCAGACAGACTTGCGACATCTTCGCTTAGTATTTAAAAAGGAACCATTCAGCAACGTATGTAGGGGTATCTCCAATAACTGAGGCGACATTTTAACATTGCAGGCGTTTGTGGGCATTGGTCTGATGTAAAACATTGTCGATGTATCGATAAAGTACAATGTTGTGTGCCAGCAGACAGACTTGCGACATCTTTAAAAGGAACCATTCAGCAACGTATGTAGGGGTATCTCCAATAACTGAGGCGACGTTTTAACATTGCAGGCGTTTGTGGGCATTGGTCTGATGTAAAACATTGTCGATGTATCGATAAATTACAATGTTGTGTGGCAGCAGACAGACTTGCGACATCTTCGCTTAGTATTTAAAAAGGAACCATTCAGCAACGTATGTAGGGGTATCTCCAATAACTGAGGCGACATTTTAACATTGCAGGCGTTTGTGGGCATTGGTCTGATGTAAAACATTGTCGATGTATCGATAAAGTACAATGTTGTGTGCCAGCAGACAGACTTGCGACATCTTCGGGTAGTATTTAAAAAGGAACCATTCAGCAACGTATGTAGGGGTATCTCCAATAACTGAGGCGACGTTTTAACATTGCAGGCGTTTGTGGGCATTGGTCTGATGTAAAACATTGTCGATGTATCGATAAAGTACAATGTTGTGTGCCAGCAGACAGACTTGCGACATCTTTAAAAGGAACCATTCAGCAACGTATGTAGGGGTATCTCCAATAACTGAGGCGACGTTTTAACATTGCAGGCGTTTGTGGGCATTGGTCTGATGTAAAACATTGTCGATGTATCGATAAAGTACAATGTTGTGTGCCAGCAGACAGACTTGCGACATCTTCGCTTAGTATTTAAAAAGGAACCATTCAGCAACGTATGTAGGGGTATCTCCAATAACTGAGGCGACATTTTAACATTGCAGGCGTTTGTGGGCATTGGTCTGATGTAAAACATTGTCGATGTATCGATAAACTGCAATGTTGTGTGCCAGCAGACCGAATTTAGACATTTTCGGGTAGTATTAAAGGAACCATTCAGAAACGTATGTAGGGGTATCTCCAATAACTGAGGCGACATTTTAACATTGCAGGCGTTTGTGGGCATTGGTCTGATGTAAAACATTGTCGATGTATCGATAAAGTACAATGTTGTGTGCCAGCAGACAGACTTGCGACATCTTTAAGAGGAACAATTCAGCAACGTATGTAGGGGTATCTCCAATAACTGAGGCGACGTTTTAACATTGCAGGCGTTTGTGGGCATTGGTCTGATGTAAAACATTGTCGATGTATCGATAAAGTACAATGTTGTGTGGCAGCAGACAGACTTGCGACATCTTCGCTTAGTATTTAAAAAGGAACCATTCAGCAACGTATGTAGGGGTATCTCCAATAACTGAGGCGACATTTTAACATTGCAGGCGTTTGTGGGCATTGGTCTGATGTAAAACATTGTCGATGTATCGATAAAGTACAATGTTGTGTGCCAGCAGACAGACTTGCGACATCTTCGGGTAGTATTTAAAAAGGAACCATTCAGCAACGTATGTAGGGGTATCTCCAATAACTGAGGCGACGTTTTAACATTGCAGGCGTTTGTGGGCATTGGTCTGATGTAAAACATTGTCGATGTATCGATAAAGTACAATGTTGTGTGCCAGCAGACAGACGTGCGACATCTTCGGGTAGTATTTAAAAAGGAACCATTCAGCAACGTATGTAGGGGTATCTCCAATAACTGAGGCGACGTTTTAACATTGCAGGCGTTTGTGGGCATTGGTCTGATGTAAAACATTGTCGATGTATCGATAAACTGCAATGTTGTGTGCCAGCAGACCGATTTTGGACATTTTCGGGTAGTTTTAAAGGAACGATTCAGCAAAGTATGTAGGGGTATCTCCAATAACTGAGGCGACGTTTTAACATTGCAGGCGTTTGTGGGCATTGGTCTGATGTAAAACATTGTCGATGTATCGATAAAGTACAATGTTGTGTGCCAGCAGACAGACTTGCGACATCTTTAAAAGGAACCATTCAGCAGCGTATGTAGGGGTATCTCCAATAACTGAGGCGACGTTTTAACATTGCAGGCGTTTGTGGGCATTGGTCTGATGCAAAACATTGTCGATGTATCGATAAAGTACAATGTTGTGTGGCAGCAGACAGACTTGCGACATCTTCGCTTAGTATTTAAAAAGGAACCATTCAGCAACGTATGTAGGGGTATCTCCAATAACTGAGGCGACGTTTTAACATTGCAGGCGTTTGTGGGCATTGGTCTGATGTAAAACATTGTCGATGTATCGATAAAGTACAATGTTGTGTGCCAGTAGACAGACTTGCGACATCTTCGGGAAATATTTAAAAAGGAGCCATTCAGCAACGTATGTAGGGGTATCTCCAATAACTGAGGCGACGTTTTAACATTGCAGGCGTTTGTGGGCATTGGTCTGATGTAAAACATTGTCGATGTATCGATAAAGTACAATGTTGTGTGCCAGCAGACAGACTTGCGACATCTTTAAAAGGATCCATTCAGCAACGTATGTGGGGGTATCTCCAATAACTGAGGCGACGTTTTAACATTGCAGGCGTTTGTGGGCATTGGTCTGATGTAAAACATTGTCGATGTATCGATAAACTGCAATGTTGTGTGCCAGCAGACCGATTTTGG
Source organism: Haliotis asinina (assembly GCF_037392515.1). Classification (NCBI taxonomy): domain Eukaryota; kingdom Metazoa; phylum Mollusca; class Gastropoda; order Lepetellida; family Haliotidae; genus Haliotis; species Haliotis asinina. The sequence goes on from NC_090287.1 coordinate 45,763,683, forward strand.
ACATTTTCGGGTAGTTTTAAAGGAACGATTCAGCAACGTATGTAGGGGTATCTCCAATAACTGAGGCGACATTTTAACATTGCAGGCGTTTGTGGGCATTGGTCTGATGTAAAACATTGTCGATGTATCGATAAACTGCAATGTTGTGTGCCAGCAGACCGAATTTAGACATTTTCGGGTAGTATTAAAGGAACCATTCAGCAACGTATGTAGGGGTATCTCCAATAACTGAGGCGACGTTTTAACATTGCAGGCGTTTGTGGGCATTGGTCTGATGTAAAACATTGTCGATGTATCGATAAAGTACAATGTTGTGTGGCAGCAGACAGACTTGCGACATCTTCGCTTAGTATTTAAAAAGGAACCATTCAGCAACGTATGTAGGGGTATCTCCAATAACTGAGGCGACATTTTAACATTGCAGGCGTTTGTGGGCATTGGTCTGATGTAAAACATTGTCGATGTATCGATAAAGTACAATGTTGTGTGCCAGCAGACAGACTTGCGACATCTTCGCTTAGTATTTAAAAAGGAACCATTCAGCAACGTATGTAGGGTATCTCCAATAACTGAGGCGACATTTTAACATTGCAGGCGTTTGTGGGCATTGGTCTGATGTAAAACATTGTCGATGTATCGATAAAGTACAATGTTGTGTGCCAGCAGACAGACGTGCAACATCTTCGGGTAGTATTTAAAAAGGAACCATTCAGCAACGTATGTAGGGGTATCTCCAATAACTGAGGCGACGTTTTAACATTGCAGGCGTTTGTGGGCATTGGTCTGATGTAAAACATTGTCGATGTATCGATAAACTGCAATGTTGTGTGCCAGCAGACCGATTTTGGACATTTTCGGCTAGTTTTAAAGGAACCATTCAGCAACGTATGTAGGGGTATCTCCAATAACTGAGGCGACGTTTTAACATTGCAGGCGTTTGTGGGCATTGGTCTGATGTAAAACATTGTCGATGTATCGATAAAGTACAATGTTGTGTGCCAGCAGACAGACTTGCGACATCTTCGGGTAGTATTTAAAAAGGAACCATTCAGCAACGTATGTAGGGGTATCTCCAATAACTGAGGCGACGTTTTAACATTGCAGGCGTTTGTGGGCATTGGTCTGATGTAAAACATTGTCGATGTATCGATAAAGTACAATGTTGTGTGCCAGCAGACAGACTTGCGACATCTTCGGGTAGTATTTAAAAAGGAACCATTCAGCAACGTATGTAGGGGTATCTCCAATAACTGAGGCGACGTTTTAACATTGCAGGCGTTTGTGGGCATTGGTCTGATGTAAAACATTGTCGATGTATCGATAAACTGCAATGTTGTGTGCCAGCAGACAGACTTGCGACATCTTCGGGTAGTATTTAAAAAGGAACCATTCAGCAACGTATGTAGGGGTATCTCCAATAACTGAGGCGACGTTTTAACATTGCAGGCGTTTGTGGGCATTGGTCTGATGTAAAACATTGTCGATGTATCGATAAAGTACAATGTTGTGTGCCAGCAGACAGACTTGCGACATCTTCGGGTAGTATTTAAAAAGGAACCATTCAGCAACGTATGTAGGGGTATCTCCAATAACTGAGGCGACGTTTTAACATTGCAGGCGTTTGTGGGCATTGGTCTGATGTAAAACATTGTCGATGTATCGATAAAGTACAATGTTGTGTGCCAGCAGACAGACTTGCGACATCTTCGGGTAGTATTTAAAAAGGAACCATTCAGCAACGTATGTAGGGGTATCTCCAATAACTGAGGCGACGTTTTAACATTGCAGGCGTTTGTGGGCATTGGTCTGATGTAAAACATTGTCGATGTATCGATAAAGTACAATGTTGTGTGCCAGCAGACAGACGTGCGACATCTTCGGGTAGTATTTAAAAAGGAACCATTCAGCAACGTATGTAGGGGTATCTCCAATAACTGAGGCGACGTTTTAACATTGCAGGCGTTTGTGGGCATTGGTCTGATGTAAAACATTGTCGATGTATCGATAAACTGCAATGTTGTGTGCCAGCAGACCGATTTTGGACATTTTCGGGTAGTTTTAAAGGAACGATTCAGCAAAGTATGTAGGGGTATCTCCAATAACTGAGGCGACGTTTTAACATTGCAGGCGTTTGTGGGCATTGGTCTGATGTAAAACATTGTCGATGTATCGATAAAGTACAATGTTGTGTGCCAGCAGACAGACTTGCGACATCTTTAAAAGGAACCATTCAGCAGCGTATGTAGGGGTATCTCCAATAACTGAGGCGACGTTTTAACATTGCAGGCGTTTGTGGGCATTGGTCTGATGTAAAACATTGTCGATGTATCGATAAAGTACAATGTTGTGTGCCAGCAGACAGACTTGCGACATCTTCGCTTAGTATTTAAAAAGGAACCATTCAGCAACGTATGTAGGGGTATCTCCAATAACTGAGGCGACGTTTTAACATTGCAGGCGTTTGTGGGCATTGGTCTGATGTAAAACATTGTCGATGTATCGATAAAGTACAATGTTGTGTGCCAGTAGACAGACTTGCGACATCTTCGGGAAATATTTAAAAAGGAGCCATTCAGCAACGTATGTAGGGGTATCTCCAATAACTGAGGCGACGTTTTAACATTGCAGGCGTTTGTGGGCATTGGTCTGATGTAAAACATTGTCGATGTATCGATAAAGTACAATGTTGTGTGCCAGCAGACAGACTTGCGACATCTTTAAAAGGATCCATTCAGCAACGTATGTGGGGGTATCTCCAATAACTAAGGCGACGTTTTAACATTGCAGGCGTTTGTGGGCATTGGTCTGATGTAAAACATTGTCGATGTATCGATAAACTGCAATGTTGTGTGCCAGCAGACCGATTTTGGACATTTTCGGCTAGTTTTAAAGGAACGATTCAGCAACGTATGTAGGGGTATCTCCAATAACTGAGGCGACATTTTAACATTGCAGGCGTTTGTGGGCATTGGTCTGATGTAAAACATTGTCGATGTATCGATAAACTGCAATGTTGTGTGCCAGCAGACCGAATTTAGACATTTTCGGGTAGTATTAAAGGAACCATTCAGCAACGTATGTAGGGGTATCTCCAATAACTGAGGCAACGTTTTAACATTGCAGGCGTTTGTGGGCATTGGTCTGATGTAAAACATTGTCGATGTATCGATAAAGTACAATGTTGTGTGCCAGCAGACAGACTTGCGACATCTTTAAGAGGAACCATTCAGCAACGTATGTAGGGGTATCTCCAATAACTGAGGCGACGTTTTAACATTGCAGGCGTTTGTGGGCATTGGTCTGATGTAAAACATTGTCGATGTATCGATAAAGTACAATGTTGTGTGGCAGCAGACAGACTTGCGACATCTTCGCTTAGTATTTAAAAAGGAACCATTCAGCAACGTATGTAGGGGTATCTCCAATAACTGAGGCGACATTCTAACATTGCAGGCGTTTGTGGGCATTGGTCTGATGTAAAACATTGTCGATGTATCGATAAAGTACAATGTTGTGTGCCAGCAGACAGACTTGCGACATCTTCGGGTAGTATTTAAAAAGGAACCATTCAGCAACGTATGTAGGGGTATCTCCAATAACTGAGGCGACGTTTTAACATTGCAGGCGTTTGTGGGCATTGGTCTGATGTAAAACATTGTCGATGTATCGATAAAGTACAATGTTGTGTGGCAGCAGACAGACTTGCGACATCTTCGCTTAGTATTTAAAAAGGAACCATTCAGCAACGTATGTAGGGGTATCTCCAATAACTGAGGCGACATTTTAACATTGCAGGCGTTTGTGGGCATTGGTCTGATGTAAAACATTGTCGATGTATCGATAAAGTACAATGTTGTGTGCCAGCAGACAGACTTGCGACATCTTTAAAAGGAACCATTCAGCAACGTATGTAGGGGTATCTCCAATAACTGAGGCGACGTTTTAACATTGCAGGCGTTTGTGGGCATTGGTCTGATGTAAAACATTGTCGATGTATCGATAAAGTACAATGTTGTGTGGCAGCAGACAGACTTGCGACATCTTCGCTTAGTATTTAAAAAGGAACCATTCAGCAACGTATGTAGGGGTATCTCCAATAACTGAGGCGACATTTTAACATTGCAGGCGTTTGTGGGCATTGGTCTGATGTAAAACATTGTCGATGTATCGATAAAGTACAATGTTGTGTGCCAGCAGACAGACTTGCGACATCTTCGGGTAGTATTTAAAAAGGAACCATTCAGCAACGTATGTAGGGGTATCTCCAATAACTGAGGCGACGTTTTAACATTGCAGGCGTTTGTGGGCATTGGTCTGATGTAAAACATTGTCGATGTATCGATAAAGTACAATGTTGTGTGCCAGCAGACAGACGTGCGACATCTTCGGGTAGTATTTAAAAAGGAACCATTCAGCAACGTATGTAGGGGTATCTCCAATAACTGAGGCGACGTTTTAACATTGCAGGCGTTTGTGGGCATTGGTCTGATGTAAAACATTGTCGATGTATCGATAAACTGCAATGTTGTGTGCCAGCAGACCGATTTTGGACATTTTCGGCTAGTTTTAAAGGAACCATTCAGCAACGTATGTAGGGGTATCTCCAATAACTGAGGCGACGTTTTAACATTGCAGGCGTTTGTGGGCATTGGTCTGATGTAAAACATTGTCGATGTATCGATAAAGTACAATGTTGTGTGCCAGCAGACAGACTTGCGACATCTTCGGGTAGTATTTAAAAAGGAACCATTCAGCAACGTATGTAGGGGTATCTCCAATAACTGAGGCGACGTTTTAACATTGCAGGCGTTTGTGGGCATTGGTCTGATGTAAAACATTGTCGATGTATCGATAAAGTACAATGTTGTGTGCCAGCAGACAGACTTGCGACATCTTCGGGTAGTATTTAAAAAGGAACCATTCAGCAACGTATGTAGGGGTATCTCCAATAACTGAGGCGACGTTTTAACATTGCAGGCGTTTGTGGGCATTGGTCTGATGTAAAACATTGTCGATGTATCGATAAACTGCAATGTTGTGTGCCAGCAGACCGATTTTGGACATTTTCGGGTAGTTTTAAAGGAACCATTCAGCAACGTATGTAGGGGTATCTCCAATAACTGAGGCGACGTTTTAACATTGCAAGCGCTTTGTAGGCATTGGTCTGATGTAAAACATTGTCGATGTATCGATAAAGTACAATGTTGTGTGCCAGCAGACAGACTTGCGACATCTTTAAAAGGAACCATTCAGCAACGTATGTAGGGGTATCTCCAATAACTGAGGCGACGTTTTAACATTGCAGGCGTTTGTGGGCATTGGTCTGATGTAAAACATTGTCGATGTATCGATAAAGTACAATGTTGTGTGCCAGCAGACAGACTTGCGACATCTTCGCTTAGTATTTAAAAAGGAACCATTCAGCAACGTATGTAGGGGTATCTCCAATAACTGAGGCGACATTTTAACATTGCAGGCGTTTGTGGGCATTGGTCTGATGTAAAACATTGTCGATGTATCGATAAAGTACAATGTTGTGTGGCAGCAGACAGACTTGCGACATCTTCGCTTAGTATTTAAAAAGGAACCATTCAGCAACGTATGTAGGGGTATCTCCAATAACTGAGGCGACATTTTAACATTGCAGGCGTTTGTGGGCATTGGTCTGATGTAAAACATTGTCGATGTATCGATAAAGTACAATGTTGTGTGCCAGCAGACAGACTTGCGACATCTTTAAAAGGAACCATTCAGCAACGTATGTAGGGGTATCTCCAATAACTGAGGCGACGTTTTAACATTGCAGGCGTTTGTGGGCATTGGTCTGATGTAAAACATTGTCGATGTATCGATAAATTACAATGTTGTGTGGCAGCAGACAGACTTGCGACATCTTCGCTTAGTATTTAAAAAGGAACCATTCAGCAACGTATGTAGGGGTATCTCCAATAACTGAGGCGACATTTTAACATTGCAGGCGTTTGTGGGCATTGGTCTGATGTAAAACATTGTCGATGTATCGATAAAGTACAATGTTGTGTGCCAGCAGACAGACTTGCGACATCTTCGGGTAGTATTTAAAAAGGAACCATTCAGCAACGTATGTAGGGGTATCTCCAATAACTGAGGCGACGTTTTAACATTGCAGGCGTTTGTGGGCATTGGTCTGATGTAAAACATTGTCGATGTATCGATAAAGTACAATGTTGTGTGCCAGCAGACAGACTTGCGACATCTTTAAAAGGAACCATTCAGCAACGTATGTAGGGGTATCTCCAATAACTGAGGCGACGTTTTAACATTGCAGGCGTTTGTGGGCATTGGTCTGATGTAAAACATTGTCGATGTATCGATAAAGTACAATGTTGTGTGCCAGCAGACAGACTTGCGACATCTTCGCTTAGTATTTAAAAAGGAACCATTCAGCAACGTATGTAGGGGTATCTCCAATAACTGAGGCGACATTTTAACATTGCAGGCGTTTGTGGGCATTGGTCTGATGTAAAACATTGTCGATGTATCGATAAACTGCAATGTTGTGTGCCAGCAGACCGAATTTAGACATTTTCGGGTAGTATTAAAGGAACCATTCAGAAACGTATGTAGGGGTATCTCCAATAACTGAGGCGACATTTTAACATTGCAGGCGTTTGTGGGCATTGGTCTGATGTAAAACATTGTCGATGTATCGATAAAGTACAATGTTGTGTGCCAGCAGACAGACTTGCGACATCTTTAAGAGGAACAATTCAGCAACGTATGTAGGGGTATCTCCAATAACTGAGGCGACGTTTTAACATTGCAGGCGTTTGTGGGCATTGGTCTGATGTAAAACATTGTCGATGTATCGATAAAGTACAATGTTGTGTGGCAGCAGACAGACTTGCGACATCTTCGCTTAGTATTTAAAAAGGAACCATTCAGCAACGTATGTAGGGGTATCTCCAATAACTGAGGCGACATTTTAACATTGCAGGCGTTTGTGGGCATTGGTCTGATGTAAAACATTGTCGATGTATCGATAAAGTACAATGTTGTGTGCCAGCAGACAGACTTGCGACATCTTCGGGTAGTATTTAAAAAGGAACCATTCAGCAACGTATGTAGGGGTATCTCCAATAACTGAGGCGACGTTTTAACATTGCAGGCGTTTGTGGGCATTGGTCTGATGTAAAACATTGTCGATGTATCGATAAAGTACAATGTTGTGTGCCAGCAGACAGACGTGCGACATCTTCGGGTAGTATTTAAAAAGGAACCATTCAGCAACGTATGTAGGGGTATCTCCAATAACTGAGGCGACGTTTTAACATTGCAGGCGTTTGTGGGCATTGGTCTGATGTAAAACATTGTCGATGTATCGATAAACTGCAATGTTGTGTGCCAGCAGACCGATTTTGGACATTTTCGGGTAGTTTTAAAGGAACGATTCAGCAAAGTATGTAGGGGTATCTCCAATAACTGAGGCGACGTTTTAACATTGCAGGCGTTTGTGGGCATTGGTCTGATGTAAAACATTGTCGATGTATCGATAAAGTACAATGTTGTGTGCCAGCAGACAGACTTGCGACATCTTTAAAAGGAACCATTCAGCAGCGTATGTAGGGGTATCTCCAATAACTGAGGCGACGTTTTAACATTGCAGGCGTTTGTGGGCATTGGTCTGATGCAAAACATTGTCGATGTATCGATAAAGTACAATGTTGTGTGGCAGCAGACAGACTTGCGACATCTTCGCTTAGTATTTAAAAAGGAACCATTCAGCAACGTATGTAGGGGTATCTCCAATAACTGAGGCGACGTTTTAACATTGCAGGCGTTTGTGGGCATTGGTCTGATGTAAAACATTGTCGATGTATCGATAAAGTACAATGTTGTGTGCCAGTAGACAGACTTGCGACATCTTCGGGAAATATTTAAAAAGGAGCCATTCAGCAACGTATGTAGGGGTATCTCCAATAACTGAGGCGACGTTTTAACATTGCAGGCGTTTGTGGGCATTGGTCTGATGTAAAACATTGTCGATGTATCGATAAAGTACAATGTTGTGTGCCAGCAGACAGACTTGCGACATCTTTAAAAGGATCCATTCAGCAACGTATGTGGGGGTATCTCCAATAACTGAGGCGACGTTTTAACATTGCAGGCGTTTGTGGGCATTGGTCTGATGTAAAACATTGTCGATGTATCGATAAACTGCAATGTTGTGTGCCAGCAGACCGATTTTGGACATTTTCGGGTAGTTTTAAAGGAACGATTCAGCAACGTATGTAGGGGTATCTCCAATAACTGAGGCGACATTTTAACATTGCAGGCGTTTGTGGGCATTGGTCTGATGTAAAACATTGTCGATGTATCGATAAACTGCAATGTTGTGTGCCAGCAGACCGAATTTAGACATTTTCGGGTAGTATTAAAGGAACCATTCAGCAACGTATGTAGGGGTATCTCCAATAACTGAGGCGACGTTTTAACATTGCAGGCGTTTGTGGGCATTGGTCTGATGTAAAACATTGTCGATGTATCGATAAAGTACAATGTTGTGTGGCAGCAGACAGACTTGCGACATCTTCGCTTAGTATTTAAAAAGGAACCATTCAGCAACGTATGTAGGGGTATCTCCAATAACTGAGGCGACATTTTAACATTGCAGGCGTTTGTGGGCATTGGTCTGATGTAAAACATTGTCGATGTATCGATAAAGTACAATGTTGTGTGCCAGCAGACAGACTTGCGACATCTTCGCTTAGTATTTAAAAAGGAACCATTCAGCAACGTATGTAGGGTATCTCCAATAACTGAGGCGACATTTTAACATTGCAGGCGTTTGTGGGCATTGGTCTGATGTAAAACATTGTCGATGTATCGATAAAGTACAATGTTGTGTGCCAGCAGACAGACTTGCGACATCTTTAAGAGGAACCATTCAGCAACGTATGTAGGGGTATCTCCAATAACTGAGGCGACGTTTTAACATTGCAGGCGTTTGTGGGCATTGGTCTGATGTAAAACATTGTCGATGTATCGATAAAGTACAATGTTGTGTGGCAGCAGACAGACTTGCGACATCTTCGCTTAGTATTTAAAAAGGAACCATTCAGCAACGTATGTAGGGGTATCTCCAATAACTGAGGCGACATTTTAACATTGCAGGCGTTTGTGGGCATTGGTCTGATGTAAAACATTGTCGATGTATCGATAAAGTACAATGTTGTGTGCCAGCAGACAGACTTGCGACATCTTCGGGTAGTATTTAAAAAGGAACCATTCAGCAACGTATGTAGGGGTATCTCCAATAACTGAGGCGACGTTTTAACATTGCAGGCGTTTGTGGGCATTGGTCTGATGTAAAACATTGTCGATGTATCGATAAAGTACAATGTTGTGTGCCAGCAGACAGACGTGCGACATCTTCGGGTAGTATTTAAAAAGGAACCATTCAGCAACGTATGTAGGGGTATCTCCAATAACTGAGGCGACGTTTTAACATTGCAGGCGTTTGTGGGCATTGGTCTGATGTAAAACATTGTCGATGTATCGATAAACTGCAATGTTGTGTGCCAGCAGACCGATTTTGGACATTTTCGGGTAGTTTTAAAGGAACGATTCAGCAAAGTATGTAGGGGTATCTCCAATAACTGAGGCGACGTTTTAACATTGCAGGCGTTTGTGGGCATTGGTCTGATGTAAAACATTGTCGATGTATCGATAAAGTACAATGTTGTGTGCCAGCAGACAGACTTGCGACATCTTTAAAAGGAACCATTCAGCAGCGTATGTAGGGGTATCTCCAATAACTGAGGCGACGTTTTAACATTGCAGGCGTTTGTGGGCATTGGTCTGATGTAAAACATTGTCGATGTATCGATAAAGTACAATGTTGTGTGCCAGCAGACAGACTTGCGACATCTTCGCTTAGTATTTAAAAAGGAACCATTCAGCAACGTATGTAGGGGTATCTCCAATAACTGAGGCGACGTTTTAACATTGCAGGCGTTTGTGGGCATTGGTCTGATGTAAAACATTGTCGATGTATCGATAAACTGCAATGTTGTGTGCCAGCAGACCGATTTTGGACATTTTCGGGTAGTTTTAAAGGAACTATTCAGCAACGTATGTAGGGGTATCTCCAATAACTGAGGCGACGTTTTAACATTGCAGGCGTTTGTGGGCATTGGTCTGATGTAAAACATTGTCGATGTATCGATAAAGTACAATGTTGTGTGCCAGCAGACAGACTTGCGACATCTTTAAAAGGATCCATTCAGCAACGTATGTGGGGGTATCTCCAATAACTGAGGCGACGTTTTAACATTGCAGGCGTTTGTGGGCATTGGTCTGATGTAAAACATTGTCGATGTATCGATAAACTGCAATGTTGTGTGCCAGCAGACCGATTTTGGACATTTTCGGGTAGTTTTAAAGGAACGATTCAGCAACGTATGTAGGGGTATCTCCAATAACTGAGGCGACATTTTAACATTGCAGGCGTTTGTGGGCATTGGTCTGATGTAAAACATTGTCGATGTATCGATAAACTGCAATGTTGTGTGCCAGCAGACCGAATTTAGACATTTTCGGGTAGTATTAAAGGAACCATTCAGCAACGTATGTAGGGGTATCTCCAATAACTGAGGCGACGTTTTAACATTGCAGGCGTTTGTGGGCATTGGTCTGATGTAAAACATTGTCGATGTATCGATAAACTGCAATGTTGTGTGCCAGCAGGACGATTTTGGACATTTTCGGGTAGTTTTAAAGGAACCATTCAGCAACGTATGTAGGGGTATCTCCAATAACTGAGGCGACGTTTTAACATTGCAAGCGCTTTGTAGGCATTGGTCTGATGTAAAACATTGTCGATGTATCGATAAAGTACAATGTTGTGTGCCAGCAGACAGACTTGCGACATCTTTAAAAGGAACCATTCAGCAACGTATGTAGGGGTATCTCCAATAACTGAGGCGACGTTTTAACATTGCAGGCGTTTGTGGGCATTGGTCTGATGTAAAACATTGTCGATGTATCGATAAAGTACAATGTTGTGTGCCAGCAGACAGACTTGCGACATCTTCGCTTAGTATTTAAAAAGGAACCATTCAGCAACGTATGTAGGGGTATCTCCAATAACTGAGGCGACATTTTAACATTGCAGGCGTTTGTGGGCATTGGTCTGATGTAAAACATTGTCGATGTATCGATAAAGTACAATGTTGTGTGGCAGCAGACAGACTTGCGACATCTTCGCTTAGTATTTAAAAAGGAACCATTCAGCAACGTATGTAGGGGTATCTCCAATAACTGAGGCGACATTTTAACATTGCAGGCGTTTGTGGGCATTGGTCTGATGTAAAACATTGTCGATGTATCGATAAAGTACAATGTTGTGTGCCAGCAGACAGACTTGCGACATCTTTAAAAGGAACCATTCAGCAACGTATGTAGGGGTATCTCCAATAACTGAGGCGACGTTTTAACATTGCAGGCGTTTGTGGGCATTGGTCTGATGTAAAACATTGTCGATGTATCGATAAAGTACAATGTTGTGTGGCAGCAGACAGACTTGCGACATCTTCGCTTAGTATTTAAAAAGGAACCATTCAGCAACGTATGTAGGGGTATCTCCAATAACTGAGGCGACATTTTAACATTGCAGGCGTTTGTGGGCATTGGTCTGATGTAAAACATTGTCGATGTATCGATAAAGTACAATGTTGTGTGCCAGCAGACAGACTTGCGACATCTTCGGGTAGTATTTAAAAAGGAACCATTCAGCAACGTATGTAGGGGTATCTCCAATAACTGAGGCGACGTTTTAACATTGCAGGCGTTTGTGGGCATTGGTCTGATGTAAAACATTGTCGATGTATCGATAAAGTACAATGTTGTGTGCCAGCAGACAGACTTGCGACATCTTTAAAAGGAACCATTCAGCAACGTATGTAGGGGTATCTCCAATAACTGAGGCGACGTTTTAACATTGCAGGCGTTTGTGGGCATTGGTCTGATGTAAAACATTGTCGATGTATCGATAAAGTACAATGTTGTGTGCCAGCAGACAGACTTGCGACATCTTCGCTTAGTATTTAAAAAGGAACCATTCAGCAACGTATGTAGGGGTATCTCCAATAACTGAGGCGACATTTTAACATTGCAGGCGTTTGTGGGCATTGGTCTGATGTAAAACATTGTCGATGTATCGATAAACTGCAATGTTGTGTGCCAGCAGACCGAATTTAGACATTTTCGGGTAGTATTAAAGGAACCATTCAGAAACGTATGTAGGGGTATCTCCAATAACTGAGGCGACATTTTAACATTGCAGGCGTTTGTGGGCATTGGTCTGATGTAAAACATTGTCGATGTATCGATAAAGTACAATGTTGTGTGCCAGCAGACAGACTTGCGACATCTTTAAGAGGAACCATTCAGCAACGTATGTAGGGGTATCTCCAATAACTGAGGCGACGTTTTAACATTGCAGGCGTTTGTGGGCATTGGTCTGATGTAAAACATTGTCGATGTATCGATAAAGTACAATGTTGTGTGGCAGCAGACAGACTTGCGACATCTTCGCTTAGTATTTAAAAAGGAACCATTCAGCAACGTATGTAGGGGTATCTCCAATAACTGAGGCGACATTTTAACATTGCAGGCGTTTGTGGGCATTGGTCTGATGTAAAACATTGTCGATGTATCGATAAAGTACAATGTTGTGTGCCAGCAGACAGACTTGCGACATCTTCGGGTAGTATTTAAAAAGGAACCATTCAGCAACGTATGTAGGGGTATCTCCAATAACTGAGGCGACGTTTTAACATTGCAGGCGTTTGTGGGCATTGGTCTGATGTAAAACATTGTCGATGTATCGATAAAGTACAATGTTGTGTGCCAGCAGACAGACGTGCGACATCTTCGGGTAGTATTTAAAAAGGAACCATTCAGCAACGTATGTAGGGGTATCTCCAATAACTGAGGCGACGTTTTAACATTGCAGGCGTTTGTGGGCATTGGTCTGATGTAAAACATTGTCGATGTATCGATAAACTGCAATGTTGTGTGCCAGCAGACCGATTTTGGACATTTTCGGGTAGTTTTAAAGGAACGATTCAGCAAAGTATGTAGGGGTATCTCCAATAACTGAGGCGACGTTTTAACATTGCAGGCGTTTGTGGGCATTGGTCTGATGTAAAACATTGTCGATGTATCGATAAAGTACAATGTTGTGTGCCAGCAGACAGACTTGCGACATCTTTAAAAGGAACCATTCAGCAGCGTATGTAGGGGTATCTCCAATAACTGAGGCGACGTTTTAACATTGCAGGCGTTTGTGGGCATTGGTCTGATGCAAAACATTGTCGATGTATCGATAAAGTACAATGTTGTGTGGCAGCAGACAGACTTGCGACATCTTCGCTTAGTATTTAAAAAGGAACCATTCAGCAACGTATGTAGGGGTATCTCCAATAACTGAGGCGACGTTTTAACATTGCAGGCGTTTGTGGGCATTGGTCTGATGTAAAACATTGTCGATGTATCGATAAAGTACAATGTTGTGTGCCAGTAGACAGACTTGCGACATCTTCGGGAAATATTTAAAAAGGAGCCATTCAGCAACGTATGTAGGGGTATCTCCAATAACTGAGGCGACGTTTTAACATTGCAGGCGTTTGTGGGCATTGGTCTGATGTAAAACATTGTCGATGTATCGATAAAGTACAATGTTGTGTGCCAGCAGACAGACTTGCGACATCTTTAAAAGGATCCATTCAGCAACGTATGTGGGGGTATCTCCAATAACTGAGGCGACGTTTTAACATTGCAGGCGTTTGTGGGCATTGGTCTGATGTAAAACATTGTCGATGTATCGATAAACTGCAATGTTGTGTGCCAGCAGACCGATTTTGGACATTTTCGGGTAGTTTTAAAGGAACGATTCAGCAACGTATGTAGGGGTATCTCCAATAACTGAGGCGACATTTTAACATTGCAGGCGTTTGTGGGCATTGGTCTGATGTAAAACATTGTCGATGTATCGATAAACTGCAATGTTGTGTGCCAGCAGACCGAATTTAGACATTTTCGGGTAGTATTAAAGGAACCATTCAGCAACGTATGTAGGGGTATCTCCAATAACTGAGGCGACGTTTTAACATTGCAGGCGTTTGTGGGCATTGGTCTGATGTAAAACATTGTCGATGTATCGATAAAGTACAATGTTGTGTGGCAGCAGACAGACTTGCGACATCTTCGCTTAGTATTTAAAAAGGAACCATTCAGCAACGTATGTAGGGGTATCTCCAATAACTGAGGCGACATTTTAACATTGCAGGCGTTTGTGGGCATTGGTCTGATGTAAAACATTGTCGATGTATCGATAAAGTACAATGTTGTGTGCCAGCAGACAGACTTGCGACATCTTCGCTTAGTATTTAAAAAGGAACCATTCAGCAACGTATGTAGGGTATCTCCAATAACTGAGGCGACATTTTAACATTGCAGGCGTTTGTGGGCATTGGTCTGATGTAAAACATTGTCGATGTATCGATAAAGTACAATGTTGTGTGCCAGCAGACAGACTTGCGACATCTTTAAAAGGAACCATTCAGCAACGTATGTAGGGGTATCTCCAATAACTGAGGCGACGTTTTAACATTGCAGGCGTTTGTGGGCATTGGTCTGATGTAAAACATTGTCGATGTATCGATAAAGTACAATGTTGTGTGGCAGCAGACAGACTTGCGACATCTTCGCTTAGTATTTAAAAAGGAACCATTCAGCAACGTATGTAGGGGTATCTCCAATAACTGAGGCGACATTTTAACATTGCAGGCGTTTGTGGGCATTGGTCTGATGTAAAACATTGTCGATGTATCGATAAAGTACAATGTTGTGTGCCAGCAGACAGACTTGCGACATCTTCGGGTAGTATTTAAAAAGGAACCATTCAGCAACGTATGTAGGGGTATCTCCAATAACTGAGGCGACGTTTTAACATTGCAGGCGTTTGTGGGCATTGGTCTGATGTAAAACATTGTCGATGTATCGATAAAGTACAATGTTGTGTGCCAGCAGACAGACGTGCGACATCTTCGGGTAGTATTTAAAAAGGAACCATTCAGCAACGTATGTAGGGGTATCTCCAATAACTGAGGCGACGTTTTAACATTGCAGGCGTTTGTGGGCATTGGTCTGATGTAAAACATTGTCGATGTATCGATAAACTGCAATGTTGTGTGCCAGCAGACCGATTTTGGACATTTTCGGGTAGTTTTAAAGGAACGATTCAGCAAAGTATGTAGGGGTATCTCCAATAACTGAGGCGACGTTTTAACATTGCAGGCGTTTGTGGGCATTGGTCTGATGTAAAACATTGTCGATGTATCGATAAAGTACAATGTTGTGTGCCAGCAGACAGACTTGCGACATCTTTAAAAGGAACCATTCAGCAGCGTATGTAGGGGTATCTCCAATAACTGAGGCGACGTTTTAACATTGCAGGCGTTTGTGGGCATTGGTCTGATGTAAAACATTGTCGATGTATCGATAAAGTACAATGTTGTGTGGCAGCAGACAGACTTGCGACATCTTCGCTTAGTATTTAAAAAGGAACCATTCAGCAACGTATGTAGGGGTATCTCCAATAACTGAGGCGACGTTTTAACATTGCAGGCGTTTGTGGGCATTGGTCTGATGTAAAACATTGTCGATGTATCGATAAAGTACAATGTTGTGTGCCAGCAGACAGACTTGCGACATCTTTAAAAGGATCCATTCAGCAACGTATGTGGGGGTATCTCCAATAACTGAGGCGACGTTTTAACATTGCAGGCGTTTGTGGGCATTGGTCTGATGTAAAACATTGTCGATGTATCGATAAACTGCAATGTTGTGTGCCAGCAGACCGATTTTGGACATTTTCGGGTAGTTTTAAAGGAACGATTCAGCAACGTATGTAGGGGTATCTCCAATAACTGAGGCGACATTTTAACATTGCAGGCGTTTGTGGGCATTGGTCTGATGTAAAACATTGTCGATGTATCGATAAACTGCAATGTTGTGTGCCAGCAGACCGAATTTAGACATTTTCGGGTAGTATTAAAGGAACCATTCAGCAACGTATGTAGGGGTATCTCCAATAACTGAGGCGACGTTTTAACATTGCAGGCGTTTGTGGGCATTGGTCTGATGTAAAACATTGTCGATGTATCGATAAAGTACAATGTTGTGTGCCAGCAGACAGACTTGCGACATCTTTAAAAGGAACCATTCAGCAACGTATGTAGGGGTATCTCCAATAACTGAGGCGACGTTTTAACATTGCAGGCGTTTGTGGGCATTGGTCTGATGTAAAACATTGTCGATGTATCGATAAAGTACAATGTTGTGTGGCAGCAGACAGACTTGCGACATCTTCGCTTAGTATTTAAAAAGGAACCATTCAGCAACGTATGTAGGGGTATCTCCAATAACTGAGGCGACATTTTAACATTGCAGGCGTTTGTGGGCATTGGTCTGATGTAAAACATTGTCGATGTATCGATAAAGTACAATGTTGTGTCCCAGCAGACAGACTTGCGACATCTTCGCTTAGTATTTAAAAAGGAACCATTCAGCAACGTATGTAGGGTATCTCCAATAACTGAGGCGACATTTTAACATTGCAGGCGTTTGTGGGCATTGGTCTGATGTAAAACATTGTCGATGTATCGATAAAGTACAATGTTGTGTGCCAGCAGACAGACTTGCGACATCTTCGGGTAGTATTTAAAAAGGAACCATTCAGCAACGTATGTAGGGGTATCTCCAATAACTGAGGCGACGTTTTAACATTGCAGGCGTTTGTGGGCATTGGTCTGATGTAAAACATTGTCGATGTATCGATAAAGTACAATGTTGTGTGCCAGCAGACAGACGTGCGACATCTTCGGGTAGTATTTAAAAAGGAACCATTCAGCAACGTATGTAGGGGTATCTCCAATAACTGAGGCGACGTTTTAACATTGCAGGCGTTTGTGGGCATTGGTCTGATGTAAAACATTGTCGATGTATCGATAAACTGCAATGTTGTGTGCCAGCAGACCGATTTTGGACATTTTCGGGTAGTTTTAAAGGAACGATTCAGCAAAGTATGTAGGGGTATCTCCAATAACTGAGGCGACGTTTTAACATTGCAGGCGTTTGTGGGCATTGGTCTGATGTAAAACATTGTCGATGTATCGATAAAGTACAATGTTGTGTGCCAGCAGACAGACTTGCGACATCTTTAAAAGGAACCATTCAGCAGCGTATGTAGGGGTATCTCCAATAACTGAGGCGACGTTTTAACATTGCAGGCGTTTGTGGGCATTGGTCTGATGTAAAACATTGTCGATGTATCGATAAAGTACAATGTTGTGTGCCAGCAGACAGACTTGCGACATCTTCGCTTAGTATTTAAAAAGGAACCATTCAGCAACGTATGTAGGGGTATCTCCAATAACTGAGGCGACGTTTTAACATTGCAGGCGTTTGTGGGCATTGGTCTGATGTAAAACATTGTCGATGTATCGATAAAGTACAATGTTGTGTGCCAGTAGACAGACTTGCGACATCTTCGGGAAATATTTAAAAAGGAACCATTCAGCAACGTATGTAGGGGTATCTCCAATAACTGAGGCGACGTTTTAACATTGCAGGCGTTTGTGGGCATTGGTCTGATGTAAAACATTGTCGATGTATCGATAAAGTACAATGTTGTGTGCCAGCAGACAGACTTGCGACATCTTTAAAAGGATCCATTCAGCAACGTATGTGGGGGTATCTCCAATAACTGAGGCGACGTTTTAACATTGCAGGCGTTTGTGGGCATTGGTCTGATGTAAAACATTGTCGATGTATCGATAAACTGCAATGTTGTGTGCCAGCAGACCGATTTTGGACACTTTCGGGTAGTTTTAAAGGAACGATTCAGCAACGTATGTAGGGGTATCTCCAATAACTGAGGCGACATTTTAACATTGCAGGCGTTTGTGGGCATTGGTCTGATGTAAAACATTGTCGATGTATCGATAAACTGCAATGTTGTGTGCCAGCAGACCGAATTTAGACATTTTCGGGTAGTATTAAAGGAACCATTCAGCAACGTATGTAGGGGTATCTCCAATAACTGAGGCAACGTTTTAACATTGCAGGCGTTTGTGGGCATTGGTCTGATGTAAAACATTGTCGATGTATCGATAAAGTACAATGTTGTGTGGCAGCAGACAGACTTGCGACATCTTCACTTAGTATTTAAAAAGGAACCATTCAGCAACGTATGTAGGGGTATCTCCAATAACTGAGGCGACATTTTAACATTGCAGGCGTTTGTGGGCATTGGTCTGATGTAAAACATTGTCGATGTATCGATAAAGTACAATGTTGTGTGCCAGCAGACAGACTTGCGACATCTTCGGGTAGTATTTAAAAAGGAACCATTCAGCAACGTATGTAGGGGTATCTCCAATAACTGAGGCGACGTTTTAACATTGCAGGCGTTTGTGGGCATTGGTCTGATGTAAAACATTGTCGATGTATCGATAAAGTACAATGTTGTGTGCCAGCAGACAGACGTGCGACATCTTCGGGTAGTATTTAAAAAGGAACCATTCAGCAACGTATGTAGGGGTATCTCCAATAACTGAGGCGACGTTTTAACATTGCAGGCGTTTGTGGGCATTGGTCTGATGTAAAACATTGTCGATGTATCGATAAACTGCAATGTTGTGTGCCAGCAGACCGATTTTGGACACTTTCGGGTAGTTTTAAAGGAACGATTCAGCAACGTATGTAGGGGTATCTCCAATAACTGAGGCGACATTTTAACATTGCAGGCGTTTGTGGGCATTGGTCTGATGTAAAACATTGTCGATGTATCGATAAACTGCAATGTTGTGTGCCAGCAGACCGAATTTAGACATTTTCGGGTAGTATTAAAGGAACCATTCAGCAACGTATGTAGGGGTATCTCCAATAACTGAGGCAACGTTTTAACATTGCAGGCGTTTGTGGGCATTGGTCTGATGTAAAACATTGTCGATGTATCGATAAAGTACAATGTTGTGTGGCAGCAGACAGACTTGCGACATCTTCACTTAGTATTTAAAAAGGAACCATTCAGCAACGTATGTAGGGGTATCTCCAATAACTGAGGCGACATTTTAACATTGCAGGCGTTTGTGGGCATTGGTCTGATGTAAAACATTGTCGATGTATCGATAAAGTACAATGTTGTGTGCCAGCAGACAGACTTGCGACATCTTCGGGTAGTATTTAAAAAGGAACCATTCAGCAACGTATGTAGGGGTATCTCCAATAACTGAGGCGACGTTTTAACATTGCAGGCGTTTGTGGGCATTGGTCTGATGTAAAACATTGTCGATGTATCGATAAAGTACAATGTTGTGTGCCAGCAGACAGACGTGCGACATCTTCGGGTAGTATTTAAAAAGGAACCATTCAGCAACGTATGTAGGGGTATCTCCAATAACTGAGGCGACGTTTTAACATTGCAGGCGTTTGTGGGCATTGGTCTGATGTAAAACATTGTCGATGTATCGATAAACTGCAATGTTGTGTGCCAGCAGACCGATTTTGGACATTTTCGGCTAGTTTTAAAGGAACCATTCAGCAACGTATGTAGGGGTATCTCCAATAACTGAGGCGACGTTTTAACATTGCAGGCGTTTGTGGGCATTGGTCTGATGTAAAACATTGTCGATGTATCGATAAAGTACAATGTTGTGTGCCAGCAGACAGACTTGCGACATCTTCGGGTAGTATTTAAAAAGGAACCATTCAGCAACGTATGTAGGGGTATCTCCAATAACTGAGGCGACGTTTTAACATTGCAGGCGTTTGTGGGCATTGGTCTGATGTAAAACATTGTCGATGTATCGATAAAGTACAATGTTGTGTGCCAGCAGACAGACTTGCGACATCTTCGGGTAGTATTTAAAAAGGAACCATTCAGCAACGTATGTAGGGGTATCTCCAATAACTGAGGCGACGTTTTAACATTGCAGGCGTTTGTGGGCATTGGTCTGATGTAAAACATTGTCGATGTATCGATAAACTGCAATGTTGTGTGCCAGCAGACCGATTTTGGACATTTTCGGGTAGTTTTAAAGGAACCATTCAGCAACGTATGTAAGGGTATCTCCAATAACTGAGGCGACGTTTTAACATTGCAAGCGCTTTGTAGGCATTGGTCTTATATAAAAATTGTCGATGTATCGATAAACTGCAATGTTGTGTGCCAGCAGACCGATTTTAGACATTTTCGGGTAGTTTTAAAGGAGCCATCCAGCAACATATGTAGGGGTATCTCCAATAACTGAGGCGACGTTTTAACATTGCAGGCATTTGTGGGCATTGGTCTGATGTAAAACATTGTCGATGTATCGATAAAGTACAATGTTGTGTGCCAGCAGACAGACTTGCGACATCTTTAAAAGGAACCATTCAGCAACGTATGTAGGGGTATCTCCAATAACTGAGGCGACGTTTTAACATTGCAGGCGTTTGTGGGCATTGGTCTGATGTAAAACATTGTCGATGTATCGATAAAGTTCAATGTTGTGTGCCAGTAGACAGACTTGCGACATCTTCGGGAAATATTTAAAAAGGAGCCATTCAGCAACGTATGTAGGGGTATCTCCAATAACTGAGGCGACGTTTTAACATTGCAGGCGTTTGTGGGCATTGGTCTGATGTAAAACATTGTCGATGTATCGATAAAGTACAATGTTGTGTGCCAGCAGACAGACTTGCGACATCTTTAAAAGGATCCATTCAGCAACGTATGTGGGGGTATCTCCAATAACTGAGGCGACGTTTTAACATTGCAGGCGTTTGTGGGCATTGGTCTGATGTAAAACATTGTCGATGTATCGATAAACTGCAATGTTGTGTGCCAGCAGACCGATTTTGGACATTTTCGGGTAGTTTTAAAGGAACCATTCAGCAACGTATGTAGGGGTATCTCCAATAACTGAGGCGACGTTTTAACATTGCAGGCGTTTGTGGGCATTGGTCTGATGTAAAACATTGTCGATGTATCGATAAAGTACAATGTTGTGTGCCAGCAGACAGACTTGCGACATCTTTAAAAGGAACCATTCAGCAGCGTATGTAGGGGTATCTCCAATAACTGAGGCGACGTTTTAACATTGCAGGCGTTTGTGGGCATTGGTCTGATGTAAAACATTGTCGATGTATCGATAAAGTACAATGTTGTGTGCCAGCAGACAGACTTGTGACATCTTCGCTTAGTATTTAAAAAGGAACCATTCAGCAACGTATGTAGGGGTATCTCCAATAACTGAGGCGACGTTTTAACATTGCAGGCGTTTGTGGGCATTGGTCTGATGTAAAACATTGTCGATGTATCGATAAAGTACAATGTTGTGTGCCAGCAGACAGACTTGCGACATCTTCGGGTAGTATTTAAAAAGGAACCATTCAGCAACGTATGTAGGGGTATCTCCAATAACTGAGGCAACATTTTAACATTGCAGGCGTTTGTGGGCATTGGTCTGATGTAAAACATTGTCGATGTATCGATAAACTGCAATGTTGTGTGCCAGCAGACCGAATTTAGACATTTTCGGGTAGTATTAAAGGAACCATTCAGCAACGTATGTAGGGGTATCTCCAATAACTGAGGCAACGTTTTAACATTGCAGGCGTTTGTGGGCATTGGTCTGATGTAAAACATTGTTGATGTATCGATAAAGTACAATGTTGTGTGCCAGCAGACAGACTTGCGACATCTTTAAAAGGAACCACTCAGCAACGTATGTAGGGGTATCTCCAATAACTGAGGCGACGTTTTAACATTGCAGGCGTTTGTGGGCATTGGTCTGATGTAAAACATTGTCGATGTATCGATAAAGTACAATGTTGTGTGCCAGCAGACAGACTTGCGACATCTTCGCTTAGTATTTAAAAAGGAACCATTCAGCAACGTATGTAGGGGTATCTCCAATAACTGAGGCGACGTTTTAACATTGCAGGCGTTTGTGGGCATTGGTCTGATGTAAAACATTGTCGATGTATCGATAAAGTACAATGTTGTGTGCCAGCAGACAGACTTGCGACATCTTCGGGTAGTATTTAAAAAGGAACCATTCAGCAACGTATGCAGGGGTATCTCCAATAACTGAGGCGACATTTTAACATTGCAGGCGTTTGTGGGCATTGGTCTGATGTAAAACATTGTCGATGTATCGATAAACTGCAATGTTGTGTGCCAGCAGACCGAATTTAGACATTTTCGGGTAGTATTAAAGGAACCATTCAGCAACGTATGTAGGGGTATCTCCAATAACTGAGGCAACGTTTTAACATTGCAGGCGTTTGTGGGCATTGGTCTGATGTAAAACATTGTCGATGTATCGATAAAGTACAATGTTGTGTGCCAGCAGACAGACTTGCGACATCTTTAAAAGGAACCATTCAGCAACGTATGTAGGGGTATCTCCAATAACTGAGGCGACGTTTTAACATTGCAGGCGTTTGTGGGCATTGGTCTGATGTAAAACATTGTCGATGTATCGATAAAGTACAATGTTGTGTGCCAGCAGACAGACTTGCGACATCTTCGCTTAGTATTTAAAAAGGAACCATTCAGCAACGTATGTAGGGGTATCTCCAATAACTGAGGCGACGTTTTAACATTGCAGGCGTTTGTGGGCATTGGTCTGATGTAAAACATTGTCGATGTATCGATAAAGTACAATGTTGTGTGCCAGCAGACAGACTTGCGACATCTTCGGGTAGTATTTAAGAAGGAACCATTCAGCAACGTATGTAGGGGTATCTCCAATAACTGAGGCGACATTTTAACATTGCAGGCGTTTGTGGGCATTGGTCTGATGTAAAACATTGTCGATGTATCGATAAACTGCAATGTTGTGTGCCAGCAGACCGAATTTAGACATTTTCGGGTAGTATTAAAGGAACCATTCAGCAACGTATGTAGGGGTATCTCCAATAACTGAGGCAACGTTTTAACATTGCAGGCGTTTGTGGGCATTGGTCTGATGTAAAACATTGTCGATGTATCGATAAAGTACAATGTTGTGTGCCAGCAGACAGACTTGCGACATCTTTAAAAGGAACCATTCAGCAACGTATGTAGGGGTATCTCCAATAACTGAGGCGACGTTTTAACATTGCAGGCGTTTGTGGGCATTGGTCTGATGTAAAACATTGTCGATGTATCGATAAAGTACAATGTTGTGTGCCAGCAGACAGACTTGCGACATCTTCGCTTAGTATTTAAAAAGGAACCATTCAGCAACGTATGTAGGGGTATCTCCAATAACTGAGGCGACGTTTTAACATTGCAGGCGTTTGTGGGCATTGGTCTGATGTAAAACATTGTCGATGTATCGATAAAGTACAATGTTGTGTGCCAGCAGACAGACGTGCGACATCTTCGGGTAGTATTTAAAAAGGAACCATTCAGCAACGTATGTAGGGGTATCTCCAATAACTGAGGCGACGTTTTAACATTGCAGGCGTTTGTGGGCATTGGTCTGATGTAAAACATTGTCGATGTATCGATAAACTGCAATGTTGTGTGCCAGCAGACCGATTTTGGACATTTTCGGCTAGTTTTAAAGGAACCATTCAGCAACGTATGTAGGGGTATCTCCAATAACTGAGGCGACGTTTTAACATTGCAGGCGTTTGTGGGCATTGGTCTGATGTAAAACATTGTCGATGTATCGATAAAGTACAATGTTGTGTGCCAGCAGACAGACTTGCGACATCTTCGGGTAGTATTTAAAAAGGAACCATTCAGCAACGTATGTAGGGGTATCTCCAATAACTGAGGCGACGTTTTAACATTGCAGGCGTTTGTGGGCATTGGTCTGATGTAAAACATTGTCGATGTATCGATAAAGTACAATGTTGTGTGCCAGCAGACAGACTTGCGACATCTTCGGGTAGTATTTAAAAAGGAACCATTCAGCAACGTATGTAGGGGTATCTCCAATAACTGAGGCGACGTTTTAACATTGCAGGCGTTTGTGGGCATTGGTCTGATGTAAAACATTGTCGATGTATCGATAAACTGCAATGTTGTGTGCCAGCAGACCGATTTTGGACATTTTCGGGTAGTTTTAAAGGAACCATTCAGCAACGTATGTAGGGGTATCTCCAATAACTGAGGCGACGTTTTAACATTGCAAGCGCTTTGTAGGCATTGGTCTTATGTAAAAATTGTCGATGTATCGATAAACTGCAATGTTGTGTGCCAGCAGACCGATTTTAGACATTTTCGGGTAGTATTAAAGGAGCCATCCAGCAACATATGTAGGGGTATCTCCAATAACTGAGGCGACGTTTTAACATTGCAGGCATTTGTGGGCATTGGTCTGATGTAAAACATTGTCGATGTATCGATAAAGTACAATGTTGTGTGCCAGCAGACAGACTTGCGACATCTTTAAAAGGAACCATTCAGCAACGTATGTAGGGGTATCTCCAATAACTGAGGAGACGTTTTAACATTGCAGGCGTTTGTGGGCATTGGTCTGATGTAAAACATTGTCGATGTATCGATAAACTGCAATGTTGTGTGCCAGCAGACCGATTTTGGACATTTTCGGCTAGTTTTAAAGGAACCATTCAGCAACGTATGTAGGGGTATCTCCAATAACTGAGGCGACGTTTTAACATTGCAGGCGTTTGTGGGCATTGGTCTGATGTAAAACATTGTCGATGTATCGATAAAGTACAATGTTGTGTGCCAGCAGACAGACTTGCGACATCTTCGGGTAGTATTTAAAAAGGAACCATTCAGCAACGTATGTAGGGGTATCTCCAATAACTGAGGAGACGTTTTAACATTGCAGGCGTTTGTGGGCATTGGTCTGATGTAAAACATTGTCGATGTATCGATAAACTGCAATGTTGTGTGCCAGCAGACCGAATTTAGACATTTTCGGGTAGTATTAAAGGAACCATTCAGCAACGTATGTAGGGGTATCTCCAATAACTGAGGCGACGTTTTAACATTGCAGGCGTTTGTGGGCATTGGTCTGATGTAAAACATTGTCGATGTATCGATAAACTGCAATGTTGTGTGCCAGCAGACCGATTTTGGACATTTTCGGGTAGTTTTAAAGGAACCATTCAGCAACGTATGTAGGGGTATCTCCAATAACTGAGGCGACGTTTTAACATTGCAGGCGTTTGTGGGCATTGGTCTGATGTAAAACATTGTCGATGTACCAATAAAGTACAATGTTGTGTGCCAGCAGACAGACTTGCGACATCTTCGGGTAGTATTTAAAAAGGAACCATTCAGCAACGTATGTAGGGGTATCTCCAATAACTGAGGCGACGTTTTAACATTGCAGGCGTTTGTGGGCATTGGTCTGATGTAAAACATTGTCGATGTATCGATAAACTGCAATGTTGTGTGCCAGCAGACCGAATTTAGACATTTTCGGGTAGTATTAAAGGAGCCATCCAGCAACATATGTAGGGGTATCTCCAATAACTGAGCCAACGTTTTAACATTGCAGGCGTTTGTGGGCATTGGTCTGATGTAAAACATTGTCGATGTATCGATAAAGTACAATGTTGTGTGCCAGCAGACAGACTTGCGACATCTTCGGGTAGTATTTAAAAAGGAACCATTCAGCAACGTATGTAGGGGTATCTCCAATAACTGAGGCGACGTTTTAACATTGCAAGCGCTTTGTAGGCATTGGTCTTATGTAAAAATTGTCGATGTATCGATAAACTGCAATGTTGTGTGCCAGCAGACCGATTTTAGACATTTTCGGGTAGTATTAAAGGAGCCATCCAGCAACATATGTAGGGGTATCTCCAATAACTGAGGCGACGTTTTAACATTGCAGGCGTTTGTGGGCATTGGTCTGATGTAAAACATTGTCGATGTATCGATAAAGTACAATGTTGTGTGCCAGCAGACAGACTTGCGACATCTTTAAAAGGAACCATTCAGCAACGTATGTAGGGGTATCTCCAATAACTGAGGCGACGTTTTAACATTGCAGGCGTTTGTGGGCATTGGTCTGATGTAAAACATTGTCGATGTATCGATAAACTGCAATGTTGTGTGCCAGCAGACCGATTTTGGACATTTTCGGGTAGTTTTAAAGGAACCATTCAGCAACGTATGTAGGGGTATCTCCAATAACTGAGGCGACGTTTTAACATTGCAGGCGTTTGTGGGCATTGGTCTGATGTAAAACATTGTCGATGTATCGATAAAGTACAATGTTGTGTGCCAGCAGACAGACTTGCGACATCTTCGAGTAGTATTTAAAAAGGAACCATTCAGCAACGTATGTAGGGGTATCTCCAATAACTGAGTCGACGTTTTAACATTGCAGGCGTTTGTGGGCATTAGTCTGATGTAAAACATTGTCGATGTATCGATAAACTGCAATGTTGTGTGCCAGCAGACCGATTTTGGACATTTTCGGGTAGTTTTAAAGGAACCATTCAGCAACGTATGTAGGGGTATCTCCAATAACTGAGGCGACGTTTTAACATTGCAGGCGTTTGTGGGCATTGGTCTGATGTAAAACATTGTCGATGTATCGATAAAGTACAATGTTGTGTGCCAGCAGACAGACTTGCGACATCTTCGGGTAGTATTTAAAAAGGAACCATTCAGCAACGTATGTAGGGGTATCTCCAATAACTGAGGCGACGTTTTAACATTGCAGGCGTTTGTGGGCATTGGTCTGATGTAAAACATTGTCGATGTATCGATAAAGTACAATGTTGTGTGCCAGCAGACAGACTTGCGACATCTTTAAAAGGAACCATTCAGCAACGTATGTAGGGGTATCTCCAATAACTGAGGCGACATTTTAACATTGCAGGCGTTTGTGGGCATTGGTCTGATGTAAAACATTGTCGATGTATCGATAAAGTACAATGTTGTGTGCCAGCAGACAGACTTGCGACATCTTCGGGTAGTATTTAAAAAGGAACCATTCAGCAACGTATGTAGGGGTATCTCCAATAACTGAGGCGACGTTTTAACATTGCAGGCGTTTGTGGGCATTGGTCTGATGTAAAACATTGTCGATGTACCAATAAAGTACAATGTTGTGTGCCAGCAGACAGACTTGCGACATCTTCGGGTAGTATTTAAAAAGGAACCATTCAGCAACGTATGTAGGGGTATCTCCAATAACTGAGGCGACGTTTTAACATTGCAGGCGTTTGTGGGCATTGGTCTGATGTAAAACATTGTCGATGTATCGATAAACTGCAATGTTGTGTGCCAGCAGACCGAATTTAGACATTTTCGGGTAGTATTAAAGGAACCATTCAGCAACGTATGTAGGGGTATCTCCAATAACTGAGGCGACGTTTTAACATTGCAGGCGTTTGTGGGCATTGGTCTGATGTAAAACATTGTCGATGTATCGATAAACTGCAATGTTGTGTGCCAGCAGACCGATTTTGGACATTTTCGGGTAGTTTTAAAGGAACCATTCAGCAACATATGTAGGGGTATCTCCAATAACTGAGGCGACGTTTTAACATTGCAGGCGTTTGTGGGCATTGGTCTGATGTAAAACATTGTCGATGTACCAATAAAGTACAATGTTGTGTGCCAGCAGACAGACTTGCGACATCTTCGGGTAGTATTTAAAAAGGAACCATTCAGCAACGTATGTAGGGGTATCTCCAATAACTGAGGCGACGTTTTAACATTGCAGGCGTTTGTGGGCATTGGTCTGATGTAAAACATTGTCGATGTATCGATAAACTGCAATGTTGTGTGCCAGCAGACCGAATTTAGACATTTTCGGGTAGTATTAAAGGAACCATTCAGCAACGTATGTAGGGGTATCTCCAATAACTGAGGCAACGTTTTAACATTGCAGGCGTTTGTGGGCATTGGTCTGATGTAAAACATTGTCGATGTATCGATAAAGTACAATGTTGTGTGCCAGCAGACAGACTTGCGACATCTTCGGGTAGTATTTAAAAAGGAACCATTCAGCAACGTATGTAGGGGTATCTCCAATAACTGAGGCGACGTTTTAACATTGCAAGCGCTTTGTAGGCATTGGTCTTATGTAAAAATTGTCGATGTATCGATAAACTGCAATGTTGTGTGCCAGCAGACCGATTTTAGACATTTTCGGGTAGTATTAAAGGAGCCATCCAGCAACATATGTAGGGGTATCTCCAATAACTGAGGCGACGTTTTAACATTGCAGGCGTTTGTGGGCATTGGTCTGATGTAAAACATTGTCGATGTATCGATAAAGTACAATGTTGTGTGCCAGCAGACAGACTTGCGACATCTTTAAAAGGAACCATTCAGCAACGTATGTAGGGGTATCTCCAATAACTGAGGCGACGTTTTAACATTGCAGGCGTTTGTGGGGATTGGTCTGATGTAAAACATTGTCGATGTATCGATAAACTGCAATGTTGTGTGCCAGCAGACCGATTTTGGACATTTTCGGGTAGTTTTAAAGGAACCATTCAGCAACGTATGTAGGGGTATCTCCAATAACTGAGGCGACGTTTTAACATTGCAGGCGTTTGTGGGCATTGGTCTGATGTAAAACATTGTCGATGTATCGATAAAGTACAATGTTGTGTGCCAGCAGACAGACTTGCGACATCTTTAAAAGGAACCATTCAGCAACGTATGTAGGGGTATCTCCAATAACTGAGGCGACGTTTTAACATTGCAGGCGTTTGTGGGCATTAGTCTGATGTAAAACATTGTCGATGTATCGATAAAGTACAATGTTGTGTGCCAGCAGACAGACTTGCGACATCTTCGGGTAGTATTTAAAAAGGAACCATTCAGCAACGTATGTAGGGGTATCTCCAATAACTGAGGCGACGTTTTAACATTGCAGGCGTTTGTGGGCATTAGTCTGATGTAAAACATTGTCGATGTATCGATAAAGTACAATGTTGTGTGCCAGCAGACCGATTTTGGACATTTTCGGGTAGTTTTAAAGGAACCATTCAGCAACGTATGTAGGGGTATCTCCAATAACTGAGGCGACGTTTTAACATTGCAGGCGTTTGTGGGCATTGGTCTGATGTAAAACATTGTCGATGTATCGATAAAGTACAATGTTGTGTGCCAGCAGACAGACTTGCGACATCTTCGGGTAGTATTTAAAAAGGAACCATTCAGCAACGTATGTGGGGGTATCTCCAATAACTGAGGCGACGTTTTAACATTGCAGGCGTTTGTGGGCATTGGTCTGATGTAAAACATTGTCGATGTATCGATAAAGTAGAATGTTGTGTGCCAGCAGACAGACTTGCGACATCTTCGCTTAGTATTTAAAAAGGAACCATTCAGCAACGTATGTAGGGGTATCTCCAATAACTGAGGCGACATTTTAACATTGCAGGCGTTTGTGGGCATTGGTCTGATGTAAAACATTGTCGATGTATCGATAAAGTACAATGTTGTGTGCCAGCAGACAGACTTGCGACATCTTTAAAAGGAACCATTCAGCAACGTATGTAGGGGTATCTCCAATAACTGAGGCGACATTTTAACATTGCAGGCGTTTGTGGGCATTGGTCTGATGTAAAACATTGTCGATGTACCAATAAAGTACAATGTTGTGTGCCAGCAGACAGACTTGCGACATCTTCGGGTAGTATTTAAAAAGGAACCATTCAGCAACGTATGTAGGGGTATCTCCAATAACTGAGGCGACGTTTTAACATTGCAGGCGTTTGTGGGCATTGGTCTGATGTAAAACATTGTCGATGTATCGATAAACTGCAATGTTGTGTGCCAGCAGACCGATTTTGGACATTTTCGGGTAGTTTTAAAGGAACCATTCAGCAACATATGTAGGGGTATCTCCAATAACTGAGGCGACGTTTTAACATTGCAGGCGTTTGTGGGCATTGGTCTGATGTAAAACATTGTCGATGTACCAATAAAGTACAATGTTGTGTGCCAGCAGACAGACTTGCGACATCTTCGGGTAGTATTTAAAAAGGAACCATTCAGCAACGTATGTAGGGGTATCTCCAATAACTGAGGCGACGTTTTAACATTGCAGGCGTTTGTGGGCATTGGTCTGATGTAAAACATTGTCGATGTATCGATAAACTGCAATGTTGTGTGCCAGCAGACCGAATTTAGACATTTTCGGGTAGTATTAAAGGAACCATTCAGCAACGTATGTAGGGGTATCTCCAATAACTGAGGCAACGTTTTAACATTGCAGGCGTTTGTGGGCATTGGTCTGATGTAAAACATTGTCGATGTATCGATAAAGTACAATGTTGTGTGCCAGCAGACAGACTTGCGACATCTTCGGGTAGTATTTAAAAAGGAACCATTCAGCAACGTATGTAGGGGTATCTCCAATAACTGAGGCGACGTTTTAACATTGCAAGCGCTTTGTAGGCATTGGTCTTATGTAAAAATTGTCGATGTATCGATAAACTGCAATGTTGTGTGCCAGCAGACCGATTTTAGACATTTTCGGGTAGTATTAAAGGAGCCATCCAGCAACATATGTAGGGGTATCTCCAATAACTGAGGCGACGTTTTAACATTGCAGGCGTTTGTGGGCATTGGTCTGATGTAAAACATTGTCGATGTATCGATAAAGTACAATGTTGTGTGCCAGCAGACAGACTTGCGACATCTTTAAAAGGAACCATTCAGCAACGTATGTAGGGGTATCTCCAATAACTGAGGCGACGTTTTAACATTGCAGGCGTTTGTGGGGATTGGTCTGATGTAAAACATTGTCGATGTATCGATAAACTGCAATGTTGTGTGCCAGCAGACCGATTTTGGACATTTTCGGGTAGTTTTAAAGGAACCATTCAGCAACGTATGTAGGGGTATCTCCAATAACTGAGGCGACGTTTTAACATTGCAGGCGTTTGTGGGCATTGGTCTGATGTAAAACATTGTCGATGTATCGATAAAGTACAATGTTGTGTGCCAGCAGACAGACTTGCGACATCTTTAAAAGGAACCATTCAGCAACGTATGTAGGGGTATCTCCAATAACTGAGGCGACGTTTTAACATTGCAGGCGTTTGTGGGCATTAGTCTGATGTAAAACATTGTCGATGTATCGATAAAGTACAATGTTGTGTGCCAGCAGACAGACTTGCGACATCTTCGGGTAGTATTTAAAAAGGAACCATTCAGCAACGTATGTAGGGGTATCTCCAATAACTGAGGCGACGTTTTAACATTGCAGGCGTTTGTGGGCATTAGTCTGATGTAAAACATTGTCGATGTATCGATAAAGTACAATGTTGTGTGCCAGCAGACCGATTTTGGACATTTTCGGGTAGTTTTAAAGGAACCATTCAGCAACGTATGTAGGGGTATCTCCAATAACTGAGGCGACGTTTTAACATTGCAGGCGTTTGTGGGCATTGGTCTGATGTAAAACATTGTCGATGTATCGATAAAGTACAATGTTGTGTGCCAGCAGACAGACTTGCGACATCTTCGGGTAGTATTTAAAAAGGAACCATTCAGCAACGTATGTGGGGGTATCTCCAATAACTGAGGCGACGTTTTAACATTGCAGGCGTTTGTGGGCATTGGTCTGATGTAAAACATTGTCGATGTATCGATAAAGTAGAATGTTGTGTGCCAGCAGACAGACTTGCGACATCTTCGCTTAGTATTTAAAAAGGAACCATTCAGCAACGTATGTAGGGGTATCTCCAATAACTGAGGCGACATTTTAACATTGCAGGCGTTTGTGGGCATTGGTCTGATGTAAAACATTGTCGATGTATCGATAAAGTACAATGTTGTGTGCCAGCAGACAGACTTGCGACATCTTTAAAAGGAACCATTCAGCAACGTATGTAGGGGTATCTCCAATAACTGAGGCGACATTTTAACATTGCAGGCGTTTGTGGGCATTGGTCTGATGTAAAACATTGTCGATGTACCAATAAAGTACAATGTTGTGTGCCAGCAGACAGACTTGCGACATCTTCGGGTAGTATTTAAAAAGGAACCATTCAGCAACGTATGTAGGGGTATCTCCAATAACTGAGGCGACGTTTTAACATTGCAGGCGTTTGTGGGCATTGGTCTGATGTAAAACATTGTCGATGTATCGATAAACTGCAATGTTGTGTGCCAGCAGACCGAATTTAGACATTTTCGGGTAGTATTAAAGGAACCATTCAGCAACGTATGTAGGGGTATCTCCAATAACTGAGGCAACGTTTTAACATTGCAGGCGTTTGTGGGCATTGGTCTGATGTAAAACATTGTCGATGTATCGATAAAGTACAATGTTGTGTGCCAGCAGACAGACTTGCGACATCTTCGGGTAGTATTTAAAAAGGAACCATTCAGCAACGTATGTAGGGGTATCTCCAATAACTGAGGCGACGTTTTAACATTGCAAGCGCTTTGTAGGCATTGGTCTTATGTAAAAATTGTCGATGTATCGATAAACTGCAATGTTGTGTGCCAGCAGACCGATTTTAGACATTTTCGGGTAGTATTAAAGGAGCCATCCAGCAACATATGTAGGGGTATCTCCAATAACTGAGGCGACGTTTTAACATTGCAGGCGTTTGTGGGCATTGGTCTGATGTAAAACATTGTCGATGTATCGATAAAGTACAATGTTGTGTGCCAGCAGACAGACTTGCGACATCTTTAAAAGGAACCATTCAGCAACGTATGTAGGGGTATCTCCAATAACTGAGGCGACGTTTTAACATTGCAGGCGTTTGTGGGGATTGGTCTGATGTAAAACATTGTCGATGTATCGATAAACTGCAATGTTGTGTGCCAGCAGACCGATTTTGGACATTTTCGGGTAGTTTTAAAGGAACCATTCAGCAACGTATGTAGGGGTATCTCCAATAACTGAGGCGACGTTTTAACATTGCAGGCGTTTGTGGGCATTGGTCTGATGTAAAACATTGTCGATGTATCGATAAAGTACAATGTTGTGTGCCAGCAGACAGACTTGCGACATCTTTAAAAGGAACCATTCAGCAACGTATGTAGGGGTATCTCCAATAACTGAGGCGACGTTTTAACATTGCAGGCGTTTGTGGGCATTAGTCTGATGTAAAACATTGTCGATGTATCGATAAAGTACAATGTTGTGTGCCAGCAGACAGACTTGCGACATCTTCGGGTAGTGTTTAAAAAGGAACCATTCAGCAACGTATGTAGGGGTATCTCCAATAACTGAGGCGACGTTTTAACATTGCAGGCGTTTGTGGGGATTGGTCTGATGTAAAACATTGTCGATGTATCGATAAACTGCAATGTTGTGTGCCAGCAGACCGATTTTGGACATTTTCGGGTAGTTTTAAAGGAACCATTCAGCAACGTATGTAGGGGTATCTCCAATAACTGAGGCGACGTTTTAACATTGCAGGCGTTTGTGGGCATTGGTCTGATGTAAAACATTGTCGATGTATCGATAAAGTACAATGTTGTGTGCCAGCAGACAGACTTGCGACATCTTCGAGTAGTATTTAAAAAGGAACCATTCAGCAACGTATGTAGGGGTATCTCCAATAACTGAGTCGACGTTTTAACATTGCAGGCGTTTGTGGGCATTAGTCTGATGTAAAACATTGTCGATGTATCGATAAACTGCAATGTTGTGTGCCAGCAGACCGATTTTGGACATTTTCGGGTAGTTTTAAAGGAACCATTCAGCAACGTATGTAGGGGTATCTCCAATAACTGAGGCGACGTTTTAACATTGCAGGCGTTTGTGGGCATTGGTCTGATGTAAAACATTGTCGATGTATCGATAAAGTACAATGTTGTGTGCCAGCAGACAGACTTGCGACATCTTCGGGTAGTATTTAAAAAGGAACCATTCAGCAACGTATGTAGGGGTATCTCCAATAACTGAGGCGACGTTTTAACATTGCAGGCGTTTGTGGGCATTGGTCTGATGTAAAACATTGTCGATGTATCGATAAAGTACAATGTTGTGTGCCAGCAGACAGACTTGCGACATCTTTAAAAGGAACCATTCAGCAACGTATGTAGGGGTATCTCCAATAACTGAGGCGACATTTTAACATTGCAGGCGTTTGTGGGCATTGGTCTGATGTAAAACATTGTCGATGTATCGATAAAGTACAATGTTGTGTGCCAGCAGACAGACTTGCGACATCTTCGGGTAGTATTTAAAAAGGAACCATTCAGCAACGTATGTAGGGGTATCTCCAATAACTGAGGCGACGTTTTAACATTGCAGGCGTTTGTGGGCATTGGTCTGATGTAAAACATTGTCGATGTACCAATAAAGTACAATGTTGTGTGCCAGCAGACAGACTTGCGACATCTTCGGGTAGTATTTAAAAAGGAACCATTCAGCAACGTATGTAGGGGTATCTCCAATAACTGAGGCGACGTTTTAACATTGCAGGCGTTTGTGGGCATTGGTCTGATGTAAAACATTGTCGATGTATCGATAAACTGCAATGTTGTGTGCCAGCAGACCGAATTTAGACATTTTCGGGTAGTATTAAAGGAACCATTCAGCAACGTATGTAGGGGTATCTCCAATAACTGAGGCGACGTTTTAACATTGCAGGCGTTTGTGGGCATTGGTCTGATGTAAAACATTGTCGATGTATCGATAAACTGCAATGTTGTGTGCCAGCAGACCGATTTTGGACATTTTCGGGTAGTTTTAAAGGAACCATTCAGCAACATATGTAGGGGTATCTCCAATAACTGAGGCGACGTTTTAACATTGCAGGCGTTTGTGGGCATTGGTCTGATGTAAAACATTGTCGATGTACCAATAAAGTACAATGTTGTGTGCCAGCAGACAGACTTGCGACATCTTCGGGTAGTATTTAAAAAGGAACCATTCAGCAACGTATGTAGGGGTATCTCCAATAACTGAGGCGACGTTTTAACATTGCAGGCGTTTGTGGGCATTGGTCTGATGTAAAACATTGTCGATGTATCGATAAACTGCAATGTTGTGTGCCAGCAGACCGAATTTAGACATTTTCGGGTAGTATTAAAGGAACCATTCAGCAACGTATGTAGGGGTATCTCCAATAACTGAGGCAACGTTTTAACATTGCAGGCGTTTGTGGGCATTGGTCTGATGTAAAACATTGTCGATGTATCGATAAAGTACAATGTTGTGTGCCAGCAGACAGACTTGCGACATCTTCGGGTAGTATTTAAAAAGGAACCATTCAGCAACGTATGTAGGGGTATCTCCAATAACTGAGGCGACGTTTTAACATTGCAAGCGCTTTGTAGGCATTGGTCTTATGTAAAAATTGTCGATGTATCGATAAACTGCAATGTTGTGTGCCAGCAGACCGATTTTAGACATTTTCGGGTAGTATTAAAGGAGCCATCCAGCAACATATGTAGGGGTATCTCCAATAACTGAGGCGACGTTTTAACATTGCAGGCGTTTGTGGGCATTGGTCTGATGTAAAACATTGTCGATGTATCGATAAAGTACAATGTTGTGTGCCAGCAGACAGACTTGCGACATCTTTAAAAGGAACCATTCAGCAACGTATGTAGGGGTATCTCCAATAACTGAGGCGACGTTTTAACATTGCAGGCGTTTGTGGGGATTGGTCTGATGTAAAACATTGTCGATGTATCGATAAACTGCAATGTTGTGTGCCAGCAGACCGATTTTGGACATTTTCGGGTAGTTTTAAAGGAACCATTCAGCAACGTATGTAGGGGTATCTCCAATAACTGAGGCGACGTTTTAACATTGCAGGCGTTTGTGGGCATTGGTCTGATGTAAAACATTGTCGATGTATCGATAAAGTACAATGTTGTGTGCCAGCAGACAGACTTGCGACATCTTTAAAAGGAACCATTCAGCAACGTATGTAGGGGTATCTCCAATAACTGAGGCGACGTTTTAACATTGCAGGCGTTTGTGGGCATTAGTCTGATGTAAAACATTGTCGATGTATCGATAAAGTACAATGTTGTGTGCCAGCAGACAGACTTGCGACATCTTCGGGTAGTATTTAAAAAGGAACCATTCAGCAACGTATGTAGGGGTATCTCCAATAACTGAGGCGACGTTTTAACATTGCAGGCGTTTGTGGGCATTAGTCTGATGTAAAACATTGTCGATGTATCGATAAAGTACAATGTTGTGTGCCAGCAGACCGATTTTGGACATTTTCGGGTAGTTTTAAAGGAACCATTCAGCAACGTATGTAGGGGTATCTCCAATAACTGAGGCGACGTTTTAACATTGCAGGCGTTTGTGGGCATTGGTCTGATGTAAAACATTGTCGATGTATCGATAAAGTACAATGTTGTGTGCCAGCAGACAGACTTGCGACATCTTCGGGTAGTATTTAAAAAGGAACCATTCAGCAACGTATGTGGGGGTATCTCCAATAACTGAGGCGACGTTTTAACATTGCAGGCGTTTGTGGGCATTGGTCTGATGTAAAACATTGTCGATGTATCGATAAAGTAGAATGTTGTGTGCCAGCAGACAGACTTGCGACATCTTCGCTTAGTATTTAAAAAGGAACCATTCAGCAACGTATGTAGGGGTATCTCCAATAACTGAGGCGACATTTTAACATTGCAGGCGTTTGTGGGCATTGGTCTGATGTAAAACATTGTCGATGTATCGATAAAGTACAATGTTGTGTGCCAGCAGACAGACTTGCGACATCTTTAAAAGGAACCATTCAGCAACGTATGTAGGGGTATCTCCAATAACTGAGGCGACATTTTAACATTGCAGGCGTTTGTGGGCATTGGTCTGATGTAAAACATTGTCGATGTACCAATAAAGTACAATGTTGTGTGCCAGCAGACAGACTTGCGACATCTTCGGGTAGTATTTAAAAAGGAACCATTCAGCAACGTATGTAGGGGTATCTCCAATAACTGAGGCGACGTTTTAACATTGCAGGCGTTTGTGGGCATTGGTCTGATGTAAAACATTGTCGATGTATCGATAAACTGCAATGTTGTGTGCCAGCAGACCGAATTTAGACATTTTCGGGTAGTATTAAAGGAACCATTCAGCAACGTATGTAGGGGTATCTCCAATAACTGAGGCAACGTTTTAACATTGCAGGCGTTTGTGGGCATTGGTCTGATGTAAAACATTGTCGATGTATCGATAAAGTACAATGTTGTGTGCCAGCAGACAGACTTGCGACATCTTCGGGTAGTATTTAAAAAGGAACCATTCAGCAACGTATGTAGGGGTATCTCCAATAACTGAGGCGACGTTTTAACATTGCAAGCGCTTTGTAGGCATTGGTCTTATGTAAAAATTGTCGATGTATCGATAAACTGCAATGTTGTGTGCCAGCAGACCGATTTTAGACATTTTCGGGTAGTATTAAAGGAGCCATCCAGCAACATATGTAGGGGTATCTCCAATAACTGAGGCGACGTTTTAACATTGCAGGCGTTTGTGGGCATTGGTCTGATGTAAAACATTGTCGATGTATCGATAAAGTACAATGTTGTGTGCCAGCAGACAGACTTGCGACATCTTTAAAAGGAACCATTCAGCAACGTATGTAGGGGTATCTCCAATAACTGAGGCGACGTTTTAACATTGCAGGCGTTTGTGGGGATTGGTCTGATGTAAAACATTGTCGATGTATCGATAAACTGCAATGTTGTGTGCCAGCAGACCGATTTTGGACATTTTCGGGTAGTTTTAAAGGAACCATTCAGCAACGTATGTAGGGGTATCTCCAATAACTGAGGCGACGTTTTAACATTGCAGGCGTTTGTGGGCATTGGTCTGATGTAAAACATTGTCGATGTATCGATAAAGTACAATGTTGTGTGCCAGCAGACAGACTTGCGACATCTTTAAAAGGAACCATTCAGCAACGTATGTAGGGGTATCTCCAATAACTGAGGCGACGTTTTAACATTGCAGGCGTTTGTGGGCATTAGTCTGATGTAAAACATTGTCGATGTATCGATAAAGTACAATGTTGTGTGCCAGCAGACAGACTTGCGACATCTTCGGGTAGTGTTTAAAAAGGAACCATTCAGCAACGTATGTAGGGGTATCTCCAATAACTGAGGCGACGTTTTAACATTGCAGGCGTTTGTGGGCATTAGTCTGATGTAAAACATTGTCGATGTATCGATAAAGTACAATGTTGTGTGCCAGCAGACCGATTTTGGACATTTTCGGGTAGTTTTAAAGGAACCATTCAGCAACGTATGTAGGGGTATCTCCAATAACTGAGGCGACGTTTTAACATTGCAGGCGTTTGTGGGCATTGGTCTGATGTAAAACATTGTCGATGTATCGATAAAGTACAATGTTGTGTGCCAGCAGACAGACTTGCGACATCTTCGGGTAGTATTTAAAAAGGAACCATTCAGCAACGTATGTGGGGGTATCTCCAATAACTGAGGCGACGTTTTAACATTGCAGGCGTTTGTGGGCATTGGTCTGATGTAAAACATTGTCGATGTATCGATAAAGTACAATGTTGTGTGCCAGCAGACAGACTTGCGACATCTTTAAAAGGAACCATTCAGCAACGTATGTAGGGGTATCTCCAATAACTGAGGCGACATTTTAACATTGCAGGCGTTTGTGGGCATTGGTCTGATGTAAAACATTGTCGATGTATCGAGAAAGTACAATGTTGTGTGCCAGCAGACAGACTTGCGACATCTTCGGGTAGTATTTAAAAAGGAGCCATCCAGCAACGTATGTAGGGGTATCTCCAATAACTGAGGCGACGTTTTAACATTGCAGGCGTTTGTGGGCATTGGTCTGATGTAAAACATTGTCGATGTACCAATAAAGTACAATGTTGTGTGCCAGCAGACAGACTTGCGACATCTTCGGGTAGTATTTAAAAAGGAACCATTCAGCAACGTATGTAGGGGTATCTCCAATAACTGAGGCGACGTTTTAACATTGCAGGCGTTTGTGGGCATTGGTCTGATGTAAAACATTGTCGATGTACCAATAAAGTACAATGTTGTGTGCCAGCAGACAGACTTGCGACATCTTCGGGTAGTATTTAAAAAGGAACCATTCAGCAACGTATGTAGGGGTATCTCCAATAACTGAGGCGACGTTTTAACATTGCAGGCGTTTGTGGGCATTGGTCTGATGTAAAACATTGTCGATGTATCGATAAACTGCAATGTTGTGTGCCAGCAGACCGAATTTAGACATTTTCGGGTAGTATTAAAGGAACCATTCAGCAACGTATGTAGGGGTATCTCCAATAACTGAGGCAACGTTTTAACATTGCAGGCGTTTGTGGGCATTGGTCTGATGTAAAACATTGTCGATGTATCGATAAAGTACAATGTTGTGTGCCAGCAGACAGACTTGCGACATCTTCGGGTAGTATTTAAAAAGGAACCATTCAGCAACGTATGTAGGGGTATCTCCAATAACTGAGGCGACGTTTTAACATTGCAAGCGCTTTGTAGGCATTGGTCTGATGTAAAAATTGTCGATGTATCGATAAACTGCAATGTTGTGTGCCAGCAGACCGATTTTAGACATTTTCGGGTAGTATTAAAGGAGCCATCCAGCAACATATGTAGTGGTATCTCCAATAACTGAGGCGACGTTTTAACATTGCAGGCGTTTGTGGGCATTGGTCTGATGTAAAACATTGTCGATGTATCGATAAAGTACAATGTTGTGTGCCAGCAGACAGACTTGCGACATCTTTAAAAGGAACCATTCAGCAACGTATGTAGGGGTATCTCCAATAACTGAGGCGACGTTTTAACATTGCAGGCGTTTGTGGGCATTGGTCTGATGTAAAACATTGTCGATGTATCGATAAACTGCAATGTTGTGTGCCAGCAGAACGATTTTGGACATTTTCGGGTAGTTTTAAAGGAACCATTCAGCAACGTATGTAGGGGTATCTCCAATAACTGAGGCGACGTTTTAACATTGCAGGCGTTTGTGGGCATTGGTCTGATGTAAAACATTGTCGATGTATCGATAAAGTACAATGTTGTGTGCCAGCAGACAGACTTGCGACATCTTCGGTTAGTATTTAAAAAGGAACCATTCAGCAACGTATGTGGGGGTATCTCCAATAACTGAGGCGACGTTTTAACATTGCAGGCGTTTGTGGGCATTGGTCTGATGTAAAACATTGTCAATGTATCGATAAAGTACAATGTTGTGTGCCAGCAGACAGACTTGCGACATCTTCGGGTAGTATTTAAAAAGGAACCATTCAGCAACGTATGTAGGGGTATCTCCAATAACTGAGGCGACGTTTTAACATTGCAGGCGTTTGTGGGCATTGGTCTGATGTAAAACATTGTCGATGTATCGATAAAGTACAATGTTGTGTGCCAGCAGACAGACTTGCGACATCTTTAAAAGGAACCATTCAGCAACGTATGTAGGGGTATCTCCAATAACTGAGGCGACGTTTTAACATTGCAGGCGTTTGTGGGCATTAGTCTGATGTAAAACATTGTCGATGTATCGATAAAGTACAATGTTGTGTGCCAGCAGACAGACTTGCGACATCTTCGGGTAGTGTTTAAAAAGGAACCATTCAGCAACGTATGTAGGGGTATCTCCAATAACTGAGGCGACGTTTTAACATTGCAGGCGTTTGTGGGCATTAGTCTGATGTAAAACATTGTCGATGTATCGATAAAGTACAATGTTGTGTGCCAGCAGACCGATTTTGGACATTTTCGGGTAGTTTTAAAGGAACCATTCAGCAACGTATGTAGGGGTATCTCCAATAACTGAGGCGACGTTTTAACATTGCAGGCGTTTGTGGGCATTGGTCTGATGTAAAACATTGTCGATGTATCGATAAAGTACAATGTTGTGTGCCAGCAGACAGACTTGCGACATCTTCGGGTAGTATTTAAAAAGGAACCATTCAGCAACGTATGTGGGGGTATCTCCAATAACTGAGGCGACGTTTTAACATTGCAGGCGTTTGTGGGCATTGGTCTGATGTAAAACATTGTCGATGTATCGATAAAGTACAATGTTGTGTGCCAGCAGACAGACTTGCGACATCTTTAAAAGGAACCATTCAGCAACGTATGTAGGGGTATCTCCAATAACTGAGGCGACATTTTAACATTGCAGGCGTTTGTGGGCATTGGTCTGATGTAAAACATTGTCGATGTATCGAGAAAGTACAATGTTGTGTGCCAGCAGACAGACTTGCGACATCTTCGGGTAGTATTTAAAAAGGAGCCATCCAGCAACGTATGTAGGGGTATCTCCAATAACTGAGGCGACGTTTTAACATTGCAGGCGTTTGTGGGCATTGGTCTGATGTAAAACATTGTCGATGTACCAATAAAGTACAATGTTGTGTGCCAGCAGACAGACTTGCGACATCTTCGGGTAGTATTTAAAAAGGAACCATTCAGCAACGTATGTAGGGGTATCTCCAATAACTGAGGCGACGTTTTAACATTGCAGGCGTTTGTGGGCATTGGTCTGATGTAAAACATTGTCGATGTACCAATAAAGTACAATGTTGTGTGCCAGCAGACAGACTTGCGACATCTTCGGGTAGTATTTAAAAAGGAACCATTCAGCAACGTATGTAGGGGTATCTCCAATAACTGAGGCGACGTTTTAACATTGCAGGCGTTTGTGGGCATTGGTCTGATGTAAAACATTGTCGATGTATCGATAAACTGCAATGTTGTGTGCCAGCAGACCGAATTTAGACATTTTCGGGTAGTATTAAAGGAACCATTCAGCAACGTATGTAGGGGTATCTCCAATAACTGAGGCAACGTTTTAACATTGCAGGCGTTTGTGGGCATTGGTCTGATGTAAAACATTGTCGATGTATCGATAAAGTACAATGTTGTGTGCCAGCAGACAGACTTGCGACATCTTCGGGTAGTATTTAAAAAGGAACCATTCAGCAACGTATGTAGGGGTATCTCCAATAACTGAGGCGACGTTTTAACATTGCAAGCGCTTTGTAGGCATTGGTCTGATGTAAAAATTGTCGATGTATCGATAAACTGCAATGTTGTGTGCCAGCAGACCGATTTTAGACATTTTCGGGTAGTATTAAAGGAGCCATCCAGCAACATATGTAGGGGTATCTCCAATAACTGAGGCGACGTTTTAACATTGCAGGCGTTTGTGGGCATTGGTCTGATGTAAAACATTGTCGATGTATCGATAAAGTACAATGTTGTGTGCCAGCAGACAGACTTGCGACATCTTTAAAAGGAACCATTCAGCAACGTATGTAGGGGTATCTCCAATAACTGAGGCGACGTTTTAACATTGCAGGCGTTTGTGGGCATTGGTCTGATGTAAAACATTGTCGATGTATCGATAAACTGCAATGTTGTGTGCCAGCAGAACGATTTTGGACATTTTCGGGTAGTTTTAAAGGAACCATTCAGCAACGTATGTAGGGGTATCTCCAATAACTGAGGCGACGTTTTAACATTGCAGGCGTTTGTGGGCATTGGTCTGATGTAAAACATTGTCGATGTATCGATAAAGTACAATGTTGTGTGCCAGCAGACAGACTTGCGACATCTTCGGTTAGTATTTAAAAAGGAACCATTCAGCAACGTATGTGGGGGTATCTCCAATAACTGAGGCGACGTTTTAACATTGCAGGCGTTTGTGGGCATTGGTCTGATGTAAAACATTGTCAATGTATCGATAAAGTACAATGTTGTGTGCCAGCAGACAGACTTGCGACATCTTCGGGTAGTATTTAAAAAGGAACCATTCAGCAACGTATGTAGGGGTATCTCCAATAACTGAGGCGACGTTTTAACATTGCAGGCGTTTGTGGGCATTGGTCTGATGTAAAACATTGTCGATGTATCGATAAACTGCAATGTTGTGTGCCAGCAGACCGATTTTGGACATTTTCGGGTAGTTTTAAAGGAACCATTCAGCAACGTATGTAGGGGTATCTCCAATAACTGAGGCGACGTTTTAACATTGCAGGCGTTTGTGGGCATTGGTCTGATGTAAAACATTGTCGATGTATGGATAAAGTACAATGTTGTGTGCCAGCAGACAGACTTGCGACATCTTCGGGTAGTATTTAAAAAGGAACCATTCAGCAACGTATGTAGGGGTATCTCCAATAACTGAGGCGACGTTTTAACATTGCAGGCGTTTGTGGGCATTGGTCTGATGTAAAACATTGTCGATGTATCGATAAACTGCAATGTTGTGTGCCAGCAGACCGAATTTAGACACTTTCGGGTAGTATTAAAGGAACCATTCAGCAACATATGTAGGGGTATCTCCAATAACTGAGGCAACGTTTTAACATTGCAGGCGTTTGTGGGCATTGGTCTGATGTAAAACATTGTCGATGTATCGATAAAGTACAATGTTGTGTGCCAGCAGACAGACTTGCGACATCTTCGGGTAGTATTTAAAAAGGAACCATTCAGCAACGTATGTAGGGGTATCTCCAATAACTGAGGCGACGTTTTAACATTGGAAGCGCTTTGTAGGCATTGGTCTTATGTAAAAATTGTCGATGTATCGATAAACTGCAATGTTGTGTGCCAGCAGACCGATTTCAGACATTTTCGGGTAGTATTAAAGGAGCCATTCAGCAACCTATGTAGGGGTATCTCCAATAACTGAGGCGACGTTTTAACATTGCAGGCGTTTGTGGGCATTGGTCTGATGTAAAACATTGTCGATGTATGGATAAAGTACAATGTTGTGTGCCAGCAGACAGACTTGCGACATCTTTAAAAGGAACCATTCAGCAACGTATGTAGGGGTATCTCCAATAACTGAGGCGACGTTTTAACATTGCAGGCGTTTGTGGGCATTGGTCTGATGTAAAACATTGTCGATGTATCGATAAACTGCAATGTTGTGTGCCAGCAGACCGATTTTGGACATTTTCGGGTAGTTTTAAAGGAACCATTCAGCAACGTATGTAGGGGTATCTCCAATAACTGAGGCGACGTTTTAACATTGCAGGCGTTTGTGGGCATTGGTCTGATGTAAAACATTGTCGATGTATGGATAAAGTACAATGTTGTGTGCCAGCAGACAGACTTGCGACATCTTCGGGTAGTATTTAAAAAGGAACCATTCAGCAACGTATGTAGGGGTATCTCCAATAACTGAGGCGACGTTTTAACATTGCAGGCGTTTGTGGGCATTAGTCTGATGTAAAACATTGTCGATGTATCGATAAAGTACAATGTTGTGTGCCAGCAGACCGATTTTGGACATTTTCGGGTAGTTTTAAAGGAACCATTCAGCAACGTATGTAGGGGTATCTCCAATAACTGAGGCGACGTTTTAACATTGCAGGCGTTTGTGGGCATTGGTCTGATGTAAAACATTGTCGATGTATCGATAAAGTACAATGTTGTGTGCCAGCAGACAGACTTGCGACATCTTCGGGTAGTATTTAAAAAGGAACCATTCAGCAACGTATGTAGGGGTGTCTCCAATAACTGAGGCGACGTTTTAACATTGCAGGCGTTTGTGGGCATTGGTCTGATGTAAAACATTGTCGATGTATCGATAAAGTACAATGTTGTGTGCCAGCAGACAGACT
Source organism: Haliotis asinina (assembly GCF_037392515.1). Taxonomy (NCBI): domain Eukaryota; kingdom Metazoa; phylum Mollusca; class Gastropoda; order Lepetellida; family Haliotidae; genus Haliotis; species Haliotis asinina. The sequence continues at coordinate 45,808,263 of NC_090287.1, forward strand.
TGCGACATCTTTAAAAGGAACCATTCAGCAACGTATGTGGGGGTATCTCCAATAACTGAGGCGACGTTTTAACATTGCAGGCGTTTGTGGGCATTGGTCTGATGTAAAACATTGTCGATGTATCGATAAAGTACAATGTTGTGTGCCAGCAGACCGATTTTGGACATTTTCGGGTAGTTTTAAAGGAACCATTCAGCAACGTATGTAGGGGTATCTCCAATAACTGAGGCGACGTTTTAACATTGCAGGCGTTTGTGGGCATTGGTCTGATGTAAAACATTGTCGATGTATCGATAAACTGCAATGTTGTGTGCCAGCAGACAGACTTGCAACATCTTCGGGTAGTATTTAAAAAGGAACCATTCAGCAACGTATGTAGGGGTATCTCCAATAACTGAGGCGACGTTTTAACATTGCAGGCGTTTGTGGGCATTGGTCTGATGTAAAACATTGTCGATGTATCGATAAACTGCAATGTTGTGTGCCAGCAGACCACTTTTGGACATTTTCGGGTAGTTTTAAAGGAACCATTCAGCAACCTATGTAGGGGTATCTCCAATAACTGAGGCGACGTTTTAACATTGCAGGCGTTTGTGGGCATTGGTCTGATGTAAAACATTGTCGATGTATCGATAAAGTACAATGTTGTGTGCCAGCAGACAGACTTGCGACATCTTCGGGTAGTATTTAAAAAGGAACCATTCAGCAACGTATGTAGGGGTATCTCCAATAACTGAGGCGACGTTTTAACATTGCAGGCGTTTGTGGGCATTGGTCTGATGTAAAACATTGTCGATGTATCGATAAACTGCAATGTTGTGTGCCAGCAGACCGATTTTGGACATTTTCGGGTAGTTTTAAAGGAACCATTCAGCAACGTATGTAGGGGTATCTCCAATAACTGAGGCGACGTTTTAACATTGCAGGCGTTTGTGGGCATTGGTCTGATGTAAAACATTGTCGATGTATCGATAAAGTACAATGTTGTGTGCCAGCAGACAGACTTGCGACATCTTCGGGTAGTATTTAAAAAGGAACCATTCAGCAACGTATGTAGGGGTATCTCCAATAACTGAGGCGACGTTTTAACATTGCAGGCGTTTGTGGGCATTGGTCTGATGTAAAACATTGTCGATGTATCGATAAAGTACAATGTTGTGTGCCAGCAGACAGACTTGCGACATCTTCGGGTAGTATTTAAAAAGGAGCCATTCAGCAACGTATGTAGGGGTGTCTCCAATAACTGAGGCGACGTTTTAACATTGCAGGCGTTTGTGGGCATTGGTCTGATGTAAAACATTGTCGATGTATGGATAAAGTACAATGTTGTGTGCCAGCAGACAGACTTGCGACATCTTCGGGTAGTATTTAAAAAGGAACCATTCAGCAACGTATGTAGGGGTATCTCCAATAACTGAGGCGACGTTTTAACATTGCAGGCGTTTGTGGGCATTAGTCTGATGTAAAACATTGTCGATGTATCGATAAAGTACAATGTTGTGTGCCAGCAGACCGATTTTGGACATTTTCGGGTAGTTTTAAAGGAACCATTCAGCAACGTATGTAGGGGTATCTCCAATAACTGAGGCGACGTTTTAACATTGCAGGCGTTTGTGGGCATTGGTCTGATGTAAAACATTGTCGATGTATCGATAAAGTACAATGTTGTGTGCCAGCAGACAGACTTGCGACATCTTCGGGTAGTATTTAAAAAGGAACCATTCAGCAACGTATGTAGGGGTGTCTCCAATAACTGAGGCGACGTTTTAACATTGCAGGCGTTTGTGGGCATTGGTCTGATGTAAAACATTGTCGATGTATCGATAAAGTACAATGTTGTGTGCCAGCAGACAGACTTGCGACATCTTTAAAAGGAACCATTCAGCAACGTATGTGGGGGTATCTCCAATAACTGAGGCGACGTTTTAACATTGCAGGCGTTTGTGGGCATTGGTCTGATGTAAAACATTGTCGATGTATCGATAAAGTACAATGTTGTGTGCCAGCAGACCGATTTTGGACATTTTCGGGTAGTTTTAAAGGAACCATTCAGCAACGTATGTAGGGGTATCTCCAATAACTGAGGCGACGTTTTAACATTGCAGGCGTTTGTGGGCATTGGTCTGATGTAAAACATTGTCGATGTATCGATAAACTGCAATGTTGTGTGCCAGCAGACCGATTTTGGACATTTTCGGGTAGTTTTAAAGGAACCATTCAGCAACGTATGTAGGGGTATCTCCAATAACTGAGGCGACGTTTTAACATTGCAGGCGTTTGTGGGCATTGGTCTGATGTAAAACATTGTCGATGTATCGATAAAGTACAATGTTGTGTGCCAGCAGACAGACTTGCGACATCTTCGGGTAGTATTTAAAAAGGAACCATTCAGCAACGTATGTAGGGGTATCTCCAATAACTGAGGCGACGTTTTAACATTGCAGGCGTTTGTGGGCATTGGTCTGATGTAAAACATTGTCGATGTATCGATAAAGTACAATGTTGTGTGCCAGCAGACAGACTTGCGACATCTTCGGGTAGTATTTAAAAAGGAGCCATTCAGCAACGTATGTAGGGGTGTCTCCAATAACTGAGGCGACGTTTTAACATTGCAGGCGTTTGTGGGCATTGGTCTGATGTAAAACATTGTCGATGTATGGATAAAGTACAATGTTGTGTGCCAGCAGACAGACTTGCGACATCTTCGGGTAGTATTTAAAAAGGAACCATTCAGCAACGTATGTAGGGGTATCTCCAATAACTGAGGCGACGTTTTAACATTGCAGGCGTTTGTGGGCATTAGTCTGATGTAAAACATTGTCGATGTATCGATAAAGTACAATGTTGTGTGCCAGCAGACCGATTTTGGACATTTTCGGGTAGTTTTAAAGGAACCATTCAGCAACGTATGTAGGGGTATCTCCAATAACTGAGGCGACGTTTTAACATTGCAGGCGTTTGTGGGCATTGGTCTGATGTAAAACATTGTCGATGTATCGATAAAGTACAATGTTGTGTGCCAGCAGACAGACTTGCGACATCTTCGGGTAGTATTTAAAAAGGAACCATTCAGCAACGTATGTAGGGGTGTCTCCAATAACTGAGGCGACGTTTTAACATTGCAGGCGTTTGTGGGCATTGGTCTGATGTAAAACATTGTCGATGTATCGATAAAGTACAATGTTGTGTGCCAGCAGACAGACTTGCGACATCTTTAAAAGGAACCATTCAGCAACGTATGTGGGGGTATCTCCAATAACTGAGGCGACGTTTTAACATTGCAGGCGTTTGTGGGCATTGGTCTGATGTAAAACATTGTCGATGTATCGATAAAGTACAATGTTGTGTGCCAGCAGACCGATTTTGGACATTTTCGGGTAGTTTTAAAGGAACCATTCAGCAACGTATGTAGGGGTATCTCCAATAACTGAGGCGACGTTTTAACATTGCAGGCGTTTGTGGGCATTGGTCTGATGTAAAACATTGTCGATGTATCGATAAACTGCAATGTTGTGTGCCAGCAGACAGACTTGCAACATCTTCGGGTAGTATTTAAAAAGGAACCATTCAGCAACGTATGTAGGGGTATCTCCAATAACTGAGGCGACGTTTTAACATTGCAGGCGTTTGTGGGCATTGGTCTGATGTAAAACATTGTCGATGTATCGATAAACTGCAATGTTGTGTGCCAGCAGACCACTTTTGGACATTTTCGGGTAGTTTTAAAGGAACCATTCAGCAACCTATGTAGGGGTATCTCCAATAACTGAGGCGACGTTTTAACATTGCAGGCGTTTGTGGGCATTGGTCTAATGTAAAACATTGTCGATGTATCGATAAAGTACAATGTTGTGTGCCAGCAGACAGACTTGCGACATCTTCGGGTAGTATTTAAAAAGGAACCATTCAGCAACGTATGTAGGGGTATCTCCAATAACTGAGGCGACGTTTTAACATTGCAGGCGTTTGTGGGCATTGGTCTGATGTAAAACATTGTCGATGTATCGATAAACTGCAATGTTGTGTGCCAGCAGACCGATTTTGGACATTTTCGGGTAGTTTTAAAGGAACCATTCAGCAACGTATGTAGGGGTATCTCCAATAACTGAGGCGACGTTTTAACATTGCAGGCGTTTGTGGGCATTGGTCTGATGTAAAACATTGTCGATGTATCGATAAAGTACAATGTTGTGTGCCAGCAGACAGACTTGCGACATCTTCGGGTAGTATTTAAAAAGGAACCATTCAGCAACGTATGTAGGGGTATCTCCAATAACTGAGGCGACGTTTTAACATTGCAGGCGTTTGTGGGCATTGGTCTGATGTAAAACATTGTCGATGTATCGATAAAGTACAATGTTGTGTGCCAGCAGACAGACTTGCGACATCTTCGGGTAGTATTTAAAAAGGAGCCATTCAGCAACGTATGTAGGGGTGTCTCCAATAACTGAGGCGACGTTTTAACATTGCAGGCGTTTGTGGGCATTGGTCTGATGTAAAACATTGTCGATGTATCGATAAAGTACAATGTTGTGTGCCAGCAGACCGATTTTGGACATTTTCGGGTAGTTTTAAAGGAACCATTCAGCAACGTATGTAGGGGTATCTCCAATAACTGAGGCGACGTTTTAACATTGCAGGCGTTTGTGGGCATTGGTCTGATGTAAAACATTGTCGATGTATCGATAAAGTACAATGTTGTGTGCCAGCAGACAGACTTGCAACATCTCGGGGAGTATTTAAAAAGGAACCATTCAGCAACGTATGTAGGGGTATCTCCAATAACTGAGGCGACGTTTTAACATTGCAGGCGTTTGTGGGCATTGGTCTGACGTAAAACATTGTCGATGTATCGATAAAGTACAATGCTGTGTGCCAGCAGACAGACTTGCGACATCTTCGGGCAGTATTTAAAAAGGAGCCATTCAGCAACGTATGTAGGGGTATCTCCAATAACTGAGGCGACGTTTTAACATTGCAGGCGTTTGTGGGCATTGGTCTGATGTAAAACATTGTCGATGTATCGATAAAGTACAATATTGTGTGCCAGCAGACAGACTTGCGACATCTTTAAAAGGAACCATTCAGCAACGTATGTGGGGGTATCTCCAATAACTGAGGCGACGTTTTAACATTGCAGGCGTTTGTGGGCATTGGTCTGATGTAAAACATTGTCGATGTATCGATAAACTGCAATGTTGTGTGCCAGCAGACCAATTTTGGACATTTTCGGGTAGTTTTAAAGGAACCATTCAGCAACGTATGTAGGGGTATCTCCAATAACTGAGGCGACGTTTTAACATTGCAGGCGTTTGTGGGCATTGGTCTGATGTAAAACATTGTCGATGTATCGATAAACTGCAATGTTGTGTGCCAGCAGACCAATTTTGGACATTTTCGGGTAGTTTTAAAGGAACCATTCAGCAACGTATGTAGGGGTATCTCCAATAACTGAGGCGACGTTTTAACATTGCAGGCGTTTGTGGGCATTGGTCTGATGTAAAACATTGTCGATGTATCGATAAACTGCAATGTTGTGTGCCAGCAGACAGACTTGCAACATCTTCGGGTAGTATTTAAAAAGGAACCATTCAGCAACGTATGTAGGGGTATCTCCAATAACTGAGGCGACGTTTTAACATTGCAGGCGTTTGTGGGCATTGGTCTGACGTAAAACATTGTCGATGTATCGATAAAGTACAATGCTGTGTGCCAGCAGACAGACTTGCGACATCTTCGGGTAGTATTTAAAAAGGAACCATTCAGCAACGTATGTAGGGGTATCTCCAATAACTGAGGCGACGTTTTAACATTGCAGGCGTTTGTGGGCATTGGTCTGATGTAAAACATTGTCGATGTATCGATAAACTGCAATGTTGTGTGCCAGCAGACCAATTTTGGACATTTTCGGGTAGTTTTAAAGGAACCATTCAGCAACGTATGTAGGGGTATCTCCAATAACTGAGGCGACGTTTTAACATTGCAGGCGTTTGTGGGCATTGGTCTGATGTAAAACATTGTCGATGTATCGATAAAGTACAATGTTGTGTGCCAGCAGACAGACTTGCGACATCTTCGGGTAGTATTTAAAAAGGAACCATTCAGCAACGTATGTAGGGGTATCTCCAATAACTGAGGCGACGTTTTAACATTGCAGGCGTTTGTGGGCATTGGTCTGATGTAAAACATTGTCGATGTATCGATAAACTGCAATGTTGTGTGCCAGCAGACCGATTTTAGACATTTTCGGGTAGTTTTAAAGGAACTATTCAGCAATGTATGTAGGGGTATCTCCAATAACTGAGGCGACGTTTTAACATTGCAGGCGTTTGTGGGCATTGGTCTGATGTAAAACATTGTCGATGTATCGATAAAGTGCAATGTTGTGTGCCAGCAGACAGACTTGCGACATCTTCGGGTAGTATTTAAAAAGGAACCATTCAGCAACGTATGTAGGGGTATCTCCAATAACTGAGGCGACTTTTTAACATTGCAGGCGTTTGTGGGCATTGGTCTGATGTAAAACATTGTCGATGTATCGATAAAGTACAATGTTGTGTGCCAGCAGACCGATTTTGGACATTTTCGGGTAGTTTTAAAGGAACCATTCAGCAACGTATGTAGGGGTATCTCCAATAACTGAGGCGACGTTTTAACATTGCAGGCGTTTGTGGGCATTGGTCTGATGTAAAACATTGTCGATGTATCGATAAAATACAATGTTGTGTGCCAGCAGACAGACTTGCGACATCTTCGGGTAGTATTTAAAAAGGAGCCATTCAGCAACGTATGTAGGGGTGTCTCCAATAACTGAGGCGACGTTTTAACATTGCAGGCGTTTGTGGGCATTGGTCTGATGTAAAACATTGTCGATGTATCGATAAAGTACAATGTTGTGTGCCAGCAGACAGACTTGCGACATCTTTAAAAGGAACCATTCAGCAACGTATGTGGGGGTATCTCCAATAACTGAGGCGACGTTTTAACATTGCAGGCGTTTGTGGGCATTGGTCTGATGTAAAACATTGTCGATGTATCGATAAAGTACAATGTTGTGTGCCAGCAGACCGATTTTGGACATTTTCGGGTAGTTTTAAAGGAACCATTCAGCAACGTATGTAGGGGTATCTCCAATAACTGAGGCGACGTTTTAACATTGCAGGCGTTTGTGGGCATTGGTCTGATGTAAAACATTGTCGATGTATCGATAAAGTACAATGTTGTGTGCCAGCAGACAGACTTGCAACATCTTCGGGTAGTATTTAAAAAGGAACCATTCAGCAACGTATGTAGGGGTATCTCCAATAACTGAGGCGACGTTTTAACATTGCAGGCGTTTGTGGGCATTGGTCTGATGTAAAACATTGTCGATGTATCGATAAACTGCAATGTTGTGTGCCAGCAGACCAATTTTGGACATTTTCGGGTAGTTTTAAAGGAACCATTCAGCAACGTATGTAGGGGTATCTCCAATAACTGAGGCGACGTTTTAACATTGCAGGCGTTTGTGGGCATTGGTCTGATGTAAAACATTGTCGATGTATCGATAAAGTACAATGTTGTGTGCCAGCAGACAGACTTGCGACATCTTCGGGTAGTATTTAAAAAGGAACCATTCAGCAACGTATGTAGGGGTATCTCCAATAACTGAGGCGACGTTTTAACATTGCAGGCGTTTGTGGGCATTGGTCTGATGTAAAACATTGTCGATGTATCGATAAAGTACAATGTTGTGTGCCAGCAGACAGACTTGCAACATCTTCGGGTAGTATTTAAAAAGGAACCATTCAGCAACGTATGTAGGGGTATCTCCAATAACTGAGGCGACGTTTTAACATTGCAGGCGTTTGTGGGCATTGGTCTGATGTAAAACATTGTCGATGTATCGATAAACTGCAATGTTGTGTGCCAGCAGACCAATTTTGGACATTTTCGGGTAGTTTTAAAGGAACCATTCAGCAACGTATGTAGGGGTATCTCCAATAACTGAGGCGACGTTTTAACATTGCAGGCGTTTGTGGGCATTGGTCTGATGTAAAACATTGTCGATGTATCGATAAAGTACAATGTTGTGTGCCAGCAGACAGACTTGCGACATCTTCGGGTAGTATTTAAAAAGGAACCATTCAGCAACGTATGTAGGGGTATCTCCAATAACTGAGGCGACGTTTTAACATTGCAGGCGTTTGTGGGCATTGGTCTGATGTAAAACATTGTCGATGTATCGATAAAGTACAATGTTGTGTGCCAGCAGACCGATTTTGGACATTTTCGGGTAGTTTTAAAGGAACCATTCAGCAACGTATGTAGGGGTATCTCCAATAACTGAGGCGACGTTTTAACATTGCAGGCGTTTGTGGGCATTGGTCTGATGTAAAACATTGTCGATGTATCGATAAAGTACAATGTTGTGTGCCAGCAGACAGACTTGCGACATCTTCGGGTAGTATTTAAAAAGGAACCATTCAGCAACGTATGTAGGGGTATCTCCAATAACTGAGGCGACGTTTTAACATTGCAGGCGTTTGTGGGCATTGGTCTGATGTAAAACATTGTCGATGTATCGATAAAGTACAATGTTGTGTGCCAGCAGACCGATTTTGGACATTTTCGGGTAGTTTTAAAGGAACCATTCAGCAACGTATGTAGGGGTATCTCCAATAACTGAGGCGACGTTTTAACATTGCAGGCGTTTGTGGGCATTGGTCTGATGTAAAACATTGTCGATGTATCGATAAACTGCAATGTTGTGTGCCAGCAGACAGACTTGCAACATCTTCGGGTAGTATTTAAAAAGGAACCATTCAGCAACGTATGTAGGGGTATCTCCAATAACTGAGGCGACGTTTTAACATTGCAGGCGTTTGTGGGCATTGGTCTGATGTAAAACATTGTCGATGTATCGATAAACTGCAATGTTGTGTGCCAGCAGACCACTTTTGGACATTTTCGGGTAGTTTTAAAGGAACCATTCAGCAACCTATGTAGGGGTATCTCCAATAACTGAGGCGACGTTTTAACATTGCAGGCGTTTGTGGGCATTGGTCTGATGTAAAACATTGTCGATGTATCGATAAAGTACAATGTTGTGTGCCAGCAGACAGACTTGCGACATCTTCGGGTAGTATTTAAAAAGGAACCATTCAGCAACGTATGTAGGGGTATCTCCAATAACTGAGGCGACGTTTTAACATTGCAGGCGTTTGTGGGCATTGGTCTGATGTAAAACATTGTCGATGTATCGATAAACTGCAATGTTGTGTGCCAGCAGACCGATTTTGGACATTTTCGGGTAGTTTTAAAGGAACCATTCAGCAACGTATGTAGGGGTATCTCCAATAACTGAGGCGACGTTTTAACATTGCAGGCGTTTGTGGGCATTGGTCTGATGTAAAACATTGTCGATGTATCGATAAAGTACAATGTTGTGTGCCAGCAGACAGACTTGCGACATCTTCGGGTAGTATTTAAAAAGGAACCATTCAGCAACGTATGTAGGGGTATCTCCAATAACTGAGGCGACGTTTTAACATTGCAGGCGTTTGTGGGCATTGGTCTGATGTAAAACATTGTCGATGTATCGATAAAGTACAATGTTGTGTGCCAGCAGACAGACTTGCGACATCTTCGGGTAGTATTTAAAAAGGAGCCATTCAGCAACGTATGTAGGGGTGTCTCCAATAACTGAGGCGACGTTTTAACATTGCAGGCGTTTGTGGGCATTGGTCTGATGTAAAACATTGTCGATGTATCGATAAAGTACAATGTTGTGTGCCAGCAGACCGATTTTGGACATTTTCGGGTAGTTTTAAAGGAACCATTCAGCAACGTATGTAGGGGTATCTCCAATAACTGAGGCGACGTTTTAACATTGCAGGCGTTTGTGGGCATTGGTCTGATGTAAAACATTGTCGATGTATCGATAAAGTACAATGTTGTGTGCCAGCAGACAGACTTGCAACATCTCGGGGAGTATTTAAAAAGGAACCATTCAGCAACGTATGTAGGGGTATCTCCAATAACTGAGGCGACGTTTTAACATTGCAGGCGTTTGTGGGCATTGGTCTGACGTAAAACATTGTCGATGTATCGATAAAGTACAATGCTGTGTGCCAGCAGACAGACTTGCGACATCTTCGGGCAGTATTTAAAAAGGAGCCATTCAGCAACGTATGTAGGGGTATCTCCAATAACTGAGGCGACGTTTTAACATTGCAGGCGTTTGTGGGCATTGGTCTGATGTAAAACATTGTCGATGTATCGATAAAGTACAATATTGTGTGCCAGCAGACAGACTTGCGACATCTTTAAAAGGAACCATTCAGCAACGTATGTGGGGGTATCTCCAATAACTGAGGCGACGTTTTAACATTGCAGGCGTTTGTGGGCATTGGTCTGATGTAAAACATTGTCGATGTATCGATAAACTGCAATGTTGTGTGCCAGCAGACCAATTTTGGACATTTTCGGGTAGTTTTAAAGGAACCATTCAGCAACGTATGTAGGGGTATCTCCAATAACTGAGGCGACGTTTTAACATTGCAGGCGTTTGTGGGCATTGGTCTGATGTAAAACATTGTCGATGTATCGATAAACTGCAATGTTGTGTGCCAGCAGACCAATTTTGGACATTTTCGGGTAGTTTTAAAGGAACCATTCAGCAACGTATGTAGGGGTATCTCCAATAACTGAGGCGACGTTTTAACATTGCAGGCGTTTGTGGGCATTGGTCTGATGTAAAACATTGTCGATGTATCGATAAACTGCAATGTTGTGTGCCAGCAGACAGACTTGCAACATCTTCGGGTAGTATTTAAAAAGGAACCATTCAGCAACGTATGTAGGGGTATCTCCAATAACTGAGGCGACGTTTTAACATTGCAGGCGTTTGTGGGCATTGGTCTGACGTAAAACATTGTCGATGTATCGATAAAGTACAATGCTGTGTGCCAGCAGACAGACTTGCGACATCTTCGGGTAGTATTTAAAAAGGAACCATTCAGCAACGTATGTAGGGGTATCTCCAATAACTGAGGCGACGTTTTAACATTGCAGGCGTTTGTGGGCATTGGTCTGATGTAAAACATTGTCGATGTATCGATAAACTGCAATGTTGTGTGCCAGCAGACCAATTTTGGACATTTTCGGGTAGTTTTAAAGGAACCATTCAGCAACGTATGTAGGGGTATCTCCAATAACTGAGGCGACGTTTTAACAATGCAGGCGTTTGTGGGCATTGGTCTGATGTAAAACATTGTCGATGTATCGATAAAGTACAATGTTGTGTGCCAGCAGACAGACTTGCGACATCTTCGGGTAGTATTTAAAAAGGAACCATTCAGCAACGTATGTAGGGGTATCTCCAATAACTGAGGCGACGTTTTAACATTGCAGGCGTTTGTGGGCATTGGTCTGATGTAAAACATTGTCGATGTATCGATAAACTGCAATGTTGTGTGCCAGCAGACCGATTTTAGACATTTTCGGGTAGTTTTAAAGGAACTATTCAGCAATGTATGTAGGGGTATCTCCAATAACTGAGGCGACGTTTTAACATTGCAGGCGTTTGTGGGCATTGGTCTGATGTAAAACATTGTCGATGTATCGATAAAGTGCAATGTTGTGTGCCAGCAGACAGACTTGCGACATCTTCGGGTAGTATTTAAAAAGGAACCATTCAGCAACGTATGTAGGGGTATCTCCAATAACTGAGGCGACTTTTTAACATTGCAGGCGTTTGTGGGCATTGGTCTGATGTAAAACATTGTCGATGTATCGATAAAGTACAATGTTGTGTGCCAGCAGACCGATTTTGGACATTTTCGGGTAGTTTTAAAGGAACCATTCAGCAACGTATGTAGGGGTATCTCCAATAACTGAGGCGACGTTTTAACATTGCAGGCGTTTGTGGGCATTGGTCTGATGTAAAACATTGTCGATGTATCGATAAAATACAATGTTGTGTGCCAGCAGACAGACTTGCGACATCTTCGGGTAGTATTTAAAAAGGAGCCATTCAGCAACGTATGTAGGGGTGTCTCCAATAACTGAGGCGACGTTTTAACATTGCAGGCGTTTGTGGGCATTGGTCTGATGTAAAACATTGTCGATGTATCGATAAAGTACAATGTTGTGTGCCAGCAGACAGACTTGCGACATCTTTAAAAGGAACCATTCAGCAACGTATGTGGGGGTATCTCCAATAACTGAGGCGACGTTTTAACATTGCAGGCGTTTGTGGGCATTGGTCTGATGTAAAACATTGTCGATGTATCGATAAAGTACAATGTTGTGTGCCAGCAGACCGATTTCGGACATTTTCGGGTAGTTTTAAAGGAACCATTCAGCAACGTATGTAGGGGTATCTCCAATAACTGAGGCGACGTTTTAACATTGCAGGCGTTTGTGGGCATTGGTCTGATGTAAAACATTGTCGATGTATCGATAAAGTACAATGTTGTGTGCCAGCAGACAGACTTGCAACATCTTCGGGTAGTATTTAAAAAGGAACCATTCAGCAACGTATGTAGGGGTATCTCCAATAACTGAGGCGACGTTTTAACATTGCAGGCGTTTGTGGGCATTGGTCTGATGTAAAACATTGTCGATGTATCGATAAACTGCAATGTTGTGTGCCAGCAGACCAATTTTGGACATTTTCGGGTAGTTTTAAAGGAACCATTCAGCAACGTATGTAGGGGTATCTCCAATAACTGAGGCGACGTTTTAACATTGCAGGCGTTTGTGGGCATTGGTCTGATGTAAAACATTGTCGATGTATCGATAAAGTACAATGTTGTGTGCCAGCAGACAGACTTGCGACATCTTCGGGTAGTATTTAAAAAGGAACCATTCAGCAACGTATGTAGGGGTATCTCCAATAACTGAGGCGACGTTTTAACATTGCAGGCGTTTGTGGGCATTGGTCTGATGTAAAACATTGTCGATGTATCGATAAAGTACAATGTTGTGTGCCAGCAGACAGACTTGCAACATCTTCGGGTAGTATTTAAAAAGGAACCATTCAGCAACGTATGTAGGGGTATCTCCAATAACTGAGGCGACGTTTTAACATTGCAGGCGTTTGTGGGCATTGGTCTGATGTAAAACATTGTCGATGTATCGATAAACTGCAATGTTGTGTGCCAGCAGACCAATTTTGGACATTTTCGGGTAGTTTTAAAGGAACCATTCAGCAACGTATGTAGGGGTATCTCCAATAACTGAGGCGACGTTTTAACATTGCAGGCGTTTGTGGGCATTGGTCTGATGTAAAACATTGTCGATGTATCGATAAAGTACAATGTTGTGTGCCAGCAGACAGACTTGCGACATCTTCGGGTAGTATTTAAAAAGGAACCATTCAGCAACGTATGTAGGGGTATCTCCAATAACTGAGGCGACGTTTTAACATTGCAGGCGTTTGTGGGCATTGGTCTGATGTAAAACATTGTCGATGTATCGATAAACTGCAATGTTGTGTGCCAGCAGACCAATTTTGGACATTTTCGGGTAGTTTTAAAGGAACCATTCAGCAACGTATGTAGGGGTATCTCCAATAACTGAGGCGACGTTGTAACATTGCAGGCGTTTGTGGGCATTGGTCTGATGTAAAACATTGTCGATGTATCGATAAAGTACAATGTTGTGTGCCAGCAGACAGACTTGCGACATCTTCGGGTAGTATTTAAAAAGGAACCATTCAGCAACGTATGTAGGGGTATCTCCAATAACTGAGGCGACGTTTTAACATTGCAGGCGTTTGTGGGCATTGGTCTGATGTAAAACATTGTCGATGTATCGATAAACTGCAATGTTGTGTGCCAGCAGACCGATTTTAGACATTTTCGGGTAGTTTTAAAGGAACTATTCAGCAACGTATGTAGGGGTATCTCCAATAACTGAGGCGACGTTTTAACATTGCAGGCGTTTGTGGGCATTGGTCTGATGTAAAACATTGTCGATGTATCGATAAAGTACAATGTTGTGTGCCAGCAGACAGACTTGCGACATCTTCGGGTAGTATTTAAAAAGGAACCATTCAGCAACGTATGTAGGGGTATCTCCAATAACTGAGGCGACGTTTTAACATTGCAGGCGTTTGTGGGCATTGGTCTGATGTAAAACATTGTCGATGTATCGATAAAATACAATGTTGTGTGCCAGCAGACAGACTTGTGACATCTTCGGGTAGTATTTAAAAAGGAGCCATTCAGCAACGTATGTAGGGGTGTCTCCAATAACTGAGGCGACGTTTTAACATTGCAGGCGTTTGTGGGCATTGGTCTGATGTAAAACATTGTCGATGTATCGATAAAGTACAATGTTGTGTGCCAGCAGACAGACTTGCGACATCTTTAAAAGGAACCATTCAGCAACGTATGTGGGGGTATCTCCAATAACTGAGGCGACGTTTTAACATTGCAGGCGTTTGTGGGCATTGGTCTGATGTAAAACATTGTCGATGTATCGATAAAGTACAATGTTGTGTGCCAGCAGACCGATTTTGGACATTTTCGGGTAGTTTTAAAGGAACCATTCAGCAACGTATGTAGGGGTATCTCCAATAACTGAGGCGACGTTTTAACATTGCAGGCGTTTGTGGGCATTGGTCTGATGTAAAACATTGTCGATGTATCGATGAACTGCAATGTTGTGTGCCAGCAGACAGACTTGCAGCATCTTCGGGTAGTATTTAAAAAGGAACCATTCAGCAACGTATGTAGGGGTATCTCCAATAACTGAGGCGACGTTTTAACATTGCAGGCGTTTGTGGGCATTGGTCTGATGTAAAACATTGTCGATGTATCGATAAAGTACAATGTTGTGTGCCAGCAGACCGATTTTAGACATTTTCGGGTAGTTTTAAAGGAACCATTCAGCAACGTATGTAGGGGTATCTCCAATAACTGAGGCGACGTTTTAACATTGCAGGCGTTTGTGGGCATTGGTCTGATGTAAAACATTGTCGATGTATCGATAAAGTACAATGTTGTGTGCCAGCAGACAGACTTGCGACATCTTCGGGTATTATTTAAAAAGGAACCATTCAGCAACGTATGTAGGGGTATCTCCAATAACTGAGGCGACGTTTTAACATTGCAGGCGTTTGTGGGCATTGGTCTGATGTAAAACATTGTCGATGTATCGATAAAGTACAATGTTGTGTGCCAGCAGACCGATTTTGGACATTTTCGGGTAGTTTTAAAGGAACCATTCAGCAACGTATGTGGGGGTATCTCCAATAACTGAGGCGACGTTTTAACATTGCAGGCGTTTGTGGGCATTGGTCTGATGTAAAACATTATCGATGTATCGATAAAGTACAATGTTGTGTGCCAGCAGACAGACTTGCGACATCTTCGGGTAGTATTTTAAAAGGAACCATTCAGCAACGTATGTAGGGGTATCTCCAATAACTGAGGCGACGTTTTAACATTGCAAGCGCTTTGTAGGCATTGGTCTTATGTAAAAATTGTCCATGTATCGATAAACTGCAATGTTGTGTGCCAGCAGACCGATTTTAGACATTTTCGGGCAGTATTAAAGGAGCCATTCAGCAACGTATGTAGGGGTATCTCCAATAACTGAGGCGACGTTTTAACATTGCAGGCGTTTGTGGGCATTGGTCTGATGTAAAACATTTTCGATGTATCGATAAAGTACAATGTTGTGTGCCAGCAGACAGACTTGCGACATCTTTAAAAGGAACCATTCAGCAACGTATGTGGGGGTATCTCCAATAACTGAGGCGACGTTTTAACATTGCAGGCGTTTGTGGGCATTGGTCTGATGTAAAACATTGTCGATGTATCGATAAAGTACAATGTTGTGTGCCAGCAGACAGACTTGCGACATCTTTAAAAGGAACCATTCAGCAACGTATGTAGGGGTATCTCCAATAACTGAGGCGACGTTTTAACATTGCAGGCGTTTGTGGGCATTGGTCTGATGTAAAACATTGTCGATGTATCGATAAAGTAGAATGTTGTGTGCCAGCAGACAGACTTGCGACATCTTCGCTTAGTATTTAAAAAGGAACCATTCAGCAACGTATGTAGGGGTATCTCCAATAACTGAGGCGACATTTTAACATTGCAGGCGTTTGTGGGCATTGGTCTGATGTAAAACATTGTCGATGTATCGATAAAGTCCAATGTTGTGTGCCAGCAGACCGATTTTTGACATTTTCGGGTAGTTTTAAAGGAACCATTCAGCAACGTATGTAGGGGTATCTCCAATAACTGAGGCGACGTTTTAACATTGCAGGCGTTTGTGGGCATTGGTCTGATGTAAAACATTGTCGATGTATCGATAAAGTACAATGTTGTGTGCCAGCAGACAGACTTGCGACATCTTCGGGTAGTATTTAAAAAGGAGCCATTCAGCAACGTATGTAGGGGTATCTCCAATAACTGAGGCGACGTTTTAACATTGCAGGCGTTTGTGGGCATTGGTCTGATGTAAAACATTGTCGATGTATCGATAAAGTACAATGTTGTGTGCCAGCAGACAGACTTGCGACATCTTTAAAAGGATCCATTCAGCAACGTATGTTGGGGTATCTCCAATAACTGAGGCGACGTTTTAACATTGCAGGCGTTTGTGGGCATTGGTCTGATGTAAAACATTGTCGATGTATCGATAAACTGCAATGTTGTGTGCCAGCAGACCGATTTTGGACATTTTCGGCTAGTTTTAAAGGAACCATTCAGCAACGTATGTAGGGGTATCTCCAATAACTGAGGCGACGTTTTAACATTGCAGGCGTTTGTGGGCATTGGTCTGATGTAAAACATTGTCGATGTATCGATAAAGTAGAATGTTGTGTGCCAGCAGACAGACTTGCGACATCTTCGCTTAGTATTTAAAAAGGAACCATTCAGCAACGTATGTAGGGGTATCTCCAATAACTGAGGCGACGTTTTAACATTGCAGGCGTTTGTGGGCATTGGTCTGATGTAAAACATTGTCGATGTATCGATAAAGTAGAATGTTGTGTGCCAGCAGACAGACTTGCGACATCTTCGCTTAGTATTTAAAAAGGAACCATTCAGCAACGTATGTAGGGGTATCTCCAATAACTGAGGCGACATTTTAACATTGCAGGCGTTTGTGGGCATTGGTCTGATGTAAAACATTGTCGATGTATCGATAAACTGCAATGTTGTGTGCCAGCAGACAGACTTGCGACATCTTCGGGTAGTTTTAAAGGAACCATTCATCAACGTATGTAGGGGTATCTCCAATAACTGAGGCGACGTTTTAACATTGCAGGCGTTTGTGGGCATTGGTCTGATGTAAAACATTGTCGATGTATCGATAAAGTACAATGTTGTGTGCCAGCAGACAGACTTGCGACATCTTCGGGTAGTATTTAAAAAGGAACCATTCAGCAACGTATGTAGGGGTATCTCCAATAACTGAGGCGACGTTTTAACATTGCAGGCGTTTGTGGGCATTGGTCTGATGTAAAACATTGTCGATGTATCGATAAACTGCAATGTTGTGTGCCAGCAGACTGATTTTAGACATTTTCGGGTAGTTTTAAAGGAACCATTCAGCAACGTATGTAGGGGTATCTCCAATAACTGAGGCGACGTTTTAACATTGCAGGCGTTTGTGGGCATTGGTCTGATGTAAAACATTGTCGATGTATCGATAAACTGCAATGTTGTGTGCCAGCAGACAGACTTGCGACATCTTCGGGTAGTATTTAAAAAGGAACCATTCAGCAACGTATGTAGGGGTATCTCCAATAACTGAGGCGACGTTTTAACATTGCAGGCGTTTGTGGGCATTGGTCTGATGTAAAACATTGTCGATGTATCGATAAAGTACAATGTTGTGTGCCAACAGACCGATTTTAGACATTTTCGGGTAGTTTTAAAGGAACCATTCAGCAACGTATGTAGGGGTATCTCCAATAACTGAGGCGACGTTTTAACATTGCAGGCGTTTGTGGGCATTGGTCTGATGTAAAACATTGTCGATGTATCGATAAACTGCAATGTTGTGTGCCAGCAGACCGATTTTAGACATTTTCGGGTAGTTTTAAAGGAACCATTCAGCAACGTATGTAGGGGTATCTCCAATAACTGAGGCGACGTTTTAACATTGCAGGCGTTTGTGGGCATTGGTCTGATGTAAAACATTGTCGATGTATCGATAAACTGCAATGTTGTGTGCCAGCAGACAGACTTGCGACATCTTCGGGTAGTATTTAAAAAGGAACCATTCAGCAACGTATGTAGGGGTATCTCCAATAACTGAGGCGACGTTTTAACATTGCAGGCGTTTGTGGGCATTGGTCTGATGTAAAACATTGTCGATGTATCGATAAACTGCAATGTTGTGTGCCAGCAGACCGATTTTAGACATTTTCGGGTAGTTTTAAAGGAACTATTCAGCAACGTATGTAGGGGTATCTCCAATAACTGAGGCGACGTTTTAACATTGCAGGCGTTTGTGGGCATTGGTCTGATGTAAAACATTGTCGATGTATCGATAAAGTACAATGTTGTGTGCCAGCAGACAGACTTGCGACATCTTCGGGTAGTATTTAAAAAGGAACCATTCAGCAACGTATGTAGGGGTATCTCCAATAACTGAGGCGACTTTTTAACATTGCAGGCGTTTGTGGGCATTGGTCTGATGTAAAACATTGTCGATGTATCGATAAAGTACAATGTTGTGTGCCAGCAGACCGATTTTGGACATTTTCGGGTAGTTTTAAAGGAACCATTCAGCAACGTATGTAGGGGTATCTCCAATAACTGAGGCGACGTTTTAACATTGCAGGCGTTTGTGGGCATTGGTCTGATGTAAAACATTGTCGATGTATCGATAAAATACAATGTTGTGTGCCAGCAGACAGACTTGCGACATCTTCGGGTAGTATTTAAAAAGGAGCCATTCAGCAACGTATGTAGGGGTGTCTCCAATAACTGAGGCGACGTTTTAACATTGCAGGCGTTTGTGGGCATTGGTCTGATGTAAAACATTGTCGATGTATCGATAAAGTACAATGTTGTGTGCCAGCAGACAGACTTGCGACATCTTTAAAAGGAACCATTCAGCAACGTATGTGGGGGTATCTCCAATAACTGAGGCGACGTTTTAACATTGCAGGCGTTTGTGGGCATTGGTCTGATGTAAAACATTGTCGATGTATCGATAAAGTACAATGTTGTGTGCCAGCAGACCGATTTTGGACATTTTCGGGTAGTTTTAAAGGAACCATTCAGCAACGTATGTAGGGGTATCTCCAATAACTGAGGCGACGTTTTAACATTGCAGGCGTTTGTCGGCATTGGTCTGATGTAAAACATTGTCGATGTATCGATAAAGTACAATGTTGTGTGCCAGCAGACAGACTTGCAGCATCTTCGGGTAGTATTTAAAAAGGAACCATTCAGCAACGTATGTAGGGGTATCTCCAATAACTGAGGCGACGTTTTAACATTGCAGGCGTTTGTGGGCATTGGTCTGATGTAAAACATTGTCGATGTATCGATAAACTGCAATGTTGTGTGCCAGCAGACCAATTTTGGACATTTTCGGGTAGTTTCAAAGGAACCATTCAGCAACGTATGTAGGGGTATCTCCAATAACTGAGGCGACGTTTTAACATTGCAGGCGTTTGTGGGCATTGGTCTGATGTAAAACATTGTCGATGTATCGATAAAGTACAATGTTGTGTGCCAGCAGACAGACTTGCGACATCTTCGGGTAGTATTTAAAAAGGAACCATTCAGCAACGTATGTAGGGGTATCTCCAATAACTGAGGCGACGTTTTAACATTGCAGGCGTTTGTGGGCATTGGTCTGATGTAAAACATTGTCGATGTATCGATAAAGTAGAATGTTGTGTGCCAGCAGACAGACTTGCGACATCTTCGCTTAGTATTTAAAAAGGAACCATTCAGCAACGTATGTAGGGGTATCTCCAATAACTGAGGCGACGTTTTAACATTGTAGGCGTTTGTGGGCATTGGTCTGATGTAAAACATTGTCGATGTATCGATAAACTGCAATGTTGTGTGCCAGCAGACAGACTTGCGACATCTTCGGGTAGTATTTAAAAAGGAACCATTCAGCAACGTATGTAGGGGTATCTCCAATAACTGAGGCGACGTTTTAACATTGCAGGCGTTTGTGGGCATTGGTCTGATGTAAAACATTGTCGATGTATCGATAAAGTACAATGTTGTGTGCCAGCAGACCGATTTTAGACATTTTCGGGTAGTTTTAAAGGAACCATTCAGCAACGTATGTAGGGGTATCTCCAATAACTGAGGCGACGTTTTAACATTGCAGGCGTTTGTGGGCATTGGTCTGATGTAAAACATTGTCGATGTATCGATAAAGTACAATGTTGTGTGCCAGCAGACAGACTTGCGACATCTTCGGGTAGTATTTAAAAAGGAACCATTCAGCAACGTATGTAGGGGTATCTCCAATAACTGAGGCGACGTTTTAACATTGCAGGCGTTTGTGGGCATTGGTCTGATGTAAAACATTGTCGATGTATCGATAAAGTACAATGTTGTGTGCCAGCAGACCGATTTTGGACATTTTCGGGTAGTTTTAAAGGAACCATTCAGCAACGTATGTGGGGGTATCTCCAATAACTGAGGCGACGTTTTAACATTGCAGGCGTTTGTGGGCATTGGTCTGATGTAAAACATTGTCGATGTATCGATAAAATACAATGTTGTGTGCCAGCAGACAGACTTGCGACATCTTCGGGTAGTATTTAAAAAGGAGCCATTCAGCAACGTATGTAGGGGTGTCTCCAATAACTGAGGCGACGTTTTAACATTGCAGGCGTTTGTGGGCATTGGTCTGATGTAAAACATTGTCGATGTATCGATAAAGTACAATGTTGTGTGCCAGCAGACAGACTTGCGACATCTTTAAAAGGAACCATTCAGCAACGTATGTGTTGGTATCTCCAATAACTGAGGCGACGTTTTAACATTGCAGGCGTTTGTGGGCATTGGTCTGATGTAAAACATTGTCGATGTATCGATAAAGTACAATGTTGTGTGCCAGCAGACCGATTTTGGACATTTTCGGGTAGTTTTAAAGGAACCATTCAGCAACGTATGTAGGGGTATCTCCAATAACTGAGGCGACGTTTTAACATTGCAGGCGTTTGTCGGCATTGGTCTGATGTAAAACATTGTCGATGTATCGATAAAGTACAATGTTGTGTGCCAGCAGACAGACTTGCAGCATCTTCGGGTAGTATTTAAAAAGGAACCATTCAGCAACGTATGTAGGGGTATCTCCAATAACTGAGGCGACGTTTTAACATTGCAGGCGTTTGTGGGCATTGGTCTGATGTAAAACATTGTCGATGTATCGATAAACTGCAATGTTGTGTGCCAGCAGACCAATTTTGTACATTTTCGGGTAGTTTCAAAGGAACCATTCAGCAACGTATGTAGGGGTATCTCCAATAACTGAGGCGACGTTTTAACATTGCAGGCGTTTGTGGGCATTGGTCTGATGTAAAACATTGTCGATGTATCGATAAAGTACAATGTTGTGTGCCAGCAGACAGACTTGCGACATCTTCGGGTAGTATTTAAAAAGGAACCATTCAGCAACGTATGTAGGGGTATCTCCAATAACTGAGGCGACGTTTTAACATTGCAGGCGTTTGTGGGCATTGGTCTGATGTAAAACATTGTCGATGTATCGATAAAGTACAATGTTGTGTGCCAGCAGACAGACTTGCGACATCTTCGCTTAGTATTTAAAAAGGAACCATTCAGCAACGTATGTAGGGGTATCTCCAATAACTGAGGCGACGTTTTAACATTGTAGGCGTTTGTGGGCATTGGTCTGATGTAAAACATTGTCGATGTATCGATAAACTGCAATGTTGTGTGCCAGCAGACAGACTTGCGACATCTTCGGGTAGTATTTAAAAAGGAACCATTCAGCAACGTATGTAGGGGTATCTCCAATAACTGAGGCGACGTTTTAACATTGCAGGCGTTTGTGGGCATTGGTCTGATGTAAAACATTGTCGATGTATCGATAAAGTACAATGTTGTGTGCCAGCAGACCGATTTTAGACATTTTCGGGTAGTTTTAAAGGAACCATTCAGCAACGTATGTAGGGGTATCTCCAATAACTGAGGCGACGTTTTAACATTGCAGGCGTTTGTGGGCATTGGTCTGATGTAAAACATTGTCGATGTATCGATAAAGTACAATGTTGTGTGCCAGCAGACAGACTTGCGACATCTTCGGGTAGTATTTAAAAAGGAACCATTCAGCAACGTATGTAGGGGTATCTCCAATAACTGAGGCGACGTTTTAACATTGCAGGCGTTTGTGGGCATTGGTCTGATGTAAAACATTGTCGATGTATCGATAAAGTACAATGTTGTGTGCCAGCAGACCGATTTTGGACATTTTCGGGTAGTTTTAAAGGAACCATTCAGCAACGTATGTGGGGGTATCTCCAATAACTGAGGCGACGTTTTAACATTGTAGGCGTTTGTGGGCATTGGTCTGATGTAAAACATTATCGATGTATCGATAAAGTACAATGTTGTGTGCCAGCAGACAGACTTGCGACATCTTCGGGTAGTATTTAAAAAGGAACCATTCAGCAACGTATGTGGGGGTATCTCCAATAACTGAGGCGACGTTTTAACATTGCAAGCGCTTTGTAGGCATTGGTCTTATGTAAAAATTGTCCATGTATCGATAAACTGCAATGTTGTGTGCCAGCAGACCGATTTTAGACATTTTCGGGCAGTATTAAAGGAGCCATTCAGCAACGTATGTAGGGGTATCTCCAATAACTGAGGCGACGTTTTAACATTGCAGGCGTTTGTGGGCATTGGTCTGATGTAAAACATTTTCGATGTATCGATAAAGTACAATGTTGTGTGCCAGCAGACAGACTTGCGACATCTTTAAAAGGAACCATTCAGCAACGTATGTGGGGGTATCTCCAATAACTGAGGCGACGTTTTAACATTGCAGGCGTTTGTGGGCATTGGTCTGATGTAAAACATTGTCGATGTATCGATAAAGTACAATGTTGTGTGCCAGCAGACAGACTTGCGACATCTTTAAAAGGAACCATTCAGCAACGTATGTAGGGGTATCTCCAATAACTGAGGCGACGTTTTAACATTGCAGGCGTTTGTGGGCATTGGTCTGATGTAAAACATTGTCGATGTATCGATAAACTGCAATGTTGTGTGCCAGCAGACAGACTTGCGACATCTTCGCTTAGTATTTAAAAAGGAACCATTCAGCAACGTATGTAGGGGTATCTCCAATAACTGAGGCGACATTTTAACATTGCAGGCGTTTGTGGGCATTGGTCTGATGTAAAACATTGTCGATGTATCGATAAAGTCCAATGTTGTGTGCCAGCAGACCGATTTTTGACATTTTCGGGTAGTTTTAAAGGAACCATTCAGCAACGTATGTAGGGGTATCTCCAATAACTGAGGCGACGTTTTAACATTGCAGGCGTTTGTGGGCATTGGTCTGATGTAAAACATTGTCGATGTATCGATAAAGTACAATGTTGTGTGCCAGCAGACAGACTTGCGACATCTTCGGGTAGTATTTAAAAAGGAGCCATTCAGCAACGTATGTAGGGGTATCTCCAATAACTGAGGCGACGTTTTAACATTGCAGGCGTTTGTGGGCATTGGTCTGATGTAAAACATTGTCGATGTATCGATAAAGTACAATGTTGTGTGCCAGCAGACAGACTTGCGACATCTTTGAAAGGATCCATTCAGCAACGTATGTTGGGGTATCTCCAATAACTGAGGCGACGTTTTAACATTGCAGGCGTTTGTGGGCATTGGTCTGATGTAAAACATTGTCGATGTATCGATAAACTGCAATGTTGTGTGCCAGCAGACCGATTTTGGACATTTTCGGCTAGTTTTAAAGGAACCATTCAGCAACGTATGTAGGGGTATCTCCAATAACTGAGGCGACGTTTTAACATTGCAGGCGTTTGTGGGCATTGGTCTGATGTAAAACATTGTCGATGTATCGATAAAGTAGAATGTTGTGTGCCAGCAGACAGACTTGCGACATCTTCGCTTAGTATTTAAAAAGGAACCATTCAGCAACGTATGTAGGGGTATCTCCAATAACTGAGGCGACGTTTTAACATTGCAGGCGTTTGTGGGCATTGGTCTGATGTAAAACATTGTCGATGTATCGATAAAGTAGAATGTTGTGTGCCAGCAGACAGACTTGCGACATCTTCGCTTAGTATTTAAAAAGGAACCATTCAGCAACGTATGTAGGGGTATCTCCAATAACTGAGGCGACATTTTAACATTGCAGGCGTTTGTGGGCATTGGTCTGATGTAAAACATTGTCGATGTATCGATAAACTGCAATGTTGTGTGCCAGCAGACAGACTTGCGACATCTTCGGGTAGCTTTAAAGGAACCATTCATCAACGTATGTAGGGGTATCTCCAATAACTGAGGCGACGTTTTAACATTGCAGGCGTTTGTGGGCATTGGTCTGATGTAAAACATTGTCGATGTATCGATAAAGTACAATGTTGTGTGCCAGCAGACAGACTTGCGACATCTTCGGGTAGTATTTAAAAAGGAACCATTCAGCAACGTATGTAGGGGTATCTCCAATAACTGAGGCGACGTTTTAACATTGCAGGCGTTTGTGGGCATTGGTCTGATGTAAAACATTGTCGATGTATCGATAAACTGCAATGTTGTGTGCCAGCAGACTGATTTTAGACATTTTCGGGTAGTTTTAAAGGAACCATTCAGCAACGTATGTAGGGGTATCTCCAATAACTGAGGCGACGTTTTAACATTGCAGGCGTTTGTGGGCATTGGTCTGATGTAAAACATTGTCGATGTATCGATAAACTGCAATGTTGTGTGCCAGCAGACAGACTTGCGACATCTTCGGGTAGTATTTAAAAAGGAACCATTCAGCAACGTATGTAGGGGTATCTCCAATAACTGAGGCGACGTTTTAACATTGCAGGCGTTTGTGGGCATTGGTCTGATGTAAAACATTGTCGATGTATCGATAAACTGCAATGTTGTGTGCCAGCAGACAGACTTGCGACATCTTCGGGTAGTATTTAAAAAGGAACCATTCAGCAACGTATGTAGGGGTATCTCCAATGACTGAGGCGACGTTTTAACATTGCAGGCGTTTGTGGGCATTGGTCTGATGTAAAACATTGTCGATGTATCGATAAACTGCAATGTTGTGTGCCAGCAGACCGATTTTAGACATTTTCGGGTAGTTTTAAAGGAACCATTCAGCAACGTATGTAGGGGTATCTCCAATAACTGAGGCGACGTTTTAACATTGCAGGCGTTTGTGGGCATTGGTCTGATGTAAAACATTGTCGATGTATCGATAAACTGCAATGTTGTGTGCCAGCAGACCGATTTTAGACATTTTCGGGTAGTTTTAAAGGAACCATTCAGCAACGTATGTAGGGGTATCTCCAATAACTGAGGCGACGTTTTAACATTGCAGGCATTTGTGGGCATTGGTCTGATGTAAAACATTGTCGATGTATCGATAAACTGCAATGTTGTGTGCCAGCAGACAGACTTGCGACATCTTCGGGTAGTATTTAAAAAGGAACCATTCAGCAACGTATGTAGGGGTATCTCCAATAACTGAGGCGACGTTTTAACATTGCAGGCGTTTGTGGGCATTGGTCTGATGTAAAACATTGTCGATGTATCGATAAACTGCAATGTTGTGTGCCAGCAGACCGATTTTGGACATTTTCGGGTAGTTTTAAAGGAACTATTCAGCAACGTATGTAGGGGTATCTCCAATAACTGAGGCGACGTTTTAACATTGCAGGCGTTTGTGGGCATTGGTCTGATGTAAAACATTGTCGATGTATCGATAAAGTACAATGTTGTGTGCCAGCAGACAGACTTGCGACATCTTCGGGTAGTATTTAAAAAGGAACCATTCAGCAACGTATGTAGGGGTATCTCCAATAACTGAGGCGACTTTTTAACATTGCAGGCGTTTGTGGGCATTGGTCTGATGTAAAACATTGTCGATGTATCGATAAAGTACAATGTTGTGTGCCAGCAGACCGATTTTGGACATTTTCGGGTAGTTTTAAAGGAACCATTCAGCAACGTATGTAGGGGTATCTCCAATAACTGAGGCGACGTTTTAACATTGCAGGCGTTTGTGGGCATTGGTCTGATGTAAAACATTGTCGATGTATCGATAAAATACAATGTTGTGTGCCAGCAGACAGACTTGCGACATCTTCGGGTAGTATTTAAAAAGGAGCCATTCAGCAACGTATGTAGGGGTGTCTCCAATAACTGAGGCGACGTTTTAACATTGCAGGCGTTTGTGGGCATTGGTCTGATGTAAAACATTGTCGATGTATCGATAAAGTACAATGTTGTGTGCCAGCAGACAGACTTGCGACATCTTTAAAAGGAACCATTCAGCAACGTATGTGGGGGTATCTCCAATAACTGAGGCGACGTTTTAACATTGCAGGCGTTTGTGGGCATTGGTCTGATGTAAAACATTGTCGATGTATCGATAAAGTACAATGTTGTGTGCCAGCAGACCGATTTTGGACATTTTCGGGTAGTTTTAAAGGAACCATTCAGCAACGTATGTAGGGGTATCTCCAATAACTGAGGCGACGTTTTAACATTGCAGGCGTTTGTCGGCATTGGTCTGATGTAAAACATTGTCGATGTATCGATAAAGTACAATGTTGTGTGCCAGCAGACAGACTTGCAGCATCTTCGGGTAGTATTTAAAAAGGAACCATTCAGCAACGTATGTAGGGGTATCTCCAATAACTGAGGCGACGTTTTAACATTGCAGGCGTTTGTGGGCATTGGTCTGATGTAAAACATTGTCGATGTATCGATAAACTGCAATGTTGTGTGCCAGCAGACCAATTTTGGACATTTTCGGGTAGTTTCAAAGGAACCATTCAGCAACGTATGTAGGGGTATCTCCAATAACTGAGGCGACGTTTTAACATTGCAGGCGTTTGTGGGCATTGGTCTGATGTAAAACATTGTCGATGTATCGATAAAGTACAATGTTGTGTGCCAGCAGACAGACTTGCGACATCTTCGGGTAGTATTTAAAAAGGAACCATTCAGCAACGTATGTAGGGGTATCTCCAATAACTGAGGCGACGTTTTAACATTGCAGGCGTTTGTGGGCATTGGTCTGATGTAAAACATTGTCGATGTATCGATAAAGTACAATGTTGTGTGCCAGCAGACAGACTTGCGACATCTTCGCTTAGTATTTAAAAAGGAACCATTCAGCAACGTATGTAGGGGTATCTCCAATAACTGAGGCGACGTTTTAACATTGTAGGCGTTTGTGGGCATTGGTCTGATGTAAAACATTGTCGATGTATCGATAAACTGCAATGTTGTGTGCCAGCAGACAGACTTGCGACATCTTCGGGTAGTATTTAAAAAGGAACCATTCAGCAACGTATGTAGGGGTATCTCCAATAACTGAGGCGAAGTTTTAACATTGCAGGCGTTTGTGGGCATTGGTCTGATGTAAAACATTGTCGATGTATCGATAAAGTACAATGTTGTGTGCCAGCAGACCGATTTTAGACATTTTCGGGTAGTTTTAAAGGAACCATTCAGCAACGTATGTAGGGGTATCTCCAATAACTGAGGCGACGTTTTAACATTGCAGGCGTTTGTGGGCATTGGTCTGATGTAAAACATTGTCGATGTATCGATAAAGTACAATGTTGTGTGCCAGCAGACAGACTTGCGACATCTTCGGGTAGTATTTAAAAAGGAACCATTCAGCAACGTATGTAGGGGTATCTCCAATAACTGAGGCGACGTTTTAACATTGCAGGCGTTTGTGGGCATTGGTCTGATGTAAAACATTGTCGATGTATCGATAAAGTACAATGTTGTGTGCCAGCAGACCGATTTTGGACATTTTCGGGTAGTTTTAAAGGAACCATTCAGCAACGTATGTGGGGGTATCTCCAATAACTGAGGCGACGTTTTAACATTGCAGGCGTTTGTGGGCATTGGTCTGATGTAAAACATTGTCGATGTATCGATAAAATACAATGTTGTGTGCCAGCAGACAGACTTGCGACATCTTCGGGTAGTGTTTAAAAAGGAGCCATTCAGCAACGTATGTAGGGGTGTCTCCAATAACTGAGGCGACGTTTTAACATTGCAGGCGTTTGTGGGCATTGGTCTGATGTAAAACATTGTCGATGTATCGATAAAGTACAATGTTGTGTGCCAGCAGACAGACTTGCGACATCTTTAAAAGGAACCATTCAGCAACGTATGTGGGGGTATCTCCAATAACTGAGGCGACGTTTTAACATTGCAGGCGTTTGTGGGCATTGGTCTGATGTAAAACATTGTCGATGTATCGATAAAGTACAATGTTGTGTGCCAGCAGACCGATTTTGGACATTTTCGGGTAGTTTTAAAGGAACCATTCAGCAACGTATGTAGGGGTATCTCCAATAACTGAGGCGACGTTTTAACATTGCAGGCGTTTGTCGGCATTGGTCTGATGTAAAACATTGTCGATGTATCGATAAAGTACAATGTTGTGTGCCAGCAGACAGACTTGCAGCATCTTCGGGTAGTATTTAAAAAGGAACCATTCAGCAACGTATGTAGGGGTATCTCCAATAACTGAGGCGACGTTTTAACATTGCAGGCGTTTGTGGGCATTGGTCTGATGTAAAACATTGTCGATGTATCGATAAACTGCAATGTTGTGTGCCAGCAGACCAATTTTGTACATTTTCGGGTAGTTTCAAAGGAACCATTCAGCAACGTATGTAGGGGTATCTCCAATAACTGAGGCGACGTTTTAACATTGCAGGCGTTTGTGGGCATTGGTCTGATGTAAAACATTGTCGATGTATCGATAAAGTACAATGTTGTGTGCCAGCAGACAGACTTGCGACATCTTCGGGTAGTATTTAAAAAGGAACCATTCAGCAACGTATGTAGGGGTATCTCCAATAACTGAGGCGACGTTTTAACATTGCAGGCGTTTGTGGGCATTGGTCTGATGTAAAACATTGTCGATGTATCGATAAAGTACAATGTTGTGTGCCAGCAGACAGACTTGCGACATCTTCGCTTAGTATTTAAAAAGGAACCATTCAGCAACGTATGTAGGGGTATCTCCAATAACTGAGGCGACGTTTTAACATTGTAGGCGTTTGTGGGCATTGGTCTGATGTAAAACATTGTCGATGTATCGATAAACTGCAATGTTGTGTGCCAGCAGACAGACTTGCGACATCTTCGGGTAGTATTTAAAAAGGAACCATTCAGCAACGTATGTAGGGGTATCTCCAATAACTGAGGCGACGTTTTAACATTGCAGGCGTTTGTGGGCATTGGTCTGATGTAAAACATTGTCGATGTATCGATAAAGTACAATGTTGTGTGCCAGCAGACCGATTTTAGACATTTTCGGGTAGTTTTAAAGGAACCATTCAGCAACGTATGTAGGGGTATCTCCAATAACTGAGGCGACGTTTTAACATTGCAGGCGTTTGTGGGCATTGGTCTGATGTAAAACATTGTCGATGTATCGATAAAGTAGAATGTTGTGTGCCAGCAGACAGACTTGCGACATCTTCGGGTAGTATTTAAAAAGGAACCATTCAGCAACGTATGTAGGGGTATCTCCAATAACTGAGGCGACGTTTTAACATTGCAGGCGTTTGTGGGCATTGGTCTGATGTAAAACATTGTCGATGTATCGATAAAGTACAATGTTGTGTGCCAGCAGACCGATTTTGGACATTTTCGGGTAGTTTTAAAGGAACCATTCAGCAACGTATGTGGGGGTATCTCCAATAACTGAGGCGACGTTTTAACATTGTAGGCGTTTGTGGGCATTGGTCTGATGTAAAACATTATCGATGTATCGATAAAGTACAATGTTGTGTGCCAGCAGACAGACTTGCGACATCTTCGGGTAGTATTTAAAAAGGAACCATTCAGCAACGTATGTGGGGGTATCTCCAATAACTGAGGCGACGTTTTAACATTGCAAGCGCTTTGTAGGCATTGGTCTTATGTAAAAATTGTCCATGTATCGATAAACTGCAATGTTGTGTGCCAGCAGACCGATTTTAGACATTTTCGGGCAGTATTAAAGGAGCCATTCAGCAACGTATGTAGGGGTATCTCCAATAACTGAGGCGACGTTTTAACATTGCAGGCGTTTGTGGGCATTGGTCTGATGTAAAACATTTTCGATGTATCGATAAAGTACAATGTTGTGTGCCAGCAGACAGACTTGCGACATCTTTAAAAGGAACCATTCAGCAACGTATGTGGGGGTATCTCCAATAACTGAGGCGACGTTTTAACATTGCAGGCGTTTGTGGGCATTGGTCTGATGTAAAACATTGTCGATGTATCGATAAAGTACAATGTTGTGTGCCAGCAGACAGACTTGCGACATCTTTAAAAGGAACCATTCAGCAACGTATGTAGGGGTATCTCCAATAACTGAGGCGACGTTTTAACATTGCAGGCGTTTGTGGGCATTGGTCTGATGTAAAACATTGTCGATGTATCGATAAAGTAGAATGTTGTGTGCCAGCAGACAGACTTGCGACATCTTCGCTTAGTATTTAAAAAGGAACCATTCAGCAACGTATGTAGGGGTATCTCCAATAACTGAGGCGACATTTTAACATTGCAGGCGTTTGTGGGCATTGGTCTGATGTAAAACATTGTCGATGTATCGATAAAGTCCAATGTTGTGTGCCAGCAGACCGATTTTTGACATTTTCGGGTAGTTTTAAAGGAACCATTCAGCAACGTATGTAGGGGTATCTCCAATAACTGAGGCGACGTTTTAACATTGCAGGCGTTTGTGGGCATTGGTCTGATGTAAAACATTGTCGATGTATCGATAAAGTACAATGTTGTGTGCCAGCAGACAGACTTGCGACATCTTCGGGTAGTATTTAAAAAGGAGCCATTCAGCAACGTATGTAGGGGTATCTCCAATAACTGAGGCGACGTTTTAACATTGCAGGCGTTTGTGGGCATTGGTCTGATGTAAAACATTGTCGATGTATCGATAAAGTACAATGTTGTGTGCCAGCAGACAGACTTGCGACATCTTTGAAAGGATCCATTCAGCAACGTATGTTGGGGTATCTCCAATAACTGAGGCGACGTTTTAACATTGCAGGCGTTTGTGGGCATTGGTCTGATGTAAAACATTGTCGATGTATCGATAAACTGCAATGTTGTGTGCCAGCAGACCGATTTTGGACATTTTCGGCTAGTTTTAAAGGAACCATTCAGCAACGTATGTAGGGGTATCTCCAATAACTGAGGCGACGTTTTAACATTGCAGGCGTTTGTGGGCATTGGTCTGATGTAAAACATTGTCGATGTATCGATAAAGTAGAATGTTGTGTGCCAGCAGACAGACTTGCGACATCTTCGCTTAGTATTTAAAAAGGAACCATTCAGCAACGTATGTAGGGGTATCTCCAATAACTGAGGCGACGTTTTAACATTGCAGGCGTTTGTGGGCATTGGTCTGATGTAAAACATTGTCGATGTATCGATAAAGTAGAATGTTGTGTGCCAGCAGACAGACTTGCGACATCTTCGCTTAGTATTTAAAAAGGAACCATTCAGCAACGTATGTAGGGGTATCTCCAATAACTGAGGCGACATTTTAACATTGCAGGCGTTTGTGGGCATTGGTCTGATGTAAAACATTGTCGATGTATCGATAAACTGCAATGTTGTGTGCCAGCAGACAGACTTGCGACATCTTCGGGTAGTTTTAAAGGAACCATTCATCAACGTATGTAGGGGTATCTCCAATAACTGAGGCGACGTTTTAACATTGCAGGCGTTTGTGGGCATTGGTCTGATGTAAAACATTGTCGATGTATCGATAAAGTACAATGTTGTGTGCCAGCAGACCGATTTTGGACATTTTCGGGTAGTTTTAAAGGAACCATTCAGCAACGTATGTGGGGGTATCTCCAATAACTGAGGCGACGTTTTAACATTGTAGGCGTTTGTGGGCATTGGTCTGATGTAAAACATTATCGATGTATCGATAAAGTACAATGTTGTGTGCCAGCAGACAGACTTGCGACATCTTCGGGTAGTATTTAAAAAGGAACCATTCAGCAACGTATGTGGGGGTATCTCCAATAACTGAGGCGACGTTTTAACATTGCAAGCGCTTTGTAGGCATTGGTCTTATGTAAAAATTGTCCATGTATCGATAAACTGCAATGTTGTGTGCCAGCAGACCGATTTTAGACATTTTCGGGCAGTATTAAAGGAGCCATTCAGCAACGTATGTAGGGGTATCTCCAATAACTGAGGCGACGTTTTAACATTGCAGGCGTTTGTGGGCATTGGTCTGATGTAAAACATTTTCGATGTATCGATAAAGTACAATGTTGTGTGCCAGCAGACAGACTTGCGACATCTTTAAAAGGAACCATTCAGCAACGTATGTGGGGGTATCTCCAATAACTGAGGCGACGTTTTAACATTGCAGGCGTTTGTGGGCATTGGTCTGATGTAAAACATTGTCGATGTATCGATAAAGTACAATGTTGTGTGCCAGCAGACAGACTTGCGACATCTTTAAAAGGAACCATTCAGCAACGTATGTAGGGGTATCTCCAATAACTGAGGCGACGTTTTAACATTGCAGGCGTTTGTGGGCATTGGTCTGATGTAAAACATTGTCGATGTATCGATAAAGTAGAATGTTGTGTGCCAGCAGACAGACTTGCGACATCTTCGCTTAGTATTTAAAAAGGAACCATTCAGCAACGTATGTAGGGGTATCTCCAATAACTGAGGCGACATTTTAACATTGCAGGCGTTTGTGGGCATTGGTCTGATGTAAAACATTGTCGATGTATCGATAAAGTCCAATGTTGTGTGCCAGCAGACCGATTTTTGACATTTTCGGGTAGTTTTAAAGGAACCATTCAGCAACGTATGTAGGGGTATCTCCAATAACTGAGGCGACGTTTTAACATTGCAGGCGTTTGTGGGCATTGGTCTGATGTAAAACATTGTCGATGTATCGATAAAGTACAATGTTGTGTGCCAGCAGACAGACTTGCGACATCTTCGGGTAGTATTTAAAAAGGAGCCATTCAGCAACGTATGTAGGGGTATCTCCAATAACTGAGGCGACGTTTTAACATTGCAGGCGTTTGTGGGCATTGGTCTGATGTAAAACATTGTCGATGTATCGATAAAGTACAATGTTGTGTGCCAGCAGACAGACTTGCGACATCTTTGAAAGGATCCATTCAGCAACGTATGTTGGGGTATCTCCAATAACTGAGGCGACGTTTTAACATTGCAGGCGTTTGTGGGCATTGGTCTGATGTAAAACATTGTCGATGTATCGATAAACTGCAATGTTGTGTGCCAGCAGACCGATTTTGGACATTTTCGGCTAGTTTTAAAGGAACCATTCAGCAACGTATGTAGGGGTATCTCCAATAACTGAGGCGACGTTTTAACATTGCAGGCGTTTGTGGGCATTGGTCTGATGTAAAACATTGTCGATGTATCGATAAAGTAGAATGTTGTGTGCCAGCAGACAGACTTGCGACATCTTCGCTTAGTATTTAAAAAGGAACCATTCAGCAACGTATGTAGGGGTATCTCCAATAACTGAGGCGACGTTTTAACATTGCAGGCGTTTGTGGGCATTGGTCTGATGTAAAACATTGTCGATGTATCGATAAAGTAGAATGTTGTGTGCCAGCAGACAGACTTGCGACATCTTCGCTTAGTATTTAAAAAGGAACCATTCAGCAACGTATGTAGGGGTATCTCCAATAACTGAGGCGACATTTTAACATTGCAGGCGTTTGTGGGCATTGGTCTGATGTAAAACATTGTCGATGTATCGATAAACTGCAATGTTGTGTGCCAGCAGACAGACTTGCGACATCTTCGGGTAGTTTTAAAGGAACCATTCATCAACGTATGTAGGGGTATCTCCAATAACTGAGGCGACGTTTTAACATTGCAGGCGTTTGTGGGCATTGGTCTGATGTAAAACATTGTCGATGTATCGATAAAGTACAATGTTGTGTGCCAGCAGACAGACTTGCGACATCTTCGGGTAGTATTTAAAAAGGAACCATTCAGCAACGTATGTAGGGGTATCTCCAATAACTGAGGCGACGTTTTAACATTGCAGGCGTTTGTGGGCATTGGTCTGATGTAAAACATTGTCGATGTATCGATAAACTGCAATGTTGTGTGCCAGCAGACTGATTTTAGACATTTTCGGGTAGTTTTAAAGGAACCATTCAGCAACGTATGTAGGGGTATCTCCAATAACTGAGGCGACGTTTTAACATTGCAGGCGTTTGTGGGCATTGGTCTGATGTAAAACATTGTCGATGTATCGATAAACTGCAATGTTGTGTGCCAGCAGACAGACTTGCGACATCTTCGGGTAGTATTTAAAAAGGAACCATTCAGCAACGTATGTAGGGGTATCTCCAATAACTGAGGCGACGTTTTAACATTGCAGGCGTTTGTGGGCATTGGTCTGATGTAAAACATTGTCGATGTATCGATAAAGTACAATGTTGTGTGCCAGCAGACCGATTTTAGACATTTTCGGGTAGTTTTAAAGGAACCATTCAGCAACGTATGTAGGGGTATCTCCAATAACTGAGGCGACGTTTTAACATTGCAGGCGTTTGTGGGCATTGGTCTGATGTAAAACATTGTCGATGTATCGATAAACTGCAATGTTGTGTGCCAGCAGACCGATTTTAGACATTTTCGGGTAGTTTTAAAGGAACCATTCAGCAACGTATGTAGGGGTATCTCCAATAACTGAGGCGACGTTTTAACATTGCAGGCGTTTGTGGGCATTGGTCTGATGTAAAACATTGTCGATGTATCGATAAACTGCAATGTTGTGTGCCAGCAGACAGACTTGCGACATCTTCGGGTAGTATTTAAAAAGGAACCATTCAGCAACGTATGTAGGGGTATCTCCAATGACTGAGGCGACGTTTTAACATTGCAGGCGTTTGTGGGCATTGGTCTGATGTAAAACATTGTCGATGTATCGATAAACTGCAATGTTGTGTGCCAGCAGACCGATTTTAGACATTTTCGGGTAGTTTTAAAGGAACCATTCAGCAACGTATGTAGGGGTATCTCCAATAACTGAGGCGACGTTTTAACATTGCAGGCGTTTGTGGGCATTGGTCTGATGTAAAACATTGTCGATGTATCGATAAACTGCAATGTTGTGTGCCAGCAGACCGATTTTAGACATTTTCGGGTAGTTTTAAAGGAACCATTCAGCAACGTATGTAGGGGTATCTCCAATAACTGAGGCGACGTTTTAACATTGCAGGCGTTTGTGGGCATTGGTCTGATGTAAAACATTGTCGATGTATCGATAAAGTACAATGTTGTGTGCCAGCAGACAGACTTGCGACATCTTTAAAAGGAACCATTCAGCAACGTATGTAGGGGTATCTCCAATAACTGAGGCGACGTTTTAACATTGCAGGCGTTTGTGGGCATTGGTCTGATGTAAAACATTTTCGATGTATCGATAAACTGCAATATTGTGTGCCAGCAGACAGACTTGCGACATCTTCGGGTAGTATTTAAAAAGGAACCATTCAGCAACGTATGTAGGGGTATCTCCAATGACTGAGGCGACGTTTTAACATTGCAGGCGTTTGTGGGCATTGGTCTGATGTAAAACATTGTCGATGTATCGATAAAGTACAATGTTGTGTGCCAGCAGACCGATTTTGGACATTTTCGGGTAGTTTTAAAGGAACCATTCAGCAACGTATGTAGGGGTATCTCCAATAACTGAGGCGACGTTTTAACATTGCAGGCGTTTGTGGGCATTGGTCTGATGTAAAACATTGTCGATGTATCGATAAAGTACAATGTTGTGTGCCAGCAGACAGACTTGCGACATCTTCGGGTAGTATTTAAAAAGGAGCCATTCAGCAACGTATGTAGGGGTATCTCCAATAACTGAGGCGACGTTTTAACATTGCAGGCGTTTGTGTGCATTGGTCTGATGTAAAACATTGTCGATGTATCGATAAAGTACAATGTTGTGTGCCAGCAGACAGACTTGCGACATCTTTAAAAGGATCCATTCAGCAACGTATGTGGGGGTATATTCAATAACTGAGGCGACGTTTTAACATTGCAGGCGTTTGTGGGCATTGGTCTGATGTAAAACATTGTCGATGTATCGATAAACTGCAATGTTGTGTGCCAGCAGACCGATTTTGGACATTTTCGGCTAGTTTTAAAGGAACCATTCAGCAACGTATGTAGGGGTATCTCCAATAACTGAGGCGACGTTTTAACATTGCAGGCGTTTGTGGGCATTGGTCTGATGTAAAACATTGTCGATGTATCGATAAAGTAGAATGTTGTGTGCCAGCAGACAGACTTGCGACATCTTCGCTTAGTATTTAAAAAGGAACCATTCAGCAACGTATGTAGGGGTATCTCCAATAACTGAGGCGACGTTTTAACATTGCAGGCGTTTGTGGGCATTGGTCTGATGTAAAACATTGTCGATGTATCGATAAAGTAGAATGTTGTGTGCCAGCAGACAGACTTGCGACATCTTCGCTTAGTATTTAAAAAGGAACCATTCAGCAACGTATGTAGGGGTATCTCCAATAACTGAGGCGACATTTTAACATTGCAGGCGTTTGTGGGCATTGGTCTGATGTAAAACATTGTCGATGTATCGATAAACTGCAATGTTGTGTGCCAGCAGACCGATTTTGGACATTTTCGGGTAGTTTTAAAGGAACCATTCAGCAACGTATGTAGGGGTATCTCCAATAACTGAGGCGACGTTTTAACATTGCAGGCGTTTGTGGGCATTGGTCTGATGTAAAACATTGTCGATGTATCGATAAAGTAGAATGTTGTGTGCCAGCAGACAGACTTGCGACATCTTCGGGTAGTATTTAAAAAGGAACCATTCAGCAACGTATGTAGGGGTATCTCCAATAACTGAGGAGACATTTTAACATTGCAGGCGTTTGTGGGCATTGGTCTGATGTAAAACATTGTCGATGTATCGATAAACTGCAATGTTGTGTGCCAGCAGACAGACTTGCGACATCTTCGGGTAGTTTTAAAGGAACCATTCAGCAACGTATGTAGGGGTATCTCCAATAACTGAGGCGACGTTTTAACATTGCATGCGTTTGTGGGCATTGGTCTGATGTAAAACATTGTCGATGTATCGATAAAGTACAATGTTGTGTGCCAGCAGACAGACTTGCGACATCTTCGGGTAGTATTTAAAAAGGAACCATTCAGCAACGTATGTAGGGGTATCTCCAATAACTGAGGCGACGTTTTAACATTGCATGCGTTTGTGGGCATTGGTCTGATGTAAAACATTGTCGATGTATCGATAAAGTACAATGTTGTGTGCCAGCAGACAGACTTGCGACATCTTCGGGTAGTATTTAAAAAGGAACCATTCAGCAACGTATGTAGGGGTATCTCCAATAACTGAGGCGACGTTTTAACATTGCAGGCGTTTGTGGGCATTGGTCTGATGTAAAACATTGTCGATGTATCGATAAAGTACAATGTTGTGTGCCAGCAGACCGATTTTGGACATTTTCGGGTAGTTTTAAAGGAACCATTCAGCAACGTATGTAGGGGTATCTCCAATAACTGAGGCGACGTTTTAACATTGCAGGCGTTTGTGGGCATTGGTCTGATGTAAAACATTGTCGATGTATCGATAAAGTACAATGTTGTGTGCCAGCAGACAGACTTGCGACATCTTCGGGTAGTATTTAAAAAGGAGCCATTCAGCAACGTATGTAGGGGTATCTCCAATAACTGAGGCGACGTTTTAACATTGCAGGCGTTTGTGTGCATTGGTCTGATGTAAAACATTGTCGATGTATCGATAAAGTACAATGTTGTGTGCCAGCAGACAGACTTGCGACATCTTTAAAAGGATCCATTCAGCAACGTATGTGGGGGTATATTCAATAACTGAGGCGACGTTTTAACATTGCAGGCGTTTGTGGGCATTGGTCTGATGTAAAACATTGTCGATGTATCGATAAACTGCAATGTTGTGTGCCAGCAGACCGATTTTGGACATTTTCGGCTAGTTTTAAAGGAACCATTCAGCAACGTATGTAGGGGTATCTCCAATAACTGAGGCGACGTTTTAACATTGCAGGCGTTTGTGGGCATTGGTCTGATGTAAAACATTGTCGATGTATCGATAAAGTAGAATGTTGTGTGCCAGCAGACAGACTTGCGACATCTTCGCTTAGTATTTAAAAAGGAACCATTCAGCAACGTATGTAGGGGTATCTCCAATAACTGAGGCGACGTTTTAACATTGCAGGCGTTTGTGGGCATTGGTCTGATGTAAAACATTGTCGATGTATCGATAAAGTAGAATGTTGTGTGCCAGCAGACAGACTTGCGACATCTTCGCTTAGTATTTAAAAAGGAACCATTCAGCAACGTATGTAGGGGTATCTCCAATAACTGAGGCGACATTTTAACATTGCAGGCGTTTGTGGGCATTGGTCTGATGTAAAACATTGTCGATGTATCGATAAACTGCAATGTTGTGTGCCAGCAGACCGATTTTGGACATTTTCGGGTAGTTTTAAAGGAACCATTCAGCAACGTATGTAGGGGTATCTCCAATAACTGAGGCGACGTTTTAACATTGCAGGCGTTTGTGGGCATTGGTCTGATGTAAAACATTGTCGATGTATCGATAAAGTAGAATGTTGTGTGCCAGCAGACAGACTTGCGACATCTTCGGGTAGTATTTAAAAAGGAACCATTCAGCAACGTATGTAGGGGTATCTCCAATAACTGAGGAGACATTTTAACATTGCAGGCGTTTGTGGGCATTGGTCTGATGTAAAACATTGTCGATGTATCGATAAACTGCAATGTTGTGTGCCAGCAGACAGACTTGCGACATCTTCGGGTAGTTTTAAAGGAACCATTCAGCAACGTATGTAGGGGTATCTCCAATAACTGAGGCGACGTTTTAACATTGCATGCGTTTGTGGGCATTGGTCTGATGTAAAACATTGTCGATGTATCGATAAAGTACAATGTTGTGTGCCAGCAGACAGACTTGCGACATCTTCGGGTAGTATTTAAAAAGGAACCATTCAGCAACGTATGTAGGGGTATCTCCAATAACTGAGGCGACGTTTTAACATTGCAGGCGTTTGTGGGCATTGGTCTGATGTAAAACATTGTCGATGTATGGATAAACTGCAATGTTGTGTGCCAGCAGACCGATTTTAGACATTTTCGGGTAGTTTTAAAGGAACCATTCAGCAACGTATGTAGGGGTATCTCCAATAACTGAGGCGACGTTTTAACATTGCAGGCGTTTGTGGGCATTGGTCTGATGTAAAACATTGTCGATGTATCGATAAACTGCAATGTTGTGTGCCAGCAGACAGACTTGCGACATCTTCGGGTAGTATTCAAAAAGGAACCATTCAGCAACGTATGTAGGGGTATCTCCAATAACTGAGGCGACGTTTTAACATTGCAGGCGTTTGTGGGCATTGGTCTGATGTAAAACATTGTCGATGTATCGATAAAGTACAATGTTGTGTGCCAGCAGACCGATTTTAGACATTTTCGGGTAGTTTTAAAGGAACCATTCAGCAACGTATGTAGGGGTATCTCCAATAACTGAGGCGACGTTTTAACATTGCAGGCGTTTGTGGGCATTGGTCTGATGTAAAACATTGTCGATGTATCGATAAAGTACAATGTTGTGTGCCAGCAGACAGACTTGCGACATCTTTAAAAGGAACCATTCAGCAACGTATGTGGGGGTATCTCCAATAACTGAGGCGACGTTTTAACATTGCAGGCGTTTGTGGGCATTGGTCTGATGTAAAACATTGTCGATGTATCGATAAAGTACAATGTTGTGTGCCAGCAGACAGACTTGCGACATCTTCGGGTAGTATTTAAAAAGGAACCATTCAGCAACGTATGTAGGGGTATCTCCAATGACTGAGGCGACGTTTTAACATTGCAGGCGTTTGTGGGCATTGGTCTGATGTAAAACATTGTCGATGTATCGATAAAGTACAATGTTGTGTGCCAGCAGACCGATTTTGGACATTTTCGGGTAGTTTTAAAGGAACCATTCAGCAACGTATGTAGGGGTATCTCCAATAACTGAGGCGACGTTTTAACATTGCAGGCGTTTGTGGGCATTGGTCTGATGTAAAACATTGTCGATGTATCGATAAAGTACAATGTTGTGTGCCAGCAGACAGACTTGCGACATCTTCGGGTAGTATTTAAAAAGGAGCCATTCAGCAACGTATGTAGGGGTATCTCCAATAACTGAGGCGACGTTTTAACATTGCAGGCGTTTGTGTGCATTGGTCTGATGTAAAACATTGTCGATGTATCGATAAAGTACAATGTTGTGTGCCAGCAGACAGACTTGCGACATCTTTAAAAGGATCCATTCAGCAACGTATGTGGGGGTATCTCCAATAACTGAGGCGACGTTTTAACATTGCAGGCGTTTGTGGGCATTGGTCTGATGTAAAACATTGTCGATGTATCGATAAACTGCAATGTTGTGTGCCAGCAGACCGATTTTGGACATTTTCGGCTAGTTTTAAAGGAACCATTCAGCAACGTATGTAGGGGTATCTCCAATAACTGAGGCGACGTTTTAACATTGCAGGCGTTTGTGGGCATTGGTCTGATGTAAAACATTGTCGATGTATCGATAAAGTAGAATGTTGTGTGCCAGCAGACAGACTTGCGACATCTTCGCTTAGTATTTAAAAAGGAGCCATTCAGCAACGTATGTAGGGGTATCTCCAATAACTGAGGCGACGTTTTAACATTGCAGGCGTTTGTGGGCATTGGTCTGATGTAAAACATTGTCGATGTATCGATAAAGTAGAATGTTGTGTGCCAGCAGACAGACTTGCGACATCTTCGCTTAGTATTTAAAAAGGAACCATTCAGCAACGTATGTAGGGGTATCTCCAATAACTGAGGCGACATTTTAACATTGCAGGCGTTTGTGGGCATTGGTCTGATGTAAAACATTGTCGATGTATCGATAAACTGCAATGTTGTGTGCCAGCAGACCGATTTTGGACATTTTCGGGTAGTTTTAAAGGAACCATTCAGCAACGTATGTAGGGGTATCTCCAATAACTGAGGCGACGTTTTAACATTGCAGGCGTTTGTGGGCATTGGTCTGATGTGAAACATTGTCGATGTATAGATAAAGTACAATGTTGTGTGCCAGCAGACAGACTTGCGACATCTTCGGGTAGTATTTAAAAAGGAGCCATTCAGCAACGTATGTAGGGGTATCTCCAATAACTGAGGCGACGTTTTAACATTGCAGGCGTTTGTGTGCATTGGTC
This sequence comes from Haliotis asinina, assembly GCF_037392515.1. NCBI lineage: Eukaryota > Metazoa > Mollusca > Gastropoda > Lepetellida > Haliotidae > Haliotis > Haliotis asinina. The sequence continues at coordinate 45,849,796 of NC_090287.1, forward strand.
TGATGTAAAACATTGTCGATGTATCGATAAAGTACAATGTTGTGTGCCAGCAGACAGACTTGCGACATCTTTAAAAGGATCCATTCAGCAACGTATGTGTCGGTATCTCCAATAACTGAGGCGACGTTTTAACATTGCAGGCGTTTGTGGGCATTGGTCTGATGTAAAACATTGTCGATGTATCGATAAACTGCAATGTTGTGTGCCAGCAGACCGATTTTGGACATTTTCGGCTAGTTTTAAAGGAACCATTCAGCAACGTATGTAGGGGTATCTCCAATAACTGAGGCGACGTTTTAACATTGCAGGCGTTTGTGGGCATTGGTCTGATGTAAAACATTGTCGATGTATCGATAAAGTAGAATGTTGTGTGCCAGCAGACAGACTTGCGACATCTTCGCTTAGTATTTAAAAAGGAACCATTCAGCAACGTATGTAGGGGTATCTCCAATAACTGAGGCGACGTTTTAACATTGCAGGCGTTTGTGGGCATTGGTCTGATGTGAAACATTGTCGATGTATCGATAAAGTACAATGTTGTGTGCCAGCAGACAGACTTGCGACATCTTCGGGTAGTATTTAAAAAGGAGCCATTCAGCAACGTATGTAGGGGTATCTCCAATAACTGAGGCGACGTTTTAACATTGCAGGCGTTTGTGTGCATTGGTCTGATGTAAAACATTGTCGATGTATCGATAAAGTACAATGTTGTGTGCCAGCAGACAGACTTGCGACATCTTTAAAAGGATCCATTCAGCAACGTATGTGGGGGTATCTCCAATAACTGAGGCGACGTTTTAACATTGCAGGCGTTTGTGGGCATTGGTCTGATGTAAAACATTGTCGATGTATCGATAAACTGCAATGTTGTGTGCCAGCAGACCGATTTTGGACATTTTCGGCTAGTTTTAAAGGAACCATTCAGCAACGTATGTAGGGGTATCTCCAATAACTGAGGCGACGTTTTAACATTGCAGGCGTTTGTGGGCATTGGTCTGATGTAAAACATTGTCGATGTATCGATAAAGTAGAATGTTGTGTGCCAGCAGACAGACTTGCGACATCTTCGCTTAGTATTTAAAAAGGAACCATTCAGCAACGTATGTAGGGGTATCTCCAATAACTGAGGCGACGTTTTAACATTGCAGGCGTTTGTGGGCATTGGTCTGATGTAAAACATTGTCGATGTATCGATAAACTGCAATGTTGTGTGCCAGCAGACAGACTTGCGACATCTTCGGGTAGTTTTAAAGGAACCATTCAGCAACGTATGTAGGGGTATCTCCAATAACTGAGGCGACGTTTTAACATTGCAGGCGTTTGTGGGCATTGGTCTGATGTAAAACATTGTCGATGTATCGATAAAGTACAATGTTGTGTGCCAGCAGACAGACTTGCGACATCTTCGCTTAGTATTTAAAAAGGAACCATTCAGCAACGTATGTAGGGGTATCTCCAATAACTGAGGCGACGTTTTAACATTGCAGGCGTTTGTGGGCATTGGTCTGATGTAAAACATTGTCGATGTATCGATAAACTGCAATGTTGTGTGCCAGCAGACAGACTTGCGACATCTTCGGGTAGTTTTAAAGGAACCATTCAGCAACGTATGTAGGGGTATCTCCAATAACTGAGGCGACGTTTTAACATTGCAGGCGTTTGTGGGCATTGGTCTGATGTAAAACATTGTCGATGTATCGATAAAGTAGAATGTTGTGTGCCAGCAGACAGACTTGCGACATCTTCGCTTAGTATTTAAAAAGGAACCATTCAGCAACGTATGTAGGGGTATCTCCAATAACTGAGGCGACGTTTTAACATTGCAGGCGTTTGTGGGCATTGGTCTGATGTAAAACATTGTCGATGTATCGATAAACTGCAATGTTGTGTGCCAGCAGACAGACTTGCGACATCTTCGGGTAGTTTTAAAGGAACCATTCAGCAACGTATGTAGGGGTATCTCCAATAACTGAGGCGACGTTTTAACATTGCAGGCGTTTGTGGGCATTGGTCTGATGTAAAACATTGTCGATGTATCGATAAAGTACAATGTTGTGTGCCAGCAGACAGACTTGCGACATCTTCGGGTAGTATTTAAAAAGGAACCATTCAGCAACGTATGTAGGGGTATCTCCAATAACTGAGGCGACATTTTAACATTGCAGGCGTTTGTGGGCATTGGTCTGATGTAAAACATTGTCGATGTATCGATAAACTGCAATGTTGTGTGCCAGCAGACAGACTTGCGACATCTTCGGGTAGTTTTAAAGGAACCATTCAGCAACGTATGTAGGGGTATCTCCAATAACTGAGGCGACGTTTTAACATTGCAGGCGTTTGTGGGCATTGGTCTGATGTAAAACATTGTCGATGTATCGATAAAGTACAATGTTGTGTGCCAGCAGACAGACTTGCGACATCTTCGGGTAGTATTTAAAAAGGAACCATTCAGCAACGTATGTAGGGGTATCTCCAATAACTGAGGCGACGTTTTAACATTGCAGGCGTTTGTGGGCATTGGTCTGATGTAAAACATTGTCGATGTATCGATAAACTGCAATGTTGTGTGCCAGCAGACCGATTTTAGACATTTTCGGGTAGTTTTAAAGGAACCATTCAGCAACGTATGTAGGGGTATCTCCAATAACTGAGGCGACGTTTTAACATTGCAGGCGTTTGTGGGCATTGGTCTGATGTAAAACATTGTCGATGTATCGATAAACTGCAATGTTGTGTGCCAGCAGACAGACTTGCGACATCTTCGGGTAGTATTCAAAAAGGAACCATTCAGCAACGTATGTAGGGGTATCTCCAATAACTGAGGCGACGTTTTAACATTGCAGGCGTTTGTGGGCATTGGTCTGATGTAAAACATTGTCGATGTATCGATAAAGTACAATGTTGTGTGCCAGCAGACCGATTTTAGACATTTTCGGGTAGTTTTAAAGGAACCATTCAGCAACGTATGTAGGGGTATCTCCAATAACTGAGGCGACGTTTTAACATTGCAGGCGTTTGTGGGCATTGGTCTGATGTAAAACATTGTCGATGTATCGATAAAGTACAATGTTGTGTGCCAGCAGACAGACTTGCGACATCTTTAAAAGGAACCATTCAGCAACGTATGTGGGGGTATCTCCAATAACTGAGGCGACGTTTTAACATTGCAGGCGTTTGTGGGCATTGGTCTGATGTAAAACATTGTCGATGTATCGATAAAGTACAATGTTGTGTGCCAGCAGACAGACTTGCGACATCTTCGGGTAGTATTTAAAAAGGAACCATTCAGCAACGTATGTAGGGGTATCTCCAATGACTGAGGCGACGTTTTAACATTGCAGGCGTTTGTGGGCATTGGTCTGATGTAAAACATTGTCGATGTATCGATAAAGTACAATGTTGTGTGCCAGCAGACCGATTTTGGACATTTTCGGGTAGTTTTAAAGGAACCATTCAGCAACGTATGTAGGGGTATCTCCAATAACTGAGGCGACGTTTTAACATTGCAGGCGTTTGTGGGCATTGGTCTGATGTAAAACATTGTCGATGTATCGATAAAGTACAATGTTGTGTGCCAGCAGACAGACTTGCGACATCTTCGGGTAGTATTTAAAAAGGAGCCATTCAGCAACGTATGTAGGGGTATCTCCAATAACTGAGGCGACGTTTTAACATTGCAGGCGTTTGTGTGCATTGGTCTGATGTAAAACATTGTCGATGTATCGATAAAGTACAATGTTGTGTGCCAGCAGACAGACTTGCGACATCTTTAAAAGGATCCATTCAGCAACGTACGTGGGGGTATCTCCAATAACTGAGGCGACGTTTTAACATTGCAGGCGTTTGTGGGCATTGGTCTGATGTAAAACATTGTCGATGTATCGATAAACTGCAATGTTGTGTGCCAGCAGACCGATTTTGGACATTTTCGGCTAGTTTTAAAGGAACCATTCAGCAACGTATGTAGGGGTATCTCCAATAACTGAGGCGACGTTTTAACATTGCAGGCGTTTGTGGGCATTGGTCTGATGTAAAACATTGTCGATGTATCGATAAAGTAGAATGTTGTGTGCCAGCAGACAGACTTGCGACATCTTCGCTTAGTTTTTAAAAAGGAACCATTCAGCAACGTATGTAGGGGTATCTCCAATAACTGAGGCGACGTTTTAACATTGCAGGCGTTTGTGGGCATTGGTCTGATGTAAAACATTGTCGATGTATCGATAAAGTAGAATGTTGTGTGCCAGCAGACAGACTTGCGACATCTTCGCTTAGTATTTAAAAAGGAACCATTCAGCAACGTATGTAGGGGTATCTCCAATAACTGAGGCGACATTTTAACATTGCAGGCGTTTGTGGGCATTGGTCTGATGTAAAACATTGTCGATGTATCGATAAAGTAGAATGTTGTGTGCCAGCAGACAGACTTGCGACATCTTCGCTTAGTATTTAAAAAGGAACCATTCAGCAACGTATGTGGGGGTATCTCCAATAACTGAGGCGACGTTTTAACATTGCAGGCGTTTGTGGGCATTGGTCTGATGTAAAACATTGTCGATGTATCGATAAAGTACAATGTTGTGTGCCAGCAGACAGACTTGCGACATCTTCGGGTAGTATTTAAAAAGGAACCATTCAGCAACGTATGTAGGGGTATCTCCAATAACTGAGGCGACATTTTAACATTGCAGGCGTTTGTGGGCATTGGTCTGATGTAAAACATTGTCGATGTATCGATAAACTGCAATGTTGTGTGCCAGCAGACAGACTTGCGACATCTTCGGGTAGTTTTAAAGGAACCATTCAGCAACGTATGTAGGGGTATCTCCAATAACTGAGGCGACGTTTTAACATTGCAGGCGTTTGTGGGCATTGGTCTGATGTAAAACATTGTCGATGTATCGATAAACTGCAATGTTGTGTGCCAGCAGACAGACTTGCGACATCTTCGGGTAGTTTTAAAGGAACCATTCAGCAACGTATGTAGGGGTATCTCCAATAACTGAGGCGACGTTTTAACATTGCAGGCGTTTGAGGGCATTGGTCTGATGTAAAACATTGTCGATGTATCGATAAAGTAGAATGTTGTGTGCCAGCAGACAGACTTGCGACATCTTCGGGTAGTATTTAAAAAGGAACCATTCAGCAACGTATGTAGGGGTATCTCCAATAACTGAGGCGACATTTTAACATTGCAGGCGTTTGTGGGCATTGGTCTGATGTAAAACATTGTCGATGTATCGATAAACTGCAATGTTGTGTGCCAGCAGACAGACTTGCGACATCTTCGGGTAGTTTTAAAGGAACCATTCAGCAACGTATGTAGGGGTATCTCCAATAACTGAGGCGACGTTTTAACATTGCAGGCGTTTGAGGGCATTGGTCTGATGTAAAACATTGTCGATGTATCGATAAAGTAGAATGTTGTGTGCCAGCAGACAGACTTGCGACATCTTCGCTTAGTATTTAAAAAGGAACCATTCAGCAACGTATGTAGGGGTATCTCCAATAACTGAGGCGACATTTTAACATTGCAGGCGTTTGTGGGCATTGGTCTGATGTAAAACATTGTCGATGTATCGATAAACTGCAATGTTGTGTGCCAGCAGACAGACTTGCGACATCTTCGGGTAGTTTTAAAGGAACCATTCAGCAACGTATGTAGGGGTATCTCCAATAACTGAGGCGACGTTTTAACATTGCAGGCGTTTGTGGGCATTGGTCTGATGTAAAACATTGTCGATGTATCGATAAAGTACAATGTTGTGTGCCAGCAGACAGACTTGCGACATCTTCGGGTAGTATTTAAAAAGGAACCATTCAGCAACGTATGTAGGGGTATCTCCAATAATTGATTCGACATTTTAACATTGCAGGCGTTTGTGGGCATTGGTCTGATGTAAAACATTGTCGATGTATCGATAAAGTACAATGTTGTGTGCCAGCAGACCGATTTTGGACATTTTCGGGTAGTTTTAAAGGAACCATTCAGCAACGTATGTAGGGGTATCTCCAATAACTGAGGCGACGTTTTAACATTGCAGGCGTTTGTGGGCATTGGTCTGATGTAAAACATTGTCGATGTATCGATAAAGTACAATGTTGTGTGCCAGCAGACAGACTTGCGACATCTTCGGGTAGTATTTTAAAAGGATCCATTCAGCAACGTATGTGGGGGTATCTCCAATAACTGAGGCGACGTTTTAACATTGCAGGCGTTTGTGGGCATTGGTCTGATGTAAAACATTGTCGATGTATCAATAAACTGCAATGTTGTGTGCCAGCAGACCGATTTTGGACATTTTCGGCTAGTTTTAAAGGAACCATTCAGCAACGTATGTAGGGGTATCTCCAATAACTGAGGCGACGTTTTAACATTGCAGGCGTTTGTGGGCATTGGTCTGATGTAAAACATTGTCGATGTATCGATAAAGTAGAATGTTGTGTGCCAGCAGACAGACTTGCGACATCTTCGCTTAGTATTTAAAAAGGAACCATTCAGCAACGTATGTAGGGGTATCTCCAATAACTGAGGCGACGTTTTAACATTGCAGGCGTTTGTGGGCATTGGTCTGATGTAAAACATTGTCGATGTATCGATAAAGTAGAATGTTGTGTGCCAGCAGACAGACTTGCGACATCTTCGCTTAGTATTTAAAAAGGAACCATTCAGCAACGTATGTAGGGGTATCTCCAATAACTGAGGCGACATTTTAACATTGCAGGCGTTTGTGGGCATTGGTCTGATGTAAAACATTGTCGATGTATCGATAAACTGCAATGTTGTGTGTCAGCAGACAGACTTCCGACATCTTCGGGTAGTTTTAAAGGAACCATTCAGCAACGTATGTAGGGGTATCTCCAATAACTGAGGCGACGTTTTAACATTGCAGGCGTTTGTGGGCATTGGTCTGATGTAAAACATTGTCGATGTATCGATAAAGTACAATGTTGTGTGCCAGCAGACAGACTTGCGACATCTTCGGGTAGTTTTAAAGGAACCATTCAGCAACGTATGTAGGGGTATCTCCAATAACTGAGGCGACGTTTTAACATTGCAGGCGTTTGTGGGCATTGGTCTGATGTAAAACATTGTCGATGTATCGATAAACTGCAATGTTGTGTGCCAGCAGACCGATTTTAGACATTTTCGGGTAGTTTTAAAGGAACCATTCAGCAACGTATGTAGGGGTATCTCCAATAACTGAGGCGACGTTTTAACATTGCAGGCGTTTGAGGGCATTGGTCTGATGTAAAACATTGTCGATGTATCGATAAAGTAGAATGTTGTGTGCCAGCAGACAGACTTGCGACATCTTCGGGTAGTATTTAAAAAGGAACCATTCAGCAACGTATGTAGGGGTATCTCCAATAACTGAGGCGACATTTTAACATTGCAGGCGTTTGTGGGCATTGGTCTGATGTAAAACATTGTCGATGTATCGATAAACTGCAATGTTGTGTGCCAGCAGACAGACTTGCGACATCTTCGGGTAGTTTTAAAGGAACCATTCAGCAACGTATGTAGGGGTATCTCCAATAACTGAGGCGACGTTTTAACATTGCAGGCGTTTGAGGGCATTGGTCTGATGTAAAACATTGTCGATGTATCGATAAAGTACAATGTTGTGTGCCAGCAGACAGACTTGCGACATCTTCGCTTAGTATTTAAAAAGGAACCATTCAGCAACGTATGTAGGGGTATCTCCAATAACTGAGGCGACATTTTAACATTGCAGGCGTTTGTGGGCATTGGTCTGATGTAAAACATTGTCGATGTATCGATAAACTGCAATGTTGTGTGCCAGCAGACAGACTTGCGACATCTTCGGGTAGTTTTAAAGGAACCATTCAGCAACGTATGTAGGGGTATCTCCAATAACTGAGGCGACGTTTTAACATTGCAGGCGTTTGTGGGCATTGGTCTGATGTAAAACATTGTCGATGTATCGATAAAGTACAATGTTGTGTGCCAGCAGACAGACTTGCGACATCTTCGGGTAGTATTTAAAAAGGAACCATTCAGCAACGTATGTAGGGGTATCTCCAATAATTGATTCGACATTTTAACATTGCAGGCGTTTGTGGGCATTGGTCTGATGTAAAACATTGTCGATGTATCGATAAAGTACAATGTTGTGTGCCAGCAGACCGATTTTGGACATTTTCGGGTAGTTTTAAAGGAACCATTCAGCAACGTATGTAGGGGTATCTCCAATAACTGAGGCGACGTTTTAACATTGCAGGCGTTTGTGGGCATTGGTCTGATGTAAAACATTGTCGATGTATCGATAAAGTACAATGTTGTGTGCCAGCAGACAGACTTGCGACATCTTCGGGTAGTATTTTAAAAGGATCCATTCAGCAACGTATGTGGGGGTATCTCCAATAACTGAGGCGACGTTTTAACATTGCAGGCGTTTGTGGGCATTGGTCTGATGTAAAACATTGTCGATGTATCAATAAACTGCAATGTTGTGTGCCAGCAGACCGATTTTGGACATTTTCGGCTAGTTTTAAAGGAACCATTCAGCAACGTATGTAGGGGTATCTCCAATAACTGAGGCGACGTTTTAACATTGCAGGCGTTTGTGGGCATTGGTCTGATGTAAAACATTGTCGATGTATCGATAAAGTAGAATGTTGTGTGCCAGCAGACAGACTTGCGACATCTTCGCTTAGTATTTAAAAAGGAACCATTCAGCAACGTATGTAGGGGTATCTCCAATAACTGAGGCGACGTTTTAACATTGCAGGCGTTTGTGGGCATTGGTCTGATGTAAAACATTGTCGATGTATCGATAAAGTAGAATGTTGTGTGCCAGCAGACAGACTTGCGACATCTTCGCTTAGTATTTAAAAAGGAACCATTCAGCAACGTATGTAGGGGTATCTCCAATAACTGAGGCGACATTTTAACATTGCAGGCGTTTGTGGGCATTGGTCTGATGTAAAACATTGTCGATGTATCGATAAACTGCAATGTTGTGTGTCAGCAGACAGACTTCCGACATCTTCGGGTAGTTTTAAAGGAACCATTCAGCAACGTATGTAGGGGTATCTCCAATAACTGAGGCGACGTTTTAACATTGCAGGCGTTTGTGGGCATTGGTCTGATGTAAAACATTGTCGATGTATCGATAAAGTAGAATGTTGTGTGCCAGCAGACAGACTTGCGACATCTTCGGGTAGTATTTAAAAAGGAACCATTCAGCAACGTATGTAGGGGTATCTCCAATAACTGAGGCGACGTTTTAACATTGCAGGCGTTTGTGGGCATTGGTCTGATGTAAAACATTGTCGATGTATCGATAAACTGCAATGTTGTGTGCCAGCAGACCGATTTTAGACATTTTCGGGTAGTTTTAAAGGAACCATTCAGCAACGTATGTAGGGGTATCTCCAATAACTGAGGCGACGTTTTAACATTGCAGGCGTTTGTGGGCATTGGTCTGATGTAAAACATTGTCGATGTATCGATAAAGTTCAATGTTGTGTGCCAGCAGACAGACTTGCGACATCTTCGGGTAGTATTTAAAAAGGAACCATTCAGCAACGTATGTAGGGGTATCTCCAATAACTGAGGCGACGTTTTAACATTGCAGGCGTTTGTGGGCATTGGTCTGATGTAAAACATTGTCGATGTATCGATAAACTGCAATGTTGTGTGCCAGCAGACAGACTTGCGACATCTTCGGGTAGTTTTAAAGGAACCATTCAGCAACGTATGTAGGGGTATCTCCAATAACTGAGGCGACGTTTTAACATTGCAGGCGTTTGTGGGCATTGGTCTGATGTAAAACATTGTCGATGTATCGATAAAGTACAATGTTGTGTGCCAGCAGACAGACTTGCGACATCTTCGGGTAGTATTTAAAAAGGAACCATTCAGCAACGTATGTAGGGGTATCTCCAATAACTGAGGCGACGTTTTAACATTGCAGGCGTTTGTGGGCATTGGTCTGATATAAAACATTGTCGATGTATCGATAAAGTACAATGTTGTGTGCCAGCAGACCGATTTTGGACATTTTCGGGTAGTTTCAAAGGAACCATTCAGCAACGTATGTAGGGGTATCTCCAATAACTGAGGCGACGTTTTAACATTGCAGGCGTTTGTGGGCATTGGTCTGATGTAAAACATTGTCGATGTATCGATAAAGTACAATGTTGTGTGCCAGCAGACAGACTTGCGACATCTTCGCTTAGTATTTAAAAAGGAACCATTCAGCAACGTATGTAGGGGTATCTCCAATAACTGAGGCGACGTTTTAACATTGCAGGCGTTTGTGGGCATTGGTCTGATGTAAAACATTGTCGATGTATCGATAAAGTAGAATGTTGTGTGCCAGCAGACAGACTTGCGACATCTTCGCTTAGTATTTAAAAAGGAACCATTCAGCAACGTATGTAGGGGTATCTCCAATAACTGAGGCGACATTTTAACATTGCAGGCGTTTGTGGGCATTGGTCTGATGTAAAACATTGTCGATGTATCGATAAACTGCAATGTTGTGTGTCAGCAGACAGACTTGCGACATCTTCGGGTAGTTTTAAAGGAACCATTCAGCAACGTATGTAGGGGTATCTCCAATAACTGAGGCGACGTTTTAACATTGCAGGCGTTTGTGGGCATTGGTCTGATGTAAAACATTGTCGATGTATCGATAAAGTACAATGTTGTGTGCCAGCAGACAGACTTGCGACATCTTCGGGTAGTATTTAAAAAGGAACCATTCAGCAACGTATGTAGGGGTATCTCCAATAACTGAGGCGACGTTTTAACATTGCAGGCGTTTGTGGGCATTGGTCTGATGTAAAACATTGTCGATGTATCGATAAACTGCAATGTTGTGTGCCAGCAGACCGATTTTAGACATTTTCGGGTAGTTTTAAAGGAACCATTCAGCAACGTATGTAGGGGTATCTCCAATAACTGAGGCGACGTTTTAACATTGCAGGCGTTTGTGGGCATTGGTCTGATGTAAAACATTGTCGATGTATCGATAAAGTTCAATGTTGTGTGCCAGCAGACAGACTTGCGACATCTTCGGGTAGTATTTAAAAAGGAACCATTCAGCAACGTATGTAGGGGTATCTCCAATAACTGAGGCGACGTTTTAACATTGCAGGCGTTTGTGGGCATTGGTCTGATGTAAAACATTGTCGATGTATCGATAAAGTACAATGTTGTGTGCCAGCAGACCGATTTTGGACATTTTCGGGTAGTTTTAAAGGAACCATTCAGCAACGTATGTAGGGGTATCTCCAATAACTGAGGCGACGTTTTAACATTGCAGGCGTTTGTGGGCATTGGTCTGATGTAAAACATTGTCGATGTATCGATAAAGTACAATGTTGTGTGCCAGCAGACAGACTTGCGACATCTTCGGGTAGTATTTAAAAAGGAACCATTCAGCAACGTATGTGGGGGTATCTGCAATAACTGAGGCGACGTTTTAACATTGCAGGCGCTTTGTAGGCATTGGTCTTATGTAAAAATTGTCCATGTATCGATAAACTGCAATGTTGTGTGCCAGCAGACCAATTTTAGACATTTTCGGGTAGTATTAAAGGAGCCATTCAGCAACGTATGTAGGGGTATCTCCAATAACTGAGACGACGTTTTAACATTGCAGGCGTTTGTGGGCATTGGTCTGATGTAAAACATTTTCGATGTATCGATAAAGTACAATGTTGTGTGCCAGCAGACAGACTTGCGACATCTTTAAAAGGAACCATTCAGCAACGTATGTGGGGGTATCTCCAATAACTGAGGCGACGTTTTAACATTGCAGGCGTTTGTGGGCATTGGTCTGATGTAAAACATTGTCGATGTATCGATAAACTGCAATGTTGTGTGCCAGCAGACCGATTTTCGACATTTTCGGGTAGTTTTAAAGGAACCACTCAGCAACGTATGTAGGGGTATCTCCAATAACTGAGGCGACGTTTTAACATTGCAGGCGTTTGTGGGCATTGGTCTGATGTAAAACATTGTCGATGTATCGATAAAGTACAATGTTGTGTGCCAGCAGACAGACTTGCGACATCTTCGGGTAGTATTTAAAAAGGAACCATTCAGCAACGTATGTGGGGGTATCTCCAATAACTGAGGCGACGTTTTAACATTGCAGGCGTTTGTGGGCATTGGTCTGATGTAAAACATTGTCGATGTATCGATAAAGTACAATGTTGTGTGCCAGCAGACAGACTTGCGACATCTTTAAAAGGAACCATTCAGCAACGTATGTAGGGGTATCTCCAATAACTGAGGCGACGTTCTAACATTGCAGGCGTTTGTGGGCATTGGTCTGATGTAAAACATTGTCGATGTATCGATAAAGTAGAATGTTGTGTGCCAGCAGACAGACTTGCGACATCTTCGCTTAGTATTTAAAAAGGAACCATTCAGCAACGTATGTGGGGGTATCTCCAATAACTGAGGCGACATTTTAACATTGCAGGCGTTTGTGGGCATTGGTCTGATGTAAAACATTGTCGATGTATCGAAAAAGTAGAATGTTGTGTGCCAGCAGACAGACTTGCGACATCTTCGCTTAGTATTTAAAAAGGAACCATTCAGCAACGTATGTAGGGGTATCTCCAATAACTGAGGCGACATTTTGACATTGCAGGCGTTTGTGGGCATTGGTCTGATGTAAAACATTGTCGATGTATCGATAAAGTACAATGTTGTGTGCCAGCAGACAGACTTGCGACATCTTCGGGTAGTATTTAAAAAGGAACCATTCGGCAACGTATGTAGGGGTATCTCCAATAACTGAGGCGACGTTTTAACATTGCAGGCGTTTGTGGGCATTGGTCTGATGTAAAACATTGTCGATGTATCGATAAAGTAGAATGTTGTGTGCCAGCAGACCGATTTTAGACATTTTCGGGTAGTTTTAAAGGAACCATTCAGCAACGTATGTAGGGGTATCTCCAATAACTGAGGCGACGTTTTAACATTGGAGGCGTTTGTGGGCATTGGTCTGATGTAAAACATTGTCGATGTATCGATAAAGTACAATGTTGTGTGCCAGCAGACAGACTTGCGACATCTTCGGGTAGTATTTAAAAAGGAACCATTCAGCAACGTATGTAGGGGTATCTCCAATAACTGAGGCGACGTTTTAACATTGCAGGCGTTTGTGGGCATTGGTCTGATGTAAAACATTGTCGATGTATCGATAAAGTACAATGTTGTGTGCCAGCAGACCGATTTTGGACATTTTCGGGTAGTTTTAAAGGAACCATTCAGCAACGTATGTAGGGGTATCTCCAATAACTGAGGCGACGTTTTAACATTGCAGGCGTTTGTGGGCATTGGTCTGATGTAAAACATTGTCGATGTATCGATAAAGTACAATGTTGTGTGCCAGCAGACAGACTTGCGACATCTTCGGGTAGTATTTAAAAAGGAACCATTCAGCAACGTATGTGGGGGTATCTGCAATAACTGAGGCGACGTTTTAACATTGCAGGCGCTTTGTAGGCATTGGTCTTATGTAAAAATTGTCCATGTATCGATAAACTGCAATGTTGTGTGCCAGCAGACCAATTTTAGACATTTTCGGGTAGTATTAAAGGAGCCATTCAGCAACGTATGTAGGGGTATCTCCAATAACTGAGACGACGTTTTAACATTGCAGGCGTTTGTGGGCATTGGTCTGATGTAAAACATTTTCGATGTATCGATAAAGTACAATGTTGTGTGCCAGCAGACAGACTTGCGACATCTTTAAAAGGAACCATTCAGCAACGTATGTGGGGGTATCTCCAATAACTGAGGCGACGTTTTAACATTGCAGGCGTTTGTGGGCATTGGTCTGATGTAAAACATTGTCGATGTATCGATAAAGTACAATGTTGTGTGCCAGCAGACCGATTTTCGACATTTTCGGGTAGTTTTAAAGGAACCATTCAGCAACGTATGTAGGGGTATCTCCAATAACTGAGGCGACGTTCTAACATTGCAGGCGTTTGTGGGCATTGGTCTGATGTAAAACATTGTCGATGTATCGATAAAGTACAATGTTGTGTGCCAGCAGACAGACTTGCGACATCTTCGGGTAGTATTTAAAAAGGAACCATTCAGCAACGTATGTGGGGGTATCTCCAATAACTGAGGCGACGTTTTAACATTGCAGGCGTTTGTGGGCATTGGTCTGATGTAAAACATTGTCGATGTATCGATAAAGTACAATGTTGTGTGCCAGCAGACAGACTTGCGACATCTTTAAAAGGAACCATTCAGCAACGTATGTAGGGGTATCTCCAATAACTGAGGCGACGTTTTAACATTGCAGGCGTTTGTGGGCATTGGTCTGATGTAAAACATTGTCGATGTATCGATAAAGTAGAATGTTGTGTGCCAGCAGACAGACTTGCGACATCTTCGCTTAGTATTTAAAAAGGAACCATTCAGCAACGTATGTGGGGGTATCTCCAATAACTGAGGCGACATTTTAACATTGCAGGCGTTTGTGGGCATTGGTCTGATGTAAAACATTGTCGATGTATCGAAAAAGTAGAATGTTGTGTGCCAGCAGACAGACTTGCGACATCTTCGCTTAGTATTTAAAAAGGAACCATTCAGCAACGTATGTAGGGGTATCTCCAATAACTGAGGCGACATTTTAACATTGCAGGCGTTTGTGGGCATTGGTCTGATGTAAAACATTGTCGATGTATCGATAAAGTACAATGTTGTGTGCCAGCAGACAGACTTGCGACATCTTCGGGTAGTATTTAAAAAGGAACCATTCGGCAACGTATGTAGGGGTATCTCCAATAACTGAGGCGACGTTTTAACATTGCAGGCGTTTGTGGGCATTGGTCTGATGTAAAACATTGTCGATGTATCGATAAAGTACAATGTTGTGTGCCAGCAGACAGACTTGCGACATTTTCGGGTAGTTTTAAAGGAACCATTCAGCAACGTATGTAGGGGTATCTCCAATAACTGAGGCGACGTTTTAACATTGGAGGCGTTTGTGGGCATTGGTCTGATGTAAAACATTGTCGATGTATCGATAAAGTACAATGTTGTGTGCCAGCAGACAGACTTGCGACATCTTCGGGTAGTATTTAAAAAGGAACCATTCAGCAACGTATGTAGGGGTATCTCCAATAACTGAGGCGACGTTTTAACATTGCAGGCGTTTGTGGGCATTGGTCTGATGTAAAACATTGTCGATGTATCGATAAAGTACAATGTTGTGTGCCAGCAGACAGACTTGCGACATCTTTAAAAGGAACCATTCAGCAACGTATGTGGGGGTATCTCCAATAACTGAGGCGACGTTTTAACATTGCAGGCGTTTGTGGGCATTGGTCTGATGTAAAACATTGTCGATGTATCGATAAACTGCAATGTTGTGTGCCAGCAGACCGATTTTAGACATTTTCGGGTAGTTTTAAAGGAACCATTCAGCAACGTATGTAGGGGTATCTCCAATAACTGAGGCGACGTTTTAACATTGCAGGCGTTTGTGGGCATTGGTCTGATGTAAAACATTGTCGATGTATCGATAAAGTACAATGTTGTGTGCCAGCAGACAGACTTGCGACATCTTCGGGTAGTATTTAAAAAGGAACCATTCAGCAACGTATGTAGGGGTATCTCCAATAACTGAGGCGACGTTTTAACATTGCAGGCGTTTGTGGGCATTGGTCTGATGTAAAACATTGTCGATGTATCGATAAAGTACAATGTTGTGTGCCAGCAGACCGATTTTGGACATTTTCGGGTAGTTTTAAAGGAACCATTCAGCAACGTATGTAGGGGTATCTCCAACAACTGAGGCGACGTTTTAACATTGCAGGCGTTTGTGGGCATTGGTCTGATGTAAAACATTGTCGATGTATCGATAAAGTACAATGTTGTGTGCCAGCAGACAGACTTGCGACATCTTCGGGTAGTATTTAAAAAGGAACCATTCAGCAACGTATGTGGGGGTATCTCCAATAACTGAGGCGACGTTTTAACATTGCAAGCGCTTTGTAGGCATTGGTCTTATGTAAAAATTGTCCATGTATCGATAAACTGCAATGTTGTGTGCCAGCAGACCGATTTTAGACATTTTCGGGTAGTATTAAAGGAGCCATTCAGCAACGTATGTAGGGGTATCTCCAATAACTGAGACGACGTTTTAACATTGCAGGCGTTTGTGGGCATTGGTCTGATGTAAAACATTTTCGATGTATCGATAAAGTACAATGTTGTGTGCCAGCAGACAGACTTGCGACATCTTTAAAAGGAACCATTCAGCAACGTATGTAGGGGTATCTCCAATAACTGAGGCGACGTTTTAACATTGCAGGCGTTTGTGGGCATTGGTCTGATGTAAAACATTGTCGATGTATCGATAAAGTACAATGTTGTGTGCCAGCAGACAGACTTGCGACATCTTCGGGTAGTATTTAAAAAGGAACCATTCAGCAACATATGTGGGGGTATCTCCAATAACTGAGGCGACATTTTAACATTGCAGGCGTTTGTGGGCATTGGTCTGATGTAAAACATTGTCGATGTATCGAAAAAGTAGAATGTTGTGTGCCAGCAGACAGACTTGCGACATCTTCGCTTAGTATTTAAAAAGGAACCATTCAGCAACGTATGTAGGGGTATCTCCAATAACTGAGGCGACATTTTAACATTGCAGGCGTTTGTGGGCATTGGTCTGATGTAAAACATTGTCGATGTATCGATAAACTGCAATGTTGTGTGCCAGCAGACAGACTTGCGACATCTTTAAAAGGATCCATTCAGCAACGTATGTGGGGGTATCTCCAATAACTGAGGCGACGTTTTAACATTGCAGGCGTTTGTGGGCATTGGTCTGATGTAAAACATTGTCGATGTATCGATAAACTGCAATGTTGTGTGCCAGCAGACAGACTTGCGACATCTTTAAAAGGAACCATTCAGCAACGTATGTGGGGGTATCTCCAATAACTGAGGCGACGTTTTAACATTGCAGGCGCTTTGTAGGCATTGGTCTTATGTAAAAATTGTCCATGTATCGATAAACTGCAATGTTGTGTGCCAGCAGACCGATTTTAGACATTTTCGGGCAGTATTAAAGGAGCCATTCAGCAACGTATGTAGGGGTATCTCCAATAACTGAGGCGACGTTTTAACATTGCAGGCGTTTGTGGGCATTGGTCTGATGTAAAACATTTTCGATGTATCGATAAAGTACAATGTTGTGTGCCAGCAGACAGACTTGCGACATCTTTAAAAGGAACCATTCAGCAACGTATGTGGGGGTATCTCCAATAACTGAGGCGACGTTTTAACATTGCAGGCGTTTGTGGGCATTGGTCTGATGTAAAACATTGTCGATGTATCGATAAAGTACAATGTTGTGTGCCAGCAGACAGACTTGCGACATCTTCGGGTAGTATTTAAAAAGGAACCATTCAGCAACGTATGTGGGGGTATCTCCAATAACTGAGGCGACGTTTTAACATTGCAGGCGTTTGTGGGCATTGGTCTGATGTAAAACATTGTCGATGTATCGATAAAGTACAATGTTGTGTGCCAGCAGACAGACTTGCGACATCTTTAAAAGGAACCATTCAGCAACGTATGTAGGGGTATCTCCAATAACTGAGGCGACGTTTTAACATTGCAGGCGTTTGTGGGCATTGGTCTGATGTAAAACATTGTCGATGTATCGATAAAGTAGAATGTTGTGTGCCAGCAGACAGACTTGCGACATCTTCGCTTAGTATTTAAAAAGGAACCATTCAGCAACGTATGTAGGGGTATCTCCAATAACTGAGGCGACATTTTAACATTGCAGGCGTTTGTGGGCATTGGTCTGATGTAAAACATTGTCGATGTATCGATAAACTGCAATGTTGTGTCCCAGCAGACAGACTTCCGACATCTTCGGGTAGTATTTAAAAAGGAACCATTCAGCAACGTATGTAGGGGTATCTCCAATAACTGAGGCGACGTTTTAACATTGCAGGCGTTTGTGGGCATTGGTCTGATGTAAAACATTGTCGATGTATCGATAAAGTACAATGTTGTGTGCCAGCAGACCGATTTTGGACATTTTCGGGTAGTTTTAAAGGAACCATTCAGCAACGTATGTAGGGGTATCTCCAATAACTGAGGCGACGTTTTAACATTGCAGGCGTTTGTGGGCATTGGTCTGATGTAAAACATTGTCGATGTATCGATAAAGTACAATGTTGTGTGCCAGCAGACAGACTTGCGACATCTTCGGGTAGTATTTAAAAAGGAGCCATTCAGCAACGTATGTAGGGGTATCTCCAATAACTGAGGCGACGTTTTAACATTGCAGGCGTTTGTGGGCATTGGTCTGATGTAAAACATTGTCGATGTATCGATAAAGTACAATGTTGTGTGCCAGCAGACAGACTTGCGACATCTTTAAAAGGATCCATTCAGCAACGTATGTGGGGGTATCTCCAATAACTGAGGCGACGTTTTAACATTGCAGGCGTTTGTGGGCATTGGTCTGATGTAAAACATTGTCGATGTATCGATAAACTGCAATGTTGTGTGCCAGCAGACCGATTTTGGACATTTTCGGCTAGTTTTAAAGGAACCATTCAGCAACGTATGTAGGGGTATCTCCAATAACTGAGGCGACGTTTTAACATTGCAGGCGTTTGTGGGCATTGGTCTGTTGTAAAACATTGTCGATGTATCGATAAAGTAGAATGTTGTGTGCCAGCAGACAGACTTGCGACATCTTCGCTTAGTATTTAAAAAGGAACCATTCAGCAACGTATGTAGGGGTATCTCCAATAACTGAGGCGACGTTTTAACATTGCAGGCGTTTGTGGGCATTGGTCTGATGTAAAACATTGTCGATGTATCGAAAAAGTAGAATGTTGTGTGCCAGCAGACAGACTTGCGACATCTTCGCTTAGTATTTAAAAAGGAACCATTCAGCAACGTATGTAGGGGTATCTCCAATAACTGAGGCGACATTTTAACATTGCAGGCGTTTGTGGGCATTGGTCTGATGTAAAACATTGTCGATGTATCGATAAACTGCAATGCTGTGTGCCAGCAGACAGACTTGCGACATCTTCGGGTAGTATTTAAAAAGGAACCATTCAGCAACGTATGTAGGGGTATCTCCAATAACTGAGGCGACGTTTTAACATTGCAGGCGTTTGTGGGCATTGGTCTGATGTAAAACATTGTCGATGTATCGATAAAGTACAATGTTGTGTGCCAGCAGACCGATTTTAGACATTTTCGGGTAGTTTTAAAGGAACCATTCAGCAACGTATGTAGGGGTATCTCCAATAACTGAGGCGACGTTTTAACATTGCAGGCGTTTGTGGGCATTGGTCTGATGTAAAACATTGTCGATGTATCGATAAAGAAGAATGTTGTGTGCCAGCAGACAGACTTGCGACATCTTCGGGTAGTATTTAAAAAGGAACCATTCAGCAACGTATGTAGGGGTATCTCCAATAACTGAGGCGACGTTTTAACATTGCAGGCGTTTGTGGGCTTTGGTCTGATGTAAAACATTGTCGATGTATCGATAAAGTAGAATGTTGTGTGCCAGCAGACAGACTTGCGACATCTTCGCTTAGTATTTAAAAAGGAACCATTCAGCAACGTATGTAGGGGTATCTCCAATAACTGAGGCGACGTTTTAACATTGCAGGCGTTTGTGGGCATTGGTCTGATGTAAAACATTGTCGATGTATCGATAAAGTACAATGTTGTGTGCCAGCAGACAGACTTGCGACATCTTCGCTTAGTATTTAAAAAGGAACCATTCAGCAACGTATGTAGGGGTATCTCCAATAACTGAGGCGACATTTTAACATTGCAGGCGTTTGTGGGCATTGGTCTTATGTAAAACATTGTCGATGTATCGATAAACTGCAATGTTGTGTGCCAGCAGACAGACTTGCGACATCTTCGGGTAGTATTTAAAAAGGAACCATTCAGCAACGTATGTAGGGGTATCTCCAATAACTGAGGCGACGTTTTAACATTGCAGGCGTTTGTGGGCATTGGTCTGATGTAAAACATTGTCGATGTATCGATAAAGTACAATGTTGTGTGCCAGCAGACCGATTTTAGACATTTTCGGGTAGTTTTAAAGGAAATATTCAGCAACGTATGTAGGGGCATCTCCAATAACTGAGGCGACGTTTTACCATTGCAGGCGTTTGTGGGCATTGGTCTGATGTAAAACATTGTCGATGTATCGATAAAGTACAATGTTGTGTGCCAGCAGACAGACTTGCGACATCTTCGGGTAGTATTTAAAAAGGAACCATTCAGCAACGTATGTAGGGGTATCTCCAATAACTGAGGCGACGTTTTAACATTGCAGGCGTTTGTGGGCATTGGTCTGATGTAAAACATTGTCGATGTATCGATAAAGTACAATGTTGTGTGCCAGCAGACCGATTTTGGACATTTTCGGGTAGTTTTAAAGGAACCATTCAGCAACGTATGTAGGGGTATCTCCAATAACTGAGGCGACGTTTTAACATTGCAGGCGTTTGTGGGCATTGGTCTGATGTAAAACATTGTCGATGTATCGATAAAGTACAATGTTGTGTGCCAGCAGACAGACTTGCGACATCTTCGGGTAGTATTTAAAAAGGAACCATTCAGCAACGTATGTAGGGGTATCTCCAATAACTGAGGCGACGTTTTAACATTGCAGGCGTTTGTGGGCATTGGTCTGATGTAAAACATTGTCGATGTATCGATAAAGTACAATGTTGTGTGCCAGCAGACCGATTTTGGACATTTTCGGGTAGTTTTAAAGGAACCATTCAGCAACGTATGTAGGGGTATCTCCAATAACTGAGGCGACGTTTTAACATTGCAGGCGTTTGTGGGCATTGGTCTGATGTAAAACATTGTCCATGTATCGATAAACTGCAATGTTGTGTGCCAGCAGACCGATTTTGGACATTTTCTGCTAGTTTTAAAGGAACCATTCAGCAACGTATGTAGGGGTATCTCCAATAACTGAGGCGACGTTTTAACATTGCAGGCGTTTGTGGGCATTGGTCTGTTGTAAAACATTGTCGATGTATCGATAAAGTAGAATGTTGTGTGCCAGCAGACAGACTTGCGACATCTTCGCTTAGTATTTAAAAAGGAACCATTCAGCAACGTATGTAGGGGTATCTCCAATAACTGAGGCGACGTTTTAACATTGCAGGCGTTTGTGGGCATTGGTCTGATGTAAAACATTGTCGATGTATCGATAAAGTAGAATGTTGTGTGCCAGCAGACAGACTTGCGACATCTTCGCTTAGTATTTAAAAAGGAACCATTCAGCAACGTATGTAGGGGTATCTCCAATAACTGAGGCGACATTTTAACATTGCAGGCGTTTGTGGGCATTGGTCTGATGTAAAACATTTTCGATGTATCGATAAACTGCAATGTTGTGTCCCAGCAGACAGACTTCCGACATCTTCGGGTAGTATTTAAAAAGGAACCATTCAGCAACGTATGTAGGGGTATCTCCAATAACTGAGGCGACGTTTTAACATTGCAGGCGTTTGTGGGCATTGGTCTGATGTAAAACATTGTCGATGTATCGATAAAGTACAATGTTGTGTGCCAGCAGACCGATTTTGGACATTTTCGGGTAGTTTTAAAGGAACCATTCAGCAACGTATGTAGGGGTATCTCCAATAACTGAGGCGACGTTTTAACATTGCAGGCGTTTGTGGGCATTGGTCTGATGTAAAACATTGTCGATGTATCGATAAAGTACAATGTTGTGTGCCAGCAGACAGACTTGCGACATCTTCGGGTAGTATTTAAAAAGGAACCATTCAGCAACGTATGTAGGGGTATCTCCAATAACTGAGGCGACGTTTTAACATTGCAGGCGTTTGTGGGCATTGGTCTGATGTAAAACATTGTCGATGTATCGATAAAGTACAATGTTGTGTGCCAGCAGACAGACTTGCGACATCTTTAAAAGGATCCATTCAGCAACGTATGTGGGGGTATCTCCAATAACTGAGGCGACGTTTTAACATTGCAGGCGTTTGTGGGCATTGGTCTGATGTAAAACATTGTCGATGTATCGATAAAGTAGAATGTTGTGTGCCACCAGACAGACTTGCGACATCTTCGCTTAGTATTTAAAAAGGAACCATTCAGCAACGTATGTAGGGGTATCTCCAATAACTGAGGCGACGTTTTAACATTGCAGGCGTTTGTGGGCATTGGTCTGTTGTAAAACATTGTCGATGTATCGATAAAGTAGAATGTTGTGTGCCACCAGACAGACTTGCGACATCTTCGCTTAGTATTTAAAAAGGAACCATTCAGCAACGTATGTAGGGGTATCTCCAATAACTGAGGCGACGTTTTAACATTGCAGGCGTTTGTGGGCATTGGTCTGATGTAAAACATTGTCGATGTATCGAAAAAGTAGAATGTTGTGTGCCAGCAGACAGACTTGCGACATCTTCGCTTAGTATTTAAAAAGACACCATTCAGCAACGTATGTAGGGGTATCTCCAATAACTGAGGCGACATTTTAACATTGCAGGCGTTTGTGGGCATTGGTCTGATGTAAAACATTGTCGATGTATCGATAAACTGCAATGTTGTGTGCCAGCAGACAGACTTGCGACATCTTCGGGTAGTATTTAAAAAGGAACCATTCAGCAACATATGTAGGGGTATCTCCAATAACTGAGGCGACGTTTTAACATTGCAGGCGTTTGTGGGCATTGGTCTGATGTAAAACATTGTCGATGTATCGATAAAGTACAATGTTGTGTGCCAGCAGACCGATTTTAGACATTTTCGGGTAGTTTTAAAGGAACCATTCAGCAACGTATGTAGGGGTATCTCCAATAACTGAGGCGACGTTTTAACATTGCAGGCGTTTGTGGGCATTGGTCTGATGTAAAACATTGTCGATGTATCGATAAACTGCAATGTTGTGTGCCAGCAGACAGACTTGCGACATCTTCGGGTAGTATTTAAAAAGGAACCATTCAGCAACGTATGTAGGGGTATCTCCAATAACTGAGGCGACGTTTTAACATTGCAGGCGTTTGTGGGCTTTGGTCTGATGTAAAACATTGTCGATGTATCGATAAAGTAGAATGTTGTGTGCCAGCAGACAGACTTGCGACATCTTCGCTTAGTATTTAAAAAGGAACCATTCAGCAACGTATGTAGGGGTATCTCCAATAACTGAGGCGACGTTTTAACATTGCAGGCGTTTGTGGGCATTGGTCTGATGTAAAACATTGTCGATGTATCGATAAACTGCAATGTTGTGTGCCAGCAGACAGACTTGCGACATCTTCGGGTAGTATTTAAAAAGGAACCATTCAGCAACGTATGTAGGGGTATCTCCAATAACTGAGGCGACGTTTTAACATTGCAGGCGTTTGTGGGCATTGGTCTGATGTAAAACATTGTCGATGTATCGATAAAGTACAATGTTGTGTGCCAGCAGACCGATTTTAGACATTTTCGGGTAGTTTTAAAGGAAATATTCAGCAACGTATGTAGGGGTATCTCCAATAACTGAGGCGACGTTTTGACATTGCAGGCGTTTGTGGGCATTGGTCTGATGTAAAACATTGTCGATGTATCGATAAAGTACAATGTTGTGTGCCAGCAGACAGACTTGCGACATCTTCGGGTAGTATTTAAAAAGGAACCATTCAGCAACGTATGTATGGGTATCTCCAATAACTGAGGCGACGTTTTAACATTGCAGGCGTTTGTGGGCATTGGTCTGATGTAAAACATTGTCGATGTATCGATAAAGTACAATGTTGTGTGCCAGCAGACCGATTTTAGACATTTTCGGGTAGTTTTAAAGGAACCATTCAGCAACGTATGTAGGGGTATCTCCAATAACTGAGGCGACGTTTTAACATTGCAGGCGTTTGTGGGCATTGGTCTGATGTAAAACATTGTCGATGTATCGATAAAGTACAATGTTGTGTGCCAGCAGACAGACTTGCGACATCTTCGGGTAGTATTTAAAAAGGAACCATTCAGCAACGTATGTAGGGGTATCTCCAATAACTGAGGCGACGTTTCAACATTGCAAGCGCTTTGTAGGCATTGGTCTTATGTAAAAATTGTCCATGTATCGATAAACTGCAATGTTGTGTGCCAGCAGACCGATTTTAGACATTTTCGGGCAGTATTAAAGGAGCCATTCAGCAACGTATGTAGGGGTATCTCCAATAACTGAGGCGACGTTTTAACATTGCAGGCGTTTGTGGGCATTGGTCTGATGTAAAACATTTTCGATGTATCGATAAAGTACAATGTTGTGTGTCAGCAGACAGACTTGCGACATCTTTAAAAGGAACCATTCAGCAACGTATGTGGGGGTATCTCCAATAACTGAGGCGACGTTTTAACATTGCAGGCGTTTGTGGGCATTGGTCTGATGTAAAACATTGTCGATGTATCGATAAACTGCAATGTTGTGTGCCAGCAGACCGATTTTCGACATTTTCGGGTAGTTTTAAAGGAACCATTCAGCAACGTATGTAGGGGTATCTCCAATAACTGAGGCGACGTTTTAACATTGCAGGCGTTTGTGGGCATTGGTCTGATGTAAAACATTGTCGATGTATCGATAAAGTACAATGTTGTGTGCCAGCAGACAGACTTGCGACATCTTCGGGTAGTATTTAAAAAGGAACCATTCAGCAACGTATGTGGGGGTATCTCCAATAACTGAGGCGACGTTTTAACATTGCAGGCGTTTGTGGGCATTGGTCTGATGTAAAACATTGTCGATGTATCGATAAAGTACAATGTTGTGTGCCAGCAGACAGACTTGCGACATCTTTAAAAGGAACCATTCAGCAACGTATGTAGGGGTATCTCCAATAACTGAGGCGACGTTTTAACATTGCAGGCGTTTGTGGGCATTGGTCTGATGTAAAACATTGTCGATGTATCGATAAAGTAGAATGTTGTGTGCCAGCAGACAGACTTGCGACATCTTCGGGTAGTATTTAAAAAGGAACCATTCAGCAACGTATGTGGGGGTATCTCCAATAACTGAGGCGACATTTTAACATTGCAGGCGTTTGTGGGCATTGGTCTGATGTAAAACATTGTCGATGTATCGACAAACTGCAATGTTGTGTGCCAGCAGACAGACTTGCGACATCTTCGGGTAGTATTTAAAAAGGAACCATTCAGCAACGTATGTAGGGGTATCTCCAATAACTGAGGCGACGTTTTAACATTGCAGGCGTTTGTGGGCATTGGTCTGATGTAAAACATTGTCGATGTATCGATAAAGTACAATGTTGTGTGCCAGCAGACCGATTTTGGACATTTTCGGGTAGTTTTAAAGGAACCATTCAGCAACGTATGTAGGGGTATCTCCAATAACTGAGGCGACGTTTTAACATTGCAGGCGTTTGTGGGCATTGGTCTGATGTAAAACATTGTCGATGTATCGATAAAGTACAATGTTGTGTGCCAGCAGACAGACTTGCGACATCTTCGGGTAGTATTTAAAAAGGAGCCATTCAGCAACGTATGTAGGGGTATCTCCAATAACTGAGGCGACGTTTTAACATTGCAGGCGTTTGTGGGCATTGGTCTGATGTAAAACATTGTCGATGTATCGATAAAGTACAATGTTGTGTGCCAGCAGACAGACTTACGACATCTTTAAAAGGATCCATTCAGCAACGTATGTGGGGGTATCTCCAATAACTGAGGCGACGTTTTAACATTGCAGGCGTTTGTGGGCATTGGTCTGATGTAAAACATTGTCGATGTATCGATAAACTGCAATGTTGTGTGCCAGCAGACCGATTTTGGACATTTTCGGCTAGTTTTAAAGGAACCATTCAGCAACGTATGTAGGGGTATCTCCAATAACTGAGGCGACGTTTTAACATTGCAGGCGTTTGTGGGCATTGGTCTGATGTAAAACATTGTCGATGTATCGATAAAGTACAATGTTGTGTGCCAGCAGACAGACTTGCGACATCTTCGCTTAGTATTTAAAAAGGAACCATTCAGCAACGTATGTAGGGGTATCTCCAATAACTGAGGCGACATTTTAACATTGCAGGCGTTTGTGGGCATTGGTCTGATGTAAAACATTGTCGATGTATCGATAAACTGCAATGTTGTGTGCCAGCAGACAGACTTGCGACATCTTCGGGTAGTATTTAAAAAGGAACCATTCAGCAACGTATGTAGGGGTATCTCCAATAACTGAGGCGACGTTTTAACATTGCAGGCGTTTGTGGGCATTGGTCTGATGTAAAACATTGTCGATGTATCGATGAAGTACAATGTTGTGTGCCAGCAGACCGATTTTAGACATTTTCGGGTAGTTTTAAAGGAACCATTCAGCAACGTATGTAGGGGTATCTCCAATAACTGAGGCGACGTTTTAACATTGCAGGCGTTTGTGGGCATTGGTCTGATGTAAAACATTGTCGATGTATCGATAAAGTACAATGTTGTGTGCCAGCAGACAGACTTGCGACATCTTCGCTTAGTATTTAAAAAGGAACCATTCAGCAACGTATGTAGGGGTATCTCCAATAACTGAGGCGACACTTTAACATTGCAGGCGTTTGTGGGCATTGGTCTGATGTAAAACATTGTCGATGTATCGAAAAAGTAGAATGTTGTGTGCCAGCAGACAGACTTGCGACATCTTCGCTTAGTATTTAAAAAGGAACCATTCAGCAACGTATGTAGGGGTATCTCCAATAACTGAGGCGACACTTTAACATTGCAGGCGTTTGTGGGCATTGGTCTGATGTAAAACATTGTCGATGTATCGATAAACTGCAATGTTGTGTGCCAGCAGACAGACTTGCGACATCTTCGGGTAGTATTTAAAAAGGAACCATTCAGCAACGTATGTAGGGGTATCTCCAATAACTGAGGCGACGTTTTAACATTGCAGGCGTTTGTGGGCATTGGTCTGATGTAAAACATTGTCGATGTATCGATAAAGTACAATGTTGTGTGCCAGCAGACCGATTTTAGACATTTTCGGGTAGTTTTAAAGGAACCATTCAGCAACGTATGTAGGGGTATCTCCAATAACTGAGGCGACGTTTCAACATTGCAAGCGCTTTGTAGGCATTGGTCTTATGTAAAAATTGTCCATGTATCGATAAACTGCAATGTTGTGTGCCAGCAGACCGATTTTAGACATTTTCGGGCAGTATTAAAGGAGCCATTCAGCAACGTATGTAGGGGTATCTCCAATAACTGAGGCGACGTTTTAACATTGCAGGCGTTTGTGGGCATTGGTCTGATGTAAAACATTTTCGATGTATCGATAAAGTACAATGTTGTGTGTCAGCAGACAGACTTGCGACATCTTTAAAAGGAACCATTCAGCAACGTATGTGGGGGTATCTCCAATAACTGAGGCGACGTTTTAACATTGCAGGCGTTTGTGGGCATTGGTCTGATGTAAAACATTGTCGATGTATCGATAAACTGCAATGTTGTGTGCCAGCAGACCGATTTTCGACATTTTCGGGTAGTTTTAAAGGAACCATTCAGCAACGTATGTAGGGGTATCTCCAATAACTGAGGCGACGTTTTAACATTGCAGGCGTTTGTGGGCATTGGTCTGATGTAAAACATTGTCGATGTATCGATAAAGTACAATGTTGTGTGCCAGCAGACAGACTTGCGACATCTTCGGGTAGTATTTAAAAAGGAACCATTCAGCAACGTATGTAGGGGTATCTCCAATAACTGAGGCGACGTTTTAACATTGCAGGCGTTTGTGGGCATTGGTCTGATGTAAAACATTGTCGATGTATCGATAAAGTACAATGTTGTGTGCCAGCAGACAGACTTGCGACATCTTTAAAAGGAACCATTCAGCAACGTATGTAGGGGTATCTCCAATAACTGAGGCGACGTTTTAACATTGCAGGCGTTTGTGGGCATTGGTCTGATGTAAAACATTGTCGATGTATCGATAAAGTAGAATGTTGTGTGCCAGCAGACAGACTTGCGACATCTTCGGGTAGTATTTAAAAAGGAACCATTCAGCAACGTATGTGGGGGTATCTCCAATAACTGAGGCGACATTTTAACATTGCAGGCGTTTGTGGGCATTGGTCTGATGTAAAACATTGTCGATGTATCGACAAACTGCAATGTTGTGTGCCAGCAGACAGACTTGCGACATCTTCGGGTAGTATTTAAAAAGGAACCATTCAGCAACGTATGTAGGGGTATCTCCAATAACTGAGGCGACGTTTTAACATTGCAGGCGTTTGTGGGCATTGGTCTGATGTAAAACATTGTCGATGTATCGATAAAGTACAATGTTGTGTGCCAGCAGACCGATTTTGGACATTTTCGGGTAGTTTTAAAGGAACCATTCAGCAACGTATGTAGGGGTATCTCCAATAACTGAGGCGACGTTTTAACATTGCAGGCGTTTGTGGGCATTGGTCTGATGTAAAACATTGTCGATGTATCGATAAAGTACAATGTTGTGTGCCAGCAGACAGACTTGCGACATCTTCGGGTAGTATTTAAAAAGGAGCCATTCAGCAACGTATGTAGGGGTATCTCCAATAACTGAGGCGACGTTTTAACATTGCAGGCGTTTGTGGGCATTGGTCTGATGTAAAACATTGTCGATGTATCGATAAAGTACAATGTTGTGTGCCAGCAGACAGACTTACGACATCTTTAAAAGGATCCATTCAGCAACGTATGTGGGGGTATCTCCAATAACTGAGGCGACGTTTTAACATTGCAGGCGTTTGTGGGCATTGGTCTGATGTAAAACATTGTCGATGTATCGATAAACTGCAATGTTGTGTGCCAGCAGACCGATTTTGGACATTTTCGGCTAGTTTTAAAGGAACCATTCAGCAACGTATGTAGGGGTATCTCCAATAACTGAGGCGACGTTTTAACATTGCAGGCGTTTGTGGGCATTGGTCTGATGTAAAACATTGTCGATGTATCGATAAAGTACAATGTTGTGTGCCAGCAGACAGACTTGCGACATCTTCGCTTAGTATTTAAAAAGGAACCATTCAGCAACGTATGTAGGGGTATCTCCAATAACTGAGGCGACATTTTAACATTGCAGGCGTTTGTGGGCATTGGTCTGATGTAAAACATTGTCGATGTATCGATAAACTGCAATGTTGTGTGCCAGCAGACAGACTTGCGACATCTTCGGGTAGTATTTAAAAAGGAACCATTCAGCAACGTATGTAGGGGTATCTCCAATAACTGAGCCGACGTTTTAACATTGCAGGCGTTTGTGGGCATTGGTCTGATGTAAAACATTGTCGATGTATCGATGAAGTACAATGTTGTGTGCCAGCAGACCGATTTTAGACATTTTCGGGTAGTTTTAAAGGAACCATTCAGCAACGTATGTAGGGGTATCTCCAATAACTGAGGCGACGTTTTAACATTGCAGGCGTTTGTGGGCATTGGTCTGATGTAAAACATTGTCGATGTATCGATAAAGTACAATGTTGTGTGCCAGCAGACAGACTTGCGACATCTTCGCTTAGTATTTAAAAAGGAACCATTCAGCAACGTATGTAGGGGTATCTCCAATAACTGAGGCGACACTTTAACATTGCAGGCGTTTGTGGGCATTGGTCTGATGTAAAACATTGTCGATGTATCGAAAAAGTAGAATGTTGTGTGCCAGCAGACAGACTTGCGACATCTTCGCTTAGTATTTAAAAAGGAACCATTCAGCAACGTATGTAGGGGTATCTCCAATAACTGAGGCGACACTTTAACATTGCAGGCGTTTGTGGGCATTGGTCTGATGTAAAACATTGTCGATGTATCGATAAACTGCAATGTTGTGTGCCAGCAGACAGACTTGCGACATCTTCGGGTAATATTTAAAAAGGAACCATTCAGCAACGTATGTAGGGGTATCTCCAATAACTGAGGCGACGTTTTAACATTGCAGGCGTTTGTGGGCATTGGTCTGATGTAAAACATTGTCGATGTATCGATAAAGTACAATGTTGTGTGCCAGCAGACCGATTTTAGACATTTTCGGGTAGTTTTAAAGGAACCATTCAGCAACGTATGTAGGGGTATCTCCAATAACTGAGGCGACGTTTTAACATTGCAGGCGTTTGTGGGCATTGGTCTGATGTAAAACATTGTCGATGTATCGATAAAGTAGAATGTTGTGTGCCAGCAGACAGACTTGCGACATCTTCGGGTAGTATTTAAAAAGGAACCATTCAGCAACGTATGTAGGGGTATCTCCAATAACTGAGGCGACGTTTTAACATTGCAGGCGTTTGTGGGCATTGGTCTGATGTAAAACATTGTCGATGTATCGATAAAGTAGAATGTTGTGTGCCAGCAGACAGACTTGCGACATCTTCGGGTAGTATTTAAAAAGGAACCATTCAGCAACGTATGTAGGGGTATCTCCAATAACTGAGGCGACGTTTTAACATTGCAGGCGTTTGTGGGCATTGGTCTGATGTAAAACATTGTCGATGTATCGATAAAGTAGAATGTTGTGTGCCAGCAGACAGACTTGCGACATCCTCGCTTAGTATTTAAAAAGGAACCATTCAGCAACGTATGTAGGGGTATCTCCAATAACTGAGGTGACATTTTAACATTGCAGGCGTTTGTGGGCATTGGTCTTATGTAAAACATTGTCGATGTATCGATAAACTGCAATGTTGTGTGCCAGCAGACAGACTTGCGACATCTTCGGGTAGTATTTAAAAAGGAACCATTCAGCAACGTATGTAGGGGTATCTCCAATAACTGAGGCGACGTTTTAACATTGCAGGCGTTTGTGGGCATTGGTCTGATGTAAAACATTGTCGATGTATCGATAAAGTACAATGTTGTGTGCCAGCAGACCGATTTTAGACATTTTCGGGTAGTTTTAAAGGAAATATTCAGCAACGTATGTAGGGGTATCTCCAATAACTGAGGCGACGTTTTAACATTGCAGGCGTTTGTGGGCATTGGTCTGATGTAAAACATTGTCGATGTATCGATAAAGTACAATGTTGTGTGCCAGCAGACAGACTTGCGACATCTTCGGGTAGTATTTAAAAAGGAACCATTCAGCAACGTATGTAGGGGTATCTCCAATAACTGAGGCGACGTTTTAACATTGCAGGCGTTTGTGGGCATTGGTCTGATGTAAAACATTGTCGATGTATCGATAAAGTACAATGTTGTGTGCCAGCAGACAGACTTGCGACATCTTCGGGTAGTATTTAAAAAGGAACCATTCAGCAACGTATGTAGGGGTATCTCCAATAACTGAGGCGACGTTTTAACATTGCAGGCGTTTGTGGGCATTGGTCTGATGTAAAACATTGTCGATGTATCGATAAAGTAGAATGTTGTGTGCCAGCAGACAGACTTGCGACATCCTCGCTTAGTATTTAAAAAGGAACCATTCAGCAACGTATGTAGGGGTATCTCCAATAACTGAGGTGACATTTTAACATTGCAGGCGTTTGTGGGCATTGGTCTTATGTAAAACATTGTCGATGTATCGATAAACTGCAATGTTGTGTGCCAGCAGACAGACTTGCGACATCTTCGGGTAGTATTTAAAAAGGAACCATTCAGCAACGTATGTAGGGGTATCTCCAATAACTGAGGCGACGTTTTAACATTGCAGGCGTTTGTGGGCATTGGTCTGATGTAAAACATTGTCGATGTATCGATAAAGTACAATGTTGTGTGCCAGCAGACCGATTTTAGACATTTTCGGGTAGTTTTAAAGGAAATATTCAGCAACGTATGTAGGGGTATCTCCAATAACTGAGGCGACGTTTTAACATTGCAGGCGTTTGTGGGCATTGGTCTGATGTAAAACATTGTCGATGTATCGATAAACTGCAATGTTGTGTGCCAGCAGACAGACTTGCGACATCTTCGGGTAGTATTTAAAAAGGAACCATTCAGCAACGTATGTAGGGGTATCTCCAATAACTGAGGCGACGTTTTAACATTGCAGGCGTTTGTGGGCATTGGTCTGATGTAAAACATTGTCGATGTATCGATAAAGTACAATGTTGTGTGCCAGCAGACCGATTTTGGACATTTTCGGGTAGTTTTAAAGGAACCATTCAGCAACGTATGTAGGGGTATCTCCAATAACTGAGGCGACGTTTTAACATTGCAGGCGTTTGTGGGCATTGGTCTGATGTAAAACATTGTCGATGTATCGATAAAGTACAATGTTGTGTGCCAGCAGACAGACTTGCGACATCTTCGGGTAGTATTTAAAAAGGAACCATTCAGCAACGTATGTAGGGGTATCTCCAATAACTGAGGCGACGTTTTAACATTGTAGGCGTTTGTGGGCATTGGTCTGATGTAAAACATTGTCGATGTATCGATAAAGTACAATGTTGTGTGCCAGCAGACCGATTTTGGACATTTTCGGGTAGTTTTAAAGGAACCATTCAGCAACGTATGTAGGGGTATCTCCAATAACTGAGGCGACGTTTTAACATTGCAGGCGTTTGTGGGCATTGGTCTGATGTAAAACATTGTCGATGTATCGATAAACTGCAATGTTGTGTGCCAGCAGACCGATTTTGGACATTTTCTGCTAGTTTTAAAGGAACCATTCAGCAACGTATGTAGGGGTATCTCCAATAACTGAGGCGACGTTTTAACATTGCAGGCGTTTGTGGGCATTGGTCTGTTGTAAAACATTGTCGATGTATCGATAAAGTAGAATGTTGTGTGCCAGCAGACAGACTTGCGACATCTTCGCTTAGTATTTAAAAAGGAACCATTCAGCAACGTATGTAGGGGTATCTCCAATAACTGAGGCGACGTTTTAACATTGCAGGCGTTTGTGGGCATTGGTCTGATGTAAAACATTGTCGATGTATCGATAAAGTAGAATGTTGTGTGCCAGCAGACAGACTTGCGACATCTTCGCTTAGTATTTAAAAAGGAACCATTCAGCAACGTATGTAGGGGTATCTCCAATAACTGAGGCGACATTTTAACATTGCAGGCGTTTGTGGGCATTGGTCTGATGTAAAACATTGTCGATGTATCGATAAAGTACAATGTTGTGTGCCAGCAGACCGATTTTAGACATTTTCGGGTAGTTTTAAAGGAACCATTCAGCAACGTATGTAGGGGTATCTCCAATAACTGAGGCGACGTTTTGACATTGCAGGCGTTTGTGGGCATTGGTCTGATGTAAAACATTGTCGATGTATCGATAAAGTACAATGTTGTGTGCCAGCAGACCGATTTTAGACATTTTCGGGTAGTTTTAAAGGAACCATTCAGCAACGTATGTAGGGGTATCTCCAATAACTGAGGCGACGTTTTAACATTGCAGGCGTTTGTGGGCATTGGTCTGATGTAAAACATTGTCGATGTATCGATAAAGTAGAATGTTGTGTGCCAGCAGACAGACTTGCGACATCTTCGGGTAGTATTTAAAAAGGAACCATTCAGCAACGTATGTAGGGGTATCTCCAATAACTGAGGCGACGTTTTAACATTGCAGGCGTTTGTGGGCATTGGTCTGATGTAAAACATTGTCGATGTATCGATAAAGTAGAATGTTGTGTGCCAGCAGACAGACTTGCGACATCTTCGCTTAGTATTTAAAAAGGAACCATTCAGCAACGTATGTGGGGGTATCTCCAATAACTGAGGCGACGTTTTAACATTGCAGGCGTTTGTGGGCATTGGTCTGATGTAAAACATTGTCGATGTATCGATAAAGTACAATGTTGTGTGCCAGCAGACAGACTTGCGACATCTTCGCTTAGTATTTAAAAAGGAACCATTCAGCAACGTAAGTAGGGGTATCTCCAATAACTGAGGCGACATTTTAACATTGCAGGCGTTTGTGGGCATTGGTCTTATGTAAAACATTGTCGATGTATCGATAAACTGCAATGTTGTGTGCCAGCAGACAGACTTGCGACATCTTCGGGTAGTATTTAAAAAGGAACCATTCAGCAACGTATGTAGGGGTATCTCCAATAACTGAGGCGACGTTTTAACATTGCAGGCGTTTGTGGGCATTGGTCTGATGTAAAACATTGTCGATGTATCGATAAAGTAGAATGTTGTGTGCCAGCAGACCGATTTTAGACATTTTCGGGTAGTTTTAAAGGAAATATTCAGCAACGTATGTAGGGGTATCTCCAATAACTGAGGCGACGTTTTAACATTGCAGGCGTTTGTGGGCATTGGTCTGATGTAAAACATTGTCGATGTATCGATAAAGTACAATGTTGTGTGCCAGCAGACAGACTTGCGACATCTTCGGGTAGTATTTAAAAAGGAACCATTCAGCAACGTATGTAGGGGTATCTCCAATAACTGAGGCGACGTTTTAACATTGCAGGCGTTTGTGGGCATTGGTCTGATGTAAAACATTGTCGATGTATCGATAAAGTACAATGTTGTGTGCCAGCAGACCGATTTTGGACATTTTCGGGTAGTTTTAAAGGAACCATTCAGCAACGTATGTAGGGGTATCTCCAATAACTGAGGCGACGTTTTAACATTGCAGGCGTTTGTGGGCATTGGTCTGATGTAAAACATTGTCGATGTATCGATAAAGTACAATGTTGTGTGCCAGCAGACAGACTTGCGACATCTTCGGGTAGTATTTAAAAAGGAACCATTCAGCAACGTATGTGGGGGTATCTCCAATAACTGAGGCGACGTTTCAACATTGCAAGCGCTTTGTAGGCATTGGTCTTATGTAAAAATTGTCCATGTATCGATAAACTGCAATGTTGTGTGCCAGCAGACCGATTTTAGACATTTTCGGGCAGTATTAAAGGAGCCATTCAGCAACGTATGTAGGGGTATCTCCAATAACTGAGGCGACGTTTTAACATTGCAGGCGTTTGTGGGCATTGGTCTGATGTAAAACATTTTCGATGTATCGATAAAGTACAATGTTGTGTGCCAGCAGACAGACTTGCGACATCTTTAAAAGGAACCATTCAGCAACGTATGTGGGGGTATCTCCAATAACTGAGGCGACGTTTTAACATTGCAGGCGTTTGTGGGCATTGGTCTGATGTAAAACATTGTCGATGTATCGATAAACTGCAATGTTGTGTGCCAGCAGACCGATTTTCGACATTTTCGGGTAGTTTTAAAGGAACCATTCAGCAACGTATGTAGGGGTATCTCCAATAACTGAGGCGACGTTTTAACATTGCAGGCGTTTGTGGGCATTGGTCTGATGTAAAACATTGTCGATGTATCGATAAAGTACAATGTTGTGTGCCAGCAGACAGACTTGCGACATCTTCGGGTAGTATTTAAAAAGGAACCATTCAGCAACGTATGTGGGGGTATCTCCAATAACTGAGGCGACGTTTTAACATTGCAGGCGTTTGTGGGCATTGGTCTGATGTAAAACATTGTCGATGTATCGATAAAGTACAATGTTGTGTGCCAGCAGACAGACTTGCGACATCTTTAAAAGGAACCATTCAGCAACGTATGTAGGGGTATCTCCAATAACTGAGGCGACGTTTTAACATTGCAGGCGTTTGTGGGCATTGGTCTGATGTAAAACATTGTCGATGTATCCATAAAGTACAATGTTGTGTGCCAGCAGACAGACTTGCGACATCTTCGGGTAGTATTTAAAAAGGAACCATTCAGCAACGTATGTGGGGGTATCTCCAATAACTGAGGCGACATTTTAACATTGCAGGCGTTTGTGGGCATTGGTCTGATGTAAAACATTGTCGATGTATCGACAAACTGCAATGTTGTGTGCCAGCAGACAGACTTGCGACATCTTCGGGTAGTATTTAAAAAGGAACCATTCAGCAACGTATGTAGGGGTATCTCCAATAACTGAGGCGACGTTTTAACATTGCAGGCGTTTGTGGGCATTGGTCTGATGTAAAACATTGTCGATGTATCGATAAATTACAATGTTGTGTGCCAGCAGACCGATTTTGGACATTTTCGGGTAGTTTTAAAGGAACCATTCAGCAACGTATGTAGGGGTATCTCCAATAACTGAGGCGACGTTTTAACATTGCAGGCGTTTGTGGGCATTGGTCTGATGTAAAACATTGTCGATGTATCGATAAAATACAATGTTGTGTGCCAGCAGACAGACTTGCGACATCTTCGGGTAGTATTTAAAAAGGAACCATTCAGCAACGTATGTGGGGGTATCTCCAATAACTGAGGTGACGTTTTAACATTGCAAGCGCTTTGTAGGCATTGGTCTGATGTAAAAATTGTCGATGTATCGATAAACTGCAATGTTGTGTGCCAGCAGACCGATTTTGGACATTTTCGGGTAGTTTTAAAGGAGCCATTCAGCAACGTATGTAGGGGTATCTCCAATAACTGAGGCGACGTTTTAACATTGCAGGCGTTTGTGGGCATTGGTCTGATGTAAAACATTTTCGATGTATCGATAAAGTACAATGTTGTGTGCCAGCAGACAGACTTGCGACATCTTTAAAAGGAACCATTCAGCAACGTATGTGGGGGTATCTCCAATAACTGAGGCGACGTTTTAACATTGCAGGCGTTTGTGGGCATTGGTCTGATGTAAAACATTGTCGATGTATCGATAAAGTACAATGTTGTGTGCCAGCAGACCGATTTTGGACATTTTCGGGTAGTTTTAAAGGAACCATTCAGCAACGTATGTAGGGGTATCTCCAATAACTGAGGCGACGTTTTAACATTGCAGGCGTTTGTGGGCATTGGTCTGATGTAAAACATTGTCGATGTATCGATAAAGTACAATGTTGTGTGCCAGCAGACAGACTTGCGACATCTTCGGGTAGTATTTAAAAAGGAACCATTCAGCAACGTATGTAGGGGTGTCTCCAATAACTGAGGCGACGTTTTAACATTGCAGGCTTTTGTGGGCATTGGTCTGATGTAAAACATTGTCGATGTATCGATAAAGTACAATGTTGTGTGCCAGCAGACCGATTTTAGACATTTTCGGGTAGTTTTAAAGGAAACATTCAGCAACGTATGTAGGGGTATCTCCAATAACTGAGGCGACGTTTTAACATTGCAGGCGTTTGTGGGCATTGGTCTGATGTAAAACATTGTCGATGTATCGATAATGTACAATGTTGTGTGCCAGCAGACAGACTTGCGACATCTTCGCTTAGTATTTAAAAAGGAACCATTCAGCAACGTATGTAGGGGTATCTCCAATAACTGAGGCGACGTTTTAACATTGCAGGCGTTTGTGGGCATTGGTCTGATGTAAAACATTGTCGATGTACCGATAAAGTACAATGTTGTGTGCCAGCAGACCGATTTTGGACATTTTCGGGTAGTTTTAAAGGAACCATTCAGCAACGTATGTAGGGGTATCTCCAATAACTGAGGCGACGTTTTAACATTGCAGGCGTTTGTGGGCATTGGTCTGATGTAAAACATTGTCGATGTATCGATAAAATACAATGTTGTGTGCCAGCAGACAGACTTGCGACATCTTCGGGTAGTATTTAAAAAGGAACCATTCAGCAACGTATGTGGGGGTATCTCCAATAACTGAGGCGACGTTTCAACATTGCAAGCGCTTTGTAGGCATTGGTCTGATGTAAAAATTGTCGATGTATCGATAAACTGCAATGTTGTGTGCCAGCAGACCGATTTTAGACATTTTCGGGTAGTATTAAAGGAGCCATTCAGCAACGTATGTAGGGGTATCTCCAATAACTGAGGCGACGTTTTAACATTGCAGGCGTTTGTGGGCATTGGTCTGATGTAAAACATTTTCGATGTATCGATAAAGTACAATGTTGTGTGCCAGCAGACAGACTTGCGACATGTTTAAAAGGAACCATTCAGCAACGTATGTGGGGGTATCTCCAATAACTGAGGCGACGTTTTAACATTGCAGGCGTTTGTGGGCATTGGTCTGATGTAAAACATTGTCGATGTATCGATAAAGTACAATGTTGTGTGCCAGCAGACCGATTTTGGACATTTTCGGGTAGTTTTAAAGGAACCATTCAGCAACGTATGTAGGGGTATCTCCAATAACTGAGGCGAGGTTTTAACATTGCAGGCGTTTGTGGGCATTGGTCTGATGTAAAACATTGTCGATGTATCGATAAAGTACAATGTTGTGTGCCAGCAGACAGACTTGCGACATCTTCGGGTAGTATTTAAAAAGGAGCCATTCAGCAACGTATGTAGGGGTATCTCCAATAACTGAGGCGACGTTTTAACATTGCAGGCGTTTGTGGGCATTGGTCTGATGTAAAACATTGTCGATGTATCGATAAAGTACAATGTTGTGTGCCAGCAGACAGACTTGCGACATCTTTAAAAGGATCCATTCAGCAACGTATGTGGGGGTATCTCCAATAACTGAGGCGACGTTTTAACATTGCAGGCGTTTGTGGGCATTGGTCTGATGTAAAACATTGTCGATGTATCGATAAACTGCAATGTTGTGTGCCAGCAGACCGATTTTGGACATTTTCGGCTAGTTTTAAAGGAACCATTCAGCAACGTATGTAGGGGTATCTCCAATAACTGAGGCGACGTTTTAACATTGCAGGCGTTTGTGGGCATTGGTCTGTTGTAAAACATTGTCGATGTATCGATAAAGTAGAATGTTGTGTGCCAGCAGACAGACTTGCGACATCTTTGCTTAGTATTTAAAAAGGAACCATTCAGCAACGTATGTAGGGGTATCTCCAATAACTGAGGCGACGTTTTAACATTGCAGGCGTTTGTGGGCATTGGTCTGATGTAAAACATTGTCGATGTATCGAAAAAGTAGAATGTTGTGTGCCAGCAGACAGACTTGCGACATCTTCGCTTAGTATTTAAAAAGGAACCATTCAGCAACATATGTAGGGGTATCTCCAATAACTGAGGCGACATTTTAACATTGCAGGCGTTTGTGGGCATTGGTCTGATGTAAAAATTGTCGATGTATCGATAAACTGCAATGTTGTGTGCCAGCAGACCGATTTTAGACATTTTCGGGTAGTATTAAAGGAGCCATTCAGCAACGTATGTAGGGGTATCTCCAATAACTGAGGCGACGTTTTAACATTGCAGGCGTTTGTGGGCATTGGTCTGATGTAAAACATTTTCTATGTATCGATAAAGTACAATGTTGTGTGCCAGCAGACAGACTTGCGACATCTTTAAAAGGAACCATTCAGCAACGTATGTGGGGGTATCTCCAATAACTGAGGCGACGTTTTAACATTGCAGGCGTTTGTGGGCATTGGTCTGATGTAAAACATTGTCGATGTATCGATAAAGTACAATGTTGTGTGCCAGCAGACCGATTTTGGACATTTTCGGGTAGTTTTAAAGGAACCATTCAGCAACGTATGTAGGGGTATCTCCAATAACTGAGGCGACGTTTTAACATTGCAGGCGTTTGTGGGCATTGGTCTGATGTAAAACATTGTCGATGTATCGATAAAGTACAATGTTGTGTGCCAGCAGACAGACTTGCGACATCTTCGGGTAGTATTTAAAAAGGAACCATTCAGCAACGTATGTAGGGGTATCTCCAATAACTGAGGCGACGTTTTAACATTGCAGGCGTTTGTGGGCATTGGTCTGATGTAAAACATTGTCGATGTATCGATAAAGTACAATGTTGTGTGCCAGCAGACAGACTTGCGACATCTTTAAAAGGATCCATTCAGCAACGTATGTGGGGGTATCTCCAATAACTGAGGCGACGTTTTAACATTGCAGGCGTTTGTGGGCATTGGTCTGATGTAAAACATTGTCGATGTATCGATAAACTGCAATGTTGTGTGCCAGCAGACCGATTTTGGACATTTTCGGCTAGTTTTAAAGGAACCATTCAGCAACGTATGTAGGGGTATCTCCAATAACTGAGGCGACGTTTTAACATTGCAGGCGTTTGTGGGCATTGGTCTGTTGTAAAACATTGTCGATGTATCGATAAAGTAGAATGTTGTGTGCCAGCAGACAGACTTGCGACATCTTCGCTTAGTATTTAAAAAGGAACCATTCAGCAACGTATGTAGGGGTATCTCCAATAACTGAGGCGACGTTTTAACATTGCAGGCGTTTGTGGGCATTGGTCTGATGTAAAACATTGTCGATGTATCGAAAAAGTAGAATGTTGTGTGCCAGCAGACAGACTTGCGACATCTTCGCTTAGTATTTAAAAAGGAACCATTCAGCAACGTATGTAGGGGTATCTCCAATAACTGAGGCGACATTTTAACATTGCAGGCGTTTGTGGGCATTGGTCTGATGTAAAACATTGTCGATGTATCGATAAACTGCAATGTTGTGTGCCAGCAGACAGACTTGCGACATCTTCGGGTAGTATTTAAAAAGGAACCATTCAGCAACGTATGTAGGGGTATCTCCAATAACTGAGGCGACGTTTTAACATTGCAGGCGTTTGTGGGCATTGGTCTGATGTAAAACATTGTCGATGTATCGATAAAGTACAATGTTGTGTGCCAGCAGACCGATTTTAGACATTTTCGGGTAGTTTTAAAGGAACCATTCAGCAACGTATGTAGGGGTATCTCCAATAACTGAGGCGACGTTTTAACATTGCAGGCGTTTGTGGGCATTGGTCTGATGTAAAACATTGTCGATGTATCGATAAAGTACAATGTTGTGTGCCAGCAGACAGACTTGCGACATCTTCGGGTAGTATTTAAAAAGGAACCATTCAGCAACGTATGTAGGGGTATCTCCAATAACTGAGGCGACGTTTTAACATTGCAGGCGTTTGTGGGCATTGGTCTGATGTAAAACATTGTCGATGTATCGATAAAGTAGAATGTTGTGTGCCAGCAGACAGACTTGCGACATCTTCGCTTAGTATTTAAAAAGGAACCATTCAGCAACGTATGTAGGGGTATCTCCAATAACTGAGGCGACGTTTTAACATTGCAGGCGTTTGTGGGCATTGGTCTGATGTAAAACATTGTCGATGTATCGATAAAGTAGAATGTTGTGTGCCAGCAGACAGACTTGCGACATCTTCGCTTAGTATTTAAAAAGGAACCATTCAGCAACGTATGTAGGGGTATCTCCAATAACTGAGGCGACATTTTAACATTGCAGGCGTTTGTGGGCATTGGTCTTATGTAAAACATTGTCGATGTATCGATAAACTGCAATGTTGTGTGCCAGCAGACAGACTTGCGACATCTTCGGGTAGTATTTAAAAAGGAACCATTCAGCAACGTATGTAGGGGTATCTCCAATAACTGAGGCGACGTTTTAACATTGCAGGCGTTTGTGGGCATTGGTCTGATGTAAAACATTGTCGATGTATCGATAAAGTACAATGTTGTGTGCCAGCAGACCGATTTTGGACATTTTCGGGTAGTTTTAAAGGAAATATTCAGCAACGTATGTAGGGGTATCTCCAATAACTGAGGCGACGTTTTAACATTGCAGGCGTTTGTGGGCATTGGTCTGATGTAAAACATTGTCGATGTATCGATAAAGTACAATGTTGTGTGCCAGCAGACAGACTTGCGACATCTTCGGGTAGTATTTAAAAAGGAACCATTCAGCAACGTATGTAGGGGTATCTCCAATAACTGAGGCGACGTTTTAACATTGCAGGCGTTTGTGGGCATTGGTCTGATGTAAAACATTGTCGATGTATCGATAAAGTACAATGTTGTGTGCCAGCAGACCGATTTTGGACATTTTCGGGTAGTTTTAAAGGAACCATTCAGCAACGTATGTAGGGGTATCTCCAATAACTGAGGCGACATTTTAACATTGCAGGCGTTTGTGGGCATTGGTCTGATGTAAAACATTGTCGATGTATCGATAAAGTACAATGTTGTGTGCCAGCAGACAGACTTGCGACATCTTCGGGTAGTATTTAAAAAGGAACCATTCAGCAACGTATGTAGGGGTATCTCCAATAACTGAGGCGACGTTTTAACATTGCAGGCGTTTGTGGGCATTGGTCTGATGTAAAACATTGTCGATGTATCGATAAAGTACAATGTTGTGTGCCAGCAGACCGATTTTGGACATTTTCGGGTAGTTTTAAAGGAACCATTCAGCAACGTATGTAGGGGTATCTCCAATAACTGAGGCGACGTTTTAACATTGCAGGCGTTTGTGGGCATTGGTCTGATGTAAAACATTGTCGATGTATCGATAAACTGCAATGTTGTGTGCCAGCAGACCGATTTTGGACATTTTCTGCTAGTTTTAAAGGAACCATTCAGCAACGTATGTAGGGGTATCTCCAATAACTGAGGCGACGTTTTAACATTGCAGGCGTTTGTGGGCATTGGTCTGTTGTAAAACATTGTCGATGTATCGATAAAGTAGAATGTTGTGTGCCAGCAGACAGACTTGCGACATCTTCGCTTAGTATTTAAAAAGGAACCATTCAGCAACGTATGTAGGGGTATCTCCAATAACTGAGGCGACGTTTTAACATTGCAGGCGTTTGTGGGCATTGGTCTGATGTAAAACATTGTCGATGTATCGATAAAGTGCAATGTTGTGTGCCAGCAGACAGACTTGCGACATCTTCGCTTAGTATTTAAAAACGAACCATTCAGCAACGTATGTAGGGGTATCTCCAATAACTGAGGCGACATTTTAACATTGCAGGCGTTTGTGGGCATTGGTCTGATGTAAAACATTGTCGATGTATCGATAAACTGCAATGTTGTGTGCCAGCAGACAGACTTGCGACATCTTCGGGTAGAATTTAAAAAGGAACCATTCAGCAACGTATGTAGGGGTATCTCCAATAACTGAGGCGACGTTTTAACATTGCAGGCGTTTGTGGGCATTGGTCTGATGTAAAACATTGTCGATGTATCGATAAAGTACAATGTTGTGTGCCAGCAGACCGATTTTAGACATTTTCGGGTAGTTTTAAAGGAACCATTCAGCAACGTATGTAGGGGTATCTCCAATAACTGAGGCGACGTTTTAACATTGCAGGCGTTTGTGGGCATTGGTCTGATGTAAAACATTGTCGATGTATCGATAAAGTACAGTGTTGTGTGCCAGAAGACAGACTTGCGACATCTTCGGGTAGTATTTAAAAAGGAACCATTCAGCAACGTATGT
Organism: Haliotis asinina; assembly: GCF_037392515.1. Classification (NCBI taxonomy): domain Eukaryota; kingdom Metazoa; phylum Mollusca; class Gastropoda; order Lepetellida; family Haliotidae; genus Haliotis; species Haliotis asinina. The sequence goes on from NC_090287.1 coordinate 45,892,886, forward strand.
AGGGGTATCTCCAATAACTGAGGCGACGTTTTAACATTGCAGGCGTTTGTGGGCATTGGTCTGATGTAAAACATTGTCGATGTATCGATAAAGTAGAATGTTGTGTGCCAGCAGACAGACTTGCGACATCTTCGCTTAGTATTTAAAAAGGAACCATTCAGCAACGTATGTGGGGGTATCTCCAATAACTGAGGCGACGTTTTAACATTGCAGGCGTTTGTGGGCATTGGTCTGATGTAAAACATTGTTGATGTATCGATAAAGTACAATGTTGTGTGCCAGCAGACAGACTTGCGACATCTTTAAAAGGATCCATTCAGCAACGTATGTGGGGGTATCTCCAATAACTGAGGCGACATTTTAACATTGCAGGCGTTTGTGGGCATTGGTCTGATGTAAAACATTGTCGATGTATCGATAAAGTACAATGTTGTGTGCCAGCAGACAGACTTGCGACATCTTCGGGTAGTATTTAAAAAGGAGCCATTCAGCAACGTATGTAGGGGTATCTCCAATAACTGAGGCGACGTTTTAACATTGCAGGCGTTTGTCGGCATTGGTCTGATGTAAAACATTGTCGATGTATCGATAAAGTACAATGTTGTGTGCCAGCAGACAGACTTGCGACATCTTCGGGTAGTATTTAAAAAGGAACCATTCAGCAACGTATGTGGGGGTATCTCCAATAACTGAGGCGACGTTTCAACATTGCAAGCGCTTTGTAGGCATTGGTCTTATGTAAAAATTGTCCATGTATCGATAAACTGCAATGTTGTGTGCCAGCAGACCGATTTTAGACATTTTCTTTCAGTATTAAAGGAGCCATTCAGCAACGTATGTAGGGGTATCTCCAATAACTGAGGCGACGTTTTAACATTGCAGGCGTTTGTGGGCATTGGTCTGATGTAAAACATTTTCTATGTATCGATAAAGTACAATGTTGTGTGCCAGCAGACAGACTTGCGACATCTTTAAAAGGAACCATTCAGCAACGTATGTGGGGGTATCTCCAATAACTGAGGCGACGTTTTAACATTGCAGGCGTTTGTGGGCATTGGTCTGATGTAAAACATTGTCGATGTATCGATAAAGTACAATGTTGTGTGCCAGCAGACCGATTTTGGACATTTTCGGGTAGTTTTAAAGGAACCATTCAGCAACGTATGTAGGGGTATCTCCAATAACTGAGGCGACGTTTTAACATTGCAGGCGTTTGTGGGCATTGGTCTGATGTAAAACATTGTCGATGTATCGATAAAGTACAATGTTGTGTGCCAGCAGACAGACTTGCGACATCTTCGGGTAGTATTTAAAAAGGAACCATTCAGCAACGTATGTAGGGGTATCTCCAATAACTGAGGCGACGTTTTAACATTGCAGGCGTTTGTGGGCATTGGTCTGATGTAAAACATTGTCGATGTATCGATAAAGTACAATGTTGTGTGCCAGCAGACAGACTTGCGACATCTTTAAAAGGATCCATTCAGCAACGTATGTGGGGGTATCTCCAATAACTGAGGCGACGTTTTAACATTGCAGGCGTTTGTGGGCATTGGTCTGATGTAAAACATTGTCGATGTATCGATAAACTGCAATGTTGTGTGCCAGCAGACCGATTTTGGACATTTTCGGCTAGTTTTAAAGGAACCATTCAGCAACGTATGTAGGGGTATCTCCAATAACTGAGGCGACGTTTTAACATTGCAGGCGTTTGTGGGCATTGGTCTGTTGTAAAACATTGTCGATGTATCGATAAAGTAGAATGTTGTGTGCCAGCAGACAGACTTGCGACATCTTCGCTTAGTATTTAAAAAGGAACCATTCAGCAACGTATGTAGGGGTATCTCCAATAACTGAGGCGACGTTTTAACATTGCAGGCGTTTGTGGGCATTGGTCTGATGTAAAACATTGTCGATGTATCGAAAAAGTAGAATGTTGTGTGCCAGCAGACAGACTTGCGACATCTTCGCTTAGTATTTAAAAAGGAACCATTCAGCAACGTATGTAGGGGTATCTCCAATAACTGAGGCGACATTTTAACATTGCAGGCGTTTGTGGGCATTGGTCTGATGTAAAACATTGTCGATGTATCGATAAACTGCAATGTTGTGTGCCAGCAGACAGACTTGCGACATCTTCGGGTAGTATTTAAAAAGGAACCATTCAGCAACGTATGTAGGGGTATCTCCAATAACTGAGGCGACGTTTTAACATTGCAGGCGTTTGTGGGCATTGGTCTGATGTAAAACATTGTCGATGTATCGATAAAGTACAATGTTGTGTGCCAGCAGACCGATTTTAGACATTTTCGGGTAGTTTTAAAGGAACCATTCAGCAACGTATGTAGGGGTATCTCCAATAACTGAGGCGACGTTTTAACATTGCAGGCGTTTGTGGGCATTGGTCTGATGTAAAACATTGTCGATGTATCGATAAAGTACAATGTTGTGTGCCAGCAGACAGACTTGCGACATCTTCGGGTAGTATTTAAAAAGGAACCATTCAGCAACGTATGTAGGGGTATCTCCAATAACTGAGGCGACGTTTTAACATTGCAGGCGTTTGTGGGCATTGGTCTGATGTAAAACATTGTCGATGTATCGATAAAGTAGAATGTTGTGTGCCAGCAGACAGACTTGCGACATCTTCGCTTAGTATTTAAAAAGGAACCATTCAGCAACGTATGTAGGGGTATCTCCAATAACTGAGGCGACGTTTTAACATTGCAGGCGTTTGTGGGCATTGGTCTGATGTAAAACATTGTCGATGTATCGATAAAGTAGAATGTTGTGTGCCAGCAGACAGACTTGCGACATCTTCGCTTAGTATTTAAAAAGGAACCATTCAGCAACGTATGTAGGGGTATCTCCAATAACTGAGGCGACATTTTAACATTGCAGGCGTTTGTGGGCATTGGTCTTATGTAAAACATTGTCGATGTATCGATAAACTGCAATGTTGTGTGCCAGCAGACAGACTTGCGACATCTTCGGGTAGTATTTAAAAAGGAACCATTCAGCAACGTATGTAGGGGTATCTCCAATAACTGAGGCGACGTTTTAACATTGCAGGCGTTTGTGGGCATTGGTCTGATGTAAAACATTGTCGATGTATCGATAAAGTACAATGTTGTGTGCCAGCAGACCGATTTTGGACATTTTCGGGTAGTTTTAAAGGAAATATTCAGCAACGTATGTAGGGGTATCTCCAATAACTGAGGCGACGTTTTAACATTGCAGGCGTTTGTGGGCATTGGTCTGATGTAAAACATTGTCGATGTATCGATAAAGTACAATGTTGTGTGCCAGCAGACAGACTTGCGACATCTTCGGGTAGTATTTAAAAAGGAACCATTCAGCAACGTATGTAGGGGTATCTCCAATAACTGAGGCGACGTTTTAACATTGCAGGCGTTTGTGGGCATTGGTCTGATGTAAAACATTGTCGATGTATCGATAAAGTACAATGTTGTGTGCCAGCAGACCGATTTTGGACATTTTCGGGTAGTTTTAAAGGAACCATTCAGCAACGTATGTAGGGGTATCTCCAATAACTGAGGCGACATTTTAACATTGCAGGCGTTTGTGGGCATTGGTCTGATGTAAAACATTGTCGATGTATCGATAAAGTACAATGTTGTGTGCCAGCAGACAGACTTGCGACATCTTCGGGTAGTATTTAAAAAGGAACCATTCAGCAACGTATGTAGGGGTATCTCCAATAACTGAGGCGACGTTTTAACATTGCAGGCGTTTGTGGGCATTGGTCTGATGTAAAACATTGTCGATGTATCGATAAAGTACAATGTTGTGTGCCAGCAGACCGATTTTGGACATTTTCGGGTAGTTTTAAAGGAACCATTCAGCAACGTATGTAGGGGTATCTCCAATAACTGAGGCGACGTTTTAACATTGCAGGCGTTTGTGGGCATTGGTCTGATGTAAAACATTGTCGATGTATCGATAAACTGCAATGTTGTGTGCCAGCAGACCGATTTTGGACATTTTCTGCTAGTTTTAAAGGAACCATTCAGCAACGTATGTAGGGGTATCTCCAATAACTGAGGCGACGTTTTAACATTGCAGGCGTTTGTGGGCATTGGTCTGTTGTAAAACATTGTCGATGTATCGATAAAGTAGAATGTTGTGTGCCAGCAGACAGACTTGCGACATCTTCGCTTAGTATTTAAAAAGGAACCATTCAGCAACGTATGTAGGGGTATCTCCAATAACTGAGGCGACGTTTTAACATTGCAGGCGTTTGTGGGCATTGGTCTGATGTAAAACATTGTCGATGTATCGATAAAGTGCAATGTTGTGTGCCAGCAGACAGACTTGCGACATCTTCGCTTAGTATTTAAAAACGAACCATTCAGCAACGTATGTAGGGGTATCTCCAATAACTGAGGCGACATTTTAACATTGCAGGCGTTTGTGGGCATTGGTCTGATGTAAAACATTGTCGATGTATCGATAAACTGCAATGTTGTGTGCCAGCAGACAGACTTGCGACATCTTCGGGTAGAATTTAAAAAGGAACCATTCAGCAACGTATGTAGGGGTATCTCCAATAACTGAGGCGACGTTTTAACATTGCAGGCGTTTGTGGGCATTGGTCTGATGTAAAACATTGTCGATGTATCGATAAAGTACAATGTTGTGTGCCAGCAGACCGATTTTAGACATTTTCGGGTAGTTTTAAAGGAACCATTCAGCAACGTATGTAGGGGTATCTCCAATAACTGAGGCGACGTTTTAACATTGCAGGCGTTTGTGGGCATTGGTCTGATGTAAAACATTGTCGATGTATCGATAAAGTACAGTGTTGTGTGCCAGAAGACAGACTTGCGACATCTTCGGGTAGTATTTAAAAAGGAACCATTCAGCAACGTATGTAGGGGTATCTCCAATAACTGAGGCGACGTTTTAACATTGCAGGCGTTTGTGGGCATTGGTCTGATGTAAAACATTGTCGATGTATCGATAAAGTAGAATGTTGTGTGCCAGCAGACAGACTTGCGACATCTTCGCTTAGTATTTAAAAAGGAACCATTCAGCAACGTATGTGGGGGTATCTCCAATAACTGAGGCGACGTTTTAACATTGCAGGCGTTTGTGGGCATTGGTCTGATGTAAAACATTGTTGATGTATCGATAAAGTACAATGTTGTGTGCCAGCAGACAGACTTGCGACATCTTTAAAAGGATCCATTCAGCAACGTATGTGGGGGTATCTCCAATAACTGAGGCGACATTTTAACATTGCAGGCGTTTGTGGGCATTGGTCTGATGTAAAACATTGTCGATGTATCGATAAAGTACAATGTTGTGTGCCAGCAGACAGACTTGCGACATCTTCGGGTAGTATTTAAAAAGGAGCCATTCAGCAACGTATGTAGGGGTATCTCCAATAACTGAGGCGACGTTTTAACATTGCAGGCGTTTGTCGGCATTGGTCTGATGTAAAACATTGTCGATGTATCGATAAAGTACAATGTTGTGTGCCAGCAGACAGACTTGCGACATCTTCGGGTAGTATTTAAAAAGGAACCATTCAGCAACGTATGTGGGGGTATCTCCAATAACTGAGGCGACGTTTCAACATTGCAAGCGCTTTGTAGGCATTGGTCTTATGTAAAAATTGTCCATGTATCGATAAACTGCAATGTTGTGTGCCAGCAGACCGATTTTAGACATTTTCGGGCAGTATTAAAGGAGCCATTCAGCAACGTATGTAGGGGTATCTCCAATAACTGAGGCGACGTTTTAACATTGCAGGCGTTTGTGGGCATTGGTCTGATGTAAAACATTTTCGATGTATCGATAAAGTACAATGTTGTGTGCCAGCAGACAGACTTGCGACATCTTTAAAAGGAACCATTCAGCAACGTATGTGGGGGTATCTCCAATAACTGAGGCGACGTTTTAACATTGCAGGCGTTTGTGGGCATTGGTCTGATGTAAAACATTGTCGATGTATCGATAAACTGCAATGTTGTGTGCCAGCAGACCGATTTTCGACATTTTCGGGTAGTTTTAAAGGAACCATTCAGCAACGTATGTAGGGGTATCTCCAATAACTGAGGCGACGTTTTAACATTGCAGGCGTTTGTGGGCATTGGTCTGATGTAAAACATTGTCGATGTATCGATAAAGTACAATGTTGTGTGCCAGCAGACAGACTTGCGACATCTTCGGGTAGTATTTAAAAAGGAACCATTCAGCAACGTATGTGGGGGTATCTCCAATAACTGAGGCGACGTTTTAACATTGCAGGCGTTTGTGGGCATTGGTCTGATGTAAAACATTGTCGATGTATCGACAAACTGCAATGTTGTGTGCCAGCAGACAGACTTGCGACATCTTTAAAAGGATCCATTCAGCAACGTATGTGGGGGTATCTCCAATAACTGAGGCGACGTTTTAACATTGCAGGCGTTTGTGGGCATTGGTCTGATGTAAAACATTGTCGATGTATCGATAAACTGCAATGTTGTGTGCCAGCAGACCGATTTTGGACATTTTCGGGTAGTTTTAAAGGAACCATTCAGCAACGTATGTAGGGGTATCTCCAATAACTGAGGCGACGTTTTAACATTGCAGGCGTTTGTGGGCATTGGTCTGATGTAAAACATTGTCGATGTATCCATAAAGTACAATGTTGTGTGCCAGCAGACAGACTTGCGACATCTTCGTGTAGTATTTAAAAAGGAACCATTCAGCAACGTATGTAGGGGTATCTCCAATAACTGAGGCGACGTTTTAACATTGCAAGCGTTTGTGGGCATTGGTCTGATGTAAAACATTGTCGATGTATCGATAAAGTGCAATGTTGTGTGCCAGAAGACAGACTTGCGACATCTTCGGGTAGTATTTAAAAAGGAACCATTCAGCAACGTATGTAGGGGTATCTCCAATAACTGAGGCGACATTTTAACATTGCAGGCGTTTGTGGGCATTGGTCTGATGTAAAACATTGTCGATGTGTCGATAAACTGCAATGTTGTGTGCCAGCAGACAGACTTGCGACATCTTCGGGTAGTATTTAAAAAGGAACCATTCAGCAACGTATGTAGGGGTATCTCCAATAACTGAGGCGACGTTTTAACATTGCAGGCGTTTGTGGGCATTGGTCTGATGTAAAACATTGTCGATGTATCGATAAAGTACAATGTTGTGTGCCAGCAGACAGACTTGCGACATCTTCGGGTAGTATTTAAAAAGGAACCATTCAGCAACGTATGTAGGGGTATCTCCAATAACTGAGGCGACGTTTTAACATTGCAGGCGTTTGTGGGCATTGGTCTGATGTAAAACATTGTCGATGTATCCATAAAGTGCAATGTTGTGTGCCAGAAGACAGACTTGCGACATCTTCGGGTAGTATTTAAAAAGGAACCATTCAGCAACGTATGTAGGGGTATCTCCAATAACTGAGGCGACGTTTTAACATTGCAGGCGTTTGTGGGCATTGGTCTGATGTAAAACATTGTCGATGTATCGATAAACTGCAATGTTGTGTGCCAGCAGACCGATTTTGGACATTTTCGGCTAGTTTTAAAGGAACCATTCAGCAACGTATGTAGGGGTATCTCCAATAACTGAGGCGACGTTTTAACATTGCAGGCGTTTGTGGGCATTGGTCTGATGTAAAACATTGTCGACGTATCCATAAAGTACAATGTTGTGTGCCAGCAGACAGACTTGCGACATCTTCGGGTAGTATTTAAAAAGGAACCATTCAGCAACGTATGTAGGGGTATCTCCAATAACTGAGGCGACGTTTTAACATTGCAGGCGTTTGTGGGCATTGGTCTGATGTAAAACATTGTCGATGTATCGATAAACTGCAATGTTGTGTGCCAGCAGACCGAATTTAGACATTTTCGGGTAGTATTAAAGGAACCATTCAGCAACGTATGTAGGGGTATCTCCAATAACTGAGGCAACGTTTTAACATTGCAGGCGTTTGTGGGCATTGGTCTGATGTAAAACATTGTCGATGTATCGATAAAGTACAATGTTGTGTGCCAGCAGACAGACTTGCGACATCTTCGCGTAGTATTTAAAAAGGAACCATTCAGCAACGTATGTAGGGGTATCTCCAATAACTGAGGCGACGTTTTAACATTGCAAGCGCTTTGTAGGCATTGGTCTTATGTAAAAATTGTCGATGTATCGATAAACTGCAATGTTGTGTGCCAGCAGACCGATTTTAGACATTTTCGCGTAGTATTAAAGGAGCCATCCAGCAACATATGTAGGGGTATCTCCAATAACTGAGGCGACGTTTTAACATTGCAGGCGTTTGTGGGCATTGGTCTGATGTAAAACATTGTCGATGTATCGATAAAGTACAATGTTGTGTGCCAGCAGACAGACTTGCGACATCTTCGGGTAGTATTTAAAAAGGAACCATTCAGCAACGTATGTAGGGGTATCTCCAATAACTGAGGCGACGTTTTAACATTGCAGGCGTTTGTGGGCATTGGTCTGATGTAAAACATTGTCGATGTATCGATAAAGTGCAATGTTGTGTGCCAGAAGACAGACTTGCGACATCTTCGGGTAGTATTTAAAAAGGAACCATTCAGCAACGTATGTAGGGGTATCTCCAATAACTGAGGCAACATTTTAACATTGCAGGCGTTTGTGGGCATTGGTCTGATGTAAAACATTGTCGATGTATCGATAAACTGCAATGTTGTGTGCCAGCAGACCGATTTTGGACATTTTCGGGTAGTTTTAAAGGAACCATTCAGCAACGTATGTAGGGGTATCTCCAATAACTGAGGCGACGTTTTAACATTGCAGGCGTTTGTGGGCATTGGTCTGATGTAAAACATTGTCGATGTATCCATAAAGTACAATGTTGTGTGCCAGCAGACAGACTTGCGACATCTTCGGGTAGTATTTAAAAAGGAACCATTCAGCAACGTATGTAGGGGTATCTCCAATAACTGAGGCGACGTTTTAACATTGCAGGCGTTTGTGGGCATTAGTCTGATGTAAAACATTGTCGATGTATCCATAAAGTACAATGCTGTGTGCCAGCAGACAGACTTGCGACATCTTCGGGTAGTATTTAAAAAGGAGCCATTCAGCAACGTATGTAGGGGTATCTCCAATAACTGAGGCGACGTTTTAACATTGCAGGCGTTTGTGGGCATTGGTCTGATGTAAAACATTGTCGATGTATCGATAAAGTACAATGTTGTGTGCCAGCAGACAGACTTGCGACATCTTTAAAAGGATCCATTCAGCAACGTATGTGGGGGTATCTCCAATAACTGAGGCGACGTTTTGACATTGCAGGCGTTTGTGGGCATTGGTCTGATGTAAAACATTGTCGATGTATCGATAAACTGCAATGTTGTGTGCCAGCAGACCGATTTTGGACATTTTCGGGTAGTTTTAAAGGAACCATTCAGCAACGTATGTAGGGGTATCTCCAATAACTGAGGCGACGTTTTAACATTGCAGGCGTTTGTGGGCATTGGTCTGATGTAAAACATTGTCGATGTATCGATAAAGTACAATGTTGTGTGCCAGCAGACAGACTTGCGACATCTTCGTGTAGTATTTAAAAAGGAACCATTCAGCAACGTATGTAGGGGTATCTCCAATAACTGAGGCGACGTTTTAACATTGCAGGCGTTTGTGGGCATTGGTCTGATGTAAAACATTGTCGATGTATCGATAAAGTGCAATGTTGTGTGCCAGAAGACAGACTTGCGACATCTTCGGGTAGTATTTAAAAAGGAACCATTCAGCAACGTATGTAGGGGTATCTCCAATAACTGAGGCGACATTTTAACATTGCAGGCGTTTGTGGGCATTGGTCTGATGTAAAACATTGTCGATGTGTCGATAAACTGCAATGTTGTGTGCCAGCAGACAGACTTGCGACATCTTCGGGTAGTATTTAAAAAGGAACCATTCAGCAACGTATGTAGGGGTATCTCCAATAACTGAGGCGACGTTTTAACATTGCAGGCGTTTGTGGGCATTGGTCTGATGTAAAACATTGTCGATGTATCGATAAAGTACAATGTTGTGTGCCAGCAGACAGACTTGCGACATCTTCGGGTAGTATTTAAAAAGGAACCATTCAGCAACGTATGTAGGGGTATCTCCAATAACTGAGGCGACGTTTTAACATTGCAGGCGTTTGTGGGCATTGGTCTGATGTAAAACATTGTCGATGTATCCATAAAGTGCAATGTTGTGTGCCAGAAGACAGACTTGCGACATCTTCGGGTAGTATTTAAAAAGGAACCATTCAGCAACGTATGTAGGGGTATCTCCAATAACTGAGGCGACGTTTTAACATTGCAGGCGTTTGTGGGCATTGGTCTGATGTAAAACATTGTCGATGTATCGATAAACTGCAATGTTGTGTGCCAGCAGACCGATTTTGGACATTTTCGGGTAGTTTTAAAGGAACCATTCAGCAACGTATGTAGGGGTATCTCCAATAACTGAGGCGACGTTTTAACATTGCAGGCGTTTGTGGGCATTGGTCTGATGTAAAACATTGTCGACGTATCCATAAAGTACAATGTTGTGTGCCAGCAGACAGACTTGCGACATCTTCGGGTAGTATTTAAAAAGGAACCATTCAGCAACGTATGTAGGGGTATCTCCAATAACTGAGGCGACGTTTTAACATTGCAGGCGTTTGTGGGCATTGGTCTGATGTAAAACATTGTCGATGTATCGATAAACTGCAATGTTGTGTGCCAGCAGACCGAATTTAGACATTTTCGGGTAGTATTAAAGGAACCATTCAGCAACGTATGTAGGGGTATCTCCAATAACTGAGGCAACGTTTTAACATTGCAGGCGTTTGTGGGCATTGGTCTGATGTAAAACATTGTCGATGTATCGATAAAGTACAATGTTGTGTGCCAGCAGACAGACTTGCGACATCTTCGGGTAGTATTTAAAAAGGAACCATTCAGCAACGTATGTAGGGGTATCTCCAATAACTGAGGCGACGTTTTAACATTGCAAGCGCTTTGTAGGCATTGGTCTTATGTAAAAATTGTCGATGTATCGATAAACTGCAATGTTGTGTGCCAGCAGACCGATTTTAGACATTTTCGGGTAGTATTAAAGGAGCCATCCAGCAACATATGTAGGGGTATCTCCAATAACTGAGGCGACGTTTTAACATTGCAGGCGTTTGTGGGCATTGGTCTGATGTAAAACATTGTCGATGTATCGATAAAGTACAATGTTGTGTGCCAGCAGACAGACTTGCGACATCTTCGGGTAGTATTTAAAAAGGAACCATTCAGCAACGTATGTAGGGGTATCTCCAATAACTGAGGCGACGTTTTAACATTGCAGGCGTTTGTGGGCATTAGTCTGATGTAAAACATTGTCGATGTATCCATAAAGTACAATGTTGTGTGCCAGCAGACCGATTTTGGACATTTTCGGGTAGTTTTAAAGGAACCATTCAGCAACGTATGTAGGGGTATCTCCAATAACTGAGGCGACGTTTTAACATTGCAGGCGTTTCTGGGCATTGGTCTGATGTAAAACATTGTCGATGTATCGATAAAGTACAATGTTGTGTGCCAGCAGACAGACTTGCGACATCTTCGGGTAGTATTTAAAAAGGAGCCATTCAGCAACGTATGTAGGGGTATCTCCAATAACTGAGGCGACGTTTTAACATTGCAGGCGTTTGTGGGCATTGGTCTGATGTAAAACATTGTCGATGTATCCATAAAGTACAATGTTGTGTGCCAGCAGACAGACTTGCGACATCTTTAAAAGGAACCATTCAGCAACGTATGTGGGGGTATCTCCAATAACTGAGGCGACGTTTTAACATTGCAGGCGTTTGTGGGCATTGGTCTGATGTAAAACATTGTCGATGTATCGATAAACTGCAATGTTGTGTGCCAGCAGACCGATTTTGGACATTTTCGGGTAGTTTTAAAGGAACGATTCAGCAACGTATGTAGGGGTATCTCCAATAACTGAGGCGACGTTTTAACATTGAAGGCGTTTGTGGGCATTGGTCTGATGTAAAACATTGTCGATGTATCGATAAAGTACAATGTTGTGTGCCAGCAGACAGACTTGCGACATCTTCGGGTAGTATTTAAAAAGGAACCATTCAGCAACGTAAGTGGGGGTATCTCCAATAACTGAGGCGACGTTTTAACATTGCAGGCGTTTGTGGGCATTGGTCTGATGTAAAACATTGTCGATGTATCGATAAAGTACAATGTTGTGTGCCAGCAGACAGACTTGCGACATCTTTAAAAGGAACCATTCAGCAACGTATGTAGGGGTATCTCCAATAACTGAGGCGACATTTTAACATTGCAGGCGTTTGTGGGCATTGGTCTGATGTAAAACATTGTCGATGTATCGATAAACTGCAATGTTGTGTGCCAGCAGACCGATTTTGGACATCTTCGGGTAGTATTTAAAAAGGAACCATTCAGCAACGTATGTAGGGGTATCTCCAATAACTGAGGCGACGTTTTAACATTGCAGGCGTTTGTGGGCATTGGTCTGATGTAAAACATTGTCGATGTATCGATAAACTGCAATGTTGTGTGCCAGCAGACCGATTTTGGACATTTTCGGGTAGTTTTAAAGGAACCATTCAGCAACGTATGTAGGGGTATCTCCAATAACTGAGGCGACGTTTTAACATTGCAGGCGTTTGTGGGCATTGGTCTGATGTAAAACATTGTTGATATATCGATAAAGTACAATGTTGTGTGCCAGCAGACAGACTTGCAACATCTTTAAAAGGAACCATTCAGCAACGTATGTAGGGGTATCTCCAATAACTGAGGCGACATTTTAACATTGCAGGCGTTTGTGGGCATTGGTCTGATGTAAAACATTGTCGATGTATCGATAAACTGCAATGTTGTGTGCCAGCAGACCGATTTTGGACATCTTCGGGTAGTATTTAAAAAGGAACCATTCAGCAACGTATGTAGGGGTATCTCCAATAACTGAGGCGACGTTTTAACATTGCAGGCGTTTGTGGGCATTGGTCTGATGTAAAACATTGTCGATGTATCGATAAACTGCAATGTTGTGTGCCAGCAGACCGATTTTGGACATTTTCGGGTAGTTTTAAAGGAACCATTCAGCAACGTATGTAGGGGTATCTCCAATAACTGAGGCGACGTTTTAACATTGCAGGCGTTTGTGGGCATTGGTCTGATGTAAAACATTGTCGATGTATCGATAAACTGCAATGTTGTGTGCCAGCAGACCGATTTTGGACATTTTCGGGTAGTTTTAAAGGAACGATTCAGCAACGTATGTAGGGGTATCTCCAATAACTGAGGCGACGTTTTAACATTGCAGGCGTTTGTGGGCATTGGTCTGATGTAAAACATTGTCGATGTGTCGATAAAGTGCAATGTTGTGTGCCAGCAGACAGACTTGCGACATCTTCGGGTAGTATTTAAAAAGGAACCATTCAGCAACGTATGTAGGGGTATCTCCAATAACTGAGGCGACGTTTTAACATTGCAGGCGTTTGTGGGCATTGGTCTGATGTAAAACATTGTCGATGTATCGATAAAGTGCAATGTTGTGTGCCAGAAGACAGACTTGCGACATCTTCGGGTAGTATTTAAAAAGGAACCATTCAGCAACGTATGTAGGGGTATCTCCAATAACTGAGGCGACATTTTAACATTGCAGGCGTTTGTGGGCATTGGTCTGATGTAAAACATTGTCGATGTGTCGATAAACTGCAATGTTGTGTGCCAGCAGACAGACTTGCGACATCTTCGGGTAGTATTTAAAAAGGAACCATTCAGCAACGTATGTAGGGGTATCTCCAATAACTGAGGCGACGTTTTAACATTGCAGGCGTTTGTGGGCATTGGTCTGATGTAAAACATTGTCGATGTATCGATAAAGTACAATGTTGTGTGCCAGCAGACAGACTTGCGACATCTTCGGGTAGTATTTAAAAAGGAACCATTCAGCAACGTATGTAGGGGTATCTCCAATAACTGAGGCGACGTTTTAACATTGCAGGCGTTTGTGGGCATTGGTCTGATGTAAAACATTGTCGATGTATCGATAAAGTGCAATGTTGTGTGCCAGAAGACAGACTTGCGCCATCTTCGGGTAGTATTTAAAAAGGAACCATTCAGCAACGTATGTAGGGGTATCTCCAATAACTGAGGCGACGTTTTAACATTGCAGGCGTTTGTGGGCATTGGTCTGATGTAAAACATTGTCGATGTATCGATAAACTGCAATGTTGTGTGCCAGCAGACCGATTTTGGACATTTTCGGCTAGTTTTAAAGGAACCATTCAGCAACGTATGTAGGGGTATCTCCAATAACTGAGGCGACGTTTTAACATTGCAGGCGTTTGTGGGCATTGGTCTGATGTAAAACATTGTCGACGTATCCATAAAGTACAATGTTGTGTGCCAGCAGACAGACTTGCGACATCTTCGGGTAGTATTTAAAAAGGAACCATTCAGCAACGTATGTAGGGGTATCTCCAATAACTGGGGCGACGTTTTAACATTGCAGGCGTTTGTGGGCATTGGTCTGATGTAAAACATTGTCGATGTATCGATAAACTGCAATGCTGTGTGCCAGCAGACCGAATTTAGACATTTTCGGGTAGTATTAAAGGAACCATTCAGCAACGTATGTAGGGGTATCTCCAATAACTGAGGCAACGTTTTAACATTGCAGGCGTTTGTGGGCATTGGTCTGATGTAAAACATTGTCGATGTATCGATAAAGTACAATGTTGTGTGCCAGCAGACAGACTTGCGACATCTTCGGGTAGTATTTAAAAAGGAGCCATTCAGCAACGTATGTAGGGGTATCTCCAATAACTGAGGCAACGTTTTAACATTGCAGGCGTTTGTGGGCATTGGTCTGATGTAAAACATTGTCGATGTATCCATAAAGTACAATGTTGTGTGCCAGCAGACAGACTTGCGACATCTTTAAAAGGAACCATTCAGCAACGTATGTGGGGGTATCTCCAATAACTGAGGCGACGTTTTAACATTGCAGGCGTTTGTGGGCATTGGTCTGATGTAAAACATTGTCGATGTATCGATAAACTGCAATGTTGTGTGCCAGCAGACCGATTTTGGACATTTTCGGGTAGTTTTAAAGGAACGATTCAGCAACGTATGTAGGGGTATCTCCAATAACTGAGGCGACGTTTTAACATTGAAGGCGTTTGTGGGCATTGGTCTGATGTAAAACATTGTCGATGTATCGATAAAGTACAATGTTGTGTGCCAGCAGACAGACTTGCGACATCTTCGGGTAGTATTTAAAAAGGAACCATTCAGCAACGTATGTGGGGGTATCTCCAATAACTGAGGCGACGTTTTAACATTGCAGGCGTTTGTGGGCATTGGTCTGATGTAAAACATTGTCGATGTATCGATAAAGTACAATGTTGTGTGCCAGCAGACAGACTTGCGACATCTTTAAAAGGAACCATTCAGCAACGTATGTAGGGGTATCTCCAATAACTGAGGCGACATTTTAACATTGCAGGCGTTTGTGGGCATTGGTCTGATGTAAAACATTGTCGATGTATCGATAAACTGCAATGTTGTGTGCCAGCAGACCGATTTTGGACATCTTCGGGTAGTATTTAAAAAGGAACCATTCAGCAACGTATGTAGGGGTATCTCCAATAACTGAGGCGACGTTTTAACATTGCAGGCGTTTGTGGGCATTGGTCTGATGTAAAACATTGTCGATGTATCGATAAACTGCAATGTTGTGTGCCAGCAGACCGATTTTGGACATTTTCGGGTAGTTTTAAAGGAACCATTCAGCAACGTATGTAGGGGTATCTCCAATAACTGAGGCGACGTTTTAACATTGCAGGCGTTTGTGGGCATTGGTCTGATGTAAAACATTGTTGATGTATCGATAAAGTACAATGTTGTGTGCCAGCAGACAGACTTGCAACATCTTTAAAAGGAACCATTCAGCAACGTATGTAGGGGTATCTCCAATAACTGAGGCGACATTTTAACATTGCAGGCGTTTGTGGGCATTGGTCTGATGTAAAACATTGTCGATGTATCGATAAACTGCAATGTTGTGTGCCAGCAGACCGATTTTGGACATCTTCGGGTAGTATTTAAAAAGTAACCATTCAGCAACGTATGTAGGGGTATCTCCAATAACTGAGGCGACGTTTTAACATTGCAGGCGTTTGTGGGCATTGGTCTGATGTAAAACATTGTCGATGTATCGATAAACTGCAATGTTGTGTGCCAGCAGACCGATTTTGGACATTTTCGGGTAGTTTTAAAGGAACCATTCAGCAACGTATGTAGGGGTATCTCCAATAACTGAGGCGACGTTTTAACATTGCAGGCGTTTGTGGGCATTGGTCTGATGTAAAACATTGTCGATGTATCGATAAACTGCAATGTTGTGTGCCAGCAGACCGATTTTGGACATTTTCGGGTAGTTTTAAAGGAACCATTCAGCAACGTATGTAGGGGTATCTCCAATAACTGAGGCGACGTTTTAACATTGAAGGCGTTTGTGGGCATTGGTCTGATGTAAAACATTGTCGATGTATCGATAAAGTACAATGTTGTGTGCCAGCAGACAGACTTGCGACATCTTCGGGTAGTATTTAAAAAGGAACCATTCAGCAACGTATGTGGGGGTATCTCCAATAACTGAGGCGACGTTTTAACATTGCAGGCGTTTGTGGGCATTGGTCTGATGTAAAACATTGTCGATGTATCGATAAAGTACAATGTTGTGTGCCAGCAGACAGACTTGCGACATCTTTAAAAGGAACCATTCAGCAACGTATGTAGGGGTATCTCCAATAACTGAGGCGACATTTTAACATTGCAGGCGTTTGTGGGCATTGGTCTGATGTAAAACATTGTCGATGTATCGATAAACTGCAATGTTGTGTGCCAGCAGACCGATTTTGGACATTTTCGGGTAGTTTTAAAGGAACCATTCAGCTACGTATGTAGGGGTATCTCCAATAACTGAGGCGACGTTTTAACATTGCAGGCGTTTGTGGGCATTGGTCTGATGTAAAACATTGTCGATGTATCGATAAAGTACAATGTTGTGTGCCAGCAGACAGACTTGCGACATCTTCGGGTAGTATTTAAAAAGGAACCATTCAGCAACGTATGTAGGGGTATCTCCAATAACTGAGGCGACGTTTTAACATTGCAGGCGTTTGTGGGCATTGGTCTGACGTAAAACATTGTCGATGTATCGATAAACTGCAATGTTGTGTGCCAGCAGACCGATTTTGGACATTTTCGGGTAGTTTTAAAGGAACCATTCAGCAACGTATGTAGGGGTATCTCCAATAACTGAGGCGACGTTTTAACATTGCAGGCGTTTGTGGGCATTGGTCTGATGTAAAACATTGTTGATGTATCGATAAAGTACAATGTTGTGTGCCAGCAGACAGACTTGCAACATCTTTAAAAGGAACCATTCAGCAACGTATGTGGGGGTATCTCCAATAACTGAGGCGACGTTTTAACATTGCAGGCGTTTGTGGGCATTGGTCTGATGTAAAACATTGTCGATGTATCGATAAACTGCAATGTTGTGTGCCAGCAGACAGACTTGCGACATCTTCGGGTAGTATTTAAAAAGGAACCATTCAGCAACGTATGTAGGGGTATCTCCAATAACTGAGGCGACGTTTTAACATTGCAGGCGTTTGTGGGCATTGGTCTGATGTAAAACATTGTCGATGTATCGATAAACTGCAATGTTGTATGCCAGCAGACCGATTTTGGACATTTTCGGGTAGTTTTAAAGGAACCATTCAGCAACGTATGTAGGGGTATCTCCAATAACTGAGGCGACGTTTTAACATTGCAGGCGTTTGTGGGCATTGGTCTGATGTAAAACATTGTCGATGTATCGATAAACTGCAATGTTGTGTGCCAGCAGACAGACTTGCGACATCTTCGGGTAGTATTTAAAAAGGAACCATTCAGCAACGTATGTAGGGGTATCTCCAATAACTGAGGCGACGTTTTAACATTGAAGGCGTTTGTGGGCATTGGTCTGATGTAAAACATTGTCGATGTATCGATAAAGTACAATGTTGTGTGCCAGCAGACAGACTTGCGACATCTTCGGGTAGTATTTAAAAAGGAACCATTCAGCAACGTATGTAGGGGTATCTCCAATAACTGAGGCGACGTTTTAACATTGAAGGCGTTTGTGGGCATTGGTCTGATGTAAAACATTGTCGATGTATCGATAAAGTACAATGTTGTGTGCCAGCAGACAGACTTGCGACATCTTCGGGTAGTATTTAAAAAGGAACCATTCAGCAACGTATGTGGGGGTATCTCCAATAACTGAGGCGACGTTTTAACATTGCAGGCGTTTGTGGGCATTGGTCTGATGTAAAACATTGTCGATGTATCGATAAAGTACAATGTTGTGTGCCAGCAGACAGACTTGCGACATCTTTAAAAGGAACCATTCAGCAACGTATGTAGGGGTATCTCCAATAACTGAGGCGACATTTTAACATTGCAGGCGTTTGTGGGCATTGGTCTGATGTAAAACATTGTCGATGTATCGATAAACTGCAATGTTGTGTGCCAGCAGACCGATTTTGGACATCTTCGGGTAGTATTTAAAAAGGAACCATTCAGCAACGTATGTAGGGGTATCTCCAATAACTGAGGCGACGTTTTAACATTGCAGGCGTTTGTGGGCATTGGTCTGATGTAAAACATTGTCGATGTATCGATAAACTGCAATGTTGTGTGCCAGCAGACCGATTTTGGACATTTTCGGGTAGTTTTAAAGGAACCATTCAGCAACGTATGTAGGGGTATCTCCAATAACTGAGGCGACGTTTTAACATTGCAGGCGTTTGTGGGCATTGGTCTGATGTAAAACATTGTTGATGTATCGATAAAGTACAATGTTGTGTGCCAGCAGACAGACTTGCAACATCTTTAAAAGGAACCATTCAGCAACGTATGTAGGGGTATCTCCAATAACTGAGGCGACATTTTAACATTGCAGGCGTTTGTGGGCATTGGTCTGATGTAAAACATTGTCGATGTATCGATAAACTGCAATGTTGTGTGCCAGCAGACCGATTTTGGACATCTTCGGGTAGTATTTAAAAAGTAACCATTCAGCAACGTATGTAGGGGTATCTCCAATAACTGAGGCGACGTTTTAACATTGCAGGCGTTTGTGGGCATTGGTCTGATGTAAAACATTGTCGATGTATCGATAAACTGCAATGTTGTGTGCCAGCAGACCGATTTTGGACATTTTCGGGTAGTTTTAAAGGAACCATTCAGCAACGTATGTAGGGGTATCTCCAATAACTGAGGCGACGTTTTAACATTGCAGGCGTTTGTGGGCATTGGTCTGATGTAAAACATTGTCGATGTATCGATAAACTGCAATGTTGTGTGCCAGCAGACCGATTTTGTACATTTTCGGGTAGTTTTAAAGGAACCATTCAGCAACGTATGTAGGGGTATCTCCAATAACTGAGGCGACGTTTTAACATTGAAGGCGTTTGTGGGCATTGGTCTGATGTAAAACATTGTCGATGTATCGATAAAGTACAATGTTGTGTGCCAGCAGACAGACTTGCGACATCTTCGGGTAGTATTTAAAAAGGAACCATTCAGCAACGTATGTGGGGGTATCTCCAATAACTGAGGCGACGTTTTAACATTGCAGGCGTTTGTGGGCATTGGTCTGATGTAAAACATTGTCGATGTATCGATAAAGTACAATGTTGTGTGCCAGCAGACAGACTTGCGACATCTTTAAAAGGAACCATTCAGCAACGTATGTAGGGGTATCTCCAATAACTGAGGCGACATTTTAACATTGCAGGCGTTTGTGGGCATTGGTCTGATGTAAAACATTGTCGATGTATCGATAAACTGCAATGTTGTGTGCCAGCAGACCGATTTTGGACATTTTCGGGTAGTTTTAAAGGAACCATTCAGCTACGTATGTAGGGGTATCTCCAATAACTGAGGCGACGTTTTAACATTGCAGGCGTTTGTGGGCATTGGTCTGATGTAAAACATTGTCGATGTATCGATAAAGTACAATGTTGTGTGCCAGCAGACAGACTTGCGACATCTTCGGGTAGTATTTAAAAAGGAACCATTCAGCAACGTATGTAGGGGTATCTCCAATAACTGAGGCGACGTTTTAACATTGCAGGCGTTTGTGGGCATTGGTCTGACGTAAAACATTGTCGATGTATCGATAAACTGCAATGTTGTGTGCCAGCAGACCGATTTTGGACATTTTCGGGTAGTTTTAAAGGAACCATTCAGCAACGTATGTAGGGGTATCTCCAATAACTGAGGCGACGTTTTAACATTGCAGGCGTTTGTGGGCATTGGTCTGATGTAAAACATTGTTGATGTATCGATAAAGTACAATGTTGTGTGCCAGCAGACAGACTTGCAACATCTTTAAAAGGAACCATTCAGCAACGTATGTGGGGGTATCTCCAATAACTGAGGCGACGTTTTAACATTGCAGGCGTTTGTGGGCATTGGTCTGATGTAAAACATTGTCGATGTATCGATAAACTGCAATGTTGTGTGCCAGCAGACAGACTTGCGACATCTTCGGGTAGTATTTAAAAAGGAACCATTCAGCAACGTATGTAGGGGTATCTCCAATAACTGAGGCGACGTTTTAACATTGCAGGCGTTTGTGGGCATTGGTCTGATGTAAAACATTGTCGATGTATCGATAAACTGCAATGTTGTATGCCAGCAGACCGATTTTGGACATTTTCGGGTAGTTTTAAAGGAACCATTCAGCAACGTATGTAGGGGTATCTCCAATAACTGAGGCGACGTTTTAACATTGCAGGCGTTTGTGGGCATTGGTCTGATGTAAAACATTGTCGATGTATCGATAAACTGCAATGTTGTGTGCCAGCAGACAGACTTGCGACATCTTCGGGTAGTATTTAAAAAGGAACCATTCAGCAACGTATGTAGGGGTATCTCCAATAACTGAGGCGACGTTTTAACATTGCAGGCGTTTGTGGGCATTGGTCTGATGTAAAACATTGTCGATGTATCGATAAAGTGCAATGTTGTGTGCCAGAAGACAGACTTGCGACATCTTCGGGTAGTATTTAAAAAGGAACCATTCAGCAACGTATGTAGGGGTATCTCCAATAACTGAGGCGACATTTTAACATTGCAGGCGTTTGTGGGCATTGGTCTGATGTAAAACATTGTCGATGTGTCGATAAACTGCAATGTTGTGTGCCAGCAGACAGACTTGCGACATCTTCGGGTAGTATTTAAAAAGGAACCATTCAGCAACGTATGTAGGGGTATCTCCAATAACTGAGGCGACGTTTTAACATTGCAGGCGTTTGTGGGCATTGGTCTGATGTAAAACATTGTCGATGTATCGATAAAGTACAATGTTGTGTGCCAGCAGACAGACTTGCGACATCTTCGGGTAGTATTTAAAAAGGAACCATTCAGCAACGTATGTAGGGGTATCTCCAATAACTGAGGCGACGTTTTAACATTGCAGGCGTTTGTGGGCATTGGTCTGATGTAAAACATTGTCGATGTATCGATAAACTGCAATGTTGTGTGCCAGCAGACCGATTTTCGACATTTTCGGGTAGTTTTAAAGGAACCATTCAGCAACGTATGTAGGGGTATCTCCAATAACTGAGGCGACGTTTTAACATTGCAGGCGTTTGTGGGCATTGGTCTGATGTAAAACATTGTCGACGTATCCATAAAGTACAATGTTGTGTGCCAGCAGACAGACTTGCGACATCTTCGGGTAGTATTTAAAAAGGAACCATTCAGCAACGTATGTAGGGGTATCTCCAATAACTGAGGCGACGTTTTAACATTGCAGGCGTTTGTGGGCATTGGTCTGATGTAAAACATTGTCGATGTATCGATAAACTGCAATGTTGTGTGCCAGAAGACCGAATTTAGACATTTTCGGGTAGTATTAAAGGAACCATTCAGCAACGTATGTAGGGGTATCTCCAATAACTGAGGCAACGTTTTAACATTGCAGGCGTTTGTGGGCATTGGTCTGATGTAAAACATTGTCGATGTATCGATAAAGTACAATGTTGTGTGCCAGCAGACAGACTTGCGACATCTTCGGGTAGTATTTAAAAAGGAACCATTCAGCAACGTATGTAGGGGTATCTCCAATAACTGAGGCGACGTTTTAACATTGCAAGCGCTTTGTAGGCATTGGTCTTATGTAAAAATTGTCGATGTATCGATAAACTGCAATGTTGTGTGCCAGCAGACCGATTTTAGACATTTTCGGGTAGTATTAAAGGAGCCATCCAGCAACATATGTAGGGGTATCTCCAATAACTGAGGCGACGTTTTAACATTGCAGGCGTTTGTGGGCATTGGTCTGATGTAAAACATTGTTGATGTATCGATAAAGAACAATGTTGTGTGCCAGCAGACAGACTTGCGACATCTTCGGGTAGTATTTAAAAAGGAACCATTCAGCAACGTATGTAGGGGTATCTCCAATAACTGAGGCGACGTTTTAACATTGCAGGCGTTTGTGGGCATTAGTCTGATGTAAAACATTGTCGATGTATCCATAAAGTACAATGTTGTGTGCCAGCAGACCGATTTTGGACATTTTCGGGTAGTTTTAAAGGAACCATTCAGCAACGTATGTAGGGGTATCTCCAATAACTGAGGCGACGTTTTAACATTGCAGGCGTTTGTGGGCATTGGTCTGATGTAAAACATTGTCGATGTATCGATAAAGTACAATGTTGTGTGCCAGCAGACAGACTTGCGACATCTTCGGGTAGTATTTAAAAAGGAGCCATTCAGCAACGTATGTAGGGGTATCTCCAATAACTGAGGCGACGTTTTAACATTGCAGGCGTTTGTGGGCATTGGTCTGATGTAAAACATTGTCGATGTATCCATAAAGTACAATGTTGTGTGCCAGCAGACAGACTTGCGACATCTTTAAAAGGAACCATTCAGCAACGTATGTGGGGGTATCTCCAATAACTGAGGCGACGTTTTAACATTGCAGGCGTTTGTGGGCATTGGTCTGATGTAAAACATTGTCGATGTATCGATAAACTGCAATGTTGTGTGCCAGCAGACCGATTTTGGACATTTTCGGGTAGTTTTAAAGGAACGATTCAGCAACGTATGTAGGGGTATCTCCAATAACTGAGGCGACGTTTTAACATTGAAGGCGTTTGTGGGCATTGGTCTGATGTAAAACATTGTCGATGTATCGATAAAGTACAATGTTGTGTGCCAGCAGACAGACTTGCGACATCTTCGGGTAGTATTTAAAAAGGAACCATTCAGCAACGTATGTGGGGGTATCTCCAATAACTGAGGCGACGTTTTAACATTGCAGGCGTTTGTGGGCATTGGTCTGATGTAAAACATTGTCGATGTATCGATAAAGTACAATGTTGTGTGCCAGCAGACAGACTTGCGACATCTTTAAAAGGAACCATTCAGCAACGTATGTAGGGGTATCTCCAATAACTGAGGCGACATTTTAACATTGCAGGCGTTTGTGGGCATTGGTCTGATGTAAAACATTGTCGATGTATCGATAAACTGCAATGTTGTGTGCCAGCAGACCGATTTTGGACATCTTCGGGTAGTATTTAAAAAGGAACCATTCAGCAACGTATGTAGGGGTATCTCCAATAACTGAGGCGACGTTTCTACATTGCAGGCGTTTGTGGGCATTGGTCTGATGTAAAACATTGTTGATGTATCGATAAAGTACAATGTTGTGTGCCAGCAGACAGACTTGCAACATCTTTAAAAGGAACCATTCAGCAACGTATGTAGGGGTATCTCCAATAACTGAGGCGACGTTTTAACATTGCAGGCGTTTGTGGGCATTGGTCTGATGTAAAACATTGTTGATGTATCGATAAAGTACAATGTTGTGTGCCAGCAGACAGACTTGCAACATCTTTAAAAGGAACCATTCAGCAACGTATGTAGGGGTATCTCCAATAACTGAGGCGACATTTTAACATTGCAGGCGTTTGTGGGCATTGGTCTGATGTAAAACATTGTCGATGTATCGATAAACTGCAATGTTGTGTGCCAGCAGACCGATTTTGGACATCTTCGGGTAGTATTTAAAAAGGAACCATTCAGCAACGTATGTAGGGGTATCTCCAATAACTGAGGCGACGTTTTAACATTGCAGGCGTTTGTGGGCATTGGTCTGATGTAAAACATTGTCGATGTATCGATAAAGTACAATGTTGTGTGCCAGCAGACAGACTTGTGACATCTTCGGGTAGTATTTAAAAAGGAACCATTCAGCAACGTATGTAGGGGTATCTCCAATAACTGAGGCGACGTTTTAACATTGCAGGCGTTTGTGGGCATTGGTCTGATGTAAAACATTGTCGATGTATCGATAAAGTGCAATGTTGTGTCCCAGAAGACAGACTTGCGACATCTTCGGGTAGTATTTAAAAAGGAACCATTCAGCAACGTATGTAGGGGTATCTCCAATAACTGAGGCGACGTTTTAACATTGCAGGCGTTTGTGGGCATTGGTCTGATGTAAAACATTGTCGATGTATCGATAAACTGCAATGTTGTGTGCCAGCAGACCGATTTTGGACATTTTCGGCTAGTTTTAAAGGAACCATTCAGCAACGTATGTAGGGGTATCTCCAATAACTGAGGCGACGTTTTAACATTGCAGGCGTTTGTGGGCATTGGTCTGATGTAAAACATTGTCGACGTATCCATAAAGTACAATGTTGTGTGCCAGCAGACAGACTTGCGACATCTTCGGGTAGTATTTAAAAAGGAACCATTCAGCAACGTATGTAGGGGTATCTCCAATAACTGAGGCGACGTTTTAACATTGCAGGCGTTTGTGGGCATTGGTCTGATGTAAAACATTGTCGATGTATCGATAAACTGCAATGTTGTGTGCCAGCAGACCGAATTTAGACATTTTCGGGTAGTATTAAAGGAACCATTCAGCAACGTATGTAGGGGTATCTCCAATAACTGAGGCAACGTTTTAACATTGCAGGCGTTTGTGGGCATTGGTCTGATGTAAAACATTGTCGATGTATCGATAAAGTACAATGTTGTGTGCCAGCAGACAGACTTGCGACATCTTCGGGTAGTATTTAAAAAGGAGCCATTCAGCAACGTATGTAGGGGTATCTCCAATAACTGAGGCGACGTTTTAACATTGCAGGCGTTTGTGGGCATTGGTCTGATGTAAAACATTGTCGATGTATCCATAAAGTACAATGTTGTGTGCCAGCAGACAGACTTGCGACATCTTTAAAAGGAACCATTCAGCAACGTATGTGGGGGTATCTCCAATAACTGAGGCGACGTTTTAACATTGCAGGCGTTTGTGGGCATTGGTCTGATGTAAAACATTGTCGATGTATCGATAAACTGCAATATTGTGTGCCAGCAGACCGATTTTGGACATTTTCGGGTAGTTTTAAAGGAACGATTCAGCAACGTATGTAGGGGTATCTCCAATAACTGAGGCGACGTTTTAACATTGAAGGCGTTTGTGGGCATTGGTCTGATGTAAAACATTGTCGATGTATCGATAAAGTACAATGTTGTGTGCCAGCAGACAGACTTGCGACATCTTCGGGTAGTATTTAAAAAGGAACCATTCAGCAACGTATGTGGGGGTATCTCCAATAACTGAGGCGACGTTTTAACATTGCAGGCGTTTGTGGGCATTGGTCTGATGTAAAACATTGTCGATGTATCGATAAAGTACAATGTTGTGTGCCAGCAGACAGACTTGCGACATCTTTAAAAGGAACCATTCAGCAACGTATGTAGGGGTATCTCCAATAACTGAGGCGACATTTTAACATTGCAGGCGTTTGTGGGCATTGGTCTGATGTAAAACATTGTCGATGTATCGATAAACTGCAATGTTGTGTGCCAGCAGACCGATTTTGGACATCTTCGGGTAGTATTTAAAAAGGAACCATTCAGCAACGTATGTAGGGGTATCTCCAATAACTGAGGCGACGTTTTAACATTGCAGGCGTTTGTGGGCATTGGTCTGATGTAAAACATTGTCGATGTATCGATAAACTGCAATGTTGTGTGCCAGCAGACCGATTTTGGACATTTTCGGGTAGTTTTAAAGGAACCATTCAGCAACGTATGTAGGGGTATCTCCAATAACTGAGGCGACGTTTTAACATTGCAGGCGTTTGTGGGCATTGGTCTGATGTAAAACATTGTTGATGTATCGATAAAGTACAATGTTGTGTGCCAGCAGACAGACTTGCAACATCTTTAAAAGGAACCATTCAGCAACGTATGTGGGGGTATCTCCAATAACTGAGGCGACATTTTAACATTGCAGGCGTTTGTGGGCATTGGTCTGATGTAAAACATTGTCGATGTATCGATAAACTGCAATGTTGTGTGCCAGCAGACCGATTTTGGACATCTTCGGGTAGTATTTAAAAAGGAACCATTCAGCAACGTATGTAGGGGTATCTCCAATAACTGAGGCGACGTTTTAACATTGCAGGCGTTTGTGGGCATTGGTCTGATGTAAAACATTGTCGATGTATCGATAAACTGCAATGTTGTGTGCCAGCAGACCGATTTTGGACATTTTCGGGTAGTTTTAAAGGAACCATTCAGCAACGTATGTAGGGGTATCTCCAATAACTGAGGCGACGTTTTAACATTGAAGGCGTTTGTGGGCATTGGTCTGATGTAAAACATTGTCGATGTATCGATAAAGTACAATGTTGTGTGCCAGCAGACAGACTTGCGACATCTTCGGGTAGTATTTAAAAAGGAACCATTCAGCAACGTATGTGGGGGTATCTCCAATAACTGAGGCGACGTTTTAACATTGCAGGCGTTTGTGGGCATTGGTCTGATGTAAAACATTGTCGATGTATCGATAAAGTACAATGTTGTGTGC
Source organism: Haliotis asinina (assembly GCF_037392515.1). Lineage (NCBI taxonomy): Eukaryota > Metazoa > Mollusca > Gastropoda > Lepetellida > Haliotidae > Haliotis > Haliotis asinina. The sequence continues at coordinate 45,919,892 of NC_090287.1, forward strand.
CAGCAGACAGACTTGCGACATCTTCGGGTAGTATTTAAAAAGGAACCATTCAGCAACGTATGTAGGGGTATCTCCAATAACTGAGGCGACGTTTTAACATTGCAGGCGTTTGTGGGCATTGGTCTGATGTAAAACATTGTCGATGTATCGATAAAGTACAATGTTGTGTGCCAGCAGACAGACTTGCGACATCTTCGGGTAGTATTTAAAAAGGAACCATTCAGCAACGTATGTAGGGGTATCTCCAATAACTGAGGCGACGTTTTAACATTGCAGGCGTTTGTGGGCATTGGTCTGATGTAAAACATTGTCGATGTATCGATAAACTGCAATGTTGTGTGCCAGCAGACAGACTTGCGACATCTTCGGGTAGTATTTAAAAAGGAACCATTCAGCAACGTATGTAGGGGTATCTCCAATAACTGAGGCGACGTTTTAACATTGCAGGCGTTTGTGGGCATTGGTCTGATGTAAAACATTGTCGATGTATCGATAAAGTGCAATGTTGTGTGCCAGAAGACAGACTTGCGACATCTTCGGGTAGTATTTAAAAAGGAACCATTCAGCAACGTATGTAGGGGTATCTCCAATAACTGAGGCGACATTTTAACATTGCAGGCGTTTGTGGGCATTGGTCTGATGTAAAACATTGTCGATGTGTCGATAAACTGCAATGTTGTGTGCCAGCAGACAGACTTGCGACATCTTCGGGTAGTATTTAAAAAGGAACCATTCAGCAACGTATGTAGGGGTATCTCCAATAACTGAGGCGACGTTTTAACATTGCAGGCGTTTGTGGGCATTGGTCTGATGTAAAACATTGTCGATGTATCGATAAAGTACAATGTTGTGTGCCAGCAGACAGACTTGCGACATCTTCGGGTAGTATTTAAAAAGGAACCATTCAGCAACGTATGTAGGGGTATCTCCAATAACTGAGGCGACGTTTTAACATTGCAGGCGTTTGTGGGCATTGGTCTGATGTAAAACATTGTCGATGTATCGATAAACTGCAATGTTGTGTGCCAGCAGACCGATTTTGGACATTTTCGGCTAGTTTTAAAGGAACCATTCAGCAACGTATGTAGGGGTATCTCCAATAACTGAGGCGACGTTTTAACATTGCAGGCGTTTGTGGGCATTGGTCTGATGTAAAACATTGTCGACGTATCCATAAAGTACAATGTTGTGTGCCAGCAGACAGACTTGCGACATCTTCGGGTAGTATTTAAAAAGGAACCATTCAGCAACGTATGTAGGGGTATCTCCAATAACTGAGGCGACGTTTTAACATTGCAGGCGTTTGTGGGCATTGGTCTGATGTAAAACATTGTCGATGTATCGATAAACTGCAATGTTGTGTGCCAGAAGACCGAATTTAGACATTTTCGGGTAGTATTAAAGGAACCATTCAGCAACGTATGTAGGGGTATCTCCAATAACTGAGGCAACGTTTTAACATTGCAGGCGTTTGTGGGCATTGGTCTGATGTAAAACATTGTCGATGTATCGATAAAGTACAATGTTGTGTGCCAGCAGACAGACTTGCGACATCTTCGGGTAGTATTTAAAAAGGAACCATTCAGCAACGTATGTAGGGGTATCTCCAATAACTGAGGCGACGTTTTAACATTGCAAGCGCTTTGTAGGCATTGGTCTTATGTAAAAATTGTCGATGTATCGATAAACTGCAATGTTGTGTGCCAGCAGACCGATTTTAGACATTTTCGGGTAGTATTAAAGGAGCCATCCAGCAACATATGTAGGGGTATCTCCAATAACTGAGGCGACGTTTTAACATTGCAGGCGTTTGTGGGCATTGGTCTGATGTAAAACATTGTCGATGTATCCATAAAGTACAATGTTGTGTGCCAGCAGACAGACTTGCGACATCTTCGGGTAGTATTTAAAAAGGAACCATTCAGCAACGTATGTAGGGGTATCTCCAATAACTGAGGCGACGTTTTAACATTGCAGGCGTTTGTGGGCATTAGTCTGATGTAAAACATTGTCGATGTATCCATAAAGTACAATGTTGTGTGCCAGCAGACCGATTTTGGACATTTTCGGGTAGTTTTAAAGGAACCATTCAGCAACGTATGTAGGGGTATCTCCAATAACTGAGGCGACGTTTTAACATTGCAGGCGTTTGTGGGCATTGGTCTGATGTAAAACATTGTCGATGTATCCATAAAGTACAATGTTGTGTGCCAGCAGACAGACTTGCGACATCTTCGGGTAGTATTTAAAAAGGAGCCATTCAGCAACGTATGTAGGGGTATCTCCAATAACTGAGGCGACGTTTTAACATTGCAGGCGTTTGTGGGCATTGGTCTGATGTAAAACATTGTCGATGTATCCATAAAGTACAATGTTGTGTGCCAGCAGACAGACTTGCGACATCTTTAAAAGGAACCATTCAGCAACGTATGTGGGGGTATCTCCAATAACTGAGGCGACGTTTTAACATTGCAGGCGTTTGTGGGCATTGGTCTGATGTAAAACATTGTCGATGTATCGATAAAGTGCAATGTTGTGTGCCAGCAGACAGACTTGCGACATCTTCGGGTAGTATTTAAAAAGGAACCATTCAGCAACGTATGTAGGGGTATCTCCAATAACTGAGGCGACATTTTAACATTGCAGGCGTTTGTGGGCATTGGTCTGATGTAAAACATTGTCGATGTGTCGATAAACTGCAATGTTGTGTGCCAGCAGACAGACTTGCGACATCTTCGGGTAGTATTTAAAAAGGAACCATTCAGCAACGTATGTAGGGGTATCTCCAATAACTGAGGCGACGTTTTAACATTGCAGGCGTTTGTGGGCATTGGTCTGATGTAAAACATTGTCGATGTATCGATAAAGTACAATGTTGTGTGCCAGCAGACAGACTTGCGACATCTTCGGGTAGTATTTAAAAAGGAACCATTCAGCAACGTATGTAGGGGTATCTCCAATAACTGAGGCGACGTTTTAACATTGCAGGCGTTTGTGGGCATTGGTCTGATGTAAAACATTGTCGATGTATCGATAAACTGCAATGTTGTGTGCCAGCAGACCGATTTTGGACATTTTCGGGTAGTTTTAAAGGAACCATTCAGCAACGTATGTAGGGGTATCTCCAATAACTGAGGCGACGTTTTAACATTGCAGGCGTTTGTGGGCATTGGTCTGATGTAAAACATTGTCGACGTATCCATAAAGTACAATGTTGTGTGCCAGCAGACAGACTTGCGACATCTTCGGGTAGTATTTAAAAAGGAACCATTCAGCAACGTATGTAGGGGTATCTCCAATAACTGAGGCGACGTTTTAACATTGCAGGCGTTTGTGGGCATTGGTCTGATGTAAAACATTGTCGATGTATCGATAAACTGCAATGTTGTGTGCCAGAAGACCGAATTTAGACATTTTCGGGTAGTACTAAAGGAACCATTCAGCAACGTATGTAGGGGTATCTCCAATAACTGAGGCGACGTTTTAACATTGCAGGCGTTTGTGGGCATTGGTCTGATGTAAAACATTGTCGATGTATCGATAAAGTACAATGTTGTGTGCCAGCAGACAGACTTGCGACATCTTCGGGTAGTATTTAAAAAGGAACCATTCAGCAACGTATGTAGGGGTATCTCCAATAACTGAGGCGACGTTTTAACATTGCAAGCGCTTTGTAGGCATTGGTCTTATGTAAAAATTGTCGATGTATCGATAAACTGCAATGTTGTGTGCCAGCAGACCGATTTTAGACATTTTCGGGTAGTATTAAAGGAGCCATCCAGCAACATATGTAGGGGTATCTCCAATAACTGAGGCGACGTTTTAACATTGCAGGCGTTTGTGGGCATTGGTCTGATGTAAAACATTGTCGATGTATCGATAAAGTACAATGTTGTGTGCCAGCAGACAGACTTGCGACATCTTCGGGTAGTATTTAAAAAGGAACCATTCAGCAACGTATGTAGGGGTATCTCCAATAACTGAGGCGACGTTTTAACATTGCAGGCGTTTGTGGGCATTAGTCTGATGTAAAACATTGTCGATGTATCCATAAAGTACAATGTTGTGTGCCAGCAGACCGATTTTGGACATTTTCGGGTAGTTTTAAAGGAACCATTCAGCAACGTATGTAGGGGTATCTCCAATAACTGAGGCGACGTTTTAACATTGCAGGCGTTTGTGGGCATTGGTCTGATGTAAAACATTGTCGATGTATCGATAAAGTACAATGTTGTGTGCCAGCAAAGAGACTTGCGACATCTTCGGGTAGTATTTAAAAAGGAACCATTCAGCAACGTATGTAGGGGTATCTCCAATAACTGAGGCGACGTTTTAACATTGCAGGCGTTTGTGGGCATTGGTCTGATGTAAAACATTGTCGATGTATCGATAAACTGCAATGTTGTGTGCCAGCAGACCGATTTTAGACATTTTCGGGTAGTTTTAAAGGAACCATTCAGCAACGTATGTAGGGGTATCTCCAATAACTGAGGCGACGTTTTAACATTGCAGGCGTTTGTGGGCATTGGTCTGATGTAAAACATTGTCGATGTATCCATAAAGTACAATGTTGTGTGCCAGCAGACAGACTTGCGACATCTTCGGGTAGTATTTAAAAAGGAACCATTCAGCAACGTATGTAGGGGTATCTCCAATAACTGAGGCGACGTTTTAACATTGCAGGCGTTTGTGGGCATTAGTCTGATGTAAAACATTGTCGATGTATCGATAAAGTACAATGTTGTGTGCCAGCAGACCGATTTTGGACATTTTCGGGTAGTTTTAAAGGAACCATTCAGCAACGTATGTAGGGGTATCTCCAATAACTGAGGCGACGTTTTAACATTGCAGGCGTTTGTGGGCATTGGTCTGATGTAAAACATTGTCGATGTATCCATAAAGTACAATGTTGTGTGCCAGCAGACAGACTTGCGACATCTTTAAAAGGAACCATTCAGCAACGTATGTGGGGGTATCTCCAATAACTGAGGCGACGTTTTAACATTGCAGGCGTTTGTGGGCATTGGTCTGATGTAAAACATTGTCGATGTATCCATAAAGTACAATGTTGTGTGCCAGCAGACAGACTTGCGACATCTTTAAAAGGAACCATTCAGCAACGTATGTGGGGGTATCTCCAATAACTGAGGCGACGTTTTAACATTGCAGGCGTTTGTGGGCATTGGTCTGATGTAAAACATTGTCGATGTATCCATAAAGTACAATGTTGTGTGCCAGCAGACAGACTTGCGACATCTTTAAAAGGAACCATTCAGCAACGTATGTGGGGGTATCTCCAATAACTGAGGCGACGTTTTAACATTGCAGGCGTTTGTGGGCATTGGTCTGATGTAAAACATTGTCGATGTATCCATAAAGTACAATGTTGTGTGCCAGCAGACAGACTTGCGACATCTTTAAAAGGAACCATTCAGCAACGTATGTGGGGGTATCTCCAATAACTGAGGCGACGTTTTAACATTGCAGGCGTTTGTGGGCATTGGTCTGATGTAAAACATTGTCGATGTATCGATAAACTGCAATGTTGTGTGCCAGCAGACCGATTTTGGACATTTTCGGGTAGTTTTAAAGGAACGATTCAGCAACGTATGTAGGGGTATCTCCAATAACTGAGGCGACGTTTTAACATTGCAGGCGTTTGTGGGCATTGGTCTGATGTAAAACATTGTCGATGTATCGATAAAGTACAATGTTGTGTGCCAGCAGACAGACTTGCGACATCTTCGGGTAGTATTTAAAAAGGAACCATTCAGCAACGTATGTGGGGGTATCTCCAATAACTGAGGCGACGTTTTAACATTGCAGGCGTTTGTGGGCATTGGTCTGATGTAAAACATTGTCGATGTATCGATAAAGTACAATGTTGTGTGCCAGCAGACAGACTTGCGACATCTTTAAAAGGAACCATTCAGCAACGTATGTAGGGGTATCTCCAATAACTGAGGCGACATTTTAACATTGCAGGCGTTTGTGGGCATTGGTCTGATGTAAAACATTGTCGATGTATCGATAAACTGCAATGTTGTGTGCCAGCAGACCGATCTTGGACATTTTCGGGTAGTTTTAAAGGAACCATTCAGCAACGTATGTAGGGGTATCTCCAATAACTGAGGCGACGTTTTAACATTGCAGGCGTTTGTGGGCATTGGTCTGATGTAAAACATTGTCGATGTATCGATAAAGTACAATGTTGTGTGCCAGCAGACAGACTTGCGACATCTTCGGGTAGTATTTAAAAAGGAACCATTCAGCAACGTATGTAGGGGTATCTCCAATAACTGAGGCGACGTTTTAACATTGCAGGCGTTTGTGGGCATTGGTCTGACGTAAAACATTGTCGATGTATCGATAAACTGCAATGTTGTGTGCCAGCAGACCGATTTTAGACATTTTCGGGTAGTTTTAAAGGAACCATTCAGCAACGTATGTAGGGGTATCTCCAATAACTGAGGCGACGTTTTAACATTGCAGGCGTTTGTGGGCATTGGTCTGATGTAAAACATTGTCGATGTATCGATAAAGTACAATGTTGTGTGCCAGCAGACAGACTTGCGACATCTTCGGGTAGTATTTAAAAAGGAACCATTCAGCAACGTATGTAGGGGTATCTCCATTAACTGAGGCGACGTTTTAACATTGCAGGCGTTTGTGGGCATTGGTCTGATGTAAAACATTGTCGATGTATCCATAAAGTACAATGTTGTGTGCCAGCAGACAGACTTGCGACATCTTCGGGTAGTATTTAAAAAGGAACCATTCAGCAACGTATGTAGGGGTATCTCCAATAACTGAGGCGACGTTTTAACATTGCAGGCGTTTGTGGGCATTGGTCTGATGTAAAACATTGTCGATGTATCGATAAAGTACAATGTTGTGTGCCAGCAGACAGATTTTGGACTTTTTCGGGTAGTTTTAAAGGAACCATTCAGCAACGTATGTAGGGGTATCTCCAATAACTGAGGCGACGTTTCAACATTGCAGGCGTTTGTGGGCATTGGTCTGATGTAAAACATTGTCGATGTATCCATAAAGTACAATGTTGTGTGCCAGCAGACAGACTTGCGACATCTTCAGGTAGTATTTAAAAAGGAACCATTCAGCAACGTATGTAGGGGTATCTCCAATAACTGAGGCGACGTTTTAACATTGCAGGCGTTTGTGGGCATTGGTCTGATGTAAAACATTGTCGATGTATCGATAAAGTACAATGTTGTGTGCCAGCAGACAGACTTGCGACATCTTCGGGTAGTATTTAAAAAGGAACCATTCAGCAACGTATGTAGGGGTATCTCCAATAACTGAGGCGACGTTTTAACATTGCAGGCGTTTGTGGGCATTGGTCTGATGTAAAACATTGTCGATGTATCGATAAAGTACAATGTTGTGTGCCAGCAGACCGATTTTGGACTTTTTCGGGTAGTTTTAAAGGAACCATTCAGCAACGTATGTAGGGGTATCTCCAATAACTGAGGCGACGTTTTAACATTGCAGGCGTTTGTGGGCATTGGTCTGATGTAAAACATTGTCGATGTATCGATAAAGTACAATGTTGTGTGCCAGCAGACCGATTTTGGACTTTTTCGGGTAGTTTTAAAGGAACCATTCAGCAACGTATGTAGGGGTATCTCCAATAACTGAGGCGACGTTTTAACATTGCAGGCGTTTGTGGGCATTGGTCTGATGTAAAACATTGTCGATGTATCGATAAACTGCAATGTTGTGCGCCAGAAGACAGACTTGCGACATCTTTAAAAGGAACCATTCAGCAACGTATGTAGGGGTATCTCCAATAACTGAGGCGACGTTTTAACATTGCAGGCGTTTGTGGGCATTGGTCTGATGTAAAACATTGTCGATGTATCGATAAAGTACAATGTTGTGTGCCAGCAGACAGACTTGCGACATCTTCGGGTAGTATTTAAAAAGGAACCATTCAGCAACGTATGTAGGGGTATCTCCAATAACTGAGGCGACGTTTTAACATTGCAGGCGTTTGTGGGCATTAGTCTGATGTAAAACATTGTCGATGTATCCATAAAGTACAATGTTGTGTGCCAGCAGACCGATTTTGGACATTTTCGGGTAGTATTAAAGGAACCATTCAGCAACGTATGTAGGGGTATCTCCAATAACTGAGACGACGTTTTAACATTGCAGGCGTTTGTGGGCATTGGTCTGATGTAAAACATTGTCGATGTATCGATAAAGTACAATGTTGTGTGCCAGCAGACAGACTTGCGACATCTTCGGGTAGTATTTAAAAAGGAACCATTCAGCAACGTATGTAGGGGTATCTCCAATAACTGAGGCGACGTTTTAACATTGCAGGCGTTTGTGGGCATTGGTCTGATGTAAAACATTGTCGATGTATCCATAAAGTACAATGTTGTGTGCCAGCAGACCGATTTTGGACATTTTCGGGTAGTTTTAAAGGAACCATTCAGCAACGTATGTAGGGGTATCTCCAATAACTGAGGCGACGTTTTAACATTGCAGGCGTTTGTGGGCATTGGTCTGATGTAAAACATTGTCGATGTATCGATAAAGTACAATGTTGTGTGCCAGCAGACAGACTTGCGACATCTTCAGGTAGTATTTAAAAAGGAGCCATTCAGCAACGTATGTAGGGGTATCTCCAATAACTGAGGCGACGTTTTAACATTGCAGGCGTTTGTGGGCATTGGTCTGATGTAAAACATTGTCGATGTATCCATAAAGTACAATGTTGTGTGCCAGCAGACAGACTTGCGACATCTTTAAAAGGAACCATTCAGCAACGTATGTAGGGGTATCTCCAATAACTGAGGCGACGTTTTAACATTGCAGGCGTTTGTGGGCATTGGTCTGATGTAAAACATTGTCGATGTATCGATAAACTGCAATGTTGTGCGCCAGCAGACAGACTTGCGACATCTTTAAAATGAACCATTCAGCAACGTATGTAGGGGTATCTCCAATAACTGAGGCGACGTTTTAACATTGCAGGCGTTTGTGGGCATTGGTCTGATGTAAAACATTGTCGATGTATCGATAAACTGCAATGTTGTGTGCCAGCAGACCGATTTTGGACATTTTCGGGTAGTATTAAAGGAACCATTCAGCAACGTATGTAGGGGTATCTCCAATAACTGAGGCGACGTTTTAACATTGCAGGCGTTTGTGGGCATTGGTCTGATGTAAAACATTGTCGATGTATCGATAAAGTACAATGTTGTGTGCCAGCAGACAGACTTGCGACATCTTCGGGTAGTATGTAAAAAGGAACCATTCAGCAACGTATGTAGGGGTATCTCCAATAACTGAGGCGACGTTTTAACATTGCAGGCGTTTGTGGGCATTAGTCTGATGTAAAACATTGTCGATGTATCCATAAAGTACAATGTTGTGTGCCAGCAGACCGATTTTGGACATTTTCGGGTAGTTTTAAAGGAACCATTCAGCAACGTATGTAGGGGTATCTCCAATAACTGAGGCGACGTTTTAACATTGCAGGCGTTTGTGGGCATTGGTCTGATGTAAAACATTGTCGATGTATCGATAAAGTACAATGTTGTGTGCCAGCAGACAGACTTCCGACATCTTCAGGTAGTATTTAAAAAGGAGCCATTCAGCAACGTATGTAGGGGTATCTCCAATAACTGAGGCGACGTTTTAACATTGCAGGCGTTTGTGGGCATTGGTCTGATGTAAAACATTGTCGATGTATCCATAAAGTACAATGTTGTGTGCCAGCAGACAGACTTGCGACATCTTTAAAAGGAACCATTCAGCAACGTATGTAGGGGTATCTCCAATAACTGAGGCGACGTTTTAACATTGCAGGCGTTTGTGGGCATTGGTCTGATGTAAAACATTGTCGATGTATCAATAAACTGCAATGTTGTGTGCCAGCAGACCGATTTTGGACATTTTCGGGTAGTTTTAAAGGAACCATTCAGCAACGTATGTAGGGGTATCTCCAATAACTGAGGCGACGTTTTAACATTGCAGGCGTTTGTGGGCATTGGTCTGATGTAAAACATTGTCGATGTATCGATAAACTGCAATGTTGTGTGCCAGCAGACCGATTTTGGACATTTTCGGGTAGTTTTAAAGGAACGATTCAGCAACGTATGTAGGGGTATCTCCAATAACTGAGGCGACGTTTTAACATTGCAGGCGTTTGTGGGCATTGGTCTGATGTAAAACATTGTCGATGTATCCATAAAGTACAATGTTGTGTGCCAGCAGACAGACTTGCGACATCTTCGGGTAGTATTTAAAAAGGAACCATTCAGCAACGTATGTAGGGGTATCTCCAATAACTGAGGCGACGTTTTAACATTGCAGGCGTTTGTGGGCATTGGTCTGATGTAAAACATTGTCGATGTATCGATAAAGTACAATGTTGTGTGCCAGCAGACAGACTTGCGACATCTTTAAAAGGAACCATTCAGCAACGTATGTAGGGGTATCTCCAATAACTGAGGCGACGTTTTAACATTGCAGGCGTTTGTGGGCATTGGTCTGATGTAAAACATTGTCGATGTATCGATAAAGCACAATGTTGTGTGCCAGCAGACAGACTTGCGACATCTTCGCTTAGTATTTAAAAACGAACCATTCAGCAACGTATGTAGGGGTATCTCCAATAACTGAGGCGACATTTTAACATTGCAGGCGTTTGTGGGCATTGGTCTGATGTAAAACATTGTCGATGTATCGATAAACTTCAATGTTGTGTGCCAGCAGACAGACTTGCGACATCTTCGGGTAGTATTTAAAAAGGAACCATTCAGCAACGTATGTAGGGGTATCTCCAATAACTGAGGCGACGTTTTAACATTGCAGGCGTTTGTGGGCATTGGTCTGATGTAAAACATTGTCGATGTATCGATAAACTGCAATGTTGTGTGCCAGCAGACCGATTTTGGACATTTTCGGGTAGTTTTAAAGGAACCATTCAGCAACGTATGTAGGGGTATCTCCAATAACTGAGGCGACGTTTTAACATTGCAGGCGTTTGTGGGCATTGGTCTGATGTAAAACATTGTCGATGTATCGATAAAGTACAATGTTGTGTGCCAGCAGACAGACTTGCGACATCTTCGGGTAGTATTTAAAAAGGAACCATTCAGCAACGTATGTAGGGGTATCTCCAATAACTGAGGCGACGTTTTAACATTGCAGGCGTTTGTGGGCATTGGTCTGATGTAAAACATTGTCGATGTATCGATAAAGTACAATGTTGTGTGCCAGCAGACAGACTTGCGACATCTTCGCTTAGTATTTAAAAAGGAACCATTCAGCAACGTATGTAGGGTTATCTCCAATAACTGAGGCGACATTTTAACATTGCAGGCGTTTGTGGGCATTGGTCTGATGTAAAACATTGTCGATGTATCGATAAAGTGCAATGTTGTGTGCCAGCAGACAGACTTGCGACATCTTCGGGTAGTATTTAAAAAGGAACCATTCAGCAACGTATGTAGGGGTATCTCCAATAACTGAGGCGACGTTTTAACATTGCAGGCGTTTGTGGGCATTGGTCTGATGTAAAACATTGTCGATGTATCGATAAAGTACAATGTTGTGTGCCAGCAGACAGACTTGCGACATCTTTAAAAGGAACCATTCAGCAACGTATGTGGGGGTATCTCCAATAACTGAGGCGACGTTTTAACATTGCAGGCGTTTGTGGGCATTGGTCTGATGTAAAACATTGTCGATGTATCGATAAACTGCAATGTTGTGTGCCAGCAGACCGATTTTGGACATTTTCGGGTAGTTTTAAAGGAACCATTCAGCAACGTATGTAGGGGTATCTCCAATAACTGAGGCGACGTTTTAACATTGCAGGCGTTTGTGGGCATTGGTCTGATGTAAAACATTGTCGATGTATCGATAAAGTACAATGTTGTGTGCCAGCAGACAGACTTGCGACATCTTCGGGTAGTATTTAAAAAGGAACCATTCAGCAACGTATGTAGGGGTATCTCCAATAACTGAGCCGACGTTTTAACATTGCAGGCGTTTGTGGGCATTGGTCTGATGTAAAACATTGTCGATGTATCGATAAACTGCAATGTTGTGTGCCAGCAGACCGATTTTGGACATTTTCGGGTAGTTTTAAAGGAACCATTCAGCAACGTATGTAGGGGTATCTCCAATAACTGAGGCGACGTTTTAACATTGCAGGCGTTTGTGGGCATTGGTCTGATGTAAAACATTGTCGATGTATCGATAAAGTACAATGTTGTGTGCCAGCAGACAGACTTGCGACATCTTCGGGTAGTATTTAAAAAGGAACCATTCAGCAACGTATGTAGGGGTATCTCCAATAACTGAGGCGACGTTTTAACATTGCAGGCGTTTGTGGGCATTGGTCTGATGTAAAACATTGTCGATGTATCGATAAACTGCAATGTTGTGTGCCAGCAGACCGATTTTAGACATTTTCGGGTAGTTTTAAAGGAACCATTCAGCAACGTATGTAGGGGTATCTCCAATAACTGAGGCGACGTTTTAACATTGCAGGCGTTTGTGGGCATTGGTCTGATGTAAAACATTGTCGATGTATCGATAAAGTACAATGTTGTGTGCCAGCAGACCGATTTTGGACTTTTTCGGGTAGTTTTAAAGGGACCATTCAGCAACGTATGTAGGGGTATCTCCAATAACTGAGGCGACGTTTTAACATTGCAGGCGTTTGTGGGCATTGGTCTGATGTAAAACATTGTCGATGTATCGATAAAGTACAATGTTGTGTGCCAGCAGACCGATTTTGGACTTTTTCGGGTAGTTTTAAAGGAACCATTCAGCAACGTATGTAGGGGTATCTCCAATAACTGAGGCGACGTTTTAACATTGCAGGCGTTTGTGGGCATTGGTCTGATGTAAAACATTGTCGATGTATCGATAAACTGCAATGTTGTGTGCCAGCAGACCGATTTTGGACATCTTCGGGTAGTATTTAAAAAGGAACCATTCAGCAACGTATGTAGGGGTATCTCCATTAACTGAGGCGACGTTTTAACATTGCAGGCGTTTGTGGGCATTGGTCTGATGTAAAACATTGTCGATGTATCGATAAACTGCAATGTTGTGTGCCAGCAGACCGATTTTGGACATCTTCGGGTAGTATTTAAAAAGGAACCATTCAGCAACGTATGTAGGGGTATCTCCAATAACTGAGGCGACGTTTTAACATTGCAGGCGTTTGTGGGCATTGGTCTGATGTAAAACATTGTCGATGTATCGATAAACTGCAATGTTGTGTGCCAGCAGACCGATTTTGGACATTTTCGGGTAGTTTTAAAGGAACCATTCAGCAACGTATGTAGGGGTATCTCCAATAACTGAGGCGACGTTTTAACATTGCAGGCGTTTGTGGGCATTGGTCTGATGTAAAACATTGTCGATGTATCGATAAAGTACAATGTTGTGTGCCAGCAGACAGACTTGCGACATCTTCGGGTAGTATTTAAAAAGGAACCATTCAGCAACGTATGTAGGGGTATCTCCAATAACTGAGGCGACGTTTTAACATTGCAGGCGTTTGTGGGCATTGGTCTGATGTAAAACATTGTCGATGTATCGATAAACTGCAATGTTGTGTGCCAGCAGACCGATTTTGGACATTTTCGGGTAGTTTTAAAGGAACCATTCAGCAGCGTATGTAGGGGTATCTCCAATAACTGAGGCGACGTTTTAACATTGCAGGCGTTTGTGGGCATTGGTCTGATGTAAAACATTGTCGATGTATCGATAAAGTACAATGTTGTGTGCCAGCAGACAGACTTGCGACATCTTCGGGTAGTATTTAAAAAGGAACCATTCAGCAACGTATGTAGGGGTATCTCCAATAACTGAGGCGACGTTTTAACATTGCAGGCGTTTGTGGGCATTGGTCTGATGTAAAACATTGTCGATGTATCGATAAACTGCAATGTTGTGTGCCAGCAGACCGATTTTGGACATTTTCGGGTAGTTTTAAAGAAACCATTCAGCAACGTATGTAGGGGTATCTCCAATAACTGAGGCGACGTTTTAACATTGCAGGCGTTTGTGGGCATTGGTCTGATGTAAAACATTGTCGATGTATCCATAAAGTACAATGTTGTGTGCCAGCAGACAGACTTGCGACATCTTCGGGTAGTATTTAAAAAGGAACCATTCAGCAACGTATGTAGGGGTATCTCCAATAACTGAGGCGACGTTTTAACATTGCAGGCGTTTGTGGGCATTGGTCTGATGTAAAACATTGTCGATGTATCGATAAAGTACAATGTTGTGTGCCAGCAGACCGATTTTGGACTTTTTCGGGTAGTTTTAAAGGAACCATTCAGCAACGTATGTAGGGGTATCTCCAATAACTGAGGCGACGTTTTAACATTGCAGGCGTTTGTGGGCATTGGTCTGATGTAAAACATTGTCGATGTATCGATAAAGTACAATGTTGTGTCCCAGCAGACCGATTTTGGACTTTTTCGGGTAGTTTTAAAGGAACCATTCAGCAACGTATGTAGGGGTATCTCCAATAACTGAGGCGACGTTTTAACATTGCAGGCGTTTGTGGGCATTGGTCTGATGTAAAACATTGTCGATGTATCGATAAAGTACAATGTTGTGTGCCAGCAGACAGACTTGAGACATCTTTAAAAAGAACCATTCAGCAACGTATGTAGGGGTATCTCCAATAACTGAGGCGACGTTTTAACATTGCAGGCGTTTGTGGGCATTGGTCTGATGTAAAACATTGTCGATGTATCGATAAACTGCAATGTTGTGTGCCAGCAGACCGATTTTGGACATTTTCGGGTAGTTTTAAAGGAACCATTCAGCAACGTATGTAGGGGTATCTCCAATAACTGAGGCGACGTTTTAACATTGCAGGCGTTTGTGGGCATTGGTCTGATGTAAAACATTGTCGATGTATCGATAAAGTACAATGTTGTGTGCCAGCAGACAGACTTGCGACATCTTCGGGTAGTATTTAAAAAGGAACCATTCAGCAACGTATGTAGGGGTATCTCCAATAACTGAGGCGACGTTTTAACATTGCAGGCGTTTGTGGGCATTGGTCTGATGTAAAACATTGTCGATGTATCGATAAAGTACAATGTTGTGTGCCAGCAGACCGATTTGGGACTTTTTCGGGTAGTTTTAAAGGAACCATTCAGCAACGTATGTAGGGGTATCTCCAATAACTGAGGCGACGTTTTAACATTGCAGGCGTTTGTGGGCATTGGTCTGATGTAAAACATTGTCGATGTATCGATAAACTGCAATGTTGTGTGCCAGCAGACCGATTTTGGACATTTTCGGGTAGTTTTAAAGGAACCATTCAGCAACGTATGTAGGGGTATCTCCAATAACTGAGGCGACGTTTTAACATTGCAGGCGTTTGTGGGCATTGGTCTGATGTAAAACATTGTCGATGTATCGATAAAGTACAATGTTGTGTGCCAGCAGACAGACTTGCGACATCTTCGGGTAGTATTTAAAAAGGAACCATTCAGCAACGTATGTAGGGGTATCTCCAATAACTGAGGCGACGTTTTAACATTGCAGGCGTTTGTGGGCATTGGTCTGATGTAAAACATTGTCGATGTATCGATAAACTGCAATGTTGTGTGCCAGCAGACCGATTTTAGACATTTTCGGGTAGTTTTAAAGGAACCATTCAGCAACGTATGTAGGGGTATCTCCAATAACTGAGGCGACGTTTTAACATTGCAGGCGTTTGTGGGCATTGGTCTGATGTAAAACATTGTCGATGTATCGATAAAGTACAATGTTGTGTGCCAGCAGACCGATTTTGGACTTTTTCGGGTAGTTTTAAAGGGACCATTCAGCAACGTATGTAGGGGTATCTCCAATAACTGAGGCGACGTTTTAACATTGCAGGCGTTTGTGGGCATTGGTCTGATGTAAAACATTGTCGATGTATCGATAAACTGCAATGTTGTGTGCCAGCAGACCGATTTTGGACATCTTCGGGTAGTATTTAAAAAGGAACCATTCAGCAACGTATGTAGGGGTATCTCCATTAACTGAGGCGACGTTTTAACATTGCAGGCGTTTGTGGGCATTGGTCTGATGTAAAACATTGTCGATGTATCGATAAACTGCAATGTTGTGTGCCAGCAGACCGATTTTGGACATCTTCGGGTAGTATTTAAAAAGGAACCATTCAGCAACGTATGTAGGGGTATCTCCAATAACTGAGGCGACGTTTTAACATTGCAGGCGTTTGTGGGCATTGGTCTGATGTAAAACATTGTCGATGTATCGATAAACTGCAATGTTGTGTGCCAGCAGACCGATTTTGGACATTTTCGGGTAGTTTTAAAGGAACCATTCAGCAACGTATGTAGGGGTATCTCCAATAACTGAGGCGACGTTTTGACATTGCAGGCGTTTGTGGGCATTGGTCTGATGTAAAACATTGTCGATGTATCGATAAAGTACAATGTTGTGTGCCAGCAGACAGACTTGCGACATCTTCGGGTAGTATTTAAAAAGGAACCATTCAGCAACGTATGTAGGGGTATCTCCAATAACTGAGGCGACGTTTTAACATTGCAGGCGTTTGTGGGCATTGGTCTGATGTAAAACATTGTCGATGTATCGATAAACTGCAATGTTGTGTGCCAGCAGACCGATTTTAGACATTTTCGGGTAGTTTTAAAGGAACCATTCAGCAACGTATGTAGGGGTATCTCCAATAACTGAGGCGACGTTTTAACATTGCAGGCGTTTGTGGGCATTGGTCTGATGTAAAACATTGTCGATGTATCGATAAAGTACAATGTTGTGTGCCAGCAGACAGACTTGCGACATCTTCGGGTAGTATTTAAAAAGGAACCATTCAGCAACGTATGTAGGGGTATCTCCAATAACTGAGGCGACGTTTTAACATTGCAGGCGTTTGTGGGCATTGGTCTGATGTAAAACATTGTCGATGTATCGATAAAGTACAATGTTGTGTGCCAGCAGACCGATTTTGGACTTTTTCGGATAGTTTTAAAGGAACCATTCAGCAACGTATGTAGGGGTATCTCCAATAACTGAGGCGACGTTTTAACATTGCAGGCGTTTGTGGGCATTGGTCTGATGTAAAACATTGTCGATGTATCGATAAACTGCAATGTTGTGTGCCAGCAGACCGATTTTGGACATTTTCGGGTAGTTTTAAAGAAACCATTCAGCAACGTATGTAGGGGTATCTCCAATAACTGAGGCGACGTTTTAACATTGCAGTCGTTTGTGGGCATTGGTCTGATGTAAAACATTGTCGATGTATCCATAAAGTACAATGTTGTGTGCCAGCAGACAGACTTGCGACATCTTCGGGTAGTATTTAAAAAGGAACCATTCAGCAACGTATGTAGGGGTATCTCCAATAACTGAGGCGACGTTTTAACATTGCAGGCGTTTGTGGGCATTGGTCTGATGTAAAACATTGTCGATGTATCGATAAAGTACAATGTTGTGTGCCAGCAGACCGATTTTGGACTTTTTCGGGTAGTTTTAAAGGAACCATTCAGCAACGTATGTAGGGGTATCTCCAATAACTGAGGCGACGTTTTAACATTGCAGGCGTTTGTGGGCATTGGTCTGATGTAAAACATTGTCGATGTATCGATAAAGTACAATGTTGTGTCCCAGCAGACCGATTTTGGACTTTTTCGGGTAGTTTTAAAGGAACCATTCAGCAACGTATGTAGGGGTATCTCCAATAACTGAGGCGACGTTTTAACATTGCAGGCGTTTGTGGGCATTGGTCTGATGTAAAACATTGTCGATGTATCGATAAAGTACAATGTTGTGTGCCAGCAGACAGACTTGCGACATCTTTAAAAGGAACCATTCAGCAACGTATGTAGGGGTATCTCCAATAACTGAGGCGACGTTTTAACATTGCAGGCGTTTGTGGGCATTGGTCTGATGTAAAACATTGTCGATGTATCGATAAACTGCAATGTTGTGTGCCAGCAGACCGATTTTGGACATTTTCGGGTAGTTTTAAAGGAACCATTCAGCAACGTATGTAGGGGTATCTCCAATAACTGAGGCGACGTTTTAACATTGCAGGCGTTTGTGGGCATTGGTCTGATGTAAAACATTGTCGATGTATCGATAAAGTACAATGTTGTGTGCCAGCAGACAGACTTGCGACATCTTCGGGTAGTATTTAAAAAGGAACCATTCAGCAACGTATGTAGGGGTATCTCCAATAACTGAGGCGACGTTTTAACATTGCAGGCGTTTGTGGGCATTGGTCTGATGTAAAACATTGTCGATGTATCGATAAAGTACAATGTTGTGTGCCAGCAGACCGATTTGGGACTTTTTCGGGTAGTTTTAAAGGAACCATTCAGCAACGTATGTAGGGGTATCTCCAATAACTGAGGCGACGTTTTAACATTGCAGGCGTTTGTGGGCATTGGTCTGATGTAAAACATTGTCGATGTATCGATAAAGTACAATGTTGTGTCCCAGCAGACCGATTTTGGACTTTTTCGGGTAGTTTTAAAGGAACCATTCAGCAACGTATGTAGGGGTATCTCCAATAACTGAGGCGACGTTTTAACATTGCAGGCGTTTGTGGGCATTGGTCTGATGTAAAACATTGTCGATGTATCGATAAACTGCAATGTTGTGTGCCAGCAGACAGACTTGCGACATCTTTAAAAGGAACCATTCAGCAACGTATGTAGGGGTATCTCCAATAACTGAGGCGACGTTTTAACATTGCAGGCGTTTGTGGGCATTGGTCTGATGTAAAACATTGTCGATGTATCGATAAACTGCAATGTTGTGTGCCAGCAGACCGATTTTGGACATTTTCGGGTAGTTTTAAAGGAACCATTCAGCAACGTATGTAGGGGTATCTCCAATAACTGAGGCGACGTTTTAACATTGCAGGCGTTTGTGGGCATTGGTCTGATGTAAAACATTGTCGATGTATCGATAAAGTACAATGTTGTGTGCCAGCAGACAGACTTGCGACATCTTCGGGTAGTATTTAAAAAGGAACCATTCAGCAACGTATGTAGGGGTATCTCCAATAACTGAGGCGACGTTTTAACATTGCAGGCGTTTGTGGGCATTGGTCTGATGTAAAACATTGTCGATGTATCGATAAAGTACAATGTTGTGTGCCAGCAGACCGATTTTGGACTTTTTCGGGTAGTTTTAAAGGAACCATTCAGCAACGTATGTAGGGGTATCTCCAATAACTGAGCCGACGTTTTAACATTGCAGGCGTTTGTGGGCATTGGTCTGATGTAAAACATTGTCGATGTATCGATAAAGTACAATGTTGTGTCCCAGCAGACCGATTTTGGACTTTTTCGGGTAGTTTTAAAGGAACCATTCAGCAACGTATGTAGGGGTATCTCCAATAACTGAGGCGACGTTTTAACATTGCAGGCGTTTGTGGGCATTGGTCTGATGTAAAACATTGTCGATGTATCGATAAAGTACAATGTTGTGTGCCAGCAGACAGACTTGCGACATCTTTAAAAGGAACCATTCAGCAACGTATGTAGGGGTATCTCCAATAACTGAGGCGACGCTTTAACATTGCAGGCGTTTGTGGGCATTGGTCTGATGTAAAACATTGTCGATGTATCGATAAACTGCAATGTTGTGTGCCAGCAGACCGATTTTGGACATTTTCGGGTAGTTTTAAAGGAACCATTCAGCAACGTATGTAGGGGTATCTCCAATAACTGAGGCGACGTTTTAACATTGCAGGCGTTTGTGGGCATTGGTCTGATGTAAAACATTGTCGATGTATCGAGAAAGTACAATGTTGTGTGCCAGCAGACAGACTTGCGACATCTTCGGGTAGTATTTAAAAAGGAACCATTCAGCAACGTATGTAGGGGTATCTCCAATAACTGAGGCGACGTTTTAACATTGCAGGCGTTTGTGGGCATTGGTCTGATGTAAAACATTGTCGATGTATCGATAAAGTACAATGTTGTGTGCCAGCAGACCGATTTTGGACTTTTTCGGGTAGTTTTAAAGGAACCATTCAGCAACGTATGTAGGGGTATCTCCAATAACTGAGGCGACGTTTTAACATTGCAGGCGTTTGTGGGCATTGGTCTGATGTAAAACATTGTCGATGTATCGATAAAGTACAATGTTGTGTGCCAGCAGACCGATTTTGGACTTTTTCGGGTAGTTTTAAAGGAACCATTCAGCAACGTATGTAGGGGTATCTCCAATAACTGAGGCGACGTTTTAACATTGCAGGCGTTTGTGGGCATTGGTCTGATGTAAAACATTGTCGATGTATCGATAAAGTACAATGTTGTGTGCCAGCAGACAGACTTGCGACATCTTTAAAAGGAACCATTCAGCAACGTATGTAGGGGTATCTCCAATAACTGAGGCGACGTTTTAACATTGCAGGCGTTTGTCGGCATTGGTCTGATGTAAAACATTGTCGATGTATCGATAAACTGCAATGTTGTGTGCCAGCAGACCGATTTTGGACATTTTCGGGTAGTTTTAAAGGAACCATTCAGCAACGTATGTAGGGGTATCTCCAATAACTGCGGCGACGTTTTAACATTGCAGGCGTTTGTGGGCATTGGTCTGATGTAAAACATTGTCGATGTATCGATAAAGTACAATGTTGTGTGCCAGCAGACAGACTTGCGACATCTTCGGGTAGTATTTAAAAAGGAACCATTCAGCAACGTATGTAGGGGTATCTCCAATAACTGAGGCGACGTTTTAACATTGCAGGCGTTTGTGGGCATTGGTCTGATGTAAAACATTGTCGATGTATCGATAAACTGCAATGTTGTGTGCCAGCAGACCGATTTTGGACATCTTCGGGTAGTATTTAAAAAGGAACCATTCAGCAACGTATGTAGGGGTATCTCCAATAACTGAGGCGACGTTTTAACATTGCAGGCGTTTGTGGGCATTGGTCTGATGTAAAACATTGTCGATGTATCGATAAACTGCAATGTTGTGTGCCAGCAGACCGATTTTGGACATTTTCGGGTAGTTTTAAAGGAACCATTCAGCAACGTATGTAGGGGTATCTCCAATAACTGAGGCGACGTTTTAACATTGCAGGCGTTTGTGGGCATTGGTCTGATGTAAAACATTGTCGATGTATCGATAAAGTACAATGTTGTGTGCCAGCAGACAGACTTGCGACATCTTCGGGTAGTATTTAAAAAGGAACCATTCAGCAACGTATGTAGGGGTATCTCCAATAACTGAGGCGACGTTTTAACATTGCAGGCGTTTGTGGGCATTGGTCTGATGTAAAACATTGTCGATGTATCGATAAAGTACAATGTTGTGTGCCAGCAGACAGACTTGCGACATCTTCGGGTAGTATTTAAAAAGGAACCATTCAGCAACGTATGTAGGGGTATCTCCAATAACTGAGGCGACGTTTTAACATTGCAGGCGTTTGTGGGCATTGGTCTGATGTAAAACATTGTCGATGTATCGATAAAGTACAATGTTGTGTGCCAGCAGACCGATTTTGGACTTTTTCGGGGAGTTTTAAAGGAACCATTCAGCAACGTATGTAGGGGTATCTCCAATAACTGAGGCGACGTTTTAACATTGCAGGCGTTTGTGGGCATTGGTCTGATGTAAAACATTGTCGATGTATCCATAAAGTACAATGTTGTGTGCCAGCAGACAGACTTGCGACATCTTCGGGTAGTATTTAAAAAGGAACCATTCAGCAACGTATGTAGGGGTATCTCCAATAACTGAGGCGACGTTTTAACATTGCAGGCGTTTGTGGGCATTGGTCTGATGTAAAACATTGTCGATGTATCGATAAAGTACAATGTTGTGTGCCAGCAGACAGACTTGCGACATCTTCGGGTAGTATTTAAAAAGGAACCATTCAGCAACGTATGTAGGGGTATCTCCAATAACTGAGGCGACGTTTTAACATTGCAGGCGTTTGTGGGCATTGGTCTGATGTAAAACATTGTCGATGTATCGATAAAGTACAATGTTGTGTGCCAGCAGACCGATTTTGGACTTTTTCGGGTAGTTTTAAAGGAACCATTCAGCAACGTATGTAGGGGTATCTCCAATAACTGAGGCGACGTTTTAACATTGCAGGCGTTTGTGGGCATTGGTCTGATGTAAAACATTGTCGATGTATCGATAAAGTACAATGTTGTGTCCCAGCAGACCGATTTTGGATATTTTCGGGTAGTTTTAAAGGAACCATTCAGCAACGTATGTAGGGGTATCTCCAATAACTGAGGCGACGTTTTAACATTGCAGGTGTTTGTGGGCATTGGTCTGATGTAAAACATTGTCGATGTATCGATAAAGTACAATGTTGTGTGCCAGCAGACAGACTTGCGACATCTTTAAAAGGAACGATTCAGGAACGTATGTAGGGGTATCTCCAATAACTGAGGCGACGTTTTAACATTGCAGGCGTTTGTGGGCATTGGTCTGATGTAAAACATTGTCGATGTATCGATAAACTGCAATGTTGTGTGCCAGCAGACCGATTTTGGACATTTTCGGGTAGTTTTAAAGGAACCATTCAGCAACGTATGTAGGGGTATCTCCAATAACTGAGGCGACGTTTTAACATTGCAGGCGTTTGTGGGCATTGGTCTGATGTAAAACATTGTCGATGTATCGATAAAGTACAATGTTGTGTGCCAGCAGACAGACTTGCGACATCTTCGGGTAGTATTTAAAAAGGAACCATTCAGCAACGTATGTAGGGGTATCTCCAATAACTGAGGCGACGTTTTAACATTGCAGGCGTTTGTGGGCATTGGTCTGATGTAAAACATTGTCGATGTATCGATAAAGTACAATGTTGTGTGCCAGCAGACCGATTTTGGACTTTTTCGGGTAGTTTTAAAGGAACCATTCAGCAACGTATGTAGGGGTATCTCCAATAACTGAGGCGACGTTTTAACATTGCAGGCGTTTGTGGGCATTGGTCTGATGTAAAACATTGTCGATGTATCGATAAAGTACAATGTTGTGTGCCAGCAGACAGACTTGCGACATCTTTAAAAGGAACCATTCAGCAACGTATGTAGGGGTATCTCCAATAACTGAGGCGACGTTTTAACATTGCAGGCGTTTGTGGGCATTGGTCTGATGTAAAACATTGTCGATGTATCGATAAACTGCAATGTTGTGTGCCAGCAGACCGATTTTGGACATTTTCGGGTAGTTTTAAAGGAACCATTCAGCAACGTATGTAGGGGTATCTCCAATAACTGAGGCGACGTTTTAACATTGCAGGCGTTTGTGGGCATTGGTCTGATGTAAAACATTGTCGATGTATCGATAAAGTACAATGTTGTGTGCCAGCAGACAGACTTGCGACATCTTCGGGTAGTATTTAAAAAGGAACCATTCAGCAACGTATGTAGGGGTATCTCCAATAACTGAGGCGACGTTTTAACATTGCAGGCGTTTGTGGGCATTGGTCTGATGTAAAACATTGTCGATGTATCGATAAACTGCAATGTTGTGTGCCAGCAGACCGATTTTGGACATCTTCGGGTAGTATTTAAAAAGGAACCATTCAGCAACGTATGTAGGGGTATCTCCAATAACTGAGGCGACGTTTTAACATTGCAGGCGTTTGTGGGCATTGGTCTGATGTAAAACATTGTCGATGTATCGATAAACTGCAATGTTGTGTGCCAGCAGACCGATTTTGGACATTTTCGGGTAGTTTTAAAGGAACCATTCAGCAACGTATGTAGGGGTATCTCCAATAACTGAGGCGACGTTTTAACATTGCAGGCGTTTGTGGGCATTGGTCTGATGTAAAACATTGTCGATGTATCGATAAAGTACAATGTTGTGTGCCAGCAGACAGACTTGCGACATCTTCGGGTAGTATTTAAAAAGGAACCATTCAGCAACGTATGTAGGGGTATCTCCAATAACTGAGGCGACGTTTTAACATTGCAGGCGTTTGTGGGCATTGGTCTGATGTAAAACATTGTCGATGTATCGATAAACTGCAATGTTGTGTGCCAGCAGACCGATTTTAGACATTTTCGGGTAGTTTTAAAGGAACCATTCAGCAACGTATGTAGGGGTATCTCCAATAACTGAGGCGACGTTTTAACATTGCAGGCGTTTGTGGGCATTGGTCTGATGTAAAACATTGTCGATGTATCGAGAAAGTACAATGTTGTGTGCCAGCAGACAGACTTGCGACATCTTCGGGTAGTATTTAAAAAGGAACCATTCAGCAACGTATGTAGGGGTATCTCCAATAACTGAGGCGACGTTTTAACATTGCAGGCGTTTGTGGGCATTGGTCTGATGTAAAACATTGTCGATGTATCGATAAAGTACAATGTTGTGTGCCAGCAGACCGATTTTGGACTTTTTCGGGTAGTTTTAAAGGAACCATTCAGCAACGTATGTAGGGGTATCTCCAATAACTGAGGCGACGTTTTAACATTGCAGGCGTTTGTGGGCATTGGTCTGATGTAAAACATTGTCGATGTATCCATAAAGTACAATGTTGTGTGCCAGCAGACAGACTTGCGACATCTTCGGGTAGTATTTAAAAAGGAACCATTCAGCAACGTATGTAGGGGTATCTCCAATAACTGAGGCGACGTTTTAACATTGCAGGCGTTTGTGGGCATTGGTCTGATGTAAAACATTGTCGATGTATCGATAAAGTACAATGTTGTGTGCCAGCAGACAGACTTGCGACATCTTCGGGTAGTATTTAAAAAGGAACCATTCAGCAACGTATGTAGGGGTATCTCCAATAACTGAGGCGACGTTTTAACATTGCAGGCGTTTGTGGGCATTGGTCTGATGTAAAACATTGTCGATGTATCGATAAAGTACAATGTTGTGTGCCAGCAGACCGATTTTGGACTTTTTCGGGTAGTTTTAAAGGAACCATTCAGCAACGTATGTAGGGGTATCTCCAATAACTGAGGCGACGTTTTAACATTGCAGGCGTTTGTGGGCATTGGTCTGATGTAAAACATTGTCGATGTATCGATAAAGTACAATGTTGTGTCCCAGCAGACCGATTTTGGACTTTTTCGGGTAGTTTTAAAGGAACCATTCAGCAACGTATGTAGGGGTATCTCCAATAACTGAGGCGACGTTTCAACATTGCAGGTGTTTGTGGGCATTGGTCTGATGTAAAACATTGTCGATGTATCGATAAAGTACAATGTTCTGTGCCAGCAGACAGACTTGCGACATCTTTAAAAGGAACCATTCAGCAACGTATGTAGGGGTATCTCCAATAACTGAGGCGACGTTTTAACATTGCAGGCGTTTGTGGGCATTGGTCTGATGTAAAACATTGTCGATGTATCGATAAACTGCAATGTTGTGTGCCAGCAGACCGATTTTGGACATTTTCGGGTAGTTTTAAAGGAACCATTCAGCAACGTATGTAGGGGTATCTCCAATAACTGAGGCGACGTTTTAACATTGCAGGCGTTTGTGGGCATTGGTCTGATGTAAAACATTGTCGATGTATCGATAAAGTACAATGTTGTGTGCCAGCAGACAGACTTGCGACATCTTCGGGTAGTATTTAAAAAGGAACCATTCAGCAACGTATGTAGGGGTATCTCCAATAACTGAGGCGACGTTTTAACATTGCAGGCGTTTGTGGGCATTGGTCTGATGTAAAACATTGTCGATGTATCGATAAAGTACAATGTTGTGTGCCAGCAGACCGATTTTGGACTTTTTCGGGTAGTTTTAAAGGAACCATTCAGCAACGTATGTAGGGGTATCTCCAATAACTGAGGCGACGTTTTAACATTGCAGGCGTTTGTGGGCATTGGTCTGATGTAAAACATTGTCGATGTATCGATAAAGTACAATGTTGTGTCCCAGCAGACCGATTTTGGACTTTTTCGGGTAGTTTTAAAGGAACCATTCAGCAACGTATGTAGGGGTATCTCCAATAACTGAGGCGACGTTTTAACATTGCAGGCGTTTGTGGGCATTGGTCTGATGTAAAACATTGTCGATGTATCGATAAAGTACAATGTTGTGTGCCAGCAGACAGACTTGCGACATCTTTAAAAGGAACCATTCAGCAACGTATGTAGGGGTATCTCCAATAACTGAGGCGACGTTTTAACATTGCAGGCGTTTGTGGGCATTGGTCTGATGTAAAACATTGTCGATGTATCGATAAAGTACAATGTTGTGTGCCAGCAGACAGACTTGCGACATCTTCGGGTAGTATTTAAAAAGGAACCATTCAGCAACGTATGTAGGGGTATCTCCAATAACTGAGGCGACGTTTTAACATTGCAGGCGTTTGTGGGCATTGGTCTGATGTAAAACATTGTCGATGTATCGATAAACTGCAATGTTGTGTGCCAGCAGACCGATTTTGGACATTTTCGGGTAGTTTTAAAGGAACCATTCAGCAACGTATGTAGGGGTATCTCCAATAACTGAGGCGACGTTTTAACATTGCAGGCGTTTGTGGGCATTGGTCTGATGTAAAACATTGTCGATGTATCGATAAACTGCAATGTTGTGTGCCAGCAGACTGATTTTGGACATTTTCGGGTAGTTTTAAAGGAACGATTCAGCAACGTATGTAGGGGTATCTCCAATAACTGAGGCGACGTTTTAACATTGCAGGCGTTTGTGGGCATTGGTCTGATGTAAAACATTGTCGATGTATCGATAAAGTACAATGTTGTGTGCCAGCAGACAGACTTGCGACATCTTCGGGTAGTATTTAAAAAGGAACCATTCAGCAACGTATGTGGGGGTATCTCCAATAACTGAGGCGACGTTTTAACATTGCAGGCGTTTGTGGGCATTGGTCTGATGTAAAACATTGTCGATGTATCGATAAAGTACAATGTTGTGTGCCAGCAGACAGACTTGCGACATCTTTAAAAGGAACCATTCAGCAACGTATGTAGGGGTATCTCCAATAACTGAGGCGACGTTTTAACATTGCAGGCGTTTGTGGGCATTGGTCTGATGTAAAACATTGTCGATGTATCGATAAAGTACAATGTTGTGTGCCAGCAGACAGACTTGCGACATCTTCGCTTAGTATTTAAAAAGGAACCATTCAGCAACGTATGTAGGGGTATCTCCAATAACTGAGGCGACATTTTAACATTGCAGGCGTTTGTGGGCATTGGTTTGATGTAAAACATTGTCGATGTATCGATAAACTGCAATGTTGTGTGCCAGCAGACAGACTTGCGACATCTTCGGGTAGTATTTAAAAAGGAACCATTCAGCAACGTATGTAGGGGTATCTCCAATAACTGAGGCGACGTTTTAACATTGCAGGCGTTTGTGGGCATTGGTCTGATGTAAAACATTGTCGATGTATCGATAAAGTACAATGTTGTGTGCCAGCAGACAGACTTGCGACATCTTCGCTTAGTATTTAAAAAGGAACCATTCAGCAACGTATGTAGGGGTATCTCCAATAACTGAGGCGACATTTTAACATTGCAGGCGTTTGTGGGCATTGGTCTGATGTAAAACATTGTCGATGTATCGATAAACTGCAATGTTGTGTGCCAGCAGACAGACTTGCGACATCTTCGGGTAGTATTTAAAAAGGAACCATTCAGCAACGTATGTAGGGGTATCTCCAATAACTGAGGCGACGTTTTAACATTGCAGGCGTTTGTGGGCATTGGTCTGATGTAAAACATTGTCGATGTATCGATAAACTGCAATGTTGTGTGCCAGCAGACCGATTTTGGACATTTTCGGGTAGTTTTAAAGGAACCATTCAGCAACGTATGTAGGGGTATCTCCAATAACTGAGGCGACGTTTTAACATTGCAGGCGTTTGTGGGCATTGGTCTGATGTAAAACATTGTCGATGTATCGATAAAGTACAATGTTGTGTGCCAGCAGACAGACTTGCGACATCTTCGGGTAGTATTTAAAAAGGAACCATTCAGCAACGTATGTAGGGGTATCTCCAATAACTGAGGCGACGTTTTAACATTGCAGGCGTTTGTGGGCATTGGTCTGATGTAAAACATTGTCGATGTATCGATAAACTGCAATGTTGTGTGCCAGCAGACCGATTTTAGACATTTTCGGGTAGTTTTAAAGGAACCATTCAGCAACGTATGTAGGGGTATCTCCAATAACTGAGGCGACGTTTTAACATTGCAGGCGTTTGTGGGCATTGGTCTGATGTAAAACATTGTCGATGTATCGATAAAGTACAATGTTGTGTGCCAGCAGACCGATTTTGGACTTTTTCGGGTAGTTTTAAAGGGACCATTCAGCAACGTATGTAGGGGTATCTCCAATAACTGAGGCGACGTTTTAACATTGCAGGCGTTTGTGGGCATTGGTCTGATGTAAAACATTGTCGATGTATCGATAAAGTACAATGTTGTGTGCCAGCAGACAGACTTGCGACATCTTCGGGTAGTATTTAAAAAGGAACCATTCAGCAACGTATGTAGGGGTATCTCCAATAACTGAGGCGACGTTTTAACATTGCAGGCGTTTGTGGGCATTGGTCTGATGTAAAACATTGTCGATGTATCGATAAAGTACAATGTTGTGTGCCAGCAGACAGACTTGCGACATCTTCGGGTAGTATTTAAAAAGGAACCATTCAGCAACGTATGTAGGGGTATCTCCAATAACTGAGGCGACGTTTTAACATTGCAGGCGTTTGTGGGCATTGGTCTGATGTAAAACATTGTCGATGTATCGATA
Source organism: Haliotis asinina (assembly GCF_037392515.1). Lineage (NCBI taxonomy): Eukaryota > Metazoa > Mollusca > Gastropoda > Lepetellida > Haliotidae > Haliotis > Haliotis asinina. Next base: position 45,948,629 of record NC_090287.1, read on the forward strand.
AAGTACAATGTTGTGTGCCAGCAGACAGACTTGCGACATCTTCGGGTAGTATTTAAAAAGGAACCATTCAGCAACGTATGTAGGGGTATCTCCAATAACTGAGGCGACGTTTTAACATTGCAGGCGTTTGTGGGCATTGGTCTGATGTAAAACATTGTCGATGTATCGATAAAGTACAATGTTGTGTGCCAGCAGACAGACTTGCGACATCTTTAAAAGGAACCATTCAGCAACGTATGTGGGGGTATCTCCAATAACTGAGGCGACGTTTTAACATTGCAGGCGTTTGTGGGCATTGGTCTGATGTAAAACATTGTCGATGTATCGATAAAGTACAATGTTGTGTGCCAGCAGACAGACTTGCGACATCTTCGGGTAGTATTTAAAAAGGAACCATTCAGCAACGTATGTGGGGGTATCTCCAATAACTGAGGCGACGTTTTAACATTGCAGGCGTTTGTGGGCATTGGTCTGATGTAAAACATTGTCGATGTATCGATAAAGTACAATGTTGTGTGCCAGCAGACAGACTTGCGACATCTTCGCTTAGTATTTAAAAAGGAACCATTCAGCAACGTATGTAGGGGTATCTCCAATAACTGAGGCGACATTTTAACATTGCAGGCGTTTGTGGGCATTGGTCTGATGTAAAACATTGTCGATGTATCGATAAACTGCAATGTTGTGTGCCAGCAGACAGACTTGCGACATCTTCGGGTAGTATTTAAAAAGGAACCATTCAGCAACGTATGTAGGGGTATCTCCAATAACTGAGGCGACGTTTTAACATTGCAGGCGTTTGTGGGCATTGGTCTGATGTAAAACATTGTCGATGTATCGATAAACTGCAATGTTGTGTGCCAGCAGACCGATTTTGGACATTTTCGGGTAGTTTTAAAGGAACCATTCAGCAACGTATGTAGGGGTATCTCCAATAACTGAGGCGACATTTTAACATTGCAGGCGTTTGTGGGCATTGGTCTGATGTAAAACATTGTCGATGTATCGATAAACTGCAATGTTGTGTGCCAGCAGACAGACTTGCGACATCTTCGGGTAGTATTTAAAAAGGAACCATTCAGCAACGTATGTAGGGGTATCTCCAATAACTGAGGCGACGTTTTAACATTGCAGGCGTTTGTGGGCATTGGTCTGATGTAAAACATTGTCGATGTATCGATAAACTGCAATGTTGTGTGCCAGCAGACCGATTTTGGACATTTTCGGGTAGTTTTAAAGGAACCATTCAGCAACGTATGTAGGGGTATCTCCAATAACTGAGGCGACGTTTTAACATTGCAGGCGTTTGTGGGCATTGGTCTGATGTAAAACATTGTCGATGTATCGATAAAGTACAATGTTGTGTGCCAGCAGACAGACTTGCGACATCTTCGCTTAGTATTTAAAAAGGAACCATTCAGCAACGTATGTAGGGGTATCTCCAATAACTGAGGCGACATTTTAACATTGCAGGCGTTTGTGGGCATTGGTCTGATGTAAAACATTGTCGATGTATCGATAAAGTACAATGTTGTGTGCCAGCAGACAGACTTGCGACATCTTCGGGTAGTATTTAAAAAGGAACCATTCAGCAACGTATGTGGGGGTATCTCCAATAACTGAGGCGACGTTTTAACATTGCAGGCGTTTGTGGGCATTGGTCTGATGTAAAACATTGTCGATGTATCGATAAAGTACAATGTTGTGTGCCAGCAGACAGACTTGCGACATCTTCGCTTAGTATTTAAAAAGGAACCATTCAGCAACGTATGTAGGGGTATCTCCAATAACTGAGGCGACATTTTAACATTGCAGGCGTTTGTGGGCATTGGTCTGATGTAAAACATTGTCGATGTATCGATAAACTGCAATGTTGTGTGCCAGCAGACAGACTTGCGACATCTTCGGGTAGTATTTAAAAAGGAACCATTCAGCAACGTATGTAGGGGTATCTCCAATAACTGAGGCGACGTTTTAACATTGCAGGCGTTTGTGGGCATTGGTCTGATGTAAAACATTGTCGATGTATCGATAAACTGCAATGTTGTGTGCCAGCAGACCGATTTTGGACATTTTCGGGTAGTTTTAAAGGAACCATTCAGCAACGTATGTAGGGGTATCTCCAATAACTGAGGCGACATTTTAACATTGCAGGCGTTTGTGGGCATTGGTCTGATGTAAAACATTGTCGATGTATCGATAAACTGCAATGTTGTGTGCCAGCAGACAGACTTGCGACATCTTCGGGTAGTATTTAAAAAGGAACCATTCAGCAACGTATGTAGGGGTATCTCCAATAACTGAGGCGACGTTTTAACATTGCAGGCGTTTGTGGGCATTGGTCTGATGTAAAACATTGTCGATGTATCGATAAACTGCAATGTTGTGTGCCAGCAGACCGATTTTGGACATTTTCGGGTAGTTTTAAAGGAACCATTCAGCAACGTATGTAGGGGTATCTCCAATAACTGAGGCGACGTTTTAACATTGCAGGCGTTTGTGGGCATTGGTCTGATGTAAAACATTGTCGATGTATCGATAAAGTACAATGTTGTGTGCCAGCAGACAGACTTGCGACATCTTCGGGTAGTATTTAAAAAGGAACCATTCAGCAACGTATGTAGGGGTATCTCCAATAACTGAGGCGACGTTTTAACATTGCAGGCGTTTGTGGGCATTGGTCTGATGTAAAACATTGTCGATGTATCGATAAACTGCAATGTTGTGTGCCAGCAGACCGATTTTAGACATTTTCGGGTAGTTTTAAAGGAACCATTCAGCAACGTATGTAGGGGTATCTCCAATAACTGAGGCGACGTTTTAACATTGCAGGCGTTTGTGGGCATTGGTCTGATGTAAAACATTGTCGATGTATCGATAAAGTACAATGTTGTGTGCCAGCAGACAGACTTGCGACATCTTCGGGTAGTATTTAAAAAGGAACCATTCAGCAACGTATGTAGGGGTATCTCCAATAACTGAGGCGACGTTTTAACATTGCAGGCGTTTGTGGGCATTGGTCTGATGTAAAACATTGTCGATGTATCGATAAAGTACAATGTTGTGTGCCAGCAGACAGACTTGCGACATCTTCGGGTAGTTTTAAAGGAACCATTCAGCAACGTATGTAGGGGTATCTCCAATAACTGAGGCGACGTTTTAACATTGCAGGCGTTTGTGGGCATTGGTCTGATGTAAAACATTGTCGATGTATCGATAAAGTACAATGTTGTGTGCCAGCAGACAGACTTGCGACATCTTCGGGTAGTATTTAAAAAGGAACCATTCAGCAACGTATGTAGGGGTATCTCCAATAACTGAGGCGACGTTTTAACATTGCAGGCGTTTGTGGGCATTGGTCTGATGTAAAACATTGTCGATGTATCGATAAAGTACAATGTTGTGTGCCAGCAGACAGACTTGCGACATCTTCGGGTAGTATTTAAAAAGGAACCATTCAGCAACGTATGTAGGGGTATCTCCAATAACTGAGGCGACTTTTTAACATTGCAGGCGTTTGTGGGCATTGGTCTGATGTAAAACATTGTCGATGTATCGATAAACTGCAATGTTGTGTGCCAGCAGACCGATTTTAGACATTTTCGGGTAGTTTTAAAGGAACCATTCAGCAACGTATGTAGGGGTATCTCCAATAACTGAGGCGACGTTTTAACATTGCAGGCGTTTGTGGGCATTGGTCTGATGTAAAACATTGTCGATGTATCGATAAAGTACAATGTTGTGTGCCAGCAGACAGACTTGCGACATCTTCGGGTAGTATTTAAAAAGGAACCATTCAGCAACGTATGTAGGGGTATCTCCAATAACTGAGGCGACGTTTTAACATTGCAGGCGTTTGTGGGCATTGGTCTGATGTAAAACATTGTCGATGTATCGATAAAGTACAATGTTGTGTGCCAGCAGACAGACTTGCGACATCTTCGGGTAGTTTTAAAGGAACCATTCAGCAACGTATGTAGGGGTATCTCCAATAACTGAGGCGACGTTTTAACATTGCAGGCGTTTGTGGGCATTGGTCTGATGTAAAACATTGTCGATGTATCGATAAACTACAATGTTGTGTGCCAGCAGACAGACTTGCGACATCTTCGCTTAGTATTTAAAAAGGAACCATTCAGCAACGTATGTAGGGGTATCTCCAATAACTGAGGCGACATTTTAACATTGCAGGCGTTTGTGGGCATTGGTCTGATGTAAAACATTGTCGATGTATCGATAAACTGCAATGTTGTGTGCCAGCAGACAGACTTGCGACATCTTCGGGTAGTATTTAAAAAGGAACCATTCAGCAACGTATGTAGGGGTATCTCCAATAACTGAGGCGACATTTTAACATTGCAGGCGTTTGTGGGCATTGGTCTGATGTAAAACATTGTCGATGTATCGATAAACTGCAATGTTGTGTGCCAGCAGACAGACTTGCGACATCTTCGGGTAGTATTTAAAAAGGAACCATTCAGCAACGTATGTAGGGGTATCTCCAATAACTGAGGCGACGTTTTAACATTGCAGGCGTTTGTGGGCATTGGTCTGATGTAAAACATTGTCGATGTATCGATAAACTGCAATGTTGTGTGCCAGCAGACCGATTTTGGACATTTTCGGGTAGTTTTAAAGGAACCATTCAGCAACGTATGTAGGGGTATCTCCAATAACTGAGGCGACGTTTTGACATTGCAGGCGTTTGTGGGCATTGGTCTGATGTAAAACATTGTCGATGTATCGATAAAGTACAATGTTGTGTGCCAGCAGACAGACTTGCGACATCTTCGGGTAGTATTTAAAAAGGAACCATTCAGCAACGTATGTAGGGGTATCTCCAATAACTGAGGCGACGTTTTAACATTGCAGGCGTTTGTGGGCATTGGTCTGATGTAAAACATTGTCGATGTATCGATAAACTGCAATGTTGTGTGCCAGCAGACCGATTTTAGACATTTTCGGGTAGTTTTAAAGGAACCATTCAGCAACGTATGTAGGGGTATCTCCAATAACTGAGGCGACGTTTTAACATTGCAGGCGTTTGTGGGCATTGGTCTGATGTAAAACATTGTCGATGTATCGATAAAGTACAATGTTGTGTGCCAGCAGACAGACTTGCAACATCTTCGGGTAGTATTTAAAAAGGAACCATTCAGCAACGTATGTAGGGGTATCTCCAATAACTGAGGCGACGTTTTAACATTGCAGGCGTTTGTGGGCATTGGTCTGATGTAAAACATTGTCGATGTATCGATAAAGTACAATGTTGTGTGCCAGCAGACAGACTTGCGACATCTTCCGGTAGTTTTAAAGGAACCATTCAGCAACGTATGTAGGGGTATCTCCAAAAACTGAGGCGACGTTTTAACATTGCAGGCGTTTGTGGGCATTGGTCTGATGTAAAACATTGTCGATGTATCGATAAAGTACAATGTTGTGTGCCAGCAGACAGACTTGCGACATCTTCGGGTAGTATTTAAAAAGGAACCATTCAGCAACGTATGTAGGGGTATCTCCAATAACTGAGGCGACATTTTAACATTGCAGGCGTTTGTGGGCATTGGTCTGATGTAAAACATTGTCGATGTATCGATAAACTGCAATGTTGTGTGCCAGCAGACAGACTTGCGACATCTTCGGGTAGTATTTAAAAAGGAACCATTCAGCAACGTATGTAGGGGTATCTGCAATAACTGAGGCGACGTTTTAACATTGCAGGCGTTTGTGGGCATTGGTCTGATGTAAAACATTGTCGATGTATCGATAAACTGCAATGTTGTGTGCCAGCAGACCGATTTTGGACATTTTCGGGTAGTTTTAAAGGAACCATTCAGCAACGTATGTAGGGGTATCTCCAATAACTGAGGCGACGTTTTAACATTGCAGGCGTTTGTGGGCATTGGTCTGATGTAAAACATTGTCGATGTATCGATAAACTGCAATGTTGTGTGCCAGCAGACAGACTTGCGACATCTTCGGGTAGTATTTAAAAAGGAACCATTCAGCAACGTATGTAGGGGTATCTCCAATAACTGAGGCGACGTTTTAACATTGCAGGCGTTTGTGGGCATTGGTCTGATGTAAAACATTGTCGATGTATCGATAAACTGCAATGTTGTGTGCCAGCAGACCGATTTTAGAAATTTTCGGGTAGTTTTAAAGGAACCATTCAGCAACGTATGTAGGGGTATCTCCAATAACTGAGGCGACGTTTTAACCACAGGGGCTTGTATCGCTTTGAAACGGCGTTCGAAAGACATATAGATGTATAGACCCTACCCTAGTACTATATAAAAGGAAAGGGATGTAACGAGGAAACCACCCCCTCCTCGATCAAAGTTACATGTTACCGCGTAAAATATTTTTAAGACCCCATCGAGGCCAACGGATCGAAAGCCAGATGATTTCCCTACAAAATGAGCTATAAATGGTCACAATCGGATCATTCTTTCAAAAGTTATACGCTACGAATCATCGCAAACAGCTACCTCCGCAATTTCACGCCAAAATCATGGATCACCCAATACGGCGAAAACTCACCTTTTAAATTCGTTTATTAATTCCAGCCACGTTGGCAGCACCAGCGTTGGGCTGGATTCGATCGGCCGCGGTATTCCGAGGGTCGGAAAACTTATTACAACATCTACATGTCATTTTTTCGACAGTAAGCAAGCATTTTCACCAAAATAGCCGGCAATCCTACTCACATGTCGGCCATAAGCGACCTTGACATTCAAGTGAACTGAGCAGATCCGCACAAACAGACTCGGGCCATCCGATTGGCCATTTCCACTGTATATTTTGTTTCCAACCAGTCGGATGGTCCGAGTCTGTTTGTGCGGATCTGCTCAGTTCACTTGAATGTCAAGGTCGCTTATGGCCGACATGTGAGTAGGATTGCCGGCTATTTTGGTGAAAATGCTTGCTTACTGTCGAAAAAATGACATGTAGATGTTGTAATAAGTTTTCCGACCCTCGGAATACCGCGGCCGATCGAATCCAGCCCAACGCTGGTGCTGCCAACGTGGCTGGAATTAATAAACGAATTTAAAAGGTGAGTTTTCGCCGTATTGGGTGATCCATGATTTTGGCGTGAAATTGCGGAGGTAGCTGTTTGCGATGATTCGTAGCGTATAACTTTTGAAAGAATGATCCGATTGTGACCATTTATAGCTCATTTTGTAGGGAAATCATCTGGCTTTCGATCCGTTGGCCTCGATGGGGTCTTAAAAATATTTTACGCGGTAACATGTAACTTTGATCGAGGAGGGGGTGGTTTCCTCGTTACATCCCTTTCCTTTTATATAGTACTAGGGTAGGGTCTATACATCTATATGTCTTTCGAACGCCGTTTCAAAGCGATACAAGCCCCTGTGGTTTTAACATTGCAGGCGTTTGTGGGCATTGGTCTGATGAAAAACATTGTCGATGTATCGATAAAGTACAATGTTGTGTGCCAGCAGACAGACTTGCGACATCTTCGCTTAGTATTTAAAAAGGAACCATTCAGCAACGTATGTAGGGGTATCTCCAATAACTGAGGGGACATTTTAACATTGCAGGCGTTTGTGGGCATTGGTCTGATGTAAAACATTGTCGATGTATCGATAAAGTACAATGTTGTGTGCCAGCAGACAGACTTGCGACATCTTTAAAAGGAACCATTCAGCAACGTATGTAGGGGTATCTCCAATAACTGAGGCGACGTTTTAACATTGCAGGCGTTTGTGGGCATTGGTCTGATGTAAAACATTGTCGATGTATCGATAAAGTACAATGTTGTGTGCCAGCAGACAGACTTGCGACATCTTCGGGTAGTATTTAAAAAGGAACCATTCAGCAACGTATGTAGGGGTATCTCCAATAACTGAGGCGACATTTTAACATTGCAGGCGTTTGTGGGCATTGGTCTGATGTAAAACATTGTCGATGTATCGATAAAGTACAATGTTGTGTGCCAGCAGACAGACTTGCGACATCTTTAAAAGGATCCATTCAGCAACGTATGTGGGGGTATCTCCAATAACTAAGGCGACGTTTTAACATTGCAGGCGTTTGTGGGCATTGGTCTGATGTAAAACATTGTCGATGTATCGATAAACTGCAATGTTGTGTGCCAGCAGACAGACTTGCGACATCTCCGGGTAGTATTTAAAAAGGAACCATTCAGCAACGTATGTAGGGGTATCTCCAATAACTGAGGCGACGTTTTAACATTGCAGGCGTTTGTGGGCATTGGTCTGATGTAAAACATTGTCGATGTATCGATAAACTGCAATGTTGTGTGCCAGCAGACCGATTTTGGACATTTTCGGGTAGTTTCAAAGGAACCATTCAGCAACGTATGTAGGGGTATCTCCAATAACTGAGGCGACGTTTTAACATTGCAGGCGTTTGTGGGCATTGGTCTGATGTAAAACATTGTCGATGTATCGATAAAGTACAATGTTGTGTGCCAGCAGACAGACTTGCGACATCTTCGGGTAGTATTTAAAAAGGAACCATTCAGCAACGTATGTAGGGGTATCTCCAATAACTGAGCCGACGTTTTAACATTGCAGGCGTTTGTGGGCATTGGTCTGATGTAAAACATTGTCGATGTATCGATAAACTGCAATGTTGTGTGCCAGCAGACCGATTTTAGACATTTTCGGGTAGTTTTAAAGGAACCATTCAGCAACGTATGTAGGGGTATCTCCAATAACTGAGGCGACATTTTAACATTGCAGGCGTTTGTGGGCATTGGTCTGATGTAAAACATTGTCGATGTATCGATAAACTGCAATGTTGTGTGCCAGCAGACAGACTTGCGACATCTTCGGGTAGTATTTAAAAAGGAACCATTCAGCAACGTATGTAGGGGTATCTCCAATAACTGAGGCGACGTTTTAACATTGCAGGCGTTTGTGGGCATTGGTCTGATGTAAAACATTGTCGATGTATCGATAAAGTACAATGTTGTGTGCCAGCAGACAGACTTGCGACATCTTCGCTTAGTATTTAAAAAGGAACCATTCAGCAACGTATGTAGGGGTATCTCCAATAACTGAGGCGACATTTTAACATTGCAGGCGTTTGTGGGCATTGGTCTGATGTAAAACATTGTCGATGTATCGATAAACTGCAATGTTGTGTGCCAGCAGACAGACTTGCGACATCTTCGGGTAGTATTTAAAAAGGAACCATTCAGCAACGTATGTAGGGGTATCTCCAATAACTGAGGCGACGTTTTAACATTGCAGGCGTTTGTGGGCATTGGTCTGATGTAAAACATTGTCGATGTATCGATAAACTGCAATGTTGTGTGCCAGCAGACCGATTTTGGACATTTTCGGGTAGTTTTAAAGGAACCATTCAGCAACGTATGTAGGGGTATCTCCAATAACTGAGGCGACATTTTAACATTGCAGGCGTTTGTGGGCATTGGTCTGATGTAAAACATTGTCGATGTATCGATAAACTGCAATGTTGTGTGCCAGCAGACAGACTTGCGACATCTTCGGGTAGTATTTAAAAAGGAACCATTCAGCAACGTATGTAGGGGTATCTCCAATAACTGAGGCGACGTTTTAACATTGCAGGCGTTTGTGGGCATTGGTCTGATGTAAAACATTGTCGATGTATCGATAAACTGCAATGTTGTGTGCCAGCAGACCGATTTTGGACATTTTCGGGTAGTTTTAAAGGAACCATTCAGCAACGTATGTAGGGGTATCTCCAATAACTGAGGCGACGTTTTAACATTGCAGGCGTTTGTGGGCATTGGTCTGATGTAAAACATTGTCGATGTATCGATAAAGTACAATGTTGTGTGCCAGCAGACAGACTTGCGACATCTTCGGGTAGTATTTAAAAAGGAACCATTCAGCAACGTATGTAGGGGTATCTCCAATAACTGAGGCGACATTTTAACATTGCAGGCGTTTGTGGGCATTGGTCTGATGTAAAACATTGTCGATGTATCGATAAACTGCAATGTTGTGTGCCAGCAGACAGACTTGCGACATCTTCGGGTAGCATTTAAAAAGGAACCATTCAGCAACGTATGTAGGGGTATCTCCAATAACTGAGGCGACGTTTTAACATTGCAGGCGTTTGTGGGCATTGGTCTGATGTAAAACATTGTCGATGTATCGATAAACTGCAATGTTGTGTGCCAGCAGACCGATTTTGGACATTTTCGGGTAGTTTTAAAGGAACCATTCAGCAACGTATGTAGGGGTATCTCCAATAACTGAGGCGACGTTTTAACATTGCAGGCGTTTGTGGGCATTGGTCTGATGTAAAACATTGTCGATGTATCGATAAAGTACAATGTTGTGTGCAAGCAGACAGACTTGCGACATCTTCGGGTAGTATTTAAAAAGGAACCATTCAGCAACGTATGTAGGGGTATCTCCAATAACTGAGGCGACGTTTTAACATTGCAGGCGTTTGTGGGCATTGGTCTGATGTAAAACATTGTCGATGTATCGATAAACTGCAATGTTGTGTGCCAGCAGACCGATTTTAGAAATTTTCGGGTAGTTTTAAAGGAACCATTCAGCAACGTATGTAGGGGTATCTCCAATAACTGAGGCGACGTTTTAACATTGCAGGCGTTTGTGGGCATTGGTCTGATGAAAAACATTGTCGATGTATCGATAAAGTACAATGTTGTGTGCCAGCAGACAGACTTGCGACATCTTCGCTTAGTATTTAAAAAGGAACCATTCAGCAACGTATGTAGGGGTATCTCCAATAACTGAGGGGACATTTTAACATTGCAGGCGTTTGTGGGCATTGGTCTGATGTAAAACATTGTCGATGTATCGATAAAGTACAATGTTGTGTGCCAGCAGACAGACTTGCGACATCTTTAAAAGGAACCATTCAGCAACGTATGTAGGGGTATCTCCAATAACTGAGGCGACGTTTTAACATTGCAGGCGTTTGTGGGCATTGGTCTGATGTGAAACATTGTCGATGTATCGATAAAGTACAATGTTGTGTGCCAGCAGACAGACTTGCGACATCTTCGCTTAGTATTTAAAAAGGAACCATTCAGCAACGTATGTAGGGGTATCTCCAATAACTGAGGCGACATTTTAACATTGCAGGCGTTTGTGGGCATTGGTCTGATGTAAAACATTGTCGATGTATCGATAAACTGCAATGTTGTGTGCCAGCAGACAGACTTGCGACATCTCCGGGTAGTATTTAAAAAGGAACCATTCAGCAACGTATGTAGGGGTATCTCCAATAACTGAGGCGACGTTTTAACATTGCAGGCGTTTGTGGGCATTGGTCTGATGTAAAACATTGTCGATGTATCGATAAACTGCAATGTTGTGTGCCAGCAGACCGATTTTAGACATTTTCGGGTAGTTTTAAAGGAACCATTCAGCAACGTATGTAGGGGTATCTCCAATAACTGAGGCGACGTTTTAACATTGCAGGCGTTTGTGGGCATTGGTCTGATGTAAAACATTGTCGATGTATCGATAAAGTACAATGTTGTGTGCCAGCAGACAGACTTGCGACATCTTCGCTTAGTATTTAAAAAGGAACCATTCAGCAACGTATGTAGGGGTATCTCCAATAACTGAGGCGACATTTTAACATTGCAGGCGTTTGTGGGCATTGGTCTGATGTAAAACATTGTCGATGTATCGATAAACTGCAATGTTGTGTGCCAGCAGACAGACTTGCGACATCTTCGCTTAGTATTTAAAAAGGAACCATTCAGCAACGTATGTAGGGGTATCTCCAATAACTGAGGCGACATTTTAACATTGCAGGCGTTTGTGGGCATTGGTCTGATGTAAAACATTGTCGATGTATCGATAAAGTACAATGTTGTGTGCCAGCAGACAGACTTGCGACATCTTCGCTTAGTATTTAAAAAGGAACCATTCAGCAACGTATGTAGGGGTATCTCCAATAACTGAGGCGACATTTTAACATTGCAGGCGTTTGTGGGCATTGGTCTGATGTAAAACATTGTCGATGTATCGATAAACTGCAATGTTGTGTGCCAGCAGACAGACTTGCGACATCTTCGGGTAGTATTTAAAAAGGAACCATTCAGCAACGTATGTAGGGGTATCTCCAATAACTGAGGCGACGTTTTAACATTGCAGGCGTTTGTGGGCATTGGTCTGATGTAAAACATTGTCGATGTATCGATAAACTGCAATGTTGTGTGCCAGCAGACCGATTTTGGACATTTTCGGGTAGTTTTAAAGGAACCATTCAGCAACGTATGTAGGGGTATCTCCAATAACTGAGGCGACATTTTAACATTGCAGGCGTTTGTGGGCATTGGTCTGATGTAAAACATTGTCGATGTATCGATAAACTGCAATGTTGTGTGCCAGCAGACAGACTTGCGACATCTTCGGGTAGTATTTAAAAAGGAACCATTCAGGAACGTATGTAGGGGTATCTCCAATAACTGAGGCGACGTTTTAACATTGCAGGCGTTTGTGGGCATTGGTCTGATGTAAAACATTGTCGATGTATCGATAAACTGCAATGTTGTGTGCCAGCAGACCGATTTTGGACATTTTCGGGTAGTTTTAAAGGAACCATTCAGCAACGTATGTAGGGGTATCTCCAATAACTGAGGCGACGTTTTAACATTGCAGGCGTTTGTGGGCATTGGTCTGATGTAAAACATTGTCGATGTATCGATAAAGTACAATGTTGTGTGCCAGCAGACAGACTTGCGACATCTTCGGGTAGTATTTAAAAAGGAACCATTCAGCAACGTATGTAGGGGTATCTCCAATAACTGAGGCGACATTTTAACATTGCAGGCGTTTGTGGGCATTGGTCTGATGTAAAACATTGTCGATGTATCGATAAACTGCAATGTTGTGTGCCAGCAGACAGACTTGCGACATCTTCGGGTAGTATTTAAAAAGGAACCATTCAGCAACGTATGTAGGGGTATCTCCAATAACTGAGGCGACGTTTTAACATTGCAGGCGTTTGTGGGCATTGGTCTGATGTAAAACATTGTCGATGTATCGATAAACTGCAATGTTGTGTGCCAGCAGACCGATTTTGGACATTTTCGGGTAGTTTTAAAGGAACCATTCAGCAACGTATGTAGGGGTATCTCCAATAACTGAGGCGACGTTTTAACATTGCAGGCGTTTGTGGGCATTGGTCTGATGTAAAACATTGTCGATGTATCGATAAAGTACAATGTTGTGTGCCAGCAGACAGACTTGCGACATCTTCGGGTAGTATTTAAAAAGGAACCATTCAGCAACGTATGTAGGGGTATCTCCAATAACTGAGGCGACGTTTTAACATTGCAGGCGTTTGTGGGCATTGGTCTGATGTAAAACATTGTCGATGTATCGATAAACTGCAATGTTGTGTGCCAGCAGACCGATTTTGGACATTTTCGGGTAGTTTTAAAGGAACCATTCAGCAACGTATGTAGGGGTATCTCCAATAACTGAGGCGACGTTTTAACATTGCAGGCGTTTGTGGGCATTGGTCTGATGAAAAACATTGTCGATGTATCGATAAAGTACAATGTTGTGTGCCAGCAGACAGACTTGCGACATCTTCGCTTAGTATTTAAAAAGGAACCATTCAGCAACGTATGTAGGGGTATCTCCAATAACTGAGGGGACATTTTAACATTGCAGGCGTTTGTGGGCATTGGTCTGATGTAAAACATTGTCGATGTATCGATAAAGTACAATGTTGTGTGCCAGCAGACAGACTTGCGACATCTTTAAAAGGAACCATTCAGCAACGTATGTAGGGGTATCTCCAATAACTGAGGCGACGTTTTAACATTGCAGGCGTTTGTGGGCATTGGTCTGATGTAAAACATTGTCGATGTATCGATAAAGTACAATGTTGTGTGCCAGCAGACAGACTTGCGACATCTCCGGGTAGTATTTAAAAAGGAACCATTCAGCAACGTATGTAGGGGTATCTCCAATAACTGAGGCGACATTTTAACATTGCAGGCGTTTGTGGGCATTGGTCTGATGTAAAACATTGTCGATGTATCGATAAACTGCAATGTTGTGTGCCAGCAGACAGACTTGCGACATCTCCGGGTAGTATTTAAAAAGGAACCATTCAGCAACGTATGTAGGGGTATCTCCAATAACTGAGGCGACGTTTTAACATTGCAGGCGTTTGTGGGCATTGGTCTGATGTAAAACATTGTCGATGTATCGATAAACTGCAATGTTGTGTGCCAGCAGACCGATTTTGGACATTTTCGGGTAGTTTTAAAGGAACCATTCAGCAACGTATGTAGGGGTATCTCCAATAACTGAGGCGACGTTTTAACATTGCAGGCGTTTGTGGGCATTGGTCTGATGTAAAACATTGTCGATGTATCGATAAACTGCAATGTTGTGTGCCAGCAGACCGATTTTGGACATTTTCGGGTAGTATTTAAAAAGGAACCATTCAGCAACGTATGTAGGGGTATCTCCAATAACTGAGCCGACGTTTTAACATTGCAGGCGTTTGTGGGCATTGGTCTGATGTAAAACATTGTCGATGTATCGATAAAGTACAATGTTGTGTGCCAGCAGACAGACTTGCGACATCTTCGCTTAGTATTTAAAAAGGAACCATTCAGCAACGTATGTAGGGGTATCTCAAATAACTGAGGCGACATTTTAACATTGCAGGCGTTTGTGGGCATTGGTCTGATGTAAAACATTGTCGATGTATCGATAAACTGCAATGTTGTGTGCCAGCAGACAGACTTGCGACATCTTCGGGTAGTATTTAAAAAGGAACCATTCAGCAACGTATGTAGGGGTATCTCCAATAACTGAGGCGACGTTTTAACATTGCAGGCGTTTGTGGGCATTGGTCTGATGTAAAACATTGTCGATGTATCGATAAACTGCAATGTTGTGTGCCAGCAGACCGATTTTGGACATTTTCGGGTAGTTTTAAAGGAACCATTCAGCAACGTATGTAGGGGTATCTCCAATAACTGAGGCGACGTTTTAACATTGCAGGCGTTTGTGGGCATTGGTCTGATGTAAAACATTGTCGATGTATCGATAAACTGCAATGTTGTGTGCCAGCAGACCGATTTTGGACATTTTCGGGTAGTATTTAAAAAGGAACCATTCAGCAACGTATGTAGGGGTATCTCAAATAACTGAGCCGACGTTTTAACATTGCAGGCGTTTGTGGGCATTGGTCTGATGTAAAACATTGTCGATGTATCGATAAAGTACAATGTTGTGTGCCAGCAGACAGACTTGCGACATCTTCGCTTAGTATTTAAAAAGGAACCATTCAGCAACGTATGTAGGGGTATCTCCAATAACTGAGGCGACATTTTAACATTGCAGGCGTTTGTGGGCATTGGTCTGATGTAAAACATTGTCGATGTATCGATAAACTGCAATGTTGTGTGCCAGCAGACAGACTTACGACATCTTCGGGTAGTATTTAAAAAGGAACCATTCAGCAACGTATGTAGGGGTATCTCCAATAACTGAGGCGACGTTTTAACATTGCAGGCGTTTGTGGGCATTGGTCTGATGTAAAACATTGTCGATGTATCGATAAACTGCAATGTTGTGTGCCAGCAGACCGATTTTGGACATTTTCGGGTAGTTTTAAAGGAACCATTCAGCAACGTATGTAGGGGTATCTCCAATAACTGAGGCGACGTTTTAACATTGCAGGCGTTTGTGGGCATTGGTCTGATGTAAAACATTGTCGATGTATCGATAAACTGCAATGTTGTGTGCCAGCAGACCGATTTTGGACATTTTCGGGTAGTATTTAAAAAGGAACCATTCAGCAACGTATGTAGGGGTATCTCCAATAACTGAGCCGACGTTTTAACATTGCAGGCGTTTGTGGGCATTGGTCTGATGTAAAACATTGTCGATGTATCGATAAAGTACAATGTTGTGTGCCAGCAGACAGACTTGCGACATCTTCGCTTAGTATTTAAAAAGGAACCATTCAGCAACGTATGTAGGGGTATCTCAAATAACTGAGGCGACATTTTAACATTGCAGGCGTTTGTGGGCATTGGTCTGATGTAAAACATTGTCGATGTATCGATAAACTGCAATGTTGTGTGCCAGCAGACAGACTTGCGACATCTTCGGGTAGTATTTAAAAAGGAACCATTCAGCAACGTATGTAGGGGTATCTCCAATAACTGAGGCGACGTTTTAACATTGCAGGCGTTTGTGGGCATTGGTCTGATGTAAAACATTGTCGATGTATCGATAAACTGCAATGTTGTGTGCCAGCAGACCGATTTTGGACATTTTCGGGTAGTTTTAAAGGAACCATTCAGCAACGTATGTAGGGGTATCTCCAATAACTGAGGCGACGTTTTAACATTGCAGGCGTTTGTGGGCATTGGTCTGATGTAAAACATTGTCGATGTATCGATAAACTGCAATGTTGTGTGCCAGCAGACCGATTTTGGACATTTTCGGGTAGTATTTAAAAAGGAACCATTCAGCAACGTATGTAGGGGTATCTCCAATAACTGAGCCGACGTTTTAACATTGCAGGCGTTTGTGGGCATTGGTCTGATGTAAAACATTGTCGATGTATCGATAAAGTACAATGTTGTGTGCCAGCAGACAGACTTGCGACATCTTCGCTTAGTATTTAAAAAGGAACCATTCAGCAACGTATGTAGGGGTATCTCAAATAACTGAGGCGACATTTTAACATTGCAGGCGTTTGTGGGCATTGGTCTGATGTAAAACATTGTCGATGTATCGATAAAGTACAATGTTGTGTGCCAGCAGACAGACTTGCGACATCTTCGCTTAGTATTTAAAAAGGAACCATTCAGCAACGTATGTAGGGGTATCTCAAATAACTGAGGCGACATTTTAACATTGCAGGCGTTTGTGGGCATTGGTCTGATGTAAAACATTGTCGATGTATCGATAAACTGCAATGTTGTGTGCCAGCAGACAGACTTGCGACATCTTCGGGTAGTATTTAAAAAGGAACCATTCAGCAACGTATGTAGGGGTATCTCCAATAACTGAGGCGACGTTTTAACATTGCAGGCGTTTGTGGGCATTGGTCTGATGTAAAACATTGTCGATGTATCGATAAAGTACAATGTTGTGTGCCAGCAGACAGACTTGCGACATCTTCGCTTAGTATTTAAAAAGGAACCATTCAGCAACGTATGTAGGGGTATCTCAAATAACTGAGGCGACATTTTAACATTGCAGGCGTTTGTGGGCATTGGTCTGATGTAAAACATTGTCGATGTATCGATAAACTGCAATGTTGTGTGCCAGCAGACAGACTTGCGACATCTTCGGGTAGTATTTAAAAAGGAACCATTCAGCAACGTATGTAGGGGTATCTCCAATAACTGAGGCGACGTTTTAACATTGCAGGCGTTTGTGGGCATTGGTCTGATGTAAAACATTGTCGATGTATCGATAAACTGCAATGTTGTGTGCCAGCAGACCGATTTTGGACATTTTCGGGTAGTATTTAAAAAGGAACCATTCAGCAACGTATGTAGGGGTATCTCCAATAACTGAGGCGACGTTTTAACATTGCAGGCGTTTGTGGGCATTGGTCTGATGTAAAACATTGTCGATGTATCGATAAAGTACAATGTTGTGTGCCAGCAGACAGACTTGCGACATCTTCGCTTAGTATTTAAAAAGGAACCATTCAGCAACGTATGTAGGGGTATCTCAAATAACTGAGGCGACATTTTAACATTGCAGGCGTTTGTGGGCATTGGTCTGATGTAAAACATTGTCGATGTATCGATAAACTGCAATGTTGTGTGCCAGCAGACAGACTTGCGACATCTTCGGGTAGTATTTAAAAAGGAACCATTCAGCAACGTATGTAGGGGTATCTCCAATAACTGAGGCGACGTTTTAACATTGCAGGCGTTTGTGGGCATTGGTCTGATGTAAAACATTGTCGATGTATCGATAAACTGCAATGTTGTGTGCCAGCAGACCGATTTTGGACATTTTCGGGTAGTATTTAAAAAGGAACCATTCAGCAACGTATGTAGGGGTATCTCCAATAACTGAGGCGACGTTTTAACATTGCAGGCGTTTGTGGGCATTGGTCTGATGTAAAACATTGTCGATGTATCGATAAAGTACAATGTTGTGTGCCAGCAGACAGACTTGCGACATCTTCGGGTAGTATTTAAAAAGGAACCATTCAGCAACGTATGTAGGGGTATCTCCAATAACTGAGCCGACGTTTTAACATTGCAGGCGTTTGTGGGCATTGGTCTGATGTAAGACATTGTCGATGTATCGATAAACTGCAATGTTGTGTGCCTACAGACCGATTTTAGACATTTTCGGGTAGTTTTAAAGGAACCATTCAGCAACGTATGTAGGGGTATCTCCAATAACTGAGGCGACGTTTTAACATTGCAGGCGTTTGTGGGCATTGGTCTGATGTAAAACATTGTCGATGTATCGATAAAGTACAATGTTGTGTGCCAGCAGACAGACTTGCGACATCTTCGCTTAGTATTTAAAAAGGAACCATTCAGCAACGTATGTAGGGGTATCTCAAATAACTGAGGCGACATTTTAACATTGCAGGCGTTTGTGGGCATTGGTCTGATGTAAAACATTGTCGATGTATCGATAAACTGCAATGTTGTGTGCCAGCAGACAGACTTGCGACATCTTCGGGTAGTATTTAAAAAGGAACCATTCAGCAACGTATGTAGGGGTATCTCCAATAACTGAGGCGACGTTTTAACATTGCAGGCGTTTGTGGGCATTGGTCTGATGTAAAACATTGTCGATGTATCGATAAACTGCAATGTTGTGTGCCAGCAGACAGACTTGCGACATCTTCGGGTAGTATTTAAAAAGGAACCATTCAGCAACGTATGTAGGGGTATCTCCAATAACTGAGGCGACGTTTTAACATTGCAGGCGTTTGTGGGCATTGGTCTGATGTAAAACATTGTCGATGTATCGATAAAGTACAATGTTGTGTGCCAGCAGACAGACTTGCGACATCTTCGCTTAGTATTTAAAAAGGAACCATTCAGCAACGTATGTAGGGGTATCTCAAATAACTGAGGCGACATTTTAACATTGCAGGCGTTTGTGGGCATTGGTCTGATGTAAAACATTGTCGATGTATCGATAAACTGCAATGTTGTGTGCCAGCAGACAGACTTGCGACATCTTCGGGTAGTATTTAAAAAGGAACCATTCAGCAACGTATGTAGGGGTATCTCCAATAACTGAGGCGACGTTTTAACATTGCAGGCGTTTGTGGGCATTGGTCTGATGTAAAACATTGTCGATGTATCGATAAACTGCAATGTTGTGTGCCAGCAGACCGATTTTGGACATTTTCGGGTAGTATTTAAAAAGGAACCATTCAGCAACGTATGTAGGGGTATCTCCAATAACTGAGGCGACGTTTTAACATTGCAGGCGTTTGTGGGCATTGGTCTGATGTAAAACATTGTCGATGTATCGATAAAGTACAATGTTGTGTGCCAGCAGACAGACTTGCGACATCTTCGCTTAGTATTTAAAAAGGAACCATTCAGCAACGTATGTAGGGGTATCTCAAATAACTGAGGCGACATTTTAACATTGCAGGCGTTTGTGGGCATTGGTCTGATGTAAAACATTGTCGATGTATCGATAAACTGCAATGTTGTGTGCCAGCAGACAGACTTGCGACATCTTCGGGTAGTATTTAAAAAGGAACCATTCAGCAACGTATGTAGGGGTATCTCCAATAACTGAGGCGACGTTTTAACATTGCAGGCGTTTGTGGGCATTGGTCTGATGTAAAACATTGTCGATGTATCGATAAACTGCAATGTTGTGTGCCAGCAGACCGATTTTGGACATTTTCGGGTAGTTTTAAAGGAACCATTCAGCAACGTATGTAGGGGTATCTCCAATAACTGAGGCGACGTTTTAACATTGCAGGCGTTTGTGGGCATTGGTCTGATGTAAAACATTGTCGATGTATCGATAAAGTACAATGTTGTGTGCCAGCAGACAGACTTGCGACATCTTCGGGTAGTATTTAAAAAGGAACCATTCAGCAACGTATGTAGGGGTATCTCCAATAACTGAGCCGACGTTTTAACATTGCAGGCGTTTGTGGGCATTGGTCTGATGTAAGACATTGTCGATGTATCGATAAACTGCAATGTTGTGTGCCTACAGACCGATTTTAGACATTTTCGGGTAGTTTTAAAGGAACCATTCAGCAACGTATGTAGGGGTATCTCCAATAACTGAGGCGACGTTTTAACATTGCAGGCGTTTGTGGGCATTGGTCTGATGTAAAACATTGTCGATGTATCGATAAAGTACAATGTTGTGTGCCAGCAGACAGACTTGCGACATCTTCGCTTAGTATTTAAAAAGGAACCATTCAGCAACGTATGTAGGGGTATCTCAAATAACTGAGGCGACATTTTAACATTGCAGGCGTTTGTGGGCATTGGTCTGATGTAAAACATTGTCGATGTATCGATAAAGTACAATGTTGTGTGCCAGCAGACAGACTTGCGACATCTTCGGGTAGTATTTAAAAAGGAACCATTCAGCAACGTATGTAGGGGTATCTCCAATAACTGAGGCGACGTTTTAACATTGCAGGCGTTTGTGGGCATTGGTCTGATGTAAAACATTGTCGATGTATCGATAAACTGCAATGTTGTGTGCCAGCAGACCGATTTTGGACATTTTCGGGTAGTTTTAAAGGAACCATTCAGCAACGTATGTAGGGGTATCTCCAATAACTGAGGCGACGTTTTAACATTGCAGGCGTTTGTGGGCATTGGTCTGATGTAAAACATTGTCGATGTATCGATAAAGTACAATGTTGTGTGCCAGCAGACAGACTTGCGACATCTTCGCTTAGTATTTAAAAAGGAACCATTCAGCAACGTATGTAGGGGTATCTCAAATAACTGAGGCGACATTTTAACATTGCAGGCGTTTGTGGGCATTGGTCTGATGTAAAACATTGTCGATGTATCGATAAACTGCAATGTTGTGTGCCAGCAGACAGACTTGCGACATCTTCGGGTAGTATTTTAAAAGGAACCATTCAGCAACGTATGTAGGGGTATCTCCAATAACTGAGGCGACGTTTTAACATTGCAGGCGTTTGTGGGCATTGGTCTGATGTAAAACATTGTCGATGTATCGATAAACTGCAATGTTGTGTGCCAGCAGACCGATTTTGGACATTTTCGGGTAGTTTTAAAGGAACCATTCAGCAACGTATGTAGGGGTATCTCCAATAACTGAGGCGACGTTTTAACATTGCAGGCGTTTGTGGGCATTGGTCTGATGTAAAACATTGTCGATGTATCGATAAAGTACAATGTTGTGTGCCAGCAGACAGACTTGCGACATCTTCGGGTAGTATTTAAAAAGGAACCATTCAGCAACGTATGTAGGGGTATCTCCAATAACTGAGCGGACGTTTTAACATTGCAGGCGTTTGTGGGCATTGGTCTGATGTAAAACATTGTCGATGTATCGATAAACTGCAATGTTGTGTGCCAGCAGACCGATTTTAGACATTTTCGGGTAGTTTTAAAGGAACCATTCAGCAACGTATGTAGGGGTATCTCCAATAACTGAGGCGACGTTTTAACATTGCAGGCGTTTGTGGGCATTGGTCTGATGTAAAACATTGTCGATGTATCGATAAAGTACAATGTTGTGTGCCAGCAGACAGACTTGCGACATCTTCGCTTAGTATTTAAAAAGGAACCATTCAGCAACGTATGTAGGGGTATCTCCAATAACTGAGGCGACATTTTAACATTGCAGGCGTTTGTGGGCATTGGTCTGATGTAAAACATTGTCGATGTATCGATAAACTGCAATGTTGTGTGCCAGCAGACAGACTTGCGACATCTTCGGGTAGTATTTAAAAAGGAACCATTCAGCAACGTATGTAGGGGTATCTCCAATAACTGAGGCGACGTTTTAACATTGCAGGCGTTTGTGGGCATTGGTCTGATGTAAAACATTGTCGATGTATCGATAAACTGCAATGTTGTGTGCCAGCAGACCGATTTTGGACATTTTCGGGTAGTTTTAAAGGAACCATTCAGCAACGTATGTAGGGGTATCTCCAATAACTGAGGCGACGTTTTAACATTGCAGGCGTTTGTGGGCATTGGTCTGATGTAAAACATTGTCGATGTATCGATAAAGTACAATGTTGTGTGCCAGCAGACAGACTTGCGACATCTTCGGGTAGTATTTAAAAAGGAACCATTCAGCAACGTATGTAGGGGTATCTCAAATAACTGAGGCGACATTTTAACATTGCAGGCGTTTGTGGGCATTGGTCTGATGTAAAACATTGTCGATGTATCGATAAACTGCAATGTTGTGTGCCAGCAGACAGACTTGCGACATCTTCGGGTAGTATTTAAAAAGGAACCATTCAGCAACGTATGTAGGGGTATCTCCAATAACTGAGGCGACGTTTTAACATTGCAGGCGTTTGTGGGCATTGGTCTGATGTAAAACATTGTCGATGTATCGATAAACTGCAATGTTGTGTGCCAGCAGACCGATTTTGGACATTTTCGGGTAGTTTTAAAGGAACCATTCAGCAACGTATGTAGGGGTATCTCCAATAACTGAGGCGACGTTTTAACATTGCAGGCGTTTGTGGGCATTGGTCTGATGTAAAACATTGTCGATGTATCGATAAAGTACAATGTTGTGTGCCAGCAGACAGACTTGCGACATCTTCGGGTAGTATTTAAAAAGGAACCATTCAGCAACGTATGTAGGGGTATCTCCAATAACTGAGCCGACGTTTTAACATTGCAGGCGTTTGTGGGCATTGGTCTGATGTAAAACATTGTCGATGTATCGATAAACTGCAATGTTGTGCGCCAGCAGACCGATTTTAGACATTTTCGGGTAGTTTTAAAGGAACCATTCAGCAACGTATGTAGGGGTATCTCCAATAACTGAGGCGACGTTTTAACATTGCAGGCGTTTGTGGGCATTGGTCTGATGTAAAACATTGTCGATGTATCGATAAAGTACAATGTTGTGTGCCAGCAGACAGACTTGCGACATCTTCGCTTAGTATTTAAAAAGGAACCATTCAGCAACGTATGTAGGGGTATCTCAAATAACTGAGGCGACATTTTAACATTGCAGGCGTTTGTGGGCATTGGTCTGATGTAAAACATTGTCGATGTTTCGATAAACTGCAATGTTGTGTGCCAGCAGACAGACTTGCGACATCTTCGGGTAGTATTTAAAAAGGAACCATTCAGCAACGTATGTAGGGGTATCTCCAATAACTGAGGCGACGTTTTAACATTGCAGGCGTTTGTGGGCATTGGTCTGATGTAAAACATTGTCGATGTATCGATAAACTGCAATGTTGTGTGCCAGCAGACCGATTTTGGACATTTTCGGGTAGTTTTAAAGGAACCATTCAGCAACGTATGTAGGGGTATCTCCAATAACTGAGGCGACGTTTTAACATTGCAGGCGTTTGTGGGCATTGGTCTGATGTAAAACATTGTCGATGTATCGATAAAGTACAATGTTGTGTGCCAGCAGACAGACTTGCGACATCTTCGCTTAGTATTTAAAAAGGAACCATTCAGCAACGTATGTAGGGGTATCTCAAATAACTGAGGCGACATTTTAACATTGCAGGCGTTTGTGGGCATTGGTCTGATGTAAAACATTGTCGATGTATCGATAAACTGCAATGTTGTGTGCCAGCAGACAGACTTGCGACATCTTCGGGTAGTATTTTAAAAGGAACCATTCAGCAACGTATGTAGGGGTATCTCCAATAACTGAGGCGACGTTTTAACATTGCAGGCGTTTGTGGGCATTGGTCTGATGTAAAACATTGTCGATGTATCGATAAACTGCAATGTTGTGTGCCAGCACACCGATTTTGGACATTTTCGGGTAGTTTTAAAGGAACCATTCAGCAACGTATGTAGGGGTATCTCCAATAACTGAGGCGACGTTTTAACATTGCAGGCGTTTGTGGGCATTGGTCTGATGTAAAACATTGTCGATGTATCGATAAAGTACAATGTTGTGTGCCAGCAGACAGACTTGCGACATCTTCGGGTAGTATTTAAAAAGGAACCATTCAGCAACGTATGTAGGGGTATCTCCAATAACTGAGCCGACGTTTTAACATTGCAGGCGTTTGTGGGCATTGGTCTGATGTAAAACATTGTCGATGTATCGATAAACTGCAATGTTGTGTGCCAGCAGACCGATTTTAGACATTTTCGGGTAGTTTTAAAGGAACCATTCAGGAACGTATGTAGGGGTATCTCCAATAACTGAGGCGACGTTTTAACATTGCAGGCGTTTGTGGGCATTGGTCTGATGTAAAACATTGTCGATGTATCGATAAAGTACAATGTTGTGTGCCAGCAGACAGACTTGCGACATCTTCGCTTAGTATTTAAAAAGGAACCATTCAGCAACGTATGTAGGGGTATCTCAAATAACTGAGGCGACATTTTAACATTGCAGGCGTTTGTGGGCATTGGTCTGATGTAAAACATTGTCGATGTATCGATAAACTGCAATGTTGTGTGCCAGCAGACAGACTTGCGACATCTTCGGGTAGTATTTAAAAAGGAACCATTCAGCAACGTATGTAGGGGTATCTCCAATAACTGAGGCGACGTTTTAACATTGCAGGCGTTTGTGGGCATTGGTCTGATGTAAAACATTGTCGATGTATCGATAAACTGCAATGTTGTGTGCCAGCAGACCGATTTTGGACATTTTCGGGTAGTTTTAAAGGAACCATTCAGCAACGTATGTAGGGGTATCTCCAATAACTGAGGCGACGTTTTAACATTGCAGGCGTTTGTGGGCATTGGTCTGATGTAAAACATTGTCGATGTATCGATAAAGTACAATGTTGTGTGCCAGCAGACAGACTTGCGACATCTTCGCTTAGTATTTAAAAAGGAACCATTCAGCAACGTATGTAGGGGTATCTCAAATAACTGAGGCGACATTTTAACATTGCAGGCGTTTGTGGGCATTGGTCTGATGTAAAACATTGTCGATGTATCGATAAACTGCAATGTTGTGTGCCAGCAGACAGACTTGCGACATCTTCGGGTAGTATTTAAAAAGGAACCATTCAGCAACGTATGTAGGGGTATCTCCAATAACTGAGGCGACGTTTTAACATTGCAGGCGTTTGTGGGCATTGGTCTGATGTAAAACATTGTCGATGTATCGATAAACTGCAATGTTGTGTGCCAGCAGACCGATTTTGGACATTTTCGGGTAGTTTTAAAGGAACCATTCAGCAACGTATGTAGGGGTATCTCCAATAACTGAGGCGACGTTTTAACATTGCAGGCGTTTGTGGGCATTGGTCTGATGTAAAACATTGTCGATGTATCGATAAAGTACAATGTTGTGTGCCAGCAGACAGACTTGCGACATCTTCGGGTAGTATTTAAAAAGGAACCATTCAGCAACGTATGTAGGGGTATCTCCAATAACTGAGGCGACGTTTTAACATTGCAGGCGTTTGTGGGCATTGGTCTGATGTAAAACATTGTCGATGTATCGATAAACTGCAATGTTGTGTGCCAGCAGACCGATTTTGGACATTTTCGGGTAGTTTTAAAGGAACCATTCAGCAACGTATGTAGGGGTATCTCCAATAACTGAGGCGACGTTTTAACATTGCAGGCGTTTGTGGGCATTGGTCTGATGTAAAACATTGTCGATGTATCGATAAAGTACAATGTTGTGTGCCAGCAGACAGACTTGCGACATCTTCGGGTAGTATTTAAAAAGGAACCATTCAGCAACGTATGTAGGGGTATCTCAAATAACTGAGGCGACATTTTAACATTGCAGGCGTTTGTGGGCATTGGTCTGATGTAAAACATTGTCGATGTATCGATAAACTGCAATGTTGTGTGCCAGCAGACAGACTTGCGACATCTTCGGGTAGTATTTAAAAAGGAACCATTCAGCAACCTATGTAGGGGTATCTCCAATAACTGAGGCGACGTTTTAACATTGCAGGCGTTTGTGGGCATTGGTCTGATGTAAAACATTGTCGATGTATCGATAAACTGCAATGTTGTGTGCCAGCAGACCGATTTTGGACATTTTCGGGTAGTTTTAAAGGAACCATTCAGCAACGTATGTAGGGGTATCTCCAATAACTGAGGCGACGTTTTAACATTGCAGGCGTTTGTGGGCATTGGTCTGATGTAAAACATTGTCGATGTATCGATAAAGTACAATGTTGTGTGCCAGCAGACAGACTTGCGACATCTTCGGGTAGTATTTAAAAAGGAACCATTCAGCAACGTATGTAGGGGTATCTCCAATAACTGAGCCGACGTTTTAACATTGCAGGCGTTTGTGGGCATTGGTCTGATGTAAAACATTGTCGATGTATCGATAAACTGCAATGTTGTGTGCCAGCAGACCGATTTTAGACATTTTCGGGTAGTTTTAAAGGAACCATTCAGCAACGTATGTAGGGGTATCTCCAATAACTGAGGCGACGTTTTAACATTGCAGGCGTTTGTGGGCATTGGTCTGATGTAAAACATTGTCGATGTATCGATAAAGTACAATGTTGTGTGCCAGCAGACAGACTTGCGACATCTTCGCTTAGTATTTAAAAAGGAACCATTCAGCAACGTATGTAGGGGTATCTCAATTAACTGAGGCGACATTTTAACATTGCAGGCGTTTGTGGGCATTGGTCTGATGTAAAACATTGTCGATGTATCGATAAACTGCAATGTTGTGTGCCAGCAGACAGACTTGCGACATCTTCGGGTAGTATTTAAAAAGGAACCATTCAGCAACGTATGTAGGGGTATCTCCAATAACTGAGGCGACGTTTTAACATTGCAGGCGTTTGTGGGCATTGGTCTGATGTAAAACATTGTCGATGTATCGATAAACTGCAATGTTGTGTGCCAGCAGACCGATTTTGGACATTTTCGGGTAGTTTTAAAGGAACCATTCAGCAACGTATGTAGGGGTATCTCCAATAACTGAGGCGACGTTTTAACATTGCAGGCGTTTGTCGGCATTGGTCTGATGTAAAACATTGTCGATGTATCGATAAAGTACAATGTTGTGTGCCAGCAGACAGACTTGCGACATCTTCGGGTAGTATTTAAAAAGGAACCATTCAGCAACGTATGTAGGGGTATCTCCAATAACTGAGGCGACGTTTTAACATTGCAGGCGTTTGTGGGCATTGGTCTGATGTAAAACATTGTCGATGTATCGATAAACTGCAATGTTGTGTGCCAGCAGACCGATTTTAGACATTTTCGGGTAGTTTTAAAGGAACCATTCAGCAACGTATGTAGGGGTATCTCCAATAACTGAGGCGACGTTTTAACATTGCAGGCGTTTGTGGGCATTGGTCTGATGTAAAACATTGTCGATGTATCGATAAAGTACAATGTTGTGTGCCAGCAGACAGACTTGCGACATCTTCGCTCAGTATTTAAAAAGGAACCATTCAGCAACGTATGTAGGGGTATCTCCAATAACTGAGGGGACATTTTAACATTGCAGGCGTTTGTGGGCATTGGTCTGATGTAAAACATTGTCGATGTATCGATAAAGTACAATGTTGTGTGCCAGCAGACAGACTTGCGACATCTTTAAAAGGAACCATTCAGCAACGTATGTAGGGGTATCTCCAATAACTGAGGCGACGTTTTAACATTGCAGGCGTCTGTGGGCATTGGTCTGATGTAAAACATTGTCGATGTATCGATAAAGTACAATGTTGTGTGCCAGCAGACAGACTTGCGACATCTTCGTTTAGTATTTAAAAAGGAACCATTCAGCAACGTATGTAGGGGTATCTCCAATAACTGAGGCGACATTTTAACATTGCAGGCGTTTGTGGGCATTGGTCTGATGTAAAACATTGTCGATGTATCGATAAACTGCAATGTTGTGTGCCAGCAGACAGACTTGCGACATCTTCGGGTAGTATTAAAAAGGAACCATTCAGCAACGTATGTAGGGGTATCTCCAATAACTGAGGCGACGTTTTAACATTGCAGGCGTTTGTGGGCATTGGTCTGATGTAAAACATTGTCGATGTATCGATAAACTGCAATGTTGTGTGCCAGCAGACCGATTTTAGACATTTTCGGGTAGTTTTAAAGGAACCGTTCAGCAACGTATGTAGGGGTATCTCCAATAACTGAGGCGACGTTTTAACATTGCAGGCGTTTGTGGGCATTGGTCTGATGTAAAACATTGTCGATGTATCGATAAAGTACAATGTTGTGTGCCAGCAGACAGACTTGCGACATCTTCGGGTAGTATTTAAAAAGGAACCATTCAGCAACGTATGTAGGGGTATCTCCAATAACTGAGGCGACGTTTTAACATTACAGGCGTTTGTGGGCATTGGTCTGATGTAAAACATTGTCGATGTATCGATAAACTGCAATGTTGTGTGCCAGCAGACCGATTTTGGACATTTTCGGGTCGTTTTAAAGGAACCATTCAGCAACGTATGTAGGGGTATCTCCAATAACTGAGGCGACGTTTTAACATTGCAGGCGTTTGTGGGCATTGGTCTGATGTAAAACATTGTCGATGTATCGATAAAGTACAATGTTGTGTGCCAGCAGACAGACTTGCGACATCTTCGGGTAGTATTTAAAAAGGAACCATTCAGCAACGTATGTAGGGGTATCTCCAATAACTGAGGCGACGTTTTAACATTGCAAGCGCTTTGGAGGCATTGGTCTTATGTAAAAATTGTCGATGTATCGATAAACTGCAATGTTGTGTGCCAGCAGACCGATTTTAGACATTTTCGGGTAGTATTAAAGGAGCCATTCAGCAACGTATGTAGGGGTATCTCCAATAACTGAGGCGACGTTTTAACATTGCAGGCGTTTGTGGGCATTGGTCTGATGTAAAACATTGTCGATGTATCGATAAAGTACAATGTTGTGTGCCAGCAGACAGACTTGCGACATCTTTAAAAGGAACCATTCAGCAACGTATGTGGGGGTATCTCCAATAACTGAGGCGACGTTTTAACATTGCAGGCGTTTTGTGGGCATTGGTCTGATGTAAAACATTGTCGATGTATCGATATACTGCAATGTTGTGTGCCAGCAGACCGATTTTGGACATTTTCGGGTAGTTTTAAAGGAACGATTCAGCAACGTATGTAGGGGTATCTCCAATAACTGAGGCGACGTTTTAACATTGCAGGCGTTTGTGGGCATTGGTCTGATGTAAAACATTGTCGATGTATCGATAAAGTACAATGTTGTGTGCCAGCAGACAGACTTGCGACATCTTTAAAAGGAACCATTCAGCAACGTATGTAGGGGTATCTCCAATAACTGAGGCGACGTTTTAACATTGCAGGCGTTTGTGGGCATTGGTCTGATGTAAAACATTGTCGATGTATCGATAAAGTACAATGTTGTGTGCCAGCAGACAGACTTGCGACATCTTCGCTTAGTATTTAAAAAGGAACCATTCAGCAACGTATGTAGGGGTATCTCCAATAACTGAGGCGACGTTTTAACATTGCAGGCGTTTGTGGGCATTGGTCTGATGTAAAACATTGTCGATGTATCGATAAACTGCAATGTTGTGTGCCAGCAGACCGATTTTGGATATTTTCGGGTAGTTTTAAAGGAACCATTCAGCAACGTATGTAGGGGTATCTCCAATAACTGAGGCGACGTTTTAACATTGCAGGCGTTTGTGGGCATTGGTTTGATGTAAAACATTGTCGATGTATCGATAAAGTACAATGTTGTGTGCCAGCAGACAGACTTGCGACATCTTTAAAAGGAACCATTCAGCAACGTATGTAGGGGTATCTCCAATAACTGAGGCGACGTTTTAACATTGCAGGCGTTTGTGGGCATTGGTCTGATGTAAAACATTGTCGATGTATCGATAAAGTACAATGTTGTGTGCCAGCAGACAGACTTGCGACATCTTCGGGTAGTATTTAAAAAGGAACCATTCAGCAACGTATGTAGGGGTATCTCCAATAACTGAGCCGACGTTTTAACATTGCAGGCGTTTGTGGGCATTGGTCTGATGTAAAACATTGTCGATGTATCGATAAACTGCAATGTTGTGTGCCAGCAGACCGATTTTAGACATTTTCGGGTAGTTTTAAAGGAACCGTTCAGCAACGTATGTAGGGGTATCTCCAATAACTGAGGCGACGTTTTAACATTGCAGGCGTTTGTGGGCATTGGTCTGATGTAAAACATTGTCGATGTATCGATAAAGTACAATGTTGTGTGCCAGCAGACAGACTTGCGACATCTTCGGGTAGTATTTAAAAAGGAACCATTCAGCAACGTATGTAGGGGTATCTCCAATAACTGAGGCGACGTTTTAACATTGCAGGCGTTTGTGGGCATTGGTCTGATGTAAAACATTGTCGATGTATCGATAAACTGCAATGTTGTGTGCCAGCAGACCGATTTTAGACATTTTCGGGTAGTTTTAAAGGAACCATTCAGCAACGTATGTAGGGGTATCTCCAATAACTGAGGCGACGTTTTAACATTGCAGGCGTTTGTGGGCATTGGTCTGATGTAAAACATTGTCGATGTATCGATAAAGTACAATGTTGTGTGCCAGCAGACAGACTTGCGACATCTTCGCTCAGTATTTAAAAAGGAACCATTCAGCAACGTATGTAGGGGTATCTCCAATAACTGAGGGGACATTTTAACATTGCAGGCGTTTGTGGGCATTGGTCTGATGTAAAACATTGTCGATGTATCGATAAAGTACAATGTTGTGTGCCAGCAGACAGACTTGCGACATCTTTAAAAGGAACCATTCAGCAACGTATGTAGGGGTATCTCCAATAACTGAGGCGACGTTTTAACATTGCAGGCGTTTGTGGGCATTGGTCTGATGTAAAACATTGTCGATGTATCGATAAAGTACAATGTTGTGTGCCAGCAGACAGACTTGCGACATCTTCGTTTAGTATTTAAAAAGGAACCATTCAGCAACGTATGTAGGGGTATCTCCAATAACTGAGGCGACATTTTAACATTGCAGGCGTTTGTGGGCATTGGTCTGATGTAAAACATTGTCGATGTATCGATAAACTGCAATGTTGTGTGCCAGCAGACAGACTTGCGACATCTTCGGGTAGTATTTAAAAAGGAACCATTCAGCAACGTATGTAGGGGTATCTCCAATAACTGAGGCGACGTTTTAACATTGCAGGCGTTTGTGGGCATTGGTCTGATGTAAAACATTGTCGATGTATCGATAAACTGCAATGTTGTGTGCCAGCAGACCGATTTTGGACATTTTCGGGTAGTTTTAAAGGAACCATTCAGCAACGTATGTAGGGGTATCTCCAATAACTGAGGCGACGTTTTAACATTGCAGGCGTTTGTGGGCATTGGTCTGATGTAAAACATTGTCGATGTATCGATAAAGTACAATGTTGTGTGCCAGCAGACAGACTTGCGACATCTTCGGGTAGTATTTAAAAAGGAACCATTCAGCAACGTATGTAGGGGTATCTCCAATAACTGAGCCGACGTTTTAACATTGCAGGCGTTTGTGGGCATTGGTCTGATGTAAAACATTGTCGATGTATCGATAAACTGCAATGTTCTGTGCCAGCAGACCGATTTTAGACATTTTCGGGTAGTTTTAAAGGAACCGTTCAGCAACGTATGTAGGGGTATCTCCAATAACTGAGGCGACGTTTTAACATTG
This sequence comes from Haliotis asinina, assembly GCF_037392515.1. Classification (NCBI taxonomy): domain Eukaryota; kingdom Metazoa; phylum Mollusca; class Gastropoda; order Lepetellida; family Haliotidae; genus Haliotis; species Haliotis asinina. The sequence goes on from NC_090287.1 coordinate 45,980,407, forward strand.
CAGGCGTTTGTGGGCATTGGTCTGATGTAAAACATTGTCGATGTATCGATAAAGTACAATGTTGTGTGCCAGCAGACAGACTTGCGACATCTTCGGGTAGTATTTAAAAAGGAACCATTCAGCAACGTATGTAGGGGTATCTCCAATAACTGAGGCGACGTTTTAACATTACAGGCGTTTGTGGGCATTGGTCTGATGTAAAACATTGTCGATGTATCGATAAACTACAATGTTGTGTGCCAGCAGACCGATTTTGGACATTTTCGGGTCGTTTTAAAGGAACCATTCAGCAACGTATGTAGGGGTATCTCCAATAACTGAGGCGACGTTTTAACATTGCAGGCGTTTGTGGGCATTGGTCTGATGTAAAACATTGTCGATGTATCGATAAAGTACAATGTTGTGTGCCAGCAGACAGACTTGCGACATCTTTAAAAGGAACCATTCAGCAACGTATGTGGGGGTATCTCCAATAACTGAGGCGACGTTTTAACATTGCAGGCGTTTTGTGGGCATTGGTCTGATGTAAAACATTGTCGATGTATCGATAAACTGCAATGTTGTGTGCCAGCAGACCGATTTTGGACATTTTCGGGTAGTTTTAAAGGAACGATTCAGCAACGTATGTAGGGGTATCTCCAATAACTGAGGCGACGTTTTAACATTGCAGGCGTTTGTGGGCATTGGTCTGATGTAAAACATTGTCGATGTATCGATAAAGTACAATGTTGTGTGCCAGCAGACAGACTTGCGACATCTTTAAAAGGAACCATTCAGCAACGTATGTAGGGGTATCTCCAATAACTGAGGCGACGTTTTAACATTGCAGGCGTTTGTGGGCATTGGTCTGATGTAAAACATTGTCGATGTATCGATAAAGTACAATGTTGTGTGCCAGCAGACAGACTTGCGACATCTTCGCTTAGTATTTAAAAAGGAACCATTCAGCAACGTATGTAGGGGTATCTCCAATAACTGAGGCGACGTTTTAACATTGCAGGCGTTTGTGGGCATTGGTCTGATGTAAAACATTGTCGATGTATCGATAAACTGCAATGTTGTGTGCCAGCAGACCGATTTTGGATATTTTCGGGTAGTTTTAAAGGAACCATTCAGCAACGTATGTAGGGGTATCTCCAATAACTGAGGCGACGTTTTAACATTGCAGGCGTTTGTGGGCATTGGTTTGATGTAAAACATTGTCGATGTATCGATAAAGTACAATGTTGTGTGCCAGCAGACAGACTTGCGACATCTTTAAAAGGAACCATTCAGCAACGTATGTAGGGGTATCTCCAATAACTGAGGCGACGTTTTAACATTGCAGGCGTTTGTGGGCATTGGTCTGATGTAAAACATTGTCGATGTATCGATAAAGTACAATGTTGTGTGCCAGCAGACAGACTTGCGACATCTTCGGGTAGTATTTAAAAAGGAACCATTCAGCAACGTATGTAGGGGTATCTCCAATAACTGAGGCGACGTTTTAACATTGCAAGCGCTTTGGAGGCATTGGTCTTATGTAAAAATTGTCGATGTATCGATAAACTGCAATGTTGTGTGCCAGCAGACCGATTTTGGACATTTTCGGGTAGTATTAAAGGAGCCATTCAGCAACGTATGTAGGGGTATCTCCAATAACTGAGGCGACGTTTTAACATTGCAGGCGTTTGTGGGCATTGGTCTGATGTAAAACATTGTCGATGTATCGATAAAGTACAATGTTGTGTGCCAGCAGACAGACTTGCGACATCTTTAAAAGGAACCATTCAGCAACGTATGTGGGGGTATCTCCAATAACTGAGGCGACGTTTTAACATTGCAGGCGTTTTGTGGGCATTGGTCTGATGTAAAACATTGTCGATGTATCGATAAACTGCAATGTTGTGTGCCAGCAGACCGATTTTGGACATTTTCGGGTAGTTTTAAAGGAACCATTCAGCAACGTATGTAGGGGTATCTCCAATAACTGAGGCGACGTTTTAACATTGCAGGCGTTTGTGGGCATTGGTCTGATGTAAAACATTGTCGATGTATCGATAAAGTACAATGTTGTGTGCCAGCAGACAGACTTGCGACATCTTTAAAAGGAACCATTCAGCAACGTATGTAGGGGTATCTCCAATAACTGAGGCGACGTTTTAACATTGCAGGCGTTTGTGGGCATTGGTCTGATGTAAAACATTGTCGATGTATCGATAAAGTACAATGTTGTGTGCCAGCAGACAGACTTGCGACATCTTCGCTTAGTATTTAAAAAGGAACCATTCAGCAACGTATGTAGGGGTATCTCCAATAACTGAGGCGACGTTTTAACATTGCAGGCGTTTGTGGGCATTGGTCTGATGTAAAACATTGTCGATGTATCGATAAACTGCAATGTTGTGTGCCAGCAGACCGATTTTGGATATTTTCGGGTAGTTTTAAAGGAACCATTCAGCAACGTATGTAGGGGTATCTCCAATAACTGAGGCGACGTTTTAACATTGCAGGCGTTTGTGGGCATTGGTTTGATGTAAAACATTGTCGATGTATCGATAAAGTACAATGTTGTGTGCCAGCAGACAGACTTGCGACATCTTTAAAAGGAACCATTCAGCAACGTATGTAGGGGTATCTCCAATAACTGAGGCGACGTTTTAACATTGCAGGCGTTTGTGGGCATTGGTCTGATGTAAAACATTGTCGATGTATCGATAAAGTACAATGTTGTGTGCCAGCAGACAGACTTGCGACATCTTCGGGTAGTATTTAAAAAGGAACCATTCAGCAACGTATGTAGGGGTATCTCCAATAACTGAGCCGACGTTTTAACATTGCAGGCGTTTGTGGGCATTGGTCTGATGTAAAACATTGTCGATGTATCGATAAACTGCAATGTTGTGTGCCAGCAGACCGATTTTAGACATTTTCGGGTAGTTTTAAAGGAACCGTTCAGCAACGTATGTAGGGGTATCTCCAGTAACTGAGGCGACGTTTTAACATTGCAGGCGTTTGTGGGCATTGGTCTGATGTAAAACATTGTCGATGTATCGATAAAGTACAATGTTGTGTGCCAGCAGACAGACTTGCGACATCTTCGGGTAGTATTTAAAAAGGAACCATTCAGCAACGTATGTAGGGGTATCTCCAATAACTGAGGCGACGTTTTAACATTGCAGGCGTTTGTGGGCATTGGTCTGATGTAAAACATTGTCGATGTATCGATAAACTGCAATGTTGTGTGCCAGCAGACCGATTTTAGACATTTTCGGGTAGTTTTAAAGGAACCATTCAGCAACGTATGTAGGGGTATCTCCAATAACTGAGGCGACGTTTTAACATTGCAGGCGTTTGTGGGCATTGGTCTGATGTAAAACATTGTCGATGTATCGATAAAGTACAATGTTGTGTGCCAGCAGACAGACTTGCGACATCTTCGCTCAGTATTTAAAAAGGAACCATTCAGCAACGTATGTAGGGGTATCTCCAATAACTGAGGGGACATTTTAACATTGCAGGCGTTTGTGGGCATTGGTCTGATGTAAAACATTGTCGATGTATCGATAAAGTACAATGTTGTGTGCCAGCAGACAGACTTGCGACATCTTTAAAAGGAACCATTCAGCAACGTATGTAGGGGTATCTCCAATAACTGAGGCGACGTTTTAACATTGCAGGCGTTTGTGGGCATTGGTCTGATGTAAAACATTGTCGATGTATCGATAAAGTACAATGTTGTGTGCCAGCAGACAGACTTGCGACATCTTCGTTTAGTATTTAAAAAGGAACCATTCAGCAACGTATGTAGGGGTATCTCCAATAACTGAGGCGACATTTTAACATTGCAGGCGTTTGTGGGCATTGGTCTGATGTAAAACATTGTCGATGTATCGATAAACTGCAATGTTGTGTGCCAGCAGACAGACTTGCGACATCTTCGGGTAGTATTTAAAAAGGAACCATTCAGCAACGTATGTAGGGGTATCTCCAATAACTGAGGCGACGTTTTAACATTGCAGGCGTTTGTGGGCATTGGTCTGATGTAAAACATTGTCGATGTATCGATAAACTGCAATGTTGTGTGCCAGCAGACCGATTTTGGACATTTTCGGGTAGTTTTAAAGGAACCATTCAGCAACGTATGTAGGGGTATCTCCAATAACTGAGGCGACGTTTTAACATTGCAGGCGTTTGTGGGCATTGGTCTGATGTAAAACATTGTCGATGTATCGATAAAGTACAATGTTGTGTGCCAGCAGACAGACTTGCGACATCTTCGGGTAGTATTTAAAAAGGAACCATTCAGCAACGTATGTAGGGGTATCTCCAATAACTGAGCCGACGTTTTAACATTGCAGGCGTTTGTGGGCATTGGTCTGATGTAAAACATTGTCGATGTATCGATAAACTGCAATGTTCTGTGCCAGCAGACCGATTTTAGACATTTTCGGGTAGTTTTAAAGGAACCGTTCAGCAACGTATGTAGGGGTATCTCCAATAACTGAGGCGACGTTTTAACATTGCAGGCGTTTGTGGGCATTGGTCTGATGTAAAACATTGTCGATGTATCGATAAAGTACAATGTTGTGTGCCAGCAGACAGACTTGCGACATCTTCGGGTAGTATTTAAAAAGGAACCATTCAGCAACGTATGTAGGGGTATCTCCAATAACTGAGGCGACGTTTTAACATTACAGGCGTTTGTGGGCATTGGTCTGATGTAAAACATTGTCGATGTATCGATAAACTACAATGTTGTGTGCCAGCAGACCGATTTTGGACATTTTCGGGTCGTTTTAAAGGAACCATTCAGCAACGTATGTAGGGGTATCTCCAATAACTGAGGCGACGTTTTAACATTGCAGGCGTTTGTGGGCATTGGTCTGATGTAAAACATTGTCGATGTATCGATAAAGTACAATGTTGTGTGCCAGCAGACAGACTTGCGACATCTTTAAAAGGAACCATTCAGCAACGTATGTGGGGGTATCTCCAATAACTGAGGCGACGTTTTAACATTGCAGGCGTTTTGTGGGCATTGGTCTGATGTAAAACATTGTCGATGTATCGATAAACTGCAATGTTGTGTGCCAGCAGACCGATTTTGGACATTTTCGGGTAGTTTTAAAGGAACGATTCAGCAACGTATGTAGGGGTATCTCCAATAACTGAGGCGACGTTTTAACATTGCAGGCGTTTGTGGGCATTGGTCTGATGTAAAACATTGTCGATGTATCGATAAAGTACAATGTTGTGTGCCAGCAGACAGACTTGCGACATCTTTAAAAGGAACCATTCAGCAACGTATGTAGGGGTATCTCCAATAACTGAGGCGACGTTTTAACATTGCAGGCGTTTGTGGGCATTGGTCTGATGTAAAACATTGTCGATGTATCGATAAAGTACAATGTTGTGTGCCAGCAGACAGACTTGCGACATCTTCGCTTAGTATTTAAAAAGGAACCATTCAGCAACGTATGTAGGGGTATCTCCAATAACTGAGGCGACGTTTTAACATTGCAGGCGTTTGTGGGCATTGGTCTGATGTAAAACATTGTCGATGTATCGATAAACTGCAATGTTGTGTGCCAGCAGACCGATTTTGGATATTTTCGGGTAGTTTTAAAGGAACCATTCAGCAACGTATGTAGGGGTATCTCCAATAACTGAGGCGACGTTTTAACATTGCAGGCGTTTGTGGGCATTGGTTTGATGTAAAACATTGTCGATGTATCGATAAAGTACAATGTTGTCTGCCAGCAGACAGACTTGCGACATCTTTAAAAGGAACCATTCAGCAACGTATGTAGGGGTATCTCCAATAACTGAGGCGACGTTTTAACATTGCAGGCGTTTGTGGGCATTGGTCTGATGTAAAACATTGTCGATGTATCGATAAAGTACAATGTTGTGTGCCAGCAGACAGACTTGCGACATCTTCGGGTAGTATTTAAAAAGGAACCATTCAGCAACGTATGTAGGGGTATCTCCAATAACTGAGCCGACGTTTTAACATTGCAGGCGTTTGTGGGCATTGGTCTGATGTAAAACATTGTCGATGTATCGATAAACTGCAATGTTGTGTGCCAGCAGACCGATTTTAGACATTTTCGGGTAGTTTTAAAGGAACCGTTCAGCAACGTATGTAGGGGTATCTCCAATAACTGAGGCGACGTTTTAACATTGCAGGCGTTTGTGGGCATTGGTCTGATGTAAAACATTGTCGATGTATCGATAAAGTACAATGTTGTGTGCCAGCAGACAGACTTGCGACATCTTCGGGTAGTATTTAAAAAGGAACCATTCAGCAACGTATGTAGGGGTATCTCCAATAACTGAGGCGACGTTTTAACATTACAGGCGTTTGTGGGCATTGGTCTGATGTAAAACATTGTCGATGTATCGATAAACTACAATGTTGTGTGCCAGCAGACCGATTTTGGACATTTTCGGGTCGTTTTAAAGGAACCATTCAGCAACGTATGTAGGGGTATCTCCAATAACTGAGGCGACGTTTTAACATTGCAGGCGTTTGTGGGCATTGGTCTGATGTAAAACATTGTCGATGTATCGATAAAGTACAATGTTGTGTGCCAGCAGACAGACTTGCGACATCTTCGGGTAGTATTTAAAAAGGAACCATTCAGCAACGTATGTAGGGGTATCTCCAATAACTGAGGCGACGTTTTAACATTGCAAGCGCTTTGGAGGCATTGGTCTTATGTAAAAATTGTCGATGTATCGATAAACTGCAATGTTGTGTGCCAGCAGACCGATTTTGGACATTTTCGGGTAGTATTAAAGGAGCCATTCAGCAACGTATGTAGGGGTATCTCCAATAACTGAGGCGACGTTTTAACATTGCAGGCGTTTGTGGGCATTGGTCTGATGTAAAACATTGTCGATGTATCGATAAAGTACAATGTTGTGTGCCAGCAGACAGACTTGCGACATCTTTAAAAGGAACCATTCAGCAACGTATGTGGGGGTATCTCCAATAACTGAGGCGACGTTTTAACATTGCAGGCGTTTTGTGGGCATTGGTCTGATGTAAAACATTGTCGATGTATCGATAAACTGCAATGTTGTGTGCCAGCAGACCGATTTTGGACATTTTCGGGTAGTTTTAAAGGAACGATTCAGCAACGTATGTAGGGGTATCTCCAATAACTGAGGCGACGTTTTAACATTGCAGGCGTTTGTGGGCATTGGTCTGATGTAAAACATTGTCGATGTATCGATAAAGTACAATGTTGTGTGCCAGCAGACAGACTTGCGACATCTTTAAAAGGAACCATTCAGCAACGTATGTAGGGGTATCTCCAATAACTGAGGCGACGTTTTAACATTGCAGGCGTTTGTGGGCATTGGTCTGATGTAAAACATTGTCGATGTATCGATAAAGTACAATGTTGTGTGCCAGCAGACAGACTTGCGACATCTTCGCTTAGTATTTAAAAAGGAACCATTCAGCAACGTATGTAGGGGTATCTCCAATAACTGAGGCGACGTTTTAACATTGCAGGCGTTTGTGGGCATTGGTCTGATGTAAAACATTGTCGATGTATCGATAAACTGCAATGTTGTGTGCCAGCAGACCGATTTTGGACATTTTCGGGTAGTTTTAAAGGAACCATTCAGCAACGTATGTAGGGGTATCTCCAATAACTGAGGCGACGTTTTAACATTGCAGGCGTTTGTGGGCATTGGTTTGATGTAAAACATTGTCGATGTATCGATAAAGTACAATGTTGTGTGCCAGCAGTCAGACTTGCGACATCTTCGGGTAGTATTTAAAAAGGAACCATTCAGCAACGTATGTAGGGGTATCTCCAATAACTGAGGCGACGTTTTAACATTGCAGGCGTTTGTGGGCATTGGTCTGATGTAAAACATTGTCGATGTATCGATAAAGTACAATGTTGTGTGCCAGCAGACCGATTTTGGACATTTTCGGGTAGTTTTAAAGGAACCATTCAGCAACGTATGTAGGGGTATCTCCAATAACTGAGGCGACGTTTTAACATTGCAGGCGTTTGTGGGCATTGGTCTGATGTAAAACATTGTCGATGTATCGATAAAGTACAATGTTGTGTGCCAGCAGACCGATTTTAGACATTTTCGGGTAGTATTAAAGGAGCCATTCAGCAACGTATGTAGGGGTATCTCCAATAACTGAGGCGACGTTTTAACATTGCAGGCGTTTGTGGGCATTGGTCTGATCTAAAACATTTTCGATGTATCGATAAAGTACAATGTTGTGTGCCAGCAGACAGACTTGCGACATCTTTAAAAGGAACCATTCAGCAACGTATGTGGGGGTATCTCCAATAACTGAGGCGACGTTTTAACATTGCAGGCGTTTGTGGGCATTGGTCTGATGTAAAACATTGTCGATGTATCGATGAACTGCAATGTTGTGTGCCAGCAGACCGATTTTAGACATTTTCGGGTAGTATTAAAGGAGCCATTCAGCAACGTATGTAGGGGTATCTCCAATAACTGAGGCGACGTTTTAACATTGCAGGCGTTTGTGGGCATTGGTCTGATGTAAAACATTGTCGATGTATCGATAAAGTACAATGTTGTGTGCCAGCAGACAGACTTGCGACATCTTTAAAAGGAACCATTCAGCAACGTATGTGGGGGTGTCTCCAATAACTGAGGCGACGTTTTAACATTGCAGGCGTTTGTGGGCATTGGTCTGATGTAAAACATTGTCGATGTATCGATAAACTGCAATGTTGTGTGACAGCAGACCGATTTTGTACATTTTCGGGTAGTTTTAAAGGAACCATTCAGCAACGTATGTAGGGGTATCTCCAATAACTGAGGCGACGTTTTAACATTGCAGGCGTTTGTGGGCATTGGTCTGATGTAAAACATTGTCGATGTATCGATAAAGTACAATGTTGTGTGCCAGCAGACAGACTTGCGACATCTTCGGGTAGTATTTAAAAAGGAGCCATTCAACAACGTATGTGGGGGTATCTCCAATAACTGAGGCGACGTTTTAACATTGCAGGCGTTTGTGGGCATTGGTCTGATGTAAAACATTGTCGATGTATCGATAAAGTACAATGTTGTGTGCCAGCAGACAGACTTGCGACATCTTTAAAAGGAACCATTCAGCAACGTATGTGGGGGTATCTCCAATAAGTGAGGCGACGTTTTAACATTGCAGGCGTTTGTGGGCATTGGTCTGATGTAAAACATTGTCGATGTATCGATAAAGTACAATGTTGTGTGCCAGCAGACAGACTTGCGACATCTTCGGGTAGTATTTAAAAAGGAACCATTCAGCAACGTATGTAGGGGTATCTCCAATAACTGAGGCGACGTTTTAACATTGCAGGCGTTTGTGGGCATTGGTCTGATGTAAAACATTGTCGATGTATCGATAAAGTACAATGTTGTGTGCCAGCAGACAGACTTGCGACATCTTCGCTTAGTATTTAAAAAGGAACCATTCAGCAACGTATGTAGGGGTATCTCCAATAACTGAGGCGACGTTTTAACATTGCAGGCGTTTGTGGGCATTGGTCTGATGGAAAACATTTTCGATGTATCGATAAAGTACAATGTTGTGTGCCAGCAGACAGACGTGCGACATCTTTAAAAGGAACCATTCAGCAACGTATGTGGGGGTGTCTCCAATAACTGAGGCGACGTTTTAACATTGCAGGCGTTTGTGGGCATTGGTCTGATGTAAAACATTGTCGATGTATCGATAAACTGCAATGTTGTGTGCCAGCAGACCGATTTTGGACATTTTCGGGTAGTTTTAAAGGAACCATTCAGCAACGTATGTAGAGGTATCTCCAATAACTGAGGCGACGTTTTAACATTGCAGGCGTTTGTGGGCATTGGTCTGATGTAAAACATTGTCGATGTATCGATAAAGTGCAATGTTGTGTGCCAGCAGACCGATTTTGGACATTTTCGGCTAGTTTTAAAGGAACCATTCAGCAACGTATGTAGGGGTATCTCCAATAACTGAGGCGACGTTTTAACATTGCAGGCGTTTGTGGGCATTGGTCTGATGTAAAACATTGTCGATGTATCGATAAAGTACAATGTTGTGTGCCAGCAGACAGACTTGCGACATCTTCGGGTAGTATTTAAAAAGGAACCATTCAGCAACGTATGTAGGGGTATCTCCAATAACTGAGGCGACGTTTTAACATTGCAGGCGTTTGTGGGCATTGGTCTGATGTAAAACATTGTCGATGTATCGATAAACTGCAATGTTGTGTGCCAGCAGACCGATTTTGGACATTTTCGGGTAGTTTTAAAGGAACCATTCAGCAACGTATGTAGGGGTATCTCCAATAACTGAGGCGACGTTTTAACATTGCAGGCGTTTGTGGGCATTGGTCTGATGTAAAACATTGTCGATGTATCGATAAAGTACAATGTTGTGTGCCAGCAGACCGATTTTGGACATTTTCCGGTAGTTTTAAAGGAACCATTCAGCAACGTATGTAGGGGTATCTCCAATAACTGAGGCGACGTTTTAACATTGCAGGCGTTTGTGGGCATTGGTCTGATGTAAAACATTGTCGATGTATCGATAAAGTACAATGTTGTGTGCCAGCAGACAGACTTGCGACATCTTCGGGTAGTATTTAAAAAGGAACCATTCAGCAACGTATGTAGGGGTATCTCCAATAACTGAGGCGACGTTTTAACATTGCAAGCCCTTTGTAGGCATTGGTCTTATGTAAAAATTGTCGATGTATCGATAAACTGCAATGTTGTGTGCCAGCAGACCGATTTTGGACATTTTCGGGTAGTACTAAAGGAGCCATTCAGCAACGTATGTAGGGGTATCTCCAATAACTGAGGCGACGTTTTAACATTGCAGGCGTTTGTGGGCATTGGTCTGATGTAAAACATTGTCGATGTATCGATAAACTGCAATGTTGTGTGCCAGTAGACAGACTTGCAACATCTTTAAAAGGAACCATTCAGCAACGTATGTGGGGGTATCTCCAATAACTGAGGCGACGTTTTAACATTGCAAGCCCTTTGTAGGCATTGGTCTTATGTAAAAATTGTCGATGTATCGATAAACTGCAATGTTGTGTGCCAGCAGACCGATTTTGGACATTTTCGGGTAGTACTAAAGGAGCCATTCAGCAACGTATGTAGGGGTGTCTCCAATAACTGAGGCGACGTTTTAACATTGCAGGCGTTTGTGGGCATTGGTCTGATGTAAAACATTGTCGATGTATCGATAAACTGCAATGTTGTGTGCCAGTAGACAGACTTGCAACATCTTTAAAAGGAACCATTCAGCAACGTATGTGGGGGTATCTCCAATAACTGAGGCGACGTTTTAACATTGCAGGCGTTTGTGGGCATTGGTCTGATGTAAAACATTGTCGATGTATCGATAAACTGCAATGTTGTGTGCCAGCAGACCGATTTTGGACATTTTCGGGTAGTTTTAAAGGAACCATTCAGCAACGTATGTAGGGGTATCTCCAATAACTGAGGCGACGTTTTAACATTGCAGGCGTTTGTGGGCATTGGTCTGATGTAAAACATTGTCGATGTATCGATAAACTGCAATGTTGTGTGCCAGCAGACAGACTTGCGACATCTTCGGGTAGTATTTAAAAAGGAACCATTCAGCAACGTATGTAGGGGTATCTCCAATAACTGAGGCGACGTTTTAACATTGCAGGCGTTTGTGGGCATTGGTCTGATGTAAAACATTGTCGATGTATCGATAAACTGCAATGTTGTGTGCCAGCAGACCGATTTTGGACATTTTCGGGTAGTTTTAAAGGAACCATTCAGCAACGTATGTAGGGGTATCTCCAATAACTGAGGCGACGTTTTAACATTGCAGGCGTTTGTGGGCATTGGTCTGATGTAAAACATTGTCGATGTATCGATAAAGTACAATGTTGTGTGCCAGCAGACAGACTTGCGACATCTTCGGGTAGTATTTAAAAAGGAACCATTCAGCAACGTATGTAGGGGTATCTCCAATAACTGAGGCGACGTTTTAACATTGCAGGCGTTTGTGGGCATTGGTCTGATGTAAAACATTGTCGATGTATCGATAAAGCACAATGTTGTGTGCCAGCAGACAGACTTGCGACATCTTCGGGTAGTATTTAAAAAGGAACCATTCAGCAACGTATGTAGGGGTATCTCCAATAACTGAGGCGACGTTTTAACATTGCAGGCGTTTGTGGGCATTGGTCTGATGTAAAACATTGTCGATGTATCGATAAACTGCAATGTTGTGTGCCAGCAGACAGACTTGCGACATCTTTAAAAGGAACCATTCAGCAACGTATGTGGGGGTATCTCCAATAACTGAGGCGACGTTCTAACATTGCAGGCGTTTGTGGGCATTGGTCTGATGTAAAACATTGTCGATGTATCGATAAACTGCAATGTTGTATGCCAGCAGACCGATTTTGGACATTTTCGGGTAGTTTTAAAGGAACCATTCAGCAACGTATGTAGGGGTATCTCCAATAACTGAGGCGACGTTTTGACATTGCAGGCGTTTGTGGGCATTGGTCTGATGTAAAACATTGTCGATGTATCGATAAACTGCAATGTTGTGTGCCAGCAGACAGACTTGCGACATCTTCGGGTAGTATTTAAAAGGGAACCATTCAGCAACGTATGTAGGGGTATCTCCAATAACTGAGGCGACGTTTTAACATTGCAGGCGTTTGTGGGCATTGGTCTGATGTAAAACATTGTTGATGTATCGATAAAGTACAATGTTGTGTGCCAGCAGACAGACTTGCAACATCTTTAAAAGGAACCATTCAGCAACGTATGTGGGGGTATCTCCAATAACTGAGGCGACGTTTTAACATTGCAGGCGTTTGTGGGCATTGGTCTGATGTAAAACATTGTCGATGTATCGATAAACTGCAATGTTGTATGCCAGCAGACCGATTTTGGACATTTTCGGGTAGTTTTAAAGGAACCATTCAGCAACGTATGTAGGGGTATCTCCAATAACTGAGGCGACGTTTTGACATTGCAGGCGTTTGTGGGCATTGGTCTGATGTAAAACATTGTCGATGTATCGATAAACTGCAATGTTGTGTGCCAGCAGACAGACTTGCGACATCTTCGGGTAGTATTTAAAAGGGAACCATTCAGCAACGTATGTAGGGGTATCTCCAATAACTGAGGCGACGTTTTAACATTGCAGGCGTTTGTGGGCATTGGTCTGATGTAAAACATTGTTGATGTATCGATAAAGTACAATGTTGTGTGCCAGCAGACAGACTTGCAACATCTTTAAAAGGAACCATTCAGCAACGTATGTGGGGGTATCTCCAATAAGTGAGGCGACGTTTTAACATTGCAGGCGTTTGTGGGCATTGGTCTGATGTAAAACATTGTCGATGTATCGATAAACTGCAATGTTGTATGCCAGCAGACCGATTTTGGACATTTTCGGGTAGTTTTAAAGGAACCATTCAGCAACGTATGTAGGGGTATCTCCAATAACTGAGGCGACGTTTCAACATTGCAGGCGTTTGTGGGCATTGGTCTGATGTAAAACATTGTCGATGTATCGATAAACTGCAATGTTGTGTGCCAGCAGACAGACTTGCGACATCTTCGGGTAGTATTTAAAAAGGAACCATTCAGCAACGTATGTAGGGGTATCTCCAATAACTGAGGCGACGTTTTAACATTGCAGGCGTTTGTGGGCATTGGTCTGATGTAAAACATTGTCGATGTATCGATAAAGTACAATGTTGTGTGCCAGCAGACCGATTTTGGACATTTTCGGGTAGTTTTAAAGGAACCATTCAGCAACGTATGTAGGGGTATCTCCAATAACTGAGGCGACGTTTTAACATTGCAGGCGTTTGTGGGCATTGGTCTGATGTAAAACATTGTCGATGTATCGATAAAGCACAATGTTGTGTGCCAGCAGACAGACTTGCGACATCTTCGGGTAGTATTTAAAAAGGAACCATTCAGCAACGTATGTGGGGGTATCTCCAATAAGTGAGGCGACGTTTTAACATTGCAGGCGTTTGTGGGCATTGGTCTGATGTAAAACATTGTCGATGTATCGATAAACTGCAATGTTGTGTGCCAGCAGACCGATTTTGGACATTTTCGGGTAGTTTTAAAGGAACCATTCAGCAACGTATGTAGGGGTATCTCCAATAACTGAGGCGACGTTTTGACATTGCAGGCGTTTGTGGGCATTGGTCTGATGTAAAACATTGTCGATGTATCGATAAACTGCAATGTTGTGTGCCAGCAGACCGATTTTGGACATTTTCCGGTAGTTTTAAAGGAACCATTCAGCAACGTATGTAGGGGTATCTCCAATAACTGAGGCGACGTTTTAACATTGCAGGCGTTTGTGGGCATTGGTCTGATGTAAAACATTGTCGATGTATCGATAAAGTACAATGTTGTGTGCCAGCAGACCGATTTTGGACATTTTCCGGTAGTTTTAAAGGAACCATTCAGCAACGTATGTAGGGGTATCTCCAATAACTGAGGCGACGTTTTAACATTGCAGGCGTTTGTGGGCATTGGTCTGATGTAAAACATTGTCGATGTATCGATAAAGTACAATGTTGTGTGCCAGCAGACAGACTTGCGACATCTTCGGGTAGTATTTAAAAAGGAACCATTCAGCAACGTATGTAGGGGTATCTCCAATAACTGAGGCGACGTTTTAACATTGCAAGCCCTTTGTAGGCATTGGTCTTATGTAAAAATTGTCGATGTATCGATAAACTGCAATGTTGTGTGCCAGCAGACCGATTTTGGACATTTTCGGGTAGTACTAAAGGAGCCATTCAGCAACGTATGTAGGGGTATCTCCAATAACTGAGGCGACGTTTTAACATTGCAGGCGTTTGTGGGCATTGGTCTGATGTAAAACATTGTCGATGTATCGATAAACTGCAATGTTGTGTGCCAGTAGACAGACTTGCAACATCTTTAAAAGGAACCATTCAGCAACGTATGTGGGGGTATCTCCAATAACTGAGGCGACGTTTTAACATTGCAAGCCCTTTGTAGGCATTGGTCTTATGTAAAAATTGTCGATGTATCGATAAACTGCAATGTTGTGTGCCAGCAGACCGATTTTGGACATTTTCGGGTAGTACTAAAGGAGCCATTCAGCAACGTATGTAGGGGTGTCTCCAATAACTGAGGCGACGTTTTAACATTGCAGGCGTTTGTGGGCATTGGTCTGATGTAAAACATTGTCGATGTATCGATAAACTGCAATGTTGTGTGCCAGTAGACAGACTTGCAACATCTTTAAAAGGAACCATTCAGCAACGTATGTGGGGGTATCTCCAATAACTGAGGCGACGTTTTAACATTGCAGGCGTTTGTGGGCATTGGTCTGATGTAAAACATTGTCGATGTATCGATAAACTGCAATGTTGTGTGCCAGCAGACCGATTTTGGACATTTTCGGGTAGTTTTAAAGGAACCATTCAGCAACGTATGTAGGGGTATCTCCAATAACTGAGGCGACGTTTTAACATTGCAGGCGTTTGTGGGCATTGGTCTGATGTAAAACATTGTCGATGTATCGATAAACTGCAATGTTGTGTGCCAGCAGACAGACTTGCGACATCTTCGGGTAGTATTTAAAAAGGAACCATTCAGCAACGTATGTAGGGGTATCTCCAATAACTGAGGCGACGTTTTAACATTGCAGGCGTTTGTGGGCATTGGTCTGATGTAAAACATTGTCGATGTATCGATAAACTGCAATGTTGTGTGCCAGCAGACAGACTTGCGACATCTTTAAAAGGAACCATTCAGCAACGTATGTGGGGGTATCTCCAATAACTGAGGCGACGTTCTAACATTGCAGGCGTTTGTGGGCATTGGTCTGATGTAAAACATTGTCGATGTATCGATAAACTGCAATGTTGTATGCCAGCAGACCGATTTTGGACATTTTCGGGTAGTTTTAAAGGAACCATTCAGCAACGTATGTAGGGGTATCTCCAATAACTGAGGCGACGTTTTGACATTGCAGGCGTTTGTGGGCATTGGTCTGATGTAAAACATTGTCGATGTATCGATAAACTGCAATGTTGTGTGCCAGCAGACAGACTTGCGACATCTTCGGGTAGTATTTAAAAGGGAACCATTCAGCAACGTATGTAGGGGTATCTCCAATAACTGAGGCGACGTTTTAACATTGCAGGCGTTTGTGGGCATTGGTCTGATGTAAAACATTGTTGATGTATCGATAAAGTACAATGTTGTGTGCCAGCAGACAGACTTGCAACATCTTTAAAAGGAACCATTCAGCAACGTATGTGGGGGTATCTCCAATAACTGAGGCGACGTTTTAACATTGCAGGCGTTTGTGGGCATTGGTCTGATGTAAAACATTGTCGATGTATCGATAAACTGCAATGTTGTATGCCAGCAGACCGATTTTGGACATTTTCGGGTAGTTTTAAAGGAACCATTCAGCAACGTATGTAGGGGTATCTCCAATAACTGAGGCGACGTTTTGACATTGCAGGCGTTTGTGGGCATTGGTCTGATGTAAAACATTGTCGATGTATCGATAAACTGCAATGTTGTGTGCCAGCAGACAGACTTGCGACATCTTCGGGTAGTATTTAAAAGGGAACCATTCAGCAACGTATGTAGGGGTATCTCCAATAACTGAGGCGACGTTTTAACATTGCAGGCGTTTGTGGGCATTGGTCTGATGTAAAACATTGTTGATGTATCGATAAAGTACAATGTTGTGTGCCAGCAGACAGACTTGCAACATCTTTAAAAGGAACCATTCAGCAACGTATGTGGGGGTATCTCCAATAAGTGAGGCGACGTTTTAACATTGCAGGCGTTTGTGGGCATTGGTCTGATGTAAAACATTGTCGATGTATCGATAAACTGCAATGTTGTATGCCAGCAGACCGATTTTGGACATTTTCGGGTAGTTTTAAAGGAACCATTCAGCAACGTATGTAGGGGTATCTCCAATAACTGAGGCGACGTTTCAACATTGCAGGCGTTTGTGGGCATTGGTCTGATGTAAAACATTGTCGATGTATCGATAAACTGCAATGTTGTGTGCCAGCAGACAGACTTGCGACATCTTCGGGTAGTATTTAAAAAGGAACCATTCAGCAACGTATGTAGGGGTATCTCCAATAACTGAGGCGACGTTTTAACATTGCAGGCGTTTGTGGGCATTGGTCTGATGTAAAACATTGTCGATGTATCGATAAAGTACAATGTTGTGTGCCAGCAGACCGATTTTGGACATTTTCGGGTAGTTTTAAAGGAACCATTCAGCAACGTATGTAGGGGTATCTCCAATAACTGAGGCGACGTTTTAACATTGCAGGCGTTTGTGGGCATTGGTCTGATGTAAAACATTGTCGATGTATCGATAAAGCACAATGTTGTGTGCCAGCAGACAGACTTGCGACATCTTCGGGTAGTATTTAAAAAGGAACCATTCAGCAACGTATGTGGGGGTATCTCCAATAAGTGAGGCGACGTTTTAACATTGCAGGCGTTTGTGGGCATTGGTCTGATGTAAAACATTGTCGATGTATCGATAAACTGCAATGTTGTGTGCCAGCAGACCGATTTTGGACATTTTCGGGTAGTTTTAAAGGAACCATTCAGCAACGTATGTAGGGGTATCTCCAATAACTGAGGCGACGTTTTGACATTGCAGGCGTTTGTGGGCATTGGTCTGATGTAAAACATTGTCGATGTATCGATAAACTGCAATGTTGTGTGCCAGCAGACCGATTTTGGACATTTTCCGGTAGTTTTAAAGGAACCATTCAGCAACGTATGTAGGGGTATCTCCAATAACTGAGGCGACGTTTTAACATTGCAGGCGTTTGTGGGCATTGGTCTGATGTAAAACATTGTCGATGTATCGATAAAGTACAATGTTGTGTGCCAGCAGACCGATTTTGGACATTTTCCGGTAGTTTTAAAGGAACCATTCAGCAACGTATGTAGGGGTATCTCCAATAACTGAGGCGACGTTTTAACATTGCAGGCGTTTGTGGGCATTGGTCTGATGTAAAACATTGTCGATGTATCGATAAAGTACAATGTTGTGTGCCAGCAGACAGACTTGCGACATCTTCGGGTAGTATTTAAAAAGGAACCATTCAGCAACGTATGTAGGGGTATCTCCAATAACTGAGGCGACGTTTTAACATTGCAAGCCCTTTGTAGGCATTGGTCTTATGTAAAAATTGTCGATGTATCGATAAACTGCAATGTTGTGTGCCAGCAGACCGATTTTGGACATTTTCGGGTAGTACTAAAGGAGCCATTCAGCAACGTATGTAGGGGTATCTCCAATAACTGAGGCGACGTTTTAACATTGCAGGCGTTTGTGGGCATTGGTCTGATGTAAAACATTGTCGATGTATCGATAAACTGCAATGTTGTGTGCCAGTAGACAGACTTGCAACATCTTTAAAAGGAACCATTCAGCAACGTATGTGGGGGTATCTCCAATAACTGAGGCGACGTTTTAACATTGCAAGCCCTTTGTAGGCATTGGTCTTATGTAAAAATTGTCGATGTATCGATAAACTGCAATGTTGTGTGCCAGCAGACCGATTTTGGACATTTTCGGGTAGTACTAAAGGAGCCATTCAGCAACGTATGTAGGGGTGTCTCCAATAACTGAGGCGACGTTTTAACATTGCAGGCGTTTGTGGGCATTGGTCTGATGTAAAACATTGTCGATGTATCGATAAACTGCAATGTTGTGTGCCAGTAGACAGACTTGCAACATCTTTAAAAGGAACCATTCAGCAACGTATGTGGGGGTATCTCCAATAACTGAGGCGACGTTTTAACATTGCAGGCGTTTGTGGGCATTGGTCTGATGTAAAACATTGTCGATGTATCGATAAACTGCAATGTTGTGTGCCAGCAGACCGATTTTGGACATTTTCGGGTAGTTTTAAAGGAACCATTCAGCAACGTATGTAGGGGTATCTCCAATAACTGAGGCGACGTTTTAACATTGCAGGCGTTTGTGGGCATTGGTCTGATGTAAAACATTGTCGATGTATCGATAAACTGCAATGTTGTGTGCCAGCAGACAGACTTGCGACATCTTCGGGTAGTATTTAAAAAGGAACCATTCAGCAACGTATGTAGGGGTATCTCCAATAACTGAGGCGACGTTTTAACATTGCAGGCGTTTGTGGGCATTGGTCTGATGTAAAACATTGTCGATGTATCGATAAACTGCAATGTTGTGTGCCAGCAGACCGATTTTGGACATTTTCGGGTAGTTTTAAAGGAACCATTCAGCAACGTATGTAGGGGTATCTCCAATAACTGAGGCGACGTTTTAACATTGCAGGCGTTTGTGGGCATTGGTCTGATGTAAAACATTGTCGATGTATCGATAAAGTACAATGTTGTGTGCCAGCAGACAGACTTGCGACATCTTCGGGTAGTATTTAAAAAGGAACCATTCAGCAACGTATGTAGGGGTATCTCCAATAACTGAGGCGACGTTTTAACATTGCAGGCGTTTGTGGGCATTGGTCTGATGTAAAACATTGTCGATGTATCGATAAAGCACAATGTTGTGTGCCAGCAGACAGACTTGCGACATCTTCGGGTAGTATTTAAAAAGGAACCATTCAGCAACGTATGTAGGGGTATCTCCAATAACTGAGGCGACGTTTTAACATTGCAGGCGTTTGTGGGCATTGGTCTGATGTAAAACATTGTCGATGTATCGATAAACTGCAATGTTGTGTGCCAGCAGACAGACTTGCGACATCTTTAAAAGGAACCATTCAGCAACGTATGTGGGGGTATCTCCAATAACTGAGGCGACGTTCTAACATTGCAGGCGTTTGTGGGCATTGGTCTGATGTAAAACATTGTCGATGTATCGATAAACTGCAATGTTGTATGCCAGCAGACCGATTTTGGACATTTTCGGGTAGTTTTAAAGGAACCATTCAGCAACGTATGTAGGGGTATCTCCAATAACTGAGGCGACGTTTTGACATTGCAGGCGTTTGTGGGCATTGGTCTGATGTAAAACATTGTCGATGTATCGATAAACTGCAATGTTGTGTGCCAGCAGACAGACTTGCGACATCTTCGGGTAGTATTTAAAAGGGAACCATTCAGCAACGTATGTAGGGGTATCTCCAATAACTGAGGCGACGTTTTAACATTGCAGGCGTTTGTGGGCATTGGTCTGATGTAAAACATTGTTGATGTATCGATAAAGTACAATGTTGTGTGCCAGCAGACAGACTTGCAACATCTTTAAAAGGAACCATTCAGCAACGTATGTGGGGGTATCTCCAATAACTGAGGCGACGTTTTAACATTGCAGGCGTTTGTGGGCATTGGTCTGATGTAAAACATTGTCGATGTATCGATAAACTGCAATGTTGTATGCCAGCAGACCGATTTTGGACATTTTCGGGTAGTTTTAAAGGAACCATTCAGCAACGTATGTAGGGGTATCTCCAATAACTGAGGCGACGTTTTGACATTGCAGGCGTTTGTGGGCATTGGTCTGATGTAAAACATTGTCGATGTATCGATAAACTGCAATGTTGTGTGCCAGCAGACAGACTTGCGACATCTTCGGGTAGTATTTAAAAGGGAACCATTCAGCAACGTATGTAGGGGTATCTCCAATAACTGAGGCGACGTTTTAACATTGCAGGCGTTTGTGGGCATTGGTCTGATGTAAAACATTGTTGATGTATCGATAAAGTACAATGTTGTGTGCCAGCAGACAGACTTGCAACATCTTTAAAAGGAACCATTCAGCAACGTATGTGGGGGTATCTCCAATAAGTGAGGCGACGTTTTAACATTGCAGGCGTTTGTGGGCATTGGTCTGATGTAAAACATTGTCGATGTATCGATAAACTGCAATGTTGTATGCCAGCAGACCGATTTTGGACATTTTCGGGTAGTTTTAAAGGAACCATTCAGCAACGTATGTAGGGGTATCTCCAATAACTGAGGCGACGTTTCAACATTGCAGGCGTTTGTGGGCATTGGTCTGATGTAAAACATTGTCGATGTATCGATAAACTGCAATGTTGTGTGCCAGCAGACAGACTTGCGACATCTTCGGGTAGTATTTAAAAAGGAACCATTCAGCAACGTATGTAGGGGTATCTCCAATAACTGAGGCGACGTTTTAACATTGCAGGCGTTTGTGGGCATTGGTCTGATGTAAAACATTGTCGATGTATCGATAAAGTACAATGTTGTGTGCCAGCAGACCGATTTTGGACATTTTCGGGTAGTTTTAAAGGAACCATTCAGCAACGTATGTAGGGGTATCTCCAATAACTGAGGCGACGTTTTAACATTGCAGGCGTTTGTGGGCATTGGTCTGATGTAAAACATTGTCGATGTATCGATAAAGCACAATGTTGTGTGCCAGCAGACAGACTTGCGACATCTTCGGGTAGTATTTAAAAAGGAACCATTCAGCAACGTATGTGGGGGTATCTCCAATAAGTGAGGCGACGTTTTAACATTGCAGGCGTTTGTGGGCATTGGTCTGATGTAAAACATTGTCGATGTATCGATAAACTGCAATGTTGTGTGCCAGCAGACCGATTTTGGACATTTTCGGGTAGTTTTAAAGGAACCATTCAGCAACGTATGTAGGGGTATCTCCAATAACTGAGGCGACGTTTTGACATTGCAGGCGTTTGTGGGCATTGGTCTGATGTAAAACATTGTCGATGTATCGATAAACTGCAATGTTGTATGCCAGCAGACCGATTTTGGACATTTTCGGGTAGTTTTAAAGGAACCATTCAGCAACGTATGTAGGGGTATCTCCAATAACTGAGGCGACGTTTTGACATTGCAGGCGTTTGTGGGCATTGGTCTGATGTAAAACATTGTCGATGTATCGATAAACTGCAATGTTGTGTGCCAGCAGACCGATTTTGGACATTTTCGGGTAGTTTTAAAGGAACCATTCAGCAACGTATGTAGGGGTATCTCCAATAACTGAGGCGACGTTTTAACATTGCAGGCGTTTGTGGGCATTGGTCTGATGTAAAACATTGTCGATGTATCGATAAAGCACAATGTTGTGTGCCAGCAGACAGACTTGCGACATCTTCGGGTAGTATTTAAAAAGGAACCATTCAGCAACGTATGTAGGGGTATCTCCAATAACTGAGGCGACGTTTTAACATTGCAGGCGTTTGTGGGCATTGGTCTGATGTAAAACATTGTCGATGTATCGATAAACTGCAATGTTGTGTGCCAGCAGACCGATTTTGGACATTTTCGGGTAGTTTTAAAGGAACCATTCAGCAACGTATGTAGGGGTATCTCCAATAACTGAGGCGACGTTTTAACATTGCAGGCGTTTGTGGGCATTGGTCTGATGTAAAACATTGTCGATGTATCGATAAAGCACAATGTTGTGTGCCAGCAGACAGACTTGCGACATCTTCGGGTAGTATTTAAAAAGGAACCATTCAGCAACGTATGTAGGGGTATCTCCAATAACTGAGGCGACGTTTTAACATTGCAGGCGTTTGTGGGCATTGGTCTGATGTAAAACATTGTCGATGTATCGATAAACTGCAATGTTGTGTGCCAGCAGACAGACTTGCGACATCTTTAAAAGGAACCATTCAGCAACGTATGTGGGGGTATCTCCAATAACTGAGGCGACGTTTTAACATTGCAGGCGTTTGTGGGCATTGGTCTGATGTAAAACATTGTCGATGTATCGATAAACTGCAATGTTGTATGCCAACAGACCGATTTTGGACATTTTCGGGTAGTTTTAAAGGAACCATTCAGCAACGTATGTAGGGGTATCTCCAATAACTGAGGCGACGTTTTGACATTGCAGGCGTTTGTGGGCATTAGTCTGATGTAAAACATTGTCGATGTATCGATAAACTGCAATGTTGTGTGCCAGCAGACAGACTTGCGACATCTTCGGGTAGTATTTAAAAGGGAACCATTCAGCAACGTATGTAGGGGTATCTCCAATAACTGAGGCGACGTTTTAACATTGCAGGCGTTTGTGGGCATTGGTCTGATGTAAAACATTGTTGATGTATCGATATAGTACAATGTTGTGTGCCAGCAGACAGACTTGCGACATCTTTAAAAGGAACCATTCAGCAACGTATGTGGGGGTATCTCCAATAACTGAGGCGACGTTTTAACATTGCAGGCGTTTGTGGGCATTGGTCTGATGTAAAACATTGTCGATGTATCGATAAACTGCAATGTTGTATGCCAGCAGACCGATTTTGGACATTTTCGGGTAGTTTTAAAGGAACCATTCAGCAACGTATGTAGGGGTATCTCCAATAACTGAGGCGACGTTTCAACATTGCAGGCGTTTGTGGGCATTGGTCTGATGTAAAACATTGTCGATGTATCGATAAACTGCAATGTTGTGTGCCAGCAGACAGACTTGCGACATCTTCGGGTAGTATTTAAAAAGGAACCATTCAGCAACGTATGTAGGGGTATCTCCAATAACTGAGGCGACGTTTTAACATTGCAGGCGTTTGTGGGCATTGGTCTGATGTAAAACATTGTCGATGTATCGATAAAGTACAATGTTGTGTGCCAGCAGACCGATTTTGGACATTTTCGGGTAGTTTTAAAGGAACCATTCAGCAACGTATGTAGGGGTATCTCCAATAACTGAGGCGACGTTTTAACATTGCAGGCGTTTGTGGGCATTGGTCTGATGTAAAACATTGTCGATGTATCGATAAAGCACAATGTTGTGTGCCAGCAGACAGACTTGCGACATCTTCGGGTAGTATTTAAAAAGGAACCATTCAGCAACGTATGTAGGGGTATCTCCAATAACTGAGGCGACGTTTTAACATTGCAGGCGTTTGTGGGCATTGGTCTGATGTAAAACATTGTCGATGTATCGATAAACTGCAATGTTGTGTGCCAGCAGACCGATTTTGGACATTTTCGGGTAGTTTTAAAGGAACCATTCAGCAACGTATGTAGGGGTATCTCCAATAACTGAGGCGACGTTCTAACATTGCAGGCGTTTGTGGGCATTGGTCTGATGTAAAACATTGTCGATGTATCGATAAACTGCAATGTTGTATGCCAGCAGACCGATTTTGGACATTTTCGGGTAGTTTTAAAGGAACCATTCAGCAACGTATGTAGGGGTATCTCCAATAACTGAGGCGACGTTTTGACATTGCAGGCGTTTGTGGGCATTGGTCTGATGTAAAACATTGTCGATGTATCGATAAACTGCAATGTTGTGTGCCAGCAGACCGATTTTGGACATTTTCGGGTAGTTTTAAAGGAACCATTCAGCAACGTATGTAGGGGTATCTCCAATAACTGAGGCGACGTTTTAACATTGCAGGCGTTTGTGGGCATTGGTCTGATGTAAAACATTGTCGATGTATCGATAAAGCACAATGTTGTGTGCCAGCAGACAGACTTGCGACATCTTCGGGTAGTATTTAAAAAGGAACCATTCAGCAACGTATGTAGGGGTATCTCCAATAACTGAGGCGACGTTTTAACATTGCAGGCGTTTGTGGGCATTGGTCTGATGTAAAACATTGTCGATGTATCGATAAACTGCAATGTTGTGTGCCAGCAGACCGATTTTGGACATTTTCGGGTAGTTTTAAAGGAACCATTCAGCAACGTATGTAGGGGTATCTCCAATAACTGAGGCGACGTTTTAACATTGCAGGCGTTTGTGGGCATTGGTCTGATGTAAAACATTGTCGATGTATCGATAAAGCACAATGTTGTGTGCCAGCAGACAGACTTGCGACATCTTCGGGTAGTATTTAAAAAGGAACCATTCAGCAACGTATGTAGGGGTATCTCCAATAACTGAGGCGACGTTTTAACATTGCAGGCGTTTGTGGGCATTGGTCTGATGTAAAACATTGTCGATGTATCGATAAACTGCAATGTTGTGTGCCAGCAGACAGACTTGCGACATCTTTAAAAGGAACCATTCAGCAACGTATGTGGGGGTATCTCCAATAACTGAGGCGACGTTTTAACATTGCAGGCGTTTGTGGGCATTGGTCTGATGTAAAACATTGTCGATGTATCGATAAACTGCAATGTTGTATGCCAACAGACCGATTTTGGACATTTTCGGGTAGTTTTAAAGGAACCATTCAGCAACGTATGTAGGGGTATCTCCAATAACTGAGGCGACGTTTTGACATTGCAGGCGTTTGTGGGCATTAGTCTGATGTAAAACATTGTCGATGTATCGATAAACTGCAATGTTGTGTGCCAGCAGACAGACTTGCGACATCTTCGGGTAGTATTTAAAAGGGAACCATTCAGCAACGTATGTAGGGGTATCTCCAATAACTGAGGCGACGTTTTAACATTGCAGGCGTTTGTGGGCATTGGTCTGATGTAAAACATTGTTGATGTATCGATATAGTACAATGTTGTGTGCCAGCAGACAGACTTGCGACATCTTTAAAAGGAACCATTCAGCAACGTATGTGGGGGTATCTCCAATAACTGAGGCGACGTTTTAACATTGCAGGCGTTTGTGGGCATTGGTCTGATGTAAAACATTGTCGATGTATCGATAAACTGCAATGTTGTGTGCCAGTAGACAGACTTGCAACATCTTTAAAAGGAACCATTCAGCAACGTATGTGGGGGTATCTCCAATAACTGAGGCGACGTTTTAACATTGCAAGCCCTTTGTAGGCATTGGTCTTATGTAAAAATTGTCGATGTATCGATAAACTGCAATGTTGTGTGCCAGCAGACCGATTTTGGACATTTTCGGGTAGTACTAAAGGAGCCATTCAGCAACGTATGTAGGGGTGTCTCCAATAACTGAGGCGACGTTTTAACATTGCAGGCGTTTGTGGGCATTGGTCTGATGTAAAACATTGTCGATGTATCGATAAACTGCAATGTTGTGTGCCAGTAGACAGACTTGCAACATCTTTAAAAGGAACCATTCAGCAACGTATGTGGGGGTATCTCCAATAACTGAGGCGACGTTTTAACATTGCAGGCGTTTGTGGGCATTGGTCTGATGTAAAACATTGTCGATGTATCGATAAACTGCAATGTTGTGTGCCAGCAGACCGATTTTGGACATTTTCGGGTAGTTTTAAAGGAACCATTCAGCAACGTATGTAGGGGTATCTCCAATAACTGAGGCGACGTTTTAACATTGCAGGCGTTTGTGGGCATTGGTCTGATGTAAAACATTGTCGATGTATCGATAAACTGCAATGTTGTGTGCCAGCAGACAGACTTGCGACATCTTCGGGTAGTATTTAAAAAGGAACCATTCAGCAACGTATGTAGGGGTATCTCCAATAACTGAGGCGACGTTTTAACATTGCAGGCGTTTGTGGGCATTGGTCTGATGTAAAACATTGTCGATGTATCGATAAACTGCAATGTTGTGTGCCAGCAGACCGATTTTGGACATTTTCGGGTAGTTTTAAAGGAACCATTCAGCAACGTATGTAGGGGTATCTCCAATAACTGAGGCGACGTTTTAACATTGCAGGCGTTTGTGGGCATTGGTCTGATGTAAAACATTGTCGATGTATCGATAAAGTACAATGTTGTGTGCCAGCAGACAGACTTGCGACATCTTCGGGTAGTATTTAAAAAGGAACCATTCAGCAACGTATGTAGGGGTATCTCCAATAACTGAGGCGACGTTTTAACATTGCAGGCGTTTGTGGGCATTGGTCTGATGTAAAACATTGTCGATGTATCGATAAAGCACAATGTTGTGTGCCAGCAGACAGACTTGCGACATCTTCGGGTAGTATTTAAAAAGGAACCATTCAGCAACGTATGTAGGGGTATCTCCAATAACTGAGGCGACGTTTTAACATTGCAGGCGTTTGTGGGCATTGGTCTGATGTAAAACATTGTCGATGTATCGATAAACTGCAATGTTGTGTGCCAGCAGACAGACTTGCGACATCTTTAAAAGGAACCATTCAGCAACGTATGTGGGGGTATCTCCAATAACTGAGGCGACGTTCTAACATTGCAGGCGTTTGTGGGCATTGGTCTGATGTAAAACATTGTCGATGTATCGATAAACTGCAATGTTGTATGCCAGCAGACCGATTTTGGACATTTTCGGGTAGTTTTAAAGGAACCATTCAGCAACGTATGTAGGGGTATCTCCAATAACTGAGGCGACGTTTTGACATTGCAGGCGTTTGTGGGCATTGGTCTGATGTAAAACATTGTCGATGTATCGATAAACTGCAATGTTGTGTGCCAGCAGACAGACTTGCGACATCTTCGGGTAGTATTTAAAAGGGAACCATTCAGCAACGTATGTAGGGGTATCTCCAATAACTGAGGCGACGTTTTAACATTGCAGGCGTTTGTGGGCATTGGTCTGATGTAAAACATTGTTGATGTATCGATAAAGTACAATGTTGTGTGCCAGCAGACAGACTTGCAACATCTTTAAAAGGAACCATTCAGCAACGTATGTGGGGGTATCTCCAATAACTGAGGCGACGTTTTAACATTGCAGGCGTTTGTGGGCATTGGTCTGATGTAAAACATTGTCGATGTATCGATAAACTGCAATGTTGTATGCCAGCAGACCGATTTTGGACATTTTCGGGTAGTTTTAAAGGAACCATTCAGCAACGTATGTAGGGGTATCTCCAATAACTGAGGCGACGTTTTGACATTGCAGGCGTTTGTGGGCATTGGTCTGATGTAAAACATTGTCGATGTATCGATAAACTGCAATGTTGTGTGCCAGCAGACAGACTTGCGACATCTTCGGGTAGTATTTAAAAGGGAACCATTCAGCAACGTATGTAGGGGTATCTCCAATAACTGAGGCGACGTTTTAACATTGCAGGCGTTTGTGGGCATTGGTCTGATGTAAAACATTGTTGATGTATCGATAAAGTACAATGTTGTGTGCCAGCAGACAGACTTGCAACATCTTTAAAAGGAACCATTCAGCAACGTATGTGGGGGTATCTCCAATAACTGAGGCGACGTTTTAACATTGCAGGCGTTTGTGGGCATTGGTCTGATGTAAAACATTGTCGATGTATCGATAAACTGCAATGTTGTATGCCAGCAGACCGATTTTGGACATTTTCGGGTAGTTTTAAAGGAACCATTCAGCAACGTATGTAGGGGTATCTCCAATAACTGAGGCGACGTTTTAACATTGCAGGCGTTTGTGGGCATTGGTCTGATGTAAAACATTGTCGATGTATCGATAAACTGCAATGTTGTGTGCCAGCAGACAGACTTGCGACAACTTCGGGTAGTATTTAAAAAGGAACCATTCAGCAACGTATGTAGGGGTATCTCCAATAACTGAGGCGACGTTTTAACATTGCAGGCGTTTGTGGGCATTGGTCTGATGTAAAACATTGTCGATGTATCGATAAACTGCAATGTTGTGTGCCAGCAGACAGACTTGCGACATCGTCGGGTAGTATTTAAAAAGGAACCATTCAGCAACGTATGTAGGGGTATCTCCAATAACTGAGGCGACGTTTTAACATTGCAGGCGTTTGTGGGCATTGGTCTGATGTAAAACATTGTTGATGTATCGATAAAGTACAATGTTGTGTGCCAGCAGACAGACTTGCGACATCTTTAAAAGGAACCATTCAGCAACGTATGTGGGGGTATCTCCAATAACTGAGGCGACGTTTTAACATTGCAGGCGTTTGTGGGCATTGGTCTGATGTAAAACATTGTCGATGTATCGATAAACTGCAATGTGGTGTGTCAGCAGACCGATTTTGGACATTTTCGGGTAGTATTAAAGGAACCATTCAGCAACGTATGTAGGGGTATCTCCAATAACTGAGGCGACGTTTTAACATTGCAGGCGTTTGTGGACATTGGTCTGATGTAAAACATTGTCGATGTATCGATAAAGTACAATGTTGTGTGCCAGCAGACAGACTTGCGACATCTTCGGGTAGTATTTAAAAAGGAACCATTCAGCAACGTATGTAGGGGTATCTCCAATAACTGAGGCGACGTTTTAACATTGCAGGCGTTTGTGGGCATTGGTCTGATGTAAAACATTGTCGATGTATCGATAAACTGCAATGTTGTGTGCCAGCAGACCGATTTTGGACATTTTCGGGTAGTTTTAAAGGAACCATTCAGCAACGTATGTAGGGGTATCTCCAATAACTGAGGCGACGTTTCAACATTGCAGGCGTTTGTGGGCATTGGTCTGATGTAAAACATTGTCGATGTATCGATAAACTGCAATGTTGTGTGCCAGCAGACAGACTTGCGACATCTTTAAAAGGAACCATTCAGCAACGTATGTGGGGGTATCTCCAATAACTGAGGCGACGTTCTAACATTGCAGGCGTTTGTGGGCATTGGTCTGATGTAAAACATTGTCGATGTATCGATAAACTGCAATGTTGTATGCCAGCAGACCGATTTTGGACATTTTCGGGTAGTTTTAAAGGAACCATTCAGCAACGTATGTAGGGGTATCTCCAATAACTGAGGCGACGTTTTGACATTGCAGGCGTTTGTGGGCATTGGTCTGATGTAAAACATTGTCGATGTATCGATAAACTGCAATGTTGTGTGCCAGCAGACAGACTTGCGACATCTTCGGGTAGTATTTAAAAGGGAACCATTCAGCAACGTATGTAGGGGTATCTCCAATAACTGAGGCGACGTTTTAACATTGCAGGCGTTTGTGGGCATTGGTCTGATGTAAAACATTGTTGATGTATCGATAAAGTACAATGTTGTGTGCCAGCAGACAGACTTGCAACATCTTTAAAAGGAACCATTCAGCAACGTATGTGGGGGTATCTCCAATAACTGAGGCGACGTTTTAACATTGCAGGCGTTTGTGGGCATTGGTCTGATGTAAAACATTGTCGATGTATCGATAAACTGCAATGTTGTATGCCAGCAGACCGATTTTGGACATTTTCGGGTAGTTTTAAAGGAACCATTCAGCAACGTATGTAGGGGTATCTCCAATAACTGAGGCGACGTTTTGACATTGCAGGCGTTTGTGGGCATTGGTCTGATGTAAAACATTGTCGATGTATCGATAAACTGCAATGTTGTGTGCCAGCAGACAGACTTGCGACATCTTCGGGTAGTATTTAAAAGGGAACCATTCAGCAACGTATGTAGGGGTATCTCCAATAACTGAGGCGACGTTTTAACATTGCAGGCGTTTGTGGGCATTGGTCTGATGTAAAACATTGTTGATGTATCGATAAAGTACAATGTTGTGTGCCAGCAGACAGACTTGCAACATCTTTAAAAGGAACCATTCAGCAACGTATGTGGGGGTATCTCCAATAACTGAGGCGACGTTTTAACATTGCAGGCGTTTGTGGGCATTGGTCTGATGTAAAACATTGTCGATGTATCGATAAACTGCAATGTTGTATGCCAGCAGACCGATTTTGGACATTTTCGGGTAGTTTTAAAGGAACCATTCAGCAACGTATGTAGGGGTATCTCCAATAACTGAGGCGACGTTTTAACATTGCAGGCGTTTGTGGGCATTGGTCTGATGTAAAACATTGTCGATGTATCGATAAACTGCAATGTTGTGTGCCAGCAGACAGACTTGCGACATCTTCGGGTAGTATTTAAAAAGGAACCATTCAGCAACGTATGTAGGGGTATCTCCAATAACTGAGGCGACGTTTTAACATTGCAGGCGTTTGTGGGCATTGGTCTGATGTAAAACATTGTCGATGTATCGATAAACTGCAATGTTGTGTGCCAGCAGACAGACTTGCGACATCGTCGGGTAGTATTTAAAAAGGAACCATTCAGCAACGTATGTAGGGGTATCTCCAATAACTGAGGCGACGTTTTAACATTGCAGGCGTTTGTGGGCATTGGTCTGATGTAAAACATTGTTGATGTATCGATAAAGTACAATGTTGTGTGCCAGCAGACAGACTTGCGACATCTTTAAAAGGAACCATTCAGCAACGTATGTGGGGGTATCTCCAATAACTGAGGCGACGTTTTAACATTGCAGGCGTTTGTGGGCATTGGTCTGATGTAAAACATTGTCGATGTATCGATAAACTGCAATGTGGTGTGTCAGCAGACCGATTTTGGACATTTTCGGGTAGTATTAAAGGAACCATTCAGCAACGTATGTAGGGGTATCTCCAATAACTGAGGCGACGTTTTAACATTGCAGGCGTTTGTGGACATTGGTCTGATGTAAAACATTGTCGATGTATCGATAAAGTACAATGTTGTGTGCCAGCAGACAGACTTGCGACATCTTCGGGTAGTATTTAAAAAGGAACCATTCAGCAACGTATGTAGGGGTATCTCCAATAACTGAGGCGACGTTTTAACATTGCAGGCGTTTGTGGGCATTGGTCTGATGTAAAACATTGTCGATGTATCGATAAACTGCAATGTTGTGTGCCAGCAGACCGATTTTGGACATTTTCGGGTAGTTTTAAAGGAACCATTCAGCAACGTATGTAGGGGTATCTCCAATAACTGAGGCGACGTTTTAACATTGCAGGCGTTTGTGGGCATTGGTCTGATGTAAAACATTGTCGATGTATCGATAAACTGCAATGTTGTGTGCCAGCAGACCGATTTTGGACATTTTCGGGTAGTTTTAAAGGAACCATTCAGCAACGTATGTAGGGGTATCTCCAATAACTGAGGCGACGTTTTAACATTGCAGGCGTTTGTGGGCATTGGTCTGATGTAAAACATTGTCGATGTATCGATAAACTGCAATGTTGTGTGCCAGCAGACAGACTTGCGACATCTTTAAAAGGAACCATTCAGCAACGTATGTGGGGGTATCTCCAATAACTGAGGCGACGTTTTAACATTTCAGGCGTTTGTGGGCATTGGTCTGATGTAAAACATTGTCGATGTATCGATAAACTGCAATGTTGTATGCCAGCAGACCGATTTTGGACATTTTCGGGTAGTTTTAAAGGAACCATTCAGCAACGTATGTAGGGGTATCTCCAATAACTGAGGCGACGTTTTGACATTGCAGGCGTTTGTGGGCATTAGTCTGATGTAAAACATTGTCGATGTATCGATAAACTGCAATGTTGTGTGCCAGCAGACAGACTTGCGACATCTTCGGGTAGTATTTAAAAGGGAACCATTCAGCAACGTATGTAGGGGTATCTCCAATAACTGAGGCGACGTTTTAACATTGCAGGCGTTTGTGGGCATTGGTCTGATGTAAAACATTGTTGATGTATCGATATAGTACAATGTTGTGTGCCAGCAGACAGACTTGCGACATCTTTAAAAGGAACCATTCAGCAACGTATGTGGGGGTATCTCCAATAACTGAGGCGACGTTTTAACATTGCAGGCGTTTGTGGGCATTGGTCTGATGTAAAACATTGTCGATGTATCGATAAACTGCAATGTTGTGTGCCAGCAGACAGACTTGCGACATCTTCGGGTAGTATTTAAAAAGGAACCATTCAGCAACGTATGTAGGGGTATCTCCAATAACTGAGGCGACGTTTTAACATTGCAGGCGTTTGTGGGCATTGGTCTGATGTAAAACATTGTCGATGTATCGATAAACTGCAATGTTGTGTGCCAGCAGACCGATTTTGGACATTTTCGGGTAGTTTTAAAGGAACCATTCAGCAACGTATGTAGGGGTATCTCCAATAACTGAGGCGACGTTTTAACATTGCAGGCGTTTGTGGGCATTGGTCTGATGTAAAACATTGTCGATGTATCGATAAAGCACAATGTTGTGTGCCAGCAGACAGACTTGCGACATCTTCGGGTAGTATTTAAAAAGGAACCATTCAGCAACGTATGTAGGGGTATCTCCAATAACTGAGGCGACGTTTTAACATTGCAGGCGTTTGTGGGCATTGGTCTGATGTAAAACATTGTCGATGTATCGATAAACTGCAATGTTGTGTGCCAGCAGACAGACTTGCGACATCTTTAAAAGGAACCATTCAGCAACGTATGTAGGGGCATCTCCAATAACTGAGGCGACGTTTTAACATTGCAGGCGTTTGTGGGCATTGGTCTGATGTAAAACATTGTCGATGTATCGATAAACTGCAATGTTGTATGCCAGCAGACCGATTTTGGACATTTTCGGGTAGTTTTAAAGGAACCATTCAGCAACGTATGTAGGGGTATCTCCAATAACTGAGGCGACGTTTTGACATTGCAGGCGTTTGTGGGCATTGGTCTGATGTAAAACATTGTCGATGTATCGATAAACTGCAATGTTGTGTGCCAGCAGACAGACTTGCGACATCTTCGGGTAGTATTTAAAAGGGAACCATTCAGCAACGTATGTAGGGGTATCTCCAATAACTGAGGCGACGTTTTAACATTGCAGGCGTTTGTGGGCATTGGTCTGATGTAAAACATTGTTGATGTATCGATAAAGTACAATGTTGTGTGCCAGCAGACAGACTTGCGACATCTTTAAAAGGAACCATTCAGCAACGTATGTGGGGGTATCTCCAATAACTGAGGCGACGTTTTAACATTGCAGGCGTTTGTGGACATTGGTCTGATGTAAAACATTGTCGATGTATCGATAAACTGCAATGTTGTGTGTCAGCAGACCGATTTTGGACATTTTCGGGTAGTATTAAAGGAACCATTCAGCAACGTATGTAGGGGTATCTCCAATAACTGAGGCGACGTTTTAACATTGCAGGCGTTTGTGGACATTGGTCTGATGTAAAACATTGTCGATGTATCGATAAAGTACAATGTTGTGTGCCAGCAGACAGACTTGCGACATCTTCGGGTAGTATTTAAAAAGGAACCATTCAGCAACGTATGTAGGGGTATCTCCAATAACTGAGGCGACGTTTTAACATTGCAGGCGTTTGTGGGCATTGGTCTGATGTAAAACATTGTCGATGTATCGATAAAGTACAATGTTGTGTGCCAGCAGACCGATTTTGGACATTTTCGGGTAGTTTTAAAGGAACCATTCAGCAACGTATGTAGGGGTATCTCCAATAACTGAGGCGACGTTTTGACATTGCAGGCGTTTGTGGGCATTGGTCTGATGTAAAACATTGTCGATGTATCGATAAAGTACAATGTTGTGTGCAAGCAGACAGACTTGCGACATCTTCGGGTAGTATTTAAAAAGGAACCATTCAGCAACGTATGTAGGGGTATCTCCAATAACTGAGGCGACGTTTTAACATTGCAGGCGTTTGTGGGCATTGGTCTGATGTAAAACATTGTTGATGTATCGATAAAGTACAATGTTGTGTGCCAGCAGACAGACTTGCGACATCTTTAAAAGGAACCATTCAGCAACGTATGTAGGGGTATCTCCAATAACTGAGGCGACGTTTTAACATTGCAGGCGTTTGTGGACATTGGTCTGATGTAAAACATTGTCGATGTATCGATAAACTGCAATGTTGTGTGTCAGCAGACCGATTTTGGACATTTTCGGGTAGTATTAAAGGAACCATTCAGCAACGTATGTAGGGGTATCTCCAATAACTGAGGCGACGTTTTAACATTGCAGGCGTTTGTGGACATTGGTCTGATGTAAAACATTGTCGATGTATCGATAAAGTACAATGTTGTGTGCCAGCAGACAGACTTGCGACATCTTCGGGTAGTATTTAAAAAGGAACCATTCAGCAACGTATGTAGGGGTATCTCCAATAACTGAGGCGACGTTTTAACATTGCAGGCGTTTGTGGGCATTGGTCTGATGTAAAACATTGTCGATGTATCGATAAAGTACAATGTTGTGTGCCAGCAGACCGATTTTGGACATTTTCGGGTAGTTTTAAAGGAACCATTCAGCAACGTATGTAGGGGTATCTCCAATAACTGAGGCGACGTTTTGACATTGCAGGCGTTTGTGGGCATTGGTCTGATGTAAAACATTGTCGATGTATCGATAAAGTACAATGTTGTGTGCCAGCAGACAGACTTGCGACATCTTCGGGTAGTATTTAAAAAGGAACCATTCAGCAACGTATGTAGGGGTATCTCCAATAACTGAGGCGACGTTTTAACATTGCAGGCGTTTGTGGGCATTGGTCTGATGTAAAACATTGTCGATGTATCGATAAACTGCAATGTTGTGTGCCAGCAGACCGATTTTGGACATTTTCGGGTAGTTTTAAAGGAACCATTCAGCAATGTATGTAGGGGTATCTCCAATAACTGAGGCGACGTTTTAACATTGCAGGCGTTTGTGGGCATTGGTCTGATGTAAAACATTGTCGATGTATCGATAAACTGCAATGTGGTGTGTCAGCAGACCGATTTTGGACATTTTCGGGTAGTATTAAAGGAACCATTCAGCAACGTATGTAGGGGTATCTCCAATAACTGAGGCGACGTTTTGACATTGCAGGCGTTTGTGGGCATTGGTCTGATGTAAAACATTGTCGATGTATCGATAAAGTACAATGTTGTGTGCCAGCAGACAGACTTGCGACATCTTCGGGTAGTATTTAAAAAGGAACCATTCAGCAACGTATGTAGGGGTATCTCCAATAACTGAGGCGACGTTTTGACATTGCAGGCGTTTGTGGGCATTGGTCTGATGTAAAACATTGTCGATGTATCGATAAACTGCAATGTTGTGTGCCAGCAGACAGACTTGCGACATCTTTAAAAGGAACCATTCAGCAACGTATGTAGGGGTATCTCCAATAACTGAGGCGACGTTTTGACATTGCAGGCGTTTGTGGGCATTGGTCTGATGTAAAACATTGTCGATGTATCGATAAAGTACAATGTTGTGTGCCAGCAGACCGATTTTGGACATTTTCGGGTAGTTTTAAAGGAACCATTCAGCAACGTATGTAGGGGTATCTCCAATAACTGAGGCGACGTTTTGACATTGCAGGCGTTTGTGGGCATTGGTCTGATGTAAAACATTGTCGATGTATCGATAAACTGCAATGTTGTGTGCCAGCAGACAGACTTGCGACATCTTTAAAAGGAACCATTCAGCAACGTATGTGGGGGTATCTCCAATAACTGAGGCGACGTTTTAACATTGCAGGCGTTTGTGGGCATTGGTCTGATGTAAAACATTGTCGATGTATCGATAAACTGCAATGTTGTATGCCAGCAGACCGATTTTGGACATTTTCGGGTAGTTTTACAGGAACCATTCAGCAACGTATGTAGGGGTATCTCCAATAACTGAGGCGACGTTTTGACATTGCAGGCGTTTGTGGGCATTGGTCTGATGTAAAACATTGTCGATGTATCGATAAACTGCAATGTTGTGTGCCAGCAGACAGACTTGCGACATCTTCGGGTAGTATTTAAAAGGGAACCATTCAGCAACGTATGTAGGGGTATCTCCAATAACTGAGGCGACGTTTTAACATTGCAGGCGTTTGTGGGCATTGGTCTGATGTAAAACATTGTTGATGTATCGATAAAGTACAATGTTGTGTGCCAGCAGACAGACTTGCAACATCTTTAAAAGGAACCATTCAGCAACGTATGTGGGGGTATCTCCAATAACTGAGGCGACGTTTTAACATTGCAGGCGTTTGTGGGCATTGGTCTGATGTAAAACATTGTCGATGTATCGATAAACTGCAATGTTGTATGCCAGCAGACCGATTTTGGACATTTTCGGGTAGTTTTAAAGGAACCATTCAGCAACGTATGTAGGGGTATCTCCAATAACTGAGGCGACGTTTTAACATTGCAGGCGTTTGTGGGCATTGGTCTGATGTAAAACATTGTTGATGTATCGATAAACTGCAATGTTGTGTGCCAGCAGACAGACTTGCGACATCTTTAAAAGGAACCATTCAGCAACGTATGTAGGGGTATCTCCAATAACTGAGGCGACGTTTTAACATTGCAGGCGTTTGTGGACATTGGTCTGATGTAAAACATTGTCGATGTATCGATAAACTGCAATGTTGTGTGTCAGCAGACCGATTTTGGACATTTTCGGGTAGTATTAAAGGAACCATTCAGCAACGTATGTAGGGGTATCTCCAATAACTGAGGCGACGTTTTAACATTGCAGGCGTTTGTGGACATTGGTCTGATGTAAAACATTGTTGATGTATCGATAAAGTACAATGTTGTGTGCCAGCAGACAGACTTGCGACATCTTCGGGTAGTATTTAAAAAGGAACCATTCAGCAACGTATGTAGGGGTATCTCCAATAACTGAGGCGACGTTTTAACATTGCAGGCGTTTGTGGGCATTGGTCTGATGTAAAACATTGTCGATGTATCGATAAAGTACAATGTTGTGTGCCAGCAGACCGATTTTGGACATTTTCGGGTAGTTTTAAAGGAACCATTCAGCAACGTATGTAGGGGTATCTCCAATAACTGAGGCGACGTTTTGACATTGCAGGCGTTTGTGGGCATTGGTCTGATGTAAAACATTGTCGATGTATCGATAAAGTACAATGTTGTGTGCCAGCAGACAGACTTGCGACATCTTCGGGTAGTATTTAAAAAGGAACCATTCAGCAACGTATGTAGGGGTATCTCCAATAACTGAGGCGACGTTTTAACATTGCAGGCGTTTGTGGGCATTGGTCTGATGTAAAACATTGTCGATGTATCGATAAACTGCAATGTTGTGTGCCAGCAGACCGATTTTGGACATTTTCGGGTAGTTTTAAAGGAACCATTCAGCAATGTGTGTAGGGGTATCTCCAATAACTGAGGCGACGTTTTAACATTGCAGGCGTTTGTGGGCATTGGTCTGATGTAAAACATTGTCGATGTATCGATAAACTGCAATGTGGTGTGTCAGCAGACCGATTTTGGACATTTTCGGGTAGTATTAAAGGAACCATTCAGCAACGTATGTAGGGGTATCTCCAATAACTGAGGCGACGTTTTAACATTGCAGGCGTTTGTGGACATTGGTCTGATGTAAAACATTGTCGATGTATCGATAAAGTACAATGTTGTGTGCCAGCAGACAGACTTGCGACATCTTCGGGTAGTATTTAAAAAGGAACCATTCAGCAACGTATGTAGGGGTATCTCCAATAACTGAGGCGACGTTTTAACATTGCAGGCGTTTGTGGGCATTGGTCTGATGTAAAACATTGTCGATGTATCGATAAACTGCAATGTTGTATGCCAGCAGACCGATTTTGGACATTTTCGAGTAGTTTTAAAGGAACCATTCAGCAACGTATGTAGGGGTATCTCCAATAACTGAGGCGACGTTTTGACATTGCAGGCGTTTGTGGGCATTGGTCTGATGTAAAACATTGTCGATGTATCGATAAACTGCAATGTTGTGTGCCAGCAGACAGACTTGCGACATCTTCGGGTAGTATTTAAAAGGGAACCATTCAGCAACGTATGTAGGGGTATCTCCAATAACTGAGGCGACGTTTTAACATTGCAGGCGTTTGTGGGCATTGGTCTGATGTAAAACATTGTTGATGTATCGATAAAGTACAATGTTGTGTGCCAGCAGACAGACTTGCAACATCTTTAAAAGGAACCATTCAGCAACGTATGTGGGGGTATCTCCAATAACTGAGGCGACGTTTTAACATTGCAGGCGTTTGTGGGCATTGGTCTGATGTAAAACATTGTCGATGTATCGATAAACTGCAATGTTGTATGCCAGCAGACCGATTTTGGACATTTTCGGGTAGTTTTAAAGGAACCATTCAGCAACGTATGTAGGGGTATCTCCAATAACTGAGGCGACGTTTTAACATTGCAGGCGTTTGTGGGCATTGGTCTGATGTAAAACATTGTTGATGTATCGATAAACTGCAATGTTGTGTGCCAGCAGACAGACTTGCGACATCTTTAAAAGGAACCATTCAGCAACGTATGTAGGGGTATCTCCAATAACTGAGGCGACGTTTTAACATTGCAGGCGTTTGTGGACATTCTTCTGATGTAAAACATTGTCGATGTATCGATAAACTGCAATGTTGTGTGTCAGCAGACCGATTTTGGACATTTTCGGGTAGTATTAAAGGAACCATTCAGCAACGTATGTAGGGGTATCTCCAATAACTGAGGCGACGTTTTAACATTGCAGGCGTTTGTGGACATTGGTCTGATGTAAAACATTGTTGATGTATCGATAAAGTACAATGTTGTGTGCCAGCAGACAGACTTGCGACATCTTCGGGTAGTATTTAAAAAGGAACCATTCAGCAACGTATGTAGGGGTATCTCCAATAACTGAGGCGACGTTTTAACATTGCAGGCGTTTGTGGGCATTGGTCTGATGTAAAACATTGTCGATGTATCGATAAAGTACAATGTTGTGTGCCAGCAGACCGATTTTGGACATTTTCGGGTAGTTTTAAAGGAACCATTCAGCAACGTATGTAGGGGTATCTCCAATAACTGAGGCGACGTTTTGACATTGCAGGCGTTTGTGGGCATTGGTCTGATGTAAAACATTGTCGATGTATCGATAAAGTACAATGTTGTGTGCCAGCAGACAGACTTGCGACATCTTCGGGTAGTATTTAAAAAGGAACCATTCAGCAACGTATGTAGGGGTATCTCCAATAACTGAGGCGACGTTTTAACATTGCAGGCGTTTGTGGGCATTGGTCTGATGTAAAACATTGTCGATGTATCGATAAACTGCAATGTTGTGTGCCAGCAGACCGATTTTGGACATTTTCGGGTAGTTTTAAAGGAACCATTCAGCAATGTGTGTAGGGGTATCTCCAATAACTGAGGCGACGTTTTAACATTGCAGGCGTTTGTGGGCATTGGTCTGATGTAAAACATTGTCGATGTATCGATAAACTGCAATGTGGTGTGTCAGCAGACCGATTTTGGACATTTTCGGGTAGTATTAAAGGAACCATTCAGCAACGTATGTAGGGGTATCTCCAATAACTGAGGCGACGTTTTAACATTGCAGGCGTTTGTGGACATTGGTCTGATGTAAAACATTGTCGATGTATCGATAAAGTACAATGTTGTGTGCCAGCAGACAGACTTGCGACATCTTCGGGTAGTATTTGAAAAGGAACCATTCAGCAACGTATGTAGGGGTATCTCCAATAACTGAGGCGACGTTTTAACATTGCAGGCGTTTGTGGGCATTGGTCTGATGTAAAACATTGTCGATGTATCGATAAAGTACAATGTTGTGTGCCAGCAGACAGACTTGCGACATCTTTGGGTAGTATTTAAAAGGGAACCATTCAGCAACGTATGTAGGGGTATCTCCAATAACTGAGACGACGTTTTAACATTGCAGGCGTTTGTGGGCATTGGTCTGATGTAAAACATTGTCGATGTATCGATAAAGTACAATGTTGTGTGCCAGCAGACCGATTTTGGACATTTTCGGGTAGTTTTAAAGGAACCATTCAGCAACGTATGTAGGGGTATCTCCAATAACTGAGGCGACGTTTTGACATTGCAGGCGTTTGTGGGCATTGGTCTGATGTAAAACATTGTCGATGTATCGATAAAGTACAATGTTGTGTGCCAGCAGACCGATTTTGGACATTTTCGGGTAGTTTTAAAGGAACCATTCAGCAACGTATGTAGGGGTATCTCCAATAACTGAGGCGACGTTTTGACATTGCAGGCGTTTGTGGGCATTGGTCTGATGTAAAACATTGTCGATGTATCGATAAACTGCAATGTTGTGTGCCAGCAGACAGACTTGCGACATCTTTAAAAGGAACCATTCAGCAACGTATGTGGGGGTATCTCCAATAACTGAGGCGACGTTTTAACATTGCAGGCGTTTGTGGGCATTGGTCTGATGTAAAACATTGTCGATGTATCGATAAACTGCAATGTTGTATGCCAGCAGACCGATTTTGGACATTTTCGGGTAGTTTTAAAGGAACCATTCAGCAACGTATGTAGGGGTATCTCCAATAACTGAGG
Source organism: Haliotis asinina (assembly GCF_037392515.1). Lineage (NCBI taxonomy): Eukaryota > Metazoa > Mollusca > Gastropoda > Lepetellida > Haliotidae > Haliotis > Haliotis asinina. The sequence goes on from NC_090287.1 coordinate 46,021,288, forward strand.
CGACGTTTTGACATTGCAGGCGTTTGTGGGCATTGGTCTGATGTAAAACATTGTCGATGTATCGATAAACTGCAATGTTGTGTGCCAGCAGACAGACTTGCGACATCTTCGGGTAGTATTTAAAAGGGAACCATTCAGCAACGTATGTAGGGGTATCTCCAATAACTGAGGCGACGTTTTAACATTGCAGGCGTTTGTGGGCATTGGTCTGATGTAAAACATTGTTGATGTATCGATAAAGTACAATGTTGTGTGCCAGCAGACAGACTTGCAACATCTTTAAAAGGAACCATTCAGCAACGTATGTGGGGGTATCTCCAATAACTGAGGCGACGTTTTAACATTGCAGGCGTTTGTGGGCATTGGTCTGATGTAAAACATTGTCGATGTATCGATAAACTGCAATGTTGTATGCCAGCAGACCGATTTTGGACATTTTCGGGTAGTTTTAAAGGAACCATTCAGCAACGTATGTAGGGGTATCTCCAATAACTGAGGCGACGTTTTGACATTGCAGGCGTTTGTGGGCATTGGTCTGATGTAAAACATTGTCGATGTATCGATAAACTGCAATGTTGTGTGCCAGCAGACAGACTTGCGACATCTTCGGGTAGTATTTAAAAGGGAACCATTCAGCAACGTATGTAGGGGTATCTCCAATAACTGAGGCGACGTTTTAACATTGCAGGCGTTTGTGGGCATTGGTCTGATGTAAAACATTGTTGATGTATCGATAAAATACAATGTTGTGTGCCAGCAGACAGACTTGCAACATCTTTAAAAGGAACCATTCAGCAACGTATGTGGGGGTATCTCCAATAACTGAGGCGACGTTTTAACATTGCAGGCGTTTGTGGGCATTGGTCTGATGTAAAACATTGTCGATGTATCGATAAACTGCAATGTTGTATGCCAGCAGACCGATTTTGGACATTTTCGGGTAGTTTTAAAGGAACCATTCAGCAACGTATGTAGGGGTATCTCCAATAACTGAGGCGACGTTTTAACATTGCAGGCGTTTGTGGGCATTGGTCTGATGTAAAACATTGTCGATGTATCGATAAACTGCAATGTTGTGTGCCAGCAGACAGACTTGCGACATCTTCGGGTAGTATTTAAAAAGGAACCATTCAGCAACGTATGTAGGGGTATCTCCAATAACTGAGGCGACGTTTTAACATTGCAGGCGTTTGTGGGCATTGGTCTGATGTAAAACATTGTCGATGTATCGATAAACTGCAATGTTGTGTGCCAGCAGACAGACTTGCGACATCGTCGGGTAGTATTTAAAAAGGAACCATTCAGCAACGTATGTAGGGGTATCTCCAATAACTGAGGCGACGTTTTAACATTGCAGGCGTTTGTGGGCATTGGTCTGATGTAAAACATTGTTGATGTATCGATAAAGTACAATGTTGTGTGCCAGCAGACAGACTTGCGACATCTTTAAAAGGAACCATTCAGCAACGTATGTAGGGGTATCTCCAATAACTGAGGCGACGTTTTAACATTGCAGGCGTTTGTGGGCATTGGTCTGATGTAAAACATTGTCGATGTATCGATAAACTGCAATGTTGTGTGTCAGCAGACCGATTTTGGACATTTTCGGGTAGTATTAAAGGAACCATTCAGCAACGTATGTAGGGGTATCTCCAATAACTGAGGCGACGTTTTAACATTGCAGGCGTTTGTGGACATTGGTCTGATGTAAAACATTGTCGATGTATCGATAAAGTACAATGTTGTGTGCCAGCAGACAGACTTGCGACATCTTCGGGTAGTATTTAAAAAGGAACCATTCAGCAACGTATGTAGGGGTATCTCCAATAACTGAGGCGACGTTTTAACATTGCAGGCGTTTGTGGGCATTGGTCTGATGTAAAACATTGTCGATGTATCGATAAACTGCAATGTTGTGTGCCAGCAGACCGATTTTGGACATTTTCGGGTAGTTTTAAAGGAACCATTCAGCAACGTATGTAGGGGTATCTCCAATAACTGAGGCGACGTTTTAACATTGCAGGCGTTTGTGGGCATTGGTCTGATGTAAAACATTGTCGATGTATCGATAAACTGCAATGTTGTGTGCCAGCAGACAGACTTGCGACATCTTCGGGTAGTATTTAAAAAGGAACCATTCAGCAACGTATGTAGGGGTATCTCCAATAACTGAGGCGACGTTTTAACATTGCAGGCGTTTGTGGGCATTGGTCTGATGTAAAACATTGTCGATGTATCGATAAACTGCAATGTTGTGTGCCAGCAGACCGATTTTGGACATTTTCGGGTAGTTTTAAAGGAACCATTCAGCAACGTATGTAGGGGTATCTCCAATAACTGAGGCGACGTTTTAACATTGCAGGCGTTTGTGGGCATTGGTCTGATGTAAAACATTGTCGATGTATCGATAAACTGCAATGTTGTGTGCCAGCAGACAGACTTGCGACATCTTTAAAAGGAACCATTCAGCAACGTATGTAGGGGTATCTCCAATAACTGAGGCGACGTTTTAACATTGCAGGCGTTTGTGGGCATTGGTCTGATGTAAAACATTGTCGATGTATCGATAAACTGCAATGTTGTATGCCAGCAGACCGATTTTGGACATTTTCGGGTAGTTTTAAAGGAACCATTCAGCAACGTATGTAGGGGTATCTCCAATAACTGAGGCGACGTTTTGACATTGCAGGCGTTTGTGGGCATTGGTCTGATGTAAAACATTGTCGATGTATCGATAAACTGCAATGTTGTGTGCCAGCAGACAGACTTGCGACATCTTCGGGTAGTATTTAAAAGGGAACCATTCAGCAACGTATGTAGGGGTATCTCCAATAACTGAGGCGACGTTTTAACATTGCAGGCGTTTGTGGGCATTGGTCTGATGTAAAACATTGTTGATGTATCGATAAAGTACAATGTTGTGTGCCAGCAGACAGACTTGCGACATCTTTAAAAGGAACCATTCAGCAACGTATGTGGGGGTATCTCCAATAACTGAGGCGACGTTTTAACATTGCAGGCGTTTGTGGGCATTGGTCTGATGTAAAACATTGTCGATGTATCGATGAAGTACAATGTTGTGTGCCAGCAGACCGATTTTGGACATTTTCGGGTAGTTTTAAAGGAACCATTCAGCAACGTATGTAGGGGTATCTCCAATAACTGAGGCGACGTTTTGACATTGCAGGCGTTTGTGGGCATTGGTCTGATGTAAAACATTGTCGATGTATCGATAAAGTACAATGTTGTGTGCCAGCAGACAGACTTGCGACATCTTCGGGTAGTATTTAAAAAGGAACCATTCAGCAACGTATGTAGGGGTATCTCCAATAACTGAGGCGACGTTTTAACATTGCAGGCGTTTGTGGACATTGGTCTGATGTAAAACATTGTCGATGTATCGATAAAGTACAATGTTGTGTGCCAGCAGACAGACTTGCGACATCTTCGGGTAGTATTTAAAAAGGAACCATTCAGCAACGTATGTAGGGGTATCTCCAATAACTGAGGCGACGTTTTAACATTGCAGGCGTTTGTGGGCATTGGTCTGATGTAAAACATTGTCGATGTATCGATAAAGTACAATGTTGTGTGCCAGCAGACAGACTTGCGACATCTTTGGGTAGTATTTAAAAGGGAACCATTCAGCAACGTATGTAGGGGTATCTCCAATAACTGAGACGACGTTTTAACATTGCAGGCGTTTGTGGGCATTGGTCTGATGTAAAACATTGTCGATGTATCGATAAAGTACAATGTTGTGTGCCAGCAGACCGATTTTGGACATTTTCGGGTAGTTTTAAAGGAACCATTCAGCAACGTATGTAGGGGTATCTCCAATAACTGAGGCGACGTTTTAACATTGCAGGCGTTTGTGGGCATTGGTCTGATGTAAAACATTGTCGATGTATCGATAAACTGCAATGTTGTGTGCCAGCAGACCGATTTTGGACATTTTCGGGTAGTATTAAAGGAACCATTCAGCAACGTATGTAGGGGTATCTCCAATAACTGAGGCGACGTTTTAACATTGCAGGCGTTTGTGGACATTGGTCTGATGTAAAACATTGTCGATGTATCGATAAAGTACAATGTTGTGTGCCAGCAGACAGACTTGCGACATCTTCGGGTAGTATTTAAAAAGGAACCATTCAGCAACGTATGTAGGGGTATCTCCAATAACTGAGGCGACGTTTTAACATTGCAGGCGTTTGTGGGCATTGGTCTGATGTAAAACATTGTCGATGTATCGATAAACTGCAATGTTGTGTGCCAGCAGACCGATTTTGGACATTTTCGGGTAGTTTTAAAGGAACCATTCAGCAACGTATGTAGGGGTATCTCCAATAACTGAGGCGACGTTTTGACATTGCAGGCGTTTGTGGGCATTGGTCTGATGTAAAACATTGTCGATGTATCGATAAAGTACAATGTTGTGTGCCAGCAGACAGACTTGCGACATCTTCGGGTAGTATTTAAAAAGGAACCATTCAGCAACGTATGTAGGGGTATCTCCAATAACTGAGGCGACGTTTTAACATTGCAGGCGTTTGTGGGCATTGGTCTGATGTAAAACATTGTCGATGTATCGATAAACTGCAATGTTGTGTGCCAGCAGACCGATTTTGGACATTTTCGGGTAGTTTTAAAGGAACCATTCAGCAACGTATGTAGGGGTATCTCCAATAACTGAGGCGACGTTTTAACATTGCAGGCGTTTGTGGGCATTGGTCTGATGTAAAACATTGTCGATGTATCGATAAAGCACAATGTTGTGTGCCAGCAGACAGACTTGCAACATCTTCGGGTAGCATTTAAAAAGGAACCATTCAGCAACGTATGTAGGGGTATCTCCAATAACTGAGGCGACGTTTTAACATTGCAGGCGTTTGTGGGCATTGGTCTGATGTAAAACATTGTCGATGTATCGATAAACTGCAATGTTGTGTGCCAGCAGACAGACTTGCGACATCTTTAAAAGGAACCATTCAGCAACGTATGTGGGGGTATCTCCAATAACTGAGGCGACGTTTTAACATTGCAGGCGTTTGTGGGCATTGGTCTGATGTAAAACATTGTCGATGTATCGATAAACTGCAATGTTGTGTGCCAGCAGACCGATTTTGGACATTTTCGGCTAGTTTTAAAGGAACCATTCAGCAACGTATGTAGGGGTATCTCCAATAACTGAGGCGACGTTTTAACATTGCAGGCGTTTGTGGGCATTGGTCTGATGTAAAACATTGTCGATGTATCGATAAAGTACAATGTTGTGTGCCAGCAGACAGACTTGCGACATCTTTGGGTAGTATTTAAAGGGAACCATTCAGCAACGTATGTAGGGGTATCTCCAATAACTGAGGCGACGTTTTAACATTGCAGGCGTTTGTGGGCATTGGTCTGATGTAAAACATTGTCGATGTATCGATAAAGTACAATGTTGTGTGCCAGCAGACAGACTTGCGACATCTTCGGGTAGTATTTAAAAAGGAACCATTCAGCAACGTATGTAGGGGTATCTCCAATAACTGAGGCGACGTTTTAACATTGCAGGCGTTTGTGGGCATTGGTCTGATGTAAAACATTGTCGATGTATCGATAAAGTACAATGTTGTGTGCCAGCAGACAGACTTGCGACATCTTCGGGTAGTATTTAAAAGGGAACCATTCAGCAACGTATGTAGGGGTATCTCCAATAACTGAGGCGACGTTTTAACATTGCAGGCGTTTGTGGGCATTGGTCTGATGTAAAACATTGTCGATGTATCGATAAACTGCAATGTTGTGTGCCAGCAGACAGACTTGCGACATCTTCGGGTAGTATTTAAAAAGGAACCATTCAGCAACGTATGTAGGGGTATCTCCAATAACTGAGGCGACGTTTTAACATTGCAGGCGTTTGTGGGCATTGGTCTGATGTAAAACATTGTCGATGTATCGATAAAGTACAATGTTGTGTGCCAGCAGACCGATTTTGGATATTTTCGGGTAGTTTTAAAGGAACCATTCAGCAACGTATGTAGGGGTATCTCCAATAACTGAGGCGACGTTTTAACATTGCAGGCGTTTGTGGGCATTGGTCTGATGTAAAACATTGTCGATGTGTCGATAAAGTACAATGTTGTGTGCCAGCAGACAGACTTGCGACATCTTCGGGTAGTATTTAAAAAGGAACCATTCAGCAACGTATGTAGGGGTATCTCCAATAACTGAGGCGACGTTTTAACATTGCAGGCGTTTGTGGGCATTGGTCTGATGTAAAACATTGTCGATGTATCGATAAACTGTAATGTTGTGTGCCAGCAGACCGATTTTGGACATTTTTCTTGTAGTTTTAAAGGAACCATTCAGCAACGTATGTAGGGGTATCTCCAATAACTGAGGCGACGTTTTAACATTGCAGGCGTTTGTGGGCATTGGTCTGATGTAAAACATTGTCGATGTATCGATAAACTGCAATGTTGTGTGCCAGCAGACAGACTTGCGACATCTTCGGGTAGTATTTAAAAAGGAACCATTCAGCAACGTATGTAGGGGTATCTCCAATAACTGAGGCGACGTTTTAACATTGCAGGAGTTTGTGGGCATTGGTCTGATGTAAAACATTGTCGATGTATCGATAAAGTACAATGTTGTGTGCCAGCAGACCGATTTTGGACATTTTCGGGTAGTTTTAAAGGAACCATTAAGCAACGTATGTAGGGGTATCTCCAATAACTGAGGCGACGTTTTAACATTGCAGGCGTTTGTGGGCATTGGTCTGATGTAAAACATTGTCGATGTATCGATAAAGTACAATGTTGTGTGCCAGCAGACAGACTTGCGACATCTTCGGGTAGTATTTAAAAAGGAACCATTCAGCAACGTATGTAGGGGTATCTCCAATAACTGAGGCGACGTTTTAACATTGCAGGCGTTTGTGGGCATTGGTCTGATGTAAAACATTGTCGATGTATCGATAAACTGTAATGTTGTGTGCCAGCAGACCGATTTTGGACATTTTTCTTGTAGTTTTAAAGGAACCATTCAGCAACGTATGTAGGGGTATCTCCAATAACTGAGGCGACGTTTTAACATTGCAGGTGTTTGTGGGCATTGGTCTGATGTAAAACATTGTCGATGTATCGATAAACTGCAATGTTGTGTGCCAGCAGACAGACTTGCGACATCTTCGGATAGTATTTAAAAAGGAACCATTCAGCAACGTATGTAGGGGTATCTCCAATAACTGAGGCGACGTTTTAACATTGCAGGCGTTTGTGGGCATTGGTCTGATGTAAAACATTGTCGATGTATCGATAAAGTACAATGTTGTGTGCCAGCAGACCGATTTTGGACATTTTCGGGTAGTTTTAAAGGAACCATTCAGCAACGTATGTAGGGGTATCTCCAATAACTGAGGCGACGTTTTAACATTGCAGGCGTTTGTGGGCATTGGTCTGATGTAAAACATTGTCGATGTATCGATAAAGTACAATGTTGTGTGCCAGCAGACAGACTTGCGACATCTTCGGGTAGTATTTAAAAAGGAACCATTCAGCAACGTATGTAGGGGTATCTCCAATAACTGAGGCGACGTTTTAACATTGCAGGCGTTTGTGGGCATTGGTCTGATGTAAAACATTGTCGATGTATCGATAAACTGCAATGTTGTGTGCCAGCAGACCGATTTTGGACATTTTTCTTGTAGTTTTAAAGGAACCATTCAGCAACGTATGTAGGGGTATCTCCAATAACTGAGGCGACGTTTTAACATTGCAGGCGTTTGTGGGCATTGGTCTGATGTAAAACATTGTCGATGTATCGATAAACTGCAATGTTGTGTGCCAGCAGACAGACTTGCGACATCTTCGGGTAGTATTTAAAAAGGAACCATTCAGCAACGTATGTAGGGGTATCTCCAATAACTGAGGCGACGTTTTAGCATTGCAGGCGTTTGTGGGCATTGGTCTGATGTAAAACATTGTCGATGTATCGATAAACTGCAATGTTGTGTGCCAGCAGACCGATTTTGGACATTTTCGGCTAGTTTTAAAGGAACCATTCAGCAACGTATGTAGGGGTATCTCCAATAACTGAGGCGACGTTTTAACATTGCAGGCGTTTGTGGGCATTGGTCTGATGTAAAACATTGTCGATGTATCGATAAAGTACAATGTTGTGTGCCAGCAGACCGATTTTGATCATTTAAACCTCTCTTCCAGGATTCAATGTCAAGATTTTAGATACTGACATTGTAGTATCTTTGGTTTGAGAAAACATTATGTTCCAAAACTAAGAGATACAAATGGAGTTATGTCACTCGTGGCCTGCTGGAGACATGAAATATTCCACCTGACAGAAGTTGAGGTAATTCAATGTGAAGCACCCGACAGTTTCCCAATTTGAAACTGATGCAGTCTTCTTTAAATAAAAATGAAAGGGTGGTAACATTCCGATCCCTTCTTCAAACCCGCAAACGTATCTACATTGGGGTTCCTTAGCTGCAAACGAGTCCATAATATAACTCTGAGGTATATGTATCAAGTGGCATTTCACGATGGTAAGAGACGAATCCCTTCTTCAAACCCACAAACGTGTCTACGTTGAGGTTCCTTTAATGCAAATTTGTCCCAAATGTAACTGTGAGGTATATGTATCACATGGTATTTCAGCTGATCGAGGTGTCTTCCAAACCTTAGTTCGTCTTGATTATTTAAAGCCTTCTTCCAGGATTCAATGTCAAGATTTTAGATGATGACACAGTTTCAAGATTATAGATGATGACGTTGTAGTCTCTTCGGTTTGTGGAAACATCATATTCCAAAACTAAGAGATACAAATGGAGTTATGTCAGTATTGAAATGCTGGAGACATGAAATATTCCACCTGACAGAAGTTGCGGTAATTCAATGTGAAGCACAGGACAGCTTCCCAATCGGAAACTGATGCAGTCTACTTTAAATAAAAATGAAAGGGTGGTAATATTCGAATCCCTTCTTCAAACCCACAAACGTGTCTACACTGGTGTTCCTTTGCTGTAAACGTTTCAAAGACATAACTGTGAGGTATATGTATCGCATGGTATTTCAGCTGATCGAGGTGTCTTCCAAACCTTAGTTCGTCTTGATTATTTAAAGCCCTCTTCCAGGATTCAATGTCAAGATTTTAGATGATGACACAGTTTCAAGATTATAGATGATGACGTTGTAGTCTCTTCGGTTTGTGGAAACATCATATTCCAAAACTAAGAGATACAAATGGAGTTATGTCAGTATTGACATGCTGGAGACATGAAATATTCCACCTGACAGAAGTTGCGGTAATTCAATGTGAAGCACAGGACAGCTTCCCAATTTGAAACTGATGCAGTCTACTTTAAATAAAAATGAAAGGGTGGTAATATTCGAATCCCTTCTTCAAACCCACAAACGTGTCTACACTGGGGTTCCTTAGCTGTAAACGTTTCAAAGACATAACTGTGAGGTATATGTATCACATGGTATTTCAGCTGAACGAGGTGTCTTCCAAACCTTAGTTCGTCTTGATCATTTAAACCTCTCTTCCAGGATTCAATGTCAAGATTTTAGATACTTACATTGTAGTATCTTTGGTTTGAGGAAACATGATATTCCAAAACTAAGAGATAGAAATGGAGTTATGTCACTCTTGGCCTGCTGGAGACATGAAATATTCCACCTGACAGAAGTTGAGGTAATTCAATGTGAAGCACCCGACAGTTTCCCAATTTGAATCTGATGCAGTCTTCTTTAAATAAAAATGAAAGGGTGGTAACATTCCGATCCCTTCTTCAAACCCGCAAACGTATCTACATTGGGGTTCCTTAGCTGCAAACGAGTCCATAATATAACTCTGAGGTATATGTATCAAGTGGCATTTCACGATGGTAAGAGACGAATCCCTTCTTCAAACCCACAAACGTGTCTACGTTGAGGTTCCTTTAATGCAAATTTGTCCCAAATGTAACTGTGAGGTATATGTATCACATGGTATTTCAGCTGATCGAGGTGTCTTCCAAACCTTAGTTCGTCTTGATTATTTAAAGCCCTCTTCCAGGATTCAATGTCAAGATTTTAGATGATGACACAGTTTCAAGATTATAGATGATGACGTTGTAGTCTCATCGGTTTGTGGAAACATCATATTCCAAAACTAAGAGATACAAATGGAGTTATGTCAGTATTGAAATGCTGGAGACATGAAATATTCCACCTGACAGAAGTTGCGGTAATTCAATGTGAAGCACAGGACAGCTTCCCAATTTGAAACTGATGCAGTCTACTTTAAATAAAAATGAAAGGGTGGTAATATTCGAATCCCTTCTTCAAACCCACAAACGTGTCTACACTGGGGTTCCTTAGCTGTAAACGTTTCAAAGACATAACTGTGAGGTATATGTATCACATGGTATTTCAGCTGAACGAGGTGTCTTCCAAACCTTAGTTCGTCTTGATCATTTAAACCTCTCTTCCAGGATTCAATGTCAAGATTTTAGATACTTACATTGTAGTATCTTTGGTTTGAGGAAACATGATATTCCAAAACTAAGAGATAGAAATGGAGTTATGTCACTCTTGGCCTGCTGGAGACATGAAATATTCCACCTGACAGAAGTTGAGGTAATTCAATGTGAAGCACCCGACAGTTTCCCAATTTGAAACTGATGCAGTCTTCTTTAAATAAAAATGAAAGGGTGGTAACATTCCGATCCCTTCTTCAAACCCGCAAACGTATCTACATTGGGGTTCCTTAGCTGCAAACGAGTCCATAATATAACTCTGAGGTATATGTATCAAGTGGCATTTCACGATGGTAAGAGACGAATCCCTTCTTCAAACCCACAAACGTGTCTACGTTGAGGTTCCTTTAATGCAAATTTGTCCCAAATGTAACTGTGAGGTATATGTATCACATGGTATTTCAGCTGATCGAGGTGTCTTCCAAACCTTAGTTCGTCTTGATTATTTAAAGCCCTCTTCCAGGATTCAATGTCAAGATTTTAGATGATGACACAGTTTCAAGATTATAGATGATGACGTTGTAGTCTCTTCGGTTTGTGGAAACATCATATTCCAAAACTAAGAGATACAAATGGAGTTATGTCAGTATTGAAATGCTGGAGACATGAAATATTCCACCTGACAGAAGTTGCGGTAATTCAATGTGAAGCACAGGACAGCTTCCCAATTTGAAACTGATGCAGTCTACTTTAAATAAAAATGAAAGGGTGGTAATATTCGAATCCCTTCTTCAAACCCACAAACGTGTCTACACTGGGGTTCCTTAGCTGTAAACGTTTCAAAGACATAACTGTGAGGTATATGTATCACATGGTATTTCAGCTGAACGAGGTGTCTTCCAAACCTTAGTTCGTCTTGATCATTTAAACCTCTCTTCCAGGATTCAATGTCAAGATTTTAGATACTTACATTGTAGTATCTTTGGTTTGAGGAAACATGATATTCCAAAACTAAGAGATAGAAATGGAGTTATGTCACTCTTGGCCTGCTGGAGACATGAAATATTCCACCTGACAGAAGTTGAGGTAATTCAATGTGAAGCACCCGACAGTTTCCCAATTTGAATCTGATGCAGTCTTCTTTAAATAAAAATGAAAGGGTGGTAACATTCCGATCCCTTCTTCAAACCCGCAAACGTATCTACATTGGGGTTCCTTAGCTGCAAACGAGTCCATAATATAACTCTGAGGTATATGTATCAAGTGGCATTTCACGATGGTAAGAGACGAATCCCTTCTTCAAACCCACAAACGTGTCTACGTTGAGGTTCCTTTAATGCAAATTTGTCCCAAATGTAACTGTGAGGTATATGTATCACATGGTATTTCAGCTGATCGAGGTGTCTTCCAAACCTTAGTTCGTCTTGATTATTTAAAGCCCTCTTCCAGGATTCAATGTCAAGATTTTAGATGATGACACAGTTTCAAGATTATAGATGATGACGTTGTAGTCTCTTCGGTTTGTGGAAACATCATATTCCAAAACTAAGAGATACAAATGAAGTTATGTCAGTATTGAAATGCTGGAGACATGAAATATTCCACCTGACAGAAGTTGCGGTAATTCAATGTGAAGCACAGGACAGCTTCCCAATTTGAAACTGATGCAGTCTACTTTAAATAAAAATGAAAGGGTGGTAATATTCGAATCCCTTCTTCAAACCCACAAACGTGTCTACACTGGGGTTCCTTAGCTGTAAACGTTTCAAAGACATAACTGTGAGGTATATGTATCACATGGTATTTCAGCTGAACGAGGTGTCTTCCAAACCTTAGTTCGTCTTGATCATTTAAACCTCTCTTCCAGGATTCAATGTCAAGATTTTAGATACTTACATTGTAGTATCTTTGGTTTGAGGAAACATGATATTCCAAAACTAAGAGATAGAAATGGAGTTATGTCACTCTTGGCCTGCTGGAGACATGAAATATTCCACCTGACAGAAGTTGAGGTAATTCAATGTGAAGCACCCGACAGTTTCCCAATTTGAAACTGATGCAGTCTTCTTTAAATAAAAATGAAAGGGTGGTAACATTCCGATCCCTTCTTCAAACCCGCAAACGTATCTACATTGGGGTTCCTTAGCTGCAAACGAGTCCATAATATAACTCTGAGGTATATGTATCAAGTGGCATTTCACGATGGTAAGAGACGAATCCCTTCTTCAAACCCACAAACGTGTCTACGTTGAGGTTCCTTTAATGCAAATTTGTCCCAAATGTAACTGTGAGGTATATGTATCACATGGTATTTCAGCTGATCGAGGTGTCTTCCAAACCTTAGTTCGTCTTGATTATTTAAAGCCCTCTTCCAGGATTCAATGTCAAGATTTTAGATGATGACACAGTTTCAAGATTATAGATGATGACGTTGTAGTCTCTTCGGTTTGTGGAAACATCATATTCCAAAACTAAGAGATACAAATGGAGTTATGTCAGTATTGAAATGCTGGAGACATGAAATATTCCACCTGACAGAAGTTGCGGTAATTCAATGTGAAGCACAGGACAGCTTCCCAATTTGAAACTGATGCAGTCTACTTTAAATAAAAATGAAAGGGTGGTAATATTCGAATCCCTTCTTCAAACCCACAAACGTGTCTACACTGGGGTTCCTTAGCTGTAAACGTTTCAAAGACATAACTGTGAGGTATATGTATCACATGGTATTTCAGCTGAACGAGGTGTCTTCCAAACCTTAGTTCGTCTTGATCATTTAAACCTCTCTTCCAGGATTCAATGTCAAGATTTTAGATACTTACATTGTAGTATCTTTGGTTTGAGGAAACATGATATTCCAAAACTAAGAGATAGAAATGGAGTTATGTCACTCTTGGCCTGCTGGAGACATGAAATATTCCACCTGACAGAAGTTGAGGTAATTCAATGTGAAGCACCCGACAGTTTCCCAATTTGAATCTGATGCAGTCTTCTTTAAATAAAAATGAAAGGGTGGTAACATTCCGATCCCTTCTTCAAACCCGCAAACGTATCTACATTGGGGTTCCTTAGCTGCAAACGAGTCCATAATATAACTCTGAGGTATATGTATCAAGTGGCATTTCACGATGGTAAGAGACGAATCCCTTCTTCAAACCCACAAACGTGTCTACGTTGAGGTTCCTTTAATGCAAATTTGTCCCAAATGTAACTGTGAGGTATATGTATCACATGGTATTTCAGCTGATCGAGGTGTCTTCCAAACCTTAGTTCGTCTTGATTATTTAAAGCCCTCTTCCAGGATTCAATGTCAAGATTTTAGATGATGACACAGTTTCAAGATTATAGATGATGACGTTGTAGTCTCATCGGTTTGTGGAAACATCATATTCCAAAACTAAGAGATACAAATGAAGTTATGTCAGTATTGAAATGCTGGAGACATGAAATATTCCACCTGACAGAAGTTGCGGTAATTCAATGTGAAGCACAGGACAGCTTCCCAATTTGAAACTGATGCAGTCTACTTTAAATAAAAATGAAAGGGTGGTAATATTCGAATCCCTTCTTCAAACCCACAAACGTGTCTACACTGGGGTTCCTTAGCTGTAAACGTTTCAAAGACATAACTGTGAGGTATATGTATCACATGGTATTTCAGCTGAACGAGGTGTCTTCCAAACCTTAGTTCGTCTTGATCATTTAAACCTCTCTTCCAGGATTCAATGTCAAGATTTTAGATACTTACATTGTAGTATCTTTGGTTTGAGGAAACATGATATTCCAAAACTAAGAGATAGAAATGGAGTTATGTCACTCTTGGCCTGCTGGAGACATGAAATATTCCACCTGACAGAAGTTGAGGTAATTCAATGTGAAGCACCCGACAGTTTCCCAATTTGAAACTGATGCAGTCTTCTTTAAATAAAAATGAAAGGGTGGTAACATTCCGATCCCTTCTTCAAACCCGCAAACGTATCTACATTGGGGTTCCTTAGCTGCAAACGAGTCCATAATATAACTCTGAGGTATATGTATCAAGTGGCATTTCACGATGGTAAGAGACGAATCCCTTCTTCAAACCCACAAACGTGTCTACGTTGAGGTTCCTTTAATGCAAATTTGTCCCAAATGTAACTGTGAGGTATATGTATCACATGGTATTTCAGCTGATCGAGGTGTCTTCCAAACCTTAGTTCGTCTTGATTATTTAAAGCCCTCTTCCAGGATTCAATGTCAAGATTTTAGATGATGACACAGTTTCAAGATTATAGATGATGACGTTGTAGTCTCTTCGGTTTGTGGAAACATCATATTCCAAAACTAAGAGATACAAATGGAGTTATGTCAGTATTGAAATGCTGGAGACATGAAATATTCCACCTGACAGAAGTTGCGGTAATTCAATGTGAAGCACAGGACAGCTTCCCAATTTGAAACTGATGCAGTCTACTTTAAATAAAAATGAAAGGGTGGTAATATTCGAATCCCTTCTTCAAACCCACAAACGTGTCTACACTGGGGTTCCTTAGCTGTAAACGTTTCAAAGACATAACTGTGAGGTATATGTATCACATGGTATTTCAGCTGAACGAGGTGTCTTCCAAACCTTAGTTCGTCTTGATCATTTAAACCTCTCTTCCAGGATTCAATGTCAAGATTTTAGATACTTACATTGTAGTATCTTTGGTTTGAGGAAACATGATATTCCAAAACTAAGAGATAGAAATGGAGTTATGTCACTCTTGGCCTGCTGGAGACATGAAATATTCCACCTGACAGAAGTTGAGGTAATTCAATGTGAAGCACCCGACAGTTTCCCAATTTGAAACTGATGCAGTCTTCTTTAAATAAAAATGAAAGGGTGGTAACATTCCGATCCCTTCTTCAAACCCGCAAACGTATCTACATTGGGGTTCCTTAGCTGCAAACGAGTCCATAATATAACTCTGAGGTATATGTATCAAGTGGCATTTCACGATGGTAAGAGACGAATCCCTTCTTCAAACCCACAAACGTGTCTACGTTGAGGTTCCTTTAATGCAAATTTGTCCCAAATGTAACTGTGAGGTATATGTATCACATGGTATTTCAGCTGATCGAGGTGTCTTCCAAACCTTAGTTCGTCTTGATTATTTAAAGCCCTCTTCCAGGATTCAATGTCAAGATTTTAGATGATGACACAGTTTCAAGATTATAGATGATGACGTTGTAGTCTCTTCGGTTTGTGGAAACATCATATTCCAAAACTAAGAGATACAAATGGAGTTATGTCAGTATTGAAATGCTGGAGACATGAAATATTCCACCTGACAGAAGTTGCGGTAATTCAATGTGAAGCACAGGACAGCTTCCCAATTTGAAACTGATGCAGTCTACTTTAAATAAAAATGAAAGGGTGGTAATATTCGAATCCCTTCTTCAAACCCACAAACGTGTCTACACTGGGGTTCCTTAGCTGTAAACGTTTCAAAGACATAACTGTGAGGTATATGTATCACATGGTATTTCAGCTGAACGAGGTGTCTTCCAAACCTTAGTTCGTCTTGATCATTTAAACCTCTCTTCCAGGATTCAATGTCAAGATTTTAGATACTTACATTGTAGTATCTTTGGTTTGAGGAAACATGATATTCCAAAACTAAGAGATAGAAATGGAGTTATGTCACTCTTGGCCTGCTGGAGACATGAAATATTCCACCTGACAGAAGTTGAGGTAATTCAATGTGAAGCACCCGACAGTTTCCCAATTTGAATCTGATGCAGTCTTCTTTAAATAAAAATGAAAGGGTGGTAACATTCCGATCCCTTCTTCAAACCCGCAAACGTATCTACATTGGGGTTCCTTAGCTGCAAACGAGTCCATAATATAACTCTGAGGTATATGTATCAAGTGGCATTTCACGATGGTAAGAGACGAATCCCTTCTTCAAACCCACAAACGTGTCTACGTTGAGGTTCCTTTAATGCAAATTTGTCCCAAATGTAACTGTGAGGTATATGTATCACATGGTATTTCAGCTGATCGAGGTGTCTTCCAAACCTTAGTTCGTCTTGATTATTTAAAGCCCTCTTCCAGGATTCAATGTCAAGATTTTAGATGATGACACAGTTTCAAGATTATAGATGATGACGTTGTAGTCTCTTCGGTTTGTGGAAACATCATATTCCAAAACTAAGAGATACAAATGAAGTTATGTCAGTATTGAAATGCTGGAGACATGAAATATTCCACCTGACAGAAGTTGCGGTAATTCAATGTGAAGCACAGGACAGCTTCCCAATTTGAAACTGATGCAGTCTACTTTAAATAAAAATGAAAGGGTGGTAATATTCGAATCCCTTCTTCAAACCCACAAACGTGTCTACACTGGGGTTCCTTAGCTGTAAACGTTTCAAAGACATAACTGTGAGGTATATGTATCACATGGTATTTCAGCTGAACGAGGTGTCTTCCAAACCTTAGTTCGTCTTGATCATTTAAACCTCTCTTCCAGGATTCAATGTCAAGATTTTAGATACTTACATTGTAGTATCTTTGGTTTGAGGAAACATGATATTCCAAAACTAAGAGATAGAAATGGAGTTATGTCACTCTTGGCCTGCTGGAGACATGAAATATTCCACCTGACAGAAGTTGAGGTAATTCAATGTGAAGCACCCGACAGTTTCCCAATTTGAAACTGATGCAGTCTTCTTTAAATAAAAATGAAAGGGTGGTAACATTCCGATCCCTTCTTCAAACCCGCAAACGTATCTACATTGGGGTTCCTTAGCTGCAAACGAGTCCATAATATAACTCTGAGGTATATGTATCAAGTGGCATTTCACGATGGTAAGAGACGAATCCCTTCTTCAAACCCACAAACGTGTCTACGTTGAGGTTCCTTTAATGCAAATTTGTCCCAAATGTAACTGTGAGGTATATGTATCACATGGTATTTCAGCTGATCGAGGTGTCTTCCAAACCTTAGTTCGTCTTGATTATTTAAAGCCCTCTTCCAGGATTCAATGTCAAGATTTTAGATGATGACACAGTTTCAAGATTATAGATGATGACGTTGTAGTCTCTTCGGTTTGTGGAAACATCATATTCCAAAACTAAGAGATACAAATGGAGTTATGTCAGTATTGAAATGCTGGAGACATGAAATATTCCACCTGACAGAAGTTGCGGTAATTCAATGTGAAGCACAGGACAGCTTCCCAATTTGAAACTGATGCAGTCTACTTTAAATAAAAATGAAAGGGTGGTAATATTCGAATCCCTTCTTCAAACCCACAAACGTGTCTACACTGGGGTTCCTTAGCTGTAAACGTTTCAAAGACATAACTGTGAGGTATATGTATCACATGGTATTTCAGCTGAACGAGGTGTCTTCCAAACCTTAGTTCGTCTTGATCATTTAAACCTCTCTTCCAGGATTCAATGTCAAGATTTTAGATACTTACATTGTAGTATCTTTGGTTTGAGGAAACATGATATTCCAAAACTAAGAGATAGAAATGGAGTTATGTCACTCTTGGCCTGCTGGAGACATGAAATATTCCACCTGACAGAAGTTGAGGTAATTCAATGTGAAGCACCCGACAGTTTCCCAATTTGAAACTGATGCAGTCTTCTTTAAATAAAAATGAAAGGGTGGTAACATTCCGATCCCTTCTTCAAACCCGCAAACGTATCTACATTGGGGTTCCTTAGCTGCAAACGAGTCCATAATATAACTCTGAGGTATATGTATCAAGTGGCATTTCACGATGGTAAGAGACGAATCCCTTCTTCAAACCCACAAACGTGTCTACGTTGAGGTTCCTTTAATGCAAATTTGTCCCAAATGTAACTGTGAGGTATATGTATCACATGGTATTTCAGCTGATCGAGGTGTCTTCCAAACCTTAGTTCGTCTTGATTATTTAAAGCCCTCTTCCAGGATTCAATGTCAAGATTTTAGATGATGACACAGTTTCAAGATTATAGATGATGACGTTGTAGTCTCTTCGGTTTGTGGAAACATCATATTCCAAAACTAAGAGATACAAATGGAGTTATGTCAGTATTGAAATGCTGGAGACATGAAATATTCCACCTGACAGAAGTTGCGGTAATTCAATGTGAAGCACAGGACAGCTTCCCAATTTGAAACTGATGCAGTCTACTTTAAATAAAAATGAAAGGGTGGTAATATTCGAATCCCTTCTTCAAACCCACAAACGTGTCTACACTGGGGTTCCTTAGCTGTAAACGTTTCAAAGACATAACTGTGAGGTATATGTATCACATGGTATTTCAGCTGAACGAGGTGTCTTCCAAACCTTAGTTCGTCTTGATCATTTAAACCTCTCTTCCAGGATTCAATGTCAAGATTTTAGATACTTACATTGTAGTATCTTTGGTTTGAGGAAACATGATATTCCAAAACTAAGAGATAGAAATGGAGTTATGTCACTCTTGGCCTGCTGGAGACATGAAATATTCCACCTGACAGAAGTTGAGGTAATTCAATGTGAAGCACCCGACAGTTTCCCAATTTGAAACTGATGCAGTCTTCTTTAAATAAAAATGAAAGGGTGGTAACATTCCGATCCCTTCTTCAAACCCGCAAACGTATCTACATTGGGGTTCCTTAGCTGCAAACGAGTCCATAATATAACTCTGAGGTATATGTATCAAGTGGCATTTCACGATGGTAAGAGACGAATCCCTTCTTCAAACCCACAAACGTGTCTACGTTGAGGTTCCTTTAATGCAAATTTGTCCCAAATGTAACTGTGAGGTATATGTATCACATGGTATTTCAGCTGATCGAGGTGTCTTCCAAACCTTAGTTCGTCTTGATTATTTAAAGCCCTCTTCCAGGATTCAATGTCAAGATTTTAGATGATGACACAGTTTCAAGATTATAGATGATGACGTTGTAGTCTCTTCGGTTTGTGGAAACATCATATTCCAAAACTAAGAGATACAAATGGAGTTATGTCAGTATTGAAATGCTGGAGACATGAAATATTCCACCTGACAGAAGTTGCGGTAATTCAATGTGAAGCACAGGACAGCTTCCCAATTTGAAACTGATGCAGTCTACTTTAAATAAAAATGAAAGGGTGGTAATATTCGAATCCCTTCTTCAAACCCACAAACGTGTCTACACTGGGGTTCCTTAGCTGTAAACGTTTCAAAGACATAACTGTGAGGTATATGTATCACATGGTATTTCAGCTGAACGAGGTGTCTTCCAAACCTTAGTTCGTCTTGATCATTTAAACCTCTCTTCCAGGATTCAATGTCAAGATTTTAGATACTTACATTGTAGTATCTTTGGTTTGAGGAAACATGATATTCCAAAACTAAGAGATAGAAATGGAGTTATGTCACTCTTGGCCTGCTGGAGACATGAAATATTCCACCTGACAGAAGTTGAGGTAATTCAATGTGAAGCACCCGACAGTTTCCCAATTTGAAACTGATGCAGTCTTCTTTAAATAAAAATGAAAGGGTGGTAACATTCCGATCCCTTCTTCAAACCCGCAAACGTATCTACATTGGGGTTCCTTAGCTGCAAACGAGTCCATAATATAACTCTGAGGTATATGTATCAAGTGGCATTTCACGATGGTAAGAGACGAATCCCTTCTTCAAACCCACAAACGTGTCTACGTTGAGGTTCCTTTAATGCAAATTTGTCCCAAATGTAACTGTGAGGTATATGTATCACATGGTATTTCAGCTGATCGAGGTGTCTTCCAAACCTTAGTTCGTCTTGATTATTTAAAGCCCTCTTCCAGGATTCAATGTCAAGATTTTAGATGATGACACAGTTTCAAGATTATAGATGATGACGTTGTAGTCTCTTCGGTTTGTGGAAACATCATATTCCAAAACTAAGAGATACAAATGGAGTTATGTCAGTATTGAAATGCTGGAGACATGAAATATTCCACCTGACAGAAGTTGCGGTAATTCAATGTGAAGCACAGGACAGCTTCCCAATTTGAAACTGATGCAGTCTACTTTAAATAAAAATGAAAGGGTGGTAATATTCGAATCCCTTCTTCAAACCCACAAACGTGTCTACACTGGGGTTCCTTAGCTGTAAACGTTTCAAAGACATAACTGTGAGGTATATGTATCACATGGTATTTCAGCTGAACGAGGTGTCTTCCAAACCTTAGTTCGTCTTGATCATTTAAACCTCTCTTCCAGGATTCAATGTCAAGATTTTAGATACTTACATTGTAGTATCTTTGGTTTGAGGAAACATGATATTCCAAAACTAAGAGATAGAAATGGAGTTATGTCACTCTTGGCCTGCTGGAGACATGAAATATTCCACCTGACAGAAGTTGAGGTAATTCAATGTGAAGCACCCGACAGTTTCCCAATTTGAATCTGATGCAGTCTTCTTTAAATAAAAATGAAAGGGTGGTAACATTCCGATCCCTTCTTCAAACCCGCAAACGTATCTACATTGGGGTTCCTTAGCTGCAAACGAGTCCATAATATAACTCTGAGGTATATGTATCAAGTGGCATTTCACGATGGTAAGAGACGAATCCCTTCTTCAAACCCACAAACGTGTCTACGTTGAGGTTCCTTTAATGCAAATTTGTCCCAAATGTAACTGTGAGGTATATGTATCACATGGTATTTCAGCTGATCGAGGTGTCTTCCAAACCTTAGTTCGTCTTGATTATTTAAAGCCCTCTTCCAGGATTCAATGTCAAGATTTTAGATGATGACACAGTTTCAAGATTATAGATGATGACGTTGTAGTCTCTTCGGTTTGTGGAAACATCATATTCCAAAACTAAGAGATACAAATGGAGTTATGTCAGTATTGAAATGCTGGAGACATGAAATATTCCACCTGACAGAAGTTGCGGTAATTCAATGTGAAGCACAGGACAGCTTCCCAATTTGAAACTGATGCAGTCTACTTTAAATAAAAATGAAAGGGTGGTAATATTCGAATCCCTTCTTCAAACCCACAAACGTGTCTACACTGGGGTTCCTTAGCTGTAAACGTTTCAAAGACATAACTGTGAGGTATATGTATCACATGGTATTTCAGCTGAACGAGGTGTCTTCCAAACCTTAGTTCGTCTTGATCATTTAAACCTCTCTTCCAGGATTCAATGTCAAGATTTTAGATACTTACATTGTAGTATCTTTGGTTTGAGGAAACATGATATTCCAAAACTAAGAGATAGAAATGGAGTTATGTCACTCTTGGCCTGCTGGAGACATGAAATATTCCACCTGACAGAAGTTGAGGTAATTCAATGTGAAGCACCCGACAGTTTCCCAATTTGAATCTGATGCAGTCTTCTTTAAATAAAAATGAAAGGGTGGTAACATTCCGATCCCTTCTTCAAACCCGCAAACGTATCTACATTGGGGTTCCTTAGCTGCAAACGAGTCCATAATATAACTCTGAGGTATATGTATCAAGTGGCATTTCACGATGGTAAGAGACGAATCCCTTCTTCAAACCCACAAACGTGTCTACGTTGAGGTTCCTTTAATGCAAATTTGTCCCAAATGTAACTGTGAGGTATATGTATCACATGGTATTTCAGCTGATCGAGGTGTCTTCCAAACCTTAGTTCGTCTTGATTATTTAAAGCCCTCTTCCAGGATTCAATGTCAAGATTTTAGATGATGACACAGTTTCAAGATTATAGATGATGACGTTGTAGTCTCTTCGGTTTGTGGAAACATCATATTCCAAAACTAAGAGATACAAATGAAGTTATGTCAGTATTGAAATGCTGGAGACATGAAATATTCCACCTGACAGAAGTTGCGGTAATTCAATGTGAAGCACAGGACAGCTTCCCAATTTGAAACTGATGCAGTCTACTTTAAATAAAAATGAAAGGGTGGTAATATTCGAATCCCTTCTTCAAACCCACAAACGTGTCTACACTGGGGTTCCTTAGCTGTAAACGTTTCAAAGACATAACTGTGAGGTATATGTATCACATGGTATTTCAGCTGAACGAGGTGTCTTCCAAACCTTAGTTCGTCTTGATCATTTAAACCTCTCTTCCAGGATTCAATGTCAAGATTTTAGATACTTACATTGTAGTATCTTTGGTTTGAGGAAACATGATATTCCAAAACTAAGAGATAGAAATGGAGTTATGTCACTCTTGGCCTGCTGGAGACATGAAATATTCCACCTGACAGAAGTTGAGGTAATTCAATGTGAAGCACCCGACAGTTTCCCAATTTGAAACTGATGCAGTCTTCTTTAAATAAAAATGAAAGGGTGGTAACATTCCGATCCCTTCTTCAAACCCGCAAACGTATCTACATTGGGGTTCCTTAGCTGCAAACGAGTCCATAATATAACTCTGAGGTATATGTATCAAGTGGCATTTCACGATGGTAAGAGACGAATCCCTTCTTCAAACCCACAAACGTGTCTACGTTGAGGTTCCTTTAATGCAAATTTGTCCCAAATGTAACTGTGAGGTATATGTATCACATGGTATTTCAGCTGATCGAGGTGTCTTCCAAACCTTAGTTCGTCTTGATTATTTAAAGCCCTCTTCCAGGATTCAATGTCAAGATTTTAGATGATGACACAGTTTCAAGATTATAGATGATGACGTTGTAGTCTCTTCGGTTTGTGGAAACATCATATTCCAAAACTAAGAGATACAAATGGAGTTATGTCAGTATTGAAATGCTGGAGACATGAAATATTCCACCTGACAGAAGTTGCGGTAATTCAATGTGAAGCACAGGACAGCTTCCCAATTTGAAACTGATGCAGTCTACTTTAAATAAAAATGAAAGGGTGGTAATATTCGAATCCCTTCTTCAAACCCACAAACGTGTCTACACTGGGGTTCCTTAGCTGTAAACGTTTCAAAGATATAACTGTGAGGTATATGTATCACATGGTATTTCAGCTGAACGAGGTGTCTTCCAAACCTTAGTTCGTCTTGATCATTTAAACCTCTCTTCCAGGATTCAATGTCAAGATTTTAGATACTTACATTGTAGTATCTTTGGTTTGAGGAAACATGATATTCCAAAACTAAGAGATAGAAATGGAGTTATGTCACTCTTGGCCTGCTGGAGACATGAAATATTCCACCTGACAGAAGTTGAGGTAATTCAATGTGAAGCACCCGACAGTTTCCCAATTTGAATCTGATGCAGTCTTCTTTAAATAAAAATGAAAGGGTGGTAACATTCCGATCCCTTCTTCAAACCCGCAAACGTATCTACATTGGGGTTCCTTAGCTGCAAACGAGTCCATAATATAACTCTGAGGTATATGTATCAAGTGGCATTTCACGATGGTAAGAGACGAATCCCTTCTTCAAACCCACAAACGTGTCTACGTTGAGGTTCCTTTAATGCAAATTTGTCCCAAATGTAACTGTGAGGTATATGTATCACATGGTATTTCAGCTGATCGAGGTGTCTTCCAAACCTTAGTTCGTCTTGATTATTTAAAGCCCTCTTCCAGGATTCAATGTCAAGATTTTAGATGATGACACAGTTTCAAGATTATAGATGATGACGTTGTAGTCTCTTCGGTTTGTGGAAACATCATATTCCAAAACTAAGAGATACAAATGAAGTTATGTCAGTATTGAAATGCTGGAGACATGAAATATTCCACCTGACAGAAGTTGCGGTAATTCAATGTGAAGCACAGGACAGCTTCCCAATTTGAAACTGATGCAGTCTACTTTAAATAAAAATGAAAGGGTGGTAATATTCGAATCCCTTCTTCAAACCCACAAACGTGTCTACACTGGGGTTCCTTAGCTGTAAACGTTTCAAAGACATAACTGTGAGGTATATGTATCACATGGTATTTCAGCTGAACGAGGTGTCTTCCAAACCTTAGTTCGTCTTGATCATTTAAACCTCTCTTCCAGGATTCAATGTCAAGATTTTAGATACTTACATTGTAGTATCTTTGGTTTGAGGAAACATGATATTCCAAAACTAAGAGATAGAAATGGAGTTATGTCACTCTTGGCCTGCTGGAGACATGAAATATTCCACCTGACAGAAGTTGAGGTAATTCAATGTGAAGCACCCGACAGTTTCCCAATTTGAAACTGATGCAGTCTTCTTTAAATAAAAATGAAAGGGTGGTAACATTCCGATCCCTTCTTCAAACCCGCAAACGTATCTACATTGGGGTTCCTTAGCTGCAAACGAGTCCATAATATAACTCTGAGGTATATGTATCAAGTGGCATTTCACGATGGTAAGAGACGAATCCCTTCTTCAAACCCACAAACGTGTCTACGTTGAGGTTCCTTTAATGCAAATTTGTCCCAAATGTAACTGTGAGGTATATGTATCACATGGTATTTCAGCTGATCGAGGTGTCTTCCAAACCTTAGTTCGTCTTGATTATTTAAAGCCCTCTTCCAGGATTCAATGTCAAGATTTTAGATGATGACACAGTTTCAAGATTATAGATGATGACGTTGTAGTCTCTTCGGTTTGTGGAAACATCATATTCCAAAACTAAGAGATACAAATGGAGTTATGTCAGTATTGAAATGCTGGAGACATGAAATATTCCACCTGACAGAAGTTGCGGTAATTCAATGTGAAGCACAGGACAGCTTCCCAATTTGAAACTGATGCAGTCTACTTTAAATAAAAATGAAAGGGTGGTAATATTCGAATCCCTTCTTCAAACCCACAAACGTGTCTACACTGGGGTTCCTTAGCTGTAAACGTTTCAAAGACATAACTGTGAGGTATATGTATCACATGGTATTTCAGCTGAACGAGGTGTCTTCCAAACCTTAGTTCGTCTTGATCATTTAAACCTCTCTTCCAGGATTCAATGTCAAGATTTTAGATACTTACATTGTAGTATCTTTGGTTTGAGGAAACATGATATTCCAAAACTAAGAGATAGAAATGGAGTTATGTCACTCTTGGCCTGCTGGAGACATGAAATATTCCACCTGACAGAAGTTGAGGTAATTCAATGTGAAGCACCCGACAGTTTCCCAATTTGAAACTGATGCAGTCTTCTTTAAATAAAAATGAAAGGGTGGTAACATTCCGATCCCTTCTTCAAACCCGCAAACGTATCTACATTGGGGTTCCTTAGCTGCAAACGAGTCCATAATATAACTCTGAGGTATATGTATCAAGTGGCATTTCACGATGGTAAGAGACGAATCCCTTCTTCAAACCCACAAACGTGTCTACGTTGAGGTTCCTTTAATGCAAATTTGTCCCAAATGTAACTGTGAGGTATATGTATCACATGGTATTTCAGCTGATCGAGGTGTCTTCCAAACCTTAGTTCGTCTTGATTATTTAAAGCCCTCTTCCAGGATTCAATGTCAAGATTTTAGATGATGACACAGTTTCAAGATTATAGATGATGACGTAGTAGTCTCTTCGGTTTGTGGAAACATCATATTCCAAAACTAAGAGATACAAATGGAGTTATGTCAGTATTGAAATGCTGGAGACATGAAATATTCCACCTGACAGAAGTTGCGGTAATTCAATGTGAAGCACAGGACAGCTTCCCAATTTGAAACTGATGCAGTCTACTTTAAATAAAAATGAAAGGGTGGTAATATTCGAATCCCTTCTTCAAACCCACAAACGTGTCTACACTGGGGTTCCTTAGCTGTAAACGTTTCAAAGACATAACTGTGAGGTATATGTATCACATGGTATTTCAGCTGAACGAGGTGTCTTCCAAACCTTAGTTCGTCTTGATCATTTAAACCTCTCTTCCAGGATTCAATGTCAAGATTTTAGATACTTACATTGTAGTATCTTTGGTTTGAGGAAACATGATATTCCAAAACTAAGAGATAGAAATGGAGTTATGTCACTCTTGGCCTGCTGGAGACATGAAATATTCCACCTGACAGAAGTTGAGGTAATTCAATGTGAAGCACCCGACAGTTTCCCAATTTGAAACTGATGCAGTCTTCTTTAAATAAAAATGAAAGGGTGGTAACATTCCGATCCCTTCTTCAAACCCGCAAACGTATCTACATTGGGGTTCCTTAGCTGCAAACGAGTCCATAATATAACTCTGAGGTATATGTATCAAGTGGCATTTCACGATGGTAAGAGACGAATCCCTTCTTCAAACCCACAAACGTGTCTACGTTGAGGTTCCTTTAATGCAAATTTGTCCCAAATGTAACTGTGAGGTATATGTATCACATGGTATTTCAGCTGATCGAGGTGTCTTCCAAACCTTAGTTCGTCTTGATTATTTAAAGCCCTCTTCCAGGATTCAATGTCAAGATTTTAGATGATGACACAGTTTCAAGATTATAGATGATGACGTTGTAGTCTCTTCGGTTTGTGGAAACATCATATTCCAAAACTAAGAGATACAAATGAAGTTATGTCAGTATTGAAATGCTGGAGACATGAAATATTCCACCTGACAGAAGTTGCGGTAATTCAATGTGAAGCACAGGACAGCTTCCCAATTTGAAACTGATGCAGTCTACTTTAAATAAAAATGAAAGGGTGGTAATATTCGAATCCCTTCTTCAAACCCACAAACGTGTCTACACTGGGGTTCCTTAGCTGTAAACGTTTCAAAGACATAACTGTGAGGTATATGTATCACATGGTATTTCAGCTGAACGAGGTGTCTTCCAAACCTTAGTTCGTCTTGATCATTTAAACCTCTCTTCCAGGATTCAATGTCAAGATTTTAGATACTTACATTGTAGTATCTTTGGTTTGAGGAAACATGATATTCCAAAACTAAGAGATAGAAATGGAGTTATGTCACTCTTGGCCTGCTGGAGACATGAAATATTCCACCTGACAGAAGTTGAGGTAATTCAATGTGAAGCACCCGACAGTTTCCCAATTTGAAACTGATGCAGTCTTCTTTAAATAAAAATGAAAGGGTGGTAACATTCCGATCCCTTCTTCAAACCCGCAAACGTATCTACATTGGGGTTCCTTAGCTGCAAACGAGTCCATAATATAACTCTGAGGTATATGTATCAAGTGGCATTTCACGATGGTAAGAGACGAATCCCTTCTTCAAACCCACAAACGTGTCTACGTTGAGGTTCCTTTAATGCAAATTTGTCCCAAATGTAACTGTGAGGTATATGTATCACATGGTATTTCAGCTGATCGAGGTGTCTTCCAAACCTTAGTTCGTCTTGATTATTTAAAGCCCTCTTCCAGGATTCAATGTCAAGATTTTAGATGATGACACAGTTTCAAGATTATAGATGATGACGTTGTAGTCTCTTCGGTTTGTGGAAACATCATATTCCAAAACTAAGAGATACAAATGAAGTTATGTCAGTATTGAAATGCTGGAGACATGAAATATTCCACCTGACAGAAGTTGCGGTAATTCAATGTGAAGCACAGGACAGCTTCCCAATTTGAAACTGATGCAGTCTACTTTAAATAAAAATGAAAGGGTGGTAATATTCGAATCCCTTCTTCAAACCCACAAACGTGTCTACACTGGGGTTCCTTAGCTGTAAACGTTTCAAAGACATAACTGTGAGGTATATGTATCACATGGTATTTCAGCTGAACGAGGTGTCTTCCAAACCTTAGTTCGTCTTGATCATTTAAACCTCTCTTCCAGGATTCAATGTCAAGATTTTAGATACTTACATTGTAGTATCTTTGGTTTGAGGAAACATGATATTCCAAAACTAAGAGATAGAAATGGAGTTATGTCACTCTTGGCCTGCTGGAGACATGAAATATTCCACCTGACAGAAGTTGAGGTAATTCAATGTGAAGCACCCGACAGTTTCCCAATTTGAAACTGATGCAGTCTTCTTTAAATAAAAATGAAAGGGTGGTAACATTCCGATCCCTTCTTCAAACCCGCAAACGTATCTCCATTGGGGTTCCTTAGCTGCAAACGAGTCCATAATATAACTCTGAGGTATATGTATCAAGTGGCATTTCACGATGGTAAGAGACGAATCCCTTCTTCAAACCCACAAACGTGTCTACGTTGAGGTTCCTTTAATGCAAATTTGTCCCAAATGTAACTGTGAGGTATATGTATCACATGGTATTTCAGCTGATCGAGGTGTCTTCCAAACCTTAGTTCGTCTTGATTATTTAAAGCCCTCTTCCAGGATTCAATGTCAAGATTTTAGATGATGACACAGTTTCAAGATTATAGATGATGACGTTGTAGTCTCTTCGGTTTGTGGAAACATCATATTCCAAAACTAAGAGATACAAATGGAGTTATGTCAGTATTGAAATGCTGGAGACATGAAATATTCCACCTGACAGAAGTTGCGGTAATTCAATGTGAAGCACAGGACAGCTTCCCAATTTGAAACTGATGCAGTCTACTTTAAATAAAAATGAAAGGGTGGTAATATTCGAATCCCTTCTTCAAACCCACAAACGTGTCTACACTGGGGTTCCTTAGCTGTAAACGTTTCAAAGACATAACTGTGAGGTATATGTATCACATGGTATTTCAGCTGAACGAGGTGTCTTCCAAACCTTAGTTCGTCTTGATCATTTAAACCTCTCTTCCAGGATTCAATGTCAAGATTTTAGATACTTACATTGTAGTATCTTTGGTTTGAGGAAACATGATATTCCAAAACTAAGAGATAGAAATGGAGTTATGTCACTCTTGGCCTGCTGGAGACATGAAATATTCCACCTGACAGAAGTTGAGGTAATTCAATGTGAAGCACCCGACAGTTTCCCAATTTGAATCTGATGCAGTCTTCTTTAAATAAAAATGAAAGGGTGGTAACATTCCGATCCCTTCTTCAAACCCGCAAACGTATCTACATTGGGGTTCCTTAGCTGCAAACGAGTCCATAATATAACTCTGAGGTATATGTATCAAGTGGCATTTCACGATGGTAAGAGACGAATCCCTTCTTCAAACCCACAAACGTGTCTACGTTGAGGTTCCTTTAATGCAAATTTGTCCCAAATGTAACTGTGAGGTATATGTATCACATGGTATTTCAGCTGATCGAGGTGTCTTCCAAACCTTAGTTCGTCTTGATTATTTAAAGCCCTCTTCCAGGATTCAATGTCAAGATTTTAGATGATGACACAGTTTCAAGATTATAGATGATGACGTTGTAGTCTCTTCGGTTTGTGGAAACATCATATTCCAAAACTAAGAGATACAAATGGAGTTATGTCAGTATTGAAATGCTGGAGACATGAAATATTCCACCTGACAGAAGTTGCGGTAATTCAATGTGAAGCACAGGACAGCTTCCCAATTTGAAACTGATGCAGTCTACTTTAAATAAAAATGAAAGGGTGGTAATATTCGAATCCCTTCTTCAAACCCACAAACGTGTCTACACTGGGGTTCCTTAGCTGTAAACGTTTCAAAGACATAACTGTGAGGTATATGTATCACATGGTATTTCAGCTGAACGAGGTGTCTTCCAAACCTTAGTTCGTCTTGATCATTTAAACCTCTCTTCCAGGATTCAATGTCAAGATTTTAGATACTTACATTGTAGTATCTTTGGTTTGAGGAAACATGATATTCCAAAACTAAGAGATAGAAATGGAGTTATGTCACTCTTGGCCTGCTGGAGACATGAAATATTCCACCTGACAGAAGTTGAGGTAATTCAATGTGAAGCACCCGACAGTTTCCCAATTTGAAACTGATGCAGTCTTCTTTAAATAAAAATGAAAGGGTGGTAACATTCCGATCCCTTCTTCAAACCCGCAAACGTATCTACATTGGGGTTCCTTAGCTGCAAACGAGTCCATAATATAACTCTGAGGTATATGTATCAAGTGGCATTTCACGATGGTAAGAGACGAATCCCTTCTTCAAACCCACAAACGTGTCTACGTTGAGGTTCCTTTAATGCAAATTTGTCCCAAATGTAACTGTGAGGTATATGTATCACATGGTATTTCAGCTGATCGAGGTGTCTTCCAAACCTTAGTTCGTCTTGATTATTTAAAGCCCTCTTCCAGGATTCAATGTCAAGATTTTAGATGATGACACAGTTTCAAGATTATAGATGATGACGTTGTAGTCTCTTCGGTTTGTGGAAACATCATATTCCAAAACTAAGAGATACAAATGGAGTTATGTCAGTATTGACATGCTGGAGACATGAAATATTCCACCTGACAGAAGTTCCAGTAATTCAATGTGAAGCACCCGACAGTTTCCCAATTTAAAACTGATGCAGTCTACTTTAAATAAAAACGAAAGGGTGGTGACATTCCGATCCCTTCTTCAAACCCGCAAACGTATCTACATTGGGGTTCCTTAGCTGTAAACGTTTCAAAGACATAACTCTGAGGTATATGTATCACATGGTATTTCAGCTGAACGAGGTGTCTTCCAAACCTTAGTTCGTCTTGATCATTTAAACCTCTCTTCCAGGATTCAATGTCAAGATTTTAGATGATGACGTTGTAGTATCTTTGGTTTGAGAAAACATTATATTCCAAAACTAAGAGATAGAAATGGAGTTATGTCACTCTTGGCCTGCTGGAGACATGAAATATTCCACCTGACAGAAGTTGAGGTAATTCAATGTGAAGCACCCGACAGTTTCCCAATTTGAAACTGATGCAGTCTTCTTTAAATAAACATGAAAGGGTGGTAACATTCCGATCCCTTCTTCAAACCCGCAAACGTATCTACATTGGGGTTCCTTAGCTGCAAACGAGTCCATAATATAACTCTGAGGTATATGTATCAAGTGGCATTTCACGGTGGTAAGAGACGAATCCCTTCTTCAAACCCACAAACGTGTCTACGTTGAGGTTCCTTTAATGCAAATTTGTCCCAAATGTAACTGTGAGGTATATGTATCACATGGTATTTCAGCTGATCGAGGTGTCTTCCAAACCTTAGTTCGTCTTGATTATTTAAAGCCCTCTTCCAGGATTCAATGTCAAGATTTTAGATGATGACACAGTTTCAAGATTATAGATGATGACGTTGTAGTCTCTTCGGTTTGTGGAAACATCATATTCCAAAACTAAGAGATACAAATGGAGTTATGTCAGTATTGAAATGCTGGAGACATGAAATATTCCACCTGACAGAAGTTGCGGTAATTCAATGTGAAGCACAGGACAGCTTCCCAATTTGAAACTGATGCAGTCTACTTTAAATAAAAATGAAAGGGTGGTAATATTCGAATCCCTTCTTCAAACCCACAAACGTGTCTACACTGGGGTTCCTTAGCTGTAAACGTTTCAAAGACATAACTGTGAGGTATATGTATCACATGGTATTTCAGCTGAACGAGGTGTCTTCCAAACCTTAGTTCGTCTTGATCATTTAAACCTCTCTTCCAGGATTCAATGTCAAGATTTTAGATACTTACATTGTAGTATCTTTGGTTTGAGGAAACATGATATTCCAAAACTAAGAGATAGAAATGGAGTTATGTCACTCTTGGCCTGCTGGAGACATGAAATATTCCACCTGACAGAAGTTGAGGTAATTCAATGTGAAGCACCCGACAGTTTCCCAATTTGAAACTGATGCAGTCTTCTTTAAATAAAAATGAAAGGGTGGTAACATTCCGATCCCTTCTTCAAACCCGCAAACGTATCTACATTGCGGTTCCTTAGCTGCAAACGAGTCCATAATATAACTCTGAGGTATATGTATCAAGTGGCATTTCACGATGGTAAGAGACGAATCCCTTCTTCAAACCCACAAACGTGTCTACGTTGAGGTTCCTTTAATGCAAATTTGTCCCAAATGTAACTGTGAGGTATATGTATCACATGGTATTTCAGCTGATCGAGGTGTCTTCCAAACCTTAGTTCGTCTTGATTATTTAAAGCCCTCTTCCAGGATTCAATGTCAAGATTTTAGATGATGACACAGTTTCAAGATTATAGATGATGACGTTGTAGTCTCTTCGGTTTGTGGAAACATCATATTCCAAAACTAAGAGATACAAATGGAGTTATGTCAGTATTGACATGCTGGAGACATGAAATATTTCACCTGACAGAAGTTGCGGTAATTCAATGTGAAGCACAGGACAGCTTCCCAATTTGAAACTGATGCAGTCTACTTTAAATAAAAATGAAAGGGTGGTAATATTCGAATCCCTTCTTCAAACCCACAAACGTGTCTACACTGGGGTTCCTTAGCTGTAAACGTTTCAAAGACATAACTGTGAGGCATATGTATCACATGGTATTTCAGCTGAACGAGGTGTCTTCCAAACCTTAGTTCGTCTTGATCATTTAAACCTCTCTTCCAGGATTCAATGTCAAGATTTTAGATGATGACGTTCTGTATCTTTGGTTTGTGGAAACATGATATTCCAAAACTAAGAGATACAAATGGAGTTATGTCACTTTTGGCCTGCTGGAGACATGAAATATTCCACCTGACAGAAGTTGAGGTAATTCAATGTGAAGCACCCGACAGTTTCCCAATTTGAAACTGATGCAGTCTTCTTTAAATAAACATGAAAGGGTGGTAACATTCCGATCCCTTCTTCAAACCCGCAAACGTATCTACATTGGGGTTCCTTAGCTGCAAACGAGTCCATAATATAACTCTGAGGTATATGTATCAAGTGGCATTTCACGGTGGTAAGAGACGAATCCCTTCTTCAAACCCACAAACGTGTCTACGTTGAGGTTCCTTTAATGCAAATTTGTCCCAAATGTAACTGTGAGGTATATGTATCACATGCTATTTCAGCTGATCGAGGTGTCTTCCAAACCTTAGTTCGTCTTGATTATTTAAAGCCCTCTTCCAGGATTCAATGTCAAGATTTTAGATGATGACACAGTTTCAAGATTATAGATGATGACGTAGTAGTCTCTTCGGTTTGTGGAAACATCATATTCCAAAACTAAGAGATACAAATGGAGTTATGTCAGTATTGAAATGCTGGAGACATGAAATATTCCACCTGACAGAAGTTGCGGTAATTCAATGTGAAGCACAGGACAGCTTCCCAATCTGAAACTGATGCAGTCTACTTTAAATAAAAATGAAAGGGTGGTAATATTCGAATCCCTTCTTCAAACCCACAAACGTGTCTACACTGGGGTTCCTTAGCTGTAAACGTTTCAAAGACATAACTGTGAGGTATATGTATCACATGGTATTTCAGCTGAACGAGGTGTCTTCCAAACCTTGGTTCGTCTTGATCATTTAAACCTCTCTTCCAGGATTCAATGTCAAGATTTTACATGATGACGTTGTAGTATCTTTGGTTTGAGAAAACATTATATTCCAAAACTAAGAGATACAAATGGAGTTATGTCACTTTTGGCCTGCTGGAGACATGAAATATTCCACCTGACAG
Organism: Haliotis asinina; assembly: GCF_037392515.1. NCBI lineage: Eukaryota > Metazoa > Mollusca > Gastropoda > Lepetellida > Haliotidae > Haliotis > Haliotis asinina. The sequence continues at coordinate 46,055,048 of NC_090287.1, forward strand.
AAGTTGAGGTAATTCAATGTGAAGCACCCGACAGTTTCCCAATTTGAAACTGATGCAGCCTTCTTTAAATAAAAATGAAAGGGTGGTAACATTCCGATCCCTTCTTCAAACCCGCAAACGTATCTACATTGGGGTTCCTTAGCTGCAAACGAGTCCATAATATAACTCTGAGGTATATGTATCAAGTGGCATTTCACGATGGTAAGAGACGAATCCCTTCTTCAAACCCACAAACGTGTCTACGTTGAGGTTCCTTTAATGCAAATTTGTCCCAAATGTAACTGTGAGGTATATGTATCACATGCTATTTCAGCTGATCGAGGTGTCTTCCAAACCTTAGTTCGTCTTGATTATTTAATGCCCTCTTCCAGGATTCAATGTCAAGATTTTAGATGATGACACAGTTTCAAGATTATAGATGATGACGTAGTAATCTCTTCGGTTTGTGGAAACATTATATTCCAAAACTAAGAGATACAAATAGAGTTAAGTCAGTATTGACATGCTGGAGACATGAAATATTCCACCTGACAGAAGTTGCGGTAATTCAATGTGAAGCACAGGACAGCTTCCCAATCTCAAACTGATGCAGTCTACTTTAAATAAAAATGAAAGGGTGGTAATATTCGAATCCCTTCTTCAAACCCACAAACGTGTCTACACTGGGGTTCCTTAGCTGTAAACGTTTCAAAGACATAACTGTGAGGTATATGTATCACATGGTATTTCAGCTGAACGAGGTGTCTTCCAAACCTTAGTTCGTCTTGATCATTTAAACCTCTCTTCCAGGATTCAATGTCAAGATTTTAGATGATGCTGTTGTAGTATCTATGGTTTGAGAAAACATGATATTCCAAAACTAAGAGATACAAATGGAGTTATGTCACTCTTGGCCTGCTGGAGACATGGAATATTCCACCTGACAGAAGTTGAGGTAATTCAATGTGAAGCACCCGACAGTTTCCCAATTTGAAACTGATGCAGTCTTCTTTAAATAAAAATGAAAGGGTGGTAACATTCCGATCCCTTCTTCAAACCCGCAAACGTATCTACATTGGGGTTCCTTAGCTGCAAACGAGTCCATAATATAACTCTGAGGTATATGTATCAAGTGGCATTTCACGATGGTAAGAGACGAATCCCTTCTTCAAACCCACAAACGTGTCTACGTTGAGGTTCCTTTAATGCAAATTTGTCCCAAATGTAACTGTGAGGTATATGTATCACATGCTATTTCAGCTGATCGAGGTGTCTTCCAAACCTTAGTTCGTCTTGATTATTTAATGCCCTCTTCCAGGATTCAATGTCAAGATTTTAGATGATGACACAGTTTCAAGATTATAGATGATGACGTAGTAATCTCTTCGGTTTGTGGAAACATTATATTCCAAAACTAAGAGATACAAATAGAGTTAAGTCAGTATTGACATGCTGGAGACATGAAATATTCCACCTGACAGAAGTTGCGGTAATTCAATGTGAAGCACAGGACAGCTTCCCAATCTCAAACTGATGCAGTCTACTTTAAATAAAAATGAAAGGGTGGTAATATTCGAATCCCTTCTTCAAACCCACAAACGTGTCTACACTGGGGTTCCTTAGCTGTAAACGTTTCAAAGACATAACTGTGAGGTATATGTATCACATGGTATTTCAGCTGAACGAGGTGTCTTCCAAACCTTAGTTCGTCTTGATCATTTAAACCTCTCTTCCAGGATTCAATGTCAAGATTTTACATGATGACGTTGTAGTATCTTTGGTTTGAGAAAACATTATATTCCAAAACTAAGAGATACAAATGGAGTTATGTCACTTTTGGCCTGCTGGAGACATGAAATATTCCACCTGACAGAAGTTGAGGTAATTCAATGTGAAGCACCCGACAGTTTCCCAATTTGAAACTGATGCAGTCTTCTTTAAATAAAAATGAAAGGGTGGTAACATTCCGATCCCTTCTTCAAACCCGCAAACGTATCTACATTGGGGTTCCTTAGCTGCAAACGAGTCCATAATATAACTCTGAGGTATATGTATCAAGTGGCATTTCACGATGGTAAGAGACGAATCCCTTCTTCAAACCCACAAACGTGTCTACGTTGAGGTTCCTTTAATGCAAATTTGTCACAAAAATGTAACTGTGAGGTATATGTATCACATGCTATTTCAGCTGATCGAGGTGTCTTCCAAACCTTAGTTCGTCTTGCTCATTTAATGCCCTCTTCCAGGATTCAATGTCAAGATTTTAGATGATGACACAGTTTCAAGATTATAGATGATGACGTAGTAGTCTCTTCGGTTTGTGGAAACATCATATTCCAAAACTAAGAGATACAAATGGAGTTATGTCAGTATTGAAATGCTGGAGACATGAAATATTCCACCTGACAGAAGTTGCGGTAATTCAATGTGAAGCACAGGACAGCTACCCAATCTCAAACTGATGCAGTCTACTTTAAATAAAAATGAAAGGGTGGTAATATTCGAATCCCTTCTTCAAACCCACAAACGTGTCTACACTGGGGTTCCTTAGCTGTAAACGTTTCAAAGACATAACTGTGAGGTATATGTATCACATGGTATTTCAGCTGAACGAGGTGTCTTCCAAACCTTAGTTCGTCTTGATCATTTAAACCTCTCTTCCAGGATTCAATGTCAAGATTTTAGATGATGCTGTTGTAGTATCTATGGTTTGAGAAAACATGATATTCCAAAACTAAGAGATACAAATGGAGTTATGTCACTTTTGGCCTGCTGGAGACATGGAATATTCCACCTGACAGAAGTTGAGGTAATTCAATGTGAAGCACCCAACAGTTTCCCAATTTAAATCTGATGCAGTGTTCTTTAAATAAAAACGAAAGGGTGGTGACATTCAGATCCCTTCTTCAAACCCGCAAACGTATCTACATTGCGGTTCCTTAGCTGCAAACGAGTCCATAATATAACTCTGAGGTATATGTATCAAGTGGCATTTCACGGTGGTAAGAGACGAATCCCTTCTTCGAACCCACAAACGTGTCTACGTTGAGGTTCCTTTAATGCAAATTTGTCCCAAATGTAACTGTGAGGTATATGTATCACATGCTATTTCAGCTGATCGAGGTGTCTTCCAAACCTTAGTTCGTCTTGATTATTTAATGCCCTCTTCCAGGATTCAATGTCAAGATTTTAGATGATGACACAGTTTCAAGATTATAGATGATGACGTAGTAATCTCTTCGGTTTGTGGAAACATTATATTCCAAAACTAAGAGATACAAATAGAGTTAAGTCAGTATTGACATGCTGGAGACATGAAATATTCCACCTGACAGAAGTTGCGGTAATTCAATGTGAAGCACAGGACAGCTTCCCAATCTCAAACTGATGCAGTCTACTTTAAATAAAAATGAAAGGGTGGTAATATTCGAATCCCTTCTTCAAACCCACAAACGTGTCTACACTGGGGTTCCTTAGCTGTAAACGTTTCAAAGACATAACTGTGAGGTATATGTATCACATGGTATTTCAGGTGAACGAGGTGTCTTCCAAACCTTAGTTCGTCTTGATCATTTAAACCTCTCTTCCAGGATTCAATGTCAAGATTTTACATGATGACGTTGTAGTATCTTTGGTTTGAGAAAACATTATATTCCAAAACTAAGAGATACAAATGGAGTTATGTCACTTTTGGCCTGCTGGAGACATGAAATATTCCACCTGACAGAAGTTGAGGTAATTCAATGTGAAGCACCCGACAGTTTCCCAATTTGAAACTGATGCAGTCTTCTTTAAATAAAAATGAAAGGGTGGTAACATTCCGATCCCTTCTTCAAACCCACAAACGTATCTACATTGGGGTTCCTTAGCTGCAAACGAGTCCATAATATAACTCTGAGGTATATGTATCAAGTGGCATTTCACGATGGTAAGAGACGAATCCCTTCTTCAAACCCACAAACGTGTCTACGTTGAGGTTCCTTTAATGCAAATTTGTCCCAAATGTAACTGTGAGGTATATGTATCACATGGTATTTCAGCTGATCGAGGTGTCTTCCAAACCTTAGTTCGTCTTGATCATTTAATGCCCTCTTCCAGGATTCAATGTCAAGATTTTAGATGATGACACAGTTTCAAGATTATAGATGATGACGTAGTAGTCTCTTCGGTTTGTGGAAACATCATATTCCAAAACTAAGAGATACAAATGGAGTTATGTCAGTATTGAAATGCTGGAGACATGAAATATTCCACCTGACAGAAGTTGCGGTAATTCAATGTGAAGCACAGGACAGCTTCCCAATTTGAAACTGATGCAGTCTACTTTAAATAAAAATGAAAGGGTGGTAATATTCGAATCCCTTCTTCAAACCCACAAACGTGTCTACACTGGGGTTCCTTAGCTGTAAACGTTTCAAAGACATAACTGTGAGGTATATGTATCACATGGTATTTCAGCTGAACGAGGTGTCTTCCAAACCTTAGTTCGTCTTGATCATTTAAACCTCTCTTCCAGGATTCAATGTCAAGATTTTAGATGATGCTGTTGTAGTATCTATGGTTTGAGAAAACATGATATTCCAAAACTAAGAGATACAAATGGAGTTATGTCACTTTTGGCCTGCTGGAGACATGGAATATTCCACCTGACAGAAGTTGAGGTAATTCAATGTGAAGCACCCAACAGTTTCCCAATTTAAATCTGATGCAGTGTTCTTTAAATAAAAACGAAAGGGTGGTGACATTCAGATCCCTTCTTCAAACCCGCAAACGTATCTACATTGGGGTTCCTTAGCTGCAAACGAGTCCATAATATAACTCTGAGGTATATGTATCAAGTGGCATTTCACGATGGTAAGAGACGAATCCCTTCTTCGAACCCACAAACGTGTCTACGTTGAGGTTCCTTTAATGCAAATTTGTCCCAAATGTAACTGTGAGGTGTATGTATCACATGGTATTTCAGCTGATCGAGGTGTCTTCCAAACCTTAGTTCGTCTTGATTATTTAAAGCCCTCTTCCAGGATTCAATGTCAAGATTTTAGATGATGACACAGTTTCAAGATTATAGATGATGACGTAGTAGTCTCTTCGGTTTGTGGAAATATCATATTCCAAAACTAAGAGATACAAATGGAGTTATGTCAGTATTGACATGCTGGAGACATGAAATATTCCACCTGACAGAAGTTGAGGTAATTCAATGTGAAGCACAGGACAGCTTCCCAATCTCAAACTGATGCAGTCTACTTTAAATAAAAATGAAAGGGTGGTAATATTCGAATCCCTTCTTCAAACCCACAAACGTGTCTACACTGGGGTTCCTTAGCTGTAAACGTTTCAAAGACATAACTGTGAGGTATATGTATCAGAAGGTATTTCAGCTGAACGAGGTGTCTTCCAAACCTTAGTTCGTCTTGATCATTTAAACCTCTCTTCCAGGATTCAATGTCAAGATTTTAGATGATGACGTTGTAGTATCTTTGGTTTGAGAAAACATGATGTTCCAAAACTAAGAGATACAAATGGAGTTATGTCACTTTTGGCCTGCTGGAGACATGAAATATTCCACCTGACAGAAGTTGAGGTAATTCAATGTGAAGCACCCGACAGTTTCCCAATTTGAAACTGATGCAGTCCTCTTTAAATAAAAATGAAAGGGTGGTAACATTCCGATCCCTTCTTCAAACCCACAAACGTATCTACATTTGGGTTCCTTAGCTGCAAACGAGTCCATAATATAACTCTGAGGTATATGTATCAAGTGGCATTTCACGATGGTAAGAGACGAATCCCTTCTTCAAACCCACAAACGTGTCTACGTTGAGGTTCCTTTAATGCAAATTTGTCCCAAATGTAACTGTGAGGTATATGTATCACATGCTATTTCAGCTGATCGAGGTGTCTTCCAAACCTTAGTTCGTCTTGTTTATTTAAAGCCCTTTTCCAGGATTCAATGTCAAGATTTTAGATGATGACACAGTTTCAAGATTATAGATGATGACGTTGTAGTCTCTTCGGTTTGTGGAAACATCATATTCCAAAACTAAGAGATGCAAATGGAGTTATGTCAGTATTGACATGCTGGAGACATGAAATATTCCACCTGACAGAAGTTGCGGTAATTCAATGTGAAGCACAGGACAGCTACCCAATCTCAAACTGATGCAGTCTACTTTAAATAAAAATGAAAGGGTGGTAATATTCGAATCCCTTCTTCAAACCCACAAACGTGTCTACACTGGGGTTCCTTAGCTGTAAACGTTTCAAAGACATAACTGTGAGGCATATGTATCACATGGTATTTCAGCTGATCGAGGTGTCTTCCAAACCTTAGTTCGTCTTGATCATTTAAACCTCTCTTCCAGGATTCAATGTCAAGATTTTAGATGATGACGTTGTAGTATCTTTGGTTTGAGAAAACATGATATTCCAAAACTAAGAGATACAAATGGAGTTATGTCACTTTTGGCCTGTTGGAGACATGAAATATTCCACCTGACAGAAGTTGAGGTAATTCAATGTGAAGCACCCAACAGTTTCCCAATTTGAAACTGATGCAGTCCTCTTTAAATAAAAATGAAAGGGTGGTAACATTCCGATCCCTTCTTCAAACCCGCCAACGTATCTACATTGGGGTTCCTTAGCTGCAAACGAGTCCATGACATGGAGGTATATGTATCAAGTGGCACTTCACGATGGTAAGAGACGAATCCCTTCTTCAAACCCACAAACGTGTCTACGTTGAGGTTCCTTTAATGCAAATTTGTCCCAAATGTAACTGTGAGGTATATGTATCACATGCTATTTCAGCTGATCGAGGTGTCTTCCAAACCTTAGTTCGTCTTGATCATTTAATGCCCTCTTCCAGGATTCAATGTCAAGATTTTAGATGATGACACAGTTTCAAGATTATAGATGATGACGTAGTAGTCTCTTCGGTTTGTGGAAACATCATATTCCAAAACTAAGAGATACAAATGGAGTTATGTCAGTATTGAAATGCTGGAGACATGAAATATTCCACCTGACAGAAGTTGCGGTAATTCAATGTGAAGCACAGGACAGCTACCCAATCTCAAACTGATGCAGTCTACTTTAAATAAAAATGAAAGGGTGGTAATATTCGAATCCCTTCTTCAAACCCACAAACGTGTCTACACTGGAGTTCCTTTGCTGTAAACGTTTCAAAGACATAACTGTGAGGTATATGTATCACATGGTATTTCAGCTGAACGAGGTGTCTTCCAAACCTTAGTTCGTCTTGATCATTTAAACCTCTCTTCCAGGATTCAATGTCAAGATTTTAGATGATGCTGTTGTAGTATCTTTGGTTTGAGAAAACATGATATTCCAAAACTAAGAGATACAAATGGAGTTATGTCACTTTTGGCCTGCTGGAGACATGGAATATTCCACCTGACAGAAGTTGAGGTAATTCAATGTGAAGCACCCAACAGTTTCCCAATTTAAATCTGATGCAGTGTTCTTTAAATAAAAACGAAAGGGTGGTAACATTCCGATCCCTTCTTCAAACCCGCAAACGTATCTACATTGGGGTTCCTTAGCTGCAAACGAGTCCATAATATAACTCTGAGGTATATGTATCAAGTGGCATTTCACGATGGTAAGAGACGAATCCCTTCTTCAAACCCACAAACGTGTCTACGTTGAGGTTCCTTTAATGCAAATTTGTGGGAAATGTAACTGTGAGGTATATGTATCACATGCATATGGTATTTCAGCTGATCGAGGTGTCTTCCAAACCTTAGTTCGTCTTGATTATTTAAAGCCCTCTTCCAGGATTCAATGTCAAGATTTTAGATGATGACACAGTTTCAAGATTATAGATGATGACGTTGTAGTCTCTTCGGTTTGTGGAAACATCATATTCCAAAACTAAGAGATACAAATGGAGTTATGTCAGTATTGACATGCTGGAGACATGAAATATTCCACCTGACAGAAGTTGCGGTAATTCAATGTGAAGCACAGGACAGCTTCCCAATCTGAAACTGATGCAGTCTACTTTAAATAAAAATGAAAGGGTGGTAATATTCGAATCCCTTCTTCAAACCCACAAACGTGTCTACACTGGGGTTCCTTAGCTGTAAACGTTTCAAAGACATAACTGTGAGGTATATGTATCACAAGGTATTTCAGCTGAACGAGGTGTCTTCCAAACCTTAGTTCGTCTTGATCATTTAAACCTCTCTTCCAGGATTCAATGTCAAGATTTTAGATGATGACGTTGTAGTATCTTTGGTTTGAGAAAACATGATATTCCAAAACTAAGAGATACAAATGGAGTTATGTCACTTTTGGCCTGCTGGAGACATGAAATATTCCACCTGACAGAAGTTGAGGTAATTCAATGTGAAGCACCCGACAGTTTCCCAATTTGAAACTGATGCAGTCCTCTTTAAATAAAAATGAAAGGGTGGTAACATTCAGATCCCTTCTTCAAACCCGCAAACGTATCTACATTGGGGTTCCTTAGCTGCAAACGAGTCCATAATATAACTCTGAGGTATATGTATCAAGTGGCACTTCACGATGGTAAGAGACGAATCCCTTCTTCAAACCCACAAACGTGTCTACGTTGAGGTTCCTTTAATGCAAATTTGTGGGAAATGTAACTGTGAGGTATATGTATCACATGGTATTTCAGCTGATCGAGGTGTCTTCCAAACCTTAGTTCGTCTTGATTATTTAAAGCCCTCTTCCAGGATTCAATGTCAAGATTTTAGATGATGACACAGTTTCAAGATTATAGATGATGACGTTGTAGTCTCTTCGGTTTGTGGAAACATCATATTCCAAAACTAAGAGATACAAATGGAGTTATGTCAGTATTGACATGCTGGAGACATGAAATATTCCACCTGACAGAAGTTGCGGTAATTCAATGTGAAGCACAGGACAGCTTCCCAATCTGAAACTGATGCAGTCTACTTTAAATAAAAATGAAAGGGTGGTAATATTCGAATCCCTTCTTCAAACCCACAAACGTGTCTACACTGGGGTTCCTTAGCTGTAAACGTTTCAAAGACATAACTGTGAGGTATATGTATCACATGGTATTTCAGCTGAACGAGGTGTCTTCCAAACCTTAGTTCGTCTTGATCATTTAAACCTCTCTTCCAGGATTCAATGTCAAGATTTTAGATGATGACACAGTTTCAAGATTATAGATGATGACGTTGTAGTCTCTTCGGTTTGTGGAAACATCATATTCCAAAACTAAGAGATACAAATGGAGTTATGTCAGTATTGACATGCTGGAGACATGAAATATTCCACCTGACAGAAGTTGCGGTAATTCAATGTGAAGCACAGGACAGCTTCCCAAATTGAAACTGATAGAGTCTTCTTTAGATAAAAATGAAAGGGTGGTAACATTGGAAAACCTTCTTCAAACCCGCAAACGTATCTACATTGGCGTGTTTAACTTGTAAACGTGTCCAAAAACATAACACTGACGTATATGTATCACATGGTTTTTCAGCTGATCGATATGTCTTCCAAACCTTAGTTTGTCTTGATTATTTAAATCTCTGTTCCAAGATTTAAATTCAAGATTGTAAATAATGACACAATTTCAAGATCTTAGATGATGACATTGTAGTATCTTCGGTTTGTGGAGAGATTATATTCCATGACTAAGACATACAAATGGAGTTATGTCACTCTTGGCCTGCTGGAGACATGATGCATGAAGGGGAAATAGTTCAGTGTGAAGGACCGGACAGTTTCCAATTTTCAAAGTGAAAATGTCTTCTTTAAATAAAAATGAAAGGGTGGTAACATTCGAATCCCTTCTTCAAACCCGCAAACGTATCTACATTGGGGTTCCTTAGCTGTAAACGAGTCTAAAATATCACTCAGACGTATATGTCTCAAGTAGCATTTCACGGTGGTAAGAGACGAATCCCTTGTTCAAACCCACAATCGTGTCTACATTCAGGATCCTTTCCTGTAAATTTGTCCAAAATATAACTCTGAGGTAAATGTGTCACATGGTTTTTTAGCTGATCGAGATGTCTTCCAAACCTTAGTTCGTCTTGATTATCTAAACCCCTCTTCCAAGATTTAAATTCAAGATTGTAAATAATGACACAATTTCAAGATTTTAGATGATGACATTGTAGTATCTTCGGTTTGTGGAAACATTATATTCCAAGACTAAGAGATACAAATGGAGTTATGTCACTCTTGGCCTGCTGGAGACATGAAATATTCCACCTCACTGAAGTAGAGGTAACTCAATGTGAAGCACCTGACAGTTTCCCAATTTGAAACTGATAGAGTCTTCTTTAAATAAAAATGAAAGGGTGGTAACATTGGAAAACCTTCTTCAAACCCGCAAACGTATCTACATTGGCGTGTTTAACTTGTAAACGTGTCCAAAAACATAACACTGACGTATATGTATCACATGGTTTTTCAGCTGATTGAGGTGTCTTACAAACTTTAGTTTGTCTTGATTATTAAAACCTCTGTTCCAAATAGTTAAATTCAAGATTATAAATGATGACACAATTTCAAGATCTTAGATGATGACATTGTAGTATCTTCGGTTTGTGGAGAGATTATATTCCATGACTAAGACATACAAATGGAGTTATGTCACTCTTGGCCTGCTGGAGACATGATGCATGAAGGGGAAATAGTTCAGTGTGAAGGACCGGACAGTTTCCAATTTTCAAAGTGAAAATGTCTTCTTTAAATAAAAATGAAAGGGTGGTAACATTTGAATCCCTTCTTCAAACCCGCAAGCGTATCTACATTGGGGTTCCTTAGCTGTAAACGAGTCTAAAATATCACTCTGACGTATATGTCTCAAGTAGCATTTCACGGTGGTAACAGACGAATCCCTTGTTCAAACCCACAATCGTGTCTACATTGAGGATCCTTTCCTGTAAATTTGTCCAAAATATAACTCTGAGGTAAATGTATCACATCGTTTTTCAGCTGATCGAGATGTCTTCCAAACCTTAGTTTGTCTTGATTATTTAAATCTCTGTTCCAAGATTTAAATTCAAGATTGTAAATAATGACACAATTTCAAGATCTTAGATGATGACATTGTAGTATCTTCGGTTTGTGGAGAGATTATATTCCATGACTAAGACATACAAATGGAGTTATGTCACTCTTGGCCTGCTGGAGACATGATGCATGAAGGGGAGATAGTTCAGTGTGAAGGACCGGACAGTTTCCAATTTTCAAAGTGAAAATGTCTTCTTTAAATAAAAATGAAAGGGTGGTAACATTCGAATCCCTTCTTCAAACACGCAAACGTATCAACATTGGGGTTCCTTAGCTGTAAACGAGTCTAAAATATCACTCTGACGTATATGTCTCAAGTAGCATTTCACGGTGGTAAGAGACGAATCCCTTGTTCAAACCCACAATCGTGTCTACATTCAGGATCCTTTCCTGTAAATTTGTCCAAAATATAACTCTGAGGTAAATGTATCACATGGTTTTGCAGCTGATCGAGATGTCTTCCAAACCTTAGTTCGTCTTGATTATCTAAACCCCTCTTCCAAGATTTAAATTCAAGATTGTAAATAATGACACAATTTCAAGATTTTAGATGATGACATTGTAGTATCTTCGGTTTGTGGAAACATTATATTCCAAGACTAAGAGATACAAATGGAGTTATGTCACTCTTGGCCTGCTGGAGACATGAAATATTCCACCTCACTGAAGTAGAGGTAACTCAATGTGAAGCACCTGACAGTTTCCCAATTTGAAACTGATAGAGTCTTCTTTAAATAAAAATGAAAGGGTGGTAACATTGGAAAACCTTCTTCAAACCCGCAAACGTATCTACATTGGCGTGTTTAACTTGTAAACGTGTCCAAAAACATAACACTGACGTATATGTATCACATGGTTTTTCAGCTGATCGAGGTGTCTTACAAACTTTAGTTTGTCTTGATTATTAAAACCTCTGTTCCAAATAGTTAAATTCAAGATTATAAATGATGACACAATTTCAAGATCTTAGATGATGACATTGTAGTATCTTCGGTTTGTGGAGAGATTACATTCCATGACTAAGACATACAAATGGAGTTATGTCACTCTTGGCCTGCTGGAGACATGATGCATGAAGGGGAAATAGTTCAGTGTGAAGGACCGGACAGTTTCCAATTTTCAAAGTGAAAATGTCTTCTTTAAATAAAAATGAAAGGGTGGTAACATTGGAATCCCTTCTTCAAACCCGCAAACGTATCTACATTGGGGTTCCTTAGCTGTAAACGAGTCTAAAATATCACTCTGACGTATATGTCTCAAGTAGCATTTCACGGTGGTAAGAGACGAATCCCTTGTTCAAACCCACAATCGTGTCTACATTCAGGATCCTTTCCTGTAAATTTGTCCAAAATATAACTCTGAGGTAAATGTATCACATGGTTTTTCAGCTGATCGAGATGTCTTCCAAACCTTAGTTTGTCTTGATTGTTTAAATCTCTGTTCCAAGATTTAAATTCAAGATTGTAAATAATGACACAATTTCAAGATCTTAGATGATGACATTGTAGTATCTTCGGTTTGTGGAGAGATTATATTCCATGACTAAGACATACAAATGGAGTTATGTCACTCTTGGCCTGCTGGAGACATGATGCATGAAGGGGAGATAGTTCAGTGTGAAGGACCGGACAGTTTCCAATTTTCAAAGTGAAAATGTCTTCTTTAAATAAAAATGAAAGGGTGGTAACATTTGAATCCCTTCTTCAAACCCGCAAACGTATCTACATTGGGGTTCCTTAGCTGTAAACGAGTCTAAAATATCACTCTGACGTATATGTCTCAAGTAGCATTTCACGGTGGTAAGAGACGAATCCCTTGTTCAAACCCACAAACGTGTCTACGTTGAGGTTCCTTTATTGCAAATTTGTCCCAAATATAACTGTGAGATAAATGTATCACATGGTGTTTCAGCTGATCGAGGTGTCTTTCATTATTATGTTACTCTTGGCATGCACTGGATGGGAAGCATGAAAGGGAGATAGTTCAGTGTGAAGGACCTGACAGTTTCCGATTTTCAATGTGAAAAAGTCTTCTCTGAAGTGATAATGAAAGGGTGGTAACATTCAAATCCCTTCTTCAAACACGCAAACGTATCTACATTGGGGTTCCTTAGCTGAAAAGTCCAAAATATAACTCTGACGTATATCTATCAAGTGGCATTTCACGGTGGTAAGAGACGAATCCCTTGTTCAAACCCACAAACGTGTCTACATTGAGGTTTCTTTCCTGTAAATTTGTCCAAAATATAACTTTGAGGTAAATGTATCACATGGTATTTCAGCTGATCGAGGTGTCTTGCACACTTTAGTTTGTCTTGATTATTTAAACCTCTGTTCCAAGATTCAAATTCAAAATTGTAAATGATGACACAATTTCAAGGACAAGAAAAAAATTGGTGTTTTACAAAAATTTACAAAATTTAAATGTCATATGTACAAACATTTACAACTACTGTAAATGTGATGTTTACAAGGCTTGTAAATTTTTGTAAATTTAGGAAGGATGTTACCACTACTGATTTCAATTTTCTCAAGAATCCCCATGACTCTGTAAACTTACGAATTAATTATTTCTTTTGTTCTGTTAGAGTTCTTTCTGTTGATATGCATAGTGGATCTTGCATGTGACATATTTATTCATGGTAACTGAAGGAATAAGCAATATTTCGTATAGTCCATTTGTGCTTTATATCAATGCAACTGCGTCTTGTGCGTGAAAACATTAAAGTTGATGTGTGCGGTATTGATCTATATACCAAATACTTGTGCCTGTTAAGACAGATGTCTTGCCTTTGTTCAAGTTCATCATCCCAAGCTCATTCCGTTGATTTTACCACTCTACTCCGTGGGAACTATATGCATTCTCTAAATAACACCTGTCACTAGACCTTTTATGTTGGTGCTCATTAACGGTGTTATGCAATTGGCGTATTCAAGAAATCTCATAAACATGTCAATAGATAATTGGTTCTGATGTCAGTATGTGTGGATTGGAGCAACTACTCAAATGAATTAATAAAAATCATTGTGTAACAAGATTTATATAATCATTTACAAGAAGTATGCTACAGAATATTTAAATGGTGCGTGCCGGTCTATCATTTGTTTGTTTATGTTCGGCGTACATAAATTTTTAATTTATCATTCATACATAAAACATAACTTTCATAACTGTACACTGTGTTTTGCATTTGGTAACTTTCGTAAATATAAGAAATTCTTAAAGTGCTACACAATCATACATCATCAGTGTCAACAGTGATAGTTCACTTCATACACAACTGACTCAACAAGATGGGAAAAAACTATTCCATGCTCTGTCATGGTCTTCCTTTCTGGTTGAAGATGTTTTTTTGTCTGTGGTTACTTCGGTGAGCATCCACAATTTTACCATCAAGGTACCAAAAATAATTACCTTACCAATAACATTCTCATAAATGCTCTATATTGAAACAATCTGGTATGTTGTATGTGTGGAAGGCACTTTACAAAGGTAAATAAACCAAAGTTCTAATACAAGATTATCATGACAAACCATGAGGTTACTTCTTCAATCATATTTAGTATCAAATCTAAAAGAAGCAGCAGTGACGAAGAGGTAGGCACAGATTATTAAGATCAGATAATTCACTATTTCCATATAAGATTTATATTATTTATATAAATTTATATACATATGTGACAACACATGCTGCATTTAAATGTTGTATTGTATGTTGTATGGTACCGGTATCGATATAAACTGTAAAGGTGTTCACAATCCCATTTCATTTTTTATCAATAAAAAACAAACACAATAATTAAGCACAAAAAATGAGATGTGTAAATCATCCCCTCTGCTGGTGATGGCTGTGTGGGATTGGTTGAACGACCAAACCCAGTTGAGCATGCCTTATGATCCTCTTACTCTTAAAATAAACAACTTCAGTCCAAAGAGGATACCACTAGTCCGATTACTTGGCTGATTTGAGTTAGTGTTTTGATAACGCTTAGTCTTGATGAACAATAGTCTATTTCAACAACATGGTCAATTGGTAAAATTCATATTAAAGTGACATACCTTTATTTACATGTTTCACAAACCGTTGTGTACACGTGCACTGTCCATTGTATTTCTTGGTTGGAGAAGTTACAGAGTGGAAGAGTAACTCAAAGTAATTTGATGACCTTTTGAGATCTAAATACATATATGAACACCCGATGGGAAAATGCAGTTGATCATTGCACACCAACATACGGACATTTTTGCTATCGTGAATTTGAGACTTTACATCTACAAAGCCGTTCAAAATGTCTGTCAGCGATATTTCTTCAGAGGGCACATTCAGCGCAGGTGAGTATATTGCAGGTGACGCAAATATATTATTTGTAAAATCAGTACGGCAATCCTGATGACGCCATGTGTTCCTTAAGCAGCATGGTTGTTGAGAACTCTTACACTCAAGACTACCATATCATTTAGCAGGGAGCTCAATACACAGAGTCGTAGAGAATCCCTGCCATTCAGTAAGTGTTTAGTATATTGAATCACGATATGAGAACAGCAGCCCGACTAATTGGCTGATCAAAGGTTTATTACATGTCATAAATATCTTTAATGGGACTTAATCAGGCTATGGGGTGGAATATATTCCCCAGGTAACACCAGCTGTTTTTTTGTGGTTGAGCTGAAGGATTACCTGTTGCATGTAATTTCAATTATAATGTGTAATTAGTATAAGACTGATTTTGGACGTATTCTTACAAACGTAAAACGTTCTGTTTTATGTTTTAAGAGATAGGTTTCATCAAAAACAACAATGACGGAGCAATACAGACTAATCCCAGTATTCATGCTTATACGTATTTTGGGTTCCCATATCACACGTCATTATATGGATGGAATAGTGACTTTAATAGATATATACGCATTAGGCCTTGTTAATTAATGAACCCTTACTGACATGACTTGCTCATCAATGAACAAGGGATTAGGCCTTGTTATGTGTTGAGGCTTTGTTCAAGGCTGGGAGATACAGTAACAATCACCCCACAGTATTAATCCGTGTGATCTTTCAAAGGAGAAAAAAGGTTGTACCATACAACACCTGTGTTCTAATGCACTAAATACATAAGTATCAGTAATACTTGCTATGAAATTATCAGAATAACCATTGATTCTATTTTCACATTGGTTTACGATTCACTTAATGCAAGTATAATCATATTGTCTGTTTTCTTCACAAATCGAGTAGAAGGGATGCGACAGGCAGACCTCCCCAGCCATAAGAAAGCAAAATATGAACCAGTATTAAAGAATGCACAACTACAATGCTACCCCATTGTTTTTTATTGTATATTTGATAATAATGTGTAACATATTTTCCGTAAATTTGTAAATGGAATGTTTTTGTATGAAATTTAATCCTCCTCTTTCTTGTTGTAATCTGTAAATAAACATCTAGTGTAAGCTTGACACTGTCTATTTGTTTTGGGGTAATTTAATTCGCATGAAAGACATGAGTATTATAAAAGTGAAACAAATTCCGCATTATAGAATACCATTTCCATCAACACTGCAGTATTGACCATGGAGCACTATCAAGCGAACATCAAATTTATTTCTATGTTATGATATGCTAAATTCCTTATTCGCGCGTCATAAACCAAATTCAGCACATTACAACTTTCACCACCTAAACAACCCACTCCTCCGCGCATTATCGCGTTGATGACACTGCAAGATGTCAAACCAGCCTACAACTCATCAGAAACAATTTCAAAATGTTTTTTATCCAATTTTTCATCCAATAAAGATGCAGCAGAGTAGCGAGGGAAATGGAAGCAGTGTGACTCGCCACACCTCAAATATGGTTCCTATGCCACGTGAATAAAATGACAATGCACAAAGTCGAACGAAGGCCATTGTGTGTTTTTCACAGGCACAAGGTGGATAAGAACTTACTAGTATTTGGCATTACTACTACTGATCACGAGATGAAAAAACCCCAAAACATATGAAATATCAACATGTCAAATATTCCACCACTATAAGTACTAGTAAAATATATTCCATTATATCAGTTCTGCTGTTTGTAAGAAAATGAATAAAATTACAAGCGTACAATCGCGATTCAGAAGTGCAATATGTTGTACTAGGGAGCCTATATAGAGTATTGTAGAGTATCCCTGGTTGTACTTGGACTTTCGTCCCTTGTAACGAAGCCCGCGGAAGACCAAACCCAGTCATAGCTGGTGGATGTGCACTCAAGTGTAACGACGGCTACCGATTGTCTGCTTCATTTGCTGATACGCCGAGGGCTCATAAGGTGGGGCCCATAGTGTGTTCAGAAAGATGATGTGTTTGATGGGCATTTTAGAAGTATGGCGAGTCACAAGAAAGTAAGAATCTTTATGGATAACAACTTTTTGTATTGTATATGATGAGTCGTTTCAGTATGGATTGATATTCCGTTGTCAAACAAAATCATATACACTATGTTGTTATCCATAAAGAATGTATGTAGAGATATTGGGTTTTGTCAATCCATCTCTGAATTTGCGTTCGATCCTATCAAAAATCATCTCAGTAGAGATGGTGAACTACTGGAAACTGTCATTCGTCCAAGTACAAAGCAGGACTGGAAACTGACAAGCGTTTGTACCAGTTTCCGGGAGATCCAGTCATCCGAGAAAAAAGGATGTAGTTTCTTTGCAACCCATAGACATAAAAAAACATGTCATATGTACAAGTATCACACCTGCTTAATTACATAATGTGGCTGAGACAGGACTCGGGTGCATGAGTCATCAATCAATTTATTTTGTTTATGGCTTATAGCCTGATAGGTGTTAAGTTTAAATTGCATGCGGTCAATGAGTGAAGCTCTGTATTGCATATTGCCTTTAGCAGACAGGCAGCCACACATATAGGTGTCAAGAAACCAGAGATTAAGCTTTCTCTGTGATAGAGGCTGCTTCTTACAATCAACATGTTTTTTTATGTAACGAGTAGAATATTTACTTGTTTGTGTACACAACCGAGATTAGACTACTGCTCACGACCTCATACTCCGGGCATACTGTTTCAAGCTCCACGAACCTATTCACTGTGCATGCGTTATGGGCGCAGCGCAGCACAACTGTTGAAACAACTTCTTCCCCCAGCGCTGGGGGAAATTTAGTGAATCGCTTGAACTCCGAATTCGCGGGGTTTTTTCCATCGCGTTTTTTTCTTTATAGGTTGAATTGGCATTTTTTAAGATTTATTTCGGTAACTGCATACCGGAAGGTATCAGAATCTGCAAAGTTGTGTTTTCCATTTTTATGTGACCTTTTAGAAAGTTTCGTTCCATGAGATAACTATCAAAATGATACAACATATCAATAATGCCCTATGTTCCAGGGTGGGCAGTTCTCTCTGGAGGTCTTGATCTTTCTTTTTCTTTGGGAGCAGTTTCTGGTCAGCACTATGTTGCACCATGTTCAGTTTATTAATTTGCGTCTCCAGTCCAACATGAAATTTATCACCTCAAAAACGTTGGGATGGGCTTTTCCAACAAGTTACTTTAACCTCCCATGCCAACCTCCAACCTGTTATTTGTCCAGGGCACATTTATGTCATGAGGTTCCATTCCTGAAGGTTATTGTTTAGTTATGTTAAATATAGCAGTATGTGTTAACTGCAACTAGCCCGTGTACAGCAGGTGTAGTCCAAGGAAGCCTATAATTATTAAGTTAGGTACAGTTCATTCGGCTTATGGGACTTCATGCCTCAATGATTTTATGGGATTATGGTGGATTGTTGCCTGGCTGACCACAGAAAGGAAGAATCTACAGAAACAACAAAAATCAAATATGATTGTGAAATATTTCAAAAGGTGACTTATCCCATCTGTATCACTGGTACTATTGGTAAAGGTTGGATCGACCACATGATTCATAGCAACATATACTGTCATGTGTTATGTTATCACAACACAATCTCTATCATTTAGCATATTATCAGAGGTGACAAGGTGATATTGTTTATGATTATTGTTATTCACTGTTCCCAAACACAAAATAAGTGGGATACTGAGTCGGAATTCTTTTCTGAACAGTTTGCGCATACTGAAAGAAACACCCATGCATCTTCACTCCACCGAACACTGTAGTAAGAGCATCAGCATCCTACCCCTAACAGAGTGGCCCCTGTCCACTGAACAGTGGTCTGTCCCACTCTTCTTTCACGCCCCAATTACCTCATTAATTATGTCGAGGGGTCAAACTGTATTAGCCTTTGGGATTTATTAGGTGTGAATTTGAGGCCTTGCGGACCGTTTTACCATCACCCACCAGTTATCTCCCCTTGTGGATCTTTACAAATCGTAAATGTCTTGTAAACATCATCTTTCCAAAATTGTAAATGTCTTGTAAACATCATCTTTACAAAAGATTTACAAGCTTGTAAAGGTGAACTTTTTTCCAGTGAAGACTTTAGATGATGACATTGTAGTACCTTCGGTTTGTGGAAAGATTATATTCCAAAACTAAGGGATACAAATGGTGTTATGTCACTCTTGGCATGCTCTAGATGTGAAGAATGAAAGGGAGATAGTTCAGTGTGAAGGACCGGACAGTTTCCGATTTTCAAAGTGAAAAAGTCTTCTCTGAAATGATAATGAAAGGGTGGTAACATTCGAATCCCTTCTTCAAACAACCTATCTACATTGGGGTTCCTTAGCTGAAAAGTCCAAAATATAACTCTGACGTATATCTATCAAGTGGCATTTCACGGTGGTAAGAGACGAATCCCTTGTTCAAACCCACAAACGTGTCTACATTGAGGTTCCTTTCCTGTAAATTTGTCCAAAATATAACTCTGAGGTATATGTATCACATGGTCTTTCAGCTGATCGAGGTGTCTTCCAAACCTTAGTTCGTCTTGATTATTTAAACCTCTGTTCCAAGAGTTAAATTCAAGATTGTAAATGATGACATGAAATATTCCGCCTCACAGAAGGGGAGGTAATTCAATGTGAAGGACCTGACAGTTTCCCAATTTGAAACTGAAAGAGTCTTCTTTAAATAAAAATGGAAAGGTGGTAACATTCGAATACCTTCTTCAAATCCGCAAACGTACCTACATTGGGGTTCCTTACCTGTAAACGAGTCCAAAATATAACTCTGAGGTGGTAAGAGACGAATCCCTTGTTCAAACCCAGAAATGTGTCTACATTGTGGTTCCTTTCCCTTTTAATGTGTGTAAAACTCTGAGATATATGTATCACATGGTATTTTAGCCGATCGAGGTGTCTTGCAAACTTTAGTTCGTCTTGATTTTTTAAACCTCTGTTCAAAGATTCAAATTCAAGATTGTAGATGATGACACAATGTCGAGATATTAGATGATGACATTGTATTATTTTCGGTTTGTGGAAACATTATATTCCAAAACTAAGAGATATTAAATTTTAGATGATGACATTGTATACTAGTATATTATCTTCGGTTTGTGGAAACGTTATTTTCAGAAAAAGGGATATAATTGGAATTATGTTACTTTTTGCATGCTGGAGACATGAACCATTCGACCACTAAGAAGGGGAGATAATCCCATGTGAAGCACCATTCAGTTTCCAATTTTCAAACTGAAAGAATCTGATGTTTTTTTTCACAGGTACTTAGAAGTTGGCTTAGTATTACAGGACAAATTTTTTGGGATAGCATAGTGGTTGGAATGGCGATGTGTGTAGGGCTGACTCTTGAAAACTAGTCATGAACATTTCAGTAACTGGAGATCAACAGATATCTACTGTTTTACTTCTCTAGTGCCTGGTGCATCACCAAAACATCGTTGTAAAGAGACCGACAAGGGCACCCATGGATGAACAATAGTTTCTATGTACTGTTAACAGTGTTACTGACAATTTGGCATAATAAGGATCTGTCATTTCTAATTTAATCCAAAAACACTACTATACATACAGAATAAGATGTATTCATTCTCTACTAATTCTATTGTTAGCTACTGGTATCATGTTGTCATAGCACTGTGACGTCATAAGCATCGTGAGGTCATGGGCAGAGTTAACACTTCAGCCTTACTGTTCAGTTCAGCTCAACCTGATGAGGGTCTAGGATAAGCCCCGAAACGTCTTGAAGATAAACTCAGGAAGTTGCTATCCATAAAATTTGTCCTGTATGAAAGAGTCTTCTTTGAAATAATAACGAAAGGGTGGTAACAATAGACTCCTTTGTTCAAGTTCGCAAACGTGTCTACATTAGGGATCATTTGCTGTTATTGTGTCCAAAATATAACTTCGAGGTATATGTATGAAATGGCATTTCAGCTGACCGAGGTGTCTTGCAAACCTTAGTTCGTCTTGATTATTTAAACCTATGGTGACAAAATTTCAAGATTTTAGATGATGACATTGCATCATCATCGTTTTGTGGAAACATTATATTACAAAACTAAGAGACAGCAATTTTAGATGATGACATTGTATTATCTTTGGTTTGTGGAAACGTTATTTACAGAAACATAAGACATACAAATGGAATTATGTTACTTTTTGCATGCTGGAGACATGAAGCATTCGACCACTCACAAGGGGAGATAATTCAATGTGAAACAGATGACAGCTTCCGACATCCCAAATGAAACAGTATTCTTTGAAATAATAATGAAACGGTGGTAAGACACGAATCCTTTGTTCAAACTCAGAAATGTGTCTCCATTAATTTTTTTTTTCCTGTAATTGTGGCTAAACTTAAAACTCTGGGGTACATGTATCACATGGTATTTCAGCTGACCGAGGTGTCTTCCAAACTTTATTTCGTCTTGATTAGTTAAACCTATGTTCCAAGATTCAATTTCAGGATTTTAGATGATGAAATTCTATTACCGTCGGTTTGTGGAAATGTTTTGTTTGTTTGTTGTTTTTTTCAGAAAAATAAGAGATACAAATTGAATTGTTGTTATGTCGACCTCTGAGAAGGAGAGACAATTCAGCGTGTTTTGATCTGGTTTGTCGTTGGCGATTTATTTAGCCGAGGTAGTGTATGATTTTGCGGGTTCTTCTGCAATATTCCTATAACACAATGAAAGCACAAACACATTTTATATGCTGTCTACATGTCATGAGTTGAATGCAGCTGCCTGTCTTGAACAGTTAGCACTTGTGCTGATGTGAGGAGTCCTAACATCACATACCACTGGTTGATTGATGGCTGTTTATGTGGACAGGGAAAAGGTATTTAACTTGTTATTAAGTAAAGCTTGCCATGTTAAAATGTTCCGGATTTTGTAAAATATGTATACATCTGTTTAAGCTTCCGTCAATATTAGAACTTGCCAAACAGTCATGTTCTACCTTCAGTGGTGTTCATCACGGCTGTATCCTCGGTCCTATTCTTATCCCAGGATATAATCGACATTGTGCTGCTCCTGTTTGCTGGTAATGTGGTTATATTCTCCTAAATTTGCAAAGGCAAGTAAATGTCCTTCATTCGGTTTTTTTTTCAAATGGGGATATTATCTACATTTGGATAAGACAAATACAGTCGTAATCAGAAACAGTGGAATAGTTGCCAAAAATAAACAATGGACATTTGGTAGTGTGAAATTAAAAATTGTATTGTACTATAAATATTTAGGCATCGTCTTCTCATCCAGGCTGATTTTATCCACAGCGTGTCATACTCTTGCATTGCAGGCTGCTAAAGCTGTTTTCCTGTATACTGATTGGTTAGTAAGAACAAGTGCTTGTCTTTTACGACAGAATGAGTGTAAATAGATAACTGCATCAATATTATAATATGTTGAGAGATCTAGATGACAGATGTAACAGGAACTAGGTTTCAGATATCCGTCTCTTTACTGTTTACTTGTGGGTATTCTCACGTATGGTTATACCAAAATGTGGAGACGAAAACTTGTTCCTCCATATGTTCAAGCAAAGATTAATAGATATTTATATCCAAAATTGGCATGGCAATGTACAAACTTCACATTGTTTGAGTAATTATAGTCTTGTAAAATTAGGATTTTAACCTGAAGTGTATATGACATATCTGTTTCAGGATAAGACGTTATTGAAGGTATTTTGTAAATTTCGAATTACCCTGCATAGTTTGAATGTGTATGCAGACAGACCAAATAAGGATGTTGACAGACAGCACACTTTGTGTAACCACTGTATCACTGGCCAAGTCCAGGATGAATTTCATATTTTATTACAATGTCCTGAATTTAATGATTTGAGAATGAAGTATTTAAGATTTCTCGATGGCAAATATGCATGTACATCTCAAATGAAAAATCTGCTTAATTCAAGAATCAGACATACCGTTAAATGATATATTCTCAAAAACTGTTTGAAACAATGTCTAAATATAACTTTTCTGTTTTATTGCCACGTGACAACAATTGTAACATGGGCCAGTTGGCCAATATTACTGAATAAAATCTATGTCTGTCTGTCTCGCTGTGCGTTTGTTGAGAGCTATTCTATCTGTCCGTCTGAACGTTTGTTGAGAACTATTTTGATACTTTGATTCAAACATGTGGAGTGCGGCGTGAGAAGTATTACTTAAGAGATCGTGATTCCTCTTATAACTTAGATAACTTAACTTATAACAAATAAAATATCTGGTTTAGAAACAAAATTACAGAATGCATTACGCCCGATCCGTAAGTAGCTTGAATACTATTAGCCAGATAGAGAGTGCATTTACTGCCTCGATGCTTGAGGTGTGGAATCCTGGATTATCATTTGGTGTTTTCAGTGGTTCCTTCTCTGAAGGTGAAGCATCTTTAACTTCTCTGGTTGTTAAAGGTATTTTTCTTCCATTTCTTCATGTTGTTAATTAAAACTTTTCATTTAGTTCTCCTTTGTACAATAATATTGTATTGGCCTAAATCTTCTGGTTGAATGACTTCTTGACTGGGAAAGCGTTTATGGCTTCGGACTACTTTGGTTTCTCAATATTCCCAGAGGATATACTGTCACAGAATGTGGCTGTGACCCACCCTGAGCATCTTCTATACAAAAGAGTCGTTTAGACTTTTTCCATAAAGATGAGAGCCTTCCATTCATGGAAAATGGCTGTACTTGAATCGCATGGGATGGAAACTTGTAGTCATTTACAAACTGACCTTCCGCATTGAAAACGTGTATATTTGAAACCCTAAAAGTGCAGTGCTCTTTTCATAAATCATAAGGTCTGCGAAGAACAGAAAATGTAAGCCATTTTACCCATGAAAATCCTTCATAAAGATACTCTCTCTTTTGCTTATAGAATGCCTGAAAAGCTATTTCTGAACTTCATTCTCAATAACCATAAGTTCAGATTATTATATCTATCAATTTTAGTCTAAAAACATTGAACGGTTTTTGAGTTATGCTCCAGGAACAAAATGATTACGGACAGACGGACAGACCACGCGTTGACTATATCCCCTCGCATTACATGCCAGGGAATAATAAATCACAAAAACCTGTAAATAACAAAAGGCACCTGACTGATATATCTACTAAGTTTTGCAGAAACGATTGTTGAGTCATGCTCCGGAAACGTAACCCATATCTCCCTTTTAAGACTCAGTCCGAATTGTTTTCATGGAAACCGAGAAAAATAACGAGAGTCATCAGAAGATGACATAATGCTCCGGCCCCCACATACTCGAAAGGACAAATCATCTGACAGTCACTCAATGTTTTCTTAAGTTTGAATCGTTTCCATGGAGGTCATGAAAAATATAAATGCCACCAAAAGGCACCACTTCAAGATTTGTCTCATATATCTGCCACGATCTGTTAAAAGATTCAAGTTGTGCTCTGGAAACGAAGCCTATCCCTCCATTTTGAGACTAAGTCAGAATTGTTTCAATGGAAACCAGGAAAAGTAAGATTGCAAAAACATTGTAAATAAAAAAAGGCACCACTTTAGGTAAAAATGTAAAAAGTTCTGCTTCAGAAACAAAGCTCAGCCCACTATTACACTAACACCAAAATGTTCCATGGAAAAACAAAAAAAATTAAAAATGCCAAAAATCTGTAAATAGCAAAAGGCACAACTGTAGGTTGAGATTATTATATATATCAAGTTTGGTCTAAAAATATTGAATGGTTTCTGACTTATGCTTCGGACACAAAATGGAGATAAAAATGCCCAAAATTTGTAAATAGCAAAAGGCAGCTCTCTGGGTCCAGCTCACATATGTGCCAAGTTTTAGAGAAAGCTTTCAAGTTGTGCTCTGGAATCCAAGCCCATCCCTCCCTTTTGAGACTATGTTCGAATTGTTTCAATGGAAACTGAGAAAATAATAAATCATAAAACCTGTAAATAGCAAAATGCACCACTTTAGGTTCTTACTGATATATCTACGAAGTTTTGTATAAAAATATTGATTGGTTTTTTAGTTATGCTCCAGAGCTCTAAGGGTGTTTAGACCTGAAAGTGCATGAAGTCATTTGGTAGGATGTTATTATGTACATAAATTCCATCACCTCTGATGAACGGAGTATCACTAAAGTTAACACAAGCCAAACCATTTTGAAAAAGGACACGAATTTTGACAGGATGGCATGCATAAACACAAGAAATATTTTCCCCTCCATCCCTTTTGATAAAATGGAGAAAGTAACAACTGATGTGGATCAAATGTGTATGTGCAGTAGATGGGTATGTTCAGGAGAGATTCTTATCTTAACAGAAACAGAGAATTTCCACCATATCATGAAAGGAGAGGGAAGAAATCACTATGAGTCAGGATAAGAAGAAAATATATAAATAAATACTTGATTATCGAAATCACTTGCTCTGGCAACATAATGTTTTGTGATAGTAACTTGGTTGTCTCTATGCTTGCACACAGGGTTTGATGTTAAGCAGTAATGTCAAAGGATTCTGCCACAAATGTTAATGATTAAGATTCCCCAGACCTAAATATCATCTGCTGCATGCATTAAGAAATACATGTTACACATGGATCCTGCATCTCTCTTAAAAAACAACATTGTTCTGGTGAATGAAAACACAGATTTATTCTGATATTACACTGATAGATCACAGTGAAAGGTATATTTTGGATATTATTTTATATTGTCTCCAAAAAGTAAATTATCATTTAACTTTCCTCATGTATAGACAGTCTTGTCTGATGTATGGCATACAAATTAGCACATGTATATTTAGCTGAAATACAATATTTACCAAAATTTGATGTTCACACACAATATCTCATTGTCTTCAATATCAAGAAGGTATGAATGACTGTAAGGAGGAAAGGAATGCAACATATAATGATAAGCAGGTTACGAAAGGTGTTAAGACGAGTGCATCTGATAGAATATCACAAAATTCATTCTGATTTAATTTGTTCAGAAAGTATCTATACTAACCATCAAAAGTTTAGACTCATTAGTGTAAATGTTGCCAGTTACTTCAGTCAACTACTCTAAACTACATTTTGCAAATTAGTCAAATCTGTTTAAAGGTGCTGTTTACACAAGAACTGATGTATTATAAAACAAATTCAAAACATTGGAAACATTACCGGCATGAGTTCAATCCATGATAAAAATGGTGAAAATTGGTGAATTCTTAACAAAAGTTCACACCATAACATTGCTGTTCACATGCACGATATATGTTTTTCAGCAATCTGATGCATGATCCTTGTGCAGTTAGTCTAGAAATTCATCTTCAATGCAACCAAACATATATTTATACATAACATATAGTGAGTGCTAAAAGTATGTCCAAACTTTTGATGGGTAGTATTTTAGTGACGGATTTATAATCCATCACATCTGCAAATTAAAATTTCTTGACTTCATGAGGATTTTATGGTTTCAAAATCCATCCAATCTCCACCAAAAAGTGAGCATTTTGGGGGGCTCTACTCCTGCCTTTGTGCCAGGATCACAGTGTTTTGTGAACCGTTTCTTTGCCTTTCAAACTCATCCATGTCAATAAGTCTTGACATGCGTTGGGTGCCCTCTGTTTGCAGCAGCAGACCCCGCACTTGTAATTCATCAACATAGTCTTTCATTAGGTGTGCGATCTGAGATGCCTGAAAATTGGGCAAAATAATGATATTACTATAAACTGCAACAAGCGTTATCAGTGACAACAGACTCATGAATTGTAAAACTGATCATAATCAACAATGACAATATTTCCCTCTGAAACTAGTTTCTGATTCCACAGGTTGTCTTGAATTATATCTTTAAAGTATATCTATGTATCTATCTATGTATCTATCTATGTATCTATCTATGTATCAATCATGGTGGCGCTGTGCCGTGTTGACACCCATTCGAAGAGCTCTGCAATGTATTCCTGAGTTTAATTGTTAAATTGAGTTTATATTTCTGAAGTCGTGAAGATTTAGAAGTGTTGTATTCATCACAATGAAGAAAGCGATGAATGCTGGGTTTCCGGTACCATTAACAGGGACGATCCTATTCCATCATCTCTACTGTGCGACCGCTACAAGTCCGTTGAATGTTATTCAAGTTGGTGGACATCTCTCTCTACAGTATGGATGCGATCAGCACATGCTTTTCAGACTTTTCTCATCGGATTACAGTAAGCCACTTGATTAACCAAAGGAACGAACCAATCAATGAACATCAATCAACTCAATGCCCTTTCGCGTCATTCACCAAAAATGATTCTTAAGGACTTCAACGGCTGTGTGTTAGACAAAGTACTGCCTCATTATCACCAATATATATGTCACTTGTGTGACACAAAATGTAAAACCCTAGATCTGTGCTATGGTACCATGAAAGCCTATAAATCATATGTGAAGCTGCTACTTGGTCAGTCAGATCATAACATTATCTTGTTCCCCTGTATAGACAGTCAAATGACAAAAAACAACAGTAAAATCTGTAAAAATGCGGACAAAAGACTCTATTAATCAACTGAAAGGTTGCTTTGACTGTACAGTGTGGGATACCGCAAATCACTACTGACTGATAGGGATGAGCTGAGCTTTAACAGATTGTATCAAGGTCATCATTGATGATATTGTCCCTTCAAGTGGCTAAAACAGGCTGAGAGGCTTTTCACCAACAACAAACCTTGGATTAGCATTGAACTGAAAGGACTTCTCAATGGTAAGCAGCATGCTTTTTGTGCAGGAGACAGAACTCAAATGAAAGAAAGTCAATGGGATATCAAACGTTACTAAAAAATGTAAACCTGATTACAAAAACAAAGTAGAAACTGGACTTCAAAGCAATGACTTGCAAGAAGCATGGAATGTAAATTAAAACCATGACTGGCAATAACAGTAAATGTAAAGTTCCAAACTCTCAAATGATGTCTTATTTGCCAGAAATCTCAATCAATTCTACTCAAGATTTCATGCATACAACTTCTCTGAGATCTGTATTCATCAAGAAAATTCAAAAACTTTTGAAAGAATCCAGCCACATTTGATGAAACGAAAAATTATTCACAATGGAAGTAAATAGTAACATCATCAAGTGGGTTGAAGCAGAGGCCATATAATAGAGGGATGGCCCTCAAGCCAATGCGCAAAACCATCAGCGCTGTGGCATGTACTGCACAGCCTATCCAGAAGCTGACTGAAACGTGTGTTCACTTCAGTCATAGATTTCGCGTATTTTCAAAGATAAGATTTAATTTTCCTCATTTATTTTCATGTACATACATATATTTGCTACAGTGCATCTGAGGTTTATTTGGGGCATGTACACGTTTTTGTATTTGATGAATGCTGTCATGTGTGACCTTTGTTCTGTGAGGACAATGGCGGCGACGCAAAATCGGCGAAAGTCCTAATTTTGATTTTCAATAACGGCTACTAATTCTCAATACCAATCCTTAGTTATCAGGATGTAATATAAGCAGATTAGCTAGTTTGGTGTAGTGGTATTTATAAGTCTGTGGAGGTCTCATAATTCCTATTTTGACTCATGCAATACGACGAAATATGAACATTTTTTGAAATATTTACTTGATTTCTGCACGCTTTCACAATAACCACTTACTACAAGCATTTTTAAAATAAGTTTGGGAACATTCACGTCGATTTCCTCTTTTGCTGGTACCAAATTTATATGGTTAGTCGGTATTTTATTTTTTTATGGCTTTTTTACGTAAACCCACATTTGCATCATGTACTGCTCATTTCACTTACCATGTAGCAAATGACACAACCTTCATTTTGTGTGTTAATATGACACAAACATCCATTTAATTCATTCTCATGCACATATATGGGTTGACAATAATTGTACATATTTTCATTTTTCTTCATTGTGATGAATATGGTTTCAGCAAATGTCCTTATTTATCATGAATTAACATATTTCTTGTAGATGCCCAGGAAAAAGAAGTTTCAATGAACGGTGCTTGATGATTTGTAAGGTAAGTAATAATGGAAACATGTTCAAAATGATGTCTCTGTTAACTAAAGGTGCACACCAACGAAATCATTTTACTGTATGAAAAATTGGTAATAAAAAGTTGACAATTTGTAGTTTGTAATTTGTAGAATATTATCTACAAATTTATTTATTGCATTTAGCAATACATATACATACATACACATTTATTTTTTTTTTTTTATAAAATAAATAACATAACATCAGAATCACACCTGCGCAGTTCCTGTCAGTTGCAATTCCGGTATATTCGGAAAGGTATGTGATAATAAATTCTTCATGGTAACTAACAAGACAAAATTAGAGTTATGAACCCTATGAAAATGATTCATTTCATCGGGTGGTGTGCTTGGGGGGCGGGGATGCCCCACGACCTTTATGTCATGACAGGTTCCACTTCTCAAGTCATTGTTTCATTCTCTCTCAATCTGCTGTGAAAGAAACAGTTAAATGGTCACAAAATCAGCTGTCCGCGGTTGCTATATGTACTGTTGTACATTGACGTGTGTGAAAATTGTCCTCGTGGGTTTAGTAGTTCAGAGTAGCTTCACTTTGCAAAAAATTACCAGAATGTGCATATGTCCCCGGTATGGCTCCAAAAACATTATCACTGTCAGCCCAAAATGGCATTCAAATAACATTCCTGTAATGTTCGTGGATAATGTTAAATCGTGTTTCGTAAGGACTATCAATTCACAAAATTATGCGAATTAATATGAAATTAAAATCACAGCGTAATAGAGTCATTTAGTGAACCACCAACCAGTGGAAACGGATACTTAAAAGAAATCTAGAGATATTGTGATGATACGTTCAGCGAATATCTGGGATATTGACAACATTACTGTTACATGACTGACCTAAAATGGCTCAGATTTTGCAAACGATACACATTTTCAGCGATGTTGTCAGCTGACGTGCATATGAGAGACAAAATAAAGATTATGATTATTGCAATCAGTTTACTGGGGCTGTTCATGTAATCTTTGACTGTCAATCGCAGCTGGTGAAATCCAGCAAAAGAATCAACTCTGGTTCGGATATTACACAATATTGTTTACGTGGATACCAGAGTGCTCATTTGTGAATGTCTGCGCATCTGTTGCGCATGTGTACCGGTAACTGGAAGTTAGCAGCAGGGTGTTTAGTGCTGATGTTTAATGATAAACTGTTGGAGAGGGCAGTCAGTCTATTACATGGTCTCTGGTAAAGGCCTTCACATTTAATTGACCTCAATGTGTTTGGGTCAATTCAAAGCTTTCAGATGTTAATCTTGTGAGTACTGGTTCTACTCAAGACTATGTCCTGTCCCCCGTCCTCTTCACACTTTATACAAATGACCGTAGAATAGAATAGTATAGAATTCTCTTTTAAGGGATTAAAGGATGTGAGAAGGACACTGTTGTTAGTAAGTTTTGAAACATAATCATTCTGGTGAAAACGAAAATCTGCCAGTGGCATTCGTTTGTATATGTTAGCTTTAAAGTACAAGAGGTACAGGGTGGCTTCCTCACCAGGTAAATTGAATCTCTTTGTGTCTCCTAGATAACCACGTGTTACATTGGAGCTTACCATTGTTTATAAAACTGTTAGAAAACAGTTTCCAATTGTTTTTCTGATAATGTCTCAAGCGTGAACTTCAAACTAATAAAATTGATGTGCTCGGATTAGAAAATCTTGGTTAGAGATATAGTGTCTTCCACTATCGTGACACCTTGCAGACTGGTGCGTGAATCACCTCTCACCCACATGTAAATTGAGCAAACGCGGCCCTGGTGTTTTTTAGCCCACCAAAGTGTAATTCCTTTCATGATCTCAATATCACTCTGCGATGGGTCACCTAGGTAGACCTGAATGATCAGCGTGGAATTATCCGAGAGGTTTTCCAGGTTGGCGACCACACCATCAAATTCAGTAACCAACTCTAATACCGTGTTCTCTCCAGGTTTACATGAAAGCACGTGGGTCATTCTACTCGAGACTGGTGTGATGGTTACACTGCATCTTTGTGATGGGACGTAAGCCATGAGCAGGATTCCGTTGTTTACGACTTTGTTTAGGTAGTGGTCTTTGTTTTCCATGAAAACATATGGGGAAATTAGTGTTACGTTGAGAAGCCAGATTTGAGTTGGTAACATCATCCACCTGTTATGGTAACATCATCCACCTGTTGTCGTCAGTGAGTATTAGACAGTACGGTTTGTTTGTTGGTCTGTCAAACTCTTCTAAATCGAGCAATTTCCCACAGAACGATGAGTATATTTTCCATTCATCCGCATTGTTGCGAACTATATTGTATCATGTGTTGCTGTCAAATCCTGATGTATCCAGGTTAAAGTATTACAAGATTCACCGGCGGCAGGGACTTCAACGCGTCTCTACATGTTGTTTACAAGCTTAAAAGCGTATATTTTACCATCTTTTCCTGTGTCATCAAACCCACTAGTATCACCTTGGTCTGATAAACTTGTATTAATACATCTTATTATTCGCATACCTGGTCCTTGATTACTAGCCATTACTGTACATGCAGTGTTAAGCTTAGGTAACCTATGTCTATAGGAATATTATGTGTATCTAAAATTGATATTTTTAATTCAGAAATGTTACCATTTATCAATTTTTTACACTGACGCGATGAAAATGATTCTGTGCGGCCTTCATTGTATTTTTCTGTTTTAACTGGGACAGCCCTCAACAACATGGAAGGATGGTCATTTTGTATATTATCCGTTATGCTAAGCTGATCGAGATGAATGCATAGCTCATAGCATGGAATTAGATCTGGCACAGTACCACAAGTCACGGATTCATAAGGTAATATGTCATTAGTTGGAAAATATCCTAGTAAATCAGAAAACTCATCACTGAAACTCAGTGTGTTTTTCCCACTGTGTAATGTCACTCTCCCATTTGAGTCATTTATTTCAAGTCTAGCTCCTATGGGTTTGAAAACTTCATCGTTGAGAGAACGCACACTATAGTAACCACCAGTTATTTTGTTCTGCACTCTATTGATGAACAACTCATGACTTAGGCGGTTGACGTTTATCCATCGTGGGTAGTAGGTGATATTGCATAGTGCTATTTCGTGTTGGCTAGATGTGTTATCAATGGAGTGTTGAATGGTCTCACCATTTGTTATATCCAGAAGCGTAATGTACATATTTTAATATAAATTATATATAATAATAATATATATAAACCTGAAGTACGTTACCCCAAAAACAACAACATAAATGCCTCCAACTTCACACACATGAAAATCTTTGTTGATGCGAATGGTTCGTATTTCAGAGCCTGATTCATGGATGTGCTAGAAAATTATGGGTTTTCTGTAAAGAATCTGAAAACGGTACATGCATGGTTTAACAACAAGATGCAATTCTGGCAGAATTAATTCAATTTCGCTGTGTGGTACGCGACAACTGGATGCGGTTTGACGTTGACAGACACTAGACGGGATGAACTGAGTAAATCTGTGTTTATGTTTCATGTGTACCACCATGTCAGACGCATTCTCAAAGAAATAAGCGCACCAATA
Organism: Haliotis asinina; assembly: GCF_037392515.1. Lineage (NCBI taxonomy): Eukaryota > Metazoa > Mollusca > Gastropoda > Lepetellida > Haliotidae > Haliotis > Haliotis asinina. The sequence continues at coordinate 46,088,017 of NC_090287.1, forward strand.
CCTCAGGATAAGATGTGGAATGCAATAAACAATCCATATGAATGAGTTTGTAATGAATTCAGTGTTGATCCAAAGACGGACTGGTGTTTACCTGGGTCAAATCATGGATTAGGAATTCCTATCGTTCACAATCAGTCTCTGGTGGAAGCCAGCTACAATGTGGTTAAAAAATGGGGTTAGTATCACTATTTTAAAACAAACGAGTGGGACGACCGTTACTTGGCTTTTGACGACAGCAAGGATTACAGCATTTGGTGGTCTAAACAAGGGCCAGGTGATGACTGGAAAAATTTATGCTAGATACATCGAAAGGATTCACTCACGCTGGTATTATCTCTTTAGAATGATTAGAACGTATGTGAGGGCTATTCTTGGCGCTCCCTCACAGATGCGCTCCTGCATCATAGGTAGTGGAACCGCTTATGATGTGCAGGAACAGTTTGTGGTTAATATTGAGGACGTGATAGCATCGCCGGTAGATCTGCCTTGTGCTATAAAACGATATCAGGACACGTTACCATATGCCAGGTCAAAAGTCGACTACGTGTTCGGTATGGGATTGTACATGGCTCCGAGCGACATGCATCTGCGAGTCAATAAAATAATGGGCTACAACAATGAAATTATCATCGCCACAGCAAACCAAAAATTGGGTGTTAATGATGATGTAAATGTCTCCCACGTACCACCACCACCCACATGGGGTGTGGGCGGAACCCCCACTGTGGTGCCAGCACCAGAGTCAAGGGTTAAACCAGGTGGGGGGTGGGGTCTCCCCCTACTCACCGTGCAGGCGTCCAATCAGCAGCTTATCAATCATAAAACAGCGTTAGTTGTTGGATTGGTTGCTGTTGGCTTTGGCCAAAATCTCCCAGCCGCAACGTAACCAGCCAATGTGGTTTCCTCATTCAGCATTCTATCGATTGTTTCCCGAATATGGTTGATCTGGGATCGAAGCTGTTTATGATTCGAGGAAGCGGATTCCAATCGTGCACGTCTCTTGTCTTCTAAATTACTACTTCGTTCCGTGATATGGCGCTTTATATCCTCGTCTTCCGTTTCGCTTAGTTTGGTTTTTTCACGAGCTATGTGCTCGTTGAGTTCGTTTAGTTTTCCCATGTTGTTCACAATTTCTCCACGTACGTGTTTCAAGGCTTCGTCTAGGCCGTACAGTTCCATCATTGGAAATTTAAACCCCAGCAACGGTTTGTCCCTGTAATTACTCAACAGTTTTTTGATGCTATCCGATGCTTCTCTAGAATGCTGTGTAATGTCGCCACTGGAGGTGTGGAGACCTCTGCACAGTTCAGATCGTGTGGTTTGCAGATCTTGAATGACCTTCAGTGGGGCTTGCCCCATCTTAGGTTTTGCACCACCATAATCATGTATGTTTAGTTTTTCACAGATAAAATCAGACCCATGGCGAATGGCTGGAGTTGACAAGGCAAGTGGTTTTCTAGTGTACATTTTTCTAGTGTACTTTTTAAAGATAACCTCCAGGTTATCCTCAAGACGTAGAATACCGAAGTCATCTATAAAAAAGAATAGTCTCGGCCCTGAAGTTAGACGTAGTTTTTAACATTTTTTAATCCATCGTAATAATCGTTTACTGCTGATTTGAAAGTTCAATGCTAATAGGTGAACTAGTAAGCAAAGTATCTTTATTGTCATCAACATCAGGAGGAGCAGTAGCTCCAAAATCATCCATTTCAATATCGATCATAGTTTTGAAATTACGTTGTATTAATATTTAATATATATTTAATATTAAGCCGTGCGCCAGTTGGTTACTATTATGAACATCCCCAGCAAGACAGACCGGAAGTACTGTTGGTTAAAATTCCCAACTTGGGTGAGAACGAGGTCATAGTGCCTCGGACGGCATGATTGGATGTTGGATTTGGAAAACGACAAACATGAGCTCGTGAATAATGTGGGAAAATTCAACTCGGATTTGAAAGATTTGAGGGAGCATGCGCATTGGTTGGCATTATTTCACTACAAGGACAGGGATTCGTTCCAGGAGTGTTTGAGAGAGAATGATGTCATGAGTAAATCAGAGCGGAACGGGTAAAGAAACAGCTCACTGAAACTAAGCATGCCAAGCTCATGTTGAAAACCGACCCAACCTATGGATTACCAAGTAATAGTTTAGTAATGGCCTTTGTTTTTAAAGGGGCACTGATGCGGAGCGAATAATGTTTCTCGCCAACGGTCTAACTATGAAACCAAAATGCAAATTGGTCAGCGCCTGCTCCCTCGACCGTGACGGACACAGGGGCTGGGCTCCGGTCCACCTTATCAGAACTTCTTCACCTAAACAGTCAGGAGGCCGGACGCCCATTATATGCCACTATTTTAAAAAATCCATGGTATTCCCATACAAAATATCCCAGCAGTGTAGTTTTTTTCGGATGGTATAGTGACTGATCCAATTTGATCCTATTTCTGTGTTTTTTACCTCATTATTAAATCATTTTATGTGAAAATATGATGTCTACGGGCATTAGTTTCAGTCCGAAAGATTGCAAAGCTTTATATTCAGATAGTTGTGAGTGTTGACCCAGCTGTGATAGCAAAAATCATGCGTAAATTTTGGTAGCTATGGTAGCTACCCTGGTTTAGTATCTATGATAATAAAAACACACAGCTGATTTACTTGAATTCGTAAACTAAAAACAATGACTTTGCTATTGGTAGAGAAATCTGAAAATTGTCTTGCGTAAAAAAGACCTGATTACACCTATTTACCAAAGTACACAGCAAATTCCTGTATGTATTTCTTATGTAACGAAGTTCTGTTTGTATCCTCAAAAACATCTTCAGCCCATAAGTGTTTTCAGGCTGCAAGCGACACAGAGATTACATCTTCCTTGCTGTAACTCGCGTTTGATGGTGTAAACCTACACGTTATTTGTCATCATTCTCTTGGTGGTCAGTTAATGAATTTATAACAGGTATAATTAGTGGTAACACCACTCAGGTTACTCAACAAAGGTTCTCATTTGGCATTTCTCCTGTCTGGAGTAAATACTTAACATTATAAATTAAGGTCTGTAGTAGCAAATGTATTGTATGTTATGTAATATGTGCATGTAAGTGATGCAAGAGGGTTTATCAGCTCAGTTACAAAAACAAACATCGATCAAAGGATTAACCGATAACACACTGATTGATTGATTACTTTTATCTTCTACAGCGGATTTGTCAAAAGGCAGTGTGTGTAGATGTACTAATCTATACTGACTACACCCTGTCATAAGTGAGAGTGTAAAAACAACATCCTCCCTTCAAAGAATTAACCACCATTGTGTTGATTGATTGCTCATTATTGGTTAACTAAATTACTTAGAATGACATCATACAATAAGTTGCCAGGTGTGCTATCTTGGGTGACCAATGAGAGGTTATCAGGTTTTCACCAGTGTGAAAGAGGTGAAACGACATGTTACTTTTTCGCAAATTAGACTGTTGTAAGAAACACGACAGGGTTATTTACCAGCTTGGAATATCGTCTTTTTATGTGGATATTGATGGATGCATTCCTGAACAAGGTAGTAGCCTGACACTGTTGCTATAACATTAGTCTGTTTCACATTCATTATTTGCTTTTGTTTTAATTTATTTGTTGTAGCATTCAGCAGAATCTATATGACAGAAAACACACACATGATCGCGTATGTGCGTGAAACAGGATCCACATTGGCAGTCTATACAATGTTTAAATGTTACAGTCATGTTAGAAATTTTGTAAGTATAAGCAGACTGTGTGTTCTTTTATTAATTTCCAAAATCATACAAATATGCCAATAAACTAATTAGAGTTATGGTACAAAATATAGGGACGTACATTGGCGTCGTTATTTTTTCATCCTAATAGTTTTTTCTACTATTTCTACCACTGGCAGATGATTAACCTTTAAAGTGTTTCATTTGTTTTCATAATACATTTGTAATGAAGTAAAAATGACTTGTTCTTAGTTGATCTGTCAATAATTAAAATATAAATTGCACATACGGACTGCGCAGCAGAGGCCACGAACCAGTCACGAATTCTGGGATATCATCCTGGTACTCACGGGAGAAAAACAATAACAAAACTTTAAACCAGTCCACAGCAATTCCTCCGCATCAGAGCCCCTTTAATAATATTTTAGTAAGGTTTTATTAATGGTTTAGTAAATTTTAGTAATGGCCTGCGACCAGCCTTTATTTTTAATAAAGGTTTAATAAGTTTTAGTAAAATGCCAGTTTTTGAAGTTCTAGTCGGGTGTAACCTAACCTTTATCTCTCTCTGTTAAGTGTATGTTGGATATTATTTTTTAAAAATAGAAACTAGAGTACTATATTATAAAAAGGAGTGTGATGAATTATTAGAACAGATGTTCCAGAGGAACAAAAGGACAACAAGCAGCGAGACAGACTGATAACGCTAGTCGTGAGTGGTAAGGGAAAACAATATTTAGGAGAAAACATCACTGCTGATAAAATTCAGAAAATGTCAGACAATGAAATAAATAAATTATGTGCTAGGTATGAGGCACAACTCGGGGCCGAGATGACAAAAGTTATAGGTTCTACTATAACTCAGATTTACACTGGCATAGCATCGCACTTTTTACCAATCCTACCGGAACATCAACTATATTTGTGGGAGGACTTAAGAGAATCGATAATGCCTTCAGCTATAATATTACACAAGATGGATGATGCCCAGGAAGAGATAACCAAGGTGGGGATGCCCCACACCCCAGTGGGGAGTCCTGTGGACAGCCCTTTGGTGAACAGTCCAGTGGGGAGTTGTGCGGACAGCAGACAGGAGCCAGTGATGCAAGTCACCAAGAAGAAGAACCAAAAAATAGTTGAAGCTGGTAGAAAAAATGCCATAGCAAGGCACAAAAAAAATAATTACATGTGGGTGGGTGGTGTAGTAATCACTGCTGCTGTTTCATTATATATGTGCCAAAGTCAAACAAGACCTGCCTGTCAGGCAATTTCAACACCCCAATCGGCTGTATGCAGGACCACCTAGAAATCGACCCTCATATTATGTTATAATTAAAATTATATATAGGGTGAGAAAGATCGTGAGTTGGTCCTCATGGCACTTGGCTTAGCAGCGACAGTGTTAATTGTTAAACAATTAGACTAATTACATATATCATTATACCTCAAAAATGAGAACAGCTCCACATATTTGTCAGTGGGTACTTATGGGGAAAACTGTAATTTGTGGTAAAAAAAATGCATCGACGGTTGTTGTTGTTTTCACCATACAGGCTATACTAAGTACACGTGCTTGGTGTGTGGTATATAGGGGTGAAAGGTCATTACCAATTATGTAAAGCCCACGGCATGGATAAGAAACGATTTCAGCTTATTTACGAGAAGAAAAAAGACTACATCTGCGAAGTTATATGCTTGTTAAAGATCAAGGTATGATTTGTAATTCCTCTACGTGGCCCATTTTCCAAGTAGGCTCCCCTTCTTTTATATCCACTCGATCAATATAGTACGTTTTCATAGACCAGGTAGGATCTGTAGCATGTTTAAGGGTGTTTCTCTCATATTCACCATTTTGATATACATATCTAACGAGTGCGCGATCTGGATTTTTTTTCTTTTTTTACGACAGGGTGCTGCTGCCTCTTATACAACAGATTTCATACGGATTTCATCGACTGGTCTCATGGGGGTCTTGTGGGCAGCCGACTGCAAGTCATCCCCCACACCCCCGAGTAGTCTAGTTACTTTGTGATTCATAAAGTCAACCACCCGAGGAAGTCGTACCACCCATTCAGTGTTTGGGGGAATTTTGCCCCACTCCTCTAAATCACATGAATATTGGTGTGCAAACAAATGTTCGGCTATGATCTCTCCACTACGGCTTTACTTCGATGTTCTCCTGCCATGCCACGCCAAGCCTTACCTGGACATTGTGTTTAGCAAACAGTTGTGACACGTCACCCATGAATTCCCTGCCTGGATCAACTTGCAACTCAGAGGGTCACGTCAGCGAACTGCGTTTGCATATATGCTCGAATCTACTTGCGTCGTATCCTTCGCAGTCAAGGGTTTGGCTTTCTTGTAGCAGTTGGCTACATCTACAACTGTCAGGGCGTACTTGTAGGTTTGGAAGAAACAACAGGTCGGCCTGGTGAACTTGATTAGGCATATGAATACTGAATTTTCTCCTGGGCATATATTTTGGTGCCGGCAAGTATACTTGACATAAAGATTGTTTTTGTAACCCGGCTTCAGCTAATTTTTTAATAGCGTCAACCCCTTTCCAATATCCTTGCGGGTTGTAGTAAATTTTCTCTATTATATTTCTTTTACTTAAATATTTAGTGGGGGGTCCTGCGGACAGCCGACTGCAAGTCACCCCCATCAAGGAGTGACTGCAAGTGTAGCAGGGCGTGGAGTCATCCCACAGATGACATCCTTACCTTGTCAGCTTGCTGACGGGGTTAACCTCTTTGGTCATGTGGACAAGGCGTCCGACTTCGGATCTGAAGGTCCGTCGTTCGAATCCCAGCACGGGACTCGGAAATTTTGTGGCCGCTACACAAGCATAGGTATTGACACCATCCGAGGCTATCCATCGTTTTGTATCCATCAGTGATAGAGACGTCTTATTCAAAGTCAACCCATATATCTTGTGCCCGTCACTACAAAGTATGTTCATCTAGTGTTTGAATGTTTTCTTCTCAAATAGGGCTTGTTTTCATAGGGTATGATTGATATGTTGTTTCACCACGTTCTTTTTCACACCCTTAGCCTTTCTTATTTCGGTGTCGTCTGCTTTCTTGATAGAATACATCTTAGGTCTCAACCCAATGTATTCGGTGACCGGTGTGCCTGCACACTCATCCTTCATCTTACCTTACACCTTTTTGTTGACTTGGCTGTGCAAGGGGTGGTCTCTCAGGTAATCACTGGTATCGTACACGTGTATATTGTTTTTCATATCCTCGTACACATCCTCTGTTTGAATCTCCATCAACAAGGAATCCGTATCCGTGTACAATACCTCACAGGTGGGGGCACCCCTATCCGGATACTGCTTCCTGAGCTTGTTATGGTAGAAGTCATACATCAGGTGTTTGGAAAGGTCTAGCATGTTCATACCCACATAGACCGGTCGATTAATTTTAATGTGACTCCTTTTCATATGTATCGCTGCCAAGTCATCATCAAATATAGTACTTCTATTGTACGCCAGACTCGCTACCAGTTTCCTGACCTTATCTTCCTCACTCGACCGGACTAGCTTCACGTTAACACGTTTTTTTGTAAATCCTCCATCGTTTTGCCGAATACAGAGTTGTTCATTAGTTTGTATAGGTTTTTCTCAAAATCGTTGGTGGCCAGCTTTCTCAGATCAGTGTTTATTCTAATGTTGGGTTCCATCCAGCATTCTATGTACTTCAGTCAGTTTCATACCCACAGATAGATACGCTATACAAGCAGTCAGTGGGAGGCAACTGTGTCTGATTAAACGTAGACCAGTCATCCCTATATTCATATGGATAAATACCCGTACATAGCAGCAAAGCTCTAGTTTTCTCTTCTGTGTACCGATTAGTAATAGCCAAATCATCTGGCTTATTAGCCTTTACCAAACTGTCCAGAGACGACAACAGAAACTGAACACTATCTATGAATCCCATTTAGCAAAAAGGACATATATCTCTCCATATTGTTTAGGATACAGGAGATGTTGCCTTCTGCCTTTGAAATAGCTTGCATAATCAAGTGTGAATCATATCCGCATAGATTGTGAAACACCACTGGGATATGAATAAGCTTAGGATTTATCCTCAACTTCAAATTACACTTATTGTGAGCTGCACCTCTGTATTTGCCGGTAATGTGACAGTGGTCTCTAACTGAATCATCATTCAGAGGTTTATGGCACACGTGACAATGCATGCATTTTTTGTGGACTTTCCGATCTGCTTGGGTCATACACATTGGTGTTTTGTCATATAATTTTTTTCCTGATCACTTTCTCTTCACGTTGAAAAGCCTTCAGAAATTTCCCAGTTGTGTCTGGGCCTCTATAAATAACTGGAGTGTTAGTTTGGCCATCACAACGAACGACCACATACCCAAACCCACACACCTCATGTTCTTGATTTTTTTGCGTGAAACATTTTTTAGGGGATTGAGATACTGTATCAACTGATTTAATGATAGCTTCGAAGTCAGCGTAGATGATGTATGGTACTGGCATCTGATTTTTGTGGTTGATAAATTTCAAGATGTTATTGTTTTCTCCTGGCATATCTATCCGTAGCTGTAATCAGCTTTATCAGCAGACTTTATCGATCGTGTGAGGCCGCTAGTTCACATTTAAACTGAAGTCAGTATCTTAGATTGATATTGAGTGGGGGGTTTCCCCCACACCCCTGTTTAAACATAGTGGGGGGGGGTTTGCACCCACTATATGTGAATGGCTTTGCAGACGAAAACTAGTTGTATAATTAGTCTCAGATGTGGTGCACCTCTGGTTTTCCCTGCAAATTTGCAGGGGATCTGGAATGTGGTCCAAAACTGCTATTACTAATATTACTACCACTCTAGGGTCTGCCACACATAACTAGCAAGTCCAAAACATTTCCATGGTAACAGAAAATAATAAATCATGAAACCTGTAAATAGCAACAGGCACAACTATAGGTTCTGACAGATATATCTACCAAGTTTTGCAGAAAAATATTGAATGGTTTTTGAGTTCTGCACCTCTCCATTATACTATGACCAAAACGTTTCATGGAAAAACAAAAAAAATCAAATATGCCAAAAATTCTGTAAATAGCAAGAGGCACAAATACAAATTCAGATTATTATATCTATCAATTTTGGTCTAAAAATATTGAGCAGTTTTTTAATTATGCTCTTGAAACAAAATGATTACTTATGGACAGACGGACGGACGGACGGACAGACGAGGCATCGACTATATACTCCGCATTATACGCTGGGCGGTATAACAAAAGCTTTAAGCACTGAGCTGCTCCATCGCCCCTCATACCATCAGAGCTCTGGTTAGTGGATCTTCTGTAACACTCCACTGACCATTATCTGATTCCTCTCCTTCCCGTTGTGCATGAGGAGCTTGCAAAGGTATCACTAAGTTCTCCTGGTCTGTGTGCTCCATGTAAGGTTGGAAGTCATGTAATCATCTGTGTCTGAGTTATAGTTCCATAACTCTTGGATATTCTTCTGCTGAAGTGATAGTCAGTGACAGAACACTGGACCCAGACTATATCTCAGTGCATGATATTTTAGCCAGGCCTGAACCTTGTCTCTCAATTGGGAAAGGACAAACATCCTGTCTGCAAATGCCTTCGTTTGATTAACAATGGGCTTCAGAACTGCAGACGGGGTCTTCTCCATTACTTCCATAAGAAAGAGAAGTAACTCCACTGAAGGACTTACAGGTGAATGAAAAAGGCAGACTATATCTGACATCTTGATAAGCTCCAGAGATCTTTGCAGCAGGATTGGTCTGTTGATTCTTGTGCAACTATTTTGTGTCCCATCTAAATAACACATGCACATGTAATTGTAATGAAAATTTCGGCAAGAACATTTGCCTGAACATGGCTGTTCTGGTAGAAATCTGTTCCTGGAAGATATGTGCCGTTTCGGCCTAACACATCTGGGTACAAGGGCTCACTGAGCTTGAATGTGTCAGGGGCCCATGGGTAAATCTCGTGCAGTTCAAGAATTTCCATTGTCACCCTTACTTAAGCCCTGACGATTAAGATACATGTTTCTTGTTAATTAGTGCATTTTCGCAAACTGGGGTAACAGTTGGCTCATTGTGAATATGAGCAGAGTATTTTCTCATAGACTTGAATAAGACCGTTTCTAATGTGACAGAAGTTTGTGTACATGGGAGAGTTCTCACCAAGCGTGAGTGTAATTGACTTGTAATGGTTTGTTTGTTAAACCAGTTTACTATGTACTAACTTGTGGGGACATCTGTTAGACACGTGGTGCGAGTCGGAACCTGAGATGTGTCACTGTTTTCCACTTGTTTGAGAAATGTTTTGCATACTGAGGGCAGTTGTGGCTGTGTATCCGTCATCATGTGATGTGCTTGTTGGAGCTACTTCCTGTATATAAACTTAGCAGGGAAGTTTTGTATTGTTCAACGCCATGTAATAAGCCTGTAACCGGTAACAACTACATTTATTGCCACCTGAAATCGTGTGCCTAACCTGATGCAAATATAATAAACATACATTGACAGAATCTGTGTCATTTATTTGATTTTGACTTGTGTATGAGATTTTTGTGTGTGTGTTATATTGCCGTGAGCCAATCTAGTTCCGCCCAACTGACTGAGAATAAATTTAAGTAAGCAATCAGGGTTAATTACCCTGAGGTGCAGGGATAACAATAGTGTTGCGGCAAAAACACAAAATTTGACTTACAATTGGTGTCGTCAGCAGGATCAGTTGATTGGACTGATTGGCTTATGGTACTGTAGCTTAATTAGTTTGCTAGTATCTTATTTAGTATTTTGCAGTGACGGACTTTTTCTTGTGTATTTGCTGCATGTGTCAAAGTCAAACAGTTAAGCACCAGGTAATATTAACCTTCTTTTTTCCCTTTCCTCTTTGGCTTAAATTATTAGTTTGTCGACTAGGAGTTACTTTTATTTTCATAAGTTTATTGTTTATTTTAGGGGATGGGTTAGTCTTAGGTTATTGAAGGAATAAGGGTTAATATAGTGTGTAGACATTTGTGATAGAATTTGTTGGGTTTAGTGAAAGGTTTTGTTTAGTAGCTAGTGTTTATGTCTTGTTAGTTACTAGAGTGATAGAGTGAAATTTAAATTATTTCAGGGTAATTTTGAATACTTTTATGAACAAGGTGGCTTTCAAACAAGAACAAAATTTGGACAGTGAAAGTTTAGATGCACATACATCATGTGTGCCTTCATGTACGTCAGGTGGTGGCCTACGTTCTTTGCTTAGGACTTCGGCAGTTGAGAATGATTGAGAACAGGTATCTTCCAGTGGTGTTCGTTTAGAGGTAGTTCTATACCTTCCTTGGTTGAGTCTAGGCCCAGTGGTCAGGTAGTAGCATGAAATAGGGCATTACTTCCAGAGATATTTACAGGAGAACAGATGGAAGAGTGGGGAAGTTGGTTACAGACCTCTGAGATGTATGCTGAACTTAATGGTTGGACAGATGCATGCAAGACTCGCATATTAGGAATTCGCCTCTTGGGTAGGGCTAGTAAGAGTTACTTTGATTTACCGGATGAAACTCGGGCTAGATATTCATCGTTGCAGGAAGCCTTGACTTCTAGATTTAGGCCTAAAGGTACAAAGGCACTTGGAGTGGTAGAATTCAGAGTTCTTACTAGGCACCCGGAAGAGTCTTACCTAGATTTCGCCATTGAATTGAGACGTCTTGCTGAGTTAGCTTTTCCCCAGATGGATGCTGGTTCCAGATTGGTGTTGTGTATTGATGAGTTTGTTAATAAGATGGCAAGAGAGATTTGAGAATGAAAATGCGGCACCAAACTTTTTTGATTCTAGATCAATCAGTAGCGTTTGCTAGAGAATGGGAAGCCATTGAACAAGCTGACTTGAGTACTTGTAAGTTAATGCAGCCTTCTGCCGGTGTGTCTGACAAGCTGACCACAAATGTGTTAGTAGAGGAAACAGTCAAGGATTTATGTGGCCAGATAGGGAAACTACGCTCAGAGTTGTCTGCCCTTAGAAAGTTAAAGCATGATAAAAATGTGGCTTATTCGTATTGTGGGAAAATGGGACATCTTGAGAAAACATGTTACAGGAAACTGGGAGCCTGTTACTCATGTGGAAGTGTAGATCATATGGTCAAGGATCATACTAAGAGCAAGAGTAAGACGGGTTCAGATCTCCGTACAACGGACAAGTTAAACTGGACAGGGCTGTCAATAAGACCCGATTGACAGCCGATAGTGCAGTAAACACACATATAAAGAATGAAGGTGTTGAATGTGGGTCATCAGAGTTTCTTAGCTGTCCACAGTATTTTGTGACTGGTCGTTTACACAGACTTATGTTAACTTTCTGGAGGATAGTGGGGGAGGTATTAGCTTGATTAGTGAACAACTGTTTGAGCGGTTATCACCTCAACCTGAGTTACTGCCCTTGAGTGCTAGTTTATACAGTCTTGGTGAAGTCAAGTTGATGTGTCATTTTGCAGCGGTGAGAGGGCTTCCAAATGAGGGATTAGGAGCAGAGTTCTGTATGGGGTCACTATGGATATGCACAAGAATAAGTTAAAGTTGGCGTCTGGAAATAGTGTTTCTTTACACGAGTTTGAGAAAACAATATGACTTGGGGTAGTGGTCCCTGAATATGTGGTAGTGCCTGCTTGACATGAGATGGTGTTTTCCTCCCAATTGCATAGTGATTTTGATGGAGAAGGTATGATAGAGGGGCAAGCAGGGTTTGCAAAATCCACTCAGATCATGGTTGCCAGTATTGTAGTTAAGCCCCATGACAATATGGTGCCCATTAGAGTTGTTAATACTACGGATCATGACTTGTCTATTCCAAAGGGAACACAAATTGGCTTCTTTACTGAGTTATGTGAAGATAATAGGGATGCGTCTACAGCACCAGGCCGGTTTGATACTAGTAAATGTAAAGTCGGTAACTTACTTCCAGAACAGAAACATCAGTTAGACGCACTCTTATCCTCCTACTCACATCTTTTCATTGGGGTCAAATGATTTAGGACGTACCATTTGGGTGATGCATGAGGTTCGAACCGGTAACTCGAGACCGATTAAACAGGCCCCTGGGCGTTTGCCATTTCACCATCATCAGGAAGTTAGAAAATTGTTAAGTGATATGATCAGAGACGGGGATCAGAGTCACTTTGGGCTTCTCCAATTGTGCTAGTTACTAAGCCTGATGAAAGTACGCGCTTTTGCATGGATTATGGCCATGGTAATGAAGCCATGGTCAAGGATGCATATCCTTTCCTTGCACTGACAATGCATTAAATCAGTTGTCTGGTTCAACATGGTTTTCATCTATAGATTTAGCATCCAGATACTGGCAAGTTGAGGTGCATCCTGATGATAAGGAAAAGACCGCATTTGTGACACTGGGGGCCTTTACGAGTTTAATGTCAAGCTGTTTGGTTTGTGTAATGCTCCAGGAACATTTCAGAGGTTGATGGATTGTGTGTTGGTTGGTTTACAATGGAAGATTTGTCTGGTATACATTGATGACATCATTGTTTATTCTAAAACGTTTGATGAATACTTAGATCATTTAGGACAGATTTTTTGAAAGGCTTAGAGAGAATGGTCTTAAGATTAAACCTTTCTTTTTGCGCTCGAGAAGTAGCATACTTGGGTCACAAGTGATGGTGTTTCACCAAAACCGGATAAAGTAGCAGTACTGGAAGACTGGCCTGAGCCCAGATCTTTGTCTGAAGTTCTAAGTTTTGTAGGGTTGGCCTCTTACTATTGAAAGCTTATTTGAGATTTTTCAACTTTGGCTAGACCTTTGACTAGACTTACACAGAAGGGGGCAAAATTTGTTTGGACTGAAGAATGTCAGCATTCTTTTGATACATTGAAGAAAGCATTAACCACTTCACCTGTGTTAGCGTATCCAGAATTTGACACAGTTTATCTTGGAAACAGATGCTAGTAATGAAGGCCTTGGTTTTGTGCTAAGTCAGGAGATAGATGGCAAGGAACATATAGTGGCGTACAGGAGTCGAACTTTCTATCGCCCTGAGAGAAACTACTGTGTAACCAGATGGGAACTATTAGCAGTGGTAGAGGGAGTAAAGTATTTCCGTCATTACCTGTTGGGTAAGAAATTTGTAGTCAGAACAGATCATGGTTCACTTATATGGCTAATGAAATTCAAGGAACCCCACCGACAAGTAGCTCGTTGGCTAGAATTACTGTCAGCTTATGATTTTGAGATTAAACATCGTCCTGGACATAAACATGGAAATGCGGACTCGCCGTCTTGTTTGCCCTGTACCTGATGTAAGCAATGTCAATGTTTAGAAGCTATGATGGTTACTGCTCAATCTCCTTTAGAAAAGGCTCAGAGAGAAGAGTTAGGGTCGTTATAGCAAGCAGATGAAGTAGGGCAGTTGTCGGTAGTGACGAGGCCAGTTACTAAGTTTGTGGAAACATTAGTTAACCAGTGGGATTCCTTATGGATTGTAGATGGAGTATTGGTCAGAGTTTTAGAGGGTTGTGATGGAAAACAAGCTGTGATTCCGCCCGGTATGGTTGAGGGTATACTTAAGGGAATGCATTAGTAAGTTGCAGGTGGAGGACATCTTGGTGTCAAGAAAACTGTGTCTAAGATCAAGGCCCAATACTATTGGCCTGGGTGGAGGCGAGAAACAGAAATGTTGGTAAAAACTTGCCCTGGATGTGCTAGAAAAAAATCTCCCAACCCCCAGTTGCATGCAAGTTTACATGGTGGTCTGCCCATTTCAGTGACTGGGTATTGACATTTCTGGACCATGGCCAGTTACCATAGCTGGTAACAAGTATATCTTGGTTGTACAGGATTATTACACTAAATGGGTTGAGGCTTATGCCATTCCGATTCAAGAGACTGAGATTGTAGCTGGTGAACTGGTAGATAAGTTTATTTGTAGATTTGGCATGTCGTCTTCCATTCATTCTGACCAGGGAGTAAATTTTGAATCTAAAATCTTTCAGGCTGTGTGTAAAGGTATTAAGAAAACTCGTACAACTCCGTTTCATCCCATGAGTGATGGGCTAGTGGAAGATTTAACAGAACTTTGTCAGGAATGCTCAGCCAGTGCATTACTGAGTCACAAAGAGATTGTGATATACATTTGCCGAAAGTACTCATCGCTTTTCGGTGTGCAGAACAAGCTTCTACTGGTTTTTCACCAAACTACCAAGTATTTGGCTGAGAGATATGTTTGCCAGTTGACATAGTTACCGGTTCACCAGGATAGGAGAATGTGGAGTTGCCTGTGTATGTGAGAGAAATGAAAACAAATTTTAATCAAGTGTTTGAGGTTGTGGAAAAGAATCTAGAGAAGAATGTGTCTACTATGATCGTAAGTCCACTCCTAGCTCATTTGATGTTGGTGATCGTGTATTAATCTGGTAGTAGTTCGGGTAAAAGGCAAAGTTTTGGGTCGGAATCATTGTGAAGTTGTTCATGTTAATAGACTCAAGAAGGCAGTTAGTGATGACAGTTGGGATGCTCAGGTGTTTCGTGAGAACCATATGTGTGGACAGACTAGTATTCCTGTTTCCATGGCCGCACATACTACTTCCGTTCCCACGGATACAGGCCCAAAGGTTAGATATGTAGTTCGACCTTTGTTACCTTTAGATGACAGTTCTCTTGTTACTCCCATTGCTATGTTAGGTAGAGTGAATGGTTCAGAGATATCTGAATCTCCAAGCAGATTGTCTGTGTATTTGAATCCGTCTGAAGGTGATCAGTCTGTTGCAGACAGTACGCAGGCTGGAGTATCTGAAAGGGTACGACTTCGACTCTAGCAGAAATGAGTTTCAACAGTTCGTTTGGGCAAAGTGGTGACACTAGTTCCTTTAGTGGATTTCATGGAACTCTGAGGAGCCAGTTAGAGAGTGAGAGTAGTGTATGTAATCTCTTTTAGAGGTTCTTGGTCTTGGATATGTATATGTGATCTCTTTTAGAGATTCTCGGTCTTGGATATGTATAGGCGATCTCTTTTAGAGGTTCTCGGTCTTGGATGTGTATAGGTGATCTCTTTAGAGGTTCTCGTCTTGGATATGTACATGCAATCTCTTCCAGAAGTTTGATTTGGCTATTGATATGTGATCTCTGTGGAGATGTCTTTTTGTTTGACTTGAATTGTAGTTTTATTATTATGTCATAGTTTTTTGGATACAATTTGACCATGGTATTTGATTTATGTACATATATGTAGTTTTGGTATGAGATCCATCTTGATCGATTGAATTTGTCTCAGAGGACCATGAAATTCAGAATATTTACAAATTGAACCCTGATAATGTATTATATTAGTGTGGTTAAATTATAGGGGGTTATGTAGTGTGGGGTTTTGTTCACTTTGGGGTTTTTTAGAGCTCCTAGTTGACCGGGTGCTTGACTTAATTCTAAAAGTAAAGTAAAAAGGTTTTTTTTCTTTTTCTATTAAAAATTTCATATCTTTTGTTCTTCCTCTTCCCACATACCTATTATAAATTATACCTCTTACCTATTATAAACTATACCACTCGCTTATCATAAATTATACCATTCACCTATTATAAATTATACTATTCATTAAATTACAGATTTATCTTTTGTTGTATATTTTCCATGTAGTTCTATGCATGTATCTGTGTATATATATATTTTTTTTCTCTTCTTCTGATAATGTTGTGCTAAACAGTAGATAGTTGCAGTGATTACACATTGTGTATTTTGTATATGAACATACGTGCGTGATAATGATGTATGAACCCCACTTGATGTGGCTATTAGCTATGGGTGTAAAAGCTTCTACCGGACAGTGAGAGCACCCTCCTGGTAATCTATGGGATCTATATGGATAAGTAAATGTAAGACGCCTGGAGGCAGTCTCAAGAACCCAGGGGTCAATGTAATGAAAATTTCGGCAAGAACATTTGCCCAAACACGGCCGTTCTGGTAGAAAAACGTTCCCGGAAGTTAGTCCCGGGTTGTTTCGGCCTAACACATCTGGGTACAAGGCTCACTGAGCTTGAATGTGTCAGGGGTCCATGGGTAAATCTCGTGAAGTTCAAGAATTTTGATTGTCACCCTTACTTAAGCCCTGACGATTAAGATACATGTCAGTGGGAAGAGAAACATTGTTTGATTAGTTTGGCGCTAGTTTCTTTCCCGTCACAAGTAAGCACTCGTGAATGTTATGATGAATAATTTTGAGATAACTACTGCAGCCAGTGTTTTGTCGACAACCAGGACGAAAGACAACACTACTGCCAGATTTTCATTACATTCAAAATGCAGATTCAGAATCAAGCTCTAGGAAAAATCAAGTGTCAGTGGGATGTATTTGTAAGAACAAAGCCTTTGAGAACTCTAACTGGACAATTTCTATGTCTTGTTCATATACAAAAATTAGTTTTGTTCCCATACTCATATACACATGAGCATTAATCAAACACTATTCATTTGCATCACAGTATAAAAACACTACATACTATGATTACACGATGCTATTTAGAAAGTAGTCAAATGCAACATATGTCATAATATGGGATTTCACTTTCTCAGTAAAGTACAAATTCTAGTACTTTTTTTGGTTGAGTCCCATCCGGGATTCGAACCCGCACCCTCAGAGTCAGGCACCTAATCGCCAGCACACAAAGTCAGCTGCCTAGCCCGCTCAGCCACTGCAACTTCCACAAAAATTAAAGTTGGACAACTGGTAGTCTAGACTGCATACTTTGTGTACTCCTCTTCAGGCATTTTGTGTACCCCTCAGTTGTAAATTTGGATCGTAATTTACAATGATCTTAGCCTACAATCGCTTTGTGCAAGTGGATGGTGATTGCAGTCGAAGCCTAAGATCGCAATCTAACAGATTTATAATAACTGTAGCTCTAAGATGATTTTGTGCAAGTGGACTTTCCATCTCATATGCAACATACCATGATAAATTAAATGGGTAATCTAATTCTGCTGGTGTTTCATTCTCTGCATCAGTTAAAACTGTTTTGAAGCATGTTAGAAAGGGAAATTGTTTATTATCACACCAAAGTAAAATATTTGACTTGCAAAGTTTGGGGCGTACGATACTGTCACAACATCGCTAAAAATATACAGCCACCGAAAAGATCAAAAACATATGAAGTCATGTCCAGCGAACGTTTGAGATTGCTTTGACTGCAGTGGTGGATTAATGATGGAAAACACATGATATACATGGGACAGGTTATGAAATAAATGATCCTGTCTGAAGGTAGGCTGAACGATATGAAAAAATTGTATCCATTTTTCATTCATGAAATATTTTACCCTTAACTGATAGAAACCCCATTACGCCAGGATATATCATACGTTTACAAAGTATACATCTGACAAAACATGTTTGTGGTTGTTTTTTTTCACAGTATCTATGGTTTGAAAATGAAATTGTGCTATTATAATGATAACTATGTAACATTTAATCATAAAACAAAACAAAAAAATGCACCCTAAACCCCCTGAAATTCAGTTAAGTGAGTGAATTTAGTTATTAGTCACACTCAGCAATATTTAAGCTATATGGCTGCAGTCTGTAAATAATTGAGTTCAGATGAGACCATCCAGTGATCAACAGCACAAGCATCAATCTATGCAATTGGTATAGAATGACCTGTAACAATTTACAGGTAATCTCAAAGCAATACACAAAAATGTGACTATCAACAATGTTAAAAATGTGAAAACTCACCTGGTTTGTATTAAACATGAACTTTGTTCCTTTGGCAACATGTCCAATGACTATCATGATGCTTTTGATGGCAGGACTAGAGTGAACAATCTCTGAATAACTGTATGCAGCAAGCTCTCTCTAAAAAATAATCAACATCGTTATTTGTCATATTGCTTCATTAGTGCACTTTGATGAATATGATTTTGACTATAATTCAGTGTGTATCAACTTTTCATTTGTCCAATATCAAAACAAAATTCCTTGAAAGCAACTATGCACCAGTGTTTCCTGAAATCTGCTCAGACTACAAATAAATATTCAAAATCTATGACAAAATATTGTTAATAGTGCTATTGAAGGAAAATGTTTTTGTCAATAATATGATAGAACTGATTTGTCTCACCACACCTATGTAACATTTGTTAGACTGGCCAAGGAGTGGTTAGGGACCACAGCTCTCAATGTTCACTCAATGCTTTAGGTTGTGAAATCTTCATCAAGTAAGGAAACATTTAAGAGCCTACTTATAGCAACTATCCAATTAGGATACAATGACAGTGAACATGACTATTTATCCCATTAGTTGCTTCTTATAACAAGCAGAGGTAGCCAAAGACCAATTCTAAACCAGATCTTCACAGGTGTAACAACAGAGATTTAAAAACTGTAATGTAAATTGCATATTAATATAGTTATCCCATTTCAAGATTTGCACCTCTCTCTCTTGTTTCAACTTTTAGTTGAATGAAAGAATGTCTTAAAGTATTGACTGTAGGTCTTCATGTCCATTTGCTGGTGCACTCAAGGCTGCTCTCCTTAATTCGCTTCGGATGACAATGTCATTTGCTACTCTTCCACACTTACATTCACCAGATTTGATTTTGCTGACACAGAGTTTTGCAATTGTTGATAAGTCTCTAATTCTATTGGGAGCATGAATAGCTAGTTTCCATATACTCAGTGCACCATGTCCGATCAAGGAATATCTACTCAGATCCTGTCTGGCAGATATTTGTCTCTGTAATGACTTAGTCTCTACTTGCTTTATCCGCTCAGTGATGAAGTGATTCGTAGCTAGTTTTGATGGTATGACAGAATAATCTGTGTAGTTGTCCAGCAGGTCACACATATCATATTTCTTAATGAGTCGGAGCATATTGAAAAGTGGAGATATTTTACATTTAGAGTTGACTGTGCTATGACTTTGATGTTGGCCAAGACGATATGTGAATAACTTCTTAACTCATTAAGCCTGTGAGTCACTTCACTGCTCAACACCTGGAACCCCGTGCTGCTTGCTGTGGCGAGACTAATTAGGGCTATTCACGCCTGATATTCCTGGCAGGTTTCGGAGATTACAGGAAACTGTCGTGTCATACAGGCAAGTCCTGATTGTTTAATTGCGTTGTAAAGGTATATGTTGAAAGAAAACAAGAGTGAATATGTATCATATATGTAACGTTTTACGTAATTTTATTACACTTTCTCTTGTAGACTTTTGGTGGCGTGTACATGTGTATTTTCTTAACACATGTTTGTATTCTTTGTATGTAACACATATTTAAACAAATTTTTCCCTCTCATATCATTGTGTGAGGTTAAATTGTTCAAAACATCTATGTCAGTGGCAGTAAAGAAGAATTTATGCACATGCCTAATAATCTTCTATAAAAGAAGTGTTTTCGCTGATACGTTGCTAGTGTATGCTGAATATTTTAAGGTAAGTACTAATAAGCTAGTGTATGACTTAAATGGAACAGATTCACAGTTTGACACTTTGGTTCATCTAGATTTAATGCAGAAAATATACGTTATCACACGAACATACATGTATACATATTGTATAATGCTATTCCTTGCACATACATAACACAAAGGGTCATGGGATGGGCGTCATCAAAGTTTCTGAATAGGAGGTTCAATATTGTGGCTGACTTGTTATCAATGATCAATCGTATCATGAGATACCTGTCACATAGGAAATGTGCATGACTCCATAAAACAGGTTGTCCAATGATATAACGGCGCATTAGTTTGTTTTACACTTTACCTGGACATGCATTCTGTCAGAGGCTGTTATTTTGCGTTGTCTGATTGAATGATTATATGCATCAAATCCGTAACTGATATATTATCCTCCTTTTATTGATGACGGATCTGATACATGAGATCATTACACTGGATAAGATAATTAGATATCAAATACAAACATTTCTTACACAATGCTTATGTAGATTGCACTGAAAAATCACATTTCAAATTAACATGAAATAGCTTGAACAAAATGCTCCAGTTACCTTTGTATGGTTTATGTGTGCTATATATGTATATTATGAGTGGATGCAAGAGTTATCACTTCATATTCGATTATGTATTATTGTCAACTTTAAAAATCAACAGTCACAAATGAGTTAGGTCTATATTAGTAACTTGGTTTATTTCAAATCTACATGAACATGGGTGTAATACATGTTTACGATTCATTATATGAACTCATACAACGAGTGAATAAATGATTTAATTTAGAAGAAGGTTGTCACAGTTAATTCAATCAATGTGCAAACATAGTATCTTAGTATTCACTCCCAATGACAAGTAACAAACACTTACCTCCTGTGACAACATCTCATAATCCCCTTTCTCGCAGACATGTGTTCATTTGCCTGTATAAGACCACGTGCACAAATGGGAACTGATGACAGTGATGAACCAGACAGTGAGCCTGACACCCAATCCTGTCCGTCGCCTCTTAGGAAAAGCATAGTCGCCTTTTGTGGCAAGCATGGGTTGCTGAAGACCTATTCTACCCCGGCTCTTCATGGGTTGCATAGTAAAATGAAGTTTCTAGAGATACCTTTCATTGACAATCTGATGAAATGAGACTATGCTGCACTTATTGTCAGTCAGCAAAGAAAAGTTCTCTTCTGGGATTACAAGATAATATCTCCTAAAGCTTTCAGTAAGCAGTCCATCAAGTTAATCTTACCTACTTCCATTATTGTGAGAGTTCCAACAATTAAAAGAACCAGTTCAAAATGACATTCAGTCTGACAGGTTTGTGTTTCAAGTGGGTTACTGTACAAGTCAAATAAGTCAGTTAAAACTTCACATTTTTTTATTTTCTCTATAACCTATAATATCTAAAATACAAACAACTGGCTATAGTTTGACATTTTTAAAATTACTGACATAGAAAATACCCATATGTTATAAAAGGGTGCAAACTGGTAAAACTGAGTACCCAGTGAAGTGCATATATTTGACAGACCCAGATTGCAAAAAGCATATCTAAAGCTCTGGCAGTACATCTTCAAAAAGGAAAGTCTGGGTTCATGGCTATGCAGGTCAAAAGTACATTTGAGAAACAAATCAGCAAGTAGTCTGTTCAAACAAAAATTATTTTGTGTGTGTGTGCATGTGCATGTGCATGTGCATGTGCATGTGCGTGCAAATCAACAACAAATCAACAAGATAACTTCCTTGAAGAGTTAAAATTCCAGATTCACTCCAAAGATGTTTCTAGCTTTATGACTTGATAAGACAAACTTAACAATATTCAATAAAAGTCTCATTGTCCATTGTATTTGTATATACACTGAACCAGAAAAGAAATATCTCATTTCAAAATAAAATGCAAAATTTTGTTCATACAAGGTAGTGTTATAATTATGATTGTACAGTTTGGTTAACATGTTTTATAATCCAAATTGGCAGTTATTACTGACATCAGGTGTTTTTCAGATGAAAAAGCATATCGACTCAATTTCTCTTTAAAGGTAAACATGGTAAAAGGTTCCATACAACATTCATGAAAATGAAAATGCATATTGTGACAACCATGCCAATGAAAGGGAGTCCCAAACTCACCTGAAATCATGTTTGTTTTGACACAATCACCATGGCAGGACTCACAAGAGATCAGAGGAACCAAATCTTTGGATATTGAAAGTTGGCCAGACTGCATAGAGGGCAGTCAGTCATTTCAAAGCTCAAGGTAGGACAATCTGCCAAATGCACCAGCGGTATCAGGTCACTAAGAGCATCGAGGACCACTGACATAGTGAGCGACCTTCAGCAACATCACAAGACCAACAGATTGTGTGTCACTGTCTGCAGGATCACTTCATAAGAGTGATGGAAATGGAAATCCTGACTATTGGGACTCACAACAACCATCAGTGCGATACAGTGTGTCGATGTTTGTGCAGAAGAAACCTCTGCTCTCACAGACCATACTGTAGTCCTGTCCTCACAGCTTGTCACCGCTAAAACCAATTGAAATCGACAACTCAGCATTGAACTTCGCGTCATCAACAGTGGAGAAGTGTAATTTTTTCACATTGTATTTCGACAGTCGATGTCAGTGTGAGAGAATGGTGAAATGGAACCGTTTTCATTGAATTTATTGTTGAAACAGACTTGTGAAGTGGTCCAAGCATCATGGTGTGGGGCTGCAATTGGTCTTTCAGAATCTCTGTCCAGGTTGAGGAATGATGTGACAGCTGCTCGTTATACTGACCAAGTCATAAGACCCCAAATTGTACCATATTTGGGGCAATGTATAAATCATGTTGTGGGCAATACAACACTCATGCCCACACTACCAGAGTAACATTGGACTTCCTAAGATAACATGGCAACCAAATTCTACAATAGCCTGCAGTCAGTCTTGTTTTGAGTCCAATAGAACACGGGACGAGATTCAAAGAAGACTGAATGACCTTCACCCAAAGCTGACAACTGCTTCTAGACTTGATCAGGCATTTCATTTATGGACCCAAGTGCGCTTGTCAACAGGCTAAACATTTCATGTACAGACAATGCAACACTTTCATTGATGCCCATAACAGCCACACACAATACTGACTTGGGGTATTTTAATGGTACCATTTTTGGTGTAAACTCTGAAAGCGATTCATGAAATTGTGGTAACCATAATTGTCAAGTCTGAACTCAATCTTAATTAGAGTGACTTAAAGTATGTGCTTTAAGTCACTGCTGTCAGTGGAACATTTCTTTAGTGGTTCAGTATATATGCTACTCTTCTGTTGGGGGTATGCATTACTTACAAAGGTCTTGCTCTCCAGAAGATGTATTCCATCTTGATCAACAGCCAACAGTAGTGTTTTGGGAAGAGCAGATGTATATGTTTGCTGAAAACAAGTTCATATTTTGTAAACTCTAGTCACAAACATAAGTTCATTTGAGAAATTAATTTTATATTGAATGAGGTGTAACTGTTGACATATCTTCATTGAGGGGCATTTGGATGAAAAAAACATCTTCTATGTTGTTGTGAGAGCAATGTTTCAGTGTAGGTAGTAACACCGTTATCAAGCAGTGATGAACAGTACATGGATAAAAGAGCATATACAAGTTAGAGGAGATGTTTGTACAGACTACTACCCTGCTTATGTATGCCACAGGCTTATTATCCCCTTTGTGTACTTTGCATTCTTCTTTTAGTATGCTTTTTATGAAGCCCAAGTGTTGTTATTGTGTCTGGTTTCCTAACCCCTATTGTACTGTACAAACATCTTGCTTGATAATGTAACATCGTTCAAAAATAAAGACGTTCTTCATCCATATATTTGTATCCTTCCATCTTACGTATCAACAGTAGACATCTTGAAAGTATTCACACAAAAAAAATAAACGTTGACCAGTTATGTGCACACACGAGACAAGAGTGGTCGAGCATAACATCTTCTCCCATACCCCATTTGAAATTTTTTAAATTAGCACATTGAAGACAGATACAACTTACAAATAGCTCAAACACGTGTTGGACATCAGTGTCTCAAGTTTTGTCGACATCATTGGTGACCATAACAATACTGACATAACCAACTGGGAGATACACACAGGATATGCAGGATGGGTACGAGACACAATCAGCAGTACAGACAGGAGTAATGCCAGGCTCCAGTCAAATAACACGTATCCGTAAGGATTTGTTCAAGATGGTGACTGATTCAGGTAGTGGCATTTCATTTGTAACATGGAACATATATGGACTAGTAAATAGTGAGTGAGTTAATATCTAAAGTCACATGAGCAATATCTCAGCTTTATTGTGACGAGAACAGTTTATTCAAAAAATAAAATGAAAACATTTTGAAGAGCAAAACTTGTCAACGATGGACAGTAAAAATACTAGAATATCACAGACATGGATATAAAAATAACATGGAAACTACATTTTAATCAAAGCGGACAGTAGAATATAAAACAGGGACTATAGATCGCCAACTACTGAAGGTAGATCACCATACTAGAACAATGGGAACTTACATTACTTTTCTACCGGCATGGACCCTAACAAGATTTACATCATCCCTTCATCTGCTGGCAATTGTATGAAAATGTAGCGGATAGTTAAAGCAACAAAAATTCTATGATTAATATTTGATAAATTTAGTCTTACCTTGAAAGTTTAGGGACTTGCATACCCTTTCAGGAGGACAATAATTTTACAGTACTTCAACCCCCTTTGAGGGTACAGACACTAACAATCCTAGTTACTAATCTAAACCATTGTTATGGTTAAAAATGTGCCACAACACAAGCTGTAAGAAATCCCCTCAGAACCAGCAAAATATAACACAGACAAGTCTAAAATATTCAGTATTATGTATTGAACAAACAAAGGCAAGATGTAATGATTCACAATTGAGGTTTCTAAGACAATGCAACGGAGTCAAATCTAAATAATGGGTCACAAATATAATATCAACTCACCAATGTCTTGGTTTGAGAGTGAGAATCAGTTATACTGAACAATACATGGCAAGAGCTCCTTGTTGAATATTGGTCGATGCTGACAATCAGACGAGACAGACAAGTGTAGACAGGCCGAATGATGACAATTCCAGTAAATCCGTGTGTCCATTTCATCAACATAATAACCAGCCTTATGTATACAGTCAGCGATCCCAGAATATTCAAGCACTTTGCGACCAGATCGCCACCAACTTAAAACTTTCTCGCTGTCTCCCGGAAGTACATAAAACTAGTCAAAGGAGGAAAGTCAAGAGTACTACCTTAACAACCTGATGCTAAAATACTAATAACACTGAACATTTATGATACGAAATGTGACCCATAATGTCTATCAATAACAATCAATAACAATTATCACTTAATCAAAAATACAATTTACAGAAAATACACTCTCGTAAAACTCTACCCCTTAACTCATTAAGCCACTTCACTGCTCAACACCTGGAACCCCATGCTGATTGCCTGGCTGGCTGTGGCGAGACTAATTAGTGTTATTCACGCCTGATATCCCTGGCAGGTTTTGGGGATTACAGAAAATGGTCTTGTCATATGAGCAAGTCCTGATTGTTTAACTGTTTAATTGTGTTATAAAGATACTTTCTCTTCCTCAAGGGGGAGAGTGTTACGAGTGTGTATTTTCTGTATATTTTGTTATTAATTCAGTAATAATAAATATGATGGGTCACATTTCGTATAATAGATGATCCGCATTTTTAGGATTGTCACAGTAGGCTTGTCCGGGAATTATCTGCCCTTGACTTTCTGTTTATTTCTGGGAGACATTGTTTCGAGGGCATTCTACAGTGTTGGCGATGGCAGTAAGTGCTTGTACTTTCGGGAAACGACTGAAAATGAATATAAATGTAAGCTGCGGTGTTGTGAGCGACACAGATTCACATTCATTCACTGGAGTTACATTGCCAACGCTTTATCCGTCATTGCTTGAAACTGCTGTCAGACCACTTGCTGTGGTACATTCTGCTCGATTGTTTCCCTCTCACACTAAGTCTTGGGTGAGTTTGCTATTTTATATTTTGTGACCCATTGTCATAGATTTTGTCTCACTTGTATTGTATTTGAAATAGATATCGTGACTATTGAATTGTGACTTTGTATACCTTGCTCTCGTTGCTAAATAATAATATCTGAATCTTTTAAACTTGTTTTTGTTCTGTTTTGCTGGTTCACAAGGGATTTCTTACATAGTTTATCACAGTAAATTCTTAACCGTAACAATGTTGAAAGGAAGCAGGTGTGAATACATATTATATATGCACTGTCTTCAAAATTTGCACTTTCTCTTGTGGACCTTTGGTGGCTTGTACATATCTATTTTCTTCACTTTTGTATGCATTCTTTGTATGTAAGACCTGAGACATGCTTAAATTGTCCCTATCATATCATTGTGTGAGGTTAAATTGTACAAAACATCTATCTCAGTGGCAGCAAAGAAGAACTTACGTACATGCTTAATAATCTTCTGTGAAAGAAGAGTTTTCACTGATACATTGTTAGTGTATACTAAATATTTTAAGGAAAGTACTAATACGCTAGTCTGTGACTTACACGGAGCAGATTCACAGTTTGTCACTTTGGTTCATCTACATTTACCGCAGAAAACATACGAACATACATATATACATACTGTATAATACTACTCCCAACACATATATAAGACAAAGGGTCATAGAATGGGGCATCATCAAAGTTCCCTTATAGAATGTTTTGTATCTCAACTGCTCAATATAGTGGCTGATTTGTTATCTATGACCAATCGTATCATGAGATAACTGTCAAAGGGGAAAAAGACAGGTGATGGGTTGTGGGCTAAATTTCTGAAGAGCACATTTGGTCACTAGACAGCATGGATACAGATTGATCATTCACTATATCACAAAATCGATATGCTGGATTTTATCTTTATAAACTCTAGATGTCATGAAAAGGTTTGTGTATCTTGAACATACATAATCGTAAGGATGCATGAAATGTACACATAGGACTAATAAGCACTTTGGTGAGTTCATTTTTCCTTAGAGATCAATCTGCACATTGTTACGAATGAATATTGTAATTGTGTATTATAGTGAGTGAGTGAGTTTTGTTTTAAGCCACACTCAGCAATATTCCAGCTATATCGCAGCAGTCTGTAAATACTTGAGTCTGGACCAGACAACACAGTTATCAACAACATGAGCATCGATCTGCGCAGTTGGGAACAGATGACATGTGTCAACCAAGTCAGCAAGCCTGACCAGCCAATCCCTTTAGACGAATTTTACGACAAGCATAGTCGCCTTTTATGGCAAGCATGGG
Source organism: Haliotis asinina (assembly GCF_037392515.1). Taxonomy (NCBI): domain Eukaryota; kingdom Metazoa; phylum Mollusca; class Gastropoda; order Lepetellida; family Haliotidae; genus Haliotis; species Haliotis asinina. Next base: position 46,115,560 of record NC_090287.1, read on the forward strand.
TAGCTGAAAGCAACCTTCATGGGTCACATGTATTATAGAATTCAAAAAGTCGCATGATACTGATTTATTATAATGTAAACACTTGCAGTTAAATCCCCCCAAATATTTATGAAGATGGGCATGCCTGTATTTATACTGAATGCAACGAGGTTCAGAAGGTTAAGGATGGACGTGATCCCATGAAACAGGTGGTCCAATGATATAACCACGCACACAAGAAAAAAAATCAACCGTGCCCTTGAGTGATCATTGCCAGGTTCAAAGAATAATATCTATATATATTGCACTTGCAAAAGTGACTCACGCTTCTGCCATAAGCCACACATGGCAGATGATTTTTTTTCATCAAATTTCAAAAGTCAAAATCAAAACCTGAGATGTGTGACCTCTGGATCAAAGCATGTTCCTGCGGTGATGATTTTGTCCGTCACAAGAGGTCACGAACCAGTCACGAATTGTAGGATATCATCCGGGTACTCACGGGAGAAAAACAATAACACAAGTTTAAACCAGTCCACGGAAATTGCTCCGCATCAGTGTTCCTTTAATGACTTATACTAATCTTCCTAAATGCTTACACCATTTCACATTTCCAGGAGTTGGTAGTCTATAGCCTGTTTTTATATATTTTATCATTTACCTTTTAATTATTACTCTATAGCTGAAATATTGCCTAAGCGGCTTTAATTTTACTCATTTTTATACAATATATTTACTGAAAGGAACATTAGGATACGCAAATGCTATGAATACAAGCCCATACCATAAGTCAATGATCCAATAAGTCATAATTAATATATAATAAAAGTTTGATCAATGTACCTATGCTGAGTCATTTTCTTATATTTTGAGTCAATTCACCTGTTATTCTTGTATATAGGTATAACTGTTTTATCATTTCTTTTCAGATAAAGAAAGCATCTGATCCTCAATTTGACACAAGCAGACAACCGAAACCTTGACTTGCCTCATTCCTCCCAGTTTAGAGAAACCAGACTAAGTGTGCCACATGCACATAGCTGAGCAAAGGCCATTTATAGTCATTCTTCCTAAACTTCACCATTTGTATGTTTAGTATGGTTATTGTGAAGTTTGTGTGCATGGTAGTTTGAATATGATCCTTCATGACATCATGAATAAACAACAATGTGAAGAAACAAAATGTATCGTTTGTTCTTTTATCATCAGTTTGAAGACACATTTAGAAAATTGTGATATCCACTGAATGATGCGTCAACAATTTACTTTTGTCTTGTTCATCTAAGCAATGATATGAATCTGCTATTCCATCCCCAGGCATATTCAGATTGAATTATAAGACCACGTGAATAGTTAATCTTCAAAACTAACATGAGCATAGCTTCTTGTTAGTTTCCATCTCCAGAGCTTAGAGTATCCATTATGGATTCTGTTTGGAAACTAGGTCACCCAGTTTCACTGAATAGATACCAACTGGATGTCAGGATGGCAAACAATTACACATTTCATATTACTTATTTCAAAACAGAGCAATGAAAACCAACATGAAACTACATTTTCTGCTTTTATGTTGCTTTCTATTTAATGAGATCTTTGGGTTACAAATTCCAGATATGGAAACCAACAAGAAACCCCTGAACTTAGTTTCATTTTGGTTTTCATTTACAGAAATACCAAAATCACAGAATCCAAAATGGAATCTAGTTGGAAACTCAGTTAGTGAGTTTCAGTGAATGGAAACCAACTGGATTCTACAATTAACCACATTACGGATGGTTTCCAGGTTTCTGGAAACCAAGTCATTTTTGTAGTGTTAGGGTCTCCCCTACATATCTGCCATGTTTCGCAGAAAGAGATTTAGATGTTTGTTGAGCTGTGCTCGGAAGCCCATCCCAAGTCCGAAACGTTTCCATGGAAACCCAGAAAATAATAAATCACAAAAAGCTGTAAATAACAAAAGGCACCACGTTGGGGTCTGCCACATATATCTACCAAGTTTTACTGACAGATATTAGGAGCTTTTTGAGATGTGCTCCGGAAATGAAACACACCTCTCACTTTTCAGACAAAGTCTGAAATGTTTCCATGGAAACCCAGAAAATAATAAATCACAAAAACCTGTAAATACCAAAAAGCACCACTTTGGGGTCTGCCACACATATCTACCACGTTACAGATTATCATATCTATCAAGATAATCATATCTATCAAGACTGGTCTAAAAATATTGAACGGTTTCTGAGTTATGCTCCGGAAACAAAATGATTATGGACAGAGGAAGAGAGATAATAATATCTCTCGGTAAATATTTACCCCAACTTCAAAGACTGTTGCTCCAAATAGTTGCCATGACATGAGGACCTGGATAAATGATAACACAGCATTCTGAGGACTCATATCAAGCACAGTTTTGTGAGTAGTGGAGATGTCTTCAAGTCTTATCATCATTCTCAAATCCCTTGGTAGTATCCTGACCACAGAACTGTAAGTAGATGAAAAGCATCACAACACATTAAAACAGGAACATAAAATCAAAGAACTAACAAACTTGCAAGAAGCAACTATCCACAATGTTTCCAAACCTTAAAGAATGGAATATTGTAGGAAACTGTTGCAATGCTCTTCAGTTAAAGCCACTTCACACCAAATTTTAAGTCTGTGCCTGAAGTACTTTCAAAGGTAAATCTGTTTTCTAATGCCATTTTCTACTCCCAAATGTTTCAGCGGGAAAAAGCACTCACGAAAATCCCTTTGACCTCAACAAAATATGATATCATCTTAAGTAAAACCTTTTACATGAAAAGATTTTAACTGGTGTTGGGAATTGTTTGAATTTTCATGATTGTCAAAACAATCGATCACTGATTAATGATCACTGATTAATGATTGATCAAAAAGACTATTACCAGTCACATGCAGCATGTGAGCCAGTCAGGGAGCTCCTTGTGTGCATATATGCTTGCTCTTATTATAAAATACTAACTTACGTGAACAGAGATGGATATACATGCCGTGACATGAGTATCAAATAAGTGAAATTCATATTGAAAACAGTGTAAATATTTACTGTCTCACATTATACAGATACACAGATTCATATTAACTCATTAAGCCTGAGAACCACTTCAGTACTCAACACCTGAAATCCATCATAAAGTATTGAAGATCCTCTGGTGACACTGTCACCTGGAGGTGAAAAGTAATGATATGCATCAAACTGATGTAAATTAAGCAAATCTATCTGTTCTAGATAGGTTTCCTGAAGACAGAATTTTGAAGGTGTAAAATCTTGGACTAATAGATGTAATTCATTAAAATTAACCCTTAGTCCTCTACAATTCCACTTGATTATATTTTGGGGAAATACTAACTTTTTGGTGGGTTGACTGGGGAAGCCTTTTGTAGTGTCAAAGTTTACCCATGTCAAGTCTGTTTGGCAGGAGAATGAGAAGGTAATTTTATTTGATGCTGAAGGACTTTCCTTATGGGTTGTTTTGGATGATGTGCTGGTGATAGAGTTTTCAGTGTATTTTGTAGATTAGACAAACTTTTCAGCTTCAGCAAAGATGACATTTCTGGTATATTTAATCCTGTTTATTATCCCCCAGGCATGTAATGCAGGGGGATATAGTCGATGCCTGTCCAACCCTTCATAATCATTTTGTTTCCGGAGCATGACTCAGAAACCGTTCAATATGTTTACACCAAACTTGATAGATATAATAATCTCAACCCATAGTTGGTTGGTATTTACAGAGTTTTGGCATTTTTATTTTTTTTTTGTTTTTACATGGAACATTTTGGTGCTAGTCTAATGGTGGGGTGTTCAATATTAGTTCTGCTCCGGAAACGAAACACACCTCTCACTTTTGAGACTATGTCCAAAACATTTCCATAGAAACCGAGAAAATAATAAATCACAAAAACATGTACATAGCAAAAGGCACCACTTCAGCTTCTGATTGATATATCTACCAAGTTTTGCAGAAAAATATTGAACGGTTTTTGAGTTCTGCTCTGGAAACGAAGCCCATCCCTCCATTTTGAGACTAAATCTGAAACGTTTCCATGGAAACCAAGAAAATAATAAGTCACATAAACCTGTAAATACCAAAAGGCACTACTTTGGGGTCTGCCACACATATCTACCAAGTTTTACTAACAGATATTAAGAGGTTTTTGAGTTCTGCTCAAGAAACGAAACACACCTCTCACTTTTGAGACAAAGTCCAAAACGTTTCCACTGAAATTGTGAAAATAATAAATCACAAAAACCTGTAAATATCAAAAGACACCACTTTGGAGTCTGCCACACATATCTAGCAAGTATTGCAGAAAAAATATTGAATGGTTTTTGAGTTCTGCTCTGGAAACAAAGACAATCTCTCCATTTTGAGACAAAGTCCGAAACATTTACATGGAAACAGAAAATAATAAATCATAAAAACCTGTAAAGAGCAAAAGGCACAACTATAGGTTGAGATTATTATATCTATGAAGTTTGGTCTAAAAATATTGAATGGCTTCCGAGTTATCCGCCGGAAACAAAATAATTACATACGGACAGACAGATGAGGCGTACCACAGAACTGTGAATGGTTAAACAGATATTGAGTTTTCTCTCTGACAGAGGCTGCTCATCAAAATCAACATGGTTTTGTTTAGGTAACAAGTAGATTATTTACTTGTTTGGGTACACAACCAAGATTAGACTACTGCTCATGACCTCATACTCCAGGCACGCACACTGTTCCAAGCTCCGCTAACCTATTCACTGTGCATGGGGTATGGGTGCAGTAGAGCACAGCTGTTGAAACCAATTTTTCACCCATCGGTGGGGGAAAATTAGTGAATCGTTTGAAATCTGATTTTGCGAGCTTTTTTTTCATCGCATTGGCACTTTTGATGATTTGTTTTGGTAAGTGCATTTTTTTACCATGTGTAATTGTCTCTTATATATTGCCAGAAATAGCAATCAGCTGTGCAGTGGACACGTTCCCAAAGCAATGATTTGGTTAAATGTACCCTTTAATATAACATTATGAATTCTGATGCCATGATTTTAACTATATAGTATCTGAAACTATTATTTTATAAAGAGAAAAACATTCTAGTATTGTGTCATTTTAATGGCAGGTTTTGCTCTACAAATGTGGAATATTTAGGAAAATAACTGAATTATGTGACAGTTTTTTTGTGTATTGCCAGATAGTTGTTATGCATGGAAATTGGCGAAACAAAATATGTATCCAGTTTCTATCAACTACAGTTCATTTTGAGATGTGAGTAGATGCAATATGATAGTGTTTGCTGAGAATAATGTGAGCAAAAGTTATAAATATTGGAGAAACATAAATATTCATTGCAGTTAATGTAAAACAGTAAAATCGTGATTAGATACTATTCTCACCAAACATACCTACTTTTGTGTCCAAGACGATAACTGCTGATTGTTGTGTGATCGTTTTAAGAGTTAACTTAGGGGGTTGGTTTATCTGTGGTAATACATGTATAGGGCATGCAGTTTCTTAACTGACAAATGATTATGATGCTTGATACAAACAATGTTGAGATCATTCCTAATGTATAAATGCAGGGACAGAAAAGCAATTACTAACAGTGCCATAAGCAGATAATTTTAATCCATTAAACTTGTAAACTGGAGTGCTGGCTTTCTTGACAGTCAGAATAGTCTATGCTTCATTTGTCCTGGTTCAATAAACTGACCCAGAAACTATGTTATCATCTAGAACAGGATTTCCTATCATGCACACTGATATTCAAAATGGCTTTGTCCATGTCAAACTATGGCACTGAGATTGTTATTAATAATTAGTTTAATAGAGGGAAAAATCACTGGTTTTGGTTTTGAATAAACTGAATTATTTGGGAAATTTCTGTGTAGCTCAGACTGCTGTCTAATGTGGACTTTTTAATTTGGTCCCCAGCTGGTCTGAATTAGACAGGGTGCACTGTACTGCCATGGCATTGAGATATATTTCCTATGTGGCACTTCACTATTTTCAATGCCATGGTACCTAAATAAAGCACTATTTCCATCACTTACATGGGAAAAGTTTCACAAAGAAATGTTCTCAAGAACCTTGGTAACTAACATCAAACTTCTCTGTTTCCTGAATAATAAAAAAAGGACACCAGGTTAGCACATGTGTGTAAAGTTTCCTATTGTCTCAAAGAGAAAAACTTCATGTTTTGTTTGGGTGTGAGATAACAAATTTAAATGCTGCCTGACTGCACTCGCCCTACCTGTAGTCAATCTCTCCACTCCTCATATCTTCTATCTCTGATTGTACTTTCAATGCACACAGGTGAATCTAAAACAAAATTTGAAGAACATTAATTAATAATGAAGCTAAGAAATGGCAATAGTCAAAACGTTCAAATATGGTTGCTTAGAGGAACAAAGACATACATACATGCAATTGACATTTGACATAGTAGAATTTCAGAAGGGTGAGTAAGTTTAGTTTTAAGCCTCACTCAACACTATTCCAACTACATGGAAGCAGTCTGTAAATAATGAAATCTGTACCAGACAACCCAGTGATCAACAGCACAAGCAACGATCATCGCAATTGGGATACAATGACATGTGTCAGCCAAGTCAGAGAGTCTGACAACACAATCCCATTACAGTGTGCTTGAGTCAGAAATGGACTGATGAATTGCAAATTTCATCATTGTACAAAACTACCACATGAACATAAATAGTACACGTTTATCACTGACTAATACCCAACAGGTTTCCTATATTTGAACATTTTCAGGACTCCACCAAAAGTGTTGAAAATGCAAAAGTTGTCACCTGTTGCGGCGGGGCAAAACTGCAGAAACGGAAAAGCCAGTCATGACAGGGATATCTTAAAATCTATTCCAGGAGACCTGTCAGTTCCTCGTCTGTCGTAGTGTCATAGTCACGACTTAAAGTGGTGACAAATGGTGCCACAGTTGCCTGTGGTAAGCCATCCCAAGACCAGTAATGTTGTTCAATGACGTTAGCTATCTTGTTGACATAGTTTTTCCAAGTTTCAGTCATAATTTTGTTTAGGGATTCCTTAACCAAAACCTCTACGTCAGGTAATCTAAAAGTTGTGTTTGATCTGGCAACATCTCCTTTGACAACATCCCATATCATTTCAATGGGGTTAGGTCATAGTGATAGGGTGGAAATTCGCAGAATATTGTGACCCTTACTTTTTATGTAACTGTCAACTTTGTAGACAGGTTCACCTTTGTGGCTTTTTATGATCTCATACAGCTGAGGCTTTGTTGCCTTTGCAATCTGAAATATGTTGAGCCATGATATCATATCACCTTTTCGACTGTTTGATGTCGGGGCTTTACTGTAGGGGTCCTGCATGCTGTGGTATGGATCATTGGACATTATGATAAAAGACTTCTCTGGTAGAGCTGGTACCAACTTGTCTATAACCCAATTGAAGAAAACCGCACCATTAAACTCGGAATGGTAGTCTCTGTTATCTGTGGAAATTGTCCTGAATACCAACTCGCAACCTGGGAGAAAGCCCTTGCGGGAGCAAGCAGCATGAAGAAGCACACCCATCAGGTACCAACTGACTGCTGGCAGTGTGCGAGGAATTAACAAATGTCGTGAACACTGGCTCGAACACTTCCTCGCGCTTCTTTTTTACTACCCTGAGAAAATTATTTCTCACACGAACAATATCAGGGCGTTCACAGAGTACTGACCTATTGTCCCCCAAAATTTTCTTACGAGACCCCGAAAAAGTGTACGAGTCACCAGAGTGTTACTTTGATGCCCTGCGGTTGTGTTCTTGATTCAAATGGTTTTGTAAAATTTTCAGCAACATGTACACTCTTCAAAAAAAAGTAGAGGGCCTGAAGTTTGAAGTCTGGTAGAAATAAAACCCATTGAGGAACATTACAATGGCATTCATCTTGTGTATGCAACGTCATTTCATGTTATCACCACACGCAAACACAATGAATGGGGAAGTACATGCACAACGTGGGAGCCTCCTACACATGTATGGGGGTGTCATTATGAATCTTGACGTTTTTCAGGCAGGTCAATAAATCACTGTAGACCATTTTTTCCGATAATTTTCTTGCATCTGTGCATGGTCAGAGGTTTCAGGGTCAAATCACATCTATTATATAAATATTGAATGCCTGTGCATAACATGATCTATGCCAACTTTGAAGTGCTCATCAAACAGGTCACACCCAACACAACGACCAAACACAGTTTCATGTACAAAATGCAAGAACACCAAGCCTGTGGGGTCGGGTACATGGTGTGATGTGACAGGGAATTGAATACTCGTATGATCTACCTAGGTCCCAACACGGCTGAAGTGTTTCTAGCATTCTTACAACGCAAAGAGAAAAACAAAAGGGAAACTTTGTCGGACCCTGAGCCCATGGATATGACACCAAAGGATAAACTCACTCTCATTGCTAAGCATTGCTTAATGGGATGCCGTGAGGGAGCATTGACACGTTACCACTCAATACTGAGGTGCCATCCATAACACATGTAACCTCCAGCTTAGAATTGATCCCAAAACCGTCCTCATCTTCATGGTGTTCCATAATTGGTGACGACTGAATCAGCTGCACCATCATGTCACATACTCTTTAATCCACTTTGAGGAATTCATGGCAGACCCACTCCATAAGCTGTCGCTGAATACAGTGTTGCCAACCCTGTTTGGGGCCAAAAAGCCATTTCTTAACCCCTACATGATTGCATTACCATCCACTTCCTAGTTATCCTCTTTATTCTTTTTTCTAAACCAGTGGAAAAGCATGATTTTCTCATATTAAGTGCAATGGTGCAATTAATTGGTCAAAATTGTAATACAGTCATACCTCATCATAACACGGGTCTTGGGGTTTATGGATGACCCCCAGCGTTATTAGACATCAGCGTTATAGTACCTATTACATAATGTTGAACAAAGGCCAAGTAAAATCGTACTTTCAAAGGACAGAAATATATATATATATATACGGGAAACTTGCAATAAAAAATCACTAGACATGATAATTCAATTGTTGTTCCTGTTATGTTACATCTTATTATTCAACAAAGCTGGAAATAGCGATCAGCTGTGCAGAGATGTCCAATGTACGGGTATGGAATGAGGTAATGCCCTTCTCTCATGGTGTCTCCCTTGTTTCTGTCAACAGTTTTAATGAAGCAAAATGTGACTGAATTTGATCAAATAAAATGTGTTTTCTGGCATGTGTTTTCTGGATGACTGTGTCTACACAAGCTATAGCACGGTGTGTTGCACACAGCAAACATTTAAGTACCGGATGGCTACCGGATGGCTACCGGATGTTGTTATGTTACTCTGATGGATGTGTTAGCACAGTTAGACGAAGTTCGTATGATGTTATCTATGACGTTCTACGCTTTTTCTCCACTCAGGATGTTTCTGGATAAGTATTCCTCTTTCAATACTATTAGAGGCAGGTCCCGGCATCAATGTATATATATTACGTCAGTTGGACATCTAGCTCTAGTTCACATTGCACACATTTGGACTATCATTCATGCGGCTTGACTTCGAAGACCAAGAACATGGTTCGCCCGCTATTTCGTTTTAGTTACCCTCTGTTTCTTTTAATACATGTTTTCTATTTATCAGGAAAAAAAGGTTCTCGTGATATCACAACACAAATATTTACTGTACAAGCTCTCCCACAAGCATGTTATGAGCGCTTCTACCTCCATTCAGTTGGCAAGGATACCACTGTGTCAGACAGTTTAATTTTAGGTATATTGATAGTTCTCGTAACCATTGACTACAATGGATAATGTTAAGAAAATCAAAGTTATCTCAGCTAATTGTAGAGGACTTGCAGACAAATTTAAAAGAAAAGAATTAATGAACATACACCGGAAAAAACTACACTCAATCATATGTCTGCAAGATATTCATATTGATGCATCTACTTGCAATATCATGAGAAATGAATGAGGTTTACAATCCATAATTGCACCTTTTAAATCTAATTCCAGAGGAGTGGCCATTCTCTTTAATAATGATATTGATCTTAAAATACATAAGACCTTAATAGATGAAAATGGAAATTATATAATAGCTGATGTAACAATAGAGGATAAAAGACTAACACTAACTAATCTCTATGGTCCAAATATCGATGACAGTAATTTTTACACTAATCTATTTAAAAATATTCTAAATCTTGAGAATGATTCTCTGATAATAGTTGGAGACTGGAATTTGGTGATTGATCCAACAATTGATCTTGAGAATTATAAACATGTAAACAACCCTAAATCAAGAAATACTGTTTTAGAATTTATTGAATCTTATAATCTTGTTGATGTTTGGAGGAATATGAATGATAAATGCAGAAAATACACCTGGTGGAAAAAAAATCCAAGACAACAAGCCAGACTGGATTTCTTTATTGTATCAGAGGATATATTTGACATAACTCTAGACTCAGATATTTTGCCAGGCTATAAAAGTGATCACTCAACAATTACATTAACCTTTTCCAACACTTTAGGCCAGGAACATGGATATTGGAAGTTTAACACTTCATTGCTGTTAAATCCTGAATATGGAAACTTAGTCAGATCTATTTTGAACGACACAGTTCAGGAATATGCAACAGAAAAATTGGATGATCTTAATAACACCGAAAATATTATACTTACTATTTCTAACTCTTTATTTCTGGAAACGTTATTAATGAAAATTCGAGGAAAGACTATATCTTTCTCATCCTACTTGAAGAAAACAAAAGCAAAAAATACAGAACAGTTAGAACTTAAAATAAAACAGGTTGAAGATACTATAAGAAAAAACTTTCAAAACATAGATGAAGAACTTTTGAGTGAACTATCAAAATATAAGAAAGAAATGGAAGAAATTAAAAATGAGGAAATGAAAGGAATACAAATTCGAAACCGACTTCTTTGGTATAAAGAAGGAGAAAAACCTTCAAAATATTTCTGTCACCTGGAAAATAGAACGTTCACCCAAAGATCAATCAACAAGTTAGTAACTAATGATAATAGTGAAATTACTGACAGCAAGTCAATACTGAATGAACTAAAATTATTTTACAAAAATCTGTATGCCTCTCACAAACAATATGAGGATGAAAATTGTTTGAAGGATATTAATACCCCAATCCTAAACCAAACACAGAGGGACTATCTTGAAAGAGAAATCAGTTTAGATGAAATTAGTAATACTGTGCACAGAATGAAGAATAATAAAAGCCCAGGGATTAATGGTTTTCCTATTGATTTCTTTAAATTTTTTTGGAAAGAATTAAAAACATGGATCTATAGATTCATTAGAGATGTATTAGCCAAGAATGAAATGTCTGTGAATTGGAAAAGAGGTGTTATTACCTGTATTCCAAAAACCAATAAAGATAGAACATTACTTAAAAACTGGAGACCGATCACATTACTTAATGCTATTTACAAAATTATCAGCTCCTGTATAGCACACAGATTAAAAACTACCCTAGACGAACTCATTCATTCTAACCAAACTGGTTTTATACCAGGGAGGACAATTAGTGAAAATACAAGATTATTATATGATATTATGTTCGAAACAAAGAAACAGAACATCCCTGGTTTGCTAATCCTTATTGATTTTGAAAAAGCTTTTGATTCTGTTTCAAAAGATTTTATCAATCTAGTCCTCCATAAATTCAAATTTGGCCCCAAACTGATAGGATGGATAAATACACTAACTTATGAAACAACATCTTGTGTCATCCAGCATGGTAACTTATCTGAGTTTTTTTCAAATGAAAGGGGCTGTAGACAAGGAGACCCTTTATCCCCATATCTTTTCCTCTTTGTAGCTGAGATTCTTGGTTGCATGATAAGACATAATGAAAATATCAAAGGTATAGTTATTTATGATAATGAATATAAACTGAATCAATATGCCGATGATACTGAACTATTTCTGAATGGAACTGAAGAGAGTTTGTACTCTGCAATAGACACAGTTAATACTTTTTACAAGATGTCAGGTTTGAAAATTAATGTGTATAAATCAAAAGCAATATGGATTGGATCAAAAGCTAAATCTACTGATATGATATGTCATGATCTAAAAGTTGAATGGGTAGTTGGTGAATTTGATGTACTAGGTATCAAATTTACACCAGATCTTGAAGATCTATGGGTAATTAACACTAGGAAAAGACATGAAGAAATTAATAGACTCCTAGCATCTTGGAGAAAGAGAAATTTAACACTTATTGGTAAAATAACAGTAATAAAAACTCTAGCAATCTCCAAATTGGTTCATATTTTCAATTCCCTGCCCAACCCACCAGCAGATTTTATTACTTCTATTGAAAAAATGCTTTTTAAATTTGTTTGGAATGACAAGAATGACAAAATAAAGAGGAATATAATAAAAAATAACTATAAAGAAGGAGGTTTGAGAATGATCGATATTAAAACATTTATAGACGCTTTGAAATGATCCACGTTGCGACGATACTTCGGAAAAGGTGATAAGGAAAATCCATGCAACATACCTTTCAAAGACATATTTAATTTAGGAGCAAATTCTGAGGCCTACATTAAGATTGAAAACCCTTTTTGGCAGGATGCACTGAAAGCATGGCAACTATTTCACCAAAAACATTATATTGACCCAAATAACATCAATCAAATTCTATCACAACCATTATGGTTTAATCACAATTTCAAAAATTCATTAAACTATATAAAGAATTGGGCAGATAAAGGGATTATTAATATTAGGGATATTTGTGATGAAAATGGATTATTGTCATTGGAATCTTTAAAAGAAGTATATGATATCAAAGGTACTTTTTTAGATTATAGATATTTACTACACACGTTTCCAGATTCTTGGAAAAATACTCTAAATCAATGTCATTCAATACCAGTCTGGGATTTAAATATTAACCATTGCCAGACTTGTCTCATAAAAACATCTAAAGAATGCAGAACTTTTTATGATAAACTTATTTCCAATGATATATACCAAAATGTTTGTAAAAAGTGGCAGCGGTTTTTCCCCAAAACAGACTTTGACTGGGAAAAAATATTCACAGGATACAGAAAAGGTTTGCAAGACACAAAACTCATAGATTTTCAATATAGATTTCTACAAGGTGCTATTTATACTAAAAGAGAATTGCTTAAAATGAAGAAAGTTGATAGTAGTACATGCTGTTTCTGCAAGGATATAAATGAGACTGTTTGTCATGTGTATTGGGAATGCCAAGGTAAAACAAACATTTTGGAGAAAAATACAAATTTGGCTCAACAATTCATTCCCTCATCCATTTCACTTTACAAAACATATGGTTTGGTTTGGTACTCTAAACCGAAATACATTACTAAACCACATCACCCTTGCAGCCAAAAGACACATTTACATATGTAGTATTAAGAATATACATCCTGATATGACTTCATTTACAAAAACCCTAAAAGAAATATTCTTTGTTGAGAAACATATATGCCAAAAAACTAATAAGATAGATCATTTCAGTCATAAATGGGGCCCTCTTTTCCCAGTACTTGGATAAATTTGAATCTTCCTATATACCTACCAATCACCTATATCAACCTGTATATGTCTATTACCCAAATGTTGATATGATTTCTGTATATCATCCATCCATATATACCTGTGTTTTGTACTATGTGTAATCATATGAACCAATAAAAAAAACAAAAAAAACACACAAAAAAACACATTTAAGTACTCGACTGATGGCATGCCTTGTCTTTCTTAAGTTACTACAGTATGCTGTTTTGCTGTTGGTATGATTATTATTGAGTAAACCCTGCATGTTTTAAGCATCTGAAAAACAATGGATATGTACAATAAACACTGTCAGTTGCCATCCGCACTTAATTTCACTAGATTACAATATTTACCAGAGTGCAACAGCCAATTTGTTGAGCTATTTTCGATATCGTGAAAGGGTGTGATCGCAGTTCAACATTCTTTTTATGAGAGCCACAACAGTTAAACTGAATCTGCAGTATCCAAAAGGCACATCTAGGGATCATGCTTGCCATATGTACCATGTTTGGTTAAGATCTCACAAAAAGTTTATGAGATATGCAACTTCATTTCTGAGGGAGATAATTATTAGCAAAGTATTTAATTTTTTAAAAAGTGAACGTAGTAGGCCTAAATATGCTTTGGGTAAGTATCATTTATGAACTGCACTTATAGAAAGGAAGTTCAAACTTATCTTGCAATACCACACTGATTCAACTTGCACATACACAACAGAGAGGACCCACAGAATGTGAGAAAGTCAATTCATTTTAACAACAGCTGGTTAGAAACACCATGGAGTCTCCTTATAAACAAAATATCTCGGTCTCTCTGGAAAAACTAAACATATGCTAACAAATCATTCTTTGATCATTTCAAAAGTTATGGAAATTGCTTCACAAATTTGGTTTCCGCTAAAAAAATGTAGGCTCACAAAATAGAGAGGTCTGATATGGTTTGACTAAGGAACCAACTCTTATGCACACATAAAGAGAGTTACAAGCCAAGCCTGTACACTAGAACAAAACATGTTTAAATCCTTCCCATACAACAGGAACACAGTGGTTTGCTATCTCCTCTTCAGTCATGTACCAGAATATTGCCACCTGTTAAGGGAGAGGGGCTTATTGTGCTCAAAGCTGGTTGCATAAGTCAGGGATTCTTACTGGCTGCTTCCTAGTCTTCAAGACGAAATCCAAGGACAACTGAAACTATCATACCGAAATGAACAGGGTTGTGTTCCTAAAATGGGTAAAAAAATCAACTGGTTCATTTGGAAATGAGATAGTTAACTTTATTTATGGACTTTGTGAATGTTATTAGCATGCATCACAATTCTTGACAAAAGTTTCGAAGAAAATATATACTTATGAAAGGAAATTAAGCATATATACTACAAAAAAAAAAAAGAAACACATAGCTGAAAATTGTTATCAATTTATACACTTAAGGATCAGTTATACAGAGCAGTCATGAAGAAAACCTTAATGCATGTTAATGGTCCAATGCTGCAAGAAACTGTACGTCACAAATGACAAGTGTTCCAAAGTCAAGGTCGCAGAGCAGTCAGCATCTTGTGTGGCCACCATTAGAATCAAAGGTTCCTTCTCATCGGCGTCCCACAGACTGGACCAGATTCCAAGTGAAGTGTCTGCTAATGAGTTGGTACTCTTCCCTCAAGGCCACAAACAGCAGGTAACATCTGTGGCCGAGGGTCACACTGTCGCACACGACAATCCAAATCGTCCCATAAATGATCAATAGGGTTAAGATCCGGTGATCATGAGGGCCAATCAAGAACCTGAACATTGTTCTGGGCAAGGAAATCCCTGGTTATTCTTGCTCTATGTGTCCAAGCGTTATCATGCTGAAAAATGATGTTCTGGCAGTTCATGAAAGGAAGGACATGAGGCCTGATGATTTCATCACGGTAATGTCGAGGTGTCAAATTCTCCATCTTTGCAATGGCCATGGAAAATGTTGGCGACACCACTGTCTGCATTGTTGCCGATGTTGACGTGTAAGGAAAGGTCCTTGCAAAGGTCTTCTGGAACTAATCTAGCCTCACGTAAGCAGTTCCTCACAGTCTAATCAGAAATTGTTCAGAGTCCTGGCACTACCCATGTTGTGGAGGAGGATGTGGTGACCCTGTTCTGCAAATGTCGAAACCGAATTAACCTGTCCTGAGCGGGTGTGGTCACACAGGGTCGACCTAACCTAGGTTGATGATGTGTTGATGCTTGCTGCTGGTAGTGATGCCAAAGTTGTGCTAGGGTACTCTGTGGCACATTTGGTTGCCTTGCAATTGCAGAGTGAGACTCCCCACCCTCCAAATGACCAATTGCATAGTTGCACTGACCCTCAGTAAGTTTAGGCATAACTCTAACACCAAATTTAAGGTTGTCAACTGTTGCAAGAGCAGTGAACCCCTCCCCCGTCTCCCCGACTTTTATTGGAAATGATGTATGGAATATGCATGCAAAATTAAATGCACGAATTTCTTCCCATTCACAATTTATTGCATTTATTGAGGAAAACAGATTTTGGTGTGTCAAAAAGTTACTTGGAGTTCGCCAATACATACACTCAGCTTCTTCTTGTTTGTGGTATAATAATGAGAAGTGACATAAATAAATAGGGCGTTTATCACAGATGTCAGTTGGTGTATGTACAATGGGGATAAAAAATAATAGAAATTAATTTACAAATGTAAATACCATGATTGCAAGATAATTAGCCTATAGAATCAAACATTCTTCCACACAAAGAATCTTGAAAAACAGTTGGTTTGACAGTAATTTCAAGCTTCTGAGGTTTCAGCCTTATAGTGGAAGATACTGAGTTTAAATTACGCAGACTAACTTACCGCATCTTGAGTGGAAATTGGCTTTCGTTTTTCAAATACATCTTCAAGCAGCTGGTGAAACACAAGATCACACTCAACTGGGTCTCCAAAGTTTATGTAAGGCTTGATAAACAATCGTTTCTGTAAACATAGAATGATTTTATTATTGACTTGTGTAATAATCAAATTAGCAAATATTTTGATTCAATGCTGTAGCTCACCCTTACACAAAGGAAGATACATACAAGAGATGTCATTACAGATAAAAGCTGATGTCAGCATTAATGTTCTAACATGTAATATGTTAGTAGTGTACATACACAGCCAGCAAAGAAAGCAATTCTGAAAGGGTTAGTGTAATATAATTTACTTAAGGCTGCAAATGAAGTTGACCGAGTGGAGTGACTGAGGTGAATACTCCCTGGTAGAAATGGAAGACAAAGTAAGGTGATGTAATTTTGCATCACAGTTACTCAAACAGTGTCCTCCATCCTTGAATGACTATGGTCTGTGAAAGCTCTTTTAGGCATTCCAGCAGGAGTATTGTAAACCTGCAGACATTTGTGTCTACCCCTTACTATGGACATTATAGCGATTACACCCACTGCATTTGTACACATGGAAGTTCAAGACTGACATGCATTGCGACATTGGTTCCCAAGAGTAAGTTTCATCATACAGGGGTAGATGAAAATGGTGTAGTGATGTCAATACAGTGTGACATAATGCACGTCATCTCATAAAGTACCTTTGATCTTTTCACAAAGCATCTTAAAAAATTTAAAAAATAGTTCTAATACATTGAACAATACAAGAGTCATCACAAGATGGCATATCCCCCGATCCCCACATGTTTGAAAGGACAAATAGTCTGAGAGTTACTCATTGTTTTTTTAGACTAAGTTTGAATTGTTTCCATGGAATTCATGAAAATTATAAATGCCACATATCTGTAACCAGCAAAGTCACAATTTCATATATCTGCCAAGATCTGCTGAAAGATATGAAATGGTTTTCGAGTTGTGCTCTGGGAATGAAGTCCGAAACGTTTCCATGGAAACCAAGAAAATAATATATCACAAAAACCTTTAAAAACCAAAAGGCACCACTTTGGGGTCTGCCACACATATCTACCAAGTTTTACTAACAGATATTAAGAAGTTTTTGAGTTCTGCTCTGGAAATGAAACACACTTCTCACACTCCGGAAACAAAGCCCATCCCTCCATTTTGAGACTATGTCCGAAATGTTTCCATGGAAACCGAGAAAATAATAAATCACAAAAACCTGTACATAGTGAATGGCACCACTTCAGCTTCTGACTGATATATCTACCAAGTTTTGGAGAAAAATATTGAACAGTTTTTGAGTTCTGCTCTGGAAACGAAGCCCATCCCTCCATTTTGAGACTATGTCCGAAACGTTTCCATGGAAACCGAGAAAATAATACATCACAAAAACCTGTACATAACAAAGACACCACTTTGGGGTCTGCAACACATATCTACCAAGTTTTATGGACAGATATTAATGGACAGTTTTTGAGTTCTGCTCCGGACACGAAACACATCTCTCACTTTTCAGACTAGGTCCAAAACGTTTCCATGGAAACTGAGAAAATAAGAAATCACAAAAACCTGTACATAGCAAAAGGCACCACTTCAGCTTCTGACTGATATATCTACCAAGTTCTGCAGAAAAATATTGAATGGCATTTGAGTTTTGCTCTGGAAACGAAACATACCTCTCAGTTTTGAGACTATGTCCGAAACGTTTCCATTGAAAACGAGAAAATAATACATCACAAAAACCTTTAAATACCAAAGGGCACCACTATAGGTTAGATTGATATATCTACCAAGTTTTGCAGAAAAATATTGAATGGTTTTTGAGTTCTGCTTTGGAAATGAAACACACTTCTCACTTTTCAGACTAGGTCCAAAATGTTTCCATGAAAACCGAGAAAATAAGAAATCACAAAAACCTGTACAAAGCAAAAGGCACCACTTCAGCTTCTGACTGATATATCTACCAAGTTTTGGAGAAAAATATTGAACAGCTTTTGAGTTCTGCTCCAGAAACAAAACACACCTCTCAGTTTTGAGACTATGTTCGAAACGTTTCCATGGAAACCAAGAAAATAAGACATCACAAAAACCTTTAAATACCAAAAGGCACCACTATAGGTTCAGACTGATATATCTACCAAGTTTTGGAGAAAAATATTGAACAGCTTTTGAGTTCTGTTCCAGAAACGAAACACACCTCTCAGTTTTGAGACTATGTCCGAAACGTTTCCATGGAAACCGAGAAAATAATACATCACAAAAACCTGTACATAGCAAAAGACACCACTCTGGGGTCTGCAACACATATCTAGAAAGTGTTATGGACAGATATTAAGAAGTTTTTTGAGTTCTGCTCTGGAAACGAAACACACCTCTCACTTTTCAGACTAGGTCCAAAACGTTTCCATGGAAACTGAGAAAATAATATATCACAAAAACCTGTACACAGCAAAAGGCAATCTGCAATCTTGATCTTTATCACTACTGCAGAGTACATTGTTCTGTCAGCTACCTTGTTCCTCTTTGTCACTTCCATTAATTACTGTATTTGACATTTATGACCTTTATTGGTAATCCCCCTTGGCTGTGTCAGTCATCACATCAGCTGTAGAAGGAAGTGCTATTAGTTTCTCTATCTGTCCATTGTTGAATCTTTGCTTGTCTATTGTTGTTAAAATCTATATATATGTATGCTCATATCTATACTGTACGTGAGATGTGAGTGTGGAGACCGGCATTCTGACTGTCTTTGTAGGGACAACCGCGAGCAGGATGATGCCGCTTGCAGGAAAGGTCCTGGGGTTGAGCTGGAAGTCCACTCACCTCAAACAAGTATACATGAATAAGGTGACATCCCATGCAGCAAATATATCTATGCAGTGACGGTAAGAGAGTGATCATCTTGTCAATCCGACATCAGAAAATAATCAAAGGATCGTTGCAACGTACATTTCACATTCAGGTATCGGCTACTCTGGACACATTCAATAAACATTTCAAAGACAGTGTCTTCAAAACAGAATTTCGGCTTTGCCGTGAGGCTCAGTACAAAATAGTGATACTAATTAGCGTCATAAAAAGTATGCATTTAACATCTCAGCAAGTATTTCACATTAAGAAATTTGAAACCAGGAGTGTAACTTTACCATGTGACTCGGACAGTACTTATGGGTATTGTTGCCCTGTCTTCCCGTGTCTGTGACGGAGCTTGCCCATATAGTGCAGGTGCTATGCACCCCCAAAAAATAATACTCCTACAATGGGGGCTATTCCTGTGTCGTTGACAGAGTTTGCCCATGTATTGTGGGTGTTATGCCCAGTAAAGAAGTATTAATAACAACCCTACTCTGACTTCAAAATTCTGAAATGCTGAATATTGCTTTGCTGTCAATGCCTTAATATTGCCACATGATAAAAATGTGGTTATGGGTATTTGGACTAAAGAATATTTCCATTCTGACTTCATTGTATATCTATATAAGTAATCAACGTTCACATGCTCGAAATACAATATGGTATAGACATAAGAAGGTAGTAATGTACTGGTCTACGATCAAACATACCTGGTTGCACTTATCAACAATAACACATTGTATATCCTGAACTCAGTTCATTTAAGTACACACAGATAAGTAAGTCCTAATGATCTGTCTTGTACACAATGTCCATGTTGAAGATGTTCATAAGGTGGCTTCTGGATGAATACACAATCTCCATGTTGATGGCTGTGATAAGATATCTATGGTAGAGACGCACCTACTTTCTTGGTCTGTCATATCTTGCTGTTCCATCCTTAATTTGTAGGTAGTCCATTAGGTGGTTGCTGTATGAAACTCCATTCAAGATGGCAGTGTTGAGGGACCATGTTCACTTACAATCTCTTCGTTTTGACGTAGAACTTGGGGAATCATCCTTGATACATGATGTTAATGGTAGGGACATAGAGAGGTTTCAAGATCAGGAGTAAGCTAGAAAGTCACTCCATCCAGATTCTAACACCAGTTGTCAAGGGGTTTCTATAGTCATCGGGGAATTACTTCGGTATTAGATTAAGAGCATTATGTAATTACTGTATATGACATTTATGGCCTTTATTGGTCATAAATGTCATATACAGTAATTGATGGAAGTGACAAAGAGGAACAAGGTAGCTGACAAAACAATGTACTCTGCGAAAGTGATAAAGATCAAGATTGCAGATTGAATAATAATAATAAAATATCATATAGCCTGGCTACATAGTTTTTGGTCTGTAGAAATATTTGGACATGGCTGTCCTGGAGTAGACACTATAACAGAAGACAAGATCTATGGAGCATGTTGTGTGCAGTTCCAGAAGTCAACCTTAGCAGAAAGTGGTGAACATACTTGGTATCACTCCTGACAACAGCACACAACTTGCTCCACAGACCTTAACGTCCATGAATCTTAATTAGGGAGAACTCCTAGGCACCATGAATATTCTAAACACAATCCATGTAATTATTCTCCAATACCGTGCAACAATAGTACTGGAAAGGCTGTCCTGATCAGAGGCAGGTTTACAGTAATTCCATAAAGCAATTTGAGGCTTCAGCGTTGTCAGTGTTGCTCAACCAATGAACAAGAATAGGATAAGATGTTCACTCTGATGATTGCTGGAAGCATGTAAAGTTGGTGGCCATTGATGGCCACTACAAACTACAAACTCTGATACATCTGTATGGTAATAAAACACACAGTTCAGGAGGAGAAATAATCTCGTTACACTCATTACTGTGGACATAGCAGGGAGAAAAGTCAACAAAACACCTAACACAGCTGTATCTCCACATCTTAGGTTTCACTATTTTTGTGTCAATCAGCACTATAAACAGAATCACTATCTTCAGAGGCTTTCAGTTTCTGGTTCTATGACAATTATATGATAACAATATGAGGCTGGAACTAAATAGACACATATGAAACACAGGTGACACTCTTTTCATTCCTACCTTGAAAATAAGCTTCAGGTCCTTAACAGCTCCACTTCGTGACAGCCGTTCCCACTTGCTCAGTGTGTCAGATAGCCTTTCATCCACTGACATGCATCGCTCTATCAACATAATATAACAATATAATACATATCATCATTTGTTCTTCATGTTCCATGGTATCTGCTTGTGTAATCTGCAGAATGATAGTGCAATATTTTCAATGAAATCAAAAAGAATATTGGCCAGTTAGTCCTCACCAATAACATCAATGAGATGAAAGGTATATTTTTGAGTTAACTTACATTTGTTTGGTTTCAGTTTTTCAAAAAAGGATTTGGTTGTAAGTTCATTTTCATTCTGGGGAAGATGAAAACTATCCTGAGCTTAAATTGTTATAAACATGAAATCTAACAGAGGAGGTGTCAGCGATGTTACTTTTCCCATGATATGGTTTTACAAATGAAATGGTGATGTTTAACTCCACAGTTCAATGAGTACATAAATTGAAAAATAACAGAAATTCATAACCAGCATCTTGTCTAAATAATTGACAGACAGTTCAATCTTGTTTTTGTTTTTTTCATAAAGGCAGATTATCAGGCCATTATTCATTATCCCAAACAGTATCCTAGTTGCTACTGTAACTACATATTATAATGTTAGTTGAAGTAAAAAAAGCAGATACCTGAACCACTCATAACTTCATACATTGCAAATCCTTCAGCATCTGATCGCATGCCAATTTTCACCTTCACCACTTTAGTGAGCTGAAACAAATTTGTTGAAATTGATGTATTATCATCAATGATAATGATTCTTAGAGAAATGCCTCTGTCACTTGGTTACCTTATTTACTGACACTTGCTTCTGATCCACAGGTTTAACTAAAATGTCAATTTTAAAGCCCATCAACTTTAAGTGCATGTTATTAAGTCATAGTCTACCAGTTGAGGCATCAAGAAACGTTTTCCAGGATGACAATAATCACTCTGATCCAAGTTCAGTGTGGCCTCACCCTCAATGATGATTGTTTTATTAACTTCCCTTGAATTTCTTCTCACAGTGACACGTTTGGCCTGTCATTGCACAAACATGATATCTCAATTGTTTTAGAGTAAAATTTTCACCCACAAGCAGGGGGTTGCACTTCCACAATGAAGAAGGCTAGCTATTGTTTTTTCTTGATCCTCACGAAAAAAGTCAGGGAAGGGATGGTGAAAATCCATTGTCCTAACCTAACCAAACGCCCAGGGCATGCAAATCTAAAGTCATGTTTCAATTGTATCTTCAGAGAGAAGTGATTACAGTTAAACAGACTTTATGACGTCACTTTTGTCTTGACATCACAATACAACTGTATACAAATGTTCCTGCGTGGCATTGCCATGACGTCACATTGTCAGCTTTAAAACTGACAGTACTAGAAGCATAAGGAAAACAAGCATAATTCAAATACACTGCATTACTGATTCAACAATGGAAACAGTTCTTTAAGGAAAAGGTTTTCTTCAGCTTTACACTGCATGGCATCAGCAGTATTCATTTTATAAAAAGGGAATATTTTGAATTTTATTTCCTGTCCTGCTGGGCATTTGTCTATGTGAGCGATTAAGGGGATGCACCTGGTTTTGGGGTCCTTAATCTGCTGTTTATGGATGAGCATTCTGTCCCTCAAGCACTCCGTTTGTCCAGTGTATTCTTCATGACACAATATATAATACAATAACATAAATAATAAGTTTTGCAGAGCAGTTAATGTTAGAGCGTACGTTAAACATTTGTTTCCTGTTTTTGAACTTTATACATGAACTTTCAAGTATATACTCACAAGTTCCACAAATTCCCCATTTACACTTTGAGACACTGAATTTTGTAGGTTTAATACATGAGTTGAATTTGGCACATGTCAATATGTGTTTTAATTTACGGATTTGGTGTTTACTTTTTATCGTAGTTATTACATTACATCGATTCATTTTAATGCTGATTGACGTCATCAGTTCCAAATGTATTCCCATGCTTCAAATGTTCAGTAACACCCGGAAATTGGCCAACAGATGACGTTTATCTCCTACTTGAATTACATAAATTATCACATCGTGTTGAAGGAAATATGGGGTTTGTATACAACCTTACAAGGTACAACCTTACAAGGAACTGATAAAACCCTTATTTCGCTCACCACGATGTGATAACGCATTTATCTAGCTGAATGTTTTCACTAAATCAAAAAAAACCAACACGCATCGTTTCATTGCTGCCATGTTGACAACAGCTGATAGTTTGACCTCAATGCACCGCACGTTACTAAAGGCTTGTCGATGCACGCTTTTCTCACGTAGGGGGCGTAGCGGGGTGATATGACTTTCACAGCGGGATTACACGACTTTTATACTCCCGCTCACGGATTGTTATGGATGTACATGGTATTTTATCAGAGTCACATGGACCAATCAAAACTCGACATTCTTACATGAGGCTAGATAATGGCAATTGTAACTATGATAAAAAGTAAACCCATACACTCACTATATACACATATACGTCATGACAAAAGTAACGTCATCACAATCTGTTTAACTGGAATGATATCTCCCTGAAGATACAATTGAAACATGTAAGAGAAGATCCACACACACACACACACCCACACACACACCCACACACACACCCACACACCCACACACACACACACACACACACACACACACACACACACACACACACACACACACACACACACACACAAACTGGTATATGAGTTCACACAGTTGAAGACGTTTATGTACAATGTGTTGACATAATGAGGCTTGTTGTGATACAGATGTGATTGAAGCCAGATAAACAAAGGGTAGATTATTTATGATTGGCCCTGATTAGTTGATCATAATCTGTAGGGATGTAGTTAAACCTTGATCTCTGTTTGTCTCTGTCGGGTTGAGTTGTTTGATGTCGATCCTGATGCCTTGCAGATGGAGACACATCAGAACTGGGGCAGTTATTATTATTAACAGCCCAAGACTGGATGGGTAGGTATGTGTAGATATGGGTCTTGCAGAATTCCATATGGACTTCTTGTGTCAGCATTTCACCTTTCAGCATTTCCAGTTTCGGATCGTCAGATTGATGATCATTCACAGTTCTGTTGAATCATTCTGTTGAACCCTTTGCCTGGATTCCTCAAGGTTAAACTCAAGAAAAATGTTCCTGGATGTGAGTGAGTGAGTGAGTTTCGTTTTACGCTGCACTCAGCAATATTCCAGCCATATGGCGGCGCTCTGTAAATAATCGAGTCTGGACCAGACAATCTAGTGACCAAGAACATGAACATCGATCTGCGCAAAAGGGAACCAATGATGTGTGTCAACCAAGTTAGCGAGCCTGACCACCTGATCCTGTTAGTCACCTCTTACGACAAGCATAGTTGCCTTCTATGGCAAGCATCGGTTGCTGAAGGCCTATTCTACCCCGGGACCTTTACAAGTATGGATGTTAGCACTTCTAGCTACTAATAGTGCATGGGTTTTGGGTGACAGGCTTTTGTCAAACATGACTGCAAGACAGAATCAGAGGGGAAGACATTTCAGTTTCCTTTGGTGATGGGTGTTTCAGGGACTTCAAGACGCTGCTGCTTCGTGCTGATAATGATGTTTTCTGGCTTTTTCAGAATTCAGTTTAGGAAAGCTGCTTGATATCCGTTAACAAATACCATGTGCCCAACTTGACTTGACAGAGCTGATTATTGACAGCACACAGATGAGTGTTTGAGTTGTTTCACGCTGCTTTTAGCAATATTCCAGCAATATCATGGCAGGGGACATGTGGGGGGTATACAAATAAAAATTCAATCTATGTTGACAGATTAAACTGCCACGAGGAATGATGTAAAGTGAAAAGAGGACAAGGTCCAGTACTGACCCCTGGGGTATTCCACAGTACCTGACATGTGCATCAGAATAATTTAGGTTTAGGATCACTAAACTTCCTGGCCAGGAGGGTTTTGCTGTATTGCTACCAACTGTATATCCTAACTGAACATGGTCTTTAAAAGAATTGACAGAGATGGCAGAGTGAATTATGTAAAACATTTCACACCTTCATATACAAAGAAAATACCTATTCAGAACCATCAGAAAAAAGAATTTCAGCATTCCGGAAACATGAGAAGGTAAATCCTGTAGCAATATTTCCTAGTTCAGTCAGTCAGTCCATCAGTTTGTCTGTTGTGGCTAATTGCCACGTTTCAGCTATCCATTTGAGCGTGTACTAGGAGTTCTCTGATTGGAGAGGTATCAGTATTGCGGGCCGGTCACTTTCGTCATCTGGGTTACCTGCGACCAGATGCTGAAGGATTTGCAATGTACGATACCAGTGATTACCCTAGAGATCACCCCCATGCACAGTCAAACCAATATGAAATCATTAGGAAAGATGAAAGTGCTGGCACACCAATTGCTGAATATGTTGGCTTGAGACCCAAGATGTATTCTATCAAGGAAGCAGACGACGCTGAAATAAGAAAGGCTAAGAGTGTGAAAAAGAATGTGGTGGAACGATATATCAAGCATACCGAGTCCCTGATATATGTTGTCTTCAGGTTCTTCCTCACTTTTCCACAGGTCTGCATAACAGTAATATATATCGCTGTGGTCTATGCTAAGCACCTTGTTGCCGCTAATTTTTATAATGACCTTCTTGACTACAGCACGACCCACATTATCCACTAGCTCGCATTTGTCGTTGCCTGAAGTCAAAGTGTTGTTAAACATGAAGCGTGCCGTACCAAGTACTATGATGTCGTTCTGGCCCAAGTTTGGAAATCAAACCAACAGTGTTTGGTTCTGGTCTATCTTGCTGGGGTTGTTCATAATAGTAACCGACTTGCGCACAGCTATGACGCCTAGTGGTTCTCTTAATCTTCGAAAAGGATTTAGATTTCTAGTGTAAGACATTATACATATTAATATTTAATATAATATAATTTCAAAATATGGATGATTTTCAGATGGATGATTTTGGAGCTACTGCTCCTGCTGATGTTGATTACGATGAAGATACTTCATTCACTACTAAATCCCAGAGAACCCTACTACTAAACCAAACAGTAGACGATTATTATGATGGATTAAAAAGAGATAAAAATTACATCAAGCCTATGTACTGAGACTATTCAAAGTTTATCTTAGATGATTATGGTGTTCTATGTCTTAAGGATAACCCAGGGTTTGACCTTGTTAACAAATGCACTAGAAAACCACTCGCCTTGCCAACTCTAGCCAGTCGCCATGGTTCTGAATTTATACGTGAAAAACTAAAGAACTCGTGAACAACATGGGAAAACTGAACGAATTCGACGAGCACATAGCTCATGAAAAAGTCAGCGAAACAGAAGACGATTTAGAAGATGAGAGGGGTGCACTATTGGAATCCGCTTCCTCGAATTGTGAACAGCTTGGAACTCAGATCAGTTGCATTCGGGAAACAATCGATAGAATACTAAACGCGGATACAACTTTAGCCAACAGGATTCGAATATTGTTCCGTGAGCAAGGCATCACCATTGCTAGTGTTTTAACGGCATTGGGCTTCATCATATATCAAATGCTGCATTATCAGTTACTGGAGGGGACATGCAGTCAGCTGTCCGCAGGACCACAAGTGGGGGGCACCACACCGCCAAGCAGTGGTGACATCAGAGACTGGATAAAAAAGACCTCTGAAATCACACGGGGAAGTCCTGGCTACACTCGCTGGTAAGGCTGTGGAAGCCCTGCCTGGTATCCTAGGAAGTATCACATTGTGGCTGCTCAGTGCGCTTGGCAAAACTGCCACGTGGCTTAGTCAAAATCTGTGGGCATTCATCGTTGCCATGGCTGGGCTGGTGTATGTTGCAGCTAGACGGGTCCTGCGGTGACCTGTGGTCGGCTGTCCGCAACTAGTGGGTGTGGGGGGCCACCGACCACGACACCTCCAACGGTCAGAGCTGTTTTACGATCGATATGTTGCTGGTTGACTGCCTGCACTGTGGGGGAGACCGTGTGGGTGACTTGCGATTGTCGCTGGCACTGGTGATGGTTGCACTATACCATTTTCACCAGTGTGGGGGTATGTGGGAGACGTTTATATCAGCATTAACACCTAATTTTTGGTCGGCTGTGGCAATGATTATTTCATTGTAGCCCACTATTTTATTGATTCTCAGATGCCTGTGGCTTGGAGCCATGTACAAACCCCCACCGAACACGTAGTCTCCTTTTGACCTGGTGTATTGTAAGGTGTCCTGGTATCGTTTTATAAAACTAGGTAGATCTACCGGTGATGCTATTGCATCCTCAATGTTAGCCATGAACTGTTTCTGCGTGTCATAAGCTGTTCCACGACCTATGATGCTGGAGCACGTCTGCGATTGAGCGCCAAGATTAGCCCACACATATGTTCTAATCGAATTGTTTAAACGAAATAATACCAGCGCGAGTGTATCCTTTCAATGTATCCAGCATAAAATATTTCAAATCATCGCCTGGCCCCTGTTTAAACTTCCAAACGTTGTAATCCTTGCTGTCATCAAAAGCCATGTAACGGTCACCCCACTCATTGTTTTGAAGTAGTGATATGACTTGTAACCCCATTTTTTAACCACATCGTAGCTGGCTTCTGCAAGAGAGAGATAGGAATTCCTAATCCATGATTCGGTCCTGGCAAACGCCAGTCTGTATTCGGATCAACACCGAAATTCATTACAAACTCGTTCGTATGCCCGTCTATAATACGGATTGTTTATTGCATTCCATGCCTTATCTTGAGGTGCGCTTATTTCTTTGAGAATACGTCTGATATGGTAGTACACATGAAATGTAAACACAGATTTACTCAGTTCATACCGTCTAGTGTCTGTCAAAGCCAAGCCGCATCCAGTAGTTGCGCTCCACACAGCGAAATTGAATTGATTCTGCCAGAACTTCATCGGGTTGTTAAACCATTCATGTACCGTTTTCACATTCGTGACAGAAAACCCATAATGTTCAAACACATCCATAAATCTGGCTATAAAATACAAACCATGGGGGTCTCCACAATAACTTGCAGTTGGCTGTCCGCAGGGCTATGGGGCGTCCCCACAGGACACCACGATTTTCATGTGTGTGAAGTCGGAGGTATTTATGTGGTTGTTTTTAGGATAACGTACTTCGGGTTTATGCATGTTATTATTATATATAATTTATATTATAATATGTACATTACACTTCCAGATGAGCCCATTCAACTTACTTGTGTCTTTGACAACACAAGTAAGTTGGCATTATGTGATATCACCTACTACCCACGATGGACAAACAAAATAAAAAAACAATAATAGAATTATAATCAGTAATCATATACACACAATAGAGGATGTTTACTAAAGCGTGTGTTCTCTCAATGATGAAATTTTCAAACCCACAGGAGGTGAACTTACAATAACTGACTCAAAAGGGAAGAGTGACGTTTGATAACACAAAAGGAAAAGAAATGGTGGGAATCATTGAACAGTTGGCGAATACGCTAGGGATGAATCCAGCTTTAAATGTATTATCCCCTGGCAATATCAGCACTGGTATTAAAGTTCCAGAGCTAATTCCATACCACAAGCTATGCGTTCATCTTGACCAGCTTAACACATAATGGAAAATATTAATCAAATAAAATAAAATGAATGTCCTTCCACGTGGTTGAGGGCTGTCCTGGCTAAAACAGAATAATACAATGAGGTTCGCACCGAGTCATTTTCATCGCACCAGTATAAAAAATGAACAAATGGTAATATTCCCGAATTAAAAGTATCAATTTTAGATACAAAAAACAATACTGTAAATATAGGTTACCTAAGCATAACTGTACATATACAAAATGGCCAGTAATCAAGGACCAGGAATGCAAATAAAAAGATGGTTTATTTGACTTAGGTGATACTAGAGGGTTTGATGACGCAGGAATAGATGGTAAAATATATGCTTTTAATCTTATGAACAACATGTACAAACGAGTTGAAGTCTCAGCCGCAGGTGGATCTGGTGGTACTTTTAAACTAGATACATTTGGTTCTGTCAACTTCACACCATACAATATAATTCGCAACAACGCAGGTGAGTGGTTAATACAACCATCATTTGGTGGTAAATTGTTTGATTTAGAAGACTTTGATAGGCCTACAGATACTTATCAAAACAAACCATACCATCTAATACACACTGACGACAACAAGTGGACGATGTTACCCAGCTCATATCAACTGGCTTCTCAACATAACACTAATTTCATCATATGTTTTCATGGAAAACAAAGACCACTACCTAAACAAAGCCGTAAACAATGGAACCCTGCTCGTGGCTTACGTCCCATCACAGAGACATAGTGTTATCATCACATCAGCCTCTAGTAGAGAAGTCCACATGCTGTCATGTAAACCTGGGGAGAACGCAGTATTGCAGTTGGTTACTGAATTTGCTGGTGTAGCTATCCTCCTACAAAGCCTCTCGGATAATACCACGCTGGCCATGCAAGTTTTACTAGGTGAACCACCGTAGAGCGATATTGAGATTGTGAAAGGAATCAAACTCTGATGGGTTAAAAAACACCAGGGTTGCATTTGCTCAATTTACGTACGGGTGGGGGGTGTTTCACACACCAGTTTGCGAGATGTCACAGTGATAGTGTAAGACACTAAGTCTAAACAAGATTTTTCTAACCGAGCACATCGGTTTTATTGGTTTGAAGTTCATACACGAGACATTATCAGAAAAACAATTTAAAACTATTTTCTAACAGTATTATATAACTAATGGTATCCAATGTAACACTCGCTGATCTAGGAGACACAGAGGATTTCAATTTAGGAAGCGAGGAAGACACCTCATACATCTTACACATAAAAGATAGAGTATACAAACGAATGCCACTAACAGATGTTAAAGAGCTTGAATGGTTAATTAAGACAAAACTAAGAAACCCTTACATCGTTTCTAATCAAAATGACCTTGTTTCCAAAATTACTAACAAAGGCACCCTTCTCATATCCTTAATCCCCTCAGAATATAATTCTATACAAGTGTTACGAATACCAGGCCAGACTGGTGGCAACATGCTAGTGCCAGTCAGCTCCCATTGCTATCGGTCCTCAGTGGCGCAATTGGTTGTGGTGCAGCCTTATTGTGTACAGTTGCTCAGTGAGTTCGTATCCCACCGCTGCTTCCTGGGATCCCTTGCTTTCGTGAAGCATGGACACTTGATGGTCCTTGCACCTTTCGTGAAGCAAAGGATCAAGATCATATGAGTTGGGTCTTTGAAAAGGACCTTTCTGGACGGGGCACTCTTAAGGCAAGCGATGGCACTGATGCAGTTGCCCTTAGGAGAAATGTGCAACATCTTTCTAAGTCTCCCTTGGGGGACTGTGGCTACAAACTGACCCCTTTAATAATTTTTTTTTCTTTCAATCTTTCTGGCCAGTAAATTTGGGATGCGAACAAAAAGTAGTCAATAAAAGGGGAGGGGAAAAAGGGGCTACAAAGGCTTCGTTTGATAGATAAAGGCTTCTTTTGATAGATAAAGGCTTATAAATATCAGACGTGGTCCAATACCTCTGTTCCCTATACTACTGCCCTCCACTCCCCTAATCCCAGAGTAGGCATTAGTGCACGCTAACAGCTTAGTCCAAGTATGTACAGGTAAGCATAAAGCTGTCACAACAAACTTTGTTCCCTATTTTATTCCCTTTATCTATTTTTTCCCTGTAGGTGTTAGTAGACCAAACCAAACAGTTATTAGCTTTGATTCCCATCTGGTGACGATTACCTAATGATACTCCATGACTGTCATACAGCTGTGAATGAACAAATTTACAGTCAGCCGAGTTACATATTTGTTTAAGAATAGGACAGTTTGTTGTAACTAATTCATCAACAACAAGTGTAGCTTTAAGAAGATTAAGGCATTGTTTCGGTATGTATTTAAAAGGAAGTCGAAAAAGTATGTGCATGAAGATTAAAATCCTCTTTGAGCATTTCAAAACATTTAAAATTATAAGTAATTGATGTCCCACATATTTTTCATTCGTTTCAATACCACAAGAAAAATAAGCCTATGTAACTAACTGTTACAAAATTGGTAGACATGTAAAATCTCAAATGTTTTCAACATGGTTTCTATTCATACAAAAGTTAAAAAGCTGCTCCTCTATCAGATATCTCTGACCAATCCCTTTTTGAAAATACCATTCCCCAAGTGTGGAAGGAAGCTTCTATCGTCCCTATTTACCGTAAAATATGAACATAGACAGGGTGCAAGTAGGTAAAAGTATGAGCATAAATATGAGGTTACATTTTGCAGTTCAGGTTGCACTAGTGCAATATCTGAAAGCTGTATGGAGTCACGGACTGAGACACATGACATTATTTTTTTTTTATACAAATGTGCACACACGTCAAACAATTTGATCTGAAAAAACATTACCTGCAGTACAGTTGGTAGAATTTAACTCTGAAAGCTTTGCTTTTTGAAGTAACAGAATAATTTAAATTTTGCTCCAAATTCGTTAACAAAATATGTGATGCTTAGCTGTTTTAATGTCTAAAATAAACACTGATTCACAAAGACGATGACAGTTGTTTTCTAACCAGCCGTTAATTTTCATGAAACCTATATATATGTTACATTGTCACTCTGGCTCTGGTTTCATTTGTTTCCGCGTAAGGAAATTAGATTTCATTCATGACATCTTCAATCATCAAAATTGTACTTCTCATGCCGATATACACAGAACAATATAATGTTGTTGTTATGACACACTGACAATTTATAAGTCTCCCCCTGTCAGAACATTCTTTAAAAAAAAAGGACCACAAAAATCGACTTCGGATTTGCTATAGTTCAATGCATCGACCTCTAACTTGAGGAAGAAAAACACTACAACACAAGCACCAAATGACAATTGCTATTGAACACAACTAACAATAAACAATTGAAGATGATTGAAAGGTAATTATGGTGTATAGTATGGATCTTACGGGAATTTGAATGAATTTAGAAAATGTATATTTTACCTCCATGAGTGCCATGCCGTGTACGTGCTTCCGGTTTCATCGAAGGCAGGTACAATTACAAATATTGAGATATTGTTTCATGACCTGCATTATATAGGTATTGAGTCATTTTCTCTCAATGTATAGGAGCTCAGATTCTGCTTATGAACACGCATTTTCAAACATCCTTCGTGCCTTGTCACTTAGAAAAACTGCGAGTTTGGCCACGCCCTTTCGGGTCACATACGGCTGTCAACATTGTGAATGTTGGAATGTTTATTAAACAAAATCAAAATAAACTCGCTAAACATGGTAATTTCTTTGCAGAAACAATAACATTTAACTATTCATACCATGTAATTAATTCCAGATAAAATAGTTGGATATGTCAAAAGGATGGCACATTTTCTTCGGCATCACGATACATGTGGAGTTGTTTGTTTACCGCCGTTGCCATGATTGTTCCTGTTTGTCCAATCAATGATGTAACATTGAGATTGGCTTTGGCTATAATTATTTAAGCCAAAAGTTACTAATTTTTAGAAAATGCAAAACTTATGAGCTTTCACTTCATCAAAGAACAAAAATTATTGATTAAGCTATCAAAAGATATTTCATGATGAAGAAAATATCAGACTGGGTACCACTTGACTTTGTGTGCTTGAAGTCAACAATGGCCGTCATTTTCGACTGCGTGCCGAGAAATTTGGCGAT
The DNA here is from genome assembly GCF_037392515.1 of Haliotis asinina. NCBI lineage: Eukaryota > Metazoa > Mollusca > Gastropoda > Lepetellida > Haliotidae > Haliotis > Haliotis asinina. The sequence goes on from NC_090287.1 coordinate 46,148,752, forward strand.
CACATTTTTAATTCACAGGCATTTCGTGTTATGGTATATAAACGTATTGAAGATTATATATTTATAAAGCTGAGAATTAGTACATTCCATACAGAATTCATATGACACATAGATCCGACTCTTTGAATAATTACTGCAAGTTTTATTTGGAGATGTCATTATCCTGCACTCCTGTCAAATGGGTTCGACAGTAGCATTGAGAGGATTAATGACTGTTCCAATTGCAAACCCGTTGCACTCACAAACTGTCTGGCAAAAATCTTTGAAAAGTGTGCTTTCAAACATGTGCTCAATTATTTGAGAGATAATGACATTTAGAGATAATAGAGATAGTAAGTACAGCATTCGACAGAGCTTGGCACAAGGGTATCATTTATACATTAGAGAGAAATGGCATAAGGGTAATTCATTAAAATGGTTTGAGAGTTATCTTGAAAATAGAGAATGTGTTGTAATTAATGGACTTAGATCTGATAATAAAGCTGTTTTAGCTGAGTACCCCAGGGTTCAGTACTGGGGCTGTCTATCTTTTCATCCCAACAAGACAGAATCAATACTCGTAAATTGCAACCGACTTTGATGCCGAATCTAACCATAAATGGCAATGTCATTAAATCCATTCAAACTCGTAAACATTTAGGTCTTCTACTTGAGCATAATTGCTCATGGAAGGAACACGTTAATGACTGTGCTAAACAAGAGTCATCAAAAGAAGACATACCCCCCGGCCCCAACATATTTGAAAGGACAAATCATCGGACAGTTACTAATTGTGTTTTAAGACCATGTCTGAATTGTTTCCATGGAATTCATGAAAAATATAAATGCCATATATCTGTAATCAGAAAAAGTCACCATTTCAAGATCTGTCTCGTATATCTGCCAAGATCTTTTGAAAGATATGAAATGGTTTTCCAGCTGTGCTCCGGAAACGAAGTCAGCAACATGTTCAGGGAACCGAGAAAATAATACATCAAAGAAAAAAAGGAAATAGCAAAAGGCACCACTTTGGGGTCTGCCACAAATCCAAGTTATACCAGATAATGAGAAGTTTTTGAGTTCTGCTCCGGAAACAAAACACACCTCTCACTTTTGAGACAAAGTCTGAACCGTTTCCATGGAAACTGAGAAAATAATAAATCACAGAAACCTGTAAGTACCAAAGCACCACTTTGGGGTCTGCCACATATATAGTCTGGTTCATAATTATTGAGAATTTTTCTTCTTACTTTGAGCTATCCTAACACCTCAACTGATTCACTGATACTTAAAACTAAGTAATGGTATAAGGGAGGTAACTCATCTTGGCCTACTGAGTATAGTACAATTAGAGTTACCCCCCCTGAATTTGTAGCAGACGTCATTTTCCTCAGCACTGTCAACAATGTCTGCTGAAGATAAATCAAGGTTGATTTTTGAGTTGTGTAATCAAGGAATTGATGATGTAAATACATTGGCACAGAGAACAGGAACTCCTCTTTCTACTGTGTATAGGATAAGGAAGAATTTTAAAGAGGGAAAGGATTTTGGGCACCAGAAAGGAGCAGGGAGACCCAGAAAATTGGACTTCTCAGATCGCGTCCGGCTGGGAATTTTAGCGTCTAAAAAGCAAAGGGCAAGCATGTCCAACATCAGGTATGAAATGATAGAAAGGGGATCAACAGTTGTATCAAAATCTACAGTTAGAAGAAATTTGATTGATCTTGGATGGGAGAAAAAGACTGGAATTCCTTCTCCTCTCATGAAACAAGAACATAAAGACAGGCGTGTTGAGTGGTGTTTGGCACATGAAAACTTTGACTGGGAAAATGTGATTTTTACTGATGAAAGCTCAATATGGGTATATCCCAATAATGTGAAAATATGGACAAAGTCTGCGTCAGCACCGTTGTATCGACGACCTAAATACAGCCCAAAGTTTCATGTATGGGGAGGGATATCCTTATTAGGAACGACCCCGCTGTGTGTGTTTGAGGGAAATCTGACAAGTCAACGCTACACTAACATATTAGATAATTTTCTCCTTCCAAGTGCACATGTGTTTTATGGAAATGACTGAATTTGCAGCAAGATAATGATCCTAAACACACCGCAAAACATGCCAAGCAGTGGTTTCAGGAGAAAAATGTGACTGCATTACCATTTCCTGCATATAGTCCTGACTTAAATCCCACTGAGAACATTTGGGGGATGATGAAGGAATGTGTGAATCAAAAGGGGCTGACAAAAATTGAAGACATGAAGAGAGAAGTGGTCCGATACTGGGACAGCATAACTCACGAGACACTAACCTCTCTGATAGGAAGTATGCCTACCCGTCTTAGACTGTGCCGTGAAGCTCAAGGAGACTTGATAAAATATTAAATTGTTACCTACACAACATGAAAAGGTCAGTTCACTTTCACAATACATTCAGTTTTATCTGATTTGTTCTCGTTTAATAATATGAAATGCTTTAGCTATTCTCAATAATTTTGAACCATACTGTATCTACCAGTTTACACTGACAGATATTAAGAATTTCTTGAATTCTGCTCCGGAAACAAAACACCTCTCACTTTTGAGACAAAGTCTGAATCGTTTCCATGGAAACCGAGAAACTAGGAAATCACAAAAACCTGTAACTAGCAAAAGGCACCACTGCAGCTTCTGACTGGTATATCTACCAAGTTTTGCAGCAAAATATAGAACGGATTTTGAGTTCTGCTCCGGAAACGAAGCCTGCCCCACCACTAGACTAACACCAAAATGTTCCCTGGAAAAACAAAAAAAAAAGAAAAATGCAAACATTCTGTAAATAGCAAAAGGCACAACTGTAGGTTGAGATCATTCTGACTTATGCTCCGGAAACAAAATGATTACGGACGGACAGACATTACATGAGGGGGGACAAAAAGTTGCACCAATCGTCAGTAAACTTAGTCCCAATGCTATTTGTTACACTCCTACACTGGGTCTAACCTGGGGCTACACTGGGTCTAACAACCCTAGTAGGAGGTTGCATCAGGTAACCTGGGGCTACACTGGTGACACGGGGGCTAAATTTACTTAGACTGCGCCAGTGGTGGACCGTCCATGAAGTCTAAAATATTGTTTAAACAGGAAAGCACTAGAAACCATGTACTAACAGTTCAAATCACCAGTTTTTGATTTTGGCAGTCATATGTGGGATAACTGTACCAAATAGCAAGCTGATGTATTTGAAAAGCTTAATCTTGATGCTTTAAGAACAGTGTGAGGCACAGTTCTGGGTACCAGTCATTATATAATATTGTCACCCACTGTGTCATAGAAGATACTTTCATAAAATGACTATGTTTTACAAAATGGTTAATAACACTACAAGAAGTTATTTTAGCAACCTTGTTCTACCTAGAGTATCAGATGTCACTGCTTATAATCAAACCCACACAGGCAGATTTGATCCAAAATAGCTTGCCTGTATGACTTACATATATGCATACAGTTTAACAAAGATTGGCATTACTTCTTGTTTTTGCACCACTGCATAGCATCCACAATGTACATTCATCATGGCATGTTTACTCCTCTTTCCACTGTATCCCTGAGCGGTATTTTTATAAGCTTATGCTTGTTTACCAATCTGGAAATAAACATGTTTAAATCATACCAGAGTAACATCTTCCCAAAAAGGCTTTTCAATGTTTTTGGTGTATAATAGGATTTTGAGCACTTAACACAAGGATAACAAAGAGTTAGATTCAGGATTGCCTGAAGGTATTGCTTTAATCACTGGCTGGCATCATGGACTTGTGTTTAGTGTCTTCTAAATCCACTGCTCAAAACTTCTCTTGTGGGCCCTTAGCGGTTCAAGAGACCTGTTAAATGACAGAAGCTCTGGTTTCTCTAATACAGTATGATCAGGTTTATCTAAACATGTAAACCTATAAACATGAGTCATCATCTGACAATTACTTGATGTTTTTTTAGTTTGAATCATTTCTGTGGAAATCATGAAAAATATAAATGCCATATATCTGTAAACAGCTAAAGGCACCACTTCAAGACTTGTCTCACATATCTGCCAAGATCTGTTGATAGATATGAAAGGGTTTTCGAGTTGTGCTCCTGAAACGAAGCCCATCCCTCCATTTTGAGATTAAGTCAGAATCGTTTTCAAGGAAACTGGAAAAACGATAAATGACAAAAACCTGTAAATAACAAAAGGCACCACTTTGTGGTCTGCCACACATATCTACCAAGTTTTGCTGGCAGATGTTTCCATGGAAATCGAGAAAATAAGAAATCACAAAAACCTGTAAATAGCAAAAGGCACCACTTTAGGTTCTGACTGATACATCTACCAAGTTTTGCTGAAAAAAGTTGGATGAATTTTGGGTTCTGCTCTGGAAACGAAGTTCATCCCTCCATTTTGAGAATAGTCCAAAACATTACCATGGAAACCCAGAAAATAATAAATCACAAAAACCTGTAAAGGGTAAAAGGCACCACTTTAGGTTTTGCAGAAAGATATTGAACAGTTTTGAGTTCTGCTCTAGAAACCATTAGACTAAGGCCAAAATGTTCCATAAAAAAATGGACAGATGAACAGTCACACAGACAGTCGAGACCCCAATGCAAAAGGCAGTGTGGAGGATGTGGATTACATTCTCCTAGAACTTGCACACACTTTTCTCCTGTGTGATGCCTCATCGTCTTTATCCCTCATTTACCTGTCTTCCAAACTTTCAAGCTATTAATGTTGAAACCAACATCCGCATGACAAGATGAACAGCAAGAAAGCATCAGCAATAATCACATGAGCAAGAAACACAGTTTGCATGAGCTTTCAGAGACTGTCATGCAACAGATTGTGTTTTGTGATGCTACTGGAAGAATTAAAAAAATTTTCTTTTTTTTCCTGTTTCACTTGTTAGCACACCCCTGAAGGAAGCACATGAGAGAGTGTATAACAAGAGACAGGATCAGTCTAGATAATATTGTGGATAGTAATCGTAAAGATGACTTCTGTTGAAAATCATACAATTTTCCATTGTGATTACTGATGTCGCCGGATGTATTTACTAATACATTACGTATCGCCTACTTTATTCCTCTCTGCTCATTTACGAGCGAGTCTTCGCTCACTCTAACTCTGGTTGTATTACCAGCAGCATCTCGTGCTCTACCTGTCCCGTGTCCGCTCGTGCGTTACCTGTTCCGTGACGTAGGCATCTTCCTACTTGCCACTTCATGTAACACCACGACCGAGGTTAGTTCTAACACCCCTCGGTCATACATCATTTTCCTCTGGTGTATATATTTACAGGTATGTACCTTTTATGTCAACTTTCTTTGCCATTATCATAATGTCTAATATATATCTACTATAAGGCATCGTGTTGCACGGGACTACTAATAAAACACTAGCACCAGCACGTAAGTGTGAGTGATGCCTGGTTCTTTTCATTTGCTCATAATAGTCAACGTGCAATATCAAAGACTGTAAAGACCATAATATCAATGGTAACATTCGAGGGTCGAGCCACACTGACAACATCCATGATGTCACATCTTCTTCTATCATCGATGTCTTCTACGCCATCGAGTTGATCGACGCTGGGTCAGCAGTTTCATCATCTTCCATACAGTCACCATCTCCGTCAACGTCACAGTCAGCTACCATCAATGCTACCGCTACAGTTCAGCGATAGGTATGCCAGCATCTGACACTGTATGATTTTAAGTCATATCCATTTTTCATGTCTTATGCACTAAAACTGTGCAGCGACTTTTATCAAGTGATTTCCCATGGACATGTGATATTTCTGCTGTGATCCCAATCATATAACGTACCTGACATTTCGCCTATTCATGATTCGTCAATCATACCTGATAACCACGGATTGGAGACGCTCATGTGAGAGACTTCAGACATTTTGAGACTTGAAACTATATTTTCGTCAACCTTCCTTAACGGCTGATATTCGAGCTCTGTATGTGAACATTGTGTTGACATAATTATTTCATGTGATATTCATATTCCCAGGTGAAATACTTTGTTTAGTTTCAAGTGCACTTTACAACAATTTTATATATTCTTACACATCATCATAGTTGACATACTGAGTGTTGGTAAGAATATAGCGTATCTCTGCAGAGGCTTAGTTAGTATTAGTTGGTTACAGGCCTTTAGTTTCATACACACTTAGTTTAGTATATATAGAGACAATAAGACATTGCACAAGCTATGTCTTTTAGTTAATTGTCTCTTAGGGCTTTGTCAGTTACTTATTTTAGATTGTGTCTTAAACTTTTGGGTTAGTTTTATTCAACTTGGTTTTATCCATTCATATCATCGAGTGATTGAGAGTGTGCGTGAATACATCTCAGTTGCACTTATACTAAAAACTTTATAGTACACCTTTCCACGTATTTCGTGTTGTTTACAATTTCACGTGTTTCGGGTCATGACCGTGCCTCACACTTGTAACCTATTTTCGCGTGTCTATATTTCAGACTTATACTTCCGCGTTCCTCATGTAATTTGAAAACATCCGGCATGGTGTGATTTCTGGTACACTTAGCTTAGCATCTTCAAGCTAGTTCAATAAACTAGATAGGTTCTTTGTTGTTTTGCTTTATTATTACTTTTGACATCTTCGTTGCCTTCGTCAACAGTAATAACTTCTCTTTACTATTCACTTTCACTGTTGGTATATGCTTTACACCTTTGTATTTTCAGTATACATCAGGTGACATTTGCTTCCTTTGTTTACATGTTGTGTTTGTTTACTTGGTAGCGGGTTTGCATATTTCCTAGAGTAAATATGTTAGTGTTTGTACCATATTTTCCATGTGGCCAGTTACTTAGATACTCAGGTCATTGTGGATTCATTCTGGTTTGTATTTTGATCGTGTTTATGGTCCAGACTTAAGTGGTTCTTTGCTTGCCTCGTGTTTGGTTGAATTCCTACTTCATCTGGTTATTACCACATAGTTTGACATGTTCTAGTTAGGGTGCGCTATAGTCTAGTGATAGTGAATCAACAGTTGGCAATTATTCGGACTGGCCTGGCGAGAGACCCTCTGAAAAATGCCACGAGACCTGCTTTTCATTCTGGACAAGGCTTTGAAGATATTATACAGACTGTCAGGGAGATAGAGTATGAGCTACAGGGTAGTGCCCAGCATGGACATAAGTCAAAGGTCAAGGTTATCCATCAACCAAAGATGACAGACCCACCACAGACTTCCGACCCAAATTCTTCTAACAAGATAGCACAACAGTTGTCAGATGTTATCAAGAAATTGGACAAGTTGGAACTTAGGCGACAACAGCCACCACCACCTCCTGTTGAGAATGAAATCTTGAGACAGATCTTGGACCGACTCACAGCCCTGGAGGCACAGAGGGACACCCCCGCAGCTGACAGTTTTCATCCAGTTAGAGGTTGAGGTCGTGGTAAGAGAGGTAGAGGGAAACAAGGAGGTTCTTTAAACTTGTGAGGCCAGGTACTGCAGGGCAAGCAGAGGCCGAGAGAGAGCACAGCCCTAATGATGAAACTGATCTTAGAGACAGGATGATAGGAAATGCTAATGAAGCTATGGTTGCTATTGCTGGATTTGATTGTCTTGCTCTTCTGGATTCAGGTTCCATGATAACCTCTGTAAGTGAAGCATACTACCAGTCTACACTTGCTGATTTGGAACGTAAATCTTTAACAGAGTTTGAACTTGACATCATAGGTGCTGGAGACAACTTGATCCCATACACAGGTTATATTGAGGCTCCTATCTATCTTCCAATTTATGATATTGAATATTTGATACCGATACTGATCACAAAGGACACAGAGTACAACAGAAGAGTTCCACTTTGCATTGGAAAGAATGTCCTCAAGCGCCTGAAAACTGTTTCGCTAGGTACATCTAAGGACGTACCAAAGGAGTGGACAACAGCTCTGAATTCCATCTGTCATGAGGGAGTATTGGGTACAGTCAAGTCAACTAGGAACAAGCCTATAACTCTGCAACCTAATCAGATGATCACTATCACTGGTCTGGTACGCCACCTACCTGGAAGTTACACTGCTGTCACTGAACATCTAGAAGCTAATTTGGATTTACAGACTGGTCCTTCTATATGTCCACGAGTGGTAGAGGTTGGTAAACATGGTAACACATCTAGGATTCCAGTTAGATGCTGCAACTTATCCACCAGAGTTATTACCATTCCCCCTAAAGCTAAACTCTGTCAGCTACAGAAGGTCCGTGTCGTTACCCAGGTACCCATTGATGCACCTTCAGACGACCCTACTCAAGCATCACAGGACATTCCTCCAGGTGGCAATTGTAAGTTCGATTTGTCAGAAAGTCCTCTTGATGATACCCAGAAGCAGCAGGTTTCCAAGGTGCTACAGCATTGGGACTCTATCATGTCTTCAAGTATCACCGACTTAGGATGTTGTACCACTGTGAAGCACTCTATCAAGCTGACTGATGACACCCCTTTCAAACAGCCACATCATCGAATCCCCCCTGGGTTGTTTCAAGAAGTTCGAGAACATCTACATGATATGCTTGCATGTGGAGCTATCAGGGAGTCACACAGTCCTTACTCATCTAACGTGGTACTGGTAAGGAAACATGACAACTCATTACGCTTTTGCATTGACCTGAGAGCAATTAATGGACGGACAGTTCGTGATTCATATGCCATTCCTAGGATTGACGAGACGCTGGATTGTTTGTCTGGTGCTAGATACTGGCAAGCAGAGCTTGAAGAAGAGGACAAGGAGAAAACTGCATTCTCTGTAGGACCGTTAGGGTTTTATGAATGTAACAGAATGCCGTTTGGTCTCACAAACGCACAGCAACATTTCAGAGATAGACGGAAAGGTGTATGGGAGATCTAAATCTAAAAGAATGTCTGATATATCTGGATGACATAATCATATTCTCTGATACTTTTGAAGAGCACATAAAGAGGTTGGAAGCAGTGTTTCAACGACTGAAAGATCATGGACTCAAGCTGAAACCATCTAAATGTGAACTGTTCAGAGAAAGGATCAAGTATCTATGACACATTGTATCGGTAAATGGCATAGAGACAGATCCAGAAAAGACAACTGCACTCAAGACCTGGCCCGTTCCAGAAAATACAGATGATGTAAGACGATTTCTTGGTTTTGCCGGGTACTATCGTCGATTTGTCAAGGACTTTTCCAAGATAGCTAAACCCCTGAATGATCTTCTCGTTGGACAGCCAAAGATGAAACGTAAACAGACTACATCTAGGAACGAGTGGACATGGTTAGAGGAGCACCAACATGCCTTTGAAACTTTGATATCACACTTGACAGAACCACCGATTCTAGCCTACGCCGATTACACTCAACCATTTGAAGTTCATACGGATGCAAGTGCAGATGGGTTGGGGGCTGTGCTTTATCAGAAACAACAAGGAAAATGGAGAGTTATTGCTTATGCCAGTCAAGCTCTTAGGAAAGGCGAGAAGAATTACCCGGCACATAAACTGGAGTTCCTAGCTCTCAAGTGGGCTGTCACTGACAAATTTCACGAATATCTCTACGGAAACAAATTTGAAGTGAAAACGGACAACAACCCTTTAACGTACGTCCTCGGGACTGCAAAACTTGATACTACTGGTCATCGGTGGCTGACAGCTTTATCAGCGTATGACTTCAAGATTACTTATCGTCAGGGAGCACGAAACCAAGATGATGATGGTTTATCTCGACGATCTGACTATCAAGAAGAATGCAGGAACGTGGATATCCCTAGCATTAGAGCCATTTGTCATGTGCACACTACAACCTGCAACAAGGCTGAGAGTCTGTCGTTTGACGAGAATGCAGTTTTACCTGAGGAACCATCTATGCCTTTGTCCGCCAACATCGACAATTGGAAGAAAGAACAATCCAAAGACCAAACCATCTCTAGAGTTGTACAATTGTTCATGAAAGGTCACAAGCTTACTTCCAGGTTGAGGTCACTTGAGAATCCTTTAGTTGCAAAGCTGCTTCTGGAATGGGACAAGTTGACTATGAATGATGGAGTTCTCTATCGGCGCATCAAGGTTAAGGAGGAACTTCTTAATCAGGTCATTCTTCCAAGACATAAAAGGGAAATAGTTCTCAAGGCAATTCATGACAACTTAGGACATCAAGGCAGAGATCGGACGCTCGACTTAATCCGCAATAGGTTTTACTGGCCTGGAATGAACGAGGATGTGGAGAGTTACGTCATGAACTGTGGAAATTGTATTAGAAGGTAATCTCCAATTTCACAACGATCTGCTGAACTAGTGAACATTCAAACAACATGCCCGATGGATCTCGTTTGCATGGACTACTTGCAATTGGAGGAATCTAAAAGAGGTGTTGGAAACATTTTGGTTATCACTGATCATTTCACACGTTACGCCATTGCCATTCCCACTAGGAACCAATCTGCCAAGACAACAGCAATAGTGCTTTTTGAAAATTTCCTAGTACATTACGGATTCCCTGCCAAGCTACACAGCGATCAAGGTAGAAATTTTGTGGGCAACATCATAAAAGAGCTTTGTCATATCACCAGAATACAGAAAACTCGAACAACACCATATCATCCCCAAGGTAATGGAATGTGTGAGCGATTAATCAGACACTTCTCGATATGCTTGGAACTCTTGAGGATGACAGGAAAGCTGATTGGATGAATTATATATCTCCGCTGGTGCATGCTTACAATGCCACAAAACATGACAGCACAGGATTTTCACCTTTCTACCTAATGTTTGGTCGACATCCACGACTGCCAGTTGATGCATTCCTGGGAATAGACACCTCTCGGGGTGATCATACTACAACAGAGTATGTGTCTAATCTGAGGAAACAACTGAACTTTGCTTATGAAAGTGCCTCAAGGGAAGCCCAAAAGGCAGCACGACGACATAAGCAGAGGTATGATACAAAGGTGCACACCTCAGCTCTTCAACGTGGTGACCGAGTTCTCATTCGGTTAGTTGGACTCACTGGAAAGCACAAGCTTGCAAACAAGTGGGGACGGGAAGTATTCACTGTAGTGAATCAACCGAATGAAGAGATCCCAGTCTTCACTGTGCGGCAGGTAGACGGCAAGGGTTCAAGAACGACTTTGCATCGGAACATGCTCCTCCCTACTGTGTCAGTTCCAGTTAAACCATTAGCGCCACAGACAAACAGAAGAACAGGAACGAAAAAGTCGATGTAATTGCAAAACAAGGAATTCCAAGAACTGAATGATTCGGATGAAGAAAGTGTTGGCGAGATGATGGTGATGCTACCATGAGCTCCTATAACAGAGGCATCCATAGTACATGCTTCTGTTGCATTTGGACCGCAAGATGGAACAGGAACTGGAGATTCTATGTTGGAAACAACTGAAACTGTATATGGATTACAAGATGCATCTCCAGCTGTCACAGAATCACCTGCAACATCATGCAGTGCAGCAATTCCATCTACCCCTGTTGAACAATCATCTGCTTCAGCTGAACAAGGGCTCAACACACCTGCTTCTGGTCCTGTAGTTGAAGACACACTGAATCCTGAGCCGTTGCCGAATTCTGAAATGGGGAGGCCTACCCGGACCAGAGTTCCACCAGCTTGGTTAAGGAGTGGCGATTGGGTCACTAATTTTGGTATTCAAGCTTATCCGTCTTCTACAGGTCGTCCTGTTGTTTCGTCAGCTAAAGAGGATACATTGGTTGATAAATTTTACAGCATCTGCTGGTACCTTGGATTTGGAATTTTTGTATGAGTTGTATGAGTCATTTGTGCGCTCAAGGTGTAAGTAGTGGTATAAGTTTGTGTTTATTCAGTTTGAATGTGTTGTTGCATTTAAATATTGAGGACAACATTTCTCAGAGGAGGGGAGGATGTTGCCGGATGTATTTACTAATACATTACGTATCGCCTACTTTATTCCTCTCTGCTCATTTACGAGTGCTTCTTCTCTCACTCTAACTCTGGTTGTATTACCAGCAGCATCTCGTGCTTTACCTGTCCTGTGTCCGCTCGTGCGTTACCTGTTCCGTGACGTAGGCATCTTCCTACTTGCCACTTCATGTCACACCACGGCCGAGGTTAGTTCTAACACCCCTCGGTCATACATCATTTTCCTCTGGTGTATATATTTACAGGTATGTACCTTTTATGTCAACTTTCTTTGCCATTATCATAAGGGTGCGCGATATCATTCATAATGTCTAATATATATCTACTATAAGGCATCGCACTAGCACCAGCACGTAAGTGTGAGTGATGCCTGGTTCTTTTCATTTGCTCATAATAGTCAACGTGCAATATCAAAGACTGTAAAGACCATAATATCAATGGTAACATTCGTGCAATATTGCAATTGCCACTTCATGTGCAATATTATATGATATTGTTAAGATATTATCCATGGTAACCTTTGTTCAATATTACTTGCCACTTCATGTAACACCACGGCCGAGGTTAGTTCTAACACCCCTCGGTCATACATCATATTCCTCTGGTGTATATATTTACAGAATAAACGGCTTTAACACCACTTCGCCTCAGTCCACTCCTAAGCGGCCAGGACCCGCGACACTGACAAAATACATGATTCAGAATTGTGCTCAGCTGTGGAGCGTCACATTTTTTATTTTCAAAACAAAACTTTGTTGTCAGTGGCATCTGGACAAATGTGTTGAATAATTCAGAATATGGGATTCCATGTTAAATGCTGTAAGCACTCTCAAAAGATATCAAGGTGAACTAAATGGAGTAGTGATTTTAGTTTCTTTATGTAACATTTATACAGCTGTTTACTGACAATTATTAGTTTCTCACACTGTTGTTTAAAATTTAAAGAAACACTCCAGTAAAACTTACCTCTCCACATACTGCTGCAGAATCAAACTCAATGATGCGATGTTCACCATTCAGGAAGTAGATGTGCTCAGTTATAGGCCGTCTGTAAAAAGTACAAGAAAGGTAATGAAACCCAATTTCAGCATTATCAGGGTTTGTGGTGTCAGCAGTGATGACATGGCTTTGTCAGAACTTCGTCAGTTTCTCCAATGTTTCCCCAATGAAAACGGAGATATTGCTGATGACTTCATTGACATCGACAACGATGCAGAAACTAACCCTTGCTATCATCAGATGAAATTGTATCTATGGTCACAAGTGCTGACAAAGACCCAGAAGATTCTGACGATGAGCCCGAACCGATACCACCTCTTACTGTCAGCCAAATGAGAGCCTATATGGACTCTATGATAAATTGTGTGTGTTGGAGATGACAAAAACGGTCAGCATGTGTGCATCTTTCAAGCCACTCTCCAAACGGACTGTAATTGGAGATTTCTTTCAACACAAGTGAGTGATTGGTATGTGTAATACTATGAATAATCTATCCAGACATTGCATTGATTGATTGTTACATTAATATTCAAGTTGTTATGTCTACAAACTGTAATAAAGTTATTTGATACATGTTCTCAGTATGTCAAGGGAAGTAACTCTACTGAAGTGGTGTTTGCTTCAGAAGTCCATACGTTTCACTATCCGAACATTTTTTATGTAAAACAGAAGTGTCCGGATTATCGCGGCCTGACTGTACTTATCTATGGAAGCAACTGAAAGCCAAGCATACTATTATCAGCACCTTTCATCTCAAAAATTTAACTTCAACTCTGCATCTTACAACTTAAACACTCTACCTTGAAAATTCAACTAAGTTTCTTAGAATGTCAACATCCCATCTTGAAAATTCAAGAAAACTTGTACTTAAATGAAATGTTCTTCGTTCATTACATGCATTTTGAAATTCTCTGTACATGAACTGTGGAAGATGTCAATGGAGCAAAGCAAAAACAATATCATCTCTACGTATTTTCCTTAGGATTATCTATGCTTTCTTGCACAATATCATGGCATGATTAAAAGTACATGAACACTGAAAACGGTTTGGTCCAAACCAAAATTTCACAAGAGAAAAGGCCATTCTGACATCAAGGATGTGGCTTTGTTCATTTTGCAACAGTGTGACACATCTGGTAATTGTCATGGTTACAGGTGGATGCATTTTAAATGTCAGAATAGACTCATAGTTTCTATACTTATGAACCTAACTGACCAAGAGTAAGTAGGAAATTGTAAGAAACACCGCCTTGCATGCTTCAGTTATATTTCAACCATCCCAAATGCACTTTGGCATTAGGGCTGCAAGGTATTACCAGTATACTGCAATACGAAATTGTAACAATTAGATTTTTTTTTAAACATGTTTTATTCATGAGACAAGTCATCAGAAGATCCCACTTTTACCCCACACATCTGCCAAGTTTTGCAGAAAGATATTAAAAAGTTTTCAAGTTCTGCTCCGGAAATGAAGCCCATCCTTCCATTTTGAGACTAAGTCTGAAATGTTTCCATGGAAACCGAGAAAATAAGAAATCACAGAAACCTGTAAATAGCAAAAGGCACCACACTTTAGGTTCTGACTGATATATCTACCAAATTTTGCAGAAAAATATTGAATGGTTTTTGAGTTAGGCTGCAGAAATAAAGCCCATCCCTCCATTTTGAGATTAAGTCCGAATTGTTTCCACGGAAACCAGCAAAAATTATAATGCCAAAACTCTGTAAATAGCAAAAGGCTGAAAGATATTAAGAATTAAGAAGTCTTTGAGTTGTGCTTCAGAAACGTAGCTCATTCATCCTTTTGAGACTAGGTCCAAATCATTCCAAAAGAAAATGAGAAAATGACATATCACCAAAATCTGTAAATAGCAAATACCACTTTGGGGTCTGCCTTACACATCTTCCAAGTTTTGCAGACAGATATTAAGAAGTTTTTGAGTTCTGCTCCAGAAATGAAGCCCATCCCTCCATGTTGGGACGATGTCCGAAACATTTCCATGGAAACCGAGAAAATAATAAACCACAAAAAAAAAAAACGCAAATAGCAACAGGCACCACTTTAGGTTCTGACTGATGTATCTACCAAGTTTTGCAGAAAGATATTGAATGGTTTTTGAGCTATGCTCCGAAAACGAGGCCTAACCCACCTTTAGACTAAGACCAAAACATTCCATGGATAAAAACAACAAAAAAAAAAGCCATAAATCAGTAAATAGCAAATACATGTAGGTAAACATTTAAGATTATTATATTTATCAATTTTGGTCTAAAAATATTCAATGGTTTTTGAGTTCTGCTCTGGAAACAAAATTATTACACAGGGACAAGGCGTCGACTAAATCTCCCTGCATTACATGCTGGGGGATAAAAAGCCAAAGTTTTCGCTTTCTCCTACATTCTGCTAAAGATTCCCAACCAGTTTCATAACACAGATGTTCATGATGAGTATATTGGGGAACCCTGTTACAATTCTTGCTGGTTTTAATTGCAGTTCAATTGATATTGAGCACATCCATCCCACACTTCACACGCATATTCGACAGGGGGTCTTATGAACATTACATAAATTCTATTCAAAACAGAGTGCGGTAACAACAATTTGACGTTATGTAGAAAAGATATAATTTTTCAAGTTGTATTTACTGTATTATCAAAGTGGTTTGACCATGTACAATCTTTTGAAAATGTAAATACCAAATGTTTATGACTATCAACTGTTTTGACACGACCCCGTTGACGTTAAGTACCTCAACATTCTTATGCACAGAGAAAATAACTGAAAATAATGTTATAAGCCACCACTTTGCCCAAGCCTGCAGCCTTTCCCAGTTTGAATTCATTTCTCTTTCAATGAATAGAGGATAATGAGAAGGTAAGACTAAAGATGACTCATCGGCAAATAATTGTATTGTGATACGTTTATGATATATGGTACACTGACAGATTTATTTGTTCAATTTTAACCCATTAAACACTCCAGGAAAGACTTACACCCACATACCACCTAAATTTTAATGGTGAAAGGAAAGATATGAATGTATATTCAAGTAATATGTTGTGGCAATGATTAGCAATGGGTCCACTTTATATAAAGTTGTCAAATAGCAAAGTACCAATGTTTTGAGGAAATCATTAAAATTTAAGAAGTTAATGAATAAAATCATACATTTTCATAAAAGTTGTCAAACGTACATCTACGTCAATATCTCCATCTTTTTGTGTGATCATGTTATGTAAGTCATGTGACATCTCCATTTTCACTGCATCTATTTTCATGCCCGGACATGATGTTTAATGTGAAAACAATTGCATGAAGAATACTTGTCACTGGCTGCCATCGAGCATGGTATATCCAATAACTTCCATAATTCACACACACACATATATATATATATATTCAGGTAATATATATATGGCAATTTGTTGATTAACATGTTCAGAATAGCAAAAAATACCCCCCAAATTCCCTCAAATATGTCTTTCATGAGGAAGGTATCCACTGCTGTAAAATGTTTGACTGCCTTAGGTTATGTGCATGATTTGTACCAATACCAATTTGTACCTTATAGAAGACTGTGTCGAAAAAGCATCTTTAGAAAACGATGAAATTGTTTCTTACAACAGCGAAAATATTCCTGGCAAGGTTCCTGTGATATTATCAGCAAAGCTTTCGAATGATTACCACCACCAAATGAATCTCCTGGAGTAATATTTGTATGGAGCTTAAAAAACTGAGTCATTTCCCAATGCTGTGTCATGTTACTGAGCAAAATAGGCGACTATACGTAACTTTTGATTTATCTTTTTGTAATTATTTTCTGATTATGTAAAGCTGAAAAGACAAAAGAAATAGGCAAGGGGATATTATGACATCTTACAAATGGATTAAGACAGCAGGAGTTTTTGTCAACTGCGGGGTTTATCAGGAAATTGCAAGTGTGTAAACTTGTAAATTTTGGGGGAAATAAACTTATTTAAGTTGAAGTTGTATTATTTAAATAACAGATAAAATTGCCTTTTGTATTTATCAACAGTTGGATTAAACCTAAGAATTCTAAATTGTCTATGACATGTAGTAGCAATAATGTTCATGAGTGGATTTTCCTTGATAAACGTAGGCTCATATCATATTATAACTGTTGTGTATGTGAATACGAATGCCAACTATGTGTGTAGCGAGTTATCTCCCTTTTACCGGACATGCGTGTAACTGCAGTTCCAGATATAAACTGTCTCGTCCCTGCCACCAGAGTGTTCCGTTGTGTTGTGAGCCGCTGTTGTCAGTACTGGTATATTTGTGTTGGAACCTGAGTCCGGGGACACTAAAGTGGGGACAAGGATGAACACTACCAATATGCAAGCCAGCTATTAACTCCATTGGACCACAAGACCAGTATCGGGTGGTAATATTTCGTAAATATTTCACAAAGTTTGAATTCAGCTGTCCGCCTTTTTTTTTCTCTCCCATGTGTGCACACCACATGCTCTGGGTAGACTGGCATTAAAGACTGGGATTTCATAGTCGGAAATATATATGAACTGTTTTGCTTAGGAGAAATGGCAGGGAAATGTTTTCTAGAAAATTTCGACAATTCAAGTGATGATTGGCCAATTTACTGTGAGAGATTAGAAGAGTATTTTATCTTCAGTGAAATTGCGCCAGACAAGAGTTACTGCATTGTTGAGTTTGGTAGGAGGGAAGACTTACAGCTTGTTGCGAGATTTGACTGCACCGGCTAAACTTGCTGAGAAAAGTCTAGAACAGTTAATAGAACTTTTGAGAAATCACTTGTACCCTAAGTCATTACTGATAGCGGAACATTTCCGTTTTCCAAGAAATCAGCTACCTACAGAATCTGCGTCTGAATATTAAGCAGAATTGAAGAAACTGTCTAGAACATGTAAGTTTGGCGTATTTCTCGAAGATGCACTGCGAGATCGCTTTGTATGTGGAATTCATACAGAATCCATTCAGAAACATCTGTTATCTGAAGATGGACTTAACTGTAGTAAAGCACTGCCGATTGCTGTTGCCATGGAAACTGCTTCTAAGGACACAAGAGAACTTCAAGGTGGGAACTAATAGAGTTGTACAGTTTCAGAACAAAGATAGAGGGGGGGAAGAAAAAGAGTGAGTGAGTGAGTGAGTTAATTTTTACGGCGCACTCAGCAATATTCCAGCTATATGGCGGCGGTGTGTAAATAATCTGAGTCTGGACCAGACAATCCAGTGATCAGCAACATGAGCATCAATCTGCGCAATTGGGAACTGATAACATGTGTCAACCAAGTCAATGAGCCTGACCACCCGATCCTGTTAGTCACCTCGTATGACAAGCACAGTCGCCTTTTATGACTAGCATGGGTTGCTGAAGGCCTATTCTACTCCGGGACCTTCACGAGTCTGAAGCAGAGTTGGAAAGACTTGAAGCCGAAGGGATATTATCGAGAGTATCTACCAGTGAATGGGCTAATCCCATCGTTCCAGTCGTAAAACGTTCACAAGAAGTGAGAATCTGTGGAGATTTTAAAGTGACTGTGAACCCTCACATCAGAATAGAACAGTTTCTTCTACCAAGGATTGATGATATCTTCACAAGCCTTTCAGGTGGAATATGCTTTAGCAAAACTGACTTGAGAAACGCTTACCCACAGATGAAAGTTGATGATTTCAAGGAACTTCTAACAATAAACACCTATTAAGGACTCTTTCAATACAACGATCTTGTTTTTGGAATAACCTCAACACGTGCTACATGGCAGAAAGCTATAGATCAAGTCCTACAGGGCATACCAATGACAGAATGCTTACTTGACGACATGATCACAACTGGTCGCAGTGATGATGAACATCTTAACAATTTAGAATTTAGATAACTCTCCTTTTGAAATGATATAAGCGATGGTCCAACTTCTTGCTTCCAGTCTGGTTCTGGACTCAAAGTACGCTGCGACAACAACAAAGACTGAACCCAGCAAACGTGTTGCTGTGGTCACTTTCATTGAAAAAAAATCGTTTACAACGAAAAGCAATCAACTGAGACATTTCACTTTGATTTTGGGTTTAGAAAGGCATTGTTTGTTTAATTTCCAAGTGCAGTACGAACTGACACAATACAGATAAAGAGGGAAAATGCAATAAAAAATCGGTACATTGTCAAGGCATTTCTTACGACAGAACAAGAGGCAGTGCAAGCATCAATGACAATTCTTTTTATACGTTGTCAACCCCTATGTTATTTCCATCAGTAATTCATTAACAATTGCTGCATTAAAATTCAACAAATAGTCCCATTCTACCACCGATCTCATTGTAAACAATTGGAGATACTCAGAAATACACCTCCAACCAACAACTATCCCCTGGAATGTCATACCGCCAATTTGTGATTATTACACATCCCTGACAATTGAAGAAATTCCTTATAGAATGGAACAGTTAGTCAGAAATATATTAATTACATTTTGAGCAGCTGTTCCTCACTTATCTGAATCCATTTTGGTCTTAAATTCTGACACTACTGTATATTTTTATGTACACTTATAGAAGTGCTATAGGCCTATTATCCAAGCAGTTATTCAGTTGCATCAGAAACACCAGTCATTATATTTGGCAATGAAATATTTACCCCTTGTAAAATAAGTCCATCATTCAGTGTTGTGAGTCATTTTATGTTATATGAATATACTGATTCATTTCTTACTGTGGTAAAACAGGGTTTTTCGGCTTCTGTAACGCATCAATATTTACATATACAAATGAGAGTTGCAGCTCGTGTGTATTCTGGTTGCGGGGTTGAGTGTTTTTCAGATATATCCTAGTTCAGTCAGTCAGTCCATCCATTCGTCTGTTGTGGCTAATTGCCACATGTTTTAGCTATCCAGTTGAGCGTATACTAGGAGCGCTGTAATTGGAGAGGTATCAGTATTGTGGGCCAATCACTGATAGAATAACTTTAGTCATCCGGGTAGTCGCTTGGGCCTGTCAGTAATGAGTTCATGATGACCAGTAGAGGGTTGGAGGTGACAACTCCCCACTTTATACGCTCTGTATCAGAACGAAACCCTTTTTGTCCACCCCCTTTTAATATGTTTGTTTAACATTAAAGTTGTAATTGGGAGAGGTAGTTTAGTCCAAACAGAGTGAATGGATTAATTTCTGCCAGCGTAGTGACTCCATGCATTCCGTTTCATTTATAAAACGGCAGAGGTTAGAGCTAGTAGGAAAGTAAAAGTCACATGTAGAGTCCGATCTTGTTGGGTTTTTGCGAGAGGATTTTATGCACCTATATTCTTTTCAACATGGTGCATTGCAAGTGTAATAGGCTTTTCTGCCCAGTGACAGCTGAAGTTGGCTATTCTCTGGTTTTGGACCTTGCGTTGTGTATTTTTTTTATGCGGTGATAATAACTTAACCAACTTCAAGTAGGCTCTATGAATCAGGCCTCATTGCTGGTAAAACAGAACAAACAGACAAAGGAAACTCAATAATTTATTTATAACAAAATTCCTGCACCTATCCTTACCCACCCATCAACCTAACCTAATCTATACCTAACCTAACCACCTAACCTAACCTATACCTAACAACCTACGTTGACCCCAAATCCTACGAAGACATGGCTCTGATTTCAAAGCCTATGCCTAAAAACAAATAAATATATTAACTTCCTGTGGTAAACTAAGAAAAACTTATCTACTTGGTCTGGATCACCAGGACTCAAACAACTAAAATAAATGTCCTCACCTCTGGTGGACCAGTGGACTAAAGACAAGGAGTGCTATGTAGCTACTCCTTTTATAGGGCTAGAGACAGGCAGTGCATAGGCTGCACATGCCAGGCAGACCACACTAACCTGCCGGTTGTGTTGTGGCTCTGCATATCAGCATAGCCAGGAACACAGTAATAGCCCATATTGAACTATATCCAACCTTAAACTACCACACAAGTATAACATGATCTAGTTGAGTAGGCATGAGAGTAAGACACCGTTCACCCCCTCTGTTATACTGTAGCAGTTAGATGTTTACTTCAGAACTTGGCTGAGTTAGCATCAGTTGTGACACAGTTTGTAGCAGTCGTGAGTTGTTGTCCTACATTGACTTGTAGCAGTTAGATGTTTACTGCAGAACCTAGTTGAGTTCGCATCAGTGTGATACAGTTTGTAGCAGTCGTGAGTTGTCTCACATTGGGTTGTAGCAGTCAGTGTTTACTACAGAGTCTGGTCGTGTTGGCATTATAAGTGACATGTAGAATTGGTGATGCATGTTCCTATTTCATAGCATTGAAGTTGGCACCAAACATGACTCTTGAATATTTACTGTGAGACATTGTGGCAGACTGATGTATTGGCTGTGAACTCTCTTTACAGCAGATCTTAGTCACGTTGGCATTAGATGTGGGAATAGTGTACTGACCTGCTACTGTGTGATCTTTTCGTGCTACTCATAGTGTAAAACATTAACGTTCCTATAAGTGCAATTATCTATACTGTGTTATTATAACAAATATTCTTTGTTAAAGCTACATTGTGTTAAGTTGTCCTTCACCCCACAACAAAGAGTGGAAAGAACCTGGGTCAGTAGTACGAGCCTGTGCTCCGTTGTTCAAAACAACCTTATCTCTAAGGTCAACCTTATCTCTAAGATTTCAACCTTAGACCTTTACTAAGGTTAGCCTCCCGTTGCACGAAACAACCTCAACTAAGGTTAACCTTAAGTTAAGGTTGATAACTAAGGTTGGTTCGACCCAACCTTAGCGCCAGTAAGGTTGGACAGGGAATATGGCGAAAGTTTTTATTTTGAGGAAGCAGAGAGTGTACAGAAATGGGAATGTCAAAAAAAGCATGATCATTGATATCAAGTTTTCATGAAAACCAATTATGATAATTCTGAAACGTCGCCGATGAACCAAGAAACGGTTGGGATGTTTTCGAAAATACACTTACACGAATGCCAAAGTGAGCTTTCCACCATATTGGTTAGTGTTTACAAAATCACGTTTCGACAAGGCTGATATTGAGACGCGTATTATATCACGTATACTTCATAGTCTGCTGCGACAAATGCATCATTGAATTCTCCACACATCATAGAATCAAATTACAAATGGTCTTTTTCACCAACACCAACTGTCTACATAAAACGAACGAGAACGAATGCAGTGCTCGAAAGACTGTGCGTTTCAAATGTAAACAAAGAAAAAATCCGATTTTACACTACGTGGCATTTTCGGAAATTTTCCAGCATCCAGCCGTGTAATCATTGCGTACAAGTACGCCTAGAATATTAAGTTGAAGAGTATCGCAGCAAGAAATAGCAAGTTAAAAAAATATACAATGCAATCATTTAATGATTCATAAGCAACTGTCAAAGTTTCTGTGCAGCGTGATGCCATGACTGACGCAAAATCAACTTATCGGTACTTATCGGCATTTCTGGCTTCTTCCGTCATTTACATTGTAAACGATAAAAACATATAACAATACGCAGATACTCAAAATAATTCTGATTACTTACATCTCATATTTATGTTCAAAAGATCCCTGAATCAAGGCAAGAGTCCTCGCAAAATCCGATGTACCCTTGTCAGCAAAGCCGCCATTTTGAAAGATTAATCGGTCATGGGTAGTGATGTCACACGTCAACATTGTTGCACATATTAGGCACTTTCTTTGAGAAGGTCGGTTGAACAAGAGTAAACACAATGTCCATATCATTCCGATTGCACTTTCAGTATTGTGATGTATATTTGCATGTTTTGACCAGGTGCGAGTTTGTCAAAAACGTTTTGAAACATATTTTGATAGCAACTAGGATATCTAACTCAATATTTAAATGAAAACTGCTTAAGAATATATAACAGGTCATGTCTTAATTTGGACAAACCTTAAATTACGTACACAATCTAATAGTTCTCTCTTTTTTACCTTTCATTACATACCTATGAAGAGAAATAACATAATCATAAATGTTTATATCCTACATGAATATTCATTTACGCTAAATTGATGCCAGGCAGGTGCACGTGTTGCTCACAATAAGATACGTAGTAAAACCGTCTAATTGTTGATATATTCAGGACACTATTTCGTTTGGTCTAAAGTGTGTTGAATTCTGGCATAGAAGCCGAGGCCTTTGACATATTCAATGGAAATTAGGTGAGATATATACTAATGAACAAAGCAGTGTCGTCACAAAATGCACAAAACATGCCATGACGTCAACTAAAATGTTGCATCATTTTCAGTTATGTTATTATATAATGTCATTACATTTGAAAATGTGTCTGCTACTCCGTTAATAGTGATGCAAACTTAATCAAAATACATCTACACAAACAGGAGAATTTGGGAATCTAAGAACTAAATTATGTATTGCCATCCAAATCGATTTCTCATGTAGTGACATTGGTATCTTTCCTTACAAACTGTGAAACTACCAAAAAGTCTCCGCTCACATTTGGAACTTTGTATTGTAATAGGTTTGTTCACTGTGTACAAAACATTACGAAAATATACTGTCCGTATCCACAGCAAATTCTCTCCATGTGATCTTAGTTACACTGACCTGATGTAAAGCATAGCGGAGTTATGCCCCCTTATCTTTATGCGTGCATCATCTCCCTGTGGACGTCATAGAGGAGAATCCATTTTTGACATTTATTGCGGGCCAGTTTTAATATTGAGCTTATAACGTTGTGTATTAGCACATAAATCCATTTCATATACGCTTATGTCGTTCTGACATTAGGCTGTATTTTCTTCACTCACACTTTTCGTAAAGATGATAAATTTCAAAAAATCGTAGCAGAGTGCTTCTATTGGTACACGATGAAAACGGAGAAATTTAATGATTTTTAATGCACACAAAAGTTTTGGACAACATTTAGAAGTATCTATTTCTCAAATTAAACATTCTACATTTCTGTGTAATTTTATAGCCGTACATAGATCCAGGACCACGCTAGCGCAATTCTCGTACAACGTTCACTTTTCAAACCTTATGAAAATGAGCGCTTGAAAAAAAAAATCGGCATCCACGGGTTAAGGTTACGACTAAGGTTGGAGCCCAAGTTAAGGTTGCCCTAAGGTTGTTTTGTGCAACAGGCGTATCTTTTTCTTAAGGTGATCGTAACTCTAACCTTGGTGCTTAAGGTTGATCTTAGCTAAGGTTGTTTTGAACAACGGGGCACTGGCCATTAGAGTTTCTATATAACACCTTTTAAAAATATACAACGCAAAGCCCATTGATGACCAGACCCCTCCTATTGCACTTACAAAAAATTAACACAACATGAAGTTCTTAATATAAATAGTCATTTACAGAGATTTGTCTCAACAAACAACATATAATTCTGACCTCCCAAGAGGACGTGCATGATACAGGATTACATATGTGTTTCTTGTTTTCATAACAATATATTGACAAACATTTTGCATGACAGACCATATATTATCTAACTTTAACTTTAAACCAAAATGTGTGACTAAAATGTGTGACTACACTGGGCCTGATCGGCTGAAGCGTATCTTTGTGACACATTTCGTACGAAGTGTACTCGTCAGACGGACATACTGGAGGTGCGTGTCCCTTTTTATAGAGAGAATCTCAGTGGTGGTGTTATCTGTGCTGTCACAGGAGTGTTCTCATGCTGTGAAGTCATGGTGGAACAGCTTGTTGGTGGGGGATTCCCCTCCAAAGCGCTGCGGTGTGGATTGGCAGCATGAGGTTGGTTGATTAGGCTTTTTAAATCTACCCTTGTTTGGGCATGTGATTCCGATTTGGAATGTTGTGAGTTGCTCTCTAAAAAATTTAGTAATCGTCTTGATTAATCAGCTGAATTCTCAAACAACAGAGTGGCTTTTCTTGACACCTGGGTCTCATACAATAAAGATCTCCACAAACTGGAGTTCAAACTTTATTGCAAACCCACCGACACGCACTCATAACTGTTGTATACATCTTGTCACCCTAGACATATTAAAATGAAAGGTTCTTTCACTCAAATTTCTACAATTGAAACGCATCTGTTCAACTCCTGAGGAATATGAAAAATACAGCCTCAACTTGATCAAGTATTACCAAAAGCGAGAGTATCTAAAGAAATATATACAACAAAACAAAACCAGGTGCGACTTAAAGGATAGGAATTCTTTCTCATCCTCCCACATGAAAGAACCGTGAAAAAAACAGAATGGTTCTAGTTAGTAACTATAATACCATGAAGATGGAACTCAATGCCATTGGCAGAAAACGCTGGCACCTACTTAGTGGCTCAGACATCTGCCTAAACCCTTTCCTCTCACCACATATTGCTGCTTATCGCAATAATAAAACTCTTCAGGATCACTTAGTCAAAGCCACTTTGACCTATCCCACACAACTACCACAAATTAGTGGACAGACAGTCAAATTCGACAATGATATGTGCGACAAAGCGAATTGCAATATCTGCAAAATATTAAGCAAACACAAAGCTACATCTGCCAGTCCCGTAATGTAGTATACCTCATCACTTTCAAACGCTGCTAAAAACAATATGTAGGTGACACCAAAAGATGTTTCAGAATCCGATTAACAGAAAACTACGCTGATATCATGCACAAGTGTGACAAACCCGTCGCACTTCACTTCAACTCGGAACATAATGGCAAAAATGATTTACAATTCCAAATCATCACCCAACTAAAAGACAACTCGGACTCTGAGACAACTATGAAGAACAGAAGATCTCTTGAATTAAAGTGGATATTTGAGCTCCATACGTTCCAGGAGCAAGGACTCAATGACAGGATTGCAGGCTGAAATATCCCTTTCGCCTTACCTAACTTTAACTTTATTTTCTGATTTTCATTCAACAGTTATTAAAAAACATTTCGGCTATGTAGGTTTGTCAGGTATTAACAAAGAAAATGTGTTTAAAATCAAATATGTTTTTGATGACATAATTCGAATTTAACCCCATATTATTAAATGAAGATACATTTATGCATTTATTTATATTTTTACAAATTAAAGTACACATGCATCATTATACAAAAACTCAGATAGAAATATAACATTGTACAGTGCAGCTACAATGTAAACTGGGAAAAGATTCATATTTGTGTTAATATTTGAAAAATCAATTTATTTTAACAAAACATAACGAGTCAGCTCTTATAAATACAATATCATCTTTTTCATGACTATTATAATAATCTGATAATTGTGAAGTCAAGCTGTATGTAGACACAAGAGTAAAATGTAAACCTTTGTTGCTTTAACACTGCCATTCAACACAATGCAACTGCCATTTATTATACTAGAGAATGAAATTTATAATCAATATGACTATATGTATTTTTTAGTTATGCAATAAAAGACAGAATTTGGAAAGTGCCCTTGAATATGTACTTATCCTAGTAGTACTACTTCTTCTGTGTCTGAAATATTATATTTAATAAATGAATATATTAATATTATTCCTTTTTATTAAATATTAGGAAAAAAGCAAAACATTTTAATTTATACCCAAAATTCAGGATAATTAAAACGCAGTAAAAAGTTACAGTGTTTTATGCATTATTTATCCATACTGTGATTTAATATTTCACGCACCACAAACCTTTACAGACATAAAAAAGCAGATTTTAGTTATGCCCATGTGTATCGTATTTCAAATTGCACGGCTACATGTAGGTGATGATTGACATAATTCGTCCGTTAGTGTTATCTTACAAATATGTGACCATTGTTTCTCACTTCTCTCTCTACCTGCTAAATATCTGTGTTGTCAAAAATCTCAATCCCATCTTTCCCATGACTTTCTGTGTTTCTCATTTCACACACCCCATCAGCTCTGCAGTGAGTTACATGAATGCAGCCACATCGCCTGTAATACTAAAGCGATTTGAGTACATATAAATGAAAATACACCGCAGTTTTAAATGTGTGATACTGAGACATCTAGTGCCAAACTTAAATTACCGATTGCAAAATGTCAACAAACCGACAAAACATGGCGATCAGCTGATTCCACCGCCTTGCTTCAACATGCTATTTCTCTATACATTCTAGCAATGTAAGCAGTCATGACTATCCCAGGTGTTTCATAGAAAATCGGAATAAATATTTCAGGACATAACACTTGCTAGATCATTGTAAATGGGAAAGGATATACTGTCCATGCCCCAGCGTGAACGTTCCCAGCTATATTGGTTAACTGTCTCTAAGTGTAATAGTAACAAGTATGGCTCACATCGCGCATACGATGTGCGCTGTCAGTTTAAGGTTGGACCGTCCGGATCAGCGCATCTTGTGGATTAGTAACGGGAAGATAAATTCAAAAAGATAGCCCATTAAATGTTTCTTGAGTAATACAGATGTGCACAGTAGCTCAGACTCTTCAAATTATTTGAAATTCAACATCCATTGCAATTAAAAGAAGTTAAAGTATATACACAGTATGGGTGGGTTGATGGAGGGCATGATGTAAGCTCGTTTCAGTTGAATTTGTCATATATATGAAATGAGAAATCATACAATTATTAGTGTTAATTTTCCTTTGGAAAGCAGTTACAAAAGGAAGACTTTTTAGACATTTTTTTCAGAACAATGTGGTCGGTTGGTATTTTTTAGAAAGGACTAGTGACATAGAAAATTGACTAGCCCAGAGGATCAGTTAAACTTTCTCATGAGTGTCGATCTCTGCAAGGTTTACTTTTCAAAATGAAAACATAAATAGAGGAATATTCTGGATTTTTTTTTCCCTTTTATGCTTTGAAAGAAGCTAAAGCAATGCACAATGGTCACATATCCTGTGATTCAATTTGAGGTAAAAGGAAGTTACAAAACTGACATATCCCAATAGTTGTTCTTTCACAATATATCGCAATACAAAATCTCAGTGCAATACACAGCCCTATTTGGCATATGGACGGCTATGATTTTGACAGTAACAATAAGTGATGGAAATGGCAGTTACTTACTTATCGAGCCTGTAACTTCTGGGTCAGGTAGGTTCAAAAGTATCAAAATGGTACACTTATAAGAAGCCATGAAAAGTTTGATGGCTAGATACATACCTTTGCATATGACTGTCGGCACTAATTATGATAGCTAAAGGAAGCCTTAGTAAAATCAACCAATAACCCCTACTTTCTGATGACCATTTAGCGATGTACTTTGGGTTACAATTGAGTCTTTTTCAGTTCTGATTTTGGATTTTGAAAACAATATATGTGACCTGATAACAACAAACTTAGTGGATGAACAATTTCTTTATTCAGATGATACAATAGTTCAATACAAATTCTTGTATCTCTTTCAAGCAAGTATGATGAACAACTCCTATAATTGGATGATGTGATGTTTCGATACAGATAAATATTCTTGCTAGACAATGATTCAAGAATCTGTATTGAAACATTGCATCATCTGAATTTAACAGCTATTGCTCCATAAAGTTTGTCCTCATCTGATTCACCTACTTCTAAACATGCCACTCAAAGAAGTTTATGCGTGATCTGTTTCCCAGTGTTTTATCAGGTATGTAATCCCATACATTTTCTTGCTCTGTATTTACAGGTTTGTTGGCAACAGCATGAAAGAAGCAGTGCAATGCTTGCAGACACTGACTATAGAAACACATTACAAGCTGTGGATTCACATGTTCAGTTTCGACAGCGTGAGAGAAACAGATAATGCGCTCGGTTGTTAATTTCTATATAGCAGTCTACACTCAATGACAAAGGACTACAAAATTCATTCAAAACAGAGTAGCTTTATCTTCCAATTTAATCTGTTTCTGAGAACAGTCAATGTTGGGTATTCTTAGCACTGAAGTTCAATATTTGACATATTAGGAGGCATCCATGAAATAGCTTAAATGCTCCTGTTAGCAGTATTTAAAAGCATGAGGATCTCGTGCATATTATTATTTTGATAATTTTTTTATTCTTGAAATCAATCAGGGGCAACATTTGTTTTGTTGACTAAGACACACTTATGTTTAAATTCATATAATGTGAATCATAGCACACCTTGCATCTTTTCATCTAAGTTCACAAAATTTTCTGTTCACTGATTGTTTGGACAAAGGGTTTTACTGCTTTGGAATTCTTTTTCCCAAGTGATATCTTTAATTCTAAAGAAACAAGTTTTGTAAGAAATTCATCTAAACTCATAGAACTTCCTGCAGACACTTTAACTTCAGTATTTTGATTTGAAGCATTTACATGTCAAAACCTGAGGTAATATTATCCAAACAGCTAATATAAGTGACTTAGTTGCAATGAAACATACAGCCATAATAGTGCACTATTTGGTAGTGATTATTAGGCACATGCTCTTGAACCATGTCAAATGGTCTGTCACTGGAATGTCTGGTTGGAATTGTAGAATTCACTCTGCTACAGAATGTTATTGGAAGTGATAAAATATTTTCTACTTCTTTTTACAGATTTCCAGTTGTAACAAAACATAGTGTTTCTCAAATCCAAAATTTGAATGCTGAAATTATAATCATTTCAAAACTAGTGAAAAAGTAAAATGGCAAATTCAAGAAGTCCGTAATGGCTTATCTAGAACTCTAGGAGGGATAAAGCCCAAAAAGGACCATGGAGTTCTACATCGCTGCTTACAGATATATTAATGGCTGTTTTACATGACAAATAAAAAGGTCTGGTTTAAACCACCGAACATGGATGACCTTCCTATATACTGGAATGTATTCTTTTAGTGTTTGCGCTTGATCATTGAGGAATGAACTGCCCTTCGCCCGAAATCTTTCGCCAATTTCAAATCACACCTCAGAACACAACTCTTTTCATGATACTATTAACTCTACTCACACATTACTTTGTAGTGCTTTGAAGATCCACTTATTGGTTGGATTTAGCACTATACAAAATTTCAGCATTACCTTTTTTTATTATTGACACTGCATTAATGCATTGTATGAAATTTATGTGCCTAAAAGCTGACGAGCTGTTTCTGAGCAAGTGAATGTAACTTCATGAATAACATGTATACATGAACTGAAGAGCAAAAGAAACCAAATTTTCACAAAAATTACACCTCTTAAAAGTAAGTGTTCATGTTTATGAAACATTCAAGTGATGCGAGATGAGATGATGTTATGCAATTTTAAGTCTATACGGAAAAAAACCCAAAATAGTTCAGTATTGAAAAGTACACATGCCACATAAACAATGCCTTGACAAATGCCAACAGTAATAGCAGGTAATAGCAGCCTTAGTTCATGAGTAAAAGGGAGCAGCGTCCAACGATACAATTAGGCGTCGTTGTTGGGCTGCTGGAATCCACTGCTGACAGCCATACATGGGACCAATTTTGACATGCCAATGATGTTAATAGTCCTCACACAGCAAGAGTGTGGATGAATTATCTGGCTCAGAACAACATTAATGTTCTGTTCTTCCATGGCCATCTCTTTCCCCAATGTCAACATCAATTTTCAACTGACATTGTTGTCTATAGAATAAATAGTTAGACATAATATCGGTTGCGTTCCATTTAAAAACTTAACAAAAAGTCAGACTTGCATTTCTTTTGCTGTTCAGTATTTGAGGCCACATGGCCAAGAGTACAAACATGTAGAGGACAAAGTTGTATGGATGGGCAGAAAAATATAGTCTAATTAGTTCATTTCATACAGGTAAGTACAGCTTAAGAAATACTGCAATGGACTTCAATAGATGTGCATTTGTTGTTAAAAGCTGTTTAAAGTTTAATCTTGATGGAAATGTATGGTAATAACAACATAAATACAATTTTCTGTGTTCAGAATAGAATGGACACACAAGTAGAAAATGTAATTCATCCTGTGTAAAATTAAAATCACATTTGTCACATATCAGTACACTGGGATTTATATTATTATCATAACGTTGTTGTTGAACATAATATTGTTGTTAAGCATAAAGTGCATATAAATGTGAACAAGATCCTTATTATTGCAAAGTTTGAGTATGAGGATGTAAAAACCCAGTGTTGACAAGTCCTGATCCTTCATGTTGAAAGTAATAACTAGAACACCTAGTATCTTGCTTTAGTCAGCTGTAGGTGGTTGACAAATCAAGCACTATGTGTGTTGAATCAACCCAAACACTTCCTGCATATGAAAGGTGACAGGCATAGCCTGAACCATGAAAACCAAGACAAGGTTCTATGTGGGTAAAGTGTCTTGGGAGGACATCACAGACACAATGAGGGTAGGTTCTGACCAGCAGGCTGGAAAGATTTCCGCCGAGTTGGAAAAAGCAAGAGACCGCAGTGGTGATTCACTGAATCAATGGAATTGGTACGCCGAGTCCGAGGACTGTTCAGTGATGTGATGGAACAGATGAACCAATTTGGGCTGGGTAAATCTGTTCATCTTAGTGATCTGCTTCAGGACACTGATTTGATCTGGATCAGCGATGTGATCTGGGCCCAGATTTTCAAAGTTCTCTTAGCATTACGATAGGCGTAAGTGACATACATTAACATTAACTTACGAGAGCTATGAAAATCTCGTCCCCGGATTGGGATTGTGATCTGAAGTAGTTTGGTAAACATTTAAATGATCTCAGCCAAAGGAAACATCTAGAATGATCAAATGAACCCTTTTGACAGAGGTGAAATGTTGAGGCTGAGGTGAATTGGTTCAGTGAGGTAAATTGTTTCGATGAAGAGTGCCATCAAAGCTAGGCGGAGGGTTTCATTGTGGAGAATTGATTCCATGATGTGAGTTGTTTCGGCAATAAGAAAAAGTCATATATGGCGATTTGAGTCGATATGCCGTGGCGCAAAAGTTCAACCTTGTAAATCCAAATGGTGTGGAAAACCAATTTGGTTTGGTGAATCAGTTCGGAGATTTGACGATAAAGATCAGCTGTAAGAGTCAGATGGCAACACAGAGCAGTTTGATGAGATGGACTGACGAGTAGACATCTCATCACAAACTGCCATTTAGGTGTACGTTTGAATCCTGCATGGGATGGTGACTCAACCCAACAAAAGCAAAAATATCTGTACTTAACACGTAGACATCCAACAGCGTGGGGATCTAAGAAAGAAATTATTGTTTACAATAATAATTACACTACTTGAGGTCAACTACCTAGAATATATTTTTCATGCTAACTTGTAAGGAAAACTCAGAATCCTCTCAATACATCCACACAGTAGTGCAACAGTTTGACGAATGATCTATCTGATGTAGTTACTTGGGTAGACAGGGGAGCGTGCTGCATGCTCAGTATAGTTTTGACTAGGGACCTGTCCTATAAGGATAGCAGACTGTGGAACATGAGCGTATGGACAAGAGATGAAAAATTCTCATTCGTTCCAGTCAGCATCAAAGCATGAGAAAGAGAAAGGCAAATTATGAGATGGAATAAGTTGAAAAATAAACCAATCTTAAACATTTAAACAAGAGTTAAAAGGTGAAATGTATTCATCATGCAAAATGTATTTCAGATCCCATAATGTGCAATATTCAATATTGGAACCATTATTCAGTTTCATATGTAACTCATTGTAAGAATGATTCCCAATATTATTGTCCAGTCCACGATACATCCTATCCTTTCTTCTTGGAAGTGGCATCATGAAAGCAGCATTAGCCATGAACACCACTTTGCAAGTTAACGACACCTTAAAAAAGTTGGTCCTGAAGTCTGTTAACTTAACATCACGTTAACATCCAGCTAAAAGTTAACACAGTTTGGAACAACAAGATAACCCTCCTTCTTTTAGTGGCATGTTTAGAAGTTGGTGAATCAGATAAGGACAAAACTTTGTGGATGAACAACTTCTTAAATCAGGTGAAGCAACGTTTCAGTACAGATTCTTGTATTGTAGTCAAGCAAGTATATAACAGATAAGACAGGGTCATATCAACAAACAGAAGATGTAAGGGACAGACAATGGTCAGGTAAACCCCAGTGCACATCTGCCAGAGAAGATGAAATTCTGATGAAACGTACACCGTAATCCATTTGCTACAAGTATGGTGTTGAAAAGGGACTGGTTACCCAATCAGCAATTTTCGCACAAGATGGTCAGAGACCAACTGAAAGCTGCAGGATATCATGCTAGAAGAGCATTAAGACAAACCCTGTTCACAGGATAGACACAAAGCTGCATGTTTAGCTTCGTGTAGAGCATGTTGTGGCTGGAACCTGTCATCCTCGAGAAAGGTTCACTGGTCTGACACAAGTCATTTCCTTCTGTACATGGTCAATGGCAGAGCATGTGTACAGCATTGTAGAAACAAGGCATTTGCATAGAAAAGCATTCTAGAGCAGGTTCCATTTTGTGGTGGGTCAATTATGGTGCTTACTGTGAAGGGTAAAGGTACTGTCCACAGATATCAGAGGGAGATCTTGGAGAAGGTTGTTGTCCCACACACTCTTTACACAATGCATTACCATTTGAATCAATTGGCAGCATTGTGTTTCCATACTCCACAATAAAATGTCATTGCTCAAAAAAACAAGGTGCAGAAATACTTTTGTCAAGGTGTACATATAAAGTAAATAATAAAAAATAACAACAATAACTTTATTGGGACATAAAATAACAATGTGATGACATGTATTTAAATGCCAGTGACACTAATCTTCCAGAGGAAATAAACCATCTCAAAGAAGTGTTACTGGCCACAATGATTATCGACCCAAATTAGTCACAAAGCCAGCACCGATAATAATCTCCATCCCCTAAACTGGCAAGATTTCACACCAGATCAGCAGACTCCTGGAGTAACAAGTTGGAATAGATAAACATTCTTCACTTCACAAACTCTAAAAAGCCTTGTACAGGTCAACGGGCATAACCACTCAAATAACAGAAAATCGTATCCCAAGGGTGTGGTTTACAAAACTGATGATAACTGTGGACAATCATGTATTGGTGAAACATCCAGGCCTATCAACACCAAAGTGAAAGAGCACCAGGTGTCAACAAACAAATCCAACAACAAATCAATTATATCAGAACACATTCAGTCCAACCCTAATCACCAAATCAAGTGGACAGAATACACAATACTGTCACTTAACCAACCTGACTTCACCAAAAGCCATCTACATCAAACGACACCAACCACTTATCAACAGAGATCAATGATATTTCAATGCTCAGCTTATCACAAACTCATCAACTAACCCTAAGTGCCTGTATTACTAGTATAAACATGTTTTAACTCTTCTGCTCTGTACACCCAACAAGTGTCACTGGCTTGTACATGTATCCCTTGTCATTACATTGTTACGGTACCCCAAGTGCTTGTATAAAAATGTCCCAAGTCTCCTGGTCTGTAGATCCCACTGGCTTCTGTATGCTCCTGACTGGCTTCTACATGTACCACTCACACATACTAGCTCATACTTGGTTGACAATGATACAAGAATCTGTATTCTAAGATGCTTCGGCGAAAGATCAAAGGTGCAGACAATACTTTATCTGACGATAATGTGCACTTTTTGCATTACGTCACAATGTGTTGACCTCGCTGTACCATTCCAGTCTGCCCCCTCGTAATCGAACTTTTTTGCATTACATCACAATGTAACCGACGTCACGATGGATGTCAGTTGTACAGCCTCCCACAGTAAACTGCTTCGTCGCGTCCCGTTTCTTGGTTTGTAGTTGCACCACACAGCCAACATCACTGTGGAAACATTACGTTAATGTTTTCCGACGGATAAAATGTGTCATAGTTCGACTCAAAATCTTACAGAGACACAGTAATGTTGGCAATGTTTACATTCCCATAATGCAATAGTGGAATGTCGCTTGACTTGTGAGCTTCCTCTGAATGTACTGATCGGGAGCGTCCTCGTGTTTTAACTATAATAGTTCAGGGCAAAAGTGTGCTTTATTACACAATACATGGTGGTAGAATGAACTGTATTTCTTAATCAAAATGCTGCTTCACCTGAATAAAGAAGGTGTTCATCCATAAAGTTTGTCCTTGTCTGAAGATAACCCTCTCATATTTGTCAACAGTCAGTTAGCTGTGGCTCATATAATCACAACAATCATTATCTTAGAACTGTGTGACAATCAGATTGGTGGCAAAGTCATAGAGACTTTGCTTTTCAACACTGCAGTTGTTCACTTTCAAGTTGTGTATTCCTCTCAGATTACAGGTAAATTGGTACCAAATTTCAATTTCAGTTTTTGTTTTTCCAAAGCACATAGAACAACTAGTAATGTTTACATACTATCATATCATGAAAAGGGGTGATGCTTGATTGATGCTTTTGTGTTTTATTGTATATTGTTTGTTTCTCAGCTTACCTTTGTACAGTGCAGTTAATTTCTTGTTTGGATGGTGGGAAAGTTCTTCTCTTTGCATCTGTGGTTCTTGAAAGAGTCTGTGAAAAGACAGTTAAGATTGGAAAGAGAGGAGTGACAGTCAAAACAAAGTCTATGTTTGCTGACTAACAAACATTCCCATTTCCTTGCATGATGATATGATGAGTAAATCAAACATACAAAATATTTGCATACAACACAAGCATATGAAAATAATAGTGCTCAAATTGGCTACAAACCTCAAAAGGAAGTAGTCCCTTCCTCTCACTTCAATAAACATCTTGAACCAACTTCACCTGAAGTAGTATACACAATGGTTGTTCTGACTCAACCTATATAATCCATAATAATATCCATAATCTTAATTTATAAACCTAATAACAGGAGCACGTTTCACCTTACATGTAAAAGTTTATGACTAGTGATTGAAAAAAAGGTCCTATGAGTGATTCTGGATCAAACCATAAAACCATGATATATATAAGATCAATTTAAAATATTGACCTCATGCTCAGCGAAACAGATTAATGTGTATCTTCTATTATGCCGTTGGTTTTTGTAATAAATGTTAGTTGGGCTTGTTGTATCCCTATTTTATATATATATTTTTTCTCGTCCTCTTTTATTGCAGAACTTTTTTTAATCTTTGAACTAATATCTTCTTTCATTTTATTGTATTTTTCTAGTTCACTTAGGATCAAACGAAACTCTTCTTCTGAGATTTTATTATCACTGAGTGCGGTGGAAATATGATCTTCTATTGTGTTCAACTTTGATTCAGCAAGGATTCTAATTTCATCATGTTTTTTTGCTTTACAATTTAGTTTGCGGTTTACAAATTTTAACATTGTTCCAACTGTTCCTGTAAGCACAGCTGCTAATTCAAGACCTAACACCACTGGTGAGGCTATGATGGTTGTCAACAACCCAACTCCTACTGCTCCTAATCCCATGCTAGTTGCCATTAGTGTGCTATCAGCTCCATCTATGTAGTTTAAAGCTCTATATTATTTATGTAGTGATGCTCGAATATCACGCTCTTGCTCTAGCAGACGTTTTATTTCACATATCTGTTTAAGTCGAAATCCATCTACACTCCCCTTTACATTTCCTTCTTCATCTATGGCTGGATATAACCCCATTCTATAATATATTTTATAAATTATGTTTTAATTATCGGTCATTTAATTTTTGATTGATATATTTGAAACTTCTACGGTTTAGATTATTGTACAGGTAAATGGGTGAAATATTAATAGGTATGTATTTATCTATAATACAAACTCCATTGGGGCTTATTAATGGCTCATAGCCTTGCCTTATTATGGTTCGGCTACGTTTATTCTCATGTCTTTTAAACCAAATTATTCTCAGTCCATCTAAAAGTATTCTTGGCTCAGAAATCTCTGCAAGATATATGTCTATAATTAATGTTGTGTTTGGTTTCATACCATAATTTGAATCTGAAAAAAAAACATGTTGGTAATCGTAAATACTGTGAATGACTAAACTGGTATTCAAGTCGACCGGACCTAAGATGTTACCAGTGTGACCTGGTATTCGCAATACTTGTATAGTATTATCTTTTAGGGGATTACAGGAAGTGAAAAGTATCCTGTTGTTTGTAATTTTGGAAACGAAATCATTTTGATTAAAATAGATGTAAGGGTTGGTTAGTGTTATTTTAATAAACCATTCAAGCTCTGCGAAATCTGCTGGACGCATTCGTTCATATGCGCCGTCCTTAAAGTATAGGAGGTATCGGGTGTCTTCTTCACCAGGTGAATTGAAATGCTTTGTGTCATCTAGATCACTGAGTATTACATTGGAGTGATTGCTTACCATTGTTTATATAACTGTTAGAAAATAGTTTCAAATTGTTTTTCTGATAATGACACAGGGGTTATTTTCAAACCAATAAAACTTATGCGTTCGTTTATCATATTATTGATTACAGATATGGTGTCTTCTAAATTAACGCGAATACCTTGTATGCTTGTTCGTGCTTCATGCATCATCCGAATACAAATAGAGCAAACCTGATTCTCATGTTTTTTATCGGAAGTGAGAGTGATTCCCTTCATGAGTATAACAGGTTCAGTTCTTGATTCACCTAGGTAGACTTGAATGGCCAGCATTGAATTAATTGGAAGTTTTTCTGGGAGGGTCGACACACCGTCGAATTCACTAACCAACTGCAATACCGTCATTTCCAATCCGGGTTTAACAGATAGCATGTGGGTTGCCATAGTCAAGACTGTTTTTATGATTATACTGCGTTTATATGATGGAATATAAGCAGGGTTCCGTTATTTACAACTTTGTTTACGTAGTGGTCTTTGTTTTCCATGAAAATGTATGGTGAAGTTAGTGCTATGTTGAGAAGCCAAGCGATTCGAGATGGTAACAACACAAACTTATTGTCGTCAGTAAGCATTAGATGGTACGTTTTGTTTTCTACAACGTTTACTCTTTGAAAGTCTTCTAAATTGAATAATTTACCACCAAAAGATGGATATATTCTCCATTCATCCTCGTTATTGGGAACTATATCATATTGTGTGTTGCTGATAGATCTTGATGTATCTAAGTTAAAGGTACTACCAGAATCACCACCGACGGTGGGAACTTCAACGCCTTTGTAAATACTGTTCATAAGCTTAAAAGCGTACATTTAACCATCTATTCCTGTGTCACCAAACCCTCTAGTATCACCCTGGTCTGACAAACCAATATTAATGCATGTTTTTATTCGCATTCCTGGGCCTTGCTTACTAGCCATTAGTGTATATGTAGTGTTACACTTAAGTATCCTATATTCATATCATTATTTTTTGTATCTAAAATTGATATTTTTAATTCAGAAATATTACAATTAATCAATTTTTTATACTGTCGCGATGAAAATGACTCAGTTCGTGCATCATTGTATTTTTCTGTTTTAACCGGGACAGCCCTCAACAACGTGGAAGGGTTGTCATGTTTTGTGTTACACGTTCTGCTAAGCTGATCGAGATGAACATATAGCTCTTGGTATGGAACTAGCTCTGGTACTTTCCTACCCGTGGCAGTCATATTAG
Organism: Haliotis asinina; assembly: GCF_037392515.1. Lineage (NCBI taxonomy): Eukaryota > Metazoa > Mollusca > Gastropoda > Lepetellida > Haliotidae > Haliotis > Haliotis asinina. The sequence continues at coordinate 46,187,054 of NC_090287.1, forward strand.
GTTTTATTTCTTCTGCTGGTAATCCTAGTATATTAGGTTAGGTTAGGTAGTGGAGCATGCCTCTGGCGTCGTGGCCCTTGCATGTACCCTCTCGTTTCTCCTCTTGATTATATTGATGAATTGAGCCCATTCATTATTTCTGTTTTCAAGGGCTTCTTTAAGATTGTTGTTGGCTGTTGACCTGATTTCATCATATTCGGGGCATCTGAATAAGATGTGCTCAAGATCTTCCTCTTCTTGATTACAAAATGTGCAAATGGGGTCAGTTGCCAGATGATATTTGGCTAGATAGCTCTGACAGGGAAAGTGGTTCAGTCGGATTCTAGAGATGGTAACTTGATCCGTTCTTTTGATATTTTTGTAGAAAATTCTGTTGGGTTTTTCCTGCAGTTCAAAGTACTTTCGACCTTTGCTGTTATTGAGCCAGATATTTGACCATTTATCACTAGAGGTTTCCTTCACTCTGCATTTCAAACTAGGTAGAGATGACATAGGTTTTAGCAGAGGGCCACACTCAGATGCTTGCTTGGCAAGTTCGTCAGCCTTTTCGTTCCCAATAATCCCTACATGGCTTGGGATCCATTGTAGGCAGATGACAGTTTTCAGGGTTTGTAGCAGACTGTTGATGGCTTTGGTTTGATGGTAGTACTCAGTAGGTTTGTATGACAACAGAGTGTGCAGGGATGATAAAGAGTCCGTCAGGATGGTGTAAGGACCGGAGTTGGAAAGATCTTTAATTTCCAGCAAGGCTCTTTCTATTGCTGTAAGTTCTGCACTGAGGATTGAGCAGGGGGTGAGTGGAATGATGACACTACTCTCATCGTCTTGGAGATATATGCCTGCCCCAGCTTTTCCATTGTTTGGATCCAGGGAGCCGTCAGTGTAGATCTTTCTGTATTCTGAATATTTAGTCTGGATTAACTCCAAGGCTAGCATCTTCAACTTGACTGGGTTTTCTGACTTATTGGCTTGTTCTGGAATTGATGTTACTATGGTTGGAGGTTTCCATTGCCATGGTGGTATATCATTCATGATTGCTGTTGGAGAGAAGTTGGGGTCTGACCTAGAAGGGAGATAGATGTTTCTTTCCTTGAGTAGCCTGCTGGATCTTGCATAGAAGGAGTTCTTTGCTTTGTTTTTCTTGAGATGCCCTGGAGAATCTTTTGGAAGGAAGTGATTTTTAATCCTTCTGTTCAGGATAACTGATTCCGAATGGATCTGAAGTGGAGGGATGTTTGCTTCTATCTCAAGTGACCCAACTGGCGTGGTTTTCAGAGCACCAACTATGAGACGGAGAGCACAATTTTGTAAGGTTGAAAGTCTTTTCATTCTCGTTGGGCAGCATGATGACCAGATTTCCATGGCATATGACATCTTACTCCTGATATATGTCAGATAGAATGTTCTTAGGGTGGTAAAATCGGCCCCCCAAGCTTTTGATGAAATGACCTTCATGAGGTTCAGCCTCTTTAGACAGTCATGATGTAACCGGTCAATATGGGCATTCCATGTGAGTTTAGGGTCGAGTGTTAGCCCTAGTATTTTCGGATTTTTGTTGTAGCCTATTGACCGACCAGAGATTTGTATACCAAGTTTGTCAAGTGGCAATACATGTTTTCGTTTTCTGGTGATGACTGTGTATTCTGTCTTATCTTGGGATATCTTTAATTTCCACTTGGTTGCCCAATTGTTTATTGCTTCCATACATTCATTGGCATGCGTCACAATGTGGTTGAGATCTTTGTGAGTGATATATATGGAGCCATCATCAGCATATGTGACTTGTCCCAGTGGCTTTGAAACTACAGATGGTAGATCCTGCATCATGATGTTAAAAAGGATTGGGCTGATTATTGAACCCTGGGGTGTTCCAGTGTTGATGCTGATTAAGTCTGAATACTCATTACCTACTTTGGTTTGGATGTGTCTTTCGCTGAGGAAGCTTCTGATGAATTTAAGAAGTCTGCCACTTATTCCCAGTTCAGCTGCCTTTAAGGTGACTCCATCCCACCACACCTTATCAAATGCACCTTCTAGATCGATCAGGATTATAACCGTGTATTCATTCCTGCTTAATCCTTGATGACATTGTTCAGTTAGCTGCATGAGTGCATCTATGGTACCTGATTTTGGGCGGAAGCCACACTGAGATTTGTGAAAGATCTTTTCTGTCTCCAATTTCCATGTTAATCGTCTGGTGATCATCTTTTCCATGAGTTTACCTAGGCAGGAGGTGAGGGCAATAGGACGGTATGATTTAATGGCTAGTTTATCTTTGTTTGGTTTTAGAAGAGGAATTATTTGGCTAGTCTTCCATGCTGATGGATAAGTGCCAGAGTCCCAAATCTCATTAAACAGATTGAGTATGATGTCTTTTGCATTTGGTGGTAGGTCCATCAGCATCTGGTTGTGAATTTTATCAGGACCAGCAGCTTTTAGTGTCAGTTCTTTTATGGCAAGGTCCATTTCATGTCTCGTGAAAGGTTGGTCCTCCTCAGCCTCAGAAGAATACAGCAAATCTAGGTTGTCAGCAATATGTTGTTCACTATCAGAAAAGGTACTTTTGTTGAAATCCGTGTCAATGGAGGAACACTTGTTGGCATAGTGATTTCCAAATAACTGCGCCTTTTCTTTCGTGTCAGTGATCATTACACCATCATGGAATAGGGCTGGTTGACTTGAGTTGGTGTTGCCGTTGATTGCTTTTATTTTCCTCCAGATAGTATGGGAAGGAGTGTCTCTTGTAAGAGTTGAGATGAAATTTCTCCAACTAGTGGTTTTGGCGATCTTGATATCCCTCTTTACTTTGGCTTCTAGACATTTGTATGCTATTTTGTCCCTCAAGTTGCGGGTGCGTTTCCAAGTTCTTCTGGCTCTTCTTCTAGCCTTTCTGTCCTTGCTTATACTTTCATTCCACCAAGGTGCAGGTGGTCTCTTGTGAAGTTTGGTTGAAGGATAAGTTTCTTCTGCCACATCAACAATACACTTGGTGATTGATTCCACCTTCTGTTCAACAGATGAGTGTGTTATGATGGCTTGTGTTTCCTCAATCTGGTGTGCTAGTAGAGATGTGAATCCTTCTCTGTTAGCTTTTTTGATGTTGAATCTCACTTCTTTGGTGGTGTTTTGTGGGGAACCGGGAAGTTCTATCTCTGTGATGATTGGGAAGTGATCGCTGCCGAGAGTATCATCCACGGTTTTCCATGACTTTATTTGAGGGGCAAGATTTGGGCTAACAATTGTTACATCGATGGAGTCAGTATGCCCCGTTGAGTGGCTTTGATGAGTGTGCTCAGTACCATTGATTGGCAGGAGGTTGCTGTCAGTTATCCATGCTGAGAGTCTTGCACCAGATGAGTTGGTTTGGGTGCTGTTCCATTGGGTGCTTTTAGCATTGAAATCACCGGCTAGATATGAGTTGGTACCCTGACTGATATCATCTAGTTCGTTGGACAGCCTGCTACATCCTTCCCTGGCATAGATGGATGAGGCACAGAATGTGAAGTTTTTACAGACTGTGATATCTGCACTGATGTACTCTATGATCTCAGAGTAGTAGGTCTTTACATCTGACACTCCTAGATGACTTTTTGTCAATAGTGCTACACCTCCGCCCTCCTTGTTTGGCCTTGGGGAGTTATATAGGCAGTAGCCTTTGAACTTGTCTTGCCAGTTCTCATGTTCTGTTATTCTTGTTTCACTGAGCAGTGCTATGTCAATGTTTTCCTCCTGTAGGAGTAGCTTGAATTCACTAACTTTGTTCTTCAGTGACTGGGCATTCCACTGTAGTACTTTTAGAGCTTTAGTTTCATCATTTACAGCTTCTGAGTCTTGAGGTAGGTCTATGGTATTTACTTCAGATATAGAGGTTGTGTCATCTCGATAGTGGCGTGATTTTCTTTGGAGGTAATTGCAACCCAAACTACAAAACTGCCTCCATTTGTTTTCATGACATTTTTGTCGAATTAGTTGAAAAAGCGATTCCGCTGATTGTCTATCCGTACACCACATTTCGATTCTTTTGTTTCTCTTGACACCTCTTATCACCATTGGTATGTTGTTGCTTATCCCAAACTTACTTCGAGTAAGTTTGATGAGGGTTTTTCCATGTTTCTTGTCTGGAACAGCTCTCCATAACAACACTTTCAGTCTGTCAGGGTGTCCATGCTTTCCCACCTTAGGTGGTTTTGAGGTATGAGTATGTTGACCCCTGGCTTGTATGATAGGTTGGACAGTTTGAGTATCATTGACATTGTTCTCTTTCATGCAGTTCTCTGTATGTTTCTGATAACTCTTTTGGTAGACATACTCCTTGTTGCAATATTTGCATTTGTAGGTGTTACTTTTCTTTGCAACTTCTTTGTTCTGGCAACTGGCCTGATGTTGTAGGAGGTGTTTTGTCCTAACATACTGTTTGCCACATTTGGCACAGCAGTTGTTGGTGGTAGCTGATTTGTCGCTGGGAGTCCCACTACACTCCCGGCGCGGACCTTGTTGTTCCGGGCGACGTCCGATCCGGCATGAACATTTGTTTACTTTGATCATCATTATCAAGGGGAATTAGAGAGGGACTTGGATAAACCAAGCTTCTCAGGTGAAACACCTATTGGTGACACTTGACCATTGGACTCCTGTAGAATCTCCTTTGCTCAGAGAAAGTGTCCTTCTCACCATTTACCCATGGCTGGGGCATGGTTGGATCAATACCAGGGCATGTCCACTTGCCGGTGGGCCTGCATATTGAACCTCTGGGGCCCATGCTGCTCCGAGATCCCCTGTAGTTTAGCCTGTATATTATCCTAGTATATTTGCCAACGGTCGGCCTAGTCTCAGTTTGTTTACACTGTTGTTAATCAACACCACTGTTCTGTTTGAGTCATTTATTTTAAGTTCAGCTCCTAAAGGTTTAAAAATTTCATCGTTGAGAGAACATACGCTGTAGTGTCCATCGGTTATTAGGTGTCTGGCTCCATTAATAAACATCTTATTATTATTTTTACTAATGTTTGTCCATCATGGGTAGTATATTATATCGCATAGTGCTTTTTCGAGTTGACCAGATGTGTTATCAATAGCATGTGTGAGTTGAACTGCCTCACCATTCGTTATATCTGGAAGTGTAATGTACATATTATTATTATATAATATAAATATAATAATATGTATAAACCCGAAGTACGTTACTTAAAAAAACGATAATATAAATGCCTCCAACTTCACACATATGAAAATCTTAGTTGATGTGGATGGTTTGTATTTCAAAACCCAGTTTGTAGATGTGTTTGGGAAGTATACACTATTAGTTACTGATGACAAATTTGTCCACACCTGGTTCAGTGCTCCTATGCAGTTTTGGCAGAACCAACACAATTTCGCGAAATGGTGCGCTACAACTGGGTGCGGTCTGATGTTGACAGAAACTAGGCCTGATGCCTTGAGTAAATCAGTTTTCACGTTTCATGTATACTACCAGATTAGAATAGATATACTCAAAGAGATCAGCGCTCCACTTCCACAGGACAATGTAATGAACTACCCATATGACAGACGGGTTTACAAAAGGATTTGTAATGAATTCGGAATTGACCCTAAGACCGATTGGTGTTTACCAGGTATAAATCATGGTTTAGGAATTCCTTACAGTGATGGGCTCTCAGTAAAAGCATTTAAAAAAGATTTACTAACAAACTTGATGAAACGGAAAATGTTTAGTAGGGAAAATTTTTTCCATGCCTTAGATGATATCGCTCCTAAACCTACCAAATATGGACCAAAACCAGTTAAAGTTGCCAGCGATAATTTACTGAAACGAGGTATACTTAGGCAGGACTTTGGTCTGTTGAGAAATGGATGGAGAGATGATCATATCAATTTTAAAGGCGATGTTGGTTTCACTATTAAAAAAGTGGAGCAGCCTCTAGGTTCGGAAGATAATTGGAAAATATTTATGCTGGATACATCGAAAGGATACACTCGTGCTGGCATTGTCTGTTTAAACGATTCGATTAGAATGTATGTGTGGGCTATTCTAGGTGCACAATCACATAGGTATCATCGGTAATGGAACCGCTTATGAAGTGCAGAAACAATTCTTGGTTAATATTGAGGATGCTATAGCATTGCCGGTAGATCTACCTAGTGCTATAAAACGATACCAAAACACGTTGCAATATGCCAGGTCAAAAGTCAACTACGTTTTTGGTGTGGGATTGTATATGGCACTGAGTGACATGCAGCTGAGAATAAATAACACAACGGGATGCAACAATGAAATTATTACGCCACGGCCAATCAAAAATTGGGTGTTAATACCTGCATCAACATCTCCAGCGTACCACCATCAACGCATACTGGTGCAAAAGGGTATAGTGGTATCACCACCTGAGCCAAGGGTTAAACCAGGGGTATCCCCCACAGTATCCCCCACCGTGCAGGCGTCCAATCAACAACACATCGACTATAAAACAGCGTTAGTTGTCGGAGGTATTGCTGTCTGCTTGTTTCTTATTTGATTATAAATTCCTTAGCTATAACGCACACATGCCCACCCACAGTGACGTTGAATGCCCACAGATTTTGACTAAACCACATGACGGTTTTACCCAATGTACTGAGCAACTAGGAAACAATACTTCCTAGTATACCGGGCAGGGCTTCAGCAGCCTTACCAGCGAGTTTAGCTAGGGTTTCCACGACTGATTTGAGATGGTTTTTTTATCCAGTCTCTGATGTCACCACCACTCGGTGTTGGGTGTGGGGTAGCCCCAGTGGGGGATCCACCTCCAGTAACTGATACCACAATAGTTGAAATAATGAAACCTAATGCTGTCAGAACACTAACAATAGTGATACCTTGCTCACGGAATAAAATTCTAATCCTGTCAGCTAATGTTGTGTCCCCGTTCAGTATTCTATCGATGGTTTCCCGAATGCGGCTGATCTGAGTTCGAAGCTGTTCACGATACGAGGAAGCGGATTCTAATCGGGTACATCTCTCATCTTCTAAATTACTAATTCGTTCTGTGATACGACGCTTCATGTCATCTTCTTCCGTTTCCTTAAGTTTAACTTTTTCACTAGCGATGTGCTCATCGAGTTCATTCAGTTTTCCCATATTGTTCACTAGTTCTCCGTGTACGTGTTTCAAGGCTTCGTCTAGATCGTACAGTTCCCTCATTGGAAATTCAAATCCCGGTAATGGTTTATCCCAATGTTTACTCAACAGTTTTTCAATACTGTCCGATGCTTCTGTAGCACGCTGTGTTATGTCAGTGGGGGTGTCTTGCAGTCGGCTGTCCGAAGGACCACCCACAAGTTCAGATCATATGGTTTGCAGATCTTGAACAAACTTCGGAGGTATTTTAGGTTTTACATCACCGTAATCTGGCATGTTTAGTTTTTCGCGGATAAAATTGGGTATATAGTGCCTGGATACAGTTGATAAGGCAAGTGGTTTTTCAGTTTGCCTGTTAATTATGTCAATCTTTGGGTTATCCTTAATATGTAGGATGCCCTTACTATCTATAGTAAAATAAGAATAGTCTCAACCTTGAGGCTCAACATAGTTTTCATCACGTTTTTATCACTTTTTAATGCATCATAATAATCATCTACTGTTGTTTTTAACATTTGATTACTCAATGACAAACTAAATGAAGTATCTTCATCGTAATCAACATTAGGAGGAGCAGCAGCTCCAAAATCATCCATCTCAAAATCCGTCATATTTTTAAAATTATATTATATTAATATAAATATAAATTTTTTATTATAATAATGTCATATGGTAGAAAGCTAAATCCTTTCTGAAGATTAGGAGAACCTCTTGGCATTAAAGCCGTGCGTCAGTTGGTTGCTATTGCAAATAATCCCAGCAAGATAGACCAGAGCCAATTACTTGTGGTTAGATTCCCAAACTTGGGTGAGAATGATGTCATAGTACCAGGGACAGCACGATTAGCGTTTAATATCACGTTGACTTCAGAAAATCACAAACGTGAACTCTTGAATAATGTGGATTGTGCCATAAAAATTAGTGGTAACGAGGTGCTTAGTATAGATATTATCGATGTGTATTACTGTTACACAGATCTATGGAAAAGTAAGAGTGAACTTGATAATTGCGTCTAGCAGGGACTCTGGACTCGGTAACAAAACATTGAATAGGTTACTTATCAGGTATGTGTTCACGGCAGAAGAGTTAGGTAAAATTTCGGTTAGTGAACAAGCAGTCTGTGAAGCATATGGGAACAGGTTTTGTATCCCACTAGACTCTGAGTTACTAACTGGGCACACACCGTTTTACCAAGACGCATTGGGTGACAGGTTGGAATACGAACTCACGTTCAATGATTACAGCAAAACCGTGTGTTTACCAAACAGCAATGATAGTAATTATGAGGGTAGTTATGAGATAAACAACATATCATTAGAGTTTGATAAAGTGACTAGTCTGGATCTTGCCAGGAAGATTCGAAATCAGTACTCTGGAAAAATGACTATCCTGTACGATAGGATACTGAGACAAAGAATGGTAGTACACGATAAAAGTTACATGGTATGGAATTTCAATATGAACGTTCCAGCACGATCGATGAAAGGTATTTTAATCACACCCATGGAGGAATACGGTCAATTCGCAAGAGACAGTGAGAAATTTTTTAACCCAGAAATCACCAAAGTAGAAGTGACCATAGAGGGAGTGCCTAATCAGTTATTTAGCCATGGAATGAGAGCATACCAGCAGTGGGATGAAATAAAGAAGCTACCAGCGTTCAAATGAAACTCACTAGTTGACAACGTGGTTAGTGACCTGGATCTACACTCTGTTAATATCAGTGATTACTTATACACAAAGTATGCATTATGGTTGGATTTGAGATTGAAGGATGATAACACTTTACACGGTAGCGGTCGTTGCATTGAAAATTGAAGCAAGGGTATAACAATTCAAACAAGAGTCATCAGAAGATGACATATCCCCCTGGTCCCCACATATTTGAAAGGACAAATCTTCTGACAGTTACTTATTTTGTTTTTAGACCAAGTCTTAATTGATTGCATGCAATTCATGAAAAATATAAATGCCATATATCTGTAATAAAAAAAGGTCATCATTTCAAGATCTGTCTCATGTATCTGCCAAGATCTTTTGAAAGATATGAAATGGTTTTCGAGTTTTGCTCTGGAAACAAAGCCCATCCCCCCATTTTGAAACTAACCCCCGAAACGTTTCCATAGAAACGTAGAAAATAATAAATCACAAAAACCTGTAAATAGCAAAAGGCATCACTTTGGGGTCTGTCACACATATCTACCAAGTAACACTGACAGATATTAAGAAGTTTTTGAGTTCTGCTCCAGAAACGAAACACCCCTTTCACTTTTGAGACCGACCGACCGAAGTCCGAAACGTTTCCATGGAGACCGAGAAAATAAATCACAAAAACCTGCATATAGCAAAAAACACCACTTTAGGTTCTGATTGATATATCTACCACGTTTTGCGGAAAAATATTGAATGTTTTTTTGAGTTCTGCTCCGGAAATGAAGCCCACTCCACCATAAGACTAACACCAAAATGTTCCATGGAAAAACACAAAACACATAAATGCACAACCATAGGATTAGATTACTATATCTATCAAGTTTGGTCTAAAAATATTGACCATGCAAGTGTTTCTTGAGATTTGGGAACAGATGGTAATCACTTGGTGCCAGGTTTGGAGAGTAGGAGGGATGCGGCAAGATTTCGTACCCGCATTCCTGGACAGCAGCGGCTGCAATGCAAGAGGTGTGTGCTGGAGCATTGTCTTGATGTAGAAGAATACCACGTCTGATCTTGCCCCGGCGCTTCTTGATTGACTGTCGCACTTGCCTCAACAAGTTAGCGTAACATTCCCCATTCACTGTTCTTCCTTTTGGTAAGTATGTGGATGACGCCTTTGCTACTACCTTCTGCTTTGATCTGGAGGCTTTGAACTTTTTGGTCCTGGGAGAAGTGACAAGTTTCCATTCCATGGATTCTTGTTTGCTCTCAGATCATAGTGGTGGATCCGGGTTTCATCACAGGTTACTAGCCTAAAGTGAAAATCTTCTGGATTCTTGTTGTATCTAGTTAGCATGGAGTTGCTTATGGTGACCCTTGTTTGCTTCATTTCATCTGTAAGGATTCTTGGCACCCATCTTGAGCACACCTTAGACATGACGAGATGTTCATGAGGAATTGTCTCGATGGATCCGTGTGAAATGCCTGTGGTCTCCTCAAACTTGTGGAGTGTGATTCGATGATTTTCCAGCACAAGTCTATGCACTCTGTCAATGTTTTCCTGACTAGTGCTTGTTGTTGGGCGACGATGTTGTTCAAACTGGATGACTGTAGTGCTAATAGAGAGATAACAAAAAAGAGAGACATGCTCTCATACCTAGCATGTTCAGGCCGACATGCAAATCACAGCATCTGGGTGCTGACACAAAAATTCAACTTGTGTTGAAAGATTTGAGGGAGCAGATGCGTTGGGTGGCATTATTTCACTGCAAGGACAGGGATTCGTTCGAGGAGTGTTTGAGAGTGAACGATGTGATAAAACAGAACGGGAACAGCTGAAAAAACAGCTCGCTGAAACTAAACACGCCAAGCTAGTGTTGAAAACCGACCAACCAGTGGATAACCAAGTAATGGCCTAGCGGTGACCTACGGTCAGATTTTGTTTTAGTAAATTTTAGTAATGTTTTAGTAAATTTTAGTAATGTCTGGCCTTTATTTTTTATGCGATTTTGGTAAATGTTAGTAATTCTTTAGTAATTTTTAGTAAATTCTAGCATAAATGCCGGTTTTTGAAGTTATAATCAGGTGTAACCTAACTTTATATCTATGTATTTAGTGTATGTTGGTTATTATTTTATAAAAATGAAAACTAGATTGATGAATTACTAGAACAGGTGTTAGTTTCAGATGAACAAACGGACAACAAGCAACGAGACAGACTGGTAACACTCGTCATGTGTGGAAAGGGAAAACAATTATTTAGGAGATAACATCACTGCTGATAAAATTCAGAAAATGTCGGATGAGGAAATCAATAAATTATACGCTAGGTATGAGGCACAACTCGGGGCTGAGATGACAAAGGTTATAGGTTCCACTATTACCCAGATTTATACCGGCATAGCGTCTCACTTTTTAACAATCCAACCAGAACGTCGACTCTATTTGTGGGAGGACTTAGAGAAGGACCCGTTTATCGATAATGCCTTGAGCTATATCAGTTGTGCTTTGTATCACAAATACGGTATGTATCTAGCCCCAATGACGACAGCGATCATCATGGCAAAGCATTGTAAATTTGATAAAACAAAATATGATAATACTAATATACAAGATGGATGCTGCCTAAGAGATAACCAAAGAGGAAACACCGAGTCCTGTGGACAGTCCCCAGGAACCAGTGACACAAGTCACCAAGAAGAAGAACCAGAAAAGAGTTGAAGCTGGTAGAAAAAATGCCTTAGCAAGGCATAACAAACAAAATTAAATGTGGTGTCCTGCGGAGTGGGGATACCCCACATCCCTGTGGATAGCCGTAAGTGGCGTAGTAGCCACTGCTACTGTTTCATTATATATGTGGTGGGGCAAACCTCACCCACCACAACCAGTTGCGGACAGCCAAGGGGGTGCTGGGTCCTATGGACAGCCGACTGCAAGTCCCCCATCAACCATCATATTATGTTATAATTAAAATTATATATTTTCCTTAATATATATTATGTCTAAGAGAAAAACATTTGTTAACAGTAGGATACGCTCGGTTGACTAAAACGATTATAAAGTGAGTGAGTGACTTTGGTTCTACGCTGCTTTTAGCAATATTCCTGCGATATCATGGCAGGGGACACCAGAAAATGGGCCTCATACATTGTACCCATGTGGGGAATCGAACCCGGGTCTCTGGCGTGATGAGCGAACCCTTTAACCACTAGGCTACCCTGCCACCCCAAAATGATTATAAAACAACCGACTATAATGCTCGACTTCGACTTACAAGATATTTTTATGCTTACTATGAATATTGGTATGGCGATGGCCACCAAGGTCGTTTTAGTAAAGCAAGGTATTATACCTGAAAATATTTTAAAGTAATGTATATAACATGGCTACGATAGCAATGATAGCTGGTAGGACTCTCGTGAATGCCCTAGCATTTTCTGGGACTAATTTTCTATTTTCACAATTTGGAGGATCAAATGCGGCTGAGGTAGAAGCGGAACGAAAACGATATGATATAGCCATAGACAAACTACAGGCCGCACATGCTGAATACGCTATGAGACGAATGAAGAGACTAGATCTTATCAATACTCAATTCTAACGTGAAAGAATACTACGTGTTAACTGGTAAACAGCTAGAACCATTAGGTATAGAACCAACGATTTCTCAGTATTACACTCCTTCAGAGGGGCAGAAAGATCGTGAGTTGGTATTCATGCTTTTGGGGGTAGCTGCGACATTGTTAATCGTTAAACAGTTAGAGTAATTACAGAAAATATTATATGAAAAATGAGGACAGCACCATATACTTGTCAGTGGGTGCTTATGGGGAAAACTGATATTTGTGGTAAAGGAAGCAAAGTTGAGGGTTATTGTTTTTTCCACCGTAAAGGTTATACCAACTATATGTGTTTTGTGTGTGGTATAGGAGTTAAAGGTCATTACCGATTATGTAAAGCTCATGGCACGGATAAGAAACGATTTCAGCTTATTTATGAGAAGAAAAAAGACTACATCAGCGAAGATAAACGTTTGTTAAAGATAAATGTATAATTTTTTTTCATCCCAGCGGTATAATTCGTAATTCCTCGCGGACGAATCCTCTACGTTGTCCATTTTGTAAGAAGTACAGGTTAGGTTACCCGTCTTTGATATCCACTCTCTCGATATTGTACGTTTTCATAGACCATATAGGATCTGTAGCACTTTTACGGGTGTCTCCCTCGTATTCACCTGGTTGATATAAATATCTAACAATCGCGTGATCTGGAAATTTTTTTCTGTGGGAGGGGAGCCCCACACCCCTGCTGCCTCCAATATAACGGATTTCATACGGATTGCGTCTACTGGTCTCTTATCTAGTATCTAGTAGTCTAGTCACTTGAAGGTCAACCACACGAGGAAGTTGTACTACCCATTCAGTGTTTCTATGTTGGGGATCCTCTAAATCACGTGAATATTGGTGTGCAAACAATCGTTCAGCTATGGTGCAATTGAATCTCTCAACTATGGCTTGGTTTCGATGTTCCCCAACCGCACCCCTCCTTATCTCAACATTGTGTTTGGCTAGAAGTTGTGACACGGCACCCATAAATTCGCAGCCAGGATTGACTTGCAACTCCGATGGCCACGTCAACGGATTGCGTTTGTATATATGTTTGAATCCGCGGGCTATTTGTGACACATCCTTCGCGGTTAATGGTTCGGCTTCCTTATAGCGGCTAGCTACATCTATAACTGTTTGTGCATACTTGTAGGTTTGTGTCATGTCGTGACTACATCTACAACTGTCAGGGCGTACTTATAGGTTTTACCTCTGACCGTGTCGTGTGGAAGAAGCAACAAGTCGGCCTGGTAAACTTGATTAGGTATATGAATACCGAATTTTCTCCTGGGTATGTATTTCAGTGCTGGTAAGTAAACTTGCCATATAGCTTGTTTCTGTAATCAGGCTTTTGCTTTTTCTTCCGAAGATAATTTTTTAATAGCGTCTGCTCCTTTCCAATATCCTCGCGGGCTGTAGTAAATTTTCTCTATTATATATATGTTCTTTAAATATTTAGTGGTGGGACACCCCCCACACCCCCAGAGATCAAGGAGGCATAAGCATAGGTATTAATACCATCTGAAGCTATCCATCGTTTTGTATCCATAGAGACGTCTTATTTAAAATTAATCCATATATCTTATGCCCATCACTACGAAGTGTATTCATTTGGTGTTTAAACGTTTTCTTCTCAATTAGAGCCTGTTGTGTATAAGGTATGCTTAATATGTTGTTTTACCACATTCTATTTCACACCTTTAGCCTTCCTTTTTTCAGCATCGTCTGCTTTCTTGATGGAATACATTTTAGGTCTCAATCCCACGTATTCAGCGATTGGTGTGCCTGCACATTCATCCTTCATCTTACCTAACACCTTTTTGTTGACTTGACTGTACATAGGGTGGTCTCTCGGGTAGTCACTGGTATCATACCGGTTTATACTGGTATTCATATCCTCATACACATCCTCTGTTTGATTCTCCATTAATAATGAATCGGTATCCGTGTACAACACTTCACATCTGTCTCCATACTGCTTCTTTGGCACGTTATAGTAAAAGTAGTACATCAGATGTTTGGATAAGTCTAGAATACTCATAGCTACGTAAACAGGGCGATTAAGTTTTATATGGCTCTTTTTCATATGTATAGCTGCCAAGTCATCATCGAAAATAGTACTTCTATGGTATGCAGGACTGGCTATCAGTTTCCTGAGCTTGTCTTCCTTTCTTGACCGGACTAGCTTGACATTAACTCGTTTTCTTAAAGTCTCCATTGCTTTTCCAAATACACAGTTGTTCATGAGTTTGTATAGGTTTTTCTCAAAGCCGTTAGTAGCTATCTTTCTCAGATCTGTGTTCATTCTAATATAGGGTTCCATCCAGGGGCTCTGATCAAACTTAAGTATCCTATGTACTTTTGTAAGCTTCATACCAAGTGATAAATACAGCTGTAACGATATACTTTGGGTTTTTTTCATCAAATTAGGTACAAGTTTTTCCACATTTGCTAGCGGACCATTCATCAGGTTAGGTTGGTACTCAGACATCCAGTCTTGGTTAACTCTCAACCTTTCAGGAGCTATGGGGTAACTATTGTGAGATCTATGTAATTCCTCTGGGTATTCTAAGTCCACTTCAAGTATATAACCTTTGTTTGAATCTGGTGTAATGCTCATGACATCCATCTGCTGGTCAGTCAACCATTCAAATCCACCCGTAGGTAGATATTGACTCATAGCCCAGCCATAGAGGTTGTTAGCATCAAGGTATAATAGGTAGTTTGAAGGTTTAGTAGGGTTGTATCCTGTTACATACTTGTTATTAGCTTTAGCATAATGTTTTGATACCATGGAAATACCACCACGTAATCCTTTCTCAATAAAAATATGCATGTCGTAATCAGTAAATAATTCTAATTCTACACCGTTTTTCTACCGTAAAGCATCCCATGAGAGTCCAGGACTTCAATAATACCATGCTGGATCCAGCTCATATTGTTTCAAACACATTTTTCTAAATATCTCAAAAACATCAGCTAACAATAACACATCTGTTTTTAAATATAAATCATGGTAATCACCCATTATTTACAGTTTAAATTTTCCCACACGTTTATAGCATGTTCATAATCATCTTGTGAAACAGATGCATCAGAAAGCTTACTGTAGAATCAATCAATTGGAGGTATTTGTGTCTCATTATACTTAGACCAGTAGTCCATGAATTCATACGGGTAGATTCCCTTACGTAGCAGCCAACATCTAGTTTCATCTTCTGTGGACCGATTACTTATAGCCAAGTCGTTAGGGTTATTTGCCTTGACCAAGCTGTCTAGAGAAGACAATAGAAACTGCACACTATATTTGAATCTCAACCTGTTTAGTGGAAAGGATATATATCTTTCCACGCTGTTTGGAATACATGATATGTTACCTTTGACTTTTGAAATAGCTTGCACACAATCAAGTGTGAATCATACCCACGTAAATTATGAAATACCACTGGAATGTGAATATGTTTCGGATTTATCCTTAGCTTCAAATTACATTCATTGTGAGCAGCACCTCTGTATTTACCTGTAATGTGACGGTGATCTCTAACTGAATCCCCATTCAGAGGTTCACAACAAACATGACAATGCATGCTTTCCTTGTGTGTTTTCATATCTTCTTGCGTAATACGCATTGGAATTTTGTTGTATAAGTTTTTCGTAATCTTTTTCTCTTCTTGCTGTAAACATTGCAGAAATTCTTCAGCTGCACCTGGGCCTCTATAAATAACAGGAGGGTTAGTTTGACCATCGCAACGATTGACCACATAACCGAATCCACATGCTTCGTGCACCTGTACTCTTTGTGGGGAAACTTTGATTAGGGGATTGTGCTGCTGTATCAATTGGTTTAATGATAGCTTCGAAATCAGCGTAAATATAAATATATGGTACTGGCATTTTATTTTTGTGGTTAGTAAATTCTAAAATATTATTATTTTCCCTCGACATATCTACCCGTATGGCTGTCTCCCCTACACCTAAGCAATCATCCCTATGTGAATCCAGTAGATCTGACCCGTGAAGGCACCTTTCACAAAAGTGTTTCTTTCCCCCGTGTTTTGATTGATTATACAACAGTAGGCTAAAATTTTGTATCCACGTATAGTGATATTTTTCACCTTGTTGTACCATAAATATATTAATTATTTTATGATCATCCTTATACACTAAAGGACTTATCCTGTGCACTACTACGTTTTTACCTTCGTGTCCGAATATAGCTAAGTCTGGATTTTGTTTTTCTATTTTTGGGACCTGAGAGATAGGGGTGGGTTAATCCATACCTTCCCAATTGATACCATCATCTTCTGGGTAACTGGAAAGTCTGTCAGAATATATTTTAGATGGAAATTTAGCAGATCTTATCGCTATCCTCATACAATTATCACCAGGGTTTTTAACGTTAACCATAGCATGTTTTTTCTTAAAACACTCAGGCAGTGGTAAGTACTTTCCACCTCTCATGATCAGTGGTACATAGTTTGCTATATCCAGATAAACCATGTTAATCTTATAAACGACCCAACCTGACCCCCTGTTAGTGTAATGTTCTAGTGTTTCTCAAATTTTTTCAAATGATCTATCTATAGAAGAGTTGGTAGTGTCAGGTTGCGTTCTTGATTGCCTCTGAAGAAAACATTGTTGTATTCACTTGCTTCATTTGCCTGTTGTTTTTCAAGTGCCATCTTTAATGTTAGCTGAAATTTAATACCTCTTAAATCTTTCATTTCTTGGTTTACTTTTTCAAATACCAATTGTTTTATATCTTCATTGTCTATATTTCGTTGAATTTCCATCTTCCAACCTCTCACATATTTTCCTAATTCAGTAGGTATGAATTGTAATTCTACAGGTTTTTGTTCCTTCAGTAATTCGATGAGTTCATATTTTCTCATACGAGAATAACCTCGTATTCCTCTTTCACAAACTTTTTTTATGAGCTCTTTCACAGTAGGTGTTCTTTGATACCTTAAACCTAACAAATCTAATAACTCATGCTTCCTCATGCGAGAATAACCTTTAAGACAATGTTCATATGCTTTTTTCTTCCGTTCATTCACTGTAAACATGTTGCATGCACAGTGATTATATTGAAGCACTTCTCTAAATGGTTGACTGTCTAATGTGATACTGTATCCATTCACAGCGTAAGCTTGCTGGATAGAAATTCACATTTAGACTTTTATGTTTTTAATTAGTATACCAAGACAATACACGTAGATGATTTTATTACAACTTGTGAAAAAGCAATTGAAAATCATACTTTATCCGACTTGTTAACGTTTGATTGGGATAGGACAATAACAAGGAATGATACAAGTTATGTAAAAATTTATTTTGACAAGAAATTACTCAGACTTAGGTTCAAAAATGAAATTCAATCGAACAGAATTTTACCTAAAAATGACAGGTTTAACTATATCAATAACAAAAACACACACAATTCCAGATTCAGATAAAAACCCACAAGAGTCTTCATTATTTAAAGCTATTTCATATATTTCTAGGGTAATCCAAAAAGAAATTACAAAAAAAATTATATGATAAAAGTAAACCAATTATTATAAATGGTAAAATATCTGGTTATTATCGATTAAGGGAAAATGAAAAAGACCCAGATCAGAGTAATATTCATAGACTTCTTGTTAAAGGTTCAAAATATTCAGGGGTGGTTGATGTTAGTTCTTTATGTATTAATAGTACTGGTACTTCACTTGTTGTTAAGTTACAAGCTGCGATTGTAGAAAAGTGAGAAGATAAACATAAAGATAATTTAGATGAATTACTAAATGATGAAACAGAAGAGAAGGTCACTGATAATAAATATTTAAATTGATCTTATATACATTATGAGATATATGGTTTGGTCCAGAACCACTCATAGTGCCTTTTTATCACTAATCATAACTTTTTCATGGAAGATGAAAAGTGGTTCTGTTATGGGGTTTATAAATTGATGGAAGGATAGGTTATTATATTATGGATTATATGGGCTGAGCCAGAACAACCATTGTGTATACTACTCCTAATCAGGTAACAGCTTTACCCCCTGGATGCCACAGGGACATATATGTCCTTTATCTTCAACCCTCACTGAAGTAGAATAAAATTCTAAATATATCATGCACACACATATAATAGACAGTTTTGAATTCCTTGCAAAATTCCCTGTTTCTTGATAACATCCACTACAGTAATATTCGTTTATAACGAACTCAAAGGGACTGTTGTTTTCAGTTCGTTGTAAGCGAAGTTCGTTCTAAGCGATTCAGGAATGTTCGTGAATATTCGGAAATTACCGAGAATCGTCACCACGCCACTGGTTTCAGACAAGATCATGTTCACACAGAAAATAAAATTAGATAAAACCAACGAACATATAATTGTCATGGATCATTCATTTCATCATCGATCATGTATTTTATTACGCATCTTTAACAAAATCGGTAATTTTGTGCTTCTGTGACGTCAGCCAATCATCAACTGACTTGCTGTCAACAGACGAGCTTTCTCCGTGTGTCATGGCTGAACATATCCCTCGTCGCTTCTTAAATCTCTCTAACCACGACTGATTGGCCTTGAAATCTGTATGTCCAAGTCTGCTGTCATGTCAGTCTTGGATTTACCGCCTGCATCTACAGCTTGGATGATTTGGTATTTTTGTCAAGATCAAGAGCTTTGCGTTGCTGTGACAAGCCCATCCATGCTGACTTGAAAGAAAGACTTCCCACATCGCTATTTATGCCTTGACAATGTCAACAAGATTCACAAGATTAAATAAATGATAACATTTCACAGGTAAGTTTATTTTATTATCCCCTTGATCCCCTGTGAAGAAGCCTGTTTGTTTTCACAAGCTAATTGGTGACACGTGAGATGACACGCAAGTGGATTCGGATCAGCTGTTCGTTATAAACACGTCAATTAACGCGTGAAATAGCACAGAGGGCCCATCAATTTGTTCGTTGTAACAGATAATTCGTACTATCAGTGTTCGGTGTATACGGTAGTTAATTCATAACAACATATAGGAAAGCAGTCGGGACTTCTGAATTTGTTCGTTGTAACCGGCAATTCGTTGTAAGCGTGTACGTTATAAGTGAACTTTACTGTATTATCTCAGACCATGTTAAAGTGCATAAGATAACCTCTCAAAAATAGCTTCATTATAAATGTCACCATTTTTCTACACTATACAAAATCGCGATTCACAGCGTTTTTTTATGTATGTTTTGAAATGTGAAAATCAGATAATTACTGGGTGTACTGAATTTCAAAAACAGCATATTAATTATCACTGATATAAAGTTTTCATGTAACCAGTAATGAGAATTCAGAAACATCGCCAATGAACCCAGAATCGGTTGGGATGCCTTCAAAAATACACTTACATGAATGCCGAAGAGCACTTTCCGCCATATTAGATAGTGTTCACAAAATCAAGTTTTGAGAAGGCCAGTATTGAGACTATTACATCACGTATATTTCATTGTCAGCTGTGGCAAATATGTCATTGAATTCCCCATACATCTTAGAATCAAATTACAAATGGTCTTTGTCACCAATACCAACTGTCTAGACAAGAGTCATCAGAGGATGATATTTCCCCCCGGCCCATACATATTTGAAATGTCAAATCATCTGACAGGTACTTGATAATTTTTCAGACTAAGTTTGAATTGTTTCCCTGGAAGTCATGACAAATATAAATGCCATATATCTGTAAACAGCAAAAGGCACCACTTCAAGATCTGTCCCATATATCTGCCAAGATCTGTTGAAAAATGATTACAGGTGGATGGACAGCGCCGATTATATCCCCCGGCATTAGATACCAGGGGAGGGGGTACTTGACATGGAACATTTCCATTTTGTTTTTATTCATTTGTGGCAGCATTAAACAGAATCTTTTTTTTCATCGCAAAGTGTATGAAATCTTTGTGTGAAAAATGATTCACTTTAGAAATCTATAAAACGTCCAGATATTACAATTCAATACACTATAAGCTCATAAGTTTTTTATAAAGTTTCAAAAATCATACAAAAAAAGGTAAATGTAATTTTCTGAATAAAATTGATCTTTTATACTTATCCTGACCATGCTTAATTGCTTATCTCCTCTTCCTGGCAAAGGTAGTAGAACACATGAAATCCCTTGACGTTCCCTTCTAAAAGAAGCGGACGTTAAAATACACTCAACCATGAGTAGCCTCCCTTTACCCATGCACACAGTCAGCTGATCAGCCATGATTGTCACTCTCTCCTTCATAATTGCCTGACACGAGAATTATAGGAATTCAGCGTGCCTGTGATGGGCGGCTGGGAGGGATTTTGTCATGAGTCAGGATAAGTATAAAATATCAATTTTATTCAGAAAATTACACATTTTTACTTATCCTGACTCATGATTGATTGCTTACAGAATCCGATGGAAACAGCGTTGGGTCAGGCCACGCTGGATTCTGCTGGCTGTCAAAATTACATCCAGTAACTTCACCCATTTGGGAACTTGTAACGGGGATAATTCGGTTCTGTTCTTCTAATGTTCCTTGTTCATTCTGGTGAGATTACATCTTCTTGTCTTTCATAGAAGGCTTCACTGACTGGCACGTGATGACTTCAAAAGTAACTAGCTTTCTGCTAGTTTCTGCTGCAACTAAATGTCAGGATATAGCAATCAAGACTAGTTGTGACCCTTCTTCATGTACATGTATCTTCACTACGAGTACAGGATCATAATCACTCATGCTAGTCTGTTCAAGACGTGCGCATGGACTCTAAACCATTATATGCCCCAGAGCGTCTGGCTTCCACAAGTCATGTGACCAATCGGGTGAGTGAACTCGGCACCTCCGGGGAGCTGTTAGTTGCTGTGCAACAGCAAGAGGCCCAAATTGGTGAATGCCAGTGACGTCCCGCATGACTACGTCTCCTAGGCAATGGTTGGCAAACATCGTGTTTGATTTCCAAAAGCAACCCTCCATTATAGTTGATAATGAGCAATTCCCATGTAGTGCTAGTGTAGAGGCCAAGGCTCTGACTTCATGTGGGTTGGAGGCTCGCGGAGGCTCCAATTCTGCTGCTTTGTAGGCTTTCAGTACATCAGCTCTGATCCACACTGAGATACTGTCGCGGAATACTTCCATAGGTGTCTCAGTAGATATAGGGATGAACAGGTGCTTGAAACAGTGTCTTCTAGACTTGGTGTGTGCAATGTACATCTTCAGTGCTCTGACTGGACATTGTGTATCATGAGGTCGAAGGATTGAAGACAAGACTGAATTGTCTGTCTGGTTGACCTGGCAGTTGATTTTCGCAATAAAATCCCATCGTAGACCCAGGTGAGCTGTCTCTTGGTGACTTGCATCAAACCTTGTTTTGATTGAAGTCTAGAGCATGAATTTTTGACATTCGTGCAGCTGTAGGCAAGGCAAGTAAAAAACATTGTCTTCTGAGTTAGCAGTTCAGTTGAGGTCCGGTCAAGCGGCTCATACGCATCACTTGTGAGATGTTGGAGTACAATGCTTAGATCCGATGCAGGAGCTCTAAATCTGCATTGTTGATCTTCCAACTTGACGGAGCGTATTGAGACGAGTAGCTCGAGTGCAGCTTGGTCCCTGTTTCCATGGTGACAACTGAGCTGAGAGCTGCCAAGTATGTCGACACATTCAGACCTCCGGAATGGCGTAGATGGCATAGAAAATCTGCCATCTGAGGATGTGTCGCCTTCATCACCATGAATCCTCTCTTCCAGCGTATGCCTCAAAGTGTGTTCGCTTGTCATCATACAGGATGCGAGTGGATTTCTGTAAGGCTAATGTAACTGCTGTTGCTGCTCTCGCCGAGTATCCTCTGTGCTTTAAACAGGTCTTGATATGGTCCATCGTGAAGTTTGAATGCAGACACCTTGTCGTGTGCCTGTTTTGTGTGAGGATGGATGAGAGATTTTTCCAAATCTGGTAATTGCGGCACTGGTTGTCCTAACTCTTCTATAAGTGATGGAAACCAATGTCTCGTTGGTCAGTAAGGCACAACCAAGATCAGTTGTAGCCCCTTCGTCTGTTTGATTTTCTCAATGACACTTTGGTAGCAGCACTGGTGGGGGAAACGCAAACACGTTTAGTCCTTCCCACGGGATGCTGAGAGCGTCTGTAGCCCAGGCTAAGGGATCTGGTACAGGTGACACAAAGGTTGTTGTCCGTTAGTGGAACCTTGTTGCATATAAGTCTATTTGTGGCGATCCAAATGTCTTGATGATTAGTTGAAACGCCTCTCGATGCAGCATCCACCCTGTTGGTAATGGATGAAGAGGACGAGATAAGGCGTCTTCCATGATGTTGCTCACTCCTGGACATGCTTTTATTTGGAGATTTAGGCTGTCGACCATGTCGAGCTGAAACAGGTGAAGTAGAGATGGCGATCTCATTGGTTCTTGCTTGTTTATGTGGAAAGCCACTGTTGAGTTGCCTGTGCCGATCATCAGTAACTTGTTTCTCAGTGTTGTCGACCAGTGATGGATAACACGCATCACCACTTTCACCTTCAACTGGTTGATGGGAAGAGTTCGATCTTCCTTCTTCCAGATTCACGCTGCAACCTCGTCGTTTATATGGGCACCCCATCTTTCGAGAGACGTGTCTACATAGAGATGGCTGTTGAATCCTGAGGAATTTTGATTCACATTCTATCCGAGCTGAGTTAGTAGCCTGATAGTGAAGTCCACCGATCGTCTCTTCTGATCGTCAACACTGTTCATATGAGCAAGTTGACATTCGAAGGAAGTCTATTTATAGCTGACTTCCTCATATTGGAACATTAACACCACATTCTGTGCAGGGCATTGACTCTCAAGGACCATTCAGATGGTAGACATGACGTCACCGGTGTAGCAGTGAACTGATTGTGAAATCTTGTTCAGATGGTGATACCCTTGCTTGCATTCAGGTTTGCCAAGCACGTGTCTAGATGAGTAAAAACTCCCACTGCGAAAAGCTGATGTAGACAGATAGTCTTCCAGATAGATGTGTCGGAATTTTCCACCAAATTGTTCCACTGAACATAATACAGTCATCGCTTGTGGTCGGAGGTGTAGTTTGCAGTGGTATTTTGTAGTCATCTCAAAGAAACTTCGTTACAAACTCGTAGTAGAGAATTCCCCAATTCTTCCAGTAGAGTTAAAGATGACCACCCACTTGAGACAGTTGTATGGAAACAGCTGGGGGTAGAAGACTCCAGACTCCAAACCTGATATTCAGTGTTTACCTCCTCTTCTGTCCCTGGATGCTCTGGTATTAAACTTCTTACCTCTTGCTCTCTGGACTCTGGAGAACTTGGATTTGTTAGTGTAACACTGACTTGTCTGCTTGAGAACCATTGTCAGTGTGTCGATGGACTTGATCATCTTGACTCCTCTGGAGTCTTGGGTGACCGTCCATGCTCCCTCTTCAATCTTCCCATACAATATTGTGGGCGCTGACCACGGGGCTTGATATAAGTGCCTCGTGAAAATTTCACTCCATGATGAGGTGGACAAGAGACCTTGTCAACGAAGTAGATTCAGTCCCACTGTAGTAGAGGTTAGGTGTTTGGACCTAACTGCTGATCCTTCTTCTGTGTGACAAGTGCCTTGTATGCCTCGTCTACATCTGACGGACTCCATATGGTGAAGACGACAGCGCCAAGTGTTGAAAGGTGGCATATGTTGTTGCTGACTTGAATGCCATATATAACATCTTGGGAATCGGAGCTATTTGGAGCTATCTGCAGAAACGTCAACCTGTCGATTACGTCATCCTGTAAGTGTTAGTTTTGTTGGAGGTTTGGATGGTGAGACTAAGTCCAAAACATTAGTGATCCATGATGTAACATCAGAGTCCGAGAAGAGGGCTTCCATTGGTGATGATGATCGGTAGTATCTGTCTTCATTCATCGGTGAGTACGACGCATTTAATGGATGCTGATGATCCTTCTGCGAGTCCAAGTCTGAAGAAGATCTGCTGTTGGGGCTCATGTGAGTGCAGTCACTCTGCGTAGGTGGATCTCTCTCTGAACTGCGACGGGATATGAGAGCACTCATCCAAATGAGCATCCTCACTCACGTGGGTGCACTCACTTGACATAGGTGAATCTCTCTCTGAACTGCAACCGGATATCAAGGGCGACGGTGACGATCTTATTGTTCATCCCCTGGAGTGAGTGCAGATCTAGCTGAGTGCTCAAACAGAGGAGCAGTCACAGCAGCTGGAGACGATCTTGTTGAGCAGGTGCATGCATACGCCTCCTCTTCATCCCCTGGAGTGAGTTGCAGATCTAGTTCAGTGCTCTCATGGAGCAGCAGTTGATGTAGTTGAAGATTGTAATCTTCGTTCTTCTTCAAAACGACGCTTTCCCAAGCATGAAGACGACCCTCATAAGGGTTCCGGAGCGGTGACAACACTTTCAGGTCAAAGTTGTCTATGCTGGTTGACATTCTGCTTGTGTAGAATCAACAGCGGCTCATCGTAGATATGTCGTTTCTGTAGGGGGATGATCTTGTCGCCAAAGGACTTCTGCTTCAATGTATGTAGATTCTGCGACCATTCCATCGCAGAAGACTTTGTCTTCGACTACGATGATGGTCTAGACTTCTTAGGCTGCAACAGCCCCGTCTCTGATGAAGTTCTCTTCTGTGGTCTGGGGGACATGTCGCTGGACCCAAGGGATAGCCCTGGAGACATGCCTAACTGGTCACTGGAATGAATTTCAGCAGTTAATAATAAACGGTTACCAGAGACAGCGAATAGTGAAAGAACATATGGCCTTACACGCCGGACCAACTAAGTGCAGGTCAACCATTGACAGCCGAATCTACACTACAAACACAATTTCATCAACTGAGACTAAGTCTGAGTTGACGACTTATGTGCTATATAAACACACAATAAAAACAAATTTAACCAGTTGTGATACATCTTCATAAATCAAATACTGCATACAACATAAATTTAGTTAAAGGACTGAAATGGTTGAAAAACTTATCGACGTAATCAGGACCCCAGGTGCCTCCATCCACTCTCGTCGGGCGATAACGAGAGAGTGACACTCATTGCAGATCACCTGACCATGTGCGTGGGAGAAGGAAGGCTACTCGTGGGTGAGTGTAGTTTTACTTCTGCTTCTTTTAGAAGGGAACTTCAAGGGATTTCATGTGTTCCACTATCTTTGCAGGAAGAGGAGATAAGCTGTTAAGCATGAGTCAGGATAAGGAAAAAGTAAACTCATTAGGATTTTTAGACAATACATAAATATGCACATTTAGATATGCTCCCTTCCATCAAGCCACCAGTCTAGTAGTAACATGTCACAGGAGATGAGTGATGTGCTAAAGCGGCACCCTAACTTCACAGCGTACTGATTGTTGACGTCCTGAGCCCCCAAAAATCGAAAAGATGGCTTTCTGAGCCGACACCTTCTCATGCTATTGTCATATAAGTGGTAGTAATTCCTGAGCATTAGGGAGCAGATTGGCTTGCTTATTTTCGAATTTAATGCTTTTCATAAACTACAATCTCGTAATCTATTTGTCTCTGGAATCATCTCTGTTATGAACTTGTCTACTGATTTCTCTAGAAATTGCTCAACATGATCTAAATGAATAAAATGTATTAAACATTTAATCACCTATTACTGTAAAGGATCAAATTAATTAGTTACAGTATGAAGTTTTTAAGAAGGAATTCATTTGGGTTGTTTTTGCCTCAGTCCGCCCTAATGTGGACAACATAACCAATTATCTATTATTAAGCTTGTGTTGTGCTGGGAAGGCTAAAATTTATTTTTCTGATGCCCCGGGAAGTCTGATATTTATATTTCGGATTTCCCAGGAGAGCTATTTCCAAGGAAGTAGGGAAGTACCACCAAAGCAAAAGATACAATGCTGGACGGAAACATAATCCACGTCAGGAGTTGAGTTCTACCTGAATCTTGGCTACTCAGTTACGTCAGACCAATATTTAAGAATAGATTGTAGTCAGGCTTTTGATACTGTTTGGAGATATGGTTTATGGATTAAAATGACTGTAGTAAGCAGCAAATGTTTAAAGATAATGTACAACAAATTAAATCCCGCATAAAACATGATGATTACTACTCTTCTACTGTGATATTGGCGTTATATTGGGTGGAAATTCATCCCCTTCTTATTTGCTATCTACCTCAATGACTTTGCAAAATTTTTCATGTGAACACATGTAAATGTTCTTGGTACTGTAAATTGTTTTATTGAGAAACAACTTCGCATTTACATAAAAGTAGTTGCATTATTGTATGCAGATGACATTGTCTTGTTATTGGAATGTGCTGAAGAATTACAGATAGCCTTGTTTTGTCATGACTATACTTTGATGTCAATGTTATTAAACAGTAATATCTTCATGTTTAATAAAAGTGAATAATATGTGGCTATTGTAATACAGAAATAAATCTTTCAACTAGCATAAATAACTTTCATTTTATTTCTAATGTTCCCAAATATCGTGTTCATGTTAACCCTGTTTTCTTTGTAACTTGTTTTGTCTCAAAGGCGGGCTGTGTTCGTTCAGCAAAAACACTGCATTGCAAGTCTGCAAGTA
This sequence comes from Haliotis asinina, assembly GCF_037392515.1. NCBI lineage: Eukaryota > Metazoa > Mollusca > Gastropoda > Lepetellida > Haliotidae > Haliotis > Haliotis asinina. The sequence goes on from NC_090287.1 coordinate 46,214,032, forward strand.
CTACGAAGGCTACCCTCGTTGAACCGAGGAGTGGCATAATTTTTGCCCTCCTGGTCATGAACCACACTGGCTCTAACTACAAATCGAAATGGGTTGTCCTCTATTTGTCAACATCCAAATTTGCCTACAGTCTTAAACACCATTTCATAGTCTGCTGACTGTTGATTATGCAATAAAAAACCACCTAAATGGTCCATCCCTTGTGGCAGGTGCTAATTAGAGGGTACCAAAGAGAGAATATATTCTACAACAATAAGTCTATTATTCCCTGGCAAGGGTTCACTTTTATGACATGTAATAAACCCTGTCCTGTAAGTCAGTGTGTCAGGTAAACTTTTATTTCATCCATGATGTAATGTAGGTCTATGGAAATTGTGTTTATTCAAACTGTGACGGGAAAAATTATTTGCGCTTCTGTGGATAATAAGTAAAGCATACACTTAAAACCGTATTTTGGAAAATGCTGTCCATACTAGGGGCAAATTAACAGTCAATATGAATTTTGACACTTAGGGCAAGAAGGATGGAGATGAGTGAAGTTATACTAATATATAGAATTGATTCCTAACTGATCACATAGGATGACAAATAGTAAACACTCATATGTACTATAAACATTTCAACTTTCAAAAATGTGTCTGTACCAGGTCATATGTAGTTACATTAATTTAAATGACAAATGTATGCTATAAAAATACGGCTTATTCCTGCAGTTCTCACGAATAAATATGTCACATGCATGATCGTCTGTGTACATTAGCCTGTAAGAACTCTTAACAAAATGTGAGGGGAATACTAATAGTTAAGTCTATACACTTTTGGGTTTCATTGGGTAAAGAAGAAACTGAAAAACGCAGCAGTAAAATTCCTCCTAAATTTCCAAAAACTTACAATGGCAAAACAGGTTGCTCAATTTAGTTGTTTCCTATAACAAGCAATGAGGTGCTGGGGACACATTCTACCATGGGTTTCCACTTGGGCTAACAGTAAACTGAATATACAGAGTACAATTAACAGTTTACAGGATGATAGTTTTGTACAGAAGGTCCGTAGTTCAAGTAAATTAACTGTCCACATGGTGAGTGAGTTAAGATTTAACATCAACTCCGCAATATTTCAGACATTTGAGTGTGTGACTCAGTGAGTTTAGTTTCACGCCACAGTCAGCAATATTCTAGCCATATGGCAGCAGTCTGTAAATAATCTGGACCAGACTATCAAGTCATTGACAGCATGAACATCAATCTGCACAGGTGGGAACCGATGACATGTGTCAACCACCTCAGTGAGCCTGATCACCTAATCCCATTAGTCGCTTCTTACAACAAGCAGAGTCGCCACTTATGGCAAACATCGGTTGCTGAAGTCTTATTCTACCCTTGACATTCAGGGGTCATTTCAGACATATATTGACTGTCCACATGAACTAATGCCACCACAGAATGATTATGGTGATAGCCATATAAACTGTGCAAAGTACCATGAAGTAATAAAATGATAAACCTCATCCTTTTCGTAGAAAAAAAATCAAAATGGAATCAAACCTTAAAGCAGAATCTTGCAAATTTGCCTTCTTCTGTTGTGGTGTCAAGAGAACACTTCTTAAGGTGCACCTGCAAGTATTTCAGTACTCTTGTGTTTGCTGGTGCCATCACCCCAGCTGCCACACACATTAGTTGCCAGCATCTACGATTAACTTGACTGTTTGGATCTGAAATAAATTGAAAAAGAAACAAATCACCTTGTTGGCACAGATAAATGGTGATTAGTCCCCAACAAAAATAGTGATTTCTTCTTAAATAGATCACTTAGTCATGACATGGTTAAATGTACAGCTTGATGTAACTCAGTGATGTTGATAGAGTGGTACTGTTCATTTACGTCGTGAAGCTCTTCGATACCCACAAAGTGGAAGCAGAGTACTGAACAGTGTTTAAGTTCTGCTCTTGAAAGGAACACTACCATCAATTTCAGCCAAAGGAAATTTAGTTGCAATGGAAATGTCAAAATTATTTTAATAAGAAATCCAAAACTATCAAAAACAGTGAGTCATCAGAACATGACATATCCACCTGGCCCATACATATTTGAAAGGACAAATCATCTGACAGTTACTTGATGTTCTTTTAGACTAAGTTTTAATTGTTTCCATGGAAATCATGAAAAATAAAAATGCCATATATTTGTAAACAGCAAAAGGCACCACTTCAAAATCTGTCTCATATATCTGCCAAGATCTGCTAAACGATATGAAATGGTTTTTGAGTTGTGCTGTGGAAACAAAGCCCATCCCTCCATTTGAGACTAAGTCAGAATTGTTTCAATGGAAATCGGGAAAAATAACAAGAGTCATCAGAAGACATATCTCCCGGCCCCCACATATTTGAAGGGACAAACCATCTGACAGTTTTTAGACCATGTCTGAATTGTTTCCATGGAATTTATGAAAAATATAAATGCCATAAATCTGTTATCAGAAAAAGTGACCATTTCAAGATCAGTTTCATACATTTGCCAAGATGTTTTGACAGATATGACATGGTTTTCGAGTGTGCTCCGGAAACGAAGTCCGCAACGTGTTCATGGAACCAAGAAAATAATACATCATAAAAACCTGTAAATAGCAAAAGGCACCAACCACTTTGGGGTCTGCCACACATATCTACCAAGTTTTGCAGAAAAATATTGAATGGTTTTTGAGTGTGAGTTCTTCTCTGGAAACGAAAGCCCGCCTCACCATTCGACTAACACTAAAATGTTCCATGGAAAAACAAAAAAATAAAAATGCTAAAACTCTGTAAATAGCAAAAAATCACAACCATGGGTTGAGATTATTATATCTATCAAGTTTGGTCTAAAAATACTGAACTGTTTCTGAGTTATGCTCCAGAAACAAAATGATTACGGACAGAAAGACGAACGAGGCGTCGACTATATCCCCCCGCATTACATGCCGAGGGGATAACAAAAATAATATAAATGCCAAAAATCTGTAAATAGCAAAAGGCACAATCATAAGCTCAGGTAACTATATCTATCAAGTTTGATCTAAGAATATTGAATGGTTTCTGAGTTTTGCTCCGGAAACAAAATGATTATCATAAACAATAGAGAGGTGTTGAGTAGCTTGGGTATGGGAGGTCAGTGAGAAAGGGTAGTCATCTGCACAGTCAGCCAGAATTATCACTGTGTTCACCTGCATGGGTTCACCTTTCATTTTAGATTGCATCTCACACTGGCTGAAGTAAGTTTTTATTATTATCATCATTACTTTTGTATTTATTGACTGAGTAGATGTAGCAAGAAATTATTTAATTGATGCAGTATTTCTTGATAGATGTATATATTGTAACATTATATAGCCACAAAACGAAACATGAATGTTACTGTTCCACATGAACTGTTCCACTTTCATAAATGTAAATCAGAGTAAAGTATAAAGTATAAGACATTGTAGTGTCCCGGAACTGGCAAGTTATCCTTAAAGTAAGGAGAAGGGAAATATCTCCGCCTGTAAGGAGACATACAAGAGTCTTCGCCATTGTAAAACAAGCGTGTATCTCCGAGTAATGCGAGATGTAGATGGCACAGCCATCAACCATTACACAGGCCCCTTAGACTCCATGGAGAAAAACATCGTCTGGGTGTGAGGGATATCACACAAATACAATTGATGTCATGAAGTGGAACCAAAGTGCACTGACATTCTAATGAGAAAGTGTTCTCTCTGAGTGGCAAATTTCTTTGTTGTTATTTAGTTAAATTGTTTAGTTTCCAATTGGGATTATACATAATCATTATATTAGTGAGGGTATTAAGATTTTAGTGTAGTTAGTAGTAGTGCTGGTGTTATGACTTTAGCAATGTAAGTGGTAGACAGAACTGTATGTGCAGCTACTTTAGGTAATTAGATTAGTTAGTTGTATTTGCACCTGTAGAATTAGTTTAGTATCGATATTGGGGTTACTTATATCTTAAGGGGAGGCATAAAGTTTTGAAAAACAAACTATTCTTCTGTTGTGGTTACTTTGGTATGTGACAATGTCTAGACAGGTTAATAAACTGCTTTGATGAGGTAAACATGCGTTGTTACATGGTCGTTAAAGACCCATATCATAACATCTGACGGGCGATTTAAATGTGAGAACTGGCCAACAAGCAGATCTTAAGGAAATGATTATAAATACATATCAGATGACTGTGATGATTTGAATGACTTCATGAACGATGGATCTTGCGATACTCGTATCAACACAATTGGCAAATGTCTCCTAGAAATGTGTCTTCTGCTTAATATCAACATGGTAAATGGAAGATCTGGTACAGATAAGGGTAATGATAATTATAGGTTTATAGTGTGAGTGAGTGAGTGAGTGAGTTTGGTTTTACGCCGCTTTTAGCAATATTCCAGCTATATCACGGCGGGGGACACCAGAAAATGGGCCTCACACATTGTACCCATGTGGGGAATCGAACCCGAGTCTTCGGCGTGACGAGCGAACGCTTTAACCACTAGGCTACCCCACTGCCCTATAGGTTTATAAGTCACGTAGGGTGCAATCATTGGGTTAGCTAAAGTATTTAACCAGATATCAAGATTTGATATTGTCTCCGGCTGTGACAGCTGGGACCAAAGGATTTTATTACAAACGTGTGACAATAATGTATTTGCAGGTCACATAGTCAACCAGGCAAAGCCACATGTCTTGCATGAGTCTCCAGTGACTACCTACAACAATAGACAAGGCTGATGCAAGTTCAGTCAATCAAGTATTACATGTACGGGAAAGAAACATTACATATACACAGGAATTATCAGTGGTAAAGTTGTACAGGTTAAAAAGAAAGCTACTGACAGAAAATAGTCACAAATAATACACTGGAAGTTTCACATAGAATAACCTCTTACCAGGGTGATCTGTTGTTTGCTTAATCAATTGCATGTAGAACTCGTTGCACAGGTGGTCATTCTCAAGGCACTTTAGCATCAAGTTCTGTATCATTCCAGTGTTGTCATGTGAATCACCTGCACCTGTAAATATTTATTAAATTGAAGCATTGGCGTCATGAACTTCACTATCATGAAGCTTAAAAGACCTATTGTATCTCTGACCTCTTAATACCTATTTATATAAAACTTCACATGAAAACACATGTTTGGACATTTTTAGAAAATGTTTTAAGTCTAAAACAAAAGAATTTATATCAAGAAGAAATAAAACCAGTTTGTTAGAATTTCTATGTGGATATTACATAGAGACAACAACAAAAAATCTAATTTCATAAGAAGTCTCTGCTAAAAGCAGAGTCGATTGAACAACTGTGACTAACATGTGGATGTGTTTTTTTTAATGCTACTACACCTGTGACACCTGTCAAACATATGCAAATGGTTTGTCAACTGTTCATCTGAAAAAAGCAAGACTGTATGATACAAGTCAAAATAGCTGATTGAACTGGACATCATTTTTTTTATCACTGATGCATCAAATTTTGAAACTTAGTGCTCATGTCCACCATTAAACTTTTCGAATGTTGTAAAATTGATTGAACAACATCTGAGCAAGAGTCACATGACAGATGCTCTACAAAATCCTGGTAAAAAGATCAAGCTTGATTGTGCCTCAAAAGTTGATGTAAACACAAAAGGCTGGAGCTTGGAATATTGCTTAACATAAAAGTTGACAAACAGAAAGTTAAAATCATCCCTTTTGTCATACAGCAGTGTGAAGAGTTTGTTACAGTATCTATAGGCACTGATCTAAATATGAAACAACTGAGGCAGTCTATTTAAAGATGACTGAATGGTTCTAGATCATCAATATACCTGAAGCTTATGTTAAATTTCTTGGTCAAATTAACTTGTTTTGGTTTAGCCAACCTGAACAGAAATTCTGAAATATGCATAGCAGACGCACAAGGAGGAGAATATAAGTGAACACAATGTCTAAAAGGCAAAAGTCAATTTTCGGAGAAAATTTTTCGAATTACAAAGCAAGACAACGAAAGAAAAGTACTTATCCACATTGTTGACTCCCTTATGGGAAAAACAAAGATTTGGACTGAAAGAAAGGAAATATGGGAAAAAGAAAAAACCTATAAAGCATTTTACAGACAATTCAAAACAAAGGGTGATGGCGAACATGAAAAGTAGCCTCCCATGGATACTAATGAAAGGTTCTGGAAACAAGGTCTGTACCAGGAGACAGTAACCTTGATTTACTATATGTTCACGAGGAAAGACCTGAGTCGTTTGTTTGTTACATCTCACCAGACTGCCAGCAAAGTGTGTTTTCAAAAAGTCTAAATCTAATACAGCTCCCATGACTGATGGCATTTGGAACCAGTAATGAGAACTGTTCCCCTATGTACAAGCACTATTACTTTACTGTTTCAATTCTTCATCTCACAGTTACTGGATGTTTTTTTTTTTCAAATTAAATTTGAATCGTTTCCATGGAAGTCATGAAAAATATAAAAGCCATATATTTGTAAACAGCAAAAGGCACCACTTCAAGATTTGTCTCATATATATGCCAAGATCTGTTGAAAGATATGAAATGCTTTTCGAGTTGTGCTCTGGAATTGAAGCCCATGCCTCCATTTTGAGACTAAGTCTGAATTGGTTCCATGGAAACCGGGAAAATAAAAATGCCAAAAGCTTGTAAATAGCAAAAGGCACAATGTCAAGATCTGCCTCACACATCTGCCAAGTTTTTGATGAAAGATATTAAGAAGTTTTTGAGCTGTGCTCTGGAAACGAAGCCCAACCCTCCCGTTTGAGACTATGTACAAATCGTTTTCATGGAAACTTGAAAAAATAAAAATGACAAAAAATCTGTAAATGGCAAAAGACACCACTTTTGGGTCTGCTACATGATCTTCCAAGTTGAAAGACTTTAAGAAGTTACACACCTCTCACTTTTGACACTAAGTCAAAATGTTTCCATGGAAAACAAGGAAAATGATAAATCACAAAAACCTATTAATAGCAAAAGGCACCACTTTAGGTTTTGATTGATATATCTAAGTCTTGCAGAAAAATATCCAATGGTTTTGGAAACCCCTCCTATTAGACTGAGACCAAAATGTGCTGTAGAAAAACAAACAAAAAAATTATAAAAAGGCCAAAAATCTGTAAACAGCAAAAAGCACAACCACAGGTTCAGTTTATTATGCCTACAAATTTTGTTTTGACAATATTGAACAATATTTTAGTTATGCTCTGGGAACAAAATGATTTCGGATGGACGGGTTGGATGACCGGACAGACAGACGAGGTGTCGACTATATCCGCATTACATGCCAGGGAGATAAAAAAGAATATGCAGCTGGCAAAATAGTGACTTTTTGTTGTGGATTTATGTTTTTTATCTAACTTACCACCTGAAGTTTCACACGCCACATGAGGATACTGTGAGACAATCTGACAACTTGTAACTTGCATTCCACCTTCCACGTATTATTGGTACACTTATATGTTATGATGATTCACCGTTATTAGTTCTGACGATTGATTTATTGATATACAGTCAAGTCTCGTTAATCCGACATCGTCTGTTGCACATCAAATTGTCGGATTAACGAGGATGTCAAACTAAATAAAAGAGACAAAGTTACATTTATTCAATTTGTTACCAACAAAAGCGTTGGCGTAAGCCGATTGTCGGATGGGAAGCTTTGTTTAGCATCGAGTAATGATAAATGTATCATGCACTATGTATGTGTATGAATGGTGATGTATGTTTGCAAGCGTTAAGTTAAGATGAACAAAGTGACAAATTATAAATCTCTATATGTTCCATGTTACTTACACACCTAGTGATACTTTCCTTGAAATAGTCAGTAAGCACGAGCAATGTATTGGCAAAAAATATAGACGATTATAATGTAAGACCCCACCCCCCCCCCCCACCCCTTTTAATCTGTATTATAAATAATATATTACAATTCAGTCCATACGATGAGAGAGACAGGAGGAATGTGTATATTTGTTCATCTCATACGTACAAAGACCGCGTAGGTGTTGATAAAAATACAGCACACACTGGCAAAGGGGTATGAGAGACACAGGTAATAAATTACATGAAATGCTGTAATATATGTATTCACATCGGCCTCTTTCCCATTTACATCTTTACGACACAATTAAATAATCAGTACTTGTTTGTGAGACTAGACAGTTTCCTGTCATATCCGAGACCTGCCAGGGAAATCAGGCATGATTAGCACTAATTAGCCTCGTCGCAGCAATCAGGCCGTCAGTGAGGGGTGCCAGGTGTTGGGCAGTGGAGCGGCTCCAGGGCTTAATGAGTTAATATTTTTTCCTTTTATTAAAAATTAAGAAAAAACAAAACTTTTTAATGTGTACCCTTGTATACCCTTAATTCAGGATAATTAAAATGCAGTCATTGTAGAAATTTACAATAATTTTATGCACAATTTATCCATACAGTACTTTTAGATTTCAAATATTACAAACCGTTACAGACATAAAAAAGTAGATGCCCATGTTTATTGTACTTGAACATTCTGTTACTCTTATTTTACAACTATTTGACTATTGTTTCTCACTTCTCTCTCTCTCTGTACCTGCTAAATATTTGTGGTGTCAAAAATCCCAATCCCATCATGTACAACCTGACGACATTCACAAAAAAAGACTTTCACATTTCGCGCACTGCATCAGCTTGCCACTGTCATGAATCACATGAACGCAGCCTCATCAACCATAATACGAAAGTGATTTGAACACAGATACAATGAAAATACACTACAGTTTTAAATGTGTGATATTCAGACATCCAGTGCCATACTTGATTTCTGAATACAAAATATCAACAAAAATGACAAAACATGACCTGAAAACGATCAGTTGATTCCCTCGCCTTGTTTTCAACTGCCATTTCATTCTTGCTATATAAACAATCATGACTGTCCCAGGTGTTTCATACAATCAAAGAATAAATATTTCAGGCCATAAGACTTGACATATCATCGTAAAAGGGAAAAGATATACTGTCTATGCATCTGGGTGAATGTCACTGCCTCAACGTATAATAGTAACACATACAGTTCACATTGCACATAAGACATGCACTGTGAGTTTAAGGTTGGACTGTCTGGATCAGTGCACCTAGCGGTTTAGTGAAGGGAAGAAAAATTAAAAAAGATTGCCCATTGAGCTGTTGGAGTATCAAGGAGATGGTGAACTTTGTTGATGTTACAGACATAATGAAAATGCCCTACTTAATAGGGGGATGGTCATTCCCGAATCAAAAGTGATGCCCTAGATCACAAGTGCTAGCAGTAGTTTCACGCGATGTTATTACACAGTGTTTAATAACACTTTGAGCTAGCACAAGTGTATGGAAAAGGTGTGTTATAAATGGCCAGTATTATCATTGATATACAGAAACAGTGATATCTTCAACAGGTGAGTAATAGGTCAAATAAGTATTCACATACTTGAATCTTCAATCCCTGCATAGACTAAAATGGAGTTAAACATTTTGACTGCTACTTCCTCCACTGATGGGTCATGGATCACTGTGAGGGCTTGACGAAGTGGACTTTTGCTGTATGACCAGTAGTTGACATTAAAGTGGCCGCTTTCTGACGAAGATGTTGCATATGTTCGGAGTCTTTCAAGTTTTGTCTTTGTCAATCTGAAAGATATAAAAGACGATGTTATTTAACATCATTTGGAATTGACAGTTCTTCAAATAGGTTGATACTGAACAAATTCTATAACAAATGATAAAACATGAGTATTATGTAATATTGTCTTAATTTATTCATCCATTCAGTATGAACATTAAGAACACAAAAAAATTAAATATTACCTGATAACATTTTAAACAACAGTCGTCAGAGGATGACATATCCCCCTGGCCCCCACATATTTGAAACGATGACAGATACTAAGAAGTTATTGAGTTATGCTCCAGAAACGAAACATATCTCTGGGAAAAATAAAAAACTATGTAAATAGCAAAAGGCACCACAAACAAGGCTCTACCTCAAACATCTGCCAAGTTTTGCTGAAAGATACTAAACAGTTTTCGAGTTGCGCTCCAGAAACGAAGCCTATCTCTCCATTCTGTGACAAAGTCTGAAACCATGGAAACTGAGAAAATAAGAAACCACAAAAACCTGTAAATAGTAAAAGGCACCACTTTAGGTTCTGACTGATATATCTACCAAGTTCTGCAGAAAAATACTGAAAGGCTTTTGAGTTCTGCTCTGGAAACAAAGCCCATCCATCCATTTTCAGAGTAAGTCCGAAATGTTTCCATGGAAACTGAGAAAATAATAAATCACAAAAAAATGAGATTATTTCTGATGCAAACTTTCACATTCTCATATATCTTCTGTAGCAATCTATACTTCTTAGAGCTGATACCATGTTTTTGCATTACACCCAAAAGTTTTTCTCTTTGTATTGAACCAAACGCTTTCTTAAAATCGACAAACAGAGCATACATTTTCTGTCCCATCAACAGTATTTGCACAAAAAGTTAGTCTCTTGTTGATTAAATAGACAAAAACCTTTTCCCAATATGCTTCATAGATTTATACCTCTATAATTATCAACAATATTAATGTTCCTGCTTTTATGAATTGTAATAATAATTCCAATAGTCCAAGACAATGGGAAGTTACCTCTCTCTAAAATAACATTAAAAATTGACTAAACATAAGGCAATAGAATATCTTCATCACCAGCACCCTTTATTTACCTTAAAGTGTCTCATACCATCTATGATCTCTTGTCTGGTAATAGGTGAATCTAGAATATCATCAGTCAATAGGTCAATGTCAGTTGGTATGCTTGTATGTACACTAGTGCTCTTGTTGCCAGCGTTTATATCCTCCAAGCTGACATAATTGTTTGAAATGTTCAAACCTCTCACGTGTATTGATATCACATTTGGTAGACTGTTTACCATTCAAGCCTTGAAGGATTGACCAAAACTCTTTGGAATTATTATGTTTTTCTAGTTTTATCTGTTTTTGTTTACAGTACTCTATTCTTTTCTGCTTACACTTAGCATTATATAGGTTCCTAACTAAATGATACTCATCTACATGCTGTTTGTCTTTATAAATACTGAGCTGATTTAATTTACGGCAATGCTAAGCTTTCAAACGCCTACATTCAGTATCAAACCATGGACTGTTCTTACTAAAACATCTCTGAGTCAGTTTTCATTTCATACCCATTGCAACTGAGCATAAAGCCTCTACAATATATTCTATACTCTGATATCACTAAAGGCTATATCTAAACATTTATCAAGTTAGTTCTGTGCACTACCTGAGAACATATTTTCCTTCATTCCAAACATACTTATAACTTTGATTCGAATCATCTCTTATTACATCATATTCCCGCTGCTGTGATGTAATCAATTGCATCGTGACTGGGAGGTGCATGGACTGTATACAAGAATCATCTGAAGATGACGTATCACCACTGCCCCCACATATTTAAAAGGACAAATCATCTGACAGTTACATGATTTTTCTTAGACTAAGTTTGAATCGCTTCCATAGAAGTCATGAAAAATGTAAATATATAAATGCCATATATCTGTAAACAGCAAAAGGAACCACTTCAAGATCTGTCTCATATGTCTGCCAAGATCTGGTAAAAGATTTGAAATGGTTTTCAAGCTGCGCTCTGGAAACAAAGCCCATCCCTCCATTTTGAGACTAAGTCAGAATTGTTTCAATGCAAACTGGGAAAAATAAAAATGCCAAAACACTATAAATAGAAAAAGGCACCACTTTGGGGTCTGCCTCAAATATCTAATATTTAATAGATTTCTAGTTGTGCTCCGGAAACGAAGCCCATCCCTCCATTTTGAAACTAAGTTCGAAATGTTTCCATGGAAACCCAGAAAACTATCAATCACAAAAACCTGTAAACAGCAAAAGGCACCACGTTGGGGTCTGGGAACGAAACACAGCTCTCACTTTTGAGACAAAGTCTGAATCATTTCCATGGAAACCAAGAAACTAAGAAATCATAAAAACCTAAAAATCAAACTAGCAAAAGGCACCATTTTAGCTCCTGATTGGTATATCAACCAAGTTCTGCAGAAAAATGAAGAACAGATTTTCAGTTCTGCTCCAGAAACAAAGCCCATCCCTCCATGTTGAGATTAAGTCCGAAACGTTCCCACTGAAACCAAGAAAATAATATATCACAAAAACCTGTAAATAGCAAAAGGTACCACTTTGGAGTCTGCCACACATATCCACCAAGTTTTGCAGAAAAACATCGAACAGTTTTTGAGTTCTGCTCCGGAAACGAAGTCTACCCCATAATTAGACTAACACCAAACCATTCCATCGAAAAACAAAAAAAAATTTAAAATGCCAAAAATCTGTAAATAGCAAAAGGCACAACCATAGGTTCATATTATTATATCTATCAATTTTGGTCTAAAAATATTGAACAGTTTCTGAGTTATGCTCCAGAAACAAAATAATTACGCACAGATGGACGGACGGATGGACAGACATGGCGTCGACTATATCCTCCTGCATTACATGGTGGGGAGATAACAAGATGAGAACAGACATTATGATGCTATAATCTAATCAATTGCGCTCGCCCCCATTATCCCGATAAATGTAAAATCGCCAGTATTTTTGTTTGCTCTGCATATCTCAGTCATGATATGGATATTCATAACAACACATAATTCTAACAAAGATCATCCAAATGAATTAGTAGTTTTGTCAACGGAGAATCTTGCGAGGTTAAATTGATCTACCGGAAATTTCCAGTTTGATGGGTCGTTTCCTGTACTCTTGAAATCTCCACCACAACAGAGGGATCTGGATGAACCGACAATATATCTACTAGATTTTCCTGTAGCAAGTGAATCCTTTTGTTATGGTTAAGAGTTTACCATGACAACAATTTAAGAAATTCCCTGTGAACCAGCAAAACAGAACAATGACAAGTCGTTTACGTTCAAATTCTGTATTATGCAACGAGAGCAAGGTATACAAAGTTACAAGTCAATATAACAATGCAGATTTCAGGTACAATTCAAGAGAGACAAAATCTAAGTCAATGGGTCACAAAATACAATACAGCAAACTCACCAAAGTCTGGGTGTGAGAGAGAATCAACTAAGGCAGAATGTAAACACAGCGATCGGTGCAACAACAGATAATGTAGATTCAGGCATTGACGGGATTTCAAGCGTTGGCCGTAAATCAAGCAATTATAAATGAATGTCAGTGTGAGTGTCGCTGTCCACACAGCAACCAGCCTATTTATATATAAACTAAGTCATTTCCCCGAAACTTTGGGCACAAACAAGCATCGTCAACACTGTTGAATGGCCTCGAAACAGTATCCCGCAAGTGAACACATGGAAAACTAGGAGCAGATAAATTCCGGAAAACCAGAATGCTAAAAGTGTTGACCAACTATTAAAACGAAATATGACCCATCATATCTAATATTCAAAACACTAAATGTTGTGACCCAATAATAATTATTACTGAACTGATAACAAAAATATATAGAAAATACACACTCATAACACTGTTTTAACAATGTACATTTGTCTTTTCATACCAAGTTGACTTCCATGGCCTACATATGCACAGGAATACAAGAGATCTTTGTCGTTAGCTAATGACTTAGCCAATAAAATGTTAACTGCATTTTCAGTAAATTTACACCAGTTAATATATATTCTAATGAACACAACTATGCCACCTGATAATCTGTCAGAGTCAGATAACTTATCTGCAGGTTTCATGAGCGTGACATAGTCAGCAAGTATTTACGTGCATCACAGTAATTACATCCACATTTTGGCAAGTCCGATAATATCAAATGTTTAGTTCTATCAGCTAATCACGTGACAGTCACACTTACATGAGATTTCAACTGCGCATGCTCGAATCAGTGCAAAGCTGTGCTCTTGTAGAGGTCGGACGTGTAAATCTCAGCTGGGGAAAATAAGTTTTTCCCGTGAGATTATGTTAACTGATTAGCAGCTTATGGTTGTATAATTACAACCCAGCTTCCCAAAACATCACTATAATTAGTGTTAAAACAACCATTATTATCTGTAACGGCAGAACTTGAGTTTGTGCAATATTAAAACCTCCTGTGACGGAGGCGCGATAATGGCAGAGGCTTGTTTAATAACAAGTCCGTCGGCAGACAGTGCTCACTCAGGTCAACACAGCAAGTCAAAGTCCAAAAACAAAACTGACTGTAATGGTAAAAAATCCAGTCGCGGGAAAGTACCGCCAGTTAGCAATAATGCTATTCCGGGCCCCAGTGGCCAAGCAGTTGAAAGCGAACCCTCTCGCAATCTGATGTCCGAACTTGTGGCCGAAGTGAAAAACATGCGCCAAACTATGGACACTAGATTAGGTGATTTTCAGGAACAAATAGATTCGTTCTATTATGACGGTGCAGAAGACCAACCATATGGTCAACTTGATGAGGATGAAGAAAATGATTATATTGAACCGAGTCAGAACAAACCCCATGAAAGTTCAATGAGTGTACGAACCGAAACCGGTTCTGTTGGAATTGCAAACCAGTTGCTTAACACACACCCTGCGCATGAGCAGGAAGTGGCTATGCCGCCTTCCGGTGAGAAAAATGTTGACGAGATACGATTTTTGAGTGCTGTCCGTTCTAACTTGCTGCTTGAGCAGTCGGACGGTGATCCCATCGACGCAAAATTGGCGGACCTGGTAACTGAACTTTTTGAGACAAAACCGGACGAATCGTCCTTATTGACAAAAATTAAGTCGATCAAAAGGCCTGGAAATTGTGATGGGTTGAAAACTCCCGAGGTAAACAAACTTCTGTGGGATTCTATAAATCCCGGAGCGAGATCTATGGACTGTAGAATGCAAAAAAGTTCAAAATGGCGTGGTAAAAGCTGCCACATGTGTTGTTGCTACACTAGAAGTGCTGATGAAAAACAAGAAGGATATCCCTCCTCCTGTCTACTCTGATATGGCAAACAAGTTATCAGATGCATTGACTATGACCTGCTATTCTAACAGGGAAACCGTTCAAAGGCGGAAAGAACTCATACGACCGCATCTGAATTCTCAGTATCGAGCTTTATGTTCTCCAAGTGCACCCACTTCATGTGACTATCTGTTTGGTAATGATATTGCTAAAAGTCTGAAAGACATGAATATGGCCAGTCATCTTGGGAAATCAATCAGCAGAGGTCGTGGATATCGCCAGACTGCCCACTATGTGCCTTACAACAACCAGTTTGGCCGCAGAGTCAGAGGCCGTGGTCGTGGTTTCCCACCTGGATATTTTTTGGCAGGAGACTCCCAATACAACAGAGGTTTCGAGAAGAAAAGAGGAGGGGAGAAGAACTAGCAGTATTGACCCCAGCGAGTGAGAGTGAGGACTCAGCTCAGGTAGGTCAGTGTCATTCCTCAAATTCAGAAGCTCACTTTAAAGCAGGCTCAATAGCTGTGTGTTTATCGGAGTGGAAGAAGCTGACCCATGACATGACAGGCATATTCTAGACATTGTTTCAGGACTGAAAATAGATATGATAAAAAACCCAACGCAGTTTAAAGAGCCAAAACAAATCAATTTCAATAAGCAAGAAAAGGAAATTGTTCACAGAGAGATTAAAGTCCTAAAAACACTTGGTGTCATTGAGCTGGCAGAAGAAACTGATGACCAATTTATTTCAAATATTTTCATTAGAAGGAAGAAAAATAACAAATATCGTTTGATTTTGAATTTAAAACAATTGAACCAGTTTATAGAGTACCATCACTTCAAAATGGAAAGCCTAAAAACAGTATTGCATTTGTTGAAAAAGAATATGTACATGGCATCAGTTGATCTGACACATGCTTATTATTCAGTGAGTGTACATGAAGATCATAGTAAATATTTAAGGTTCAGATGGAATGGGTACTTGTACCAATTCACATGTATGCCAAACGGGTTAGCTTGTGCCCCTTGTATATTCACAAAGTTGCTAAAGCCGGTATTTTCACACTTGAGACTGCAAGTTAATCAATGTACTCAGGCAGAGACAAGAACTGAATGCATGGCATCTGTAGAAGACATGGCAGGGTTGCTAAAAGATTTAGGCTTTACAATAAATTACGAAAAATCCAATTTTGGACCTTCAAGGAGAATGAAATTCTTAGGCTTTATTCTGGATTCAGAAAAAATGATAATAGAATTACCAGATGATAAGGCAATAAACATTGCTGAGACATGTTCATCGATTCTCAAGAATACTCATCACGCAATAAGAGATATAGCTAGACTACTAGGATTGACTGTCTCGTGTTTTCCTGCTGTAACAATTGGTCCGCTATACTATAGATCTCTTGAAATGGAGAAGACAGCAGCTCTAAAACACAGTAAAGGTGATTTTGATGCAAATATGTGTCTATCAGCTAAATCTAAACAAGAGGTAATTTGGTGGAAGGATAATGTTTTAGGATTGACAAATAGAATTGGTCCCTTCCAAAACCCTGATTTTACATTGACTACTGATGCTAGCCAACAAGGCTGGGGGGCAAATTTAGGATACAGTGTTGGAGGAAGATGGTCCGAGGAAGAGAGAGGTTATCACATGAATGTGTTGGAACTTAAGGCGATCATGATGTCACTCCAAGCCCTTTCACTAACAAACAATTTCAATGGAAAACATGTCCATGTGCTTTCAGATAATACTACTGCTGTTTCTTATCTTCAAGCTATGGGAGGTACAAAATCTGTCGATTGCAACAATATTGCGAAAGATATCTCGTTTTGGTGTATGGAGAGAAATATTTGGCTCACTATCTCTCACATAGCTGGTTCTAAAAACATAAAGGCAGATAAGGCATCCAGACAATTTAATGATAGAACAGAATGGTCTCTGAATGCATCAGTATTCAAGAAAATTATTTAGCATTTGAATGTAAACCCTACAATAGATATGTTTGCATCACGGCTAAATAGGAAATTATCAAGGTTTGTTAGCTGGAGACCTGAACCAGAGGCAGTTGCAGTTGATGCGTTTCATGTGTCATGGACAGAGGAATATTGTTATATGTTTCCCCCGTTGTGTTTATTATCAAAATGTTTGCAGAAGATTGAAGCTGATAGAGCCAGAGCAGTGATTATTGTCCCATGGTGGCCTACACAAACTTGGTTTGCTCATTTATTGCAATTACTGTGTTGTAGACCCCTGAAGCAGCCAAGTTCCTTGTCAAATCTTGGAGAAAAGGAACACGCAAGCAGTATGCCAGTTACCTCACTAGATGGAGAAAGTTTTGTTCTCAAAGGAAAGTTGATTTCAGTTTGCCATCTTTAGCAGATGAGTTAGATTTCCTACTCTCGCTTGTCCAGGCTGGACTGAGTTATAGTTCTGTGCATACTGCAAGATGTGCCTTATCTACTATTGTACTGCTTAATGATCAACCATGTGGTAGTCACCCAATGGTATCTAGGTTTCTTAAAGCTGTTTTTCAAGAGAACCCACCAGTACCGAAATATTTGGAGGTGTGGAGCGTAAAAGATGTTCTTACTTTCCTGCAAAGTTTGCAAACAATGTCTATTTCTTTGAAAGAGCTGACTATCAAATTAGTATTGTTGATGTCTTTGACAACTGCCCAGAGAGGTCAGACCTTACATTTATTGAGCATAAACAACATGACAGAGAAGGACTCTGACATTACTTTTCACTTTGCTGATTTAGTTAAGCAATCTAAGCCTGGAAGACTGGCAAAACCTTTGGTTCTGAAGAAATATTCAGTGGACAAACATGTGTGTGTTGTCACTGTTCTGAGAGAATACATAAGAAGAACAGCCGATTTAAGAGGTTCTGAGAAAAAACTGTTAATTACATATATCAAACCATATAAGGCTGTATCACGGGACACTGTATCATGTTGGATTAGGACTGGCCTGACTCAAGCAGGTATTGACACTAACATATTTGCTGCTCACAGTACTAGGGCTGCAGCTACGTCAGCAGCACGGCAGGCCTCTGTGCCGATCAGAACAATACTTGAAAAAGCAGACTGGTCATCTGAGCATACATTTGCCAGTTTCTATGATAAGACAATTGTTTCAAGAGATAATAGTTTTGTCGAAGCAATTCTGCAATGAGTTGTACTGAAGGGACTGACGGGTCCATGTATTGAATCAGTGCTTTTGTAAAAGGGACACAGTCTGCAAGTGAAATTTCTCTTAAATGAATGCTTAACTTGTTTCGAAAAGTGTTTTATTGCAAGTGTTATTTGCAAATGTACATTTAAGGAAATGTGCATGTAATTTATTTGATAACTTATAAAATGGTTTTCTAGTACCACAGTTCTGAAGTTATCAGGCAACATGCGAACATACTATTACTTTCATGTATGTTTCACGAAAATAAAAGTCCTCATATGTCGTACCATGTTCTTGGTGATTTTTATTTTTGACCTGAATTGGAAATCTGTTTATGAGTGAGCATCCATCTTCGAAGTCTCATGTAAGCGTGACTGTCACGTGATTAGCTGATAGAATCTAAAAGTTAAATGAGACTTACCTGTAAGTTGAAGTTTGACTGTGGTTCAATCAGCTAATCTACGTGAAGGAGGCGTTACATGCCCACCGCTGTATTATCCCTCCCTAAACAATTTTGGTCTTATGTAGGATACTCCCTCATGAACTCTTCAAACGTCTGATTCGAGCATGCGCAGTTGCAATCTCATGTAACCCCTCCTTCACGTAGATTAGCTGATAGAACCACAGTCAAACTTCAACTTACAGGTAAGTTTCGTTTAACTTTTAGATTATACATGAGGAACTTATCAGTTAATTTAGATGATAAGCCAGACATGTTCCAAAATAGAAATGATTGATGATAAAACTCAACAGTTGACACGTTTGACTGAGCAGAGCTATGCCCTGTATAATCATAAGGTGGATTAGTGTCAGTAGTTAGACCCTCGCCACACCCTTATTGGTACTGACCACGTCTCGAGTTAGACCTGAGGTTTCTCGAGATACTACCCTAGCCTGTGGTCCTGTGGATGGCGCCTCATCACTCTCACCTCCTGCAATCCCTGAAGTACTCTTAGTCTCAACCTGAATTATGAATTATGTTATACAATATAGTAACTATGAGTCAAATAGACTAAAACCATTTGTTTCAAACACGATCTCAGAGATCCTTGAAGTCACTAAAAGTGATCAAAACGGCAAGATGTGCCTGCCGATCAAAACAAACAGGGAACACACATAAACTTGTCTCATTCTCGGTTTCACGGCACTGAATTCTTGAAACAGGAAGAAAGCACATTATTCACAGAAATACAGACTTCTACTGACTCTGAACTGAGTGATGATGATCCCGAGACTACATGTGCTGAACACAGTGACTGGCCAGTGTGAAACAGCTGAGAAGAGCATTTTCAACGATTTGGAAATATCAACAGAATCGTGACACCGTACTTTCGATTTCTGATAATGACATTTAGCATTGCTTCGTTAAATGGGTTTATAGGCAGCATTTGGAAGACAAACGCAGAGTTCTTGCAATTCATCAGCGTGTGATAAACACGCTAATACCGAAAGGTAAGTAACAACCCTTACCATGTCGTTTTGATGGGCTCCGAGGTAACATTGCATTTAACAGGCTGTGCATCAGATTTTATTAAATAATTTGTCCCAGTTTCTAGTTAGCTAGTCGGCATCTTCCATTAATTGGTCACAGACAGCATTTACAATTCTTTCACATAAGTTTATGCTCTCAACGAGTATCCAGCGTAACAATCCACGTGACACTGTATTATTTTAGTATTCCATAATTTTACCTACGTCACTTCCGCTGATGTCACATCCGCAGCTATACGTCAGGTCAGTTCATATCTATGCTGGATGCTCTCACAAGGTAGCCCATTTTGCTTTTGCTTGCAAAATTTTCTGCTCCTCGTGTAATTTTGGCAAATCATTTAAAATTCTGAATTAACTTCACATCTAATTTACATTTCCTTTCATGTGGTACGACTTGTTTTTGCATTCTTCATCGATTAATGAATTTTTAAACTTTCTTTCATTGACAACTACTCCAGATGCCTCCCAAACGTAAGGCAGCTGCCAATCACGCCGTGATAGGGAATGCTAAATCAAGGAGGAAGCAGGCAAAGGGGGCTTGCGTTTCTGGTGTTGTCCCCGGGAGCGCAGACCCTCAGGCCATACAGCCTTCAACGTCTGTGTCCACAGACACAGGTCCCCCTGGGAAACGGCAGTGCCGACATGTCACCACAGCTGGAGCCAAACTTCATCACCCCGATGGCTCCGTCATCATCTAACCAAGGTAGGCCTTACTTTGAAAATATTAATATTTCGCCGGAATTGTTGGTGACAAATTGTACTATGCCTGTGGTTAATCTGCAGCTACCCCTGGTAGCACAAGGTCAACATGTGTCCAACCTGGGTACCCTGGTTAGTGCAGGGGCACTGGTTGGCCAACTGGAATTTAGGGCGGAGACCATAAGTTTCCATCTTAAGCAGGCCGTGAGGCAAAAAATTCACGGGGGGGAATTCATAGACATGAGATCCCTGTTGCCCTCTGAGACTCAGGCAGCACAGGAGAGCCCCAATTTCACAATGGAATTGGATACTTCAGGGCAGGTAGTTTTCAAACCCAAGCAGCAGACTACCCGTCAAATGACTATTAGGTCCTGGACATCTGCATTCCTGATTTATATGACCGTGGTGACAGAGCGGCAGAATGACATCAACAAAATGCAGCAAATGTTATCGTACATGGAGACAATCCACGGTGCCGCTGCAAGGTTTGGCGGGGATTGCTGGTCTCAGTACGATGTGCAGTTTCGTCAGACCCCTCTCGCTCATGGGGTGCCATAGACGGACAGCTGTGGATGCAACTAATGCTCCCCAGCCAAAAACAACAAGCCTTCACACACCTGGCTAGGCCTTCCAACTATGCAAAGTAACGCATGTCGTCCGAAGTTTGTCAGAATTTTAACCGTGCTGCTTGCGATAGGGGTCAGATGTGCCATTATGCACACAGGTGCTTGGCATGTAATGTCGGAGGACATGGCGCTTCATCTTGTTTTCATGCCAGAAGGAGCGCAGTCCCCACACAATCCGTCAAGCGGGAACCCACAACGACAAGCAGAGCTCCTTCACATGGCTCAAACTCCAATTAATGTTTCAGTCTTGGAACAATGGCTGGGGCAATATAGGCTGTGCAACCCAGCAGCGTCTCCCTTATTACAGCAAGGTTTCAGGAAGGGTTTTAGTTTGAACTATGCAGGGCCAAGGGTCGCTAGGGAAAAGCCATTAATTGTGGAACAAAAGCTGCTAGAAGAAATTCAGTTGGGTCGAGTTGCAGGCCCATTTCTGAACAGACAGGTGCCTTCCCTTATAGTGTCCCCCCCTGGCTTGGTGCCTAAGAAAACTGATTCAGCAGTTCATGGGGAGGCTGCCTTCCGCCTCATCCATCATCTATCACATCCCCAAGGCGCGTCAGCTAAGGATTACATACCACAGGAAGCATGTACAGTACAGTACACCAGTTTCGATCAGGCAGTGGCCATTATCCATCTGATTTTCAGCTACTAGGCATTATGTTTCAGGATAAATTTTACATTGATAAATGTCTCCCCATCGGCTGTTCCATTTCCTGTGCTTTGTTTGAGTCGTTCAGCACGTTTTTTGAATGGGTTATCAGGACTGCTACTCGCAGTCAGGCACTTGCGCACTATCTGGATGATTTTATCCTTGCAGCGGTGGACTTAAGTAGATGCTCCAACATGCTAAACACGTCTTTGCAACTTGCAGAGCAGTTGGGTGTACCGATCGCTCACCAGAAGACCATTCAGCCCACAACTTGTCTCACATTCCTGGGTCTTACCACTGACACGGTTAAGGGCGAAATCAGGTTACCCCAGGACAAGATAGCCCAACTGGTTCATCAACTTTCGCAGCTGGTAGACGCAACAACCAAGAGAGTCACACTGCATTCGCTGCAATCAATAGTAGGTAAGTTCAACTTTGTATGCAGAGCCATTCCTATGGGTCGTCCATTCTTGCGTCGTCTCACTGACGCACAAAAGGGGTCACGCAAGCTACACCACAGGACGGGGTGTCGGCGGGGATGCGTCAAGACCTAAACCTGTGGCTTCAGTTCCTGGCTAGGCGTAATGGCACAACCTTATTTTTGGAGCAGGGTTGGGTTACCACCTTGATCCTTCAGTTTTATACAGATGCAGCTGGCTCTCAGGGTTGGGGTGCATATTTCCAAGGTCATTGGGCCAATGCCAGGTGGCCTGACTTATGGATACAAAAAGGTTGGGGGAAAGACATGACGTTCTTGGAGCTCTTTCCTATCGTTGCTCATCTGGGGCAGCAGTCTGGCCAACAAAAAGGTGCTCATGTTCTGTGACAAGCAGGCCGTGGTGAGTATTATTAACAGGCATACCGCAAAAGGGGAAAGGATGATGAAACTGCTCAGGAGAATGGTCCTAATATGCTTGCAAAACAACATACACTTCAAAGCATGGTATATTCCTACCC
The DNA here is from genome assembly GCF_037392515.1 of Haliotis asinina. Classification (NCBI taxonomy): domain Eukaryota; kingdom Metazoa; phylum Mollusca; class Gastropoda; order Lepetellida; family Haliotidae; genus Haliotis; species Haliotis asinina. Next base: position 46,236,605 of record NC_090287.1, read on the forward strand.
AGGACAACATAATAGCAGATGCTCTTTCGAGATTTCAGTGGCCACTGTTTCGAGCAGCAGCCCCCCAGGCAGATCAACAGACCTCTGGAATCCCAGCGGATGTTTGGCTCATTTAACAGCAGAAGCAAACAGCCTAGTAGCAAAATCAATGGTGGAGAACACCTGGAGGACTTATCAGGCAGCAGTTCAGTCACTAAGGCTATTTCGGGCGGTGTACTCCCTGCCTGACATGTGGCCCATACCCCTTTAGATCATATGCTACATTTTGTCGCTTACTTGTCGCTGTCAGGTAGGTCTCCCAGCACAGCCCGTTCTTACGTTTCAGCTCTAGCCTCCATTCATAGGTTCAGTTCGTGGCAGTGCGTGAGTAATCATTTTCTACTTCAAAAGGCAATTGCAAGGATGGCCAGGAGATCCAGGCAGACAGACGCACATCAGCCAATCACACCGGAGCTTCTAACTCGCATCGTGCAACTCCTCCCCACGGTATGTAAATCATCTTATGAAGCTTCTCTCTTTTCAGTGGTGTATCTGCTAACATTCTTTGTTTTTTTCAGGGTGAGTGAGGTAGTCGCCGGTTCCAGTATTTTTGCTGATTTTCTTTCTGATTTTCTGATTTTTGACATTGTGCTAGGGATCAATCCCACGTGGAGGTGTTTTTACGGGTATCCAAAACAGACCAATGTGGCCGCGGCACACGTATCGTCATTCAGGCGCTGCCTCGGTCCATATTATGTCCTGTCAAAGCAGTGCGTCCGCGTACAGAAGGGTATTTATTTACCCATATTAATTCAGCTCCTTTAACTGTTGAAGCTTTCAGTTTCAGGCAGTGCTCAGGAAGACACTAATGGATGCAAACGAACACATCACAACTAACCTTTACTCTTCTCATTCATTTCGGATAGGGGCGGCAACCACAGCAGCTAAACAAGGAATTCCAGCAGCGCAGTTTCAGGAATTTGGCCGCTGGAGATCTAATGCCTACCGGGTGTATATCCGTATTCCGCAACTAAACACAAGTCTAATTGTAGTAATTATGGGTTGCAGGACCATCGTGGATGATCGGTTCCAGCTATATGACGAGGCTACAGCGACACCTCGGGCCGCAGCGAAGTAGCCTGGGCCTCGCCGGGGGTGTCATCTGGTCAGCCAGGGGGGAACCTCAGGTGGTCAGACCTGCGCAGCAGGGTGGATGGTCTTATAAGGGCGAGGGGCCCATGCATTTATTTTGATTCATCTCGAAGCTAACGACCTGTGTGAGGTCCCCGCCAAAGCCCTGTATGATGACATGTACCAGGACTTGCTGTACATTCGTTTGCGCTGTCCAGCTGCCACGATTGTCAGGTCAGCGATGCTGCCTCGGCTCGAGTGGCGCGGAGCTATTGACATCCATGCTCTCGAGCTGAAAAGAAAAAAGCTCAACAGGTCAGGGGGCAGCTGGGCGACAGGGTGGTAGCTTACACACCTGATCCTGGTCATTATGTGGATGGGGTTCACCTGTCCAAGATGGGTATGGCTGCCCAACACAGGGCTATCTTGGCAGTCCTACACAGTAAGTAGGTACCCTGTTGCGTCCTATCCTCTGCTCCCCTAAGAACTAGCTGTGGGCCACGTGCGGGTCTGTTGGCATGGTGCCGACAGGGACAAAACTCCAAATTGGCTTTAAAAGGGGGATACTTGGCTTCTGCTTTTACAGTGGCAGCCCAAACCTTCCTGTCTGCTGTCTCCGCGGGAGGAAGTACAAAAGTTTCCAATTCCTTATCAGCCTGCTTTTCCTGCCTGCTGTCTCCGCGGAGGAAGTACAAAAGTTGCAATGCCTTACCAGCCTGCTTTTCCTGCCTGCTGTCTCCACGGGAGGAAGTACACACCTGTGCTTTGCCCGTCTGATTGTACATGGCGGAGGGTCGCTAACAGCTAAAATATATATCTGGTCCCGTCGACGCCATCCACACTGCGTCCATTCTCATCCAGACATTCGTGTTGTGTAGTCTTTCATCGGAGTTACATACAGTGCCTAAGGTACGTTTATCAGCCTCATACTACCTAAGATAAAGGTCTGCATATAATGACATTCAGCGTTGCTTCGTTAAATGGGTTTATAGGCAGCATTTGGAAGACAAACGCAGAGTTCTTGCAATTCATCAGCGTGTGATAAACACGCTAATACCGAAAGGTAAGTAACAACCCTTACCATGTCGTTTTAATAGGCTCCAAAGTAACATTGCATTTAACAGGCTGTGCATCAGATTTTATTAAATAATTTGTCCCAGTTTCTAGTTAGCTAGTCGGCGCATTCCATTAATTGGTCACAGACAGCATTTACAATTCTTTCACATAAGTTTATGCACTTAGCTCACAACAAATATCCAGCGTAACAATCCATGTGACAGTGTATTATTTTAGTATTCCATAATTTTACCTACGTCACTTCCGTGATGTCACTTCCGCTGATGTCACATCCACAGCTATATGTCAGGTCCGTTCATATCTATCCTGGATCCCCTCACAAGGTAGCCCATTTTGCTTTTGCTCACAAAATTTCTCACCCACCCTTCCATAATACAGTACTAATTCGGGTGGGGAAGGAGGGGAGCAGGGGTACAGGACGCCAAAGTTGCCATATGTTACTTATTAGGTATGATGGATATTAATTTTTCCGTGTACAGTGTACAGTTTGCAGGACCTGTTTTGTATCACCCGTGAGTCAATTATATATATACATATTTTTCTTAATAAACAGGTGCGGTGGGCATGGTGCCGACGGGACAAAACTCCAAACTGGCTTAAAAAGGGGGGATACTTGGCTTCTGCTTTTACACTGGCAGCCCAAACCTTCCTGCCTGCTGTCTCCGCGGGAGGAAGTACAAAAGTTTCCAATACCTTATCAGCCTGCTTTTCCTGTCTGCTGTCTCCGTGGGAGGAAGTACAAAAGTTTCAATGCCTTACCAGCCTGCTTTTCCTGCCTGCTGTCTCCACGGGAGGAAGTACACACCTATGCTTTGCTCGTCTGATTGTACATGGCGGAGGGTCGCTAACAGCTATAATATATATCTGGTCCCGTCGACGCCATCCACACCCATTGTCATCCAGACATTCGTGTTGTGTAGTCTTTCATCGGAGTTACATACAGTGCCTAAGGTACGCTTATCAGCCTCATACTACCTAAGATAAAGGTCTGCATATAACAATTATCGCTATTTTCATTCAATATTTTAATACCTATTTAAATTATTTCCACATAGCAGAATGAAATTTTAACAATTTTTCAATAAAATTGAATCAAATTGAGGTCTGGTTGAATCTATGCAGCCCTATTTTCCACTCTGTTGAGAAAGTTTCAGTTGTATATATTTCCAACAAAAGTGAAGATTTTGCAACTTTTACGAAATAGTGTTACCAATAAACTTGACTCTTCATATATCACGCAAACTGTAGTTCATGTATATTTTTGCTCACAATAACAATCACTTGAATATTTCTGAATGATAACTGTTTTTCAACTTTTCAGTATGTGAATAATTTTATCTTCTGGCATGACCTTGAAACATGGAAAGTTAGAAGAAAACCATAACATACCTTCTGAGGGTGTTTCTTAGGAAACTGGAACTGCTGTCTTGCAGTGGACGTTGAAGCAAGCGTGATTCTGAAAGAGCCCTCCTACAACGAACTATTTCCTCATAGACTTTCAACTTCTCCTCATCAGTCATCTTTATCTGAATCAAAAAAATTGTAACAAGGCTATGGACAAGATGTACCTATCTGAAAAATAAGCTTTCAAGGTAATCCGACACACAAAATCACGAACAACAAACAAAACTAAAAACTGATAAGTGACATGGTCACACTGCTCACTTAAAATGACTCTGACAGTGATAATAAGATAAGTAATATCATGTAATAAGATAAGTATATAAATGTACATTTGTAGATACAATTTCCAAATTTTTTCACTTATCCTCTCTAACGGCTTGAACTTATTCTACGGCTGAACTATGGGATGCAGATTACCCTGTGTATGGACAGCCCAAACAGACAAACTATGCAGATTAAAGACAACTGTACAGAGCAATGCACAAGAGAGGCCTGTTACGACAAGATAACTCCAGTGATTGTGATTGGTTGTCCTGAACCCCTTAGCTTACTAAGCACAACATCTCCAAGGGAGATGGGTGCTCCTGAGTGATGTGGTGTTCATACTAATGACGAAAGATCACAAGTAATCTTTCTGTGCGAGATTATAAGTAAGGTCCTTTGACCAATATTCAGGCCAGCCCTTAGAAGTCTGAATTCAACGAAATCCACTGGAATTTGAAAATAACACTCTTTACTGACATAATCATTCCTTGGAGTAGAGGTCAATAAGTGTGAACAATGAACCCTTCCACATCTTGATACAAGGCTATGCTTCTAAGTATATCTAGTCACAGCTTGGTAACAGTATCCCAATGCCATAGTTGGATCAGCTATGAGATCTGGATTGGATTGAGCCAACAGAATGATGCCTGGCGCACCATGGGAGGTCGATAGAAGAGCCCTCAGGTCCCAAAAAGTTATGTGTCATAAAGGAGTGGGAGGACGTTCCATCACCACAACCCTAGACTGAGCGGAGGACGAAGGAGGAACTTCTGGCAGATAAGATTCCAGAGATGCGTCCATAAATGTACTGCCTGAGAGGGCAGGGGGTCTTTGATGCGGTCAAAGTAGGCCCATGGATCTTTTATCCTTTCTGTGGATATGGACCTAGCTCTTTTGGGGCATTACAACTCTATCTGAGGTTGCCATGACTGTATGGGGTATTCCTAGGAAGTAGAATTTTGTTGTTACAGTATAGTCTTCTTGATGTTGTGCTGGTGTTGTTATTAGGGATTAAGTCATGCCCAGCTGAAACGGCACCATGGTTGACCATGGTCAACCACGGCTTACCACAGTAAACCATGGTATTACCATGGTTTACCGTGCTAAACCGTGGTCACCAACATTTCTAGACCATGGTAGACCATGGTCTAACATGGTCATCATGGCAGACCATGGTCATTATAGACCATGGTCACCAGTAACCATGGTAGACCATGGTCTTTTCCATTTTACCATGGTAGACCATGGTCATCACAACTCATGATCACCAGAAACCATGGTAGACCATGGTCATCGTCCTTTTGCCATGGCAGACCATGGTCATCCTAGACAAAACCATGGTAAAACATGGTGTTCTGGTTCAAAGCAGTGGTTGACCATGGTCATCTCATGAAAGTCCATGGTAGACCATGGTCATCACAGAAAAATATTACATTTTAAACTGTGATAAATAAAAACTTTAAAAGGGGAAACCTGATGGTTTCATGACTCTGTGTTTCATTTATGAATAACAAATCTTGTAGGTCCTTGTTCTTACATTTGTGTGCATTAAACAACTAAATCTTAACACCTCAGTGAGTGTTACAATGTAGTGTGATTTAATAAAAAAAAATAGAACACGATGTCATAAAAATACTCATAAGCGGAACTATTCACTGATTTTACTTACTAAGAATTGCTGCAGAGATACACAAACAAAACAACTGATGTCTTATACTCTGGAAAAGCAAAATAAAAATAACCCTGTGTTCATCTGAAAATAAAATAGGCATGGTTTATTTCTCCCGATCCCTTTGTTAAAGTTGTCCCTTAAACTGTGTAAATCTCGTCTCTCTCTAATACTAGTTTTTGTGTGTGGGTGCCTTTTTCTTCTTGTTTTAAAATAAACACAACAAACATTGTACGACAGAAAAGCTAAACAATGCTCTGTCTAACACGAGTTGTCTCAGCAATATAGACAGTTCAAAGAAAAACTCACCTTTTGTTAATAGCTACGCAACTAGTTGATACTGTAGAGGTTTTCTAATTGCCCTGAATATTGATATTTAATCCATAAAGTACAGACCCTGACGCAAATATATCCAAGAATACCCATGTAAGTCTAGAAAATATGGATTGTAGATTCCCTTAACTTCAGACTGCAAATGAAGAAAGTCTCAGCGCTCTATTTCATTATATTATTATAGTATTATACTATAGTATTTTCAATACGAACTTTTTTCAGTAAAATATGTTCATTTCAGAGACTAGTTGTTAGTCTATCCATAAAGTAAAACTTTGAAGTACGCTGTCAAATTCGTCTCATTTCATTGAATTTCTCCCGTGATTTTCTCGATCGCAAGTGAGCAGATACTTATAAGTACGTCTTTCGCAGTGTTTATGGTGAAGCAAAAACATAAAACAGTAAAAACAACAAACAATTCACTTGGTACTATAAACAGAAAGAAATGTTGAAAAGTATTTTGATATCGATGTGTTTTTTTACAGCTTTCCAAACCCGTACGTCGATCTACCCGTTGAAAAAAAAAAATCAGTGCTCTCCACTTTTGAACACATTTCACTGTCACATTCTGTTCACCACATGCAAATACGACCATGAAGAAATTAGGTCAATTTGACTAAGGAAATTAAATTTATGGGCGGGGATATGTACATAAACTGTCCTTCCACAGATCGATCAAAACGATCAAGGGACGTGTGCACACAGAACATCAAGTTTTCGCAATTCCCACCGTCGAAAATAATACGACATATATATTTATTCAAATTTCGATGTTTATGCCGAAATACTGTAATTCTAGCCATTATTACATCGTAAGATTAGAAATTATCCACTGTTGTGAAGTAACACGATCGCGCGGTACATGGCTCCGATTTTCGCGCCAAACACGGCCACGCCCTTCGTTCTTCCGTAATCTATTGCGACTTCATGAGCGCTAGCCGTACAGCTTATTTATTACACATGCAGTTACGATTATATTCCTGGTCGTAGTAGATCTATGTGTATATATCTATGAAAACGTGTTGGCTTTAATTTTTTTTCTGAAAAAATACATTTCCACTTCTAACTCGCACCATTCCGGGACAAGCCGAATGGGGACGATCTCTTCGCGGCACGATGCCATTGCTGCTAGTGCTATGTGTCACGTAGACCTGTGTGAGCGCGCAAAGCGAGCGAGAGGCGCCAAACACAACTTTTGCCAACAGACAACGATCTAAGCGAAGAATACCCTAACGTATTAGCGATTCACGGATTTCGAGGATAATCCAATGCTGGATATGTGAAGAAGGAATAGACTAGATTTATGCCGATGGATACGTCTAAGGTTGATTTCCAGTGGAGATGAGCACGAGCGGTAAGTAAACAAAAGCAATACTGAAATCGTTTTGAGTGCCCCGATATTTAACTTGTTTTGAGTACCTTAAGGTTCGCATACGAACATAGGTAAAGGGGTAAGCAACACTCTTTGATTAGAATGACGTAAGACAATGTAACAATAACATATATAGCAATGTATGAAGTGTTTATGTCGTACATTCTCAGTGAATATCTCTCAAATGGAAGGAGTAATGTGTGATGAACGTTAATTTGAGCTTTTATGTAATATGTTCCCATTCATTTATGTTAAGACATGATCAGTATCTAACGGTACTTTAAAAACCGTTATGGCTCAAAAAAATGTGTAGCACAAGGTGTCAAAGTTCACGGTGCCTGTAAGGTCAGCCTGAAAGATTCCGTTTGTTCTCAGATTACACACACAATAAAATACACTCAAATGATCATAAAAGGGAGGTAATTGCTATAGGCATGTTTATGGACATTCCATTTTCTTTCTATCTTATAAATTTGTATTCAGCTTTGTAATAACTGCTGTTTGTAAACCAATACTGAATGTGTCAGTACATTTTGCCATTCATTTAACGTGGAAATAGCTTCAAATACGTTTTTATACGTTTTTGAGATACGTTTTTATCAATATTATGATAGTGCTGATTATTATAAGTATTATGAAATTTTATGCATCATTTCAGAATATTGTATTTGGTTATGAATGTAGACAAGTGATTTGGAAGCCAGTTTTGTGTTTTAACTTCTATTGCATGTTTTGCTACAGGTATACACTCTTCACATTGAAAGAAAGTGATTCAAAGTCATTAATGTATAGAAATGTTTTTAAATAACATGATTTAGTATAATACTCAGGTGAAAAAATATCCGAAGTATGGGAAAATACTTAACACTTTTTCAGCAGTTATAAATATACAATTAAACAACACAAGAACCTTTGAAATGGGGAAACACTGTTATTAAATGTTGTTTGTGTGTTTTTCAGATTTCCACTGGACAGTTCTGAAGAAATGGAACTAATGTTGAAACACTGAAGATTAAGTTATGTTCCAGAGCCATTTGCTCTTCAAACTGAAGACTTGGATTCGATTCCTCTCCTGGGTACAGTGGGTATAGCCCCTTTCTGGTGTCTGTCGCCGTGCTCTTGCTGGGGCATTGCTAAAAGTGGAGCAAAACTAAACTCAGTCACTCACTCACTCACGCACTATCCCTGAAGCAATGTGGGTATCTTCTGTGATGTCCCCACAGCTCTTCCTGAAGGTTCTTCCAACGTGTGTATAATCCTGTCTCCTCTGAGAGAAATTGTGATGCCCCCTGTACAACTGCCAGGTAGATGATTTGGGGCACTCGTGTAAATTCTGTGTTGGTCGTGACTCTCATTGTGTCTACTTTTAAATCATATAGTCTAATGGGATTTCTGAAATTGTATATTACTGCATGAAATGTTGTCCCGAAAGAGTTCATTTTCCTGGATACAGACTGGAGGACATCCCATTTCTGTTTTAAAATAATAAATAATAATGTCTTCTGAAAAAAGATGAACATGTCCACATACCATTTGTCCTCAGCAGTGTAACTGGATTTATAATTCTAGCTGCACAGGATATCCCACAATCCCTGTGAGCTTTCCAACAGCTATCGTCAAATTGTCTTTCATTTAAATCTGAGGCAATGTTCGTAATAAACTTTGTCTTCGTAATGTAAACAGTTTTTTTTCAGTGCATGGGTCTTTTTTATGTTAATTCTTTAATATTTGATATTCTAATTGATTTCTATGCCATGGTGTTTGTGCTATATCAATTTTCTATGTAGGTTGTGTGATATGGTTGGTTTTCAACATGGTCTCAATAGCCAAAGGTTATTCTGATGGTAAACTGTTGTGCAATCTAATGAACATGCTGTACTTACTATGGTCTCATTTTTTTCAGTAGTAATCCATGGTACACCATGGTCTCCTTTTACCATGGCAAACCATGGTACACCATGGTCTCTTTCTGCAATGGTATACCATGGTTTTACTTAACCATGGTAAACTGTGGTGCCATTTACTACCACCATGGTGTTTTGTTACCATGATAGACCATGGTGAACCATGGTCTATTTTTGCCATGGATGACCATGGTCCACCATGGACATATTTTATTCTGGTTTACCATGGTAGACCATGGTATGCCATGGTTTTTCTTTTACCATGGTTTACCATGGTACATCATAGGCACTTTTTACCGTGGTAGACCATGGTTTTATTTTACCATGGTAAACTGTGGTGCCATTTACCGCCACCATGGTCTTGCTACCATGGTAGACCATGGCTTACCATGGTCTAATTCTGCCATGGTTGACCATGGTAGACCATGGTCTTATTTTACCATGGTAAACTGTGGTGCCATTTACCGGATGTGGTAAGCCATGCTAGACCATGGAAACCATGGTCTGTGAACCATGGTCTACCATGGTATACCATGGTCTACCATGGTTTTTTCATGCTTATTTCAGCTGGGTTGGGCGCTGCGAAATTCTGAACTATGTTGTAGAATATGATTTATATTTCAGTTTAGCTCACTGAGATTATGATACTGATTAATGTGTTCACTCAATAAGTGTCATACAGAACATAAATGTCTTACATATTGTATACATACCAATAGCTACTATCATTTTCACAGTGGCTCAATCACAATTAGATAGATAGATAGATAGATAGATAGATAGATAGATAGATAGATAGATAGATAGATAGGATATTTATATAGTGCACATATCCATGAACTAGTGCTTGCTCAAGGCGCTGGTATTTTTCCCTCAATCACTGGATGTCAATCTCAACAGTACATCGTATTTCAATCCCAACTCCCTGGGAAGTATACAACTCTTGCTGCCACTAGGCGCTGATATGTATATCAGACATTTGATGGACAGTCTATGTTGCTCTTGTGGATATCAGAGTGAAAACGCTGTACATACAATACACAAATACCGAGTGCTGATCCATGTTAGAAAATATTATCTTGTACTGAGCACAAAATGTTTCTTAGTGGATGGATCTGATTTCCCCATGATCTTCTTAAATACGAGCATATAAACATCCCAGCTGTGGTGCAACAAGAAAGAAAATGACCGCTCATAGGTAGTCAAGTACACAATTAGAACATGGTGCATGCTTCAATGGTACTGGGGAAGCCGTCTTATAAGGAAAACAGACAGGGATATTTGTGCACAGTAAACTAAGTAACATAGTTTAGGCTGCATAAAAATAATTAAATGTTCCTCGGGCACATTTTTTTTCAAAAGTAATGAGGGCAGAAAGACTTTGTTTTTAAATTTTTGATAGGAAAAAAGTGATGATTTTTATATTTTTCTCTATCAGAAATACAGCTAGGGAAGTTTAGCATGTGTAAATGAGTTGTAGATTCAGTCACTCCCGTTCACACAGACACTTATTCTTACAGTGAACAAATGGATGATCGGGATGCAGCAAAGTCAAAATTCTTTTTTTTAAAAATGGCAATAAAATTTGTTACATGCACAAATAAAGTGATGTGCCGATGCCCAAGAAACATTGCACTATTTTATTTAGCCTTACACGGTAAACTGATCAACATGAATTCAGACTGTATAAAGAGTATCATTTCACATAATGTGGCAAAGCATATACATTGCATAACTACAACGTGTGATGTCCTTGCATCACATTCTCCAATATCAAATGGGAGTGTTAAGGGAGGGGAAGATGGAATGGGATCAGTACAAGATGTATAAGTAACAGTATTTTGTACCATTCTGATCCCAATATATCCCAAACCTAAACATGCCAGCTAAATCACATTCACTTTCAGCTGTTAATGAACAAACAGGCATGGTTGATTCCTATTACAAAAGAGACATAACGCAAAATTGCCAAATGATGCGTTTTGAGCTTGCATACCTGTATGTCTGTGCATGTCTGTCTTTATTTACTGATTGAACCATGTATCATCTGTAACTACTAAACACTGATGGCAAAGAAATCAGCATATGTGAGCATCTACCTTATTGAAAATAAGAAAATATGTATATGATAATAAGTATATGATACTCATATGTGTTATGAATTTCATGCAAGTGATTTTCATGATGCCAGAGTAAAATTCAAATTTACAATTAAACCTGTTGGTTTGTAGCTATGCATTTCAGTGATAAAAACAGATTGCTAACATGTTTATTCAACAAGACAAAGCACTGCTTAACAATAAGTAATTAGAAGACTATAATCATATTGACATACATATAACACTGAATAGAAAGGTGACATCTGGTTCACACGACAACTTTCATCAGAATTACTGCACAGCGAAAATATATGGTCAAAGTCACTCTGAAACTGGAGATGAGCTTCACAGAGCTAAGGAGTGAATGGACAGATGATTCATATTCTGAGGGAACCTGACTGACCATGAGGTTATCCCATCATTTGCGGATGTGTTATATAGCAGTGTCATAAAATTTGTTGTATAACAATGTAACATAGAAGATTTGTGGGGTGCTATTTTTAAACTTGTACTACATTCAGACATTCTACATTCTCGAAGCTTTTTATGGAATATATTTGGTATATAAGGTGAGCTAACTTTGGCCTCTCATCTCTCATGACATCTCAATATACAAGAAGTAAAACACTGAGTTTGATGATCACAATATGTCATAATTCTGCATAAGCCTTTTTGGAAGTTTGATTAGAGTCCGTTTCATTAAATTTTAGACCAATGGATTCTTCACTTACATGAAATCTAAAAAGTGCAACAAAACCAAACTTTTCCACACCCATGAAATCAACAGACCAACTCTAATGATTTTTATCATAATTTTAGCACCTGAATACAAGAGTCATCAGAAGATGACATATTAACCGGCCCCTACATATATGAAAGGACAAATCATCTGACAGTCACTTGATGTTTTTTCAGACTAAGTCTGAATCATTTCCATGGAAGTCATGAAAAATATAAATGCCATATATCTGTAAACAGCAAAAGGCACCATTTCAAGATCTGTCTCATATATCTGCCAAGATCTATTGAAAGATATGAAATTGTTTTTGAAATGTGCTCTGAAAGCGAAGCCCATCCATCCCTTTTGAAACTAAGACCAAATCGTTTCCATGGAAAATGGGAAAATGATAAATCACCAAAATATGTTAGCAGCAAAAGGCACCACTTTAGGGTCTGCCCCACATATCTGACAAGTTCTGCAGAAAGACAATTTGCTCTGGAAAACGAGGCTCATCCATGTGTTTGAGACTCTGAAACGTTTCCATGGAAACCGAGAAAACAGAAAATCACAAAAACCTGTAAATAGCAAAAGGCACCACTTTAGGCTCTGACTGATATATCTACCAAGTTCTGCAGAAAAATTTTGATTGTTTTTTTGAGTTATGCTCTGGAAACGAACCCACTCCACTATTTGACTAAAACCAAAAATGTTCCATGGAAAAAAAACAAAAAAATATAGGTATGAGCAGTGATGAGGGCTTCTTGGCTGTTATGCAATACAGCTATTTGCATCGGTGACGTAGTTCCAATAGTGAGTGAGTGAGTGAGCGAGTTTAGTTTTATGTCACACTCAGCAATATTCCAGCTATATGGCGGCGGTCTGTAAATAATCGAGTCTGGACCAGACAATCCATTGATCAACAACATGAGCATCGATCTGTGAAATGGGGAACCGATGATGTGTCAAACAAGTCAGCAGGTCTGACCACCCAATCCCGTTAGTAGCCTCTTATGACAAGCATTGTTGCCTTCTATGGCAAGCATGGGTTGCTGAAGGCCTATTCTAGCCCGGGACCTTCAGGGGACAGTTCCATTAGTAGTCATGGCTACAGATGATATAAATACATACTACAGCCAGTAATGGAAAGTGTATCATTCTTTTAACTTTGAATTCTTATTAGATTTGAAACAGATGCTACCTGTATTAGAACATCAAAGGAACAAAAATAACAGTTGTCCATTCAGTAATCAAAGAAAGCATACAGAACAAGCTGTTCAAGAGGTCTAAAACATAAAACTTGTTATATGACTAAGAACAAAAAATTGTCCACCAGCCAAAAGCAACTTCAGAACAAGTATTTCAAGAATTGTATCTGCTAAGTTTGGCTTGCTATTGGGCCTACAGCCTTGAGATTTTAATGGGGAATATCTACACCTCGGTGGGCATCTGCCTGAATTATTTTAAGCGATTCTGTCCACTGGTGCCCTTTGTAGGGCTGGAACAAAATCCGGCGGAAAAATAGATAATAATAATAATGTACGCCAATTCGTGGTGGGCTAAGATAGGGGAATTTTATTCCCTGAATTGAACGTACATCATCCAGTTAGGGCTGACCCCCCGAAGCTGGTTTTTCACTGGGTTACTAACAGCCAAGAAGAATTTAATCTTTCATATCCGCAGCCCAGTCAGCCTTCCTCTGGTAGTCAAACCAACCTTACTGGAGATGGGACTTGCCCCTGGGGAAGGCACAAAACCCAACCAAGATCATCGAAAATCCACACTACCTAGAGTGTGCGAAGGCAACTGGATGACCTGATAATCCACGCATCAATGGCAAGTCGCTTAAGCTGCATTGGGACAATGCCATGCCCATGTATGCTTACCTGACAGAGTAAAATCTTCGAGGTCAACTCCGGTGGCTAAAACATCTCATGTCCCGTGAGCCAGTTCAACAAACAACTGGTGCCCATCAGGAACCTTTCCAAGAGCAAAATGCTCAAGTGGCAGCTGACCACAAACTTCTGATGGATGTCCGTCTCAACCTCTTTCCTCTTGCTGACGGAAACTCTTCTGAGAAAGAGTCAATTGGCCCCGAAATTTTGGACCCCCACTCTTCCTCTTCTTCGGTTGCAGACCTTTCTGAAAATCCTGTTTATATTTTGTTTAGTTCTATTTTATGAGGAAATTTGTGATTTACCTTTAGAGAAATGGAGGCAAATTAAGCATCTAAACATGTCTTTTCCCCCAAATGAAATTGATTTACGTAATGAAATTATCTCTCTGAACCTTTCTCCGGACTGTTTGTTACATGAAGTAAATTGCTGTGTCTATGCTGCCGCTCAAACGAGTGAGTGAGTGAGTGAGTTTGGTTTTACGCCGCTTTTAGCAATATTCCAGCAATATCACGGTGGGGGACACCAGAAAACGGGGCTCACACATTGTACAAACCTTCGAGGAACTTCACAGTTTCCAAAGACAAAACATCTAATGGTACCAACAAAAGACAAAAGAAAAACAGGTTTCTTGTAACACTCACTGAAACTAGAAGAAATATTTCCTGGATAAGACCTGTGCCTTAAGTTTAGATCATCAGGGAGTCCCATGTCTAAACGACAAAAGGCAATTTGGAGAAGACTGAAATTACAGTATAAGGCAAGAAAAGAAAAGGTACTTTTCCAAATTCCAAATTCCCTTAAAGCAAAATTAAAAGTTTGGACAGAAAGAAAGAACAAATGGGAATCGGAAAACAAACAAACAAAATAAACTTTTTAGAAGTAATGGAAACAATTCTATAGGCAACTTAAAACAAGTGGTGGTGATGAGTATGATAAACGGCCTCCCATGGATGCCAGTGAAAGGTTCTGGAAACAGTTGTGGTCTGTACCCGGCAACTGTAACCTGGAGGCACCATGGGTTAGTGATTATGACCATGCAATGCATGAGAAAGTAACTAGGTCATTTGTCTGTTACATCTCACCACATTGCCTGAAAAGTGTCATTAAAAAGTCCAAATCTAATACAGCTCCAGGGCCTGATGGCATTTGAAACCGGTATTGGAAACTGTTTCCTTGTGTCCAAACACCACTACTTCACTGTTTTAAATCTCTTGTGGACACAGGTGATGCTCCTCCATGGTTCTGCAAAGGTCGCACAATACTAATTCCCAAAAAGGGAGACTTGACTGATCCCAAAACATCCGCCCTATCACGTATTTGAATATTCAATACAAATTATTCACAGGTGTTTGACAAAACTCGTGTCATCTTACTGCTCTTGCAATGAGATAATTTACAGAGAGCAGAAGGGGCGAGAAAAGGATGTTGGGGGTGCAAGGATCAACTTCTTGTACTGAAAATGGTTTTGCAGGAGGCTAAAACGTATCACTGGAACCTCTCCATGTGCTGGATCTGGATTGACTACAAAAAGGAATAAGACTCTGTCCCTCACAAATGGATTCTGAAGTCTCTTCAGTGTATTGACCTCCCTGAGCGACTACTTGATTTACTCAGCTGGTCGACTCAACCTGAGATGTTCTTGCAAGGGCAGGTGCTGACTTCGGAATCTATTCCAATCAGAAGGGGAATTTTCCAGGGTGGGTGGGTAGGGACTCCTTTAGTCCTTTGCTTTTTTGTTTGTCTCTGAATACTTTGAGTTTTCTGCTCAACTGGGAGGAGGGATACCATCCCGGACCTCCTCAGCACAAATCCCCAACACCTCTTAATCATCTCCTTTACATGGATGACATTGAGCTCCTTGCCAAAGGAGAGACCAATTTGAAAGAACAGGTTCTCCTTGTTGAGTCCTCTAATGATATTGGCATGACTATTGGACTCGACAAATGTAATACTCTTCATTTGAAACGTGGCAAGGTAACTAATGATGGATCGGTCAGGTTACAATGGGGAGGAGTTATTGAGCATCTTCTGCAAGATCAGGCATACACCTATCTTGGAATGAAAGTTCGAGACAAGCTCAAGAATGCCAAGATTCAAGAAAAACTTGAAGCTGAGTATAAATCTCGTTTGAAGAAAATCTGGAGTTCAGAGCTAAATGCTCGAAACAAAGTTTGGTATTGAGATAGTCAAAGCATAAGGTCTGTCATTTTCAGGTAAAATTTCATTTTTGAACCTAAGTCTGAGTAGTTTATTTTCGAAATAAATTTTTACATAACTTGTGTCATTCCTTGGTACTGCTCTATCCCAATCAAACGTTAGCAAGTCAGATAAAGTATGATTTTCAATTGCTTTTTCACAAGCGGTAACAAAATCGTGTCTTGTCATGGTATACTAATTCAAAACATAAAAGTCTAAATGTGAATTTTTAGGTTACGAACAATACACAGCTGAACTGTGTGCGCTGAGACCTACTGTGCTGTGCATGCAACATGTTTACAGTGAATGAATTGAAAAAACAAGCACATGAACGTGGCCTTAAAGGTTATTCTCGCATGAGGAAACACGAGTTATAAGGTTTGTTAGGTTTAAGGTATCAAAGAACACCTACTGTGAAAGAGCTCATAAAAAAAGTTTGTGAAAGAGGAATACGAGGTTATTCTCGTATGAGAAAATCTGAGCTCACGTCTACTGAGCATGCTGTAGGAAAATATTTGAGAGGTTGGAAGATGGAAGTTCAAAGAAACATAGATATTGAAGATATAAAACATTTGATAAAGTAAACCGAGAAAGATTTAAGAGGTATTAAATATCAGTTCATATTAAAGATGGCATTAGAAAAACAACAGGCAAATGAAACAGTTGAATACACCAATGTTTACTTCGGGGGTAATCAAGAAGTTACAACACAACCTGACACTATCAGCTCTTCCATAGACAGATCATTTGAAACAAATTGGAGAAACACTAGAATGTTACACTAACAGGGGGTCAGGTTGGGTTGTTGATAAGATTAACATGGTTTATCTGGATATAGCAAACTATGTACCATTGAGAGGTGGAAAGTACTTACCACTGCCTGAGTATTTTAAGAAAAAAACATGCTATGGTTAACGTTAAAAACCCTGGTGATAATTGTATGAGGATAGCGATAAGCACAGCTAAATTTCCAGTTAAAATATATTCTGACAGACTTTCAAGTTACCCAGAAGATGATGGTATCAATTGGGAAGGTATGGATTAACCCACCCCTATCTCTCAGGTCCCAAAAATAGAAAAACAAAATCCAGACTTAGCTATAAACGTATTCAGACATGAAGGTAAAAATGTAAACAGGATAAGTCCTTTAATGTATAAGGATGATCGTAAAATAATTAATATATTTATGCTACAACAAGGTGAAAAATATCACTATACATGGATAAAGAATTTTAGCCTACTGTTGTAAAATCAATCGAA
This sequence comes from Haliotis asinina, assembly GCF_037392515.1. NCBI lineage: Eukaryota > Metazoa > Mollusca > Gastropoda > Lepetellida > Haliotidae > Haliotis > Haliotis asinina. Next base: position 46,253,909 of record NC_090287.1, read on the forward strand.
ACATGGGGGAAACAAACACTTTTGTGAAAGGTGCCTTCACAGGTTTTCTAGGTCAGATCTACTGGATTCACATAGGGATGATTGCTTAGGTGTAGGGGAGACAGCCATACGAATAGATATGCCAAAAGAAAAAACTATTTTTTTGCATTTACGAACCACAAAAATAAAATGCCAGTACCATATATTATCTATGCCGACTTCGAAGCTATCATTAAACCAGTTGATACAGTAGCACAATCCCCTAATCAAAGTTTCACTCAAAACGTTCTAGAACACAAAGCATGTGCGTTTGGATATGTGGTTGTACGTTGCGATGGTGAAACTAACCCTCCTGTTATTTATAGAGGCCCAGGTGCAGCTGAAGAATTTCTGCAATGTTTACAAGAAGAAGAGAAAAAGATTATGAAAAAATTATACAAAATTCCAATGCATATTACGCAAGAAGATATGAAAACCCACAATAAAAGCACACATTGTCATATTTGTTGTGAACCTCTGAATGGGGATTCAGTTAGAGATCACCATCACATTACAGGTAAATACAGAGGTGCTGCTCACAATGAATGTAACTTGAAGCTAAGGATAAATCCGAAACTTATTCACATTCCAGTGGTATCTCATAATTTACGTGGGTATGATTCACACTTGATTATGCAAGCTATTTCAAAAGTCAAAGGTAACATATCATGTATTCCAAACAGCGTGGAAAGATATATATCCTTCCCACTAAACAGGTTGAGATTCAAATATAGTGTTCAGTTTCTATTGTCTTCTCTAGACAGCTTGGTCAAGGCAAATAACCCTAACGACTTGGCTATAAGTAATCGGTCCACAGAAGATGAAACTAGATGTTGTAGATATCTCCAACTGACCAATTCTACAGTAAGCTTTCTGATGCATCTGTTTCACAAGATGATTATGAACATGCTAAAAAGGTATGGGAAAAATTAAAGAGTAAAAATATGGGTGATTACCATGATTTATATTTAAAAACAGATGTGTTATTGTTAGCTGATGTTTTTGAGATATTTAGAAAAATGTGTTTGAAACAATAAGAGTTGGATCCAGCTTGGTATTATTCAAGTCCTGGACTCTCGTGGGATGCTTTAATGAAAGAAAGTATCAAAAGTTATATGACAGGTTACAACCCTAATAAACCTTTGAACCACCTACTCTATCTTGATGCTAACAACCTATATGGTTGGCCTATGAGTCAATATCTACCTACGGGTGGATTTGAATGGTTGACTGACCAGCAGATGGATGTCATGAGCATTACACCAGATTCAAACAAAGGTTATATACTTGAAGTGGACTTAGAATACCCAGGGGAATTACATAGATCTCACAATAGTTACCCCATAGCTCCTGAAAGGTTGAGAGTTAACCAAGACTGGATGTCTGAGTATCAACAAAACCTGATGAATGGTCCGCTAGCAAATGTAGAAAAACTTGGACCTAATTTGATGAGAAAAAAACAAAGTATATCGTTCACTACCGTAATTTACAGCTGTATTTATCACTTGGTATGAAGTTTACTAAAGTACACAGAATACTGAAGTTTGATCAAAGCCCCTGGATGGAACCCTATATCAGGATGAACATGGACTTGAAGAAGCTGGGCACCAACAACTTTGAGAAAAACCTGTACAAACTCATGAACAACTCTGTATTCGGAAAAACGATGGAGAATTTAAGAAAACGAGTTAATGTGATGCTAGTCCAGTCAAGCGAGGAAGACAAGCTCAGGAAACTGATAGCCAGCTCTGCGTACAATAGAAGTACTATTTTTGACAATGACTTGGCAGCTATACATATGTAAAAGAGTCACATTGTTTACGTAGCTATGAGTATTCTAGACTTATCCAAACATCTGATGTATTACTTTTACTATAACGTGCTAAAGAAGCAGTATGGAGACAGATGTGAAGTGTTGTACACGGATACCGATTCATTATTAATGGAGAATCAAACAGAGGATGTGTATGAGGATATGAATACCAGTATAAACCGGTATGATACCAGTGACTACCCGAGAGACCACCCTATGTACAGTCAAGTCAACAAAAAGGTGTAAGGTAAGATGAAGGATGAATGTGCAGGCACACCAGTTGCTGAATATGTGGGATTCAGACCTAAAATGTATTCTATCAAGAAAGCAGATGACGCTGAAATAAGAAAGGCTAAAGGTGTGAAGAAGAATGTTGTAAAAGGGCATATCAAGCATACCCTGTACAAACAGGCTCTATTTGAGAAAGATGAACACACTTCCTAGTGATGGGCATAAGATATACGGGTTGACTTTAAACAAGACGTCTCTATCACCAGTGGATACAAAACTATGGATAGCCTCCGATGGTATTAATACCTGCGCTTACAGGCACTCCTTGATCTCTGGGGCTGTGTGCAGGACAAGGTATAAAAATATTTAAATAACATATATATAAAGGAGAAAATTTACAACAGCCCGCGAGGATATTGGAAAGGGACAGACACTATTAAAAGCTAAGAAAAAGCCAAAGCTTGGTTACAGAAACAAGCTATATGGCAAGTATACTTACCTGCACCAAAATATATACCCAGGAGAAAATTTGGTATTCATATCCCTAATCAAGTTCACCAGGCTGACCTGTGGTTTCTTCCACACGACACGGTCAGAGGTAAAACCTATAAGTACGCCCTGACAGTTGTAGATGTAGTCAGCCGCTATAAGGAAGCCGAACCATTGACCGCAAAGGATGCAACTCAAGTAGCCTGCAGATTCGAAAGCATATACAAACGCAGTCCGCTGATGTGGCCCTCACAGTTGCAAGTCGATCCAGGTAGGGAATTTATGGGTGCAGTGTCACAACTGCTAGCCAAACACAATACCAAGGTAAGAGGGGTGCAGCCAGGGAACATCAAAGTCAAGCCATAGTTGAGAGATTCAATCGCTCAATAGCCAAACGTTTGTTTGCACACCAATATTCACGTGATTTAGAGGATAAAAAATGGGGGCGTGGGGTATCCCCCACACTGAATGGGTAGTGCGACTTCCTCAGGTGATTGACTTCATGAATCACGAAGTAACAAGACTACTAGATAAGAGACCAGTCGAAGCAATCCATTGTATCAGAGGCAGCAGCACCCCGTAGGAAAAAAATATAAAAAATTCCAGATCGCACGCTTGTTAGATATTTATATCAACCAGGTGAATACGAGGGAGACACCCGTAAACGTGCTACAGATCCTATATGATCTATGAACACGTACAATATCGATAGAGTGGATGTCAAAGACGGGGAACCTAACCTATATTTCCTAGATAATGGACAACGTAGAGGATTCGTCCGCGAGGAATTACAAATTATACCACAGGGATGAAAATTTTTTTATACATTTATCTTTAACAAACGTTTAACTTCGCTGATGTAGTCTTTTTTTCTTCTCACAAATAAGCTGAAATCGCTTTTTATCCGTGCCATGGGCTTTACATAATCGGTAATGACCTTTAACTCCTATACCACACACAGAACACATACAGTTAGTATAACCTTTACGGTGGAAAAAACAATAACCCTCAACTTTGCTTCCTTTACCACAAATATCAGTTTTCCCCATAAGTACCCACTGACAAGTATATGGCGCTGTCCTCATTTTCTTAAAATATTTTGTATAATTACTGTTTAACGATTAACACTGCTGCTGCTACCCCCAGTACCACAAATACCAACTCACAATCTTAGTAGTATTCTAACTCGTAGTATTCTTTCATAGCGGAATGATTTTCGCGCTGAAGTTGAGTATTGATAAAATCTAGCGTCTTCATTCATCTCATAGTGTATTCAGCCTGTGCTGCCTGTAGTTTTCTATGGCTATATCATGTCTTTTTTGTTTCGCTTCTACCTCAGTGGTGCCTGATAAAAAATTACTCTCAGAAAATGTTAGGTCATACATGAGAGCCCCACCAGCTATCATTGCTGCCGTAGCCATGTTATATACATTACTTTAAAATGTTTTCAGGTATAATACCTTGCTTTACCAAAACGTCCTTGGTGGCCATCGCCATACCAATATTCATAGTAAGCATAAAAATATCTTGCAGATCGAAGTCGAGTTTTATAGTCAGTTGTTTCATAATCATTTTAGTCAACCGAGCATATCCTACTGTCAATCCGGAAACCACTAATGCGTGGTATGCATCGTTAACGAATGTTTTTCCCTCGGACATAATATATATTAAGGAAAATATATAATTTAATTATAACATAATATGAGGGTCGATAGTGGGGGGCTGTCCGCAACTGGTTGTGTTTGGGATGACTTGCTGCCGGCTGTCCACATTACCATGTACAATGAAACAACAGCAATGGCTATTATGCCACCTACTGCTACCCACAATTTGTAATTATGTTTATTATGCCTTGCTAAGGCATTTTTTCTACCAGCTTTAACTCTTTTTGGGTTCTTCTCCTTAGTGACTTGTGTCACTGGTTCCTGGTGCAGTCTGCTATCCACAGGACCTGGCTTTGGTGTTTCCTCTTTGGTTATCTCTTCCTGGGCAGCATCCATCGTGTATAATATTATTATATTTTGTTTTATCAAATTTACAATACTTTGCCGTATTGATCGCTGCCGTCATCGGGGCTAGATACATACCGTATTTGTGATACAAAGCACAACTGATATAGCTCAAGGCATTATCGATAAACGGGTCCTTCTCTAAGTCCTCCCATAAATAGAGTCGACGTTCTGGTGGTATTGGTAAAGAGTGTGACGCTATGTCAGTGTAAATCTGGGTAATAGTAGAACCTGTCATCTCAGCTCGAGTTGTGTATCATACCTAGCGTATAATTTATTGATTTCCTCATCTGACATTTTCTGAATTTTATCAGCAGTGATGTTTTTTCCTAAATATTGTTTTCCCTTACCACCCACAACTAGTGTTACCAGTCTGTCTCGCTGCTTGTTGTCCTTTTGTTTATCTGAAACTAACATCTGTTCTAGTAATTCATCACACTCCATTTTATAATATAGCAATCTAGTTTTTATTTTTAAAAAATAATATGCAACATACACTAAATACATAGAGATAAAGGTTAGGTTACACACAACTAGAATTTCAAAAACCGACATGTATACTAGAATTTACTCAAAATTACTAAAACGTACTAAAAATTTACTGAAGTATTACTAAAGAATTACTAACTATTACTAACATTTACTAAAATGTTATTTAAAAACAAAGGTTGGCCACAGGCCATTACTAAACTATTACTTGGTAATCCACTGCTTGGTCGGTTTTCAACACATTCCCATTCTGTTTTACTCATCACATCGTTCTCTCTCAAACACTCCTCGAATGAATCCCTGTCCTTGCAGTGAAACATTATGCCACCCATCGCGTCTGCTCCCTCAAATCTTTCAACACCGAGTTGAATTTTTGTTTCAGCACCCAGATGGTGTGATTTGCATTACTACCTGAAAATGCTAGGTATGATAGCATGTCTCTCTTTTTTGTTATCTCTCTAATAGCGCTACAGTCATCCAGGATGAACAATGTCGGTATTCCTTTAAATTGGTTGTGAAAAAAATTTAAACGCTCTTGTAAACGTGTACCCGGGTCAACTTTATGCACATCTGTGTCTGTCATTACCCAAGATCTACCCTTGTAAGTCTTGTTCATGTTTATAGTAGGGCATAATATAACTATTTTATCAAATATGTATTTATAGTACCCCTCCAACAAATCCAGTACGAAAACGGTTTTACCACAACCCGTCTGCCCACATATTATAGCGCATGAGGAGGAGTGGAGTGCATGGTAAATTAACAGTGGGAAATACCCCAACTGAAGTCTTGCGAACAGCTCCATAGTTATTGGGGGTGTGGGGGGAACCCCCCTAGTAGATAGCTTGCATGAATCGTCCATTGTCTATATTAAGTTGTGTGTCCATAATTACATATAGATATAATTTTACCAGATTGTTGAGCCTTCTTCGTTATTTGAATTGTTATACCCTAGCTTCTATTTCCAATGCAATGACTGCTACCATATAGACTGTTATCATCTGTCGATCTCAGATCCAACCATAGCGTGTATTTTGTGGATAAGTAATCACCGATATTCACAGAGTATAGATCCAGGTCACTGACCACGTTGTTAACTATTGAGTTGCATTTCATCGTTGTTAGCTTCTTTATTTCAACCCACTGCTGGTATGCTCTCATTCCATGGCTAAATAACTGATTAGGCACTCCCTCTATAGTCACTTCTACTTTGGTGATCTCTGGGTTGAAACCTGTAACTATGACGTCGTTCTCACGCAAGTTTGGGAAAATTTCTCGCTGTCTCTATTGAATGGTTCGTATTCCTCCACGGGTATGATTAAAATACCTTTCATCGATCGAGCTGGAACATTCATGTTGATATTCCATACCGTGTCACTCTTATCGTGTACTACCATTCTTTGTTGCAGTATCCTATCGTAGAGGATAGTCATTTTTCCAGAGTACTGATTTTGAATCTGCCTCGCAAGATTCGGACTAGTCACTTTATCAAACTCTAATGATATGTTGTTTATCTAATAACTACCCTCATAATTACTATCATTGCTGTTTGGTAAACACACGGTTTTGCTGTAATCATTGAACATGAGTTCGTATTCCAACCTGTCACCCAATGCGGCTTGGTAAAACAGTGCGTGCCCAGTCAGTAACTCAAAGTCTAGTGGGATACAAAACCTGTTCCCATACACTTCACAGACTGCTTGTTCACTAACAGATATTTTGGCCAACTCGTCTGACATGAAAATATACCCGATACGTAACCTATTCGATGTTTTGTTACTGAGTCCCTGATATGCACCGTTCACTCTTACTTTTCCATAGGTCTGTGTAACAGTAATACACATCACTATCATCTACACTAAGCACCTCGTTACCACTAATTTTTATGGTGGTCTTCTTGACAATAGCATGACCCACATTATTCACGGGCTCACGTTTGTCATTTTCTGAAGTCAACGTGATATTAAACGCTAATCATGCCGTCCCTGGTACTATGACATCGTTCTCACCCAAGTTTGGGAATCTAACCACAAGTAATTGACTCTGGTCTATCTTGCTGGGATTATTTGTAATAGTAACCGAGTGACGCATGGCTTTGATGCCTAGTGGTTCTCTTTATCTTCGAAAAGGATTTAGCTTTCTACCATATGACATTATTATATATTTATATTAATAAAAATATAATTTAAAAAATATCGACGATTTTGAGATGGATGATTTTGGAGCTACTACTCCTCCTGATGTTGATGTCGATGAAGATACTTCGTTCACTAGTTTGTCATAGAGTGAACAAGTACTAAAATCAACAGTAGATGATTATTGGGATGGATTATAAAATGATAAAAACTATGTCGAGCCTCAGGGTCGTGACTATTCGAATTTTACCATAGATGATATGGGCATTCTTCGTCTTAAGGATAATCCTGAGATTGATATCATTAGCAGACGCAAAAGAAAACCACTTGCCTTAACTCTAGCCAGTCGCCATGGTACCAAATTTATCCGTGATAAACTAAACATGCTGGATTATGGTGGTGCAAAACCTAAAATAGGGAGTCCTGTGGACAGCCGACTGCAAGTCCCCCCAGAGGTCATTCAAAATCTGCAAACTACCAGATCTGAGCTAAGTAGAGTGGGAATACCCCACACCCCTAGAGAAGACATAACACAGTGTGCTACAGAAGCATCGGACAGTATTGAAAAACTGTTGAGTAAACACTGGGATAAATCATTACCGGGATTTGAATTTCCAATGAGGGAACTGTACAGCCTAGACGAAGCCTTGAAACATGTACGCAGAGAACTCATGGACAACATGGGGAAACTTAATGAACTAGACAAGCACATAGCTAGAGAAAAAGTGTTGAATTCAGGGAAACAGAATATGATGATATGAAGCGTCATATCACGGAACGAATTAGTAATTTAGAAGATGAAGACGTACCCGATTAGAATCCGCTTCCACATGGCTTAGTCAAAATCTGTGGGCATTCATCATCGCCGTGGGAAGGCTGGTGTATGATACAGCTAAGGAATTTTTAACCAAATACAGTGGGGGGTATCCCCACACCCCCACTAGAAGGGTTTCAGCCAAATAAGGCACAAGCCGACAGCGATACCTCCAAAACTAATGCTGTTTTACTATCTATATGCTGCTGATTGGACTCCTGCACGATGGAGGATTCTTTGGGGGATACCCCTGGTTTAATGGTGGTGATGTCACTATACCCGTTTCACCAGTATGCGTTGATGGTTGTACGTTGGAGACGTTGACATTGGTGTAACATCCAATTTTCGGTCAGCCGTGGTGATGATTATTTCATTGTTGTATCCCATTATTTTATTGATTCTCAAACGCATATCACTCACAGCCATATATAATCCCACATTGAACATGTAGTCGACTTTAGACCTGGCATATTGTAAAGTGTCCCGGTAAATGTTTTATAGCACTAGGTAGATCTACTGGTGATGCAATAGCATCCTCAATATTAGCCACGAACTGTTTCTGCGTGTCGTAAGTGGTTCCACTACCTATGATACTGGAGCACGTCTGTGATTGAGCCACGAGAATAGCCCACAGGTACGTTCTAATCGAATCGTTTAAACGAATAATACCAGTGCGAGTCCTTTCTATGTATCCAGCATAAATATTTTCCAATCATCTTATGAACCAGGAGGCTGCTCCACTTTTTGGACGGTGAAAGCAACATTGCCTTTAAAATTCATATGATCTTCTCTCCATTCATTACTCAACAGAGCAAAGTCCTGCCTAAGTATACCTTGTCTCACTAAATCATCACTGGCATCATTAACTGGTTTTGGTTCATATTTGGTAGGTTTAGGAACAATATCATCTAAGGCATGGAAAAAATTTTCTGTACTAAACATTTTTCGTTTCATAAAGTTTGTTAGTAAATCTCTTTTAAATGCTTTTACCGAGAGCCAATCGCTGTAAGGAATTCCTAAACCATGATTGAGACCTGATAAACGCCAATCGGTCTTAGGGTCAATTCCGAATTCATTACAATTCCGTTTGTAAGCACGTCTATCATACGGGTTGTTCGTTACATTCCATGCCTTGTCCTGTGGAAGTGGAGCGCTTATCTCTTTGAGGATACGCCTTATCTGGTAGTATACGTAAAACATGCAAACCGATTTACTCAAGGCAACAGGCCTAGTGTCTGTCAACGTTAGAGAGTACCCAGTACCCAGTCGTAGTGCACCATATCGCAAAATTGCGTTGGTTCTGCCAAAACTGCATCGGATTATTGAACCACACGTGGACAGATTTCTCATCAGTGACTAATAGTTTATACTTTCCAAACACATCTACAACTAAGATTTTCATTTCTGTGAAGTCAGAGGCATGTATATTATCGTTTTTGGGGATAACGTACTTCGGGTTTATACATATTATTATTATACTACAGAAAAATAATAATAAGATTAAAAGTAATAAGAAGATGTTTATTAGTGGAGCCAGACACTTAATAACCGATGGATACTACAGCGTATGTTCTCTCAACTATGAAATTTTTAAACCCTTAGGAGCTGAACTTAAAATAAAGGACTCAAATTGAACAGTGGTGTTGATTAACAACAGTCCAACAACACTGAGACTAGGCCGACCATTGGCGAATATACTAAGACTACCATCAGAAGAAATAAAACCTAATATTACCGTCAACGGTAGGAAATTACCAGAGCTAGTTCCATACCGCGAGCTTTATGTTCATCTCAATCAGCTTAGCACAATGGGTAACATAAAAGATGACAGCCCTTCCACATTGTTGAGGGATGTCCCAGTTAAAACAGAAAAATACAATGATGTACGAACTGAGTCATTTTCATAGAGACAGTATAAAAAAATTAATAAATTGTAATATTTCTGAATTAAAAATGTCAATTTTAGATACAAAAAATAATACTATAAATACAGGATACTTAAGCGTAACATTATATATACAATAATGACTAGTAATCAAGGCCCAGGAATGCATGTAAAAAAATGCCTAATGGTTTATCAGACCTAGGTGATACTAGAGGGTTTGATGACTCATAAATAGATGGTGAAATATATGTTTTAAGCATATGAACAATATTTACAAACGCTTTGAAGTTCCCACCATCGGTGGTGATTCTGGTAGTGTCTTTAACCTAGATACATCAAGATCTTTCAGCAACACACAGCAAAACGTGTCTCCAGTAGTGCAGCCCGGATGCTATTGTGTAAAGCCGGGGAGCAAAGCGCGATATTGCAGTTGGTTCCTGAATTCAATGGTGTGGTCACCCTTCTAGAAAAACTCCCAGAGAATTCAACGTTGGCCACCCAAGTCTACCTAGGTCAATCAAGATTTGATCCTTTTGGGATCGTAAAGGGAATCACTCTCACTAGGGGAAAAAAACCACGAGAATCAGGTTTGCTCTATTTATGTGAGGGTTATGCATGAAGCACAAGCAAGCATACAAGGTGTACGTGTTACCTTGGAAGACACTATATCTGTAGCCGCTACTTACATATCTGATCACATAAGTTTTAATGGTTTGAAAGTAACATCTGCAACATTATCAGAAAAGCAATTTGAAACAATTTTCTAACAGTTATATATACAATGGTAAGCATTCACTCTAATGTAACACTCGTTGATCTAGGCGACAGAAAGCGATTCAATTCACCTGGTGAAGAAAGCACTCCATATCTCCTACATTTTAAAGACGACGCATACGAATGAATGCCACTAGCAGATTTTACAGAGCTTGAATGGTTTATTAAAATAACACTAACCAACCCTTATATCTTTTTTAATCAAAATGATTTCGTTTCCAAAATTATTAACAACAGGATACTTTTCACTTCCTTTAATCCCCTAAAAGATAATACTATACAAGTATTACGAATACCAGGTCACACTGGTAACATCTTAGGTCCGGTCGACTTGAATACCAGTTTTCCGCAGTATTTCATTCTGCAGTCATTCGCAGTATTTCCGATTACCAACATGATTTTTTTCGGATTCAAATTAGGGTATGAAACCAAACACAACATTAATTATAGACGTATATCGTGCAGAGATTTCTGAGCCAAGAATACTTTTAGATGGACTGAGAATAATTTGGTTTAAAAGACATGAGAATAAATGTTGTCGAATCATAATAAGGCAAGGCTATGAGCCATTAATAAGCCCCAATGGAGTTTGTATTATAGATGAAAACATACCTATTAATATTTCACCCATTTACCTATACGACAATCTGAACTTTATAAGTCTCAAATATATCAATCAAAAAATACATTATAGGCACACAGAATGGGGCTGTATCCAGCTCTAAATGAAGAAAGGGGAGTGTAGAGGGGTTTCGTCTGAAACAGATATGTGAAATAAAACATCAGCTAGAACAAGAGCGTGATATTCGAGCATCACTAGATAAAAAATACAATAGAGCTTTAAACTACATAGATGGAGCTGATACAACACTAATGACAACTAGTATGGGATTAGGAGCTGTAGGATTTGGATTGTTGACAACAATCCTAGCCACACCTGTGGTGTTAGAACATGAATTAGCAGCTATAGTTACAGGAACAGCTGGGACGGTGTTAACATTTGTATCCCGCAAATTGAATCGTAAAGCAAAAAAACATGATGAAATTAGAATCCTTGCTGAGGCAAAGTTAAACACTATAGAAGATCATATTTCCACCGCACTCAATGACAATAAAATCTCAGAAGAAGAGTTTCGTTTAATACTAAGTGAACTTAAAAAATACAATAAAATGAAAGAAGAGATTCGTCATTAAAAAAGTTCTGTAATAAGCAAAGACGAGAAAAAAAAATATATAAAACAAGGGATACAGCAAGTCCAACAAACATTTATTACAAAAAAAAAAAAAACATAATAGAAGAAAAACATTAAACTGTTTAGCTGAGGTCAATATTTTCAACTGATCTTATATATCATGGGTTATATGGTTTGGTTCAGAACCACTCATAGTGCCTTTTTACCACTAATCGTACACTTTTACATGGAAGATGAAAAGTGGTCCTGTTATGGGGTTTATAAGGGAAGGGAAGGATAGGTTATTATATTATGGATTATATAGGCTGAGCCAGAACAACCATTGTGTATACTACTACCTGTAAATACCTAAAGGAACCACTTTAGGGTCTGACTGATATATCTAACAAGTTCTGCAGAAAAATATTGAAGATTTTCATTTTCCAAGCAATTAGCAAGTAATATCAGTTTCATGATCTGGGGAGATTTTCATCTTCCAAGCAATTAGCAATTAGCAGTTTGCATCTCAATTTTCACCATAGAGCTACAGAATGGTATTGTTTGGCTCTCAAGAGAGGTTATTAGGTCTGCAATGCCAAGGACTGAGCAGTCTTTCTTTTAAGATCTGGAAGCATTTGATATATATGTCTTTGCCATATACATATGGCAATGAAACAAAATCCAAATTGAAATCTTAATGAAATAGCTCCAAACTGGACAACAAAAAACACTCACAGAGCTCAGTATTAGGAAAAAGAAATGTACTTGTCCCTGGTGCCACCTTACATGATTACCTTGATGCCACAGATTAACACACGTTGCACCTGCAGTTTTGATATTCCATATTCAAAACATCACTACAACAAAATTATTAATATGAGGCCATAAATATGAGGTACATTTTGCAGTTCAGGTTGCACTAGTGCAATATCTAAAAGCTGTATGGAGCCACAGACTGAGCCACATGACATGATTTTTTATACAAATATGCATACATGTCAAACAATTTGATCTGAAACATTACCTGCATTATACTAGGTAGAATTATCTCCAAATGCTCTGCTGGTTGGAGTAACAGAATAATTTAAATTTTGCTCCAAATTCGTGAACAAAAGACGTGATGTTTAGCTGTTTTAATGTCTAAAATAAATACTGATTCACAAAGATGATGACAGTTGTTTTCTAAGCAGTCAAATTTTTTATTAAATTCAGTATTCTCACACTAGCTCTGGTTTCGTTCCTTTCAAAAGGATAAATGATTTCATTCATAACATCTTCAATCATCAAAATTGTACTTCATGTGACGATATATACAGAACAATATAATGTTACTGTTACAACACACTGACAATTTCTCCCCATGTCAGAACATTCTTTGAAAAAAATTGACCGCGAAAATCATCGACTTCGGATTTGCTAAAGATCAACACATCGATGGCTAACTTGAGGAAAAATACTACAACACAAGCAACAAATGATAACTGCTATTGAACACAACTAACAGTAAATAATTGAGGATGGCTGAAAGGTACTTCTTACGGGAATTTGAATCAATTCAGAAAATGTGTCAATGGTCGTTTTCCTACTCGTTTATATTTTATCTAAACGAGTGCCATGCCGTGTACGCACTTCCGGTTTCATCAAGGGTGGGTACGATTATAAATATTGTCTCATGATCTGCATTATATAGGTATTAAGTAGTTTTCTTTCAATGTATATGAGTTCAGATTCTGCTTAAGAACGTGTATTTTCAAACATCCTTCATGTCTTGTCACTTAGAAAAATCGCAAGGTTGTCCATGCCCTTTCGGGTCACCTATGGCTGTCAACATTGTGAATGTTGGAAGGTTTGTCGAACACAATCAAAATAAACATGCTAAATATGGAAATTTTTGTGCAGAGACAATAACATTTACCTAGTCATACCATGTAATTAATTCCAGATAAAATAGTTGGATATATCAAAAGGATGGCACATTTTGTTCGGCATCACAATGCATGTGGACTTGTTTGTTTACCACCATTGCCATGATCGTTCCTGTTTGTCCAATCGATGATGTAACATTGAGATTGGTTTTGTTTATAATTATTTAGGCCAAAAGTTATCAATGTTTAGAAAATGGGAAAGTTGTGAGTTTTCTCTTTGTCAAAGAACAAAAATATTGATTAAACTATCCACAAATATTTCATTATGAAGAAAATTTTAGACTGGGTACCAACTGATGTGGTGTGCTTGAAAATCAACGATGGCCGTTATTTTCGACTGCGTGCCGAGAAATGTGTCGATCACACTTTTTATTTGCAGGCATTTCGTTTTAGGGTACATATACATATTGAAGATTATATATTTAAAAAGCTGAGAATTAGTGCATTCCATACATAATTGATATGACATGTAAATCCGACTTGTTGAATAATTATTGCAAGTTTTATTTGGAAATGTCATTATCCTGCACTCCTGTCGAATGGGTTTGACAGTAGCATAGAGAGGATTAAAGACTAGCTATCCACACACTACTTGCATTATTGATTGTACAGAAATTTTCTTGCAATGTCCATGTTCATTGAAGGTTAGAGCTCATACCTACAGACATATATGTCACAATACTGCCAAAATTCTTCCTGCAATTTCTCCCAGTGGGTGTATTATGTATGTTTCAAGATGCTATGGGGTCCATGTATTGAAACATTTCAGCGTTCAAGCTGAATAATGTTTGACAATGACCTTAGTATTTCTAATGCTACCTTTTCTTGAAAACTTAGTCTGCAGGTATGGAGCCACTGTATTTTTATCACTGCAGGCCTAAGATGCTTGTAGTCACAAGAATCATCTCTTGTTCGCCAACTTCAACCACAGTAATAATCCTTGCACATATCCCTTGCTGTGTTTTCACAAGTCACTTTTCCTGTCCGGTCCAAGCAGGGGAACCTTATCACTGGTATGCGCTATGGGCTCCATATGGAAAGGTATCAAAATCTGCAAAAGTTTGCGTTGTATGTGACCTTTAAGCTAATGAGATGTAATGATACTGCAACATGATATTTCACCAATGAGAATGATAGATTATAAATAGATATTCTCGTAATGACATTGAATTGATGTCTAAACCATTAAACTGAATGTTCACCTCACCCTCACCTTTGTGTTATTGTTTTTATGTTTAAAGACCAACCTATAGATATTCAATAAATGCAAACTTCTAAATGACACTTAACCTTAACCCTTAGACTGCCATATGTAGAAGACCACATATATAGGGATAGAAACTACCAGTGGCAAATGGCCAACATTTTTGTCTTTAGGACACTGATATTTTGGTAAAAAAAACATGCCAGGTAGTGGCCACAAAAAGTGGGAGTATTTTTACTGATAAATCGCCACTTGTACCACAAGGAAACTCACAAGTTTCTATCACTCTATGTATGGTTCCATGACATATGCGTGACAGCAATACTCCGGCTTCATGGGTTTTAAACATTTCATTATAAATGTAAGTAAGTAACAATAATGTGAGCGCCTAATATCCACCTTAGAGGTGCTCACTGACGCATTGACAATATTGGGAAGGAAATAGTTCATACAGCTTTCACAGAAAGGCAGCAGTGAACAGATGAGTCTCTAGGAGAGACTTAAAAGTTTCTTTTGATGACGTGTTCCTGATATCCTTTGGAAGAGGGTTCCATAATTCAGGGCTAGGGAAAGATAAAGGTTGTTCAGACAATAACATGAGCTATAAATACTGATCAATATAGTGATCATGTTCATTAAAAGCAAAATCATATATTCATTCCATACTGGTGCACTGTGATTTATTATCAACCTAAATAAGTAAGTAGTCATTTCTGATCATGTAGTTAGATATTACTTATATAATCTTGACATAATCTGTATATGAATAAATAATAAATACTGATGATGGCTCTTGAGACATCAAACCATGATAAAAACAGACAACATTAAGGGAATATCTTTGAAAATATTTAAATGCCCTTGGAAGATTTGAAAATACAGTGCTCCATCTAGACATGTTTGCAATGCCATAGTTGCTTGCGTGGCATTACAAATAGCACAGACCAGTCTATCGTTTCAGGAGCTTAAGGGCGGTCACAAAATGGCTGCGCCCATGAATTAAGCCATGGAAAGGTCTATATTAACAAAGCACAATCTAAGTAATCTACTAAACAATGCAATTTAAACTTATCTTCTTCCTGTCTCCAAAACTGACACCATAACTGAAAGTAAAATACTACATGCATCCCTCTTGAAATTGTTTGGTTGCCAAACTTTTTAAAATGGGAGAGGGTTCATGTATAAGTTGAATACCATAAAGTAGTTTACGAGGAGAAGTGGATAACATACCCCACCTCTTCATCCCCTATTACACTGTCATCATAAAGAAATTCACCACAATGTACCCAAGTTCAAATGTCTCTTAACAAAAAAAACACCCAATAAAATACAAAAACAAAATATGAATATACAAACACCATTAAAGTAAAAAGAAAGCCCATGTAAAAGTTCATTGAATTCCATAGAGATAGTTTTTTATACAGAAGTGGATAAAGTACATTCCCTGTTCCGCATGGACAGATGCCATATAAAAGTTACACATGCACAAAAGTTAAGGGCCACTATTTTCATAGTGTCTTGATTTCACCACAAACTATAAATGTTTATGACTGAATTAGCCTTCCATAGATTCTTGAACCTAAGATTGTCAAGATATGACAAGGAAAATGTTCTGCATGTGCAACTCCATATCCCTACCATCTGAATCTTGAAAATCACGTTTCACACACTTGTTTCATTGGTCTGTTGTAAGATTCCCCTTTCACTATAGAGTTAGAAAATCAGTCATGGTGAGGAGAAAGTAAACTAAGAGTGAGTGAGTGAGTTTAGTTTTACGCCGCACTCAGCAATATTACAGCTATATGGCGGCGGTCTGTAAATAATCGAGTCTGGACCAGACAATCCAGTGATCAACAACATGAGCATCGATCTGCGCAATTGGGAACCGATGACACGCGTCAACCAAGTCAGCGAGCCTGACCACCCGATCCCGTTAGTCGCCTCTTACGACAAGCTGAGTCACCTTTTATGGCAAGCATGGGTTGCTGAAGGCCTATTCTACCCCGGGACCTTCACGGGTCAGTAAACTAAGACTGAGTGACGGCAGGTGATAGGCATGAAAAATGCCGGCATGTCATGCAAGGCCATTGCAAGACAAATGGGTCATCATCATAGAGTCATCATCTGTTTAGTTGCCAAACATAACCAAACCAATGATGTCTATGACAGGCATTGGTCTGGTAGGCTGAGAAAGACCTGTGACAGAGAGGAAAGACGTCTTCCCGAGTTAGTCAGATGAAATCCCTTTGCCACTTCAACAGATTTACGAATGCAGTGGGGCACATAAGAGACTCTCAACGATGACCGTAATGCGTTGCCTCAGAATGGCTGGTTATGCTGCCAGAAGACCAGTAAAACATCCTCAACTGACTGAGAGACACATGTGGAATTGTTTGATCTGGTGTTGTGCTGGAACTTCGCAAACTGGAGAAAAATCCATTAGTCTGACGAGTGTCAAATGTTGCTACAAACTACTGACAGTTGAGTACGTGTGTGGAGGCAAAGTAACACTAGGAACATCCAGAAGACGTTAACCAGTGGCAGGGGGTCTGTAATGATATGGGGTTGCGTTTCCTTTGAGTGCAAACTTCCACTCGTGACAATTTGTGACAACATGAATGGCCAACAATACCATGATGCAGTACCATGATGAGGGTAATCCCTCATTTTGACAACCATCCTCTTAGAACAAAACCTGTGTACATGGACGACAATGCCAGATCACAGAGATATCGTGCAGTTTTGGTTTATTTGTGCAAGAGGTTATTGACACTCTTCCTTGGCCAGCATGTAATCCGGATCTCAATCCAATAGAGCATCTCTGGGACATTCTTGGGCGGAAAATCAGACATCAGGAATCCCCCACTTCAAAATCTCGCTGAACTTGATGCCGCTTTTCATGAAGAAAGGAACCGTTTGCCTCAGAGAACCATTCAATGACTTGTATTGAGTATGAGACATAGGGTTGAATCTGTGGTCAATGTCCGTGGATCATACACAGGTTACTGATGTTTCTGTCTTGCAATAGACTCTGCACTTCATAGGACGTCTGTATGTCACCTGATGTGGCATGTTGATATCATTACAGTCACTTGAAATTAAAGATTTTCAGTGTTTTATAAACCCTCAAACTCTGGTCGATGATACATTTGCATTACGCTTAGACTGTTTCTGAACACAAGATCAGCATGCTTTGAGACAACATTTGCATGACTTAAAGTTTACAAAATCGGCTTAAAACAGTCATAGATTTTGTTATGATAGTTACCATTGAGTATCCAAAGTAGCAGATCACAAAAATAGTGGGTGGCGGTTAAATTTTGTGCATATGTATCTTGGATGAGATACTAACCTAAATATTCAACAAGGGAATATTATTATTCAGATATAATCACAGAGTCATTATATGGTGACCCTGGACAGTGTCTATAAGGAGATAGTCAAGTTTCTGAAAAATGCTAATGGGAGGTGGCAGCAGAACAGCTCTACAGCCAGATTGTTGCACTAGTCATGGTGGCTGAGCAGCCAACATACTGTGCTGGCAATTGCAGATTCCTGACTCTTGAGGGTATGGGTTCGAATCCCTGATCAGACTCAACCCCAAAACAGTACTAGAATCAATTTTTAACAGGGAAAGTGTAAGAACAAAAATATTACATTTGGCCACTTTCTAAATGGCTTAATTATGCATGTACTGTAGCACAAAATACCAACATGTCCTTGTATATGATTTTGTCCCATGAAGGTCCGTGTTTGTATTGATCTTGAGTAACCCATGCTTGTTGTGAGAGGCCACTAATTGGATAAGGTGGTCAGGCTCACTGACTTGCTTTACAGATAGCCGCCATATGGCTGGAATATTGCTGAGTGTGGCATAAGATTGGACATCCCTTCCCTTAAAATAAAATAAAACTGCACTTCTCTCATACATTATAACCAACAATATTATTGCATCAGTAGGAATCTTAAATAGGCATTTATGCCCCAATATGTCCAATTTTGTCTCAAAAAGTGCAATTATGCTTTGAACTTACCACTATCAATTTTTAGAGTTTTAATCTGGAATCCAGATGGAGGGATAATAAATCAAGATTGTAACACATTATGCTAATAAGGGGCAGACAACATCATCATGTGGCCCTCATGTTAAACCTACATTACACCTCTTTTAAAGATCACATATACTCTAGCAGGGTACAAATACAAAATCACTTGCTGACATCACTATAAATGAAACCCCGCCATTAAAACTACTCATTTCGACCTTTAATTAACTTAAATCGACCTTTTTGTCAACAGTGCACAATTCTCAGCTGCAAATGAAATTTCAACCAATCAGAGTGGCGCGTCTCTGTGACGTAATTGTAGGTCTGTGCAGTATTCATCTACATTTCACGGGTTAAATTATTTCGTTTATAGGTTTGTACAAACCTGAAATCGTGAAAGCTGTTGTGTAAAATGAAAGCTATATGTTCTCACAATCTACTATCACTTAGTTTTGTCCCCTGCTTTGCCTAGTTTTCAAGTTACAACCCTTGTTTTCATAGACGATTCTGTCAAAATCACTTGGTGTCGCTAGGTTGTAATCTGTGTTAGGTGGTATAAACCTACATGTTATTTGTCATCATTCACTTGATGCTCAGCTAATGAATTTATAACAGGATCGATCAAAGGATTAACCGATAACACGCTGATTGATTAATTAGTTTTATACAGATTTAAATAGAGATTTGTCAAAAGGTAGTGTTTATGTACAGTCATGCCCCATTTACCCGAACCTCAGATATCCGGAAAACTCGCCTTCCGAACAAAAATTCCTTAAAACGAATTCACAACGTTGTAAAACTACTCACGTATCCGGAAATCCGGTTTCCGTAACCGTACGGTCATTTACACATGCAAAATACTAAATTATGTGTATTTTTGTCTCGTATATCCGGATGGTTGAGCACCTGTATGTTTACACAAGCGATTACTGAGGGCTTCGCGTGCCGTAACAAAGAAGTCAGCGGTCTTTGAAGCGTGAGAAGATTAATTACCTCTGATTTGCAAGGTGACACTGAGTTCATTTTGAGGCATGTCAATTTGTTGGTCACTATACTTAATTAATCTGGATGATTAAGCAAGTCTGGACAGCTGTGAGCGAAAAGACAATTGCTAACTGCTTTCGTCATGTGGATATTATCCAATTAAATGAGGACCCACAAGTAGGCATGGCCTTGTCAGAACTTCGCGATGTACTACAATCCTGTGCACAAGTTGTGACTGTTACTGCCGATGATCTAGTGAATGTCGACAGTGACGAACTGACACTCAAAAGGCCATGACTGATTTCTTCAAGCGAGCATAACTGCATGAACAGATATGAGACACTGTATGAACTGATATTTGTTTATGTGTAATCAATAAAGATTATGTCTGATGCCTGCTATGTTTGTTTATTTGTACATTTCCTATACATATGGCCCGTGATTCAGTTATCCGAAAATTCGCTTATCCGGACAATTTCAATAAAAACACAAGTGTTCAGATAAACGGGGGCACGACTGTATGTACATTTACTAATCTATACTGATTACACTCTGTCATATCTGTGTCTATGTAAAAACAACACCCTCCTTTCAAAGGATTAACCGCCAATACATTGATTGATTGCTCATTACTGGTTAACTAAATAACTTTTTAAAAAGAATGACACACATTATGCAATTAGTTGCCAGGTGTGCTATCTTGGTTGACCAATGAAACTATACAGCAATGTGAAAAACCTGAAACGATACATCACGTTTTCATATATTAGACTGTTAAAAGACACATCACTTGAGAAATCTGCAGATGAATAATATATCACTCGTTTTTTGTGGATATTGCTGGATACATTCCTCGAACAAGGTAATAGCCTGACATTGCTGCTTTAACTTTAATTTTAATATTTGCATTTTTGGTTTTATTAAGTTGTCGTAGCTTTCAACAGAATCATTGTTACCATCGTGAAGTGTAATGATGCAGATGACATACACTAGGGCGTGTGTGCGAATTATGATTCATATAGGCAAACTATGAAATGTCTACATATTACATTCCTGTTATACATTCGCAGATCGCTTCTTTTTATTAAGTTTCAAAATGCATACAAGTATGATTACAAAGTAATTAGGATTATGAGACCAAGTATAAAGACGTATATTGACAAGTGTCTACATACTGGTGAGTGAACGTTACAAACCAAGTACATTTAGCAGGGGAGAAAATTTATCGCGCAGTATTTTCACTTCGACACCGACCTCGCTTAAGTTATGTTACAGGTTGTGTCATGCAAAGTCCTTTTGGTAATGATCCAAATACATATTTAACTACTAGTAGAAAGTAGTTTTGATTTTCTAACTTAATGAAAACAAAGCATAATCTCATTAATTCAAATGGACTTGACTTAAAAAAATGGCAGTGCCCTGTCATAAGATGAATGCTATTTAAGTTTCTTTTCACTGACTTACAATATCAAAGTTACTTTTAACTGGTAGTAAAATATGTATTTTATTGATGGACATTAGGACTGTACATGACACTGCTTATAACATAACAATTTCACTCTTGGAAGCGGTCAATATAAGGGGTCAATATTATATTAATTACGATAATATTGTCACTTCGATCACAACCTCGTTTCCAAGGAAGAAATCGTTATATTCATGCAAAACCCTTTTGGTCAGCAATGTGTAGTAAGCAGTTTAGATCTTATAAACTTGATGAAACTTGAACTCCATTTTCTATTCTGGAAGCGTGGTAGGGGGAGAACCATCTGATTTAGTATGTACCACAGGCTTCCACAACGCTCGCTTCACACACACTAACAACCAATTTAAGCACAAACTAACAAACTACGGGGTCCGGTGGATATCGGTGCATAGTGACACCATCACAGGACCCCAAGGAGAAATTGATGGCAACACAACAATTCGGCATGTCCTTGATGACGTAGAGAAATCAGCAAAATGACAAGCTTCTTACACATTTTCTTTACAACAAAATGAAAATCGTTCCTTCTATGACGTCACTGCAGGGCTCTGGCGATAGAGTTACGTAACCAGTCTGCGGTTTCGTTTGCGGGTGAGAGAAGCAGACAGCTTTTTAGCAACTTTTAAGCGCTTGGTATTAATTAACCATTAGGGTTTTTTTTTAAAAAATGGTGCTCCGTTTATGACTAACCAGAAGTCTTTCATATGCAGTGATAAATAGAGTACCAAAAAATTGAGTTTAGTGGTCCTCTAAACGTCTTTTAAGTGTTTAGATGAGGTCTACCTTTAGATGTTTAAACAACATCTACAATCTGTTTGAGTCAGAAATGGACCGATGACCAATTGTACAAAATTGCCACATAAATATAAATAGTACACATGTTTATCATTTACTAGCACCAAACAGTTTGAACATTTTCCGGACTCAACCAAAAAGTTGTTGAAAACGCAAAAGTTGTTATTTGTTACAGTGGGGGGAAACCACAGAAACCGAACAGCTAGTCATGGCGGGGGACATATCAAAATCTGTTTTGACCTGTCGGTTCCTCGTCTGTCATAGTCACTACCTAAAGGGACCATTCTGTTCTTTGTAGTGTGGGAGACTTAACTTGTCATTGGACATGGATTACTAAACAACTATGAAGTCATAGCTGAGGTTGGATATCAGTTCACTTGTCCTTATTTCCCAACACTCATTGAAATAAATACATCAGTGACTGTACAGTCCATGCATGACAGATTTTTTGCCAAATGACTTTGACTCCTTGTTTGTTTACAAACAGCAATTCACTGCCACTCTGAGCAGGCGATGTAGAGTAACCCAGGCCCCATTGAGCTAGTGGATTTTGAGAAAATGTTCAATCAAATGAGAGAACACATGCAAAGGGAATCCGAACAAATCAAATCATTTGTAGATGGAAAATCTGACTATCGATCAGGAACTTAAAACTATTAACAGAAACTGGGAGAAAGTGAGTTCAGAAAGAAAAGAACTCTCAAGCTCAGTTAACGTATTGAAGAAGAAAAAAGATATACCGGAACTAGATGCATAGATGGATTGAAAGATGACATCAACAAACATAGGTGTGATCTTGGTGGGACTATCAATTCGGTGAAAGACAATGAATACCGAACAATTGTTTCGGAGAGAACTGGTTCTAACCTTACTAGCAGACGTGAAAATATAAGGGTCTTTGGTATCCCTGAGGACTAAGGAGAATACGCATCTGTGAGCAAGGAAAAAATACTTAACATTCTCAACCGTCTCAAGCAATACCGTCTGAGATTAGGGATGAATGGGACAATTTAAGAGCGCATCGTGTAGTGCGCTGATCATAAGACAAGAATAGTGATGGTAGCAGGGCAATCAATGTTAAGTTGTCAGGGAATCTAACAAGCCTTGATATACATCTATTCAGAGAGCTCTATGCGTCAGTCTGATGAACATGTGTCCTTCGTCCCACCATCGTTCACTCGTAGAACTGATAAATCTACCCCCATCGATGTCTATCAGTCTTCTCACGACCCCGGTGTGCTCTTTCAATTCAGATCTGGGCAAAGAAGACCACCCCTGCAGAACAAATCACAGGGCACTAGACCCAAGGACTACGCCTCAGCTGTGTGTCAAGAGTCTGTTCATGACGAGATGAGACGAGTTGCTAGTGATGCCTCACAAGGGGCAGATGACCCTAACATGGATATGCCACAGGGCAGTGCACACAACACTGTCATAAGGTTGCTGAACACGACACAGGGCAGACAGAAATCTCTCGGACAAATATTGCTGGTAAGAAAATAGCAGGGAGGCCACGGCCAGGCTTGCTCTAAATTGCATACTTCCAACATTAAAATATCAACTTGGAACGTTTCTGGACTTATGTCTTAACTTACTTTCATAGACTTCCAATCCTACCTGCGTACATTCGATTGTATACTTCTCTTAGGAACATCAATTGGTTATGTCAACTTTAATATTAGATTAACTGAATATACACAATTTGCTAAAGCTGGTGCAAAAGTGGCATCTTTTTGTTAATCAAAAACACTATCCTAAAAAATGTAACACTAATCAACTGTACATGTGAAAACTATATATTCCTTAAAATATCGAAGGAAGTATTTGCTGTGAATTGTAATGCTATCTTAAGTGTAATTTACATACTGCTTCAGTCATCATCTGCATTTAATGTACCAGGAGGTAAGGAGGGTATGAAGAACTAGATCAAAAGTGTCTGAACTCAGCAATCAATATCAAAGATGTGAAATAATATTATACGAGGATTTCAATGCCCATTTGGGAAATGAAAAAGATTATATAAATGATTAAGATTATCAGATGATGATAAGCACATATCTTGTTATTATGGAAAACTGATATACCAAGAGTGACTGTTGATGACACACTGAATAACTATGGGTGTTATCTTGTGAAATTGTGTATTAGCAATGACTTACATGATTTGGAAGTGAGAGGGTATACTTTTATATCGCATATTGGGAAAAGTGTTATTGACTATCTTATTGTTTCCCCAAATATGTTTGAAAGTACTGTAGACTTTACTATCGATGAATGAAGAGAATCTGACCATCTCCCTCTCTCCCTCCTTAGAATCAGAGGGATATGCCAGTGAAGCTGTTGATCTCTTTGTAGTCCCAGTGTTATATAAGTATAGATGGTGTGTACCTGCTAAATATATTTTTATAAAATCATTGAGTGAACATGCTGAAATGGTGATATTCTAAAAAAATTAGAGATGTTCATATCAACCAAGCTGTTAGTTCATTGAATGATTTAATTCTGAATTCTGCTCAGCTAATGAAAAAGCAGATACAACAGACAGTGATCAAACAACCTGTTTGGTTTGATAGTGATTGCCATAAAGCCAAGATTACACGATGCCATTTAGAAAGTGGTCAAATGCAACATATGTCATATTTGGGATTTCACTTTCTCAGAAAAGTACAAATTCTAGTACTTTTTTGGTTGAGTCCCATCCGTGATTCGAACCCGTTACCCCTCTGATAAGTGTAAATTGGCATGGCTCCAATGGCCGAAAGATATGATTACACAATGCCATTTAGAAGCTGGGGAGGCCGTGCCAATTTACACTTATCAGAGAGGTACACAAAGTACACAGTCTAGACTACCAGTTGTCCGACTTTCATTTTTGTGGAAGTCGCAGTGGCTGAGCGGGTTAGGCGGCTGGCGATTAGGTGCCTGACTCTGAGGGTTCGGGTTTGAATTCCGGATGGGACTCAACCAAAAAAGTACTAGAATTTGTACTTTACTGAGAAAGTGAAATCTCCAATATGACATATGAGAGGATGTTTTCGCATTGTGCTCTGGGAACGAAGCCCATCCCTCCATTTTGAGACTAAGTCCGAAACGTTTCCTGGGAAACCAAGAAAATAATACATCACAAAAACCTTTAAAAACCAAAAGGCACCACTTTGGGGTCTGCCACACATATCTGCCAAATTTTACTGACAGATATTAGTAAGTTTTTTAGCTCTGACAGATATTAGTAAGTTTTTTAGTTCTGCTCTGCACTTTTCAGGACCCGTGAAGGTCCCAGAGTAGAATAGGCCTTCAGCCACCCATGCTTGCCATAAAAGGAGACTATGCTTGTCGTAAGAGGCGACTAACGGGATTGGGTGGTCAGGTTCAGTGACTTGGTTAACACATGTTATCGGTTCCAAATTGTGCCAATCGGTGCTCATGATGTTGATCAATGGATTGTCTGGTCCAGACTCGATTATTTACAGACCGCTGCCATATAGCTGGGATATTGCTGAGTGCGGCAACTGACTCACTCACTTTTCAGACTAGGTCCAAAACGTTTCCATGGAAACTGAGAAAATAATAAATCACAAGATCCTGTACATAGCAAAAGGCACCACTATAAGTTCTGATTGATATATCGACCAAGTTTTGCAGAAAAACATTGGGTCTGCCACATATTTTTCGGAAACGAAACACCTCTCTCACTTTTTAGACTATGTCCGAAACATTTCCATGGAAACCGAGAAAATAATAAATCACAAAAAAAACGGTAAATATCAAAAAGACACCACTATAGGTTCAGATTGACATATCTACCAAGTTCTGCAGAAAAATATGGAATGGTTTTTCAGTTCTGCTCCAGAAACGAAGCCCATACCTATATTTTGAGACTAAGTAGGAAATGTTTCCATGGAAACTAAGAAAATGATAAATCACAAAAACTGTACACAGCAAAAGGCACCAATTTATGTTCTGACTGATATATCTACCAAGTTTTGCAGAAAAATATTGAACGGTTTTTGAGTTCTGCTCCGGAAACGAAATACACCTCTCACTTTTTAGACTATGTCTGAATCGTTTCCATGGAAACCGAGAAAATAATAAATCACTAAAACCTGGAAAACCTGGAAATAGCAAAAGGCACCGAACCATTTCCATGGAAACCAAGAAAATGATAAATCACAAGAACCTGTACATAGCAAATACATAGCACCACTTTAGGTTCTGATTGATATATCTACCAAGTTTTGCAGAAAAATTTTGAACAGGTTTATAGTTCTGCTCCAGAAAAGAAGCCCATCCCACCATTAGACAAAATCAAAATGTTCCATGGAAAAACCGAAAAAATACACATGCCAAAAATCTGTAAATAGCAAAAGCCACAACCATAGCTTCAGATTATTATATCTATCACTTTTTGTTTTAAAAATATTGAACATTTTTTTACTTCTGCTCCGGAAACAAAATGATTACAGGCGGACGGACAGACAGATGGATGTACGGACAAGGACATAATGCGGGGGATAACAAAATGCAATGATGGCATCTAAGTTTGAAAAAACATTATAAAACAGGCATGCATCCATAATCTAAACAAAATCTGACCTTTTTCATACTCTCAAAATCCATTCGTATCCATGAGGCATGAGAGGGTGAGTAGCTTGCAATCAGTAGGCCAACATCTTCTTTGAAGCTTGTCTCAAACATATATGTCTGTTGTGGACTTTCTGTCTGGATTTGGTTCTTCAATTCTAAAGTAATGTAATTGTCATTGGGATCCATTGATACAGATTCAATATCTGAGAAGAAGAAGTCAGTTATAACAGATTTGTCTTTAGCTCTCACAAATTTGATGCCGTCCATGTTCACAGCTAATAGAGCATCACTGGTGTGAGACCACAGTCCTCTGTGTACAATCGGAAATAGTGTACATCCATACAAAGGAAATTGTTTCACACATGTCAGATACCATACTTTTGCTGCAAGTTCTGTTTTTCCACTTCCAAAATGCTGCAATGAAAAAGAGACCCCAAGCCTATAGTTTGAGTAATCTGCAAAGTGATAATGAAAAAAGATGCTCATAAATGAAATGTGACATGTAATATAAGTTCCACAAACAAACCCTGAGCCATAATGTAGCATTTTAACAAAACTGATTTTGGATACTGTAAACAGGAAATTCTGCGTCTGTTTATATTTTACAAATTTTGTGTTTGTCTACCCCAAGCAAAACATTCTCTGCGTAGTAATATTAAGAAACGTAAATTTACTTCAACAAATATTTAGACATTCCTTCTATATTTATCAAAACACACACCACAAAACAAATATTTCTGATGATGTATATACTTTATTCTTGAAATACACAGACAAATTCTACACACAATAATAACAAAGTGGATGTAGCACTCCCAGACAGTTCAATCAGTGTCACATAACAAATACTTTAATTTAGACAAACTTACTGGTGGATTATCGCATTCAGAAGACGGTATGCCCTCCATTTGAAAATGATTGAGTCTTTGTTTTTCTTCACACTGTCCAAGCTGGACAGGATCCACCAGGCATGAAGAGGTTTCAATGTGCTAATGCGTAGATCAACATGTTGATCACCCCCGTCCTTCAGATTCTTGGCAACACAATCGACATACCATTCTGTTCACAGCCGACTTAAATTCCAAATTAACAGAAAGGTCCATTGGCTGTTGTTCGCCAGTGCAAACGGACGGAACAAATTTGACAATGAGATTCTGCTACTTCAGCTTGTTCAAGTATGATTCACAACGATGTGCTGCAAAAACATCAAAGATCAGCAGAGAATTTCGTTTCAGTGGCAACTTGTGTTCTTTTTCTCATTCATGGTGTAAGGTACAAGCACATGGTCAATATACTAGAGCATGGTCGATTTGTTGCTCCAGTGGTTTGCAGAGTGAGTCACGTGCCAGGTTTCGGGGAATTCACAGTGGGTGTTGCATCTATCAGGAAGTCCTTGGAAAATCAGCTGAGAGGGTGGTGGGTGGGGGTATGTGGAGAAAGAGGGGAGGAAGGTCACCACTTGCACTACTTCCTAATACCATTGTCACTTCACACTTATCTTCAAGTCCAACAATGCCCACTTTTTTTTATCCTTGAGTAGCTAATGTCCCGTTCAAGACTGGTACAATTTTGACATTAGTTTGGAAACAGCCTCCCCTTCACCACTAATGAACTGTTCCTTCTGTTCGGCAAAGTTGTCAGGCAATTTTCTAGCTGCTTTTTTACCCTTTACATTTGACAAAGCCTGCTCTCATTAAGAACGATTCTGCCCATGTTTTACTTAACTCAGGCCGAGAGCCGCATATATGCGGCAAATTAATTAGCTTCTCATAGCGAGAGTCGCATATTGGGGGTAATAAAAAGCACCTCTTATTCAGCGAGAGCCGCATATTGGGGGTTATGAAAAGCACCTCTCATTCAGCGAGAGCCGCGTATTGGGGGTTTTACATTTTAAATTCGTACATTACCTATAATTTCAACCAATTTAGCTGTAATGATCAAAGATTAGCCTTTCTTACGAGAGAGATTACTCTTTGTGTTAATCAGAAGAACTATTAATGTGTTTTGATAACAATTGCTTGCAATGTCGGGGGCTTATACAGGCAAATGAACACATGTCTGCGAGAAAAGGGATTATGAGATGTTGTTACAGGAGGTGCGTGTTTGTTACTCGTCATTGGGAGTGAATACTAAGATACCATGTTTGCACATTGATCGAATTAACGGTGACATGGTTACGAAACCTTCTTCTAAATTAAATCATTCATTCATTCATTGTAATAGTTCATATAATGAATTGTAGACATAAATAGCACTACTGCATTACACTCATGTTCGTGTAGATTTGAAATAAACCAAGTTACTAATTTAGACCTAATTCATTTGCGACTGTTGATTTTTAAAGTTGACAATAATACATAATCGAATATGAAGTGATAACTCTTGCATCTACTCATAATATACATATATAGTACACATAAACCATACAAAGGTAACTGGGGTATTTTGTTCAAGCTGTATCATGCTTATTTCAATGCAATTTACATAAGCATTGTGTAAGAAACGTTTGTACTTGATCTCTGTAATTATCTTATCCTGTGTAATGATCACGTGTATCAGATCCATCGTCAATAAAAGGAGGAGAATATATCAGTTACGGAATTGATGCGTATAATCATTCAATCAGACAACACTAAATATATGAACACCTCTTTCAACCTCAAAATAACAGCCTCTGGTCGAATGCATGTCCAGGTCAACTTTTGTCCCGTGACAAGTGTAAAACAAACTTATGCGCTGTTACATTATTGGACAACCTGTTTTGTGGAATCACTCCCATTGCCAATCTTCTGAACCTCGTTTGCTTTCAAAACAAATATAGGTATGCCCATCTTCATAAATATTTGGGGAGATTCAACTACAAGTGTATACATCACAATAAATCAGAATCGTGTTACTTTTTTGAATTCTATAATACATGTACTTGAATTATGATATTTATTCATAACAATGTACAGATTATATTGAAATGTTCAGCTAGCCATTAGGTTTGATGTACAAGTAGTGTGCGCAAAAAGTATACGCAAATAAATACTATCTCTACTCAATGATTGGATTGGGTTATCCGGAGTAAAAATAATCGGATTGTAGCGCTTTGAGCGCTTAGAAAAAAAATAAACTTGTCAAAGTGCTTGTTAGTCCTACGTGTACATTTCAGGCATCCTTACGATTATGTATGTTCACGATACACAAAGTTTTTCATGATAGCTAGAGTTGATAAAGCCGAAATCTAGCATATCGATTGGTCAACGATCTAACCAATAGTCAATCTGTATCCAAGCTGTCTAGTGACCGAACGTACTCTTCAGAAATTTAGCCCACGCCCCATCACCTGCCATTTCCAATGTGACAGGTACCTCATGATACGATTGGTCATAGATAATAAATCAGGGACTATATTGAACAGTTAAGATACAAAACGTCCTATTCGGGAACTTTGATGACGCCCATCCCATGACCCTTTGTCTTATGTATGTGCAAAGAAGAGCATTATACAATATGTATGCATGTATGTTCGTATATTTTCTGCGTTAAATCTAGATGAACCAAAGCGACAAACTGAATCTGTTATATGTTATATAAGTGACCGACTAGCTTATTAGTACCTTAAAATATTCAGTATACACTAGCAATGTATCAGCAAAAACGCTACTTTCATAGATTATTATGCATGTGCGTAAATTCGTCTTTACTGCCATTGACATAGATGTTTTGAACAATTTAATCTCTCACAATGATATGAGAGGGACATCATTTGGTTTAAGTATGTCTTACATACAATGAAACGGACTGGCAAACGTCGAGACATCAAATGCAGATGTTCAAGCTGTGATGTGTTTTTGTGCGTTGACTGTTTTGAGGCCTACCATAAAGACTTGTTCCAAGGACAATAACGCTCTATGCACTAGTTGTGTTGTACAAATGGTACGGTATACCATTCTTGTCAGTTGTTGGGCACAATGTGTGAAGCCTGCGTAATACTGCTGGAATATAACTAAAATCGCTGTAAAACTAACTTCACTCATTCTCTTCAATTGTTGCATTTCAGTGGTTATTCTTTTACATGTCCAAAACACTAAGACATGTGTGTTCACCATCTGAGAACGAATACACTCATCATAGTGTCAGTCTACTCCCATATGTCTTATGTGTTTCTTTCATACATCATTACAGTAACTGATGTTATGTTTACAATACACAAATTGTTGCATGATAGTTGATAAAGCTGTAACACAACATAACCATTGGTCAACGATAAAGCCAATAATCAATCTCTACCCTATCACTTTGAGTGTCCAAACGTGCTCTTCAGAAATTTAGGCCACGCCCCATCACCTTGCCCTTCCTATGTGACAGGTTCTCATGATACGATTGGTCAAAGTATCAGCCAATATAATGAGTAACTGAGATATAATGCGTTACATTCGGGATATGTTATCCCTTCACATGACGGGAAGCTTTGTTTAGCATCGAGTAATGATAAATGTATCATGCAGTATGTATGTGTATGAATGGTGATGTATGTTTGCAGCGTTAAGTTAAGATGAAAAGTGACAAACTATAAATCTCTATATGTTCCATGTCACTTACACACCTATTGATACTTTCCTTGAAATAGTCAGTAAGCTCGAGCAATGTATTGGCAAAAAATCTAGACGATTAAAATGCAAGCTACCCCCCCCACACACACACACACACTCTTTTTAAACTCTATTATAAATAATATATTATAATTCAGTCCTTACGATGAGAGAGACAGGAGGAATTTGTATATTTGCTCATCTCGTACGTACAAAGACCGCGTAGGTGTTGATAAAAATACAGCACACACTGGCAAAGGGGTATGAGAGAATATATGTATTCACATCGGCCTCTTTCCCATTTACATCTTTACGACACAATTAAATAATCAGTACTTGTTTGTGAGACTAGACAGTTTCCTGTCATATCCGAGACCTGCCAGGGAAATCAGGCATGATTAGCACTAATTAGCCTCGTCGCAGCAATCAGGCAGTCAGCGAGGGGTGCCAGGTGTTGGGCAGTGGAGCGGCTCCAGGGCTTAATGAGTTAAGGAAATGGGGCCTCCATTTTCAGCAAGAAGTGACCTATTTTCAAAAGAAACAATGCCCTTAGCTGTAGCCAAAACAATATTGTAATTGACAATACCTCCATAGTCACAAATGGCAGTCACATGTTCTTTCACAAGTTTGTCTAATTCTCCCAACATGAGGGGGCGGATGTGTTGTTTGGGTACTAATTCTTCGATATCAGCAGTCTGGTCTTCTTTCTTCTTAGCAAGGTAAGCCTTCTTCATGAATCTGACGGAGCTTTCGCCAATGTTCGTGTTAAGAACAGAACTGAAGTGTCTGGCGGCCCTGGTATTTTCCGCTTGACACCACGATTAGTAATGGCTGTGTCATGGCTACCGCTATTTAAACTTTGTTCAATGGTCTGGTTAGCAGCCATCCTCCTGGACTTCTCTAGTGTTGAGGCCTTCGAAGGATTAGGTAGGCCTATCTCTCCACGCTTCTGTACAGTTACAAACTTCCACCTTTCGATTTTGTGAGAGACTGACCAATCTGCTGTTTATAGTCATATGCCGACTGACACTGAGTTAGCAATCTCAGTGCCCACTGACAATGAGTTGATACTGTTCAGATCAAAGAGATTAACAAGAAGCAATGTAGTTTAAGTTAACAGTGTTGGTTTTTCAAAGCCTCCTACTCTCGCAAAAATATTACATTGCAGAACAGGCTAGGCGTACAATGACGCAAAATTTTCAAGACGCAAAATATTTCCTGTTTACAGTAATTTGGAGCAGGAAACATTCTGTTCGGATACACCATATACGTACAAAGCTCAAACTGCACTATACTACAGTATCATTCAAGTTTAATTCAATTCTAATGTATGGCATCATATTACAATAATATAAACATGGTCAAAACATGCAAGTACATTCTGAGATTCTGAGGTTGAGAGTTTATTTCTCTGCTGTGCAAATATGACATAGGCACATATAAACAAATATAGACTTTAAGACAAATATGGCCACAGCAGCTGCCACATTGTCAACAAGGTCAAACTCTTGTAACAATATAACTGTTGAGTATCACACCTAGCTACACATCAGATTACAATACATTCTCAGTGAAATGGCTTAGTGGTAAAAAGATGTTCTAATATGACTGCAATATATTAATGAATTACAATAGTATGATTGAAAGCATTTTTTGCTTCTTGTTAAATGCCTGCAATATAAGGCCAGCCCTGTATTCATTAAGTGCCAAAAAAAAAATCTTCCAAATTTGACATGTGTTTGTGGTGATATATGCTCTAAGCAAATATCACTATTATGAGGATTAAATTTTGCCCTTTTCTCTAAATCTGTTATAAAAATATGTATGTGCACTGGCAGTTAAACATGCAATTGGCATATATTCGTATCTGTGACACATTAATGGGCATATTTAAATTGAACACCAGTCTGTGACTTTAGCCCAAGTAGTTATTATTATAACAATCAAAGATAAAAAATCCCAAATCATAAAAGGCAGTAGTTCTGCATCTGATCTGCAGTAGTATACACAATAGTGCTTTTTGATCACCTCCTTCCCCAGGTGTCAATTTTTAAACTGGGTGATCAGAACGCACTATTGTGTATACTACCACAAGTGTGCATGCAAAATTTTATAAGAACCTTTCTTTCACTTTGGCAACCATTATTTTCAGCAAATACCAAACCCACTTTTCAGCCCTGCACCAAAGTTGCTCTAA
This sequence comes from Haliotis asinina, assembly GCF_037392515.1. Classification (NCBI taxonomy): domain Eukaryota; kingdom Metazoa; phylum Mollusca; class Gastropoda; order Lepetellida; family Haliotidae; genus Haliotis; species Haliotis asinina. The sequence goes on from NC_090287.1 coordinate 46,287,539, forward strand.
CTTCCAATTAGACATATAGAGTTGCTGCAGTATAGAGGATACACTCTGACAACAAAAACTATGGCAAAGCAAATTGCAGCATCTTTCCAAGACATGGTATTCAGTGCAGCAAATCGATGGCATACCACCTCCTACTGGAAAACAAATACGACAACCTCATGTCCGATATCTTCCAGCCTTGCAGCACAACAGAAGCATCCAATGCATGACAGGAGAGCATGGCCATGCCGAAAAAATCAGACTTATCCAATGGATACTACACACCACCTACAAAGGGCATACAAAAGCACCAAAACGCATGTGACCCTTCTCCACACGGTGCAAAAGACAAGTGCATGAGCTATTTCCAGCAGAATCCAAAATGTTGAAAGGAAAACCCAGCAAAATCTGCTAAGAGCATGGAAAACCCAAAACAACGAAAACCCTTTTTTCAGTCTTCACGACCAAAGTTGACGTCTCCAAAAATGCAGTCGTTTGCAACTTTGAAGCTGGAGAAGTCCAAGAACCGTTTTGCGGCCATCTCACCGACTACATAGATTGTCAAAACGAGCATCTCCACAAAACCTTTCTCCACCCAGATATGTAACAGCAAGATTGTACTCATAATACAAGACACTATTATGGATGACAACTTCTTTAATTCTTTTAACACAACGTTTCAAGGCTAATTCTTGCCCCTTCGTCAGGTGGATGATGGGTTGTCAGTCTGGATGGGAGATCGGAGTTTGAGTCCATTAGGTACGATGTTTTTGTCTCTGCAGCGGAGTAGGAAGGTGAGGTGATTCTTGGTCTTGACGATCTTAGAGTTGACAGAGGAGTTGAAGTTGAGAACTGCTTCATCTCCATGTAGATGTCTGATGAAATTCTTCAAAGGCATTTAGAAGTTGGTGAGGTAATACAAGACACTATTATGGATGACAACTTCTTTAATTCTTTTAACACAAGAATTAAAGAAGTTGTCATCCATAATAGTGTCTTGTATTACCTCACCAACTTCTAAATGCCTTTGAAGAAGATTGTACTCGCATAGAAGTGCCGTGACCACAAAACATTTTCTTCAATATTTGTCACATGGTATGGACACTTGAAGACAGGTCGCGTTTGGAGTACACAAGATGGAGGTGAAATTACTGGAGCTGCTACAGTCCAAAAAGACAGACAATTGGTAATTGGAAAAGGTACTAGATAGGGAAATTCAAAACCAAGAACAGCAAGCAGAACTATCGGGGCTCTATAAAACTGTTTCGTAGAGACCACAGAATACTTAAATAATGAAGTCTATTGCAACTGCCTGTGGAAACAGCTCTTCGCAATATGGATACAAACAAAGTAGGAGCAATAGCTGGCCGATATGGCATTCTCTGCTCCCGAAGCACCAACTGTTCCACATGGATTGTCCTCCAATCACCAACAGGCAAAACAAGCACTGTCTGGACAACAGCAGGGCTAGAAAGAGTACTATGACTGCACGACTCCTACTTTGAAAGAAATGACTGTTTCAAGTGAAAAAAAGATTTCTCTGAATCCGAAACATATGAACACACCCTGCATATGGAGGCTGAATCCTCCAACAGACCGGAAAGATTCATTGGAAGAAGTAGAAGTTGTGGCATCTCCAACTGTAAAGAAGCATCTGGACAAGCGCAGGTAGATGCAGGAAATAGAAAACATGTCAGAATACAAAGAATATCCAGAACATGACAAAATCCATTGCCCAGGTATCACCACCAAAAATGCTGGCCATCCTGAAATATACTGACTTTCCAGACGGGATCTATGAAATCCACTGTATTAGCAAAACTGATGTATCGTGGGACTGAACGAACTATCTTACATCTATAGGTTAAACATTTTGTCTTTTCCCAGACTGACCCCATGCTCCTTTCCAAGTTTGTACCTCGAAAACTATCCCATCAAATTTACTTAAAATTTTGCAAGCACACCTGCGGTAGCATACACAATAGTGCATTTTAAATCACCTGCTTTCCTATGGGTCAATTTTTAAATTGGGCCATGGGGAAAGAGGTGATCCAAAACCACTATTGTGCATACTACCTCTGTTTCAAAGTGTTGTATGCTATATGCACTGTTGAAGGAAGACTTGGCACTACTCTCAATAGAAACTGATAATTCATACCTTGTGTGCTCTTGCAACTTCAGTCGACCAATTACGACCTGAAGAGGCAAGTATTCGGCCGGTTAAGTACTGCTCAGCTTCACTGTATCTGTAAAAATAACCTTATTCTTTATTACAAATGACAATTGCAAGCAAGCATTATTAAGGGCATACTGGACATAACCAAAATGTCAACAGAGCAGTTCAGCAATCAGTTCCAGTCTTTTTAGTTGAAAACATCACCCCCTCCATGCTGGTGGAGGGGACTGTCCATGGTTGTACATAGACATGACAACATTTATGTTGATGGCGATGTCAGCATATTTTTAACCTATGTGGAATTCTCACATTTTCTGCAGGGGCATCTCAGAGATAATAAGTGTAGAGCAGGAATTTCTTTCATTAGTATCACTTTATGGTCTTTTTCCAGACAGATGACTAACATATTACGTTCCTTTGTTCACGATTTTCATCAGGAAGGGATGTCTCATTTCCGCGAATATGAGGGGAGAGCAGCCTCCATCGCTAAAGTTGATTGGAAAAAGTTTATGCTGAACCCTTTATGCTGAGAAGAGGGTTCACACGTGTGGGTACCATATGACTCAACGATTCCATTTGTATGCATGTGTGGGCATTACTGGGCGCACAAGCACAAGCACATTCAGATATCCTGGGTGGAGGGGCAGCTTACAATGTTCAGGATCAGTGTTGGTCAATGTTGAGGATGCCACCTTGCTGTAAGAGGACATACCAATGACCATCAAGCATTACCAGGACACGCTGGAATGTGTAGGTCTACAAGTCCACTACGTGTTTGGTGTGGGGTTGCACATGGCTCTGAGCAACATGCGGCTGAGGTTTCATCAAATCCAACAACAAAAATCGTCAAAGAGATGGATGATCAAATATTGGGGATCAACCCCAATGTCAACCTGAGTAATGTCGCACCACTCCTCAGCAGCGTTGAAAAGGCAACAGTAAAACCACCCTCATCCTTGAAGCCCAGCATTCAACCACCACAGCCGCCACACATGGTGGTAAAAAAATCTGCGCTCATGGTTGGATTGTGCCTCATTTGGTTAACAATTCTTTTGCAACAAAGTACACCCAACCGGCCCATGCCGCTGCTGATTGCCCATAGTTTTCGGCATAGCCACGTGACCATTTTCAACAATAAGCCCAGCAACCAGGACAAGATGCCGGCTGTGCTTTGGCAGTTTTTGTCCATGAGCAATCCACGAATTGTCTGCATGGCCTTGTCTACCCTCGCAGTTCCTGAAAAATAAATTCGAACCCCAGCGAGGGTTCATTACAGTAGGTGACCAATAGTTTCTGGATGTCGTTCGAGACATCTTGAGCGTGCTGAGGCATGTCTTTCAAATCATCGCAACCAACTGCACCTTCAAAGGCACTGAGCTCAGTATTCACTTCTTGTAAAGCCTTGTCAAACTTCCTGCTTATTTTCTGTCAACAGCTTGGTATATTAAATTTGTCTCAGAGAAAGTCAGCTAAGTGGCGACAAAGTGAGAGGAGGTGACGTTTGGAGCATCTTTCACTCGCATTATCCCTTTACAATCGAGTTCAAACTTGAAATAATCTCTATTTACAGAGTTTTGTGATTTATTACTTTCTCGGTTCACATTTAAATGTTTCACTTTCAAAGGGAGGGATGGGCTTTGTTTCCGGAGCACAGCAAAACTTGGCTGATATGTGAGGCAATCCGCATTGTGGTGCCTTTTGCTATGATGTTATGCATAGGTGGTATGGGCTCCATTTCCTGAAAATATGTGAGGCAGATTTTGGTGATTTATTATTTTCCCATTTTCCATGGAAGCGATTCAGAACTAGTCTCAATTGAGAGGAATGGGCTTCGTTTCCGGAGCACAAAACTTCTTAATATCTTTCAGCAAAACTTGGCAGATATGTTAGGCAGACGCCCCCAAGTGGTACCTTTGCTATTTACAGATTTTAATTTACCATTTTCCCAGTTTCCACGGAAATGGTTCGGACCTAGTCTCAAAAGGGATGGATGAGCTTCCTTTCTGGAGCACAACTCGAAAACTTCTTAATATCTTTCAGCAAAACTTGGCAGATATGTGAGGCAGGTCTATTAAGTGGTGCCTTTTGCTATTTACAGCATTTTTTCCCAGTTTCCATGAAAACAATTCAGACTTAGTCTCAAAATGACGGTGTGGGCTTCGGAGCACAACTCGAAAACCATTTCATATCTTTCAACAGAAATATATGAGGCAGATCTGTAAGTGGTGCTTTTTGCTGTTTACAGATATTTGGCATTTATATTATTCATGATTTCCATAAACATGCTTTGAACTTTGTCTAAAGATATCAAGAAACTGTCAGATGACATGTTCTTTCAAATATGTGGGGGCCAAGGGGCATATGCCATCTTTTGCTCCAGAAACAACACGATTATGGACAGGCAGACAGATGGACGAGGTGACGACTATATTCCCTGCATTACATGTTGGGGGGGATATAGTTGGATGAATTTGGCATGGAAATACTAGGATACTAGGAAACTTGTGGAAAAGGAATTTGACCCTATAGGAATAATTAGAGTTATAAAAACTCTAGCTCTCTCTACTTTGGTTCGTATACTGTCAACAAAAAATATGGTAAATAAGAAACTGAATGTAGCAAATGTTGAGCTGAAAGGGTGCGTTACCGCAGCGTTGCACATGAAAGCAACATCCACAGACAATGAAACTGCACATAATGCACGTGCACACAGAAGTTTACCTCTGTAAATGTATTTGGCGAACTCACAATCACTAATGCAATAGAGCTGAACACATGTTGAAAAATGCCTCTGAGGCAGTATCTCACTGAACAAACGAAATGGAGAATTAAGAGGTGGGGAACATCATTGTGTCAAGTTGCCCAAATGTTGGGTAAATCAAAAGGTGTAATTTCATGTCTGTGGGACAAGTACTGTCAAACAGGTGGTTTGCAATGAGACCTGGGCATGGTAGACCAAAATCAATTACAAGACGACACCATCGTCTCATTACATTAATAGCTCTATGCAATAGGCTCAAATCAACACCTGCTATAAATGGGGAATTCTGTACACTCACTGGGCGATGAATTTTACACTCAACCATTAAAAGCTGGATCTGTCAAGCCATCTGAAAGCAAAGTGGTCTTTCAAGGATGTTACCCGTACAGCTCACCATAGGAACCAAAGATGGCATGGGCTGGGCAGCATCAGGGACGGGCTTTGAGCCATTGGCATTCCACCATGTTCTCAGATGAGTCAAGGTTTCACCGTAGATTCACAGATGGCAGAAAACGTTGTTGACGCTGCAGCTGTGAGCGATATGCCAGACCAGCAGTTATTGACCATTGAGGTCCAATAAAGCTAAGAAACAATTGGAGTGTTGAGCAAGTCTGATGGCCATGAGGAGCTAAATCAATGACCCTGGTAGCAAGCTACAAATCCCTTGGTGGTCAAGAGGGAGTCTGTGGACAGGTCCATATCTGCTGCAAATGAAAAGAGAGTTACTCCATTCCATTGGGAAAGAAAAAGTAACCACACAGACACGTCAATCCTAGTATTCTGATTAAAGTACATGTAACAGAGTGAAAAATACTGCATTTCTATGTTGACATTGTTTTGGGTGTTTTGTTTTAATTATAAGTTTTAAAATACTAATTTAATAACGTTAGGAACATCAAGATCACCCACGGGGAGCCTCGCCACCTGTGTAAGGGTAGGTCACAGTTCATACCTTGTATGGACTGCACTGATTGACTCAAAGTTGATGAAGAACTTCTCATTGGCTGCAAGGTTATGCCCATGCTTTTCATGCAAGGCAAGTGTTTCAATATTTTCATTCTGGCTGACAACTCATGTCGGGAGATACATGGTCTTGAGGAAATGTAAGGTTAGAGTTATGTGTTGTAAAGTATTTTATTAAGAATAAACATGACAAAAATATTTCAGTTGGTTTAAAGTATTGTTAAAGACTATGGAATGTTTGAGATAAAATCCTTTCCAATATGATGCTGTATTTCTGTAAAGCAGTTTGTATTGTATTTGAGATGTATTTTTGTAATACAGTTTGGCACAGCATTTATAATGATACTATTGTGTTTAGATGTCCTAATTAGGCGTCTGAGGAGCATCAGACAATTAATTCAGCCCATAGCTGGTAATTATGTGTATTTTAATTGTTATATCTGTCATGCTATTTTCCAGTAATTACAATACCTGTCACTGGCCATGTGTGTATTCATGTAATTTCATATAATATTCTTTAAATGGTTAATTGTATTAATTTCATGTATGGTGTAAACATAATACCCCGTTTGCTCACGTATGTATCTTTTGCATGAATGCAAATTATACGTATGTGTGTAAATGTGGTCGTATAGACACAATTACTCATGTGCAAAATTTGCTACCAGGAGCAAATTTGCACCTAGCAGGGGGTAGGTGCAAATTCATTTACTAAGGGTAAGCAAAAGCAAATTTTTTGTTACCCTAAGCAAACATGCCGTATCGGCGCACTTTACTGACGGTAAGCAAATATTCCTGGGTAATTTCATAATACCTATTTTTAGAGTTCTCCCGCCAAATCTAATCGCACCTGAAAACGAAAAAAAATGGGGAAATTCCTGGAATGACGAAGAAACAAAACGTTTGTTGGAAATATGGGAGGAAAATAGTATTGAAGAACAACTGGAAAATCCAAAAGCCAAAGGGGTCTGTTTATAAAACAGTTTCCACCGAAATGTTGGACAGAGGATTCCATCGTACATCTGATCAGTGTAAAAAGCGCATTCATACATTAAAGAGAACCTACAGACAATGCAAAACAAACATGAAGAAAAGCGGGAAGGGAAGAAAGTTTTATGAAAAGATGGACAGAATTTTGGGAACCAGACTGGCCACATCACCTGTAAAAGTGATAGAAACTTTGAGTAAGATGATTAAGAATGATGAAGTGAGTGACCTTGGCGCAGATGATAGTGACTCAAATGTACCTGTGACAGAATAGTTTGGAGACATGATGACTGTTGATGATGAAGAGAAGCACAGAAATGATGTGAACGGAGACAGACACAATGAATATGCCAAGCATTTCAAATGCCGAAAACACACCAGATACAAAGCAAAAGGAATCGAGTAGAGAAGAAACAGTGAAAACTAAAAAAGAAAAGTAAAGAGTCAGAAAATCCAAATCTAAACTAGTTATCTCCACTGTCGTGGACAAATTCAGTATTCAGCATCCTACACTGCACGGGCTGACGTGTCCCATGGAACACCCTCATGCATTGCACCTGATACGGTCAATGACAAAACCTATTACAATCTCTAATGCATGCAGTTTAACTTGGATGGCCGAATGTGTTTGCAAACTATAAAGGATTTTATTTCTTTGAAGAAATAGTAGATTTGTTTTCAGGTTTAAAAACTGTCATTTTCACAAGACTGTGAGGTTAAACTGACTATATCTGACATGTTTGTTACACAACTGATTGTTATTCATTACTATTCATGTATTTTAAGAATTGTGTTTCGTTTCTTTTCTAAATCACAATGTAAACATAAAGAGTGGAAATATTTTTTTTTCAAAATAAAATAAAGAAACAGATGAAAGGTTGCTTTTTTCACATTGAATAAGAATAATTAAACATAAGAGATGTAATCACAGGGATCCATGAAAAGCCAGCTGATATGTGAAATGAACGTGGAGCATTATGATAAAGGGCATTATCTAGCCTCATGTAAGAATGTTAAGTTTTGATTGGTTCACGTGACTCTGATAAAATACCATGTACATCAATCACGATCCGCCAGCGGGAGATACGACTTTTATACTCCCGCTGCGAAAGTCATATCACCACGCTACGCCTCGGTGACGATGTGAGAAGTGAGAAAAGCATGCATCGACAAGCCTTTAGTAAAGGCTCAAAGGTCAAAGGATCAGCTGGTGTCAACCTGGCAGCAAGTCGATTCGATGTGTGCTGTTTTGTTTTGATTTAGTGAAAACATTCAGCTGGATAAATGCGTTATCACATCCAGCTCGGGGAATACAACCTTACTCGGGACTGATAAAACCCCGTATTTTCCTTGACACAATGTGATAACTTATAATGTCTAAATGTGTTCATATTTTAAACATTACTTGCAAACATGAACATTTTATAGAAACAAAATACACATTCTACAGGCAAGACATTGGAGGTGGTTTAAATCAAAGTTACAGTCTGTCTAGGGTCTGTTTACTGTGAAAGCCTGTGCAATCTCGTCCAGGAGAGCCCCCGTGCAACAGGGCAACTCCTGTCCTGCATCTTGCATATCCTGTCCACCATCTTCATACTCCTCCTGATCTACACTCCACTCTTCCCTGAACACCTCCCTGAAACTCTCACATATGTTGTGGAGGACAACGCAGCAGCCTATCACAGTGCAGGCAAAACCCACATCCACCTCTAGACTCTTTTGTAAGCATCTCCACCATCCCCCTTAAACAACCAAAAGGCATTCTCAATTGTCATTCTGGCCCTGCTTAGGCGATAGTTGAATGTGGTCTGGGAAGGTGTGAGGTTGTCATTGCCAAGATAAGATTTCAAAAGCCAAGTCTTTAATGGGTATGCCCCGTTGCCAAGAAGAACTACAGGCATCTGTCAGTCTCCAACCTTCTTCCTCCAGTTTGGAAATAGGTCACCGCTATCACCAAGCATGTACAGTTCTGAATTTGCTAGGACACGGGCATCATGTACCCTACCTGGTCACCCAATGTTTACATCTGTAAAGATAATACCCTGCAGTATTATAGAGTAAAACCCTTTTCTATTGAGGTAATCGCCATGGGAGTTTTGGGAAGCTATAATCGGTATATGACAGCCATCAACAGCCCCTGTACAATTTGTAAAGTTCCATCTTTTCTCAGAGCCTTTAATTACATCCTTAAGGGCATTTTCCTCAGGGAACCTCACAAATTCATCCAGAAGTACCTTCATGATAGCTGTACAGACTTGATGGACACATACGCAATACAGTTGCCTTCCCGACACCAAGAAGATTGGCCACTGTCCTGTACTTGGGAGCTGGAAGCAAGCCAGTATATTGCAACTTTCTTTTGAACACTTAATTGTTCATCAACTGTGTTACGTTGAGGTGACAGGTCATCCCAGAGTGTCTCGCAAACAAAAGTGAATGTTACCTCTTTCATCCTGAAGTTTTCTTGCCAATCCAAGTCATTAAATTCCCGTAAAACAGTATTTTCAAACCATCTACTGCGCCTTCCACATCGACTCAAGTCTTCTCAGTCTGACTCAGTCCATGATAATTGTTGGAATAACAAATCCCCTGAATTTGCTACCAGTTAACCTATGGATTTAAAATGAATCATGAACGCAATGCAAATTTATATTTGCATATGTGAGTAAATATACTCACATGAGCAAATTTGCTTATATGTAAATGTTTGACATAGAAATGGGCTGTGTAACAATGTTGCATGTTGTATTTAAATTTAATGTTACCAGATTAATCTCTTCCTTGTGTGGCAATTCAGCTGTGAAAATGAAGAACTCTGCCCCCAAACTGGCCCTCCTGTCATATGTGGGACTGGCCCAGATACATGCACAGAAATGGAGAGTTGTGAGGAGTATCCAGCAAGACACAAAAGATCATCATGTAAGCACCACTCACAAAGCAAACTGCACCTGCCCCAGGAACAATAGTAGTTGTCATAGCATGCATGACTTGCACTCCAGAAAATTTGTACCTCTTGACATTTACAATCCAAGATATTCTGAACAATGACTGTGGCCCCAAGTTCTCTTCTGAGACAGCTGCCCTGCGTTCAATAGGCAAAACATTACGCAACATTTGGGGTTGAACGACTGTTTCTTCGTAACGCTACGATAGACCACGAACAGTCTGACGAGGTGGCATAGGAATTGACTAAAATGGCGGACGATGCATCTGTGTCATTAGCCAGTACATTTTACACGTGCTCCCAGTGAGGTATTTTCTACACTACGATGGAAGCTTTTGTTGAGCATGATTGTGGTGAGTCCTGAAAACTTTGGAAGTATTTTTACAATAGTGGTAACTTAATATTACGTATGAACGCAACGAAATCATGATTGACACATGCCGCTATGTCAAAAAAATGTCTTGTTATTATGATTCAGCTATGTAATCATGCTATGTCTGCATTTTACACTCTCGTGTATCCAAATATGTTCATGTTGCAATATGTTTCAGCTTCAACTAAGATACAGACCATGTCTATTGACAAACTCGGGACAGATGACAACTTGGAAAATGAAGTTCAGAGTAAGTTATTCAGAAGGAAAATGCAGTAGACATAATATAGAATACCTAACTGCAGTCAATAGTAACTATTGTTGGAAATAGATTATATGTATATTATTTGAAGACGGTTAATGAGTTATTTGCCAATACTGCCCTACAGAGTTTAGGAAAACGATATCAAGTAAAATATAGTTTTTATCGTGAAAATAGGGCAAATAGAACCAAAGATAGTTATGCAGTAAAGCAGTCTTAATTATACTTATAACCATGAAAAAATGGTTTCTACAGTGAAAATAAAAATTGCATGAGATAAAAACAATAGTCGGCAAAAACACAGGAATATTCCCTATGCATGTCTCACAGTATCAATGTAGTACACTATTTCTTTGCAGCTTCTACCAACTGCACATGGGGGTACTCTATGACCATTCTCCTAAATGAAACCTACAGAGATCTACAATATATTTTCAAATCTTCTGCCCACAAGAAGAATGATGCTTGGAAACGAGTGGCCAAAGAGTTACAAAAACAGAACTAAAGTTATACTGCAGATCAGTGTGACAAAAAGATGAGAAGCTTCAAATACAGGTAATTTAGGAGATAATCATGTGTCTAACTGAAAAGAATTTTAACATTGTTGTCTTCTTCGCAAAAAGCGAAGCATTATATTAGTATTCATTTTACAAGAAGATAATTCATAATCTCAGTAAATGACAATTCAGTTGAGGCATGTGGGTCTCATCCACTCATCATTTTGTGAATGCATTAGATTATATAAAGAACTGTTTTGCTTTTTTAAAATCAAGATGGAAAAAAAATGTTTAGTGTATTCACTTTACAGTTACAATGATAACTGATTATTTTGATCAGGCAGATGATGCCAGTGTCTGTTATTAAATATATTCAGTAAGACTACCTCTTCTTTCAGACACAAGGTAATAGTTGATGGGAACAACAAAACTGGAAGGGGAAAACGAAATTGGGAATTTTTTTTTATCTAACGGAAGATCATCATCGGCTGAGACACCATCTAAGGCTGGCTGGAAGCGACATGCACCAGAATGGTTTAAGCAGTTTACACAGGAAAACAAAAAGCAGTTGTCCGAATTGGTCAAGCATGAAGCAACAGCAAATGAAGTAGCCAGGGAAAGAAATGAAATTCTGAAGGTTATCTTAAACAAAAGGTAGAAGAGTATGTCTCTATCATGTCTATTTTCTGGTTCTTGATAGACTTGTTTTAATCATACCTACTCAAAAGGATTTACGGGTCATCCAACAATAATTAACTTTGGCAAGAACTTTAAAGATGTGCAGCTTCCAGTTTTTATTGTTATTTTTATCTTTCTGAGATTCATACCAGGACCCTTTTTCCAGTTAAGCAAGTCATGCTGTGGACATTAGTTAACCAGTGGATTTTCTTGTCTGAGGACATGTTGAAAACCAAGGTGTTCATTTATTTTATTAATTTATTTTGTATGACATCATTTGTCATGTTGGACCAAACAGTGAACAAAGAGTGCCAAACTTTTATTTCATTGTTTTGTTTATTTTAATAAATAATTTTTAAAAGCCAGATTGTTATCAGTTCGTCTTTATTATTACATTGAAGCATGACAGTGTTACCAACTCATCTTCCTGGTGATCGTCATCACCAATAATGTCATCATGAAACCGATTACGGCCGAATCACCAATAAGATGGAAGTTGGGTGGCAAATATCCTTGCTCAAGTTTGTGTCTTAATGGGCTGTTCTTGAAAATTCTGCAGTCATGAACCGACCCCAGCCAGCCTACATAGTTATCGGTGAACTGCAGTTTGGCATCGCAAACAACCTGTAATGGCATGCTTGAGTAACCCTTCCTGTTGATGAAATCATCTCTATTACAAGAGGTACTGGAGATTGGAATATGAGTACAGTCAATGGCACCAATAACTTTAGGGAATCCACACCATTTGGAAAATCCTTCAGCAACAGTCTCTACTTCATTGAGAGTAGGCAACTTTATATATTCCTTGACTGTTGAAGCAATTGCTCCACAGACACTAAGAGCAATAACATGCAGGGATCCTTTGCTCCTACCAAACCTATCGGCAATACCACGATAGGAATCCTGATTGGCAAGTAGCCATAAAGTTGACAGTAGCTTCCGTTCTGCAGACAGTGTTCTCTCGGGGAACAGTGGTGCAATCTGTTCACACAGGTCCTACAACAAGAAACAGTACTCATACTACTGGCTCAATGTAATCTTTCCATGCTAGATAAATTATTATTCTACGGGATTTGCTAGTAATATTACCCTACCAGTATGGTAAGGCTTAAGCTTCAGCTTGAAACATTTGTTAATCCAATTTAATTACATTGGCTTCCTATTGTCCAAATAGTATTTTGCATGTTCTACGGGTATATATATTCCAGTCTGGGGGATGCCCATTTTAAGCTAAATGTTTCTATTATTATTATTGTTATGATGATGATGATGATGATGATGATGATGATGATGATGATGAATTCTTTTGTACAAAGAAAATTAGAGTCACCAGTACCTGAAACGTCTATCTTTTCATCCTGAAATGTGATCTGAAATCAAAGTCCCTGTATTCTGGAATTACTGTTTTGACGTAGCCCTTCACACTTGCTGTTTGCCCTTGAGTTGTCAAACACATACCCAGAGCTGTAGTTGATGTTAAGGATTGTTATTCTTGCAATGTTTACAGCAGGTAGCAGGTAGGCCCCTTCTGCTAGTTCACTGAGAACTACAATTTCTTCTAAAGATAACGCCATTTTGAAAAACGTTTGCACAAACTGTGCACAGAACGTCTGCACAAAACGTTTGCACAAAACAGAGTGTTCATCAGGTGAACAGATTGTTCTTACAGAATGTCGCAAAACATTTCAGACTATTGAACACACTGCTGCACTCCTAGAACTTTTATATAGCAGCCATTGATATGTCATCATCACAGCTAGGCCTACCAACCACCAATAAGTCAACCAGTAAGTGCAGGATGTTCTGCATGCCAAATACATACAAACAAAAAATTGATGTGGACAGATAGTCACAATCTTAGGCTAGATTGACATCCAAAGACTAACTAGGTGAAGAAATACATCTTGTTATCCAACTCCACACCATGGACATGCCACAGAGTTGGATGAATGGACACCTGCTTGAACACATCCTTAATGTCGAATTTGCACACCCAAGCGTTGACACCCAACTGCTGTAGTCAGTGTATGGCATGATCAAGTATAACATATGACAAGAAGATTCTGAGAGATGATGTGATGTAATGTGAAACAGTGAAACAGTCAAAAAGTGCATCAACATCTGTGTGTTCTTGCAACTTCTGGAATAGGACTAAAATGTTGACAGGAGAGGTAACTTTAGTAAATCTGCTGCTACCACTCTCAAGAGGGAGTAATTTGTCTTTGTCCAGACGCTTTGTCTTGTAATCAACCTGGGCATGATGACTATGGGACACCCCGGCTGTCTGCCCTGGAGTGGTCAACTGTCTGTGCTATGGATGATACTAGGACTGATGGTACATACTGATGCCCACCTATCTGCAGCGATAGAAACGTACAGTGGTATATCAGTAGACTGATGCATCAACTGTGGGGCTGATGTTGAGTTTGGTTCAGTGCTTATGCTGAGCCTTTCCACTAATGAGGCTACCGAGGCAGGCATAAGTTTCTCCTATAGAGCATGGACACTGCCAGATAGCAACTGCGTATGGGTGGCGCCATGTTGGAAACTCCCCGATGTAGATATTCTTGCCAGATCACATGAAGCAGATGATTCAGTGTGATTTTACAAAAATTCCGCACACAGGGGAAATCTCTAAGTCCACCTGAGTGAGCTGAATCCCATCACATGTGTCCCTCCTGTCCCTCCTTTGACATGACCATTCCTGAGGGTCATGACCATTTATGGACATGCTGAATCCTCAAAAAATATTTGTCTTGATAAGTCGCAGCATTTCCTTGCTGGAGGAAGTACAAGGAAGCTGTATGTAGATATTATTCGGCCTCATAAACAGAGATGGGATGCAACAATGAATTCCCTGACAAAGGAGCCATGCCCCATGACCTCGCCAGACTTCACAATAGCCCATGCGAATGTGATGTTCTTGCGCTTGTAAGGACTGTCAGAGATGGTGAAACTGTTCTTCGAGTTTGTCCGCGTGTACAGGAATGGTCGCCTTCCATGGTTTAACAAGTGTTGCAAATTAATCAATATATAACTTGTAGCTGTCAGAGAGTGTGCTCACATGGTGCTAGACAGTACACTTTAAAACAAAGGAGAGATATTACCAAACACATGCAGAAATTTGAGTACCCTGCAGTGTGCAACCCAAACCTGTGCAAAGTAGTACAGTAATTACTTTGTTGCCACATAAACAATATTTGTTCACAAGAACCAAACAACAGTCATCAGATGATGACATATCCCCCCAGCCCCCACATATTTGAAAGGACAAATCATCTGACAGTTACTTGATGTTTTCTTAGATTACGTTTGAATCGTTTCCATGGAAGTCATGAAAAATATAAATGCCATATATCTGTAAACAGCAAAAGGCTCATATATCTGCCAAGAACTGTTGAAAGATCTGAAACGTTTTTTTTGTTGTCCATGCTGAGACTAAGTCGGAATTGTTTCAATGGAAACCGAGAAAAATAAAAATGCCAAAACATTGTAAATAGGAAAAGACACCACTTTGTGGTCTGCCATAATTATCTGTTTTACTGACAGATATTACAAATTTTTGGAGTTCTGATCTGGAAATGAAACACAACTCTCACTTTTAAGAAATTAAGTCCAAAACCTTTCCATGGAAACAGAGAAAATAATTAAAAAAGGCACCACTTTAACTTCTTATTGATACATCTACCAAGTTTTGCAGAAAAATATAGAACGCTTTTTGAGTTCTGCTCCGGAAATGAAGCCCATCCCTCCATTTTGAGACTAAGTCCAAAACGTTTCCATGTATATAAGCTTCTCATATTTGGTTGTATTCACACTTAGCTTGAAAATTATGTAAGAATCTACATCGAAACGTCGCTCAACATAATAAACAAGAAGTTGTAATCCATAAAGCAGTATGTTTATGAAGCCAAAGTTTG
This sequence comes from Haliotis asinina, assembly GCF_037392515.1. NCBI lineage: Eukaryota > Metazoa > Mollusca > Gastropoda > Lepetellida > Haliotidae > Haliotis > Haliotis asinina. Next base: position 46,303,082 of record NC_090287.1, read on the forward strand.
TGTTTGTTTGCATAGTGTGTTACAGTGGGTTCTGAAGAGAACCTTTCAAAGCAAACAACAGGCATACCAGCAGGCTAAGAAATATAAGGTCACCTGATTTACAGGCAGACAAACAGTTCCAGGCTAGGACATGAACTGATTTGACAAGTGAGTGAACAAGTTCAGGTTTATGTCTCTCTTACCTGGGTCTTTGAGGTGAAACAGAAGAATACTTATGAAAAGAAAAAGAATATTCCTGCACAAAAGTATCTGCAGATGTGAAACCAAACCAATTACCTAAATGGTTTGTCCTCCTCGTATTCTCCCCAAATCACTTGTGCCTGCAAACCAGCCAACTGTAAGGCAACTTTTTCCGACACAGAGAATTCATCCAACTGAAAAATTCAAAAATAAGTACATTAGTAATTCATAATATCAGCTATACAAGTTCCTAAACATCCCATCAACACAACTGTTACTTTAGTGTGTAACTTACTGTATGATTTCTGATAAAAGATACATAGCATAAATAGTCAAAATATAATAATGATATGAAAACTCTGAACCTGCTAAATTCTTCAGAAAGCTAGATTGAGATGAAAAATTAAGAGCTGCAGAAGGAGGGTACAGAATTTTGTCTAATTACCAGGTATAAGTGCATTTGCACACAATTCAGACAAAAAGCCTTCTCAAAGTGCTACAAATAATGATTAACAGTCTAGAGTAGGTGTTTGAATTTGAAAAGAAAGCAGAAAGCATTGAGAGAATAGGTGTGGTCTGAGTCTTAATTTGAACAGTTCAAATATGGGATAAAGTTTGGCATCAGATGGAAGAGTATTCCACAGCATTGGGAAGATGTGAGAGAATGTTCTGTAGCCAAAGGATGTTAGTCTGAAGGAAGGAGCTCTGGGTGAGTTGCTGTCACTGGAGTGAAGATGTTGAGCTGGTACATATGGAGGAAGTAAGTCAGGGCTGGTGCGGTTGAGGCAACTGTATGTAATACAGGGCACCTTGAACTGTAATCTGGCGTTAATGGGCTGTCTGTGAAGTTCTCTAAGTATGGGTGATATATGCCCATACTTCCTGGTTTGGGTTGCCATCCTAGTCGCTGTGTTTGGGACCTTTTTGGCCTCAGTTGTTAGACATCGCGTATTGCCACTTTCTGCATATGTGGGAAACTTGTTTTTCCATGGAAATCTGTGAATCCAGATAGACACCAAGATACTTGATGTGGTAAGAGATTAGTATATGTGATCCTGCTATCAGTATGGATGTCTCTTCTATTCTGGCCAAGTGTTTGTTTGTGCCAATCAGCATCACCTCACTCTTATCCCCATTCAATTTGAGCATACTGGCTGTTATTCAGGTGTTGATAGGCGAGGCAAATTGAGTGACCCATTAAAATACTTCCTCTAGCTTGCTGAACTGTAACTTGTCCATCATCTGCGTGTCATCAGCATAGCCACGATGAAGAAAATTGAATTGATAGATGCTGTTGGCAAGACTTGTCATATACAATGTAAAGAGGACAGGGCCGAGGCCCTGTAGCACTCCTCACTGCAGGGTCCTAGTATTGGATCGTTCCTTGATGATCATCATAGACTGTTGGCGATCTTTCAGGTAGGAGGCAAACCAATCCAAACACTTAGCACTTACACCAACCTCAACTGACAGACAATTCAAAAGAATGTTGTGGTCAAAAGTGTCAAAGGCTAAAGACACAACCAGCATGATAAACAACGAAATATTTCCTTCATCTGTAGCAGACATGAGGTCATCCAGGACACGACAGAGCTGTTTCAGTGCTATAGTTCTGACAGTAGGAACTCTGGAACTTAGAAAGAAGTTCATGGACAGATGCACTTTAAGTCTCATGTTCAATGACCTTTCAAGTACTTTGCACAGGAATGTCAAATTAGAAACTGACCTAAAGTTCTTGACTTGCTGGGATCTTCTTTCAGAGATTTTTAACTACAGCTTGTTTGAAGCTTTGAGAAAATGATCCTGATTCAAGACTTTTGTCAATGATATCTGTGATGACAAGAAGGAGTAGATCAGTTACCTTTAACAAAAGCAAAGTGGGAACAGGGTGATGGATGCAGGTGGTTGGTTTGGATGCAACAAGGAGGTAGGAAACTTTGCCCACTGTAAATGGTTGAAAGCTCACTATTTGCTAACCGCTGACACTGGTAAATTCAGTTTGGATAGAAGCAGTGACAGATTCACTGTTCAAGCCATTGCTGATCTTGTCAAGAATGAGTTAAATGACTCTACCAAAACTTTAGAGTCTTGAGACTGTGGATATTCCTGTTTAGAGTCTTTGCAAAGGAGTTCATGAATGAATGCACTTTCTTTGGATCATGTTTACTACTAGTCTGTAGGATCTTTATATAGTGCTCATGTTTAACCTGACAGATTACTCTTGTTTTTTCATTCCTGACTCCTCAGTAAAGACGTGATTTATGCCACTGATGTTCAGCTTTCTGTCTCTGTGTTTTAGAGATTGGTACCTGTTCACTGAACCATGGAGCACCTTGTTGGACACGAACCAAGAATTACAATGGTTGATGCATGAAAGAAACAAAGCAATTATCCAAATCTGAAAATAATACATTAAATTATTGCAAAGGTATTACTTGAATAAATTTGATGTGGAACTTCGTAAAGGGATGTAAAGTGTGATCATTCTTGATAAATTGAAAGTAGCCAAATATCAGCTTGCAATGCACCTCTCTTACAGATATGGAGGTGATTCCCAACTTCTAAAATCAGAAATTTCAACCATAATTTGTATACTGAAAGCCATTAAAAACACAATTTGAAGTTCATACTTTCTTTACTCACACGAATGGCAACATATACAGATGAACCTGGCAGATATGTTTTAAATAAACATCTATGGATAACTCAATTGGAAAATGTCCAGTCAACAACAACATCAGTGAAGCAACAACAACATCAAACAAAGGAGGGTCACTTGCAATCGATATCGTTTGTGTCCACTGTGCACTGCAGGACAGTCTCTGGGGGCATTGGAAGACACAGATTTCTCAGAAACAGCTGTGGAATGGTCTGCCAGTGATGTTGAAGGGCCGGTGTCAATTCAGTACTAGTCTTTGCTCATGGCACCACCCCTTCCAAAACGACCATGTTCAAAAAATTGGTTTTTCTCAACGTTGATAAAAAGCGCAAAATTTAACATATAATTTAACGTGTTTTTTAACGTATAGAAAATCTTTGGACAACATTTAACAGTGTCTGTTTCTCAAACCCCAGAGATAGTCACAGTTATATTTACACCAACAGATAGGAAATTAAATATTCTACATTTCTGTGTAATTTTATAGGCTAACATAGATCCAAGACCATGAGAACACAATTCTTGCACAATATTCACTTTTCAAACCTCACCTGAAAAAAAACAAAGAAAAAACCCAAAACTCGACATCCAGGGGGTTAAAATACTGGCTAAAGATAGTACAAATGCATGATCACCATCTCCTGAAAATATCCTACAATATGCTTGTACATTTTGACAGTAACAGCAAAGAAACTTGGGCGTCCCATATGGGGATCGGAACTTTCTTTGTTCTAAAGATTTTGGTATTGTCGGGTTAAACCAATCCGTAGGTAATGTGAGTGTTTTCCTGAGCCAGTTTAGAGATTGCTGGATATGTATTTTTCAACAAGAATGGCACTTGAGGTTACAAGAAAGCTCACATTTTGATTGTTAAAGACAGTTTAAGTCCCTTTTAGAACCAGAAAGACATTTATTCCTTGTGACTACAAAGAATCTGAGACTGCTACTTGTAAAGTTTAGATTGGGCTATTAGATCTAAAAGTAAATGAAGGAAGAAGACTATCCATTGACAGAAATTACAGATCATGTCCAGTTTTTAAAAAAGGCATTGAAGATGAATTACATTTTCTTGTTGAATGTCCAGTCTATGATAAAATCCTACAAACAGAAGCAATAATGCTGCATTCTACAAAATTGTTTCCTCATGTGATGTGTCCATTTTAAGATTATTACTGTATATCCATCATGCTATTATGTTAAGAAAACAATAGTTATCTTCCTAAATGTAACCTTTCCTTGTAACTGCTGTGTATAGGCCGGTGGCCTCGCATACAAATAAACATATTTTGACTTTGAACGCCCTTGCCTACAAAAGAGTTCCTACACATACCCAGTGAAGCAAATGTAAAATATCACTGAAAACATGATTTGACACTTACACACTGCCCACCTAATTGCGATAAACGACAGCAATTACCATGCTTACTTAATTGTCAAATAATGCTTTAGTGTAAATATCCTTGAGAAACGAATGAAATAATATATCTTTGAAAGAATTTCAATAAATGTCTCCATATCATTTACACAAGTTTTAGTCACTAGTTCCATGTTATGATCACAGACTTCAATCTCCTGGTCACTGACTTCACTTGCACTTCACAGTCTTTAATTTCACCTTTATAGTCTTTAATTTCACCATCAGTATCACAGTCACTGACCAGCACTTAACAGGACAATCTTGGTCACTAGACATACCAGTTCTGTTGTAGCAGTTTATATTTGAAGAGTTCTTACAGTCCTTTCCTTAACTGTAACAACAGATAACAAACAGCCCATAGATCATGCATTCCTTGGGGACAGGTCCATCAATAAGACAATATCACCACCCATCAAGTTATCCTTCTTGTGATGCTATTTCTGTCTTGTCTGGAGTAGGGGTAAGTACTTTTGTTTTCATTTTCTCCAAAAACAATCTGCAAGGTGTTGTATATGCCGCCATCTTCACTTGTATGGGTCTTCTTTGTCGAATACACCAGACAGCACTCTGGCACCAGACTGTATGCAGAAGATATCTGGGCCCGCTTGCACAGAGCAATCTTAGTTACAATCAATCTTAGGGCCCTACAATCAACTTTACAATCATCTAATCAATTGCCCTAATCCACTTGCACAAAGACGATTTTAAGGCATCATGGATTTAAGATCGCAATCTTAACTAAGATCGAACTCTTCAACGTTGGAGGTAGAAATTTTCTAAACTCGACTCTTGTCTACAGTTGTCTTTAAGTGCGCATAGCATGCAGCGCAAATAAAACGTGAAACTGGTTCTTGCATGCAACTGACATTCCTTCCTTAATCACACCTCGCAGATTTTTCATGAAAACAAAAAACAAAAAAACAAGCAAAAAAATCCCCCCACAAATCTTTGTAATGATAACGTGGAAGATAATATATATGATAACTCATACCTCGTATTGTCTAATTTTTCTACATTCTAATATTATTTATGAGCTAAAAATGTCATACTGCAACCACAGAAATATGACGTTTTATGAAAATATTGAAATACAAACAAATACATTAACAAATTTGGGTTTTGAGTTAATGACCTAGTAATCATGAAAATTAAAAGATAACATAAATTATAAACAAAATTTCCTTATGATACAACACCTAAATGTACCATGATTTGTCAATGGCTGTCAATGAATCTGAGTTAGGCATCTCGTCGGTGTTATTTGGAGCAAAATCCCAAATGTATCACACAAGCATTAGATTTGTAAAGATATAAAGGGTGACATGACTGTGGGAGCGCTGTGGAAAATGCATGACAGGGAATATGAAAACGATATTATTCCGTGAGTGTTGTATGTGTTGTTAAATACTTATCCACACTATGTTAAATGCTTTATGCATTTTTTTTTTTTGATAATTATTTTTTTCTTTTTGTTAAAAACACTTTTTTACGCAAATTTCACATGCTTCAGCAAGTGTATTTTCCTGTTTGAAGAATACTTGTGTTATATTTGAAATGCATAGATTAAAACTCTATTCTCTCGCAAGAAAGAAACACAAATTTGTACGTTATCCAACTGTAGATTATTATAATGATAAACCATTGACACGTCTATGATCGAAAAGAAATATAAGTAGAGATCTGCGCTGTCACAACCTAACATACATTGTATTTGGGCATGGCAGATTTTACGGCAACGGTATAATACGCAAAGGGAAACAACTCCCATCTTGCGTAAAAAGTAAGATTAGCTGCCCTTGAGTTATTGAAAAGGTCATGGCCATTGCTAATCGCATGCAGACACCTTTCGTTACTATCCTTTCCTTGTTTATCAAAAAGGTATGGTGTTCACACTTTTTCCAACACTGAATTGGGTGAGAATTGTACTCTATGATATCGACTCAATAATGATGCTGTTCACTACTTCAAATAACGATATTTCAGGCAATAAATCGATGTTGCATTCTCCATGTTTTGAGGAGAATTCATATTGAGGCGAATCACACAGTTTTATGAAATATAAAAGCAATCCTCAAACGTAAAGCCAATTATTTGCATGAAACTGACACTAACTTAAACGCCATTTTGCCACTGACTATAATGATCCGACCAATTGTAAGTTTTGATTGTGACTTTCAATGATCTTTGCCTACAATCGCTTTGTGCAAGCGGATGGCGATTGTAGCCAAAGCCTAAGATCGCAACCTTAAGTATTTACAATGATTGTAGCTCTAAGATCATTTTGTGCAAGTGGCCCCAGGAATTTCTGTGAGTGGTCTACTGTTCATGATTGTCTCTACTTCACACATCAAGGTGTTCAAACCTTCATCATCAAGCTTTGCAGCTTGACCTTTCATAATTGATTTTACAGACAGTCCTTATCATCCGCTCCCATACTAAACTGTGATGCAACACTGCAAGAGTGTTGAAACGGCAAATTATCCCTCTTGTCTAGACTCATGGTCTTTAAACTTTCTCTCAATTCATTAGCACATCTCACCAAGTTGGCCCATTGTCACTGAGCTTTGACTTGACTTGTCCATGTCAAGCAGTGAAGTGTTGCACAGCGTTGATGCAGCTGTCCATATCTAGGTAACTTGTGACTTCTAAGTGGATGGCTAGCCAAATAAAAATAACACCATATCGTTCCACATAAGATCTGCCTCACTTTACATAAAACAAGCCAAAATAATCTATTCCAACATAAGTGAAGGGGGTTAAATCAGACTGCAATTGTTCTTTTAGTAGGTCAGACATCTTCCCAACAATATGTCCAACAACCTTGTGTGATTCCTGTATTATCAAGCACCACAGAGGTCAATCTTTGGGCAGGATGACATTTTCAAAGTGTATATCATCTCTTTCTAAGAGTTCACCAACTCAAATGACTGTTTTTCATCACTAGATCCAGCTTACAAAGAATTCTTGACGTCTTTATGGATAGTCCTTCATACTGAAAACTTCAAATCTTTCTTGAAAATTGATATGGTTTTTGGCATCTTGGAACCTGAAAATCTTCAATAAGTGACAGCCAAGATTCCTTCTGCGTAAGTCCCGCAACACCATCTTGGCCATGAGTAGAAAGGGAGATACAAATCCCAGTGGGTCAAATACAGAAGAAACAACAGTGAGAATTTTCATCCTGTTCTCCACTTCTCTCAAAAAAACACAGAATCCTTAAGTGTCTGTGTCAACTTCACAATGTATTCTGAGTGCTCTCTCACTTTGCCTTTTGCTTTCTTCGAGGTCAGGATTCTGTAGACCTTTGGCCCTGTCTTCCAGTGGAACACTGTTCACAACTGCTAGACTGTTCAAAACCCATTTGCTGAGGTGGAATCCTCCCTTTTGACATAAGTCGCTTACATCCTGAATGAGTTCAACAGCTGCTTCCTCAGTTTCACACTTTTCAGACAGTTGTCAAAATAGACATTTCTGCGAACAACCTCTATGGCATCCGCAGATGATGATTCCTGACTCTTTGGCTGTGCGCAGTAATGCTGAATGCACAGTAATGTAGAGCAATTCAGAATACAGCTGGGTCACTGTTCTTGTCAGAATCCACCCACCAGTAGAACTGCAGAAAATCTCAACTGTGGATAGGAACACAGACATGGTGTCTATGTCCCCAATTACAGTGAAGATCTCCTGGCAAAAGCGCATAAGCTCTCCTAGTAAATTATTAATCAGACTGGGTCTGTTTAGTAGCTGACTCTTTAATGACACTACCCTGGGACATTGAAGAATAGTCTAACACAACACAGATTTTTCCAGGCTTCCTTGGATTATAGACACTGAGATGCAGTATGTACCAGATCTTAGCAGCTTCTCCTTCAATATCCTCCTTTGACAGTAACTTTGCATAATCCTTGCATCTTGGTCATAAAATTCATCATAATCTGCAGCAAACTGAGGATTTCTGCTCATCTTGTCTCTCAGCTTCATGAGGCACTGGAGAGCATGTTGGTGATTATCAAATAAGTTGACAATGTCTTGGCAGAATGTCAGATCAAGAGAGTAGTGTCCATCGCTGAACACACTTGTCTCATTAACTATTAGACAACATTTCATCTTCTTGTGATAATGACTTTGCTTCATCCACAATGGATTTGGGAAAATCTTTGTTTTCTGTCATCCTAGCTTGCTGATCCAGTCACCTTACTTCCTCTACCTTTTGTACAGCTAGAATGTCATTCTATTGATGTAATGCACTGCATGTCCTTGAAATTGGCTTCCATCATGTTTGCGCAACAGGTTCCATACAATCCATTCAAGCACTGTCTGTGTTGCATGTGAGAATAGGCTTCTGGAATGTTGTTACCTATCAAGAGTCCAATATCTGTGTCTCGGCCAAGTTGATATGTTGGAGATGATCCCAATTCCTGATGTCCTGATTGGTAGGAATGTGACTGGTTGAAACAGGCACTTTTGTCGTTGGTAAAGACTATCTTCAACAAAACTGTGTTATTCATTTCCAGGTCACTAACTTCAATGTTCTTGACTTCATATGTGTTCCTGATGTGAGTGTTGCCCAATTGTCTGCTATGTAATGTGTTTCTTCATACCTTCTGCACCTAAGGCCCTCATCAACTTCTCGGAACAAAACAAAGCCGAACTGCCTGGGCCCATGAATGCGTAAGTAACTACTATTTGCGAGCTGTTGTGCGAGCTGTGGCGATTTATAACCATCGCTTATAGTCTCCTAACTTCCGCTTGGTAACACAAACATTCTTTCAGGTCAGCGCAGCAGCTTGCCGTATTCTGCTGGGGAACCTCTTTGTAACTTCTTTTTCCAATGTCCTTTGCTGTGACCTTGGATTAAAATGCAGGATGGTTTGATGTTGGCTGTGACAGTGTTCGAATGAATTGTCAGACAGGCAACCTTTGCCGACTTGCCCTTGTTTCAAACACTTGAAAGAAACTTGCTTTGACTTCAGGAAATCAAGTCTGTCATCAATGGAGAATGTAAGCAGCATCATACACTTTATGATGTCATGTTGGGACGATCCACAGAACAAACATAGCTGAACTTTGGCATTCCTTGGTTTCATGCTATCTGATGGACTTGGAAGCCTATTCATGTGAACTCACGTGTCCTTGAAGGACAACTTCACTGATTGAGGTGGTCAGAGTTTTCTAATCCGCACTGCACAGATACTCTTCATAGTATTTTCACATTCTGTTAAGAAAATAGAAAACTGCTAGTGGATCAACTTCCTTGACTGTTTCCAGTCAGAAACCTGTCCTATGAAAGTATTGGCTATGACCTCATTATTCCCATATCGCTCCTTCAGTTCCCATAGTGCAGCTTGGTACCCATGTTGAGAGTTCTAGTGAGCCAGACAACCAGTGAACTGTTCAAGGTAGTTCATTCTTTCATCATCAACTTCAGAAGAGATAACTATCCTTGACTTGAACTACCCCATAAATTTCCTATATTGAAGAGGATCACAATCAACAGGCTTGATATCCAGAGGTTGTTTCCACATTTGTTTCACCACTTGCTTAACTTCACCTGAACTTTGACCTTGTTCATCATACCTTGGTGTATGAATTCCACCTAAGGTGCAGTCCTGAATATTTCTCATCAAATTTTGTCTTGATATTGGGACATTATCAATGATATCTACTCCATGGCTCTTGTGATAAGTCTGGGTGAATACTTGTGAAGTAACATTAAATCCTTTTTCATTTTACCTTGTATTTCCATATGACAGGATGACCCTTTCTCACTTAATTCTGCATTCGCCATTTCCTCCACTATTATGTTTGTTTTGGCTTCAACAATTGCATTTTGTATGTAAAGCGAGTTCTTCTTCTTGCAACTTTAACTTAACTTGTGCCATCTCGACTTCATGTTTCTTCTTAAGTGATTCCTCTTGTGCTTCTAGCTCTGCTCTAGCTTGTCTTTCCTTCATCTTAGGAGAGGAAAGTGCACTCATCATAGACGAACCCCTTAAATTTCCAGACAGAGGGGGAAGATGTTAACTTCACATCATGGTGAATTAATCTTTTGACTTGAAATATGATGCACTGCTTAGTGTTTCACTCCACAACTCTAGTTCAAATGCTGTCCATTCATCACCTGTCAGCATGCTGACATACTTGTCCCTTTCTTCCAACAACTGTCACAGACAGCTAGCCATTCCTTGTATGAATTTCTTACAAATTCTTGGTTAACATCTTTGGAAATCTCAGTCTTAATTTGGTTCTGAAGAGTGTTCACATTTAGTTTAATTCTCACGATACTATCTAGAAGCACATTTGTCCAATAAATCCTTCTCTTTCTGTCATTTCTCTCTTCCTTTTACTTCTTTGAAGAACAGAAATACCAGACTCATGTCTAAATTCTAGATTTCTATATGTTATAAGTGGACAAACTTTGTAAAACTTGTCTGAGACATTTATCAATCTTCAAGAGAAACCTGATGCTGAGATTTCAACACTTTTGATCTGTGAAAGGAAGAGATATTTGCTAGTTTATGTGACATTTTGCTTGAAAAATTTGCTAATTCTCTGTCTAATTTCAATCAGGACAGGGAAAGAGTGCTAAACAAAATGGTGGTGTTAACGTTCAAAACTTGATTGAAGTCCCTACTACAGCCTCATCACTTTCAGAGATTACGGTCAGTTTATGGAATGCCCAATCATGTTGGAACAAAACTTTGGATATTTATGTCATGACTATTGATGAAACCTTGGACATCCTTGTGATAACTGAATCATGGTTACACAGTACAGGAGACAAACCCAAGATTTCTAAAATGACCCCTCCTTCATATGGTCTAATGCACTGCCCAAGACTTGGCAGTGTGGTGGGGGAGGAATTGCCATTATTTACAGATCTTGTTTAGACATGCATGTCAACGAGACACAGTCTACTTACAAATCATTTGATCTGTTCGATGTTTTGGTCACTTCTGGTCAATCAACAGCACGGTTGATGTGTATATACAGACCCCCACCATCTGCTCGGAATAAGCTCTCTGATGATGACTTCTCTCAGGAACTGGCACATCTGTTTGCTTCTCGTTCTAAGATCAACACTGTATTCTGGGGAGATTTTAATGTTCATTTTAACACTCCACAAAAACCGAGTGTGAAGAAGAGCCTTGACTTTCTCAATACTTATTCTCTGAAGCAACTTGTCCTTAAACCTACTCATAAATCAAGGAACATTCTGGATTGGATTGTTACCCCGGCTGATGGGAACATTGTGAGAGATGTTGTAGTTGTCGACAGGCAAGCATCTGACCACAGTATTGTAACATTTACCCTCTGTATTCAGAGGCCACAAAATCAATACTGCAGGGTTTTGTGCAGAAATCTAAAGAAATTGATGAAAATGTTTTTAGAGAGGATCTGAGGTCATCAGAGCTTCTTCAAAATCCTCCTGCATCTGTTGATAATCTCCTCACACTGTACAACAGTACCTTGACTGCAATTCTTGACAAGCATGCTACAGCTGTTGAGAAACAGATAATACACCGTCCACATGCTCCTTGGTACAACAATAATGTTCGCGAGGCCAAATGTCAGCAACGTAGAGCAGAGCGTGGGTGGCGTAAAACAGGACTGGAAATACACAGACAGATCTTCCGACAAAACATAAATCATGTAACTTCATTTATCAGACAAGACAAGAGAGATCACTGTCTAAATGAGATTGGTAACTGCTGTGGTAAACCTGACCGTCTGTACAGATTCATGAAATTGCTGATGGGTAGTAATGACGAAGACCAACAACTTCCTAAGTCAAGTAATGACACTCTTCTTGCAGACACTTTCAACAACTTCTTTATGTCAAAGACAGAGATGATAAGGGACTCTCTGATACCTGCATCTCCAGTCAATGAGGTTGATGAAAGTCCTACTTTCAGTGGGCATATTCTCAGTAACCTGGAGCCTTTCACAGATATGGAGATCAAATCACTGGTTATGGGAGCTAAGCCTACAACATGTGAAACTGATCCACTGACCACCAAACTTGTTGTGAAACACCTGGACTTGCTCATTCCTATAATCACTGACATTGTGAACAAGAGGCTACAATTAGGTGTATTTCCTGAGGCTTTTAAGAAATCCTTTGTTCGACCACTGCTCAAAAAGCACAGCCTTGAGAACTCTGAGCTAAAAAACTTCCATCCAGTATCCAACTTAGCTTTCCTCTCCAAAATCGTTGAGAAGGCTGTCAGTGTGAGGCTGAAGAACCATCTGACAAGGTGTGACCTTGTGGACAAGTACCAATCTGCATACCAGGAACATCACAACACTGAGACAGCACTTATACATATCAGTGATATCCTGAGACAAATTGTGGATATAGAGGACGCAGGAGCTTTGATACTCCTTGATCTGTCATCGCCTTTTGACACTATAGATCATAGTGTCCTGCTACAGACCCTCAAAACACAATATGGAATCTCTGGTACAGCCCTCCAGTGGATTGCGTCCTATCTCCATAACAGATGTCAATGTGACACTGTCAGAAACAAGACATCAGAGAGTGTTATGGTACCACATGGTGTGCCACAAGGCTAAATATTGGGTCCACTGTTGTTTGTCCTGTACACTGGTCCAGTTGCTGACATCAACTCAGCTCACAATCTGCAGCATCATTCATATGCAGACGACAACCAACTCATCAAGGTAATTTCTTCCCACTGACGGTCTAGCTGAAATTTCTGAGTGTACAAGGCACATCAAATCATGGATGACAAACCATATGCTGAAACTAAATGACACCAAGACCGAAGCTCTTGTGATTGGATCCAAACACCTGCTGTCTAAAATCCCTGCCAAATCTGTGACAATAGGTGATGCTGTTGTCCCTGTCTGTTCCACTGCAAAAGATCTTGGTATAGTCCTCAATTCCTCACTTTCCATGGAGGCTCAAGTCTCTCAGTCACTTTCACCTTCTTTCTACTAGTAACATCCGTCCCTATCTCTCAGTGGATGCTACCCATGCCCTGGTCAGAGCCCTCATAATTTTAAGATTGGATTACTGCAACAGTGTATTGTTTGGCATTCCTCAGAAACTCTGTGACAGACTCCAGAAAACCCAAAACACTTCTGCACGCATCATTTATCATCTCCCTAAACGCTGCCATATCAAACCAGTACTTAAGAATCTTCACTGGTTGCCAATCAAAGCCAGGATCGAGCACAAGATACTGTGTTTGACCTACAAGGCCGAGCATGGTCTTGCTCCCCAGTACTTGTCTAACATGTTATCATCATACTCCAATTCACACAATCTTCGTTCTGCCAGGACCTGCTCACTGTGCCTAGCTTTAGACTGAAAACTTTCGGACAGCGTTCCCAACAGCTATTCCTTCACCTATATATACATATATATATATAAAAAGAAAGTGATGAGAATAACAAGTGTACAGTTGTAGATAAATAAGAAGTCTATTGTTTCTTCTCCCTGAAGATACATGATTGAAACATGTAGGAGAAGATCTGTGTTGTGTTATTATTTCAGAAACTACTTTTTATATATATGTGTCTGTGTCCTTACTTACTGCACCTTCAGTAAACTGTCCTTGTGTCTCACTCATGCCTAGTTTCTATGCAGTGACACCTAACTTTGTCAATGCAGATATAATGTCATAAGCACAAATGTCTTCTTTTGGGTCTTCATTCACTTTATTTCATGTGACTTAATTATTTCTTGCTCATGAAACTTGGTTTACGTCTCAACAACTTGCATACATTAGTCTGACTTACTTCTACACTTTGATTGAAGAAGTTTTAGGTACTGGCATGGCTCGACTCGAAGTCACTGGGAAAACATGCTTAGATTAAAATGACATCCCTTGCCTACAGAAGAATTCCTACATATACTCAGTGAAGCAAATGTAATATATCACCGAAAACATGATCTGACACTTGCACTTGCACAGAGAGTGGGCGTTCCCGAGTAAACAGGGTTTTCTGTTTTCTTTTGTTCAAGACATTAGTATGAAGCTGTATGTTTAAATGTCTTGCCCTGATTCACCAGAAACTGCCACAGAATGAAAGTCTTGCAATTCTAATCTTGACAATCGAAACCATATCCCTGTTCCCTCACGTGGTTAAATACCAAATGACATCCCGTAAACTCTTGCTCCTTTGCATATGCTTGTCAAGCATGTGAACCACAGCTAGGAGCCAAATACGTCAAAATCCACTGGAATTCAGTATTCACATTTCAAAAACCCTTTTGCACAGGCCTGTCTTTCTTGGATTCTTTAGGCACAAATGGACCAGATTTTTAGAGATTGTGTCGGTCCAGAGAATGTCAGGTTGCTGCTTTTCTATACATAGAAAAATTATCAGCATCAAGATCATGGCCGTAACTCCACACAGGTCATTGAAGGGTCAGGATTGAATTGGAGAAAACTTTCTTGCATTGTGGACAAGTTTTCCTCTTCCAGGAAAAAGAATTGTCCTTTCTCAAAGTAACAGAATGATTCACTTCAAGTACAGTACATCAGCACAGCAGCTCAACAAGAAAGAAAATGATAGGACTATGGAGTCACTTGATCAATTGAAGGCTACAAGGCTGTCCAGGAAAGGGATATCAGTTGACATATTATAGCCAAAATATTTGTTTACAGTTCGTTTTCACTCAGTTGTTGATCATAAGAAAGACAGTACAAATTGCCAAATTTCATCTTGTCACAACTTCCTTTGAAAGGACACTTAACTCATTAAGCCCTGGAGCCGCTCCACTGCCCAACACCTGGCACCCCTCGCTGACTGCCTGATTGCTGCGACGAGGCTAATTAGTGGTGATTTCCCTGGCAGGTCTCGGATATGACAGGAAACTGTCTAGTCTCACAAACAAGTACTGATTATTTAATTGTGTCGTAAAGATGTAAATAGGAAAGAGGCCAATGTGAATACAGCATTTCATGTAATTTATTACCTGTGTCTCTCATACCCCTTTGCCAGTATGTGCTGTATTTTTATCAACACCTACGCGGTCTTTGTACGTACGAGATGAGCAAATATACAAATTCCTCCTGTCTCTCTCATCGTATGGACTGAATTATAATTTATTATTCATAATAGAGTTTAAAAAGAGGGGGGCTCGCATTATAATCGTCTACATTTTTTGCCAATACTTCGCTCGTTCTTACTATTTCAAGAAAAGTATCAATAGGTGTGTAAGTAACATGGAACATATAGAGATTTATAGTTTGTCACTTTTCATCTTAACTTAACGCTGCAAACATACATCACCATTCATACACATACATACTGCATGATACATTTATCATTACTCGATGCTAAACAAAGCTTCCCGTCATGTGAAGGGATAACATATCCCGAATGTAACGCATTATATCTCAGTTACACATTATACTGGCTGATACTTTGACCAATCGTATCGTGAGAACCTGTCACATAGGAAGGGCAAGGTGATGGGACGTGAACTAAATTTCTGAAGAGCACGTTTGGACACTCAAAGTGATAGGGTACAGACTGATTATTGGCTTTATCGTTGACCAATGGTTATGTTGTGTTTCGGCTGTATCAACTATCATGCAACAATTTGTGTATTGTAAACATACCATCGGTTACTGTAATGATGTATGAAAGAAACACATAAGACATATGGGAGTAGACTGATACTATGCTGAGTGTATTTGTTCTCAGATGGCGAACACACGTCTTAGTATTTTGGAAATGTAAAAGAATAACGACTGAAATTGAAGAGAATGAGTGAATTTAGTTTTACGGCGATTTTAGCTATATTCAAGCAGTATCGCGCGGGCTTCACACATTGTGCCCAACAGCTGACAAGAATGGTATACCGTACCATTTGTACAACACAACTAGTGCATAAAGCGTTATTGTTCTTGGAACAAGTCTTTATGGTAGGCCTCAAAACAGTCAACGCGCAAAAACACATCACAGCTTGAACATCTGCATTTGATGTCTCGACGTTTGCCAGTCCGTTTCATTGTATGTAAGACACACTTAAACCAAATGATGTCCCTCTCATATCATTGTGAGAGATTAAATTGTTCAAAACATCTATGTCAATGGCAGTAAAGACGAATTTACGTACATGCATAATAATCTATGAAAGAAGCGTTTTCGCTGATACATTACTAGTGTATACTGAATATTTTAAGGAAAGTACTAATAAGCTAGACTGTGACTTACATATAACAGATTCAGTTTGTCGCTTTGGTTCATCTAGATTTAACGCAGAAAATATACAAACATACATGCATACACATTATATAATGCTATTCCTTGCACATACATAAGACAAAGGGTCATGGGATGGGCGTCATCAAAGTTCCCTAATAGGACGTTTTGTATCTTGACTGTTCAATATAGTCCCTGTTATCTATGACCAATCGTATCATGAGATACCTGTCACATTGGAAATGACAGGTGATGGGGCGTGGGCTAAATTTCTGAAGAGTACGTTCGGTCACTAGACAGCTTGGATACAGATTGACTATTGGTTAGATCGTTGACCAATCGATATGCTAGATTTCGGCTTTATCAACTCTAGCTATCATGAAAAACTTTGTGTATCGTGAACATACATAATCGTAAGGATGCCTGAAATGTACACGTGGAACTAACAAGCACTTTGACAAGTTAACCTTTTTTTGAAGCGCCCAAAGCGCTACAATCCGATTATTTTTACCCCGGATAACCCAATCCAATCATTGAGTAGAGATAGTATTTATTTGCGCATACTTTTTGCGCACACTACTTGTACATCAAACCTAATGGCTTGCTGAACATTTCAATATAATCTGTACATTGTTACGAATAAATATCATAATTCAAGTACATGTATTATAGAATTAAAAAAAGTAACATGATACTGATTTATTGTGATGTATACACTTGTAGTTGAATCTCCCCAAATATTTATGAAGATGGGCACACTTATATTTGTTTTGAAAGCAAACGAGGTTCAGGGGATTGGCAATGGGCGTGACTCCACAAAACAGGTTGTCCAATGATGTAACAGCGCATGAGTTTGTTTTACACTTGTCACGGGACAAAAGTTGACCTGGACATGCATTCGACCAGAGGCTGTTATTTTGAGGTTGAAAGAGGTGTTCATATATTTAGTGTTGTCTGATTGAATGATTATACGCATCAATTCCGTAACTGATATATTATCCTCCTTTTATTGACGATGGATCTGATATACGTGATCAGTACACAGGATAAGATAATTACAGTGATCAAATACAAACGTTTCTTACACAATGCTTATGTAAATTGCATTGAAAAATCACATTTCAAATAAGCATGAAACAGCTTGAACAAAATACCCCAGTTACCTTTGTATGGTTTATGTGTACTATGTATGTATACTATGAGTAGATGCAAGAGTTATGACTTCATATTCGATTATGTATTATTGTCAACTTTAAAAATCAATAGTCGCAAATGAATTAGGTCCAAATTAGTAACTTGGTTTATTTCAAATCTACACGAACATGAGTGTAATACAGTATTATTATTTATGTCTATGATTCATTATATGAACTATTACAATGAATGAATGAATGAATGAATGAATGATTTAATTTAGAAGAAGGTTTTGTAACCTTGTCACCGTTAATTCAATCAATGTGCAAACATAGTATCTTAGTACTCACTCCCAATGACGAGTAACAAACACGTACCTCCTGTAACAACATCTCATAATCCCTTTTCTCGCAGACACGTGTTCATTTGCCTGTATAAGCCCCCGACATTGCAAGCAGTTGTTATCAAAACACATTAATAGTTCTTCTGATTAACACAGAAAGTAACCTCTCTTGTAAGAAAGGCTAATCTTTGATCACTGATTGAAATTATAGGTACAGTACGAATTTAAAATGTAAAACCCCCAATACGCGGCTCTCGCTGAATGAGAGGTGCTTTTCATAACCCCCAATATGCGGCTCTCGCTGAATAAGAGGTGCTTTTTATTACCCCCAATACACGGCTCTCGCTGTGAGAAGCTAATTAATTTGCCGCATATATACGGCTCTCGGCCTTAATGAGTTAACATAAAACATTTTTAGAGTAGCGAACAGTACAAAAGATATCATCACATTTTCATCACTCATCCATAAAATTATTCATACAGTGTAATGACATGCAAATGACTTTTAAAAAAATATGAGAACAAAAGTATTCACTGAAAATGCCAATATTACCTCCACCAGTTAACTCATAAAGGCTGAGTGACACATATTTGCGGCAAATTCATTAGCGCCTCACAGTGAGAGCCGCGTATGGGCAGTAATAAAAAGCACATCTTATTCAGCAAGAGCCGCACATGTTCGTCAGCAGAAAGGACCTCTCTTTCAGAAAGAGACTCAGTTAACGTTTCAAATTCGTACTGTACCTATTATTTCAATCAATTAGCAGTACTGATCAAAGATTAGCTTTTCTTACGCCAGAGGCTACCTTCTGTGTTAATCAGAAGAAGTTTTAAAGTGTTTCGATAACAATTGCTAGATATGTCATAGGCTTATACAGGTAAATGAACACATGTCTGTGAGAAAGGGGATTATAGATGTTGTTACAGGAGGTAAGTGTTTGTTACTCGTCACTGGGAGTGAATACTAAATACTATTTTTGTGTAGTGACTGAATTAATGGTGACAAGGTTACAGAACCTTCTATTAAATTAAATCATTCATTATATAAACTATTAGTAATAGTTTATATAATGAATCGTAGATATAAACAGCAATACTATATTACACCCATGTAGATTTGAAATAAACCAAGTTACTAATTTAGACCTAATTCAGTTGTGACTATTGATATTTCATAATTCTAAAGTTGATAATAATACATAATCGAATATGAAGACATAACTCTTGCATCGACTCATAATATATACATTACATATACACACACACATACACATACAAAGGTAACTGGAGCATTTTGTTCAAGTTGTTGAAAGTTTTATGTTGATTTGAAATGTGATTTTTCAATGCACTTCACATAAGCATTGTGTAAGAAACGTTTGTATTTGATCACCGTAATTATCTTATCCAGTGTATTTATCACGTCTATCAGATCCATCGCCAATAAAAGGAGGATGATATATCAGCTACGGAATTGATACACATGTGTATAATCATTCAATCAGACAACAGTAATGAGATATTTGAACACCTCTTTCAACCTCGAAATAACAGCCTCTGGCAGAATGCATGTCCAGTTTAAGTTTTGTCCCTTTCCCATGACAAGGGTAAAACAAACTAATGTGGTGTTATATCATTGGACAACATGTTTTATGGAGTCATGCCCATTATCAGTTGCATGCCAATCTTCCTAAATATATGGGGGAGTCACCTCAAGTGTATACATTATAATAAATCAGTATTGCGTCACTTTTTGAATTCTATAATACATATACTTGAATTAGCATATTCATTCGTAACAATGTGCAGATTATATTTAAATGCTCAGTAAGCCATTAGGCTTGATTTACTAGTAGTGAGCGCAAAATGTATATGCACTCTACTCAATGTTTGGATTGGGTTATCCGGGGTAATAATGATCGTATCATAGCACTCTGAGTATTTAAGGAAAAATAAACTCGTCAAAGAGCTTGTTAGTCCTATATGTACATTTCAGGCATCCTTATGATTATGTCTGTTCACGATACACAAACTTTTTTTTTGTTATTACTAGACATTTCACAAACAGACCATGGATATTTCAAGAGGACAACGCCCCATGCCATAATTCGTTACGAGCCAATAAGTGGAAAAATGACAATGGAATTCGTACTTTGACAGCTCAAAGTCCTGACTTGAATGTGATAGAAAATGTGTGGAAAAATCTGAAATATTGAAAAGACGAGCTTATAAGATCAGAAGCCGAGATCACCTAATACGGATCGTCGGGGAAATAAGAAGAGGTCTCTCACTTGCGTTCATCAGGAGACTGTACAACAGTATTCTTGCAAGAATTTGACAGGTCCTTAGAAGTTGAGGTCATATTTCAAAGTACTGAAAATGTCATGTGAGTACCATTTCAGTTTACAAAGTTACTGAGCTTTAAATTTCTGATACAAAATCAGAAAATTCTGTGACATCACACCGTTGTGAACTCATTTTTGGCCAGTAACTGTATATGCAAATAAATACTATCTCTACCCATTGGTTGGATTGGGTTATCCGGGGTAATAAAAATTGGACTGTAGCACTTTGAGTGCTTTCAGGAAAAATAAACTCGTCAAAGTGCTTTTCAGTCCTGTGTGTCCATTTTGTGGCCATCCTCACGATACACAAAGTTTTTCATGATAGCTAGAGTTGATAAACCCGAAATACAGCATGTCGATTGGTCAACGACCTAGTGAATAATCAGTCTGTATCCAAGCTGTCTAGTGACCAAACGTGCTCTTCAGAAATTTAGCCCACGACCCATCACCTGTCATTTCATCTGTGACAGGTATCTCGCAATAAGATTGGTCACAGGTAACAAATCAGCCACCATATTGAACAGGTGAGATACAAAATGTTCTATTAGGGAACTTTGAAGATGCCCCATCCCATGATCCTTTTTCTTATATACGTGCAAGGAATAGTAGGATACAATATGTGTACATGCATGTAGATTTTTCTGCATTAAATCTAGATGAACCAGAGTGACAAAATGTGAATCTGCTCCATGTAAGTCACAGCTTATTAGTACTTCCCTTAAAATATTCAGTATACACAAGCAATATATCAGCAAAAATGCTTCATTCATAGAAGATTATTAAGCATGTGTGTAAATTCTTCTTTTGCTGCCATTGACATAGATGTTTTGTACAATTAGTCTCACACAATGATATGAGATCGACAATTTGTTTAAGTATGTCTAATGTCTTACATACAAAGAATACATATATATGTGTTAAGGAAATACGTATGTACACGCCACCAAAGGTCTACAAGAGAAAGTGCAATAAAATTAAGTAAAACGTTACATATATGATATGTATTCACACCTCCTTTCTTTGAACAGATATCTTTACAACACAAACAATCAGGACTTGCTCGTATTACGAGATAGTTTCCTGTAATCTTCAAAACCTGTCAGGGAAATCAGGCGTGAATAGCCCTAATTAGTCTCGCCACAGCTAGCCAGGCAATCAGCATTGAGTTCCAGGGGTTGAGCAGTGAAGTGGCTCTCGGACTTAATGAGTTAAATGTGATTGTGACCTCAAAAACTTTTCATTTAATAAAAATTGGTGCATGTAGTCCTTCTTGATATTTCCTCCAGTTGTGATCTCAAGGATTACCTTGACCACAGGAATGACTGGTAAGTGTGTCGAAACAAATTTCCTGTGTTACAAAGAGATATATCTCCCTGTGATGTCTAGGTGTCAGGGATATCTAAGTGTTTTCAAAAACAAAGTGTGGTGGTTGTTATTTTCAGACAAATCTTCACAGCAAACCACATTTACTTCATATAATCTTACAGACTGAGGTGCTGGTACAACTGAAATGAGACCAGTAATTACTTTCATTGGAAAATGTCATTTTCATCTGGAAAGTTGTGTAGCATTTAAGGGATCAAGATGATGAATCCTTACCATAAAATGGAGCCAAGTTGAAAAGAAATTTGAAAAACCAACAGTGAGTCTTTCCTAATCAGCAACTAATCAACAATTGGCTTACCTTCACAACTTTGTTCACAGCTTCAGCATACAAAAGATGGTATTCCACAGGGTCATTTGGAATGTCATGAACATGCCGGTACACTCTTTTCTTGAACACCAGTTTTGCATCACTTCCTCCTAATGCTAATTTTGGACCCTTCTTGTTCATGGTTTCATATTTGCTTGGTTGTGCAGACAGTCTATCCAAGCTAAACAAACAAAATCAAAGTGTAAAAGACAACAGGGGATAAAGTATGAAAAGAAGATAAAGATATGCCTGTTCGTGAAAATCACAAAGTGAAATACATCTATGGGATATATCATATCAAAGTGTAGTCCTGATGTTCTAACACTGATAGAATGCCTTCTGTTTGGGTTACCCTCTAATCGAAGAAGTAGGTTCAAATCCCCGGTTCTCCGTTTCTATTTCAGATATTTTATCACCTTAGCTATGCTCATGCTGTTCTCCAATGTCAGAGACTTACATTCCTTCAGAATTTCCTCCCATATCAACCTAACACACCCTTAGATAACAGGAATACTGTTCCAAGCAGCATTTACCCTATGTCTATTCAGATACTCTTTAATTATTTTTTTTCCTGAAGTCTTATATTTGTTTATTGTTTAATGTGAGATTCAGCAATATTTCAGTTACATAACAGCTGTCTGTAAATAACTTAGTTTAGGACAGACAATCGAGTGACTGCCATCATGAGAATATCAGTACCATTTAACACACCATTTAACGGCGCCCCAGAGACAGAGGAAGCTCACAGATTCCAACCCAGTCTGCATCATATCAAGAGATGTAAGAATATGGTTCTTGTTGGTCCTTACCTGGCACTCGGCATTAAAGGGTAGAAGAAGGATTGGTTGGCACGGAATTAGTATGTGTCTTAGTGGGGGATTTATGCGGCATGGTATCTCAGTGAGTTAGCACTATGAGACTAGCTGGGCTAACTGGGGTTGCTAGTATTGATTATGGTGATACGGTTTGTCTTAGAAGAGAGTGAAAAGTTAAATATTCATACACCATTTTGCTGTTTTGATGGCCAGCAGAGCAGTGCGTGCATGCATGTATGAATGCTTTTTGGTTTTTAAAAGAAATCATCATGCAAAATATCTTTCTGGTATCAAATTACCATGAACCACTACCTAAAGTAAATTGAGATTTCTTACACATTCGTGAGTGAAAAACCAATGTGAGAAAACTGGTATCACATATATCTGTGAGATTGATTTCTAATTTCATAATTGGCTACTCCATGCTGATGATCTAAGCTAAACTTATGATGAACTAATTTCCTGATTAAAATTCATTGATAACTTGCTTGTGGTTCAATCAAAAGAAACAGGTTACTCATGCCCCCGAATCCCTTTACAAAAGTTATTTTTGCAACTGCAACACAAACAGGTCTTCCTTTATACAATGAATGAGAGTGTGAGTTTAGTTTTACGCCGCATTCAAATATATTCCAGCAATATGGCGGTGTACGTATGTACGAGTGCCCACAATTGCAGTCAGTTTTGTAGATTACATCCTTGGGGTTGGGTTTTATGGCTTGCGGGTGTTTTCTTCGATTGGCCTGTAAGAGGTTGTTGATGGTGACAGAGGTAGTAAAGGTGGTATCTATTCCTGCTTGTTGCTTAAGAACATTAAGACATCAACCATCAAATTGGACCAGAAATCAGCAATTTCAGATCACATAGCAGCCCATCCCGATCACCAAATCAACTGGACTGACTACACCATCCTCTCAAATAACCAATCAGACTTTACCAAAAGGAAAATAACTGAAGCTATCAAAATCAAACGATACCAACCCCTGCTTAACAGAGACCAAGGTTACCCTATCCCCATGGCTTACGATGAGCTCATCAAACCACTCTAGCCTACTGTACAAACAACCCACTCTGTGTACCTCACTGGCTTACTTAGTTATCATCACATTGTTAACTTGTATTCATACTAGGCTCTGTGCACTACTGGCTTCAATGTTATCCTTGTATCCATTGTTAACCCTTTGTCGTTATCATCACTTGTTAATTAGTTTATGTATATATATCGCCTGTTCTCTCCCTGCATCATTTACACTTGAAAACGATACAAGAACCTGTATCGAAATGTTGTGTTCCAGTTTTAAAGAAGTTGTCATCCATATACACTTATTCTACGATATTACCTCTTTCTATGTGGAAGACATGTTTGAATTACCAACTTACTGTGTTTTGCAACAAATGCAGTAAAAGATTTCATTGTTGTAACATCACCGATACGCACACAGTCATGCCCCGTTTATCTGAACACTTGTGTCTTCATTGAAATTGTCAGGATGAGCGAGTTTTCGGATATCTGAACCAGGCGCCATGTGTACAAAGTAACTTTTCGCTCACAGCTGTCCAGGCTTGCTTGATCATCTGGAGTAATTAATTATAGTGACCCACAAATCGACACACCTCAAAATTAACTCAGTGTCACCTTGCTACTCAGAGGTTGTTAATCTTCTCATGCTTCAAAGACTGCCAACGTCTTTCATGTTACTGGTGCTCATCCATCCAGATGTATAAGACAAGAAATGTACTATTTCAGTGTTTAGTATGTGAAAATGATCGTACTGTTATGAAAACCGGAATTCCAGATAGGTGAGTACTTTTACAACAATGTGAATTCATTTACAGGAGTTTTCTGGATATCTGAGGTTTGGATAAACTGGGTACGACTGTATTTATATACTCCATGCAAAAGTGAAACTTAACAAGTAATCAACTTTTGCTTAGGGAAAATAACTAGTTACAATTCAGTCAGCCTTAAATTAGTAAGTTACTGTGTAATCAGTTTGAGCTTGGATGTATAATTATTTGTGTTTATAAATAATGTTTAATTATATGCAACATGACATTGTAATAATGCCTAAAAAGTAAATTTAAATTATTCTTTTGTATGTCCTTGTATGTATTCTTTGGATGTCCTTGAAGCTTTGTATCTTGTTTCCTATTTATTAGGAAGTTGAAGAAAGTATAATCTTCAGCAACCTTTACATCTAATTCAGACAGACAGACAGACAGACAGACAGACAGACAGACAGACAGACAGACAGACAGACAGACAGACAGACAGATAGATAGATAGGATATTAATATAGCACAGATATCCACGCATTAGTGCATGCTCAAGGTGCTGGTATTTTTCCCTTGATCATTGGATGTCAATCTCAACAGCACATTGTATTTCAATCTCAGCTCAGAAAAATTCTCCTCTCTGAAAAAGTTCCTCTCTGAACCCAAACTAAGAAAAAATGTTCCTACAACTCAGAATTATCATTCCTCCCAGAGTGAAGGTTTGTTTCCATTAGACTCCATACTGGATAACTAAGAATTGTCTTAACTAATTTGATGTCCTCATGATGTTTCTTAAAGTTAAGAAGTAAAAAATGACTTACCTCAGTGTTTTCTTCCAAGTTAAGAATGTTGTTATGGAAACTAAGAATTCTTGGTGGATTTAAGAACTGTCAACTTTTAAGAAAATTCAGAGAAGCTTTATGAATGCAACCCTGTCCTATAAGGTGAGCAGCCTGGGGACACAGGCATACGGACGAGAGGTTTACTCCTTTCTTCTTTTCTAGATGTGAGATGAAGTTTCCCCTTTTACACTACTCTAGAAATCAGTTATCTAAATAAAACATCCGTCTTTTTCTAACCTCTTTACTATTATAAACATCCTTAGGGCCTAATTGATAAAATTTGTTTCCAGTAGCAAATTAGTAACCATCTTACTGACCAGACCTCACTGATCTTAATTGGTCACACCTGTTGTCCCAGTTTGGGCAGTGAGATACCACACCTGCATGGTCCAGTGCACAACAGACTGCCAAAAAGGGGAAGTTATCTGTTGTTCCATTCAGAAAGAGGACAAGAGAGGCTACAGGGAAAGTTCTCATTTGATCCAATTGGCGAAGAAGCAAGAAAGAGAAGTGCAAATCGTAAGATTGGACAAGCTTAAAAATATATTCTTAACAAGTGAAGAGTAAGCAAAACATACGTACTGTTCCCACTGGGCCAGAATGTCACTCACATATTCATATCTCCTTACAAATCTTTCAACATCTCCTGTGACCTGCAATATAGATATAGATTCATAAATATACTCTACAACACCAAATCAATCAATACTGGTTAGAGATATATGCAAATCTTGAAGTGATGAATAATGATCTATCTACTCATTCACACACTGCTAAAACATATCAATCATACAAAATACCAAGATTCCTAACTTATTTTGTTCAGTATACTTAGCCCACAACTGAACTTCAACTTCGCATTTGAAGGGTGTCACATTCAAGAGAGCAACCTGCAGAAGACATACCAATTCAAAAGCAACACCCCAACATCAGTTTTTGTTTTGGTTTGGTTTGTTGTTTTTTTTTTAAATGTTCACATAGTTTAAAGCACAACCACTCTGATAGAAATATTAACATGCCTATCATGTTCTTTAGACAGAGTGAGTAAGTATAGTTTTATGCTGTTTTCAGGAATATTCCAGCAATATCACGGTGGGGAACACCAGAAATGGGTGTAATGTATTGTACTCATACTGGAAATTAAACCTAGGCCTTCAGCATGACAAGCGAACACTTTAACCACTAGGCTATCCCATTACCCCTCATTGCTTTAATCACTTCTCATTAAACTATGGATATTCTCACTAAAGTAAGTAAATGATTTAAAGGTAATTACTTCTTGGTATACATATTTGGGATAACATCTCCTCAATGAAGTGCATATTCTGGTACTTTTGAGAAGAGTCATATCTGGGATTTGAACCCACACTTTCTGAGTAAGGAACCTAATTGCCAGCTCAGTGAACTTGTGGGATTAAATGTGTACTGATAAGTGTTAATTCCCCAGCTGAATTTAAAGACTTGGATGGGAATCCAAAAAGAACTTGGTGTGAAACCAGCAAACAACAAGGATGTGTGTTGCAATTAATATTTGTTTTTTAAATTTAAGTACCAAAATCAATACAAAGGTATCGCTATGGCAGCACAAAATTGAGAGGCAGTAAGATGTCAGATGTAATAAGACACACAAGCAATGACTGAAGCAATAGAAAATGTTGGTTATATTAACCTCTCAACAACTGTAACTTAAATTGTATCTTATAGGTCTATGTAGGTTATATGATCATTCCCCTTCACTTAATGCTGGTCCTTCAGTAACTTGAGAGGTAATGTGAGGTGAGGGGGAATAGCTAGCGCCTTTACATACAAAAAATAAGTTGCTACAAAATACCATAATATTCTGAGGGTACAACATGCATTATCACTAAGGCGACATAATGCCCTGCTGCATATCATCAAATCAAACTTAAAAAGAAATTAAAGTTAAGTCGTAGTTTAAGATGACGTAAAATGTCAACAAAAACATCACTCTCAAACTCTCTTGATATTTTGCACTGTAGTTGTTCAAATACAGTAATATTTTGAAGACTCACTCTGACCAGTGTATGAAATTCCTAAAAAACAGTTGCTGTGACCTTGAAAATTTACAGAAGGTAACTAAAATGAACTTGGCCTTGCACATTCCCTAGATAAAGTTTGGCGTTGAATATGAAAATAATCCAGCGAATGGTTCTTGAGATATCTCGCGGACAAGGTAAAAACGCTTGAGTCCCTTTTGACCTTGAGATGAAGGTCAAGGTCACCAAACCTGACTGAGACCATTCTTTTACTGTGATAAACCTAGACACCAAAATATGAAAAGAATCCAGTCCATGGTTCTTAAGATATTCTAGTCCGTATGTACGTACATAATACTATATCCCCCACTTCACGTTAAACGCATGGTGCGGGATGAATATGGTGGAAGCATAAAGAACTGTGTCTTAACATTTATGATGGCCCATTCATATGTGATGACAGTCCTGACTAATTCTTCAGTACTTGTTTCTTAAGCTTTTGTTGTGTGAGAATTTTTTATGCTTAAGTATTACCTAACAATAAACATGAAAATTACTGAAGATTAAATTTTTTTTTCCAGACATTTGTTTTTGCAATAGATGCAACATTTCGGTGTTCATGGGAACTTTGTTATCAAGCAAGTTATATACAACAACACAGAAAAGGGAAAATATACGGTATACATGTAGGAGATTTGAGTTTATACAGTTGATGAGGTTGATGTACAATGCAATGACATAACTAAAATTTGTTGCAACATTATAGATAATGGCTATGATGCCATGTGGACAAAAGGAAGTACTAATTGTATTTGTGATTTTAATCAACATGCCAAAAATGAAAACATGCCAAGGAAATCCAAATTCTAAGGATTGCAAACTACTTTACTGCAATGAGTGTGACGTTTCGGTATAGGTACTGACATCGTTATCAAGCATGTGACGATAACAGTGTGACATCCTTGATAAGAATGTTAGTACTTACACGAAAACCACTCATTGCAATAAAGAAGTCGACCATCCATAGAACTTGGTTTTCCTTCGCCTATAAAACTTTTAAAATGCCTCTCAAAGACAATAATATGTAAGCAGATGGACAAAGGGTAGGAGCTGCCTATGAGGGGCTCATCACTGGACTTGCTTATATCATGTTGAGCTGAAGGGATGCTATAACCTTAATTTCTGTTGATTGGATGTTGATGCTCTTCCTAAGGATGGTATGATTTGGATGGGTTGGGGATTGGTTCGAGAGGACTGATTGACACACGCATTGAATGTAGAAGACAATACCCAAAGGATCTTCTTCTTTTCCCGTGGCTCTAATTTATGCTCTGATCTGCTTCTCTGGAACACAACATCTATGTCTTCAAGTTGTCTGCAGATGTGATGACTGGTTATGTCAATGTATGGTATGCTGGTGATGAATGGTACTATGAATGGTGTTTTGTCTCTTGGGTTGACAATGGTTTTCTTGACTAGGTTGGCTGGATACTGATTAAGATTTAAGGAGACCTGATAAAAGCGTCTACTTTCCTGAACCAGCATATGGGTGTGACAGGTTAAGTGATGAGTTTTTGGTCTTCTAGTTGTGTTATCTCGGTGATGGACTAGAGAGGGCATACCATGGGTTTGCTGGTAGATTTTGTCAGACCAGGTGAAGGAGGATGCAATGCGTGAGTAGATGAGGCAGATGTTGATTCCGGTTTGTTTCACTCAGGTTGTTTCATCCTAATTCCAAACAATACTGCACACCAAAAGTTCAGACTCACTAGTGTAATTGTAGCCATCCGTCAACTGCAAAATTTTCCAAACTGTTACACATGAACTCATATATTGTCATGAGTGAGTGAGGTTAGTTTTACGCCACACTCAGCAATATCCAAGCTATATGGCTGTGGTCTGTAAATAATCGAGTCTGGACCACACAATCCAGTGATCAACAACATGAGCATCGATCTGCGCAACTGGGAACAGATGACATGTGTCAAACAAGCATGGCAAGCATGGGTTTCTGAAGGCCTGTTCTACCCCGGGGAATTCATGGGTCCCTCATATATTGTAAAACTCAATGGTACCTTTGAAAATGTTGTTGCCACGTGCATGAAACTCAAATTGGCCAATCATAACAAAGCTTTACACCAAGACGCTGCTGTTCACATGTATCATCCTTGTGCAAGTCATATGCAGAAAGTTTGCAGTTGGTTTCCCAAGTCCGTGGAAATGTTAGTAGTATTATTAATGGTGGTTTGGGGCCTGGTCAAATATAAGCCTTATACTTATCAATAACATAGATCTAGACCCCCTTTCAAAAACACCAAACCCAAAATAACACAACCCGTCTCCCTTCACACAAGTCTAAATGTGAACCGATCGACACTGTCTGGCTGGCTGGCGCTGTTGCGTCAGCTGAGAGCTGGTGACAACCAATTAGAGAAATGGTTCACCTATGGTATGAACCCTGTATCATGACTACAGTGAGTAAGTTGAAACAGCTGGCCCGTGGCGTGGTATTTGTGGGTATTCTCATATGAGGAAGTCTGAATTACTAACTTTATTAAGGAGAAGACATCAAAAACCTCCTACTGTGAAAGATTTAAGAAGGCAAGCACGCGAGTGTGGTATGATCGGGTATTCACACATGAGGAAGTCTGAGCTCATTGAGTTACTCAATGAACCAGCTCCTATAGAATTACAATTCACACCTACTGAGCATGCTCTAAGGAAATATTTGAGGGGGTGGAAGATGGAAGTTCAAAGAAACATAGACGTTGACGATATTAAACAGTTGGTGAGTGAGTGAGTTTAGTTTTACGCTGCACTCAGCCTATTCTACCCCGGCACCTTCACGGGTCAAACAATTGATATTTGATAAAGTGAATGAAGAACTGAATGATTTAAGAGGTATTAAATTTCAAGTCACATTAAAGATGACACTAGAGAAACAACAGGGAAATGAAACAATTGACCAGACCATTGTTTACTTCAGAGGTAATCAGGTAGTTACAACAACCAGATACTATCAACTCTTCTATTGACAGATCATTTGAAAAAATTCAAGAAACACTAGAACGTTACACTAATAGGAGGTCTGGTTGGGTGAATGATAAGGTTAATATGATCTACCTTGATATAGCAAACTATAAACCAATGAGAGGTGGATCATACTTACCCACCCCTAAACATTTTGCTGCCAAACACTCTATAGTTAACGTTGTAAATCATGGTGATGACTGTGCGAGGGTATCAGTAAGGGTTGCTAAGTTTCCAACTAAAAAACACCCCAACAGACTTTCCAGTTATCTGGTAGATGATGGTATTATTTGGGATGGTATAGATGAACCAAACCCTATATCTCAGTGGTCAAAAGTAGAAAAACAGAACCCAGACTGTAAATATATATGGGCATGAGGGTCTAAATAATACATAAGATAAGTCCTTTATTAAATCAGGAGGGTCGTGAAACAATTTATCTATTCCTATAGTGCAGGAGGGTGAAAAATATCATTATACAACTATGCAGCTTTTCAGTTGGTTGGTGTACAGTCAGTTGAAACACAGAGGGAAGAAACACTTTTGTGAAGGGTGCCTTCATGGCTTTTCTAGAGCCGATCTGCTCGATTCACACAGGGATGATAGTCGAGGTGTAGGTGAGACAGCCATACGGGTAGATATGCCCAGAGAAAATAACAATATCTTGAACTTTATAAACCACAAAATCAGATGCCAGTACCAGATATTATCTACACCGACTTCGAAGCTATTATTAAACCAATCGATATGGTGGCTCGATCCCCTAATCAAAGTTACACTCAGAAAAATCAAGAACACGAGGTGTGTGGGTTTGGATATGTCGTTGTTTGTTGTGATGGCCAAACTAAGCGTCCTGTTATGTATAGATGCCCAGACGCGGCTGAGAAATTTCTAAATTGTTTACAACACGAGGAGAGAGAGATCAAGAGAAAATTACACAACATAACACGAATGCATATGACCCAAGCAGATCGTATGGCACACATCAAAAGCACACATTGTCATGTATGTTGTAAACCTCTGAATGGTGATTCAGTGAGAGACCACTGTCACATGACAGGGAAATACAGAGGTGCGTCTCACAATCGGTGTAACTTGAAGCTTTGCATAAACCCCAATATTATTCATGTCCCGGTGGTCTTTCACAATTTACGAGGGTATGATTCACACTTGATTATGCAGGCTATTTTAAAGGTAAAAGGCAACATATCCTGTATCCCGAACAATATGGAGAGATACACATATGGTGTCATATCCCAATTTTATTTATTAAAGCTGTTGACAGAAACAACGGAAACACCGTGAGACCATCACCTCATTCCATATGCTTCCGCTTACCTCATTCGTGAGGGTCCATTTTTCGCACCTACCCCAATAGCACCAATTAAAATGTGGTTTCTGACACCATACATCCTGGGATGACTGTGTCTTACCGTGCTAAAGCGCGGTGTGTTGCATCACAGCAAACACTGTAAGTACTCGTCGTAACTCAACTGATAGCATGTCTTGTCTATCGTAAGTTACTTCTTTGATCTTGGTACGATTATTATTGAGAAAACCCTGCATGTTTTAAGCACGTGAAACACAATGGATATGTATGATAAACACTGTCAGTTGCCATCCGCACAGAATTTCACTAGTTTACGTAAGCTATAAGAGCGCAGCAGCGGATTTGTTGATGAGCTATTTTCGATCTCGTGAAGGGGTGTGATCACAGTGCAACCCTTTTCATGGGAGCCAGGATTACCCCACGGTTTAACCGAATCCGCGGTATTGCAAAGCGTGTTATTGCGAGGGATGACTGTATATCCTTTTCGCTAAATGGGTTGAGATTCATAGATAGTGTTCAGTTTCTGTTGTTGTCTCTAGACAGTTTGGTAAAGGCTTTTCTCTAGCCTCATGAAAGAATGTTGAGTTTTGATTGGTCCACATGACTCTGATAAAATACCATGTACATCCATCACGATCCGCCAGCGGGAGTATAAAAGTCGTATACTCCCGCTGCGAATGTCATATCACCACACTACGCCTCGGCAAAGTGAGAAAAGCGTGCATCGACAAGCCTTTAGTAACGTGCGGTGCTTTGAGGTCAAACGATCAGCTGGTGTCAACATGGCAGTAAGTCGATTCGATGCGTGTTGTTTTGTTTTGATTTAGTGAAAACATTCAGCTAGATAAATGTGTTAACACATCATGTCGAGGGAAATACGGGGTTTTATCAATCCTGAGTAAGGTTGTATTCCCCGAGCCTTGCTGCTACGTAAGGGTATTTAACCGTATGAATATATGGATGACTGGTCTAGGTTTAATGAGACAGAGTTACCTCACATTGACCGCTTCTACAGCAAGCTGTCAGACCCGTCTTGTCTCTCAAGACGATTACAAAAACACTAAAAATGTATGGGAACAACTAGGGTGTAAGAATCTAGGTGATTACCACAATTTATATTTGATAACGGACGTGTTGTTGCTGGCAGATGTGTTTGAGATATCCAGGAAAACCTGTTCAAAGCAATATGGGTTGGACGCATGGTATTTTTCGAGTCCTGAGCTATCGGGGATGCCTTATTGAAGAAAACAGGGATGGAGTGTGGAATTATTCACTGATTATGATATGTGTTGAGAAAGAAATCCCCCTGCATAATCCTATGGTATCAAAACGTTATGCTAAAGCTAACAACAAGTATGTGGAAGGTTACAACCCTAACAAACCAACAAACCACTTAATAAACCAACAAACCACCTACTCTATCTCGATGCTAACAACATGTACAGGTGGGCTATGAGTCAGTATCTACCCACAGGGGCATTCGAATGGGTACTGCCAAATGCAAGTCCCCACGAAGATGTCATGAGTATAGCACCGGATTCAAAAAAGGGTTATATACTCGAAGTGGACTTAGAATACCCAGCAGAATTACATCAGTTTCACAGTAGTTACCCACTAGCACCAGAACGGTTGAGGGTTAATCCCGACTGGATATCTGAATATCAACACAACCTAATGAATGGACCACTAGCAAATGTCGAAAAATTGGTTCCGAAGTTGATGAATAAAACAAAGTATATAGTTCACTAACGTAATTTACAGCTCTAACTATCGCTGGGTATGAAACTGACTAAAGTACATAGAATACTGAAGTTCAATCAAAGCCCATGGATGGAACCATACATCAGGATGAACATGGACATGCGAAAGCTTGTCACTTTGAGAAAAACCTACACAAACTCGTGAACAACTCCGTATTCGGTAAAACGATGGAGAATTTATGAAAACGTGTGAGTGTGAAGCTAGTCAGGTCGAACGAGGAAGACAAGTTCAGGAAACAGATAGCAAGCCCGGCGTATAATAGAAGTACTATATATGATGATGACCTGGCGGCCATACATATGAAAAAGAGCCACATTAAACTAATCAACCCGACAATGTCAGTATGAGTATTCTAGACCTTTCTAAACATCTGATGTATGACGTCTCCTATAACGAGTTAAAGAAACAATACGGTGACAGGTATGATGTGTTGTACACGGATACAGATTCACTGTTAATGGAGATTCAAACCGATGACGTGTACGAGGATATGAAAACATGCATGACAACAGTGACTACCCGAGAGACCACCCCATGCACAGTCAAACCAATAAGAAAGTTTCGGGCAAGATGAAAGACGAATGTACAGACACACCGATTGCTGAATACGTGGGGTTGAGACCTAAGATGTATTCTATCAAGAAAGCAAACGACGCTGAAATAAGAAAGGCTAAGGGTGTGAAAAAGAATATAGTGAAAAACATACCCTATACGAACAGTCCCTCTTTGAGAAGAAAACATTCAAACACCAGATAAACATACTCCGTAGTGACTGAGGCATAAGATATTCAGATTGACATTAAACAAGACATCTCTATCACAAAAGGCTGGATAGCCCCGGATGGTGTCAATACATACACTTACGGCCACTGTGGGTGTTCCCCTAACACCCCCCATTAGATGACAGCAGGACCATAAAGATATTTGAGTAAGTAACATATAATGGAGAAAGTTTACTGCAGCCCACGTGGATACTGGAAAGGGGCAGACGCTATTAAAAAATTAGCTAAAGCCGCACACATTTTGAAAGAAAAGGCCAAAGCCTTGTTACAAAGACAAGCTATATGGCAAGTTTACATACCTGCACCAAGATATATACCCAGGAGAAAATTTGGTATCCACATCCCTAATCAAGTTCACCAGGCCAACCTGTTGTTAATTCCACATGATAGGGTCAGATTGACAGAGAAGGATGCGACACAAGTAGCACGTGGTTTTGAGCGCATTTACAAACGCAGTCCGCTGACCTGGCCTTCAGAGTTGCTAGTCGACCTGGGTAGAGAATTTAACCAAACCAAACACAATGTCAATATAAGAAGTGGTGCAGCCGGTGAACAATGAAGTCAGTCTATAGTCGAGAGATTCAATCGCTCCTTAGCCGAACGTTTGTTTGCACACCAATATTCAAGTGACCTGCAGTCGGCTGGGCGCAATACTGAATGGGTAGTACGACTTCCTCGTGTGATTGACTCAATGAATCGTGAAACAACTAGACTACTTGTGGGTGGACGCAAAAAAATAGAAAAAGAAAAAAATATTCCAGATTGCGCACTCGGTCAATATGAGGGAGACACTCGTAAACGTGCTACAGATCCTGTCTGGTCTATGAAAACATATAATATCAATCGAGTGGATGTCAAAGCCAGGGAGCCTAACCTGTACTTCCTTGTAATTGGGCCACGTAGAGGATTTGTACATGAGGAATTAGAAATCATACCTTAATCTTAAATAGGTGTTCTTTAATGTAGTCCTTTTTCTTCTCATAAATAAGCTGAAACCGCTTGTTATCCGCGCCATGCACTTTACATAAATGATAATGACCTTTAACCCCCCTACCACACAATGAACAAGTGTAGTTGATACTGTCTTTACAGTGATAAGAACAATAACCCTGGCTGTGGCTCATTTTACCACAAATGTTCATTTTCCCCCAAAGTACCCAGTTGCAAACGTGTCTTATTTTGTAATATATTAATTTGATGATTAGTCTAATTGTTTCACAATTAACACTGTCGCTGCTAAACCAAGTGCCACGAAGATCAATTCACGATCTTTCTGTCCCTCTGAAGGAGCGTAATACTGTGTAAACATTGGTTCATTTAATGGTTCCAGTTGTTTACCCGTTAATACATAGTATTCTTTCATAGCGTCGTTGATGTCTGTGAAAGTTCTGACTGCATGGTTTTTGCGCTGGAGTTGATTATTGATAAAATTTAGTCTCTTCAAACACCTCTCAGCGTATTCAGCCTGTGCGGCTTGTAGTTTCTCCGTGGCTATATTGTGTCGTTTACGCTCTGCCGCTATCTCAGCCTCGTTTGACTCTCTCAATTCTGAACACAGGAAATTACTCCTGGAAAATGCTAAACGCTAAAAAATGCATTCACGAGAGCTCCACTGACCATCATTGCTACCGGAGCCATGTTATATACATTACTTTAAAATATTTTCAGGTATAATACCTTGCTTTACCAAAACGTCCTTGGTGGCCATCGCCATACCAATATTCATAGTAAGCATAAAAATATCTTGCATGTCAAAGTCGAGTTTTACAGTCGGTTGTTTTATAATCATTTTATTCATCCAAGCATAACCTACTGCTAACCCGGAAACCACCAATGCCTGATATGCGTCGTTAATGAACGTTTTTCCCTCAGAAATAGAGATATCATTTTAATTTTAACATAATACGAAGGTCGATGGGGGGTTCCCCGCATACCCCCAACTGGGCGACTTGCAGTCCTCTGTCTACCCCAGGGTCCACAACTGTCTTTTGTTTGTGGCGGCTTGTAGTAGGCTGTCTGCAGGACATATAATGAAACAGTAGTAGTGGCTACTACACCACCTATGGCTATCCAGTGGGGTGTGGGGTAAGCCCACATATTATGCTTATTATGTTTTAGCAAGGCATTTCTTCTACCAGCCTAAACTCTTTTTGGGTTCTTTTTCTTGGTGACTTGAGTCACAGGGGTGTGGGGTGTCTCCTCTTGGGGTGTTCTCATCAGGCTGTCCGCAGGACCTTCCACCTTTTATAATATTATTGTTATTACTTGTTTTATTAAATTTACAATGCTTTGCCGTGATGATCGCTGTTGTCATAGGGGCCGGATACATGCCATATTTGTGGTCCAAAGCACAACTGATTTAACTCAAGGCATTATCAATAAACGGGTCTTTCTCTAAATCCTCCCACAAATAGAGATGACGTTCCAGTGGGATCGGTAAAAGGTGTGATGCTATGCCTGTGTAAATCTGGGTAATAGTAAAACCTATGACTTTTGTCATCTCGACCCTGAGTTGTGCCTTGCACTTTGCAAATAATTTATTGATTTCCTCGTCCGACATTTCCTAAATCTAGTCAGTAGTGATGTCGTCGTCTTAATATTGCTTTCCCTTAGCACCCATGACTAGCATTACCAGTCTGTCTTGCTGCTTGTTGTCCTCTGGAACCAACAACTGCTCTAGTAATTCATCACAATGACTAGGTCATTACTAAAATTTACTAAACATTTACTAAAAATTACTTTTATTAAAAATAAAGGCCACCGGCAAGTCACTGCAGGACTCCCAAATCCACAGGCTGGTTGGTTTTCAACACGAGCTTAAACACACGTTTCAGCGAGCTGTTTCTTCACCCGTTCCCGCTCTGATTTACTCATCAAATTGTTTTCTCTCAAACACTCCTCAAATGAATCCCTGTCCTTGCAGTGAAATAATGCCACCCAACACGTCTGCTCCCTCAAATCTTTCAACACCAAGTTGAATTTCTGAGTCAGCACCCATATGCTGTGATTCGCGTGCTGGCCAGAGAAGGCTAAATATGACAGCATGTCTCTCTTTTTTGTTATCTCTCTCTTAGTGTTACAGTCATCCTGGACGAACAACGTCGGCTTTCCTTTAAAATTGGTTGTGAAACAATGTTAAATACTCTTGTAGACGTCTATCCGGGTTGACTCTGTGTATGTCCGGGTCCGTCATCACCCAAGCTCTTTCCTTGTACGTTTTATTCATGTTTATAGTAGGGCACAAGAAAACGCTTTTTTCAAATACTTCCTTATAATATCCCTCCAACAAATGCAGTCTTACCACAACCAGCCTGTCCACATATTATAGCGCAGTGTGGATCATTGGGGGAGACACCCATACCCCCAGTAGACCTCAGACCCTGATAGTTATCAGGGGAGTGGGGGGAGCACCCCCTCTAGTAGATGGCTTGCACGAATCTCCCATTGTATATATGAAGTTGCGCATCCATATAAATATAAATACAATTTCAATTTCCAACTTGATTGAGCCTTCTTCGTTATTTGAATGGTTATCCCCTTGCTTCCATTTTCGATGTGGCGCCCACTACCGTGTAGACTGTTATCATCTGTCCATCTCATATCCAACCATAATGCGTACTTTGTTGTTAAGTAACCACCGATATTCACGGAGTATAGATCAAGGTCACTGGTCACGTTGTCGACTATTGAGTTTCGTCAGATCACTGGCAGTTCCTTTATTTCATCCCACAGCTGGTATGCTTTCATTCCATTGCTAAATAACTGATTACGCACTCCCTCTATGGTTACTTCTACTTTGGTGATTTCTGGATTGAAAAATTTCTCGCTGTCTCTTTCGAATGAATTGTATTCATCAATGGGTATGACTAATATACCTTTCATCGATCACGCCGGCACATTCATATTAATATTCCATACGGTGTCACTTTTGTCATGTGCTACCATACTGTGATGCAGTAGCCTATCATAGAGGAAGGTCATTTTCCTAGCGTACTGATTTTGAATCACCATGTCCAACTCCAACGATATGTTGTCCATCTCATAAGTACCCTCATCACCATTTGGCGTACGCACAACTTTGCTGTAATCACTGAACATGAGTTTGTATTCCATCCTGTCACTCAATGAATTTATCCATGAAAAACTAAACATGCCGGATTACGGTGGCGCCAAACCAAAAGTGGGGCAAGCCCCACACCCCGACTGACTGCAAGTCGGCTTACCCCCAAGGGTAGTTCGAGATCTGCAAGCTACCAGATCCAAATTTGTTGCAGACGTGGGGGTATCCCCCACTGACATTACACAGTGTGCCACAGAAGCGTCAGCATCAAAAAGCTGTTGAGTAAATACTGGGACAAACCGTTGCAGGGGTTTAAATTTCAAATGAGGGAAATGTACGGCCTAGATGAAGCCTTGAAACGCGTACTCTTGAACAACATGGGAAAACTGAACGAGCTCTACGAGCACATAGCTCGTGAAAAAAACAAACTCAGCAAAACGGAAGACTATATGAAGCGTCGTATCACGGAACGAATTAGTAATTTAGTAATTTAGAGAGGTGTGCACGACTGGAATCCGTTTCCTCAAATCATGAACAGCTGCAATCCCAGATCAGTCGCATTCGGGAAACAATCAACAGAATGCTAAACGAGGATACAACTTTAGCCAACAGGATACGAATATTGTTTTGTGAAAAAAAGGCATCAAATTGCCTGCGTTCTGGCAGGATTGGGCTTATCGACTCTGGTGTTATCTGTTACTGGATGGGGTTCACCCAGTGGGGGCACCACACCCCCGAGTCAGAGACTGGATAAAAAAAACATCTGAAATCGCTCGTGGAAGCCCTGGCTAAACTCGCTGGTAAGGCTGTGGAAGCCCTGCCCGGTATCCTAGGAAGTATTGTATCATAGCTGCTCAGTGTGCTTGGTAAAACTGCTGTGTGGCTTGGTCAAAATCTGTGGGCATTCATCGTCGCTGTGGCTGGACTGGTGTACGTTGCAGCTAGGAGGGTCCTGTGGACAGCTTAGTAGTGTGGGGTTCACCTACTTGACCAAATAAGCTGACCACGACACCTCCAATGGCCAGAGCTGTTTTACGATCGATATGTTGCTGGTTGACTGCCTGCACAATGGGGTGGACCTGCCGGTCAGGCAATGTCTGTACCCTTGGCTCCAGGGGTGATGCCTCAGAGGAGGTAGCCCTTTTTTTTATTGATACTCAGACGCATGTCACTTGGGGCCATGTACAAACCCACATCGAACATGTAGTCTACTTTTGACCTCGCGCATTGTAACATGTCCTGGTATCGTTTTATAGAACTAGGTAGATCTACCGGTGATGCTATTGCATCCTCAATATTAGCCACAAACTGTTTCTGCACGCTGTAAGCGGTTCCCTTACCTATGATGCCAGAGCGCGTCTGTGATTGAACGTCAAGAATAGCCCATACGTACGCTCTAATCGATTTGTTTAAACAGATCACGCCTGTGCAAGTGTATCCTTTTGATGTATCCAGCATAAATTTTGTCCAATCATCACCTGGCCCCTGCTTAAAACTCCACACGTGGCAATCCTTACTGTCGTCAAAAGTCATGTAATAATCGTCCCACTTGTTTGTTTTAAAGTAGTGATATGATAGGAATTCCTAATCCATGATTGAGTCCAGGCAAAGACCAGTCTGTATTCGGATCAACACCGAATTCATTATGAACTCGTTCGTATGTCCGTCTATCATACGGATTGCTTATTGCATTCCAGGCCTTATCCTGAGGTATTGGTGCGCTTATTTCGTCTGATATGGTAGTATATGTGAAATGTAAACACAGATTTACTCAGTTCATCCCACCTAATTTCTGTTGTCATGCACCTCACAGCAAAACTGAATTGATTTTGCCAGAACTGCATCGGGTTGTTAAACCATGCGTGTACCGTATTCACGTTCATGACAGAAAACCCATAATGTTCAAACACATCCATGAATCTGGCTCTGAAATGGGGGAGACCCCCATACACCTCAACTGGCTTCGGGTTTATGCATATTATTATTATATATAATTTATATTATAATATGTACACTACGCTTCCGGACATAATGAACGGTGAGTCCATTCAACTTATGCATGCCATTGATAACATGTCTTTCCAACTCGAAATAGCATTATGCAATATCACCTACTACCCGCAATGGATAAACATCGGAAATAAAAAAAATAATGTGTTGAACGTGAATAGAAGATGTTTACTACAGCGTGTGTTCTCTCAAAGATGAAATTTTCAAACCTTAGGAGCTCAGCTTAAAATAAATGACTCAAACGGAACAGTGGTATTAGACAACAAGGGGAAAAACAAACTAATGATCAGTCAACCGTTGGCAGAGATGGTAAGGCTGTCATCACTTGCAATAGCTCCTGGCCAGAGCATCAGTGGTTCTCAATTACCAGATCTAATTCCATACCATGAGCTATGCGTTCATCTTGACCAGCTTAGCACAACTGATAATATACAAAGTGAGCGTTCTTCCACGTGGTTGAGGGCTGTCCCGGTTAAAACAGAAAAATACAATGAGGGTCACACCAAGTCATTTTCATCGCGTCAGTATAAAAAATTAACAAACAGTAATATTCCCGAATTAAGAGTATCAATTTTAGATACAAGAAATAATACTGTAAATATAGATTACCTAAGCATAACACTACATATACAATAATGGCCAGTAATCAAGGACTAGGAATGCGAATAAAAAGATGTATTAACGTTGGTTTATAAAACTTAGGTGATATTAGAGGGTTTGATGATGTAGGAATAGATGGTAAAATATACGCTTTTAAGCTTATGAACAACATTTTCAAACGAGATGAAGTCCCAGCCGCCGGTGGTAGTAACTTTTAACATAGATACATCAGGGTCTGTCAGCAATACACGATATGATATAGTTCACAACAATACAGATGAATGATTAATATACCCATCATTTGGTGGTAAATTGTTTGATTTAGAAGACTTTGATAGGCCTACAATCCTTCAACAAAACAAACCATACCATCTAATACGCACTGACAACGACAAGTGGACGATGTTACCAGCTCAAATCAACTGGCTTCTCAACATAACACTAATCTCCCGTTACGTTTTCATGGAAAACAAAGATCACTACCTAAACAAAGTCGCAAACAACGGAATCCTGCTCATGGCTTACGTCCCATCACAGAGATTCAGTGTAATCATCACACCAGCCTCTAGTAGAGCAGTCCACATGCTGTCGTGTAAACCTGGGGAGAATGCAGTATTGCAGTTGGTTACTGAATTTGCTGGTGTAACCACCCTCCTAGAAAGCCTCTCGGATAATACCACGCTGGCCATGCAAGTTTTACTAGGTGAACCACCGTAGAGCGATATTGAGATTGTGAAAGGAATCAAACTCTGGTGGGTTAAAAAAACACCAGGGTCGCATTTGCTCAATTTACATACGGGCAGGGGGTGTTTCACACACCAGTTTGCGAGATGTCTAGCTAAGATTTTTCAAACCAAGCACATCGGTTTTATTTGTTTGAAGTTCATACTCGAGGCATTAGCAGAAAAACAATTTGAAACTATTTTCTAACAGTAACAGTTATGTAAATAATGGTATCCAATGTAACACTCGGTGATCTAGGAGACACAGAGGATTTCAAGTTACCTGGTGAGGAAGACACCCTGTACATCTTATACTTTAAAGATAGAGTATACAAACGAATACCAGTAGCACATTTTACAGAACTTGAATGGATTAAAATAACACTAACCAATGCTTACATAATTTCTAATGATCTTGGTATCGCTTCCAAAGTTATTAACAACAGCATCCTTCTCACATATTTTAGGCCCAGCGTGGAATTTTCTATACAAGTGTTACCAATACCAGATCACACTGGTGGCAACATGTTAGCCCCAGTCAACTCGGATGCCAGGTTGTTCATATACCCTCTAAATGAATTCCAACGTTATTATTTTTCAACTTGTGAGTTGGGTCCATTTTGTATTAAACCACACACAAAACTGATTATAGACTTATATCTCACAAAGAGTCCCACCAATCCAAGATTACTTTTAGATGGTATTATGAGAATAAACGTTGTCGAACCATAATAAGGAAAGGCTATCCACCATCAACAAGCCTCTATGGGATTCGTATTTTTAATCATGGAGATTTTCATTTCTCACCCATTTACCTGCATGATAATTTAAACCTTATAGGCTTAAAGTATTTTCTTCCAAGTTGACAGATAAT
This sequence comes from Haliotis asinina, assembly GCF_037392515.1. NCBI lineage: Eukaryota > Metazoa > Mollusca > Gastropoda > Lepetellida > Haliotidae > Haliotis > Haliotis asinina. The sequence goes on from NC_090287.1 coordinate 46,345,635, forward strand.
TAAAAAATAATTTATAGACTATACTATAGACAAACAGAATGGGACTGTATCCAGCTGTAGATGAAGAAAGAAATATTAATGGAAGTGCAGATGGATTTCGACTGAAACAGATATGCGAAAAAAAACATCAGCTAGAACAAGAGCGCAACACTCGGGCATCACTACATAAAAATACAATAGAGCTTTAAACTACATAGATGACGCTGATACCACCCTAATGGCAGCTAGCATGGGATTAGGGGCAGTAGGAGTTGGTCTGTTGACAACAGTCGTAGCCACACTGGGTGTTAGGACTTGAATTAGCAGCCGTAGTGGCAGGAACAGTTGGGTCGGTGCTTAAATTTGTATCCCGCAAATTGAATCGTAATGCAAAGAAACACGATGTAATTTGAATACTATAAGGGTAACGCTATTTTTCAGGGCATTATCATTTGCAGAAGCCTGAGGTCTTTCATTAACTGCCCGACGAAGGAGTGCAGTTGAAAAGACCAAGGGCTTCTGCAAATGATAATGCCCTGAAAAATAGCGTTACCTTTATTATAGCTAAAATGAATAGAATTTTTGATAAAATAAGAATAAAAACAGCGGCATCGGTTTAGAAGCATTTACTGCCAACAACAAAACGTCGGAGGTCACTGACACATTTTACAAACATAGACACGTCATAGAAAAACACAGATGACGTCACTATTGAGAGTGACGACTTTCGACCTTGACCTCTGCTCATACTACCAGCCGCCATTGTTTTCAGTCATCAGCAACGTTAGACTTCAAGTCGATATTTTCATTGCTGTATGCTTTCATTTATGGTATAATTGTTATGGCTGGCACAGACAGGAAAGTGCATAATGGCACAGGCAAATGTGAGGAATGTGAGCCTGATATATGGTCAATAATGAACCCAAGTTCAAACGAGCCGTAGGTGATTGAACTTCAACAGCTGAGCTACATATGACATCACCTAACAAGGGGCTTGATAATGGCCCGTCGTCAAGCATTTTGCGGGCGTTATCAAGTTACAGTGGACCCCTCATTTCTGATAACATGCGGTCGTTTTAATGATAATTCTGTCCATTTTAGCTATAATTATCAATATGTATCAAAGTTAAACTTGATAGAAGATCATGTTTCCACCATACTCAATGATAACAAAATCTCAGAGGACAAGTTTTGTTTGATCCAAGGTGAACTAGAAAAATACAACCAAATGAAGAAGGAAATTCGATCAAAGGTTCATAAAACATATTCTATAAGCGAGGACGAGAAAAAAAAATACATAAGGGATACAAGCTCAACAGGCAATTATCATGAAAACCAATGGCATGATAGAAGATACACGTTAAACTGTTTCACTGAAACTAATATAGGGGACTCCTGTGGTGGGGACACCCCACACTTCTGTGGACAGCCGACTGCAGGTCACCACACCCCAGTAGACAGCTGGCTGCAAACCACCGCACCACCACCTGCTTATTCACACTATTAGAGCATAATAATGGAATTGTGGTGGGCTGAAAACTTACCTTGGGTTGACGCTGAGTCTCTGATTGTTAACAAACTCAAAGAATTATGGCATGGCGACAATTGACTATTGTTATTAAAGAAAAGGTTTACAAAGATTATTTTCCGACTGAATCCCTTGTTAAGAATATATGCCTGCATTTAAATATATGGGTAGCCTTATTCTTACTCTCAATAAGAGAACTAGATTACGGTTACACTTTCCCCATAATCAATATAGTTACACTGAATATAGCACATGAATGGATATAGTGTAAACTGTGCTCAGCCAGGCGCGCACTGCGTGACCCAGCCAGACAGACAGTATCGATCGATTCACATTTAGACATTTGTTTAGTAAAGGAAATCGACCAGCCCACAGCCAGACGGTTGCCTGCTATGGGCTTGTGTGAAGGAGGACGGGTTGTGCCTTTTTGGGTTTGGTGTTTTTGAAAGGGGATCTAGATCTATATTATTGATAAGTGTAAGGCTTATATTTGACCTGGCCCCACACCACCATTAATATTGCTACTAATGTTCAATGTAATCTTTCATATGTACACAGCATATAGTGAATGCTTTAAGCGAGTCTAAACTCATCCCATGTGAAGGGTTGTTTCAACCCTAATCAATACTTGTTCCACACTTCATCAAGAGTTGTTTCACTCCAACTAATTAAATACACATGGAGAATGGTAACAAAGTGTACATCTGTTAATCCTAATTAAACAATGTTTTTGCAACAAACAGGTAAATACTACTGTGTCTATGTAACCATAATAAGCAGAGGATCCACACACCACAAAGATCCTCCCCTGTAAAAACTGTGGTGGACAGAGTTCCTTGTCCGCAAAGTTCCCAGATTTGAACTCAAAGTGAAATACGCTATAATACGTTTCATATTTTCAGCAAATACACCACTTATCTGGACGTCTACATCAACACTTTGTACAGACAACTCATTTCCTTTCCCTATTACCACAACTGCATGGATAACTTGCATAAACATGCCCACCTCTCCTCATAGGCAGCTACATCACACAAGAGTAAATTGGTTTCTCCGCTGAACGTGAGACAGAACTGATGTCCAAATAACAGGCCTCTTGATCTGTCATTGTGTTATGCAGGGTCTCAAACACAAAATGCATATGAGGTATATGTGAATTTATCTTAACTCACACATAAATGTCACTGTCTGATTAGCTATGTGCTCTTCCATTATTTTCAGGATCCCATGCTTACAAGCGAGGTACATTTCAATGTACCCTGCTGCCAGTGGCAACTCATTCGGTACTTTGTGGTAGTATTTCTCAATCTCAAAAATACACTGACTTCTGTGTGATGTATGGAAATTATCAATTTTTTGTGAATGCAAATTGAGGGAAGGGAGAATCTGTTTTTCCTGTAAGCAAAATCTAGTTGTGGACAAAATATTTGTACCCGTGCTTCAAACAAATCAAAATTACATTCCTTCAGTTGTGTGTGAATGTACATTTCGTAAAGTGTATAAATCTTTTTATTCCTTACTTATAAGGTCAAACTAAATTGATGTTTACTAACCTGTCCACACAAGAGTGCAATAGTAGTCCCAGCGTATTGAATATTGTACAATGAAGCCTATTTTGAAAGGTTATTTTCAGAGGTTTAGCTTTGTCTGAGATAATAGTGGATGTGTATCAAGAAACAGTAAATTTCTTGTAGAATTCAAAATTACCTAGTACATTTGTGTGCATGATATATTTTGAATTTTATTGGACTTCAAAGTGACAGTTGAAGAGGAAGGATCTATGTTCTTGTGGCATCCATGGGGTTAAGGTCTTTGGTAAGATAAATACGTAGTTAACCGGTCCCTTGTGGCAAATGGGTTGATGTACTCTTGATGTTTGTTTATGTTCCCCTTTCACTCGGGAAACATTAACAAACATCAAGAGTACATCAACCCATGCACCCCCTCTTGACCAGTGAACAGCTTCTAATGTAGTATATATGCCGTTTATTCAATATAATGTGCAACTGAAGTTTAGAGAAGCAGCTTCCGACAGGCAGTTTTGGCAGAGAAGGCCATCTCAGTGGCAGTCAGTCCACAGAAGAGCTGCAATCAAAATATGATGTCTCTGCCCAGTCCTAGTGTTTCATAGCATTCCAAACACAGTAAACACAGCAGACTTATACAATGCATATTATCACCCTTAATGAAGCTATTTTGGCACATGTCAAAAGTGGGTTGATCCTAAAAGAGCACCAATGCAGGACAGGTTACCCAGGCCAAAGTAATGCTACCCTATGGCTATCAGCAAATACATATTTTGAAAAAAAATATATTCGACACTTATGTCCCCAGAGTATCCAAGGATGACAACACAATTTTCTGCATTTTGGATCTCACATCTAAAGTGCCCGGATGAATATTTTTCCAATCGTAAACTTATTACTTTCTGGTATGAAGCCAACATTAATATATTAAGCAAAAATAAAGACTACGCCAAAACCATCACCAGCTTTCATGTCCACAAAGGTCCTGTCCTGTCCACCAATACCATCCTGTAGGAGTGTTCTGGCATAGTTAAACTCTGAATAGTACATTCATTGGCAGTTACAATTACTTTTATTTGTTTCAAAACTTGAAATCTCTCAAAAGTAGATAATTTGGTAGTTTTGATGGTATTATTTTTATCATTTGTTCATGATCCCTGTGAACCCAGATTCCTCTGAGCATGCCTGACCTTCCGTAGACAGAAATTGTCATTTCAAACACCAGTGCTGCAACCTTGGCACGTCAAGTTGGACAGTCAGTGTGCCCCCAGAAGAGCTTCACCCAGCCCCAAGCACCCAAAGGGACTGGTAGGGAATTACATGCATCATCTTTTTGCTCTGCATTTTGAGACCAGAAAATTAAAAATCACAAAAATCTGTAAATAGCAAAAGGCGCCATGTTGGGGTCTGCCACATTTATCGAACAAGTTTTGCTGACAGATATTAGGAACTTTTTGAGATGTCCTCCAGAAACGAAACACACCTCTCACTTTTGAGACAAAAGCCCGAATCATTTCCATGGAAACTGAGAAAATAATATATCATAAAAACCTGTAAGAACCAAAAAGGCACCACTTTAGGTTCTGACTGATGTATGTAACAAGTTTTGCAGAAAAATATTGAACAGTTTGAGAGTTCTTCTCCGGAAACAAAGCCCATCCCTCCATTTTGAGTCCGAAACATTTCCATGAAAACTGAGAAAATAATAAATAAATAAAACTCTGTAAAGAGCAAAAGGCCTCACGTCAGGTTCTGATTGATATATCTACCAAGTTTTGCAGAAAAATATAGAACGATTTTGAACTCCTGCTCCAGAAATGAAGTCAAAGCTGCAATTAGACTAACACCAAAATATTCCATGGAAAAACAAAAAAATTATAAATGCCCAAACTCTGCAAATAGCAAAAGGCACAACTATAGGTTGAAATTATAATATTTATCAAGTTTGGTCTAAAAATACTGAACGGTTTCTGAGATATATGCTCCGGAAATAAAATGATTACGGACGGACGGACGGACAGACGAGGCATCGACTATGTCCTCCGCATCACATGCTAGGGGCATAAAAAGGATCACTGTGGACTTCAGTCCACCATGATGTCTTGGCCCTTCCCTGTCCCCACTTGGTTGTTTTCTGCTGGTGCTCCTGATCCCTTTGACCACATGCAACCTTCAGTAGACCAAAAATGTCATTCTCTCTCTCTCCTATTTCAGCCACCATGGGCCACACCCTCAGTGTGTCAAGGCAGACAGTCACTGTGAACCTGAGAGGTTCTGCCAGCTGCCCACAAGAGTTTCACCCGGTCCAAAACACTCCTGCATCATGTACAGGCCACAGTGCTGACTGAATCAGCTACTAGCTGTGATTTGATGATCTTCTGAAAGATTTTTGTGTTGTTGAAACATGCATCCATCCAGTAATTAAAACTAACCATAATTTTCAAAATTTAGTTGCTTCTTTCTTAATCTGATGACTTCTGCAGAATGTGTTCAGACAACTTTCACGTATGTTACGTTTGGTCCAGACCTAGGGTCACCATGCTCTGCTTCTTGTATTGCTCATCTTAAGTTTATCATGACCAGGAAGGAAAGTAGTGCCTCGTTTAAATGGGCTTTTCTGTCTGTGCTCATTTTTTTTAGGGTCACTTATGATAGCTTGAATGAAAGATCAGATGAAAGATATTGAACTTTGACAATTCTTTTTGTCCACGTTCTTTTAGCCAACGTCAACGTCATTTGTAGATAAACATATCGCTCGACCTGGTATTTGTAAAACATGTATATCATAATGAACGGGAATGAAAGATGTGAGAATGATCCCAATATTGTTAGTTTCGGAGATGTAACTATCTTTAGTAAATGAGATACACAGTGTGGTGAGGGTCATGATGATCAACCATTTGGGTTCTTTCATACACGTTTTTAAAGTACAGGACGTACAAGGCGTTTACAAAGCCACGCCAATCGAATCCCCTCGTGTCGTCTAGATTGCCAGAGCAAGTGTGATATTGATGTACACATTGAGAGTATATAGTCCATTATATAATAATTTTCAGATGTAAAAACCTGGAGTGTTTTATTCTAAAATTGTAATGTAAACACTTCCAATTTCACACACATGATGATCATGGTCGATGAGCCTGGGGTGCAGTTCAGAGTATCATTCATCGATGTGTTTAAAAATTACAGGGTTTTGGCCACGAATGTGAAAACAGTACACGCTTGGTTTAATAGCACGATGCAGTTTGGGCAGAATCAATTTGATTTCACGACTTGATGTTGAGCGATACTCAAGTGAGTCATGTTGTGTTTAATTTCCTTGTGTACTATCAGATCAGAAAGATCAAAGAAATAAGCGCTCTGCTTCCGTAGGACAAAGCATGGAACGCAGCCAACAATCTGTATGATCGAGGAGGCTACAAAAGCGTTTGTAATGAATTCGAAATCCATCCAAATTGATTGGCGTTTGACGGATCAGAACCATGGTTTGGGTATTCGATATGATGGCATGCGGTCCGTGAAAGAAGTAAGTGATGATTTACTGAAACAAGGTTAACTACGTAAAGACTTTGCTTTGTCAAGTAATGAAAGGTGAGATGTTCATATGAACTTCAACGGTGGTGTTGCTTTCACCATCCAAAAAGCAGAGCAACCAAAAGACTCTGTGGACAATTGGAAAATGTTTATGCTGGACACGGTGAAAGTATTTACTCATGCCGGTGTTGAACACTTGAAAGAGTCAATTTGAATGTACATGTGGGCGCTGCTGGGCTGGCAGTCGCATACATGTTCCTGTATAGTGGGATGAAGGACTGCTTACGAAACGTAGAAACAGTATGTGTTTGTGATGAAAATTTCAGCAAGAACATTTGCCTGAACACGGCTGTTCTGGTAGAAAACGTTCCCGGAAGATATGTGCCATTTCGCCCGAAAACATCTGGGTAAAAGGCTTGCCGAGCTTGAATGTGTCAGGGGTCCATGGGTAAACCTTGTGCAGTTCAAGAATTTCAATTGTCACGCTTACTTAAGCCCTGACGATTAAGATACTTGTCAGTGGGAAGAGAAACATCGTTTGATTAGTTTGGTGCACGCACCTCCAGGTAAAAATACTTTCTTTGTTCATTTCAGTCACTGCATTATAATTTGATTAGGATGTTTTATGAATATGTGAAATAGCTAGGTTTTCATTATGTCCTGGTTTCTTGTTAATTAGTGTGTTCTCACACACTGGGGTAAAAGTTGGCTCATTGTGAATATGAGCAGAGTATTTTCTCATAGACTTGAATAAGACCGTGTCTAATGTAGCAGAAATTTGTATACATGGGAGAGTTCTCACCAAGCATGAGTGTAATTGCCTTGTAATGGTTTGTTTGTTAAACCAGTTTACTGTGTACTAACTTGTGGGAACCGCTCTGGTCATCTCTTAGACACATGGTGCAAGTCGGAACCTGAGACGTGTCACTGTTTTCCGGTTGTTTGAGAAATGTTTTGCATAGTGAGGGCCATTGTGGCTGTGTATCTGTCCTCACGTGATGTGCTCGTTGGAGCTACTTCCTGTATATAAACTTTGCAGGGAAGTTTTGTATTGTTCAATGCCTGTTACCTAGCCCTCTACATTTATTGCCACCTGAAATCGAGATTTGTTTTTATTGTGTTATATCGCCATGAGCCAATCTAATTCCACCCAACTGACTGAGAATAAATTTAAGTAAGCAATCAGGGTTAATTATCCTGAGGCGCAGGGATAACAACAGCAGCACAAACACAAAAATTTGGCTTACAAGTTCAACACCATCATCCTCAGAATCAAAATTTGGGTATGAACCCAGATATCAACATCTTAAATGTCACCATTAAAGGAGCACCAGTGAAACTGGCATAGTGGCAACATCCCTCCATCCCAGGGGTCCACCCGCTCCACCACCACAGCCCCTTTTTTCCACACAAGGTGGTTGAAAATAAAGAACACACTGATAGTAAAACAGCGCTGGTGGTCGGAGGGATCGCTGTTGGCTTGTGCTTCATTAGGTAAAAGATTCTTCAACGACCATGTACACGAGTCATGCCATGGTGATGATGGCTGCCCTAAGGTTTTGACCAAGCAATGTTTTCGATAGCATACTCAGCAACACGAGACGATGCTGCCCAGGATTCAGCGACTTTAGTGGCAAGTTTAGCCAGGGCTTCACCAAGCTATTTCAGATGTTTCTTTATCCAGACTCTGACAATGCCACTTGGCGTGTTGTTGGTGGGCACACAATGAGGGTCTATATAATGATGCCAAATGCCATAAGAAGGCTGGTGATGGTAATACCTTGCTCTCAGAACAGAGTCTGAAACCTGATGGCCAACATGGTGTCCTCAATGTTTTCTCCCACGTGACGGATTTGGGTCCGAAGGGCTCCTCGATTGGTTGAATCGGATTCCATTCAAGCTGCTCTTTCCTCATATAAATTGCGTAATCTCTCATCGATACGCCGTCTGCTGATCTCATCATCGTCATCCACTTGTTTGAGTTTCGTTTTCTTGTAAGTGACATGGTCATCTAATGCGTCCAGTTTGGCACAGTTATTACTCGATGCTCCACGCATAGTTTGCACGGCTTTGTTCAACCCTCAAAGTTCATGAAGGTTGTAAGGGGCGTCGTTCATTGTGGACAGTATGTTCTTGAGCCCATTTTGAGAGCTCTCTTATCATTTTGATCAAACATACCACTCATGTTGACAGCTTCAGTTCGAGCATTTTGTAGATTCTGAACTTCCCTTGGTGCAAGTTCTACCGTAATCTGGTATGTTTAATTCATCCCAAATATAATTAACACTGTATCTTCTCGCCTGCGTCCACAAGGCAAGCGGTTTTCTTGTTAATGACCCTTGGATGATCTCTTGATCGCAGTGTGCCCCCACTACCACCATGGGATTTCTGGTTAACGTGTCTTCCTCACCAGCATCATTGAGGGGCAAGGAGGCTTAATCACCCCCGAAATTGGTTATTTCGATATCAGTCCCTTACATTGATAATATCAAATGTATATATTTTTTAGTACAGAATGTCACAATACGGGGAAAAACCTAGGTCCTTTTTGAAGAGCCTCTCGGTGTCAAAGCCATACGTCTGTCAGTGACAGACAGATTATCAATAATCTGAGCAAGATAGACCGAAACCAAATGCTGTTGGTTCGATTCCCTAACCTGGGCTCAAATGACCTCATCATCCCCAGGATGGTACGACTGGCGTTTACCATTGCTTTGACTCCAGCAACTACAAACACAAACTCATGCGGAACATTGGTATTGCCAATGAAACCAAGCATCAAAATCGGTGGGAACGAGGTGCGGAGTATCGACGGCAGCAAAGTGTTTCAATGTTACATGGATCAATAGTAATAAATCAACTCGGTTGTGCATGGGGTATGGCTTTACGCAAGATCAGCTTGACAAGTGTTACGAGTGTGTATTTTCTGTATATTTTTGTTATTGGGTCACAACATTTAGTGTTTTGAATATTAAATGTGTTGGGTCATATTTCGTTTTAATAGCTGGTCAACACTGGTTTTCCGGAATTTATCTGCTCCTAGTTTTCGATGTGTTTACTTCCAGGAGACTTATTTTGGGGCATCCTACAGTGTTGATGATGTTCGTTTGTGCCCGAACTTCCGGGAATGACTTAGTAAATATATATAAAAAGGCTGGTTGAGGGCGAACACTCATTGACACTCACATTCATTCACATTTGCTGGAGTTACATCTCTGTCACGCTTGATCATGAAAACCAGTCAACACCCGACCTACATTATCTGCTGTCACACCGATCGCTGTGTTGACATTCTGCGTAGTTGATTGCCTCTCGTACTGAGTTTGATATATTATATTTTGTGACCCATTGACTTAGAATTTGTCTCTCTTGAATTGTATTTGTTATCAGCATTGTTACATTGACTTGTGACTTTGTATACCTTGCTCTCGTTGCATAATATTACAGAATTTGAACGTAAACCACTTGTCCCTGTTCTGTTTTGCTAGTTCACAGGGGATTTCTTAAATAGTTTAAAATTTTTGTCACGGTAAATTCTTAAAGGTCACATGCAACGTAAAACACAACTTTGCAGATTCTGGTACCTTTCGGTATGCACTTACCGAAACAAATCATAAAAAATGCCAATTCATTCGATGAAAAAAAAGTTTCACTAAATTCCCCCCAGCGCTGGGGGGAAAACTGGTTTCAACAGATGTGCTGCGCTGCGTCCATAACGCATGCGCAGTGAATAGGTTCGCGGAGCTTGAAACAGTATGCATGCCCAGCGTCTGAGGTCGTGAGCAGTAGTCTTATCTTGGTTGTGTACACAAACAAGTAAATGATCTACTCATTACGTAAAAAAAACTTGTTGATTGTGGTAAGCAGTCTCTGTCACAGAGCTCAGTGTCTGGTTTATTCACACCTATATGTCTGCCTGCCTGTCTGCTAAAGACAACATGCAGTACACAGCTTCAATCATTGACCATGTGTAATTTGAACTTAACACCTATCAGAGTATACGACATAAAGAAAATAAGTTGATTTATGACTCGTGCACCCGAGTCCCATCTCTGCCACATTATGTAATTAGGCACGTGTGATACACATGACATGTTTTTATGTCAGTGGGTTGCAAACAAACTACATTCACTTTTTTCGGATGACTGGATCTGACGGAAACTGGTGCAAACTCTTGTCAGTTTCAAGTCCTGCTTTGTACTTGGACGAATGACAGATTCCAGCCACGCAGTAGTTTACCATCTCTACTGATGTCATTTTTGATTGGATCGAGCGCAAATTCGGAGAACATGTATTTTCAAAACCCAACATCTCTATATACATTCTTCATGGATAACGACTTGTTTTAGTGTGTATGATTTTGTCTGACAACAGTATATGAATCCATACTGAAACGACGCATCAAGTACACAAAAAGAAGTTGTTATCCATAAAGAATCTTACTTTCTTGTGACTCGCTATACTTCTAAAATGCCCATCAAACAGATCATCTGTCTGTACACACAATGAACCCTCAGCAGATCAGCAAATGAAACAGCCAATCAGAATCCGTCGTTACACTTGAGTGCACATCCAGGTGCTAAGACTGGGTTCGGTCTCCCGAGGGCTTCGTTTCGGGGGATGTAAGCCCAAGTACAAAATATTGCACTTTTGAATCGCGATTGTACGCTTATAATTTTGTTTATTTGTTTTTTTAAAAGCAGCAATGTATATTATATGTCATGAATAAGTGATAAATGTGTTTTAATTATGTTTGATTTTTTGGTTGCATGTGACCTTTAACCGTAACACAAGATCTTGATGTCTGAAAAAGCCATCGCTGAAGCGTACAGGAACCAGTTTTGCATCACACTGGACTTTGAGTGGCTCACGTGACATGCACCACTTTACCAGGATGTGCTGGGTGATCCCCTGGAATATGAATTCATGTTTAATGACTGCAGCAAAGTTATGTGTACGTCGAACGTCAATGAGTCCAGTTACCGTGTCGACAACATCTTGCTAGAGTTCGACTTGGTCACGAGTTCAGAACTGGCCTTGCAGATTCGCTACTAGTACTTAGGAAAGATGTCCATCCTGTATGACCGGATCCTACAACACTGGACGATCATACAGGATAACAGCGACATGCTGGGGAACATCAACTTGAACGTGTCAGCGCGATTGATGAAAGGCATCTTGATCATTTCCTTGGAGGAATGCGAAAAGAGAGCAAAAAGTTTTTCAAACTCTAGATCACGCAAGTGGTAGTGACCATCAAGGGTGTGCCCAACCAATTGTTCAGCCAAGGCATGAGGGCACATCGGATGTCAACAACATCATGAAAGAACTGGATCTGTCCTCTGTTACCTGATGACCAAGTATGTGCTATGGTTGGACATGCGATCCACAGTCAACCATACACTGTACAGTATGTTTTCTGCACTAAATCTAGATGACCCGAAGTGACAAACTGGGAATCTGCCCCATGTAAGTCACAGACTAGCTTATTAGTTCTTTCCTTAAAATATTCAGTATATACTAGCAATGTATCACCAAAAATGCTTTTTTCTCAAAAGATTATTAAGCATGTACGTAAATTCTTCTTTACTGCCACTGACATAGATGTTTTGTACAATTTAAACTCACACAATGGTATGTGAAACCAATGGAAACCAAGAAAATAATACATCACAAAAACCTTTAAAAATCAAAAGGCACCAACTGGGGTCTGCCACACATAGCTAAAAAGTTTTACTAACAGAATTAAAAAGTTTTTGAGTTCTGCTCTAGAAACACACCTCTCACTTTTCAGACTAAGTCCAAAATGTTTCAATGGAAACCGAAAAAATAATAAATCACAAGATCCTGTACATAGCAAAAGGCACCACTATAGGTTCTGATTGATATATCTACCAAGTTTTGCAGAAAAATATTGAACGGTTTTGGAGTTCTGCTCTGGAAACGAAACACACCTCTCACTTTTCAGACTAGGTCCAAAACGTTTCCATGGAAACCGAGAAAAAAATACATCACAAGATCCTGTACATAGCAAAAGGCACCACTTCAGGTTCTGAATGGTCTTTAAATTCTGCTCCGGAAACGAAACACACCTCTCACTTTGGAGACTATGTCTGAAACATTTCCATGGAAACCAAGAAAATACTATATATAATAATAATAATAATAATAATAATAATGAGGGCGTGATGATGTACGCCTCTCCGTGGTGGGCCTAGATAGGGGAATTTTATTCCCTGAACTGAACGTACATCACCCAGTTAGGGCTGACCCCCTGAAGCTGGTTTTTACTGGGTTACAGACAAACAAGGAGAAAAACATCTTACAACTCCGCAGCCCAGTCAGCCTTCCTCCGGTAGTGACACCAACCACACTGGAGATGGGACTTGCCCCAGGGGAAGGCACAGAACCCGACCAAGAATATCTTGGTCACAACATCTAAAATCCACACTACTAGAGTGTGCGAAAGCGACTGGATGGCCTGAAAATCCACGAATTAACGGCAAGTCGCTTAAGCTGCATTGGGACAATGCCATGCCCATGTATTCTTACCTGACGGAGCAAAATCTCCGAGATCAACTCCGGCGGCTAAAACATCTTATGCCCCGTGAGCCAGTTCAACCCACAACTGGTGCCCGTCAGCAACCTTTGCAAGAGCAAAATGCTCAAGTGGCAGCAGACCCAAAACTTCTTATGGACGTCCGCGTCAACCTCTTTCCTCTTCCTGGTGGAAACTCTTCCGAGAAAGAGCCAGTTGGCCCCGAAATTTTGGACCCTCACTCTTCCTCTTCTTCAGTTGCAGACCTTACCGAAAATCCTGTTTATATTTTGTTTACTTCTATTTATGAGGAAATTTGTGATTTACCTTTAGAGAAACGGAGGCCAATTAAACAACTTAACATGTCTTTTCCCAAAAATGAAATTGATTTACTTAATGAAATTATCTCTTTAAAACTTCCTGTGGACTGTTCATTACATGAAGTAAATTGTTGTATCTATGCTGCCGCTCGAACCTTGGAGGAACTTCACACAGTTTCCAAAGAAAAGTCTTCTAATACTACTAACAATAAACCAAGAAAAAAACGGTTTCAAGTGAAATTAACAGAAACTAGAAAATATATTTCCTGGATAGAGCTGTACCTGAAATTAAGATCATCAGGGAATCCCATGTCTAAACGACAAAAGGCAATTTGGAGAAAATTAAAATTACAGTACAAAACAACAAAAGAAAAGGTACTTCTCCAAATTGTCGATTCCCTTAAGGCAAAAATAAAAATTTGGACTGAAAGAAAGAAAAAATGGGAAAAGAGAAACAAATTTATCAAACAAAATAAACTTTTCAAAAATAATGAAAAGCAATTCTATAGGCAACTTAAAACAAGTGGTGATGGTGAGCATGATAAACGGCCTCCCATGGCTGCCAATGAAAGGTTGTGGAAACAGTTGTGGTCTGTACCCGGCAACTGTAACCTGGAGGCACCATGGGTCAGTGATTATGACCATGCAATGCATGAGAAAGTAACTAGGTCGTTTGTCTGTTACATCTCACCAGATTGCCTGAAAAGTGTCATTAAAAAGTCCAAATCTAATACAGCTCCAGGGCCTGATGGCATTCGAAACCGGTATTGGAAACTGTTTCCCTGTGTCCAAGCACCACTCCTTCACTGTTTCAATTCTCTTGTGGATACAGGTGATGTTCCTCCATGGTTCTGCAAAGGTCGCACAATACTCCTTCCCAAAAAAGGAGACTTGACGGATCCCCAAAACTTCCGCCCTATCACATGTCTAAATACTCAATATAAATTATTCACAGGGTGTTTGTCAAACCTCGTGTCATGTTACTGCTCTTCCAATGAGATAATTTACAGAGAGCAGAAGGGGGCGAGAAAGGGATGTTGGGGGTGCAAGGATCAACTTCTTGTACAGAAAATGATTTTGGAAGAGGCTAAAACATACCACCGCAACCTCTCCATGTGCTGGATAGACTACAAAAAGGCATACGACTCTGTCCCTCACGAATGGATTCTGAAGTCTCTTCAGTGTATTGACCTCCCTGAGCGACTACTTGATTTACTCAAGTCTTTAATGAGTTGCTGGTCGACTCAACTTGAGATGTACTCACAAGGAGAGGTGCAGAAATCGGAATCTATTCCAATCAGAAGGGGAATATTTCAGGGGGACTCCTTCAGTCCATTGCTCTTTTGTCTGTCTCTAAATCCTTTGAGTTTCCTGCTCAACGGGGAGAAAGGGTACCATCCCGGACCTCCTCAGCACAGATCCCCAACACCTCTCACTCATCTCCTCTATATGGATGACATCGAGCTCCTTGCCAAAGGAGAGACCAATTTGAAAGAACAGGTTCTCCTTGTCGAGTCCTTCTCTAATGATATTGGCATGACATTTGGACTCGACAAATGTAATATTCTTCACCTGAAACGTGGCAAGGTAACTAGTGATGGATCGGTCAAGTTACAAGGGGGAGGAGTTATTGAGCATCTTGTGGAAGATCAGGCCTACACCTATCTTGGAATGCAAGTTCGAGACAAGCTCCAGAATGCCCTGATTCAAGATAAACTTCGGGCCGAGTATAAATCTCGTTTAAAGAAAATCTGGAGTTCAGAGCTAAATGCTCGAAACAAAGTCAAAGCCACCAATACTTTTGCTGTGCCAGTCCTCTCCTACTCCTTTGGAGTAGTTGATTGGACAAAACAAGACATCCAGAGTCTTGACCGCCTGACCAGAAGGATCATGTCTGATAACAGAGCACACCACCCTCGCTCCTCTCTTAATTGTTTATATATGCCAATCAATTCGGGAGGTCGGGGTTTGATTAATGTGGAAGCTCTTCATGACAGAATTTTATTGTGTACTTTCGCACATATTTATTTGTCAGATGATCCTCTGGTGATGCACGTCAAGATTCATGATGAAAGCAAGGAATTCCACAGCTACTTTAAGCGTGCCAATGTTGTTGGACACAATTTCAAATTTGAAGTTGATTTTGTTGATGGCGATGTACTGCTGGACGGTACAGTGATGGGAGTAAACCAGGTGAAGTCTTTCACCAAGTCTGCCCAGAGTCGGTCCTTTGTGGAGAAGCTGTCTGAGAAGCCATTGCATCGTGTGTATATGCAGTGTGTGGAACAGAACAGCAATCCAACCGACTCCTTTGCCTGGATGAAGTCGGCTGGTCTCAAATGTGAAACTGAGGGCTTCCTTTTTGCTGCTCAGGACCAGTCACTTCCCACTCACAATCGCCAGAATGTTATTCTTAAAGAAAATATCAATATGAAATGTCGTCTTTGCAATCAATTTACAGAGACTGTCCAACACCTTGTTAGTGGATGCCCTTCCTTGGCACAAACAGCATATCTTAAAGACATGATGGCATGCCTCGCTGCTTTTATTATCGTCTCCGCCATGCCTGTGGCTTTGACTCCGAGGTCCATCCATGGTACAACCCTGAACATGTCCAGGGCGTCCTGGAAAATGACAGCTACAAACTTCTCTGGAATAGGCCAATATACAGCCTGAGACGAATTCCAGCCAACAAACCTGATCTTGTCCTTTTTGATAAAACAAATGAAATTATTTATATCATAGAATTTTCTGTCCCTTTTGACAGCAATGTGATTGGCAAGATTCAGGAAAAGCATGATAAATATGCGGACCTCGCCTTTGAAATGTCTCGATTGCATCCCAAGTACACTGTCGTCAGGCTCCCCATTGTTCTCGGTGCCCTTGGTTTGGTACCTCCTGATCTGTTAGCACAGATGAGGAGAGTGCCCGGGTTCTCCACCGGGAGCACAGCCCTTCTGACAATCTGGGTAATGCAGAAGGCTGCAGTGTTGGGGAGCCTCCATATTCTCCGGAAAGTTCTTGGTGGGTTCGACTAGGCAGTGTTTCCTGGGAGAAGTCCCATTCGCTGTCTGGACTGCATGTAGAGGGGGCGAGGGCCCTGAGCTGATGATGAGCTTGACCAGCCTGACTGTGCCAGGATCACCCAAACCCTCTCTGCTGCATTTCTATCTCAATCTGTAAAAAATAATAATAATGAGGGTACTTATACTGCGCAATGCTCCATGCCACTTAGGGGCATGCTCAAAGTGCACAAAAACAGTTAAAAATAACATATCAAAAGATACATGAGAAAAAGGGTCGTAAATACAAGCTTCGAGAAAGTTATGGTTTGTATCGGCTGAAAAGGTGTGTTTTGAGGTTACGCTTGAAAATATGTTAAAATATGTTAAAAATAATATATCAAAAGATACATGAGAAAAAGGGTCGTAAATACAAGCTTTGAGAAAGTTATGGTTTGTATCGGCTGAAAAGGTGTGTAGTTTGCACGTAGTTTGAATGGAAGTGAGTTCCATAGTGCAGTTGCAACAGAAGCCAAAGAACGAGCACCAAATGTCTTGAGGTTGAATGGTGGAGGATCCAGCAGGTGTTTGTTATTGGATCACATAGGTAAGAGGGCGCCATGGAGTTAACACACTGGTAAGCGAAAGTAAGTATCTTGAAATCGATTCTTTCATGGATCCGTAACCAGTGAGAGCGGGTAACAAGACGGGCAGCTTTATTTCGGAGAGATTGCAGGCACTTTATCTGGGTTTTGGAGGCACGTGTGAGCAGACTGTTGCAATAGTCCAACCTTGATAGTATGAGGGAGCGAACAAGCAGAGCCGCGGTGTCTTGGGTGAGTTGGTGGCGAATGCTGGATATATTACGGAGATGATAATGAATAGTTTTGCACAGCTGATTTATGTGAATTTCCTTGGAGAGACTGTTGTCCAAGTAGACTCTCAGATTTCTCAGAGCAGTGGAGAAAGGGATGGAAGTGTCCCCAATCTGAAGACCTGTCATGGTCAATTGTATCAAAAGCAGACGAAAGGTCCAGCATAACAAGCAAGGCAATGTTGTTGTAGTCGACAGCAGTAATGACTTTGTCCAATACGCAATTCAAAGCTGTTTCTGTATTGTGTGAAGTTCTGTACGCAGATTGGTGCTTATCCATTAACTGAAATTTGTTCAGGTGATGAATTAACTGGTGTTTCACAACTTTCTCTAGCACTTTAGACAAAAAAGATAAGTTTGAAACTGGTCTATAGTTTGAATACTGTTCAGAATCTAATGAAGGCTTCTTTATAAGTGGCTTTATCACAGCGGTTTTGAAGCTGGATGGAAAGATGCCAGTTTACAGACTTTTGTTGATAATACTGGTGATTGTGGGTAGAAGGGTGTCAAGAATTTTCACGAAGAACTTGGTGGGTACAGGATCCAAGGGACATGAAGTTATCTTGGAGGACATAATGATCTTCCTAATATCAACATCACAGACAGGATCAAAAGACAATAACGGCTGACCAGTAAATTCTTTGGACAATATATTCTCACACACGGCTCCCATAGAATGGCGTAACTTGGCAATTTTCTCCGTGAAATATGTGTTGAACCCCTCGGTATTGCTTTGAAGGGTGCCTTGAGTTAAAGTCACGTCTTTTGTTTTCCCTAAGAGCTTAAACAGTGTGGAAAACAGATGTTTTGGGCTTTGAGAGTTTGCCTCAATCTGTATATGGTCTGATTTCGCCGTTTTGATACACTTTGTGACATAGTTCCGGGCAGTACAATACAGCTGACGAGTAATCACTAGTCTGGACTTGCGCTAGCGACGTTCAGCTATATGCTTCGCCCTCTTGGCATTTAATATCTTAGAGTTATACCATGGTGCAGCGCCCTTGGGAACCACCTTCTTCGATTTTACTGGAGCATGTTTGTCCAGCAAAGTTTTGAGCGTGGCGTTGAACAGGTCTATAAGCTCCTCTATATCATTAGGAGGATTCGAAACAAGAGGAGACTCTACAAGGTCCTTCTTGAAACGCCCAAGGTAATTTGTAATTCACGTTGTTTCGAGTTGGGTAACTGGAGGTTTAACATGAGAATCACCATAGAATGATCTGAGAATTAAGGTTCTTTGACTTCCAGGGTTTTGATAACACGTGGATCATGTGTAATCATCCAATCAATAGTATGCCCTGACCAGTGTGTTAGTTCACGCACATGCTGTTTTAAATCACAGCTTTCAAGAATCCTGCACACTTTGGCCATCAGAGAGTCATTCTGGTTGTCAAAATGTACATTGAAATCTCCTAATATCAAGAGAGACTTAGTTTGTTTTCCCACTGATGTACATAGCCCAGAAAATTCTTCACAGAAACCAGAGTTTGTCAGTTTATTTGTTTTGGATGGTAGGGGGTCTTTACAGACAGACAGACTTAATAGCACTCTTTCCGCATGTGATATTTACCACCAAATATTCAAAGGAGGAGAAATCACTTGCCTTTGATTGAAAAGTGAGCAGTAAATCATCTCTGTAAATGACAGCTATGCCGCCTCCCTTTCTGTCAATTCAAGAAATATGCTTGAGTTTATACCCATTTGGTGTCATTTCTGCACATTTGGATTCATCTCCAGTCGGAGATAACCATGTCTCAGTGATGAACAGTAGATCAGCCTGAGAATCCAAAATGTAGTCAAATATATCCAATGTTTTGTTTTTGGCAGATTGTGCATTCAAAAGGCTGATCTTCAAGAAATCTTGTCGATTCACTTTGGGATGGACAGTGGTCAGATTTTTAACATTGCAGCCAGAACCTTGCTGTGATTGATTAGGTAACCTTGTTGACACTATTTCAATGTGTCTCTGTTTCCTGCACCCTGCTCGGCATCCCCTCTGTGTGGGTTTAGCCACTTCTCAGGTTATGCAACACACTTGGGCTTATGCACTGTTTCTCACTGACTGTGGATTTGATATTAATCAGCTGTTTTCTGTCATAGGCCAGCTTATGTAATCCCATTTGTGGTATCCGGAGGTGTGAGCTTGGCTTGGTGATTAGTAGACAATGGGTGGTATAACCTTGGAAGTTAAGAGATATGAAAATCCAAGTCCAAAGTGTAAAAATATGCACATTTTAAAGATCCTTTTTACAAAATTGTTGTAGGAACAGAATCCTCAGTGCATGACACAACTGTGTCCGATTTCTGGAGCGTTGATAAAATGGTATAGACACATGTGAAACACAAATTTGATCAGAGCACATCAGCCTGCTGCCTACCAGTGCACGACATAAGCTCCCTATATCACAAAAACCTGTAAATACCAAAAGGCACCACTATAGGTTCTGACTGATATATCTACCAAGTGTTGCAGAAAAATATTGACTGTGTTTTTAGTCCGGGTCCGGAAACGAAGCCCATCCCTCCATTTTGAGACCATGTCCGAAACGTTTCCTTGGAAAACGAGAAAATAATAAATCACAAAAACCTGTAAATGCCAAAAGGCACCACTTCAGCTTCTGGCTGATATATCCCTAAAGATCTGCAGAAAAATATTGAACGGCTTTTGGGTTCTGGTCCGGAAACGAAACACACAGCTCACTTTTGAGACTATGTCCGAATCGTTTCTATGGAAACTGAGAGAGAAGAACAACTTCATTGCAATTTCAAAATACAGAGTACAAACTGATCCAGTACTTACAGAGCATCTAAGATGTTGAGATCCAAGAGTAAGATATTTGTATCTCTCATACAAATGAAATCATTGGCCTTAGTCAGTAGTGAGAGGGGCATCAAGTCTTCCTGCTTCACATTCATTGTTCATGAAGCAACAGTTGGATCAGCAATGGAACAGGTTGATATTTGTCAAAGGTTCATACATTCTCAACACAAAGGTAAACTTGAGGTCAGGGAAGATTTATTTGGCTTTTCCAAGGCTGAGAACAGCTGGATAGACTTTTGTGCAGAATATATTACAGCGTTAGAGAGCTTTCGCAATGACATAAAAAAAAATGAAAGGCCAGAATGACGCGTCCAACATACTGGGATGACATTGTGGTGTTCAAGCACATACAGTTTCCTGAAGTATTTACATAAGTTTGAAAAGTGGTCAAAGTGTTCTGGTGACCTAAAAGGGGCACTGATGTGGAGCGAATAACGTTTCTCACCAACGGAAACCAAGCAGCAAATTGGTCAGCACCTGCTCCGTCGACCGTGACGGACAAAGAGACTGGGCTCCTGTCCACATTAGCAGAATTTCTTCACCCTAAAAAGTGAGGAGGCTGGATGCCACATGCTATTATTTAAAAATATCCATAGTATTCCTTATCTGATTGTAACAAAATATCCCAGCAGTGTAGTTTTTTTTCTGATGCCTGGATGGTATAGTGACTGATCCAATTTGATCCTATTTCTGTGTTTTTTATCTCGATATTTAGTCATGTCATGTGAAAATATGATGTCTACAACAGACGTAGCAAGCAATTTGTTTCATATAAGTCCGAAAGATTGCAAAACTTCATATTTAGATAGTTTTGAGAGTTGTTCCAACTGTCATAACAAACATCATACGTAAATTTTGGTAGCTACAACCCTGGTTTATTATCTGTGATAATTAAAAAAAGTTGATTTATCTGAATTCGTAAACTAATAACGACGACTTTCCCATTGGTAGAGAAATCTGAAAATTGTCTTACGTTAAAAAAACCTGATTATACCCAACTGATTATACCCATTTAGCCAGCACACAGCAAATACCTATGTGCATTTCTTATGTAACAACAAAGTTCCCTTGGTATCCTCAAAATAGTTTTGACCCATAAGTGTTTTCAGGCTGCATGCGACACAGAGATTACATCTTCCTTGCTGTAACTTGCATTTGATGGTACACACCTACACATGTCATTTGTCATCATTCACTTGATGGTAAGTTAATCAATTTATAACAGGTGTAAATAGTGGTAACTAAAATTACTCGACATAGGTTCCCATTTGGCATTTCTCCTGTCTGGAGTAAATACTCAACATTATAAATTAAGGTCTGTAGTAGCAAATGTATTGAATGTTATGTAATATGTGCATGTAAGTGATGCAAGAGGGTTTATCAGCTGAGTTACATAAACGAACATTGATCAAAGGATTAACAGATAACACACTGATTGATTAATTACTTCCACAGTGAATTTGTGAAAAAAGGCAGTGTTTATGATTGTAGATTTACGTAATCTATATTGAATAAACACTGTCGTAAAGTACAAGTGTAAAAACAACATCCTTCCTACAAAGAATTAACCACCACTGCCTTGATTGATTGATTGTTGCTCATTATTGGCTGACCAGTGAGATTATGTATACACCAGTGTGAAAAATTCTCAAATGATGTGTCACTTTTTCGCATATTAGACTGTTGAAAGACACGAGACATAGAGCAGGATTATTTATTATTTTGGGTACAGCAGTCCATGAGACATAGCATTAACAAAAGTTTGAAAAGTGGTCAAACTGTCATGGTGACCTTGAAATTAAGGTCAAGGTAACTCAAATCAACTGGTATTTGCATGATCTTCCAAAGTAGGCTCTAACCAATTTGAAGTCCATGAGATATTGCACAAACAAGAGAATCAGAATGTATGTACATACATACAGACACTGCTGAATAAATGGTTGGGGTCAGCTAGACCCTGTGGTGACCAAGAATATTGGTCCTAATAGAGGATATGGTGCAACATTGATCAAATGCTGAGATCCTTCATCAAGACACTTTTTGGCTGTCATGGAAACCACGTCTTCCATCTGGCCATATCGCCAGAGCAACTAGAGACCCTCAACATGAAGTACAAACTCTTCAAGGGCCTGCACTCAGTCCAGACTTAAACCTGGTAGGAAACTTGCGGGATGGGATTCAGAGGCGGCTCAATGATGTGCAACCAAGGCCGGCAACTGCAGCTGAACTCTCCAGGCATATATCACCAAGTATGTGAGCAAGTTCCTATGGCCTTCAACAACTGTCTCATCCACTCCATGCACAGACGGTGCATCACTGTTGTAAATGCTCAAGGAAGCAATACACATTATTGACTTTCTGATTACAATGTCGCACCACCTGTCGTCATTTTGCCTTGTAATTTTCTGAAATGAGTCTTTAAGTATTGATGATCAAACATGTCAATTTTGAAATCTTTCAGAAAAAAGTGAGTGACATTTGTTTTGCATGTCAGTGTATAAACATATTAATGACTACATTAGCTACCATCTACCCTGTTGACAACACTGGCTACAGCCAGAAGTCGATGTAAAAAGCTAAATTACCATCATGATTATCTGATCCATACTTACTTGACAACAGTACAAGCATCTGTACAGAAACATCGCATCATCTGAATAAAGAAGGTGTTCATCTATAAAGTTTTTCCTTATCTAAAATCAGCAAGTGAATTTGTTCTGACACTGTTGAAGAACACTCCATTACTATGATGTGTCAGTCTACTGTGAAGAAAGACTTCACTGATGCAGGTCTACAACATTTACAGTTTTGATGAAACCCATTAGCACAGAATTTACGCACATGCCTAATAATCTTCTATGAAAGAAGCCCTTTTGCTGATATGTTGCTAGTGTATACTGTATATTTTAAGGTAAGTACTAATAAGCTAGTGTATGACTTACATGGAACAGATTCACAGTTTGTCACTTTGGTTCAACGCAGAAAATATACGTTATCACACAAACATACATGTATACATATTGTATAATGCTATTCCTTGCAAATACATAAGACAAAGGGTCATGGGATGGGCATCATCAAAGTTCCCGAGTAGGATGTTTTGTATCTCAACTGTTCAAAATAGTTTCTGATTTGTTATCTATGACCAATCGTATCATGAGATATCTGTCACATAGGAAATGGCAGGTGATGGGGCGTGGGCTAAATGTCTGAAGAGCATGTTCGGTCACTAGACAGCTTGGATACAGATTGACCATTGGTTAGATCGTTGACCAATCAATATGCTAGATTTCGGCTTTATCAACTCTAGCTATCGTGAAAAACTTTGTGTATCGTGAACATACATAATCGTAAGGATGCCTGAAATGTACATGTACGACTAACAAGCACTTTGACGAGTTTATTTTTCTTTGAGGCGCTCAAAGCACCACAATCCGATTATTTTTACCCCGGATAACCCAATCCAACCATTGAGTAGAGATAGTATTTATTTGCATATACATTTTGCGCACACTACTTGTACATCAAACATAATGGCTTGCTGAACATTTC
Source organism: Haliotis asinina (assembly GCF_037392515.1). Classification (NCBI taxonomy): domain Eukaryota; kingdom Metazoa; phylum Mollusca; class Gastropoda; order Lepetellida; family Haliotidae; genus Haliotis; species Haliotis asinina. The sequence continues at coordinate 46,369,309 of NC_090287.1, forward strand.
AATATAATCTGCACATTGTCATGGATAAATATCGTAATTCAAGTACATGTATTATAGAATTCAAAAAAGTTACACAATACTGATTTATTGTGATGTATACACTTGTAGTTGAATCTCCCCAAATATTTATGAAGATGAGCATACTTATATTTGTTTGAAAGCAAACAAGTTTCAGAAGATTGACAATGGGCGTGACTCCACAAAACAGGTTGTCCAATGATGTAACAGCGCAAACATAAACGCATTAGTTTGTTTTACATTTGTCATGGGACAAAACTTTACCTGGACATGTATTCTGCCAGAGGCTGGTATTTTGAGGTTGAAAGGTGTTCATATATCTCATTTAGTGTTGTCTGATTGAATGATTATACGCATCGATTCTGTAAATGATATATTATCCTCCTTTCACTGACAATGGATCTGATACACATGATCATTCCTCTGGATAAGATAATTACAGAGATCAAATACAAACGTTTCTTACACAATGCTTATGTAAAATTGTGGTGAAAAATCACATTTTAGCTTGAACAAAATGCCACAGTTACCTTGGAATGAATGAATGAATGAATGAATCACATTCGTCACGTACAGAAGGCCTATCTGTATCCGCGGATAACGAAAATGATCCATCACTGACTCCAAGTAACGACGTTGTATGTAACAGATCTACAAGGAATACATGTAAGGAGAGTGAATGTGTCAAGTCTCCCCATCGTGCCACTGGACAAGGTAGACCACATACAAACCAGATTCCTAGCAACAGTACGTCACAACAGCCTAGACCGTCGAGTAAGTACATTGATCTTTCCGACAGAGATCATATTATGAATCTGTATTTCGAAAATGACTATGGGCTTACTTTTGGAAACACGGTGCACACTGCAGAATGTACACATGCACAACGCAATGTCACGAAGAACACAAAAGAAAAGCCACAGAATATCAGATGTCTAGCTAAATCATATTCTTCACTGGAGGGTGTATTTCGTGTCAGGACCAGCCAGATAGTTCTTTCAAACATTCGTGCCGATAAAACGTTTGATGAAACTAAGAAGATAATCTTTGACTACTGTCGTCACCGCAATGTGCGCGCAAGATATGCTAAACTGTTGAAGCAGAGGCGGCACTACGACAAATCTGAGACCTTCACCATACAAGTGAATATTGACTCTGCTGATTATGAGACTGTCATGTGTAATGAGACATTCTGGCCTCCAGACATTGTCTGCAGAGACTTCATACCATGGAACAGACGCTATGATAACACAGGTAACAATGTACCCGGTGACAGTCGTCGCCATCGTTTGTGACTTAATAGGTTCTTACTCTACAATCAAACTAATTATTATGATGCACATGTGTACACTGTTATCTCTCATGGCTCTTACCCTTCTTACCTGGAATGTACGAGGATTGCTCTACAACACAGATCAGATCTGTGCATCAATCCCTAATGAAATAGATGTATTAGCTATTCAGGAACACTGGCTTCACAAACATAATGTAAATCATTTTGATGTGTTGTCATCATTTCAGCTAGTTGACTACAAATGTGAAAACAATATGAACAATACAAGAGGTTTTGGTGGAATTGCCATTCTTGCAAATAAGCAGTCAAAATGGAAAATACAAAAACTTCATATCTGTAGTCAATTTGTTCGTTGTAGTAGCTGTAAAATCTGCTTTCTTTGATAGGAGTTATGTACTAATGTACTTCAGTCTGGTTATGTCGCTGCCCTTAATGAACTCATAGATGCTTATGACTACTTCAGTGAAAGTGGCGATGTAATTATTTTGGGTGATCTAAACTCAGATATAAGCAAAGATAACCCAACCCCCCGAGATAAATCACTCCTTGACGCAATTAAACAACGGTATTTGATAAATGCAGTGTCCACGGTACGCACTCGGGGACCAGGTTTCACCCATAGGAGCAAAGACAATTTACATAGGTCACTTATTGACTCCTCCAGACGAAGTGTAGTAGTGATGTAAATGTAAGGACAAAACTATGCACTAAATGGACAAAGGCAGACAACAAGCACATTGACCGATATAAATCTGAGCTGCACCTTTGTTTGAAAGATATAAGTTCCCCAGCAGGTACTATTTCTCCCAGAAATGTGGAAATATATAACGCTGCCATCACTAATGCCTTTCTTGTGTCTTCTGGACGTACCATTCCGGTTTCTTCCTACAACTCACACTTAAACCCCTACTGGAAAAAATACGACAGACATGTACTTTCCACTGTGAGTACTACGTAGCTGAACGAAATGAATTCTTCTCCACCCTCATTGACCAACTGGATGTTGACAGTTATGGAGAAATTGAACTTTTGGATGAAAATGAAATGCTTGCACTATTCTGAGGAGCGACTCAAACATTACCTGGAATTGTTAGCCAGACCACTTGGGAAAATGTGTCACTATTATTTTGTAAATATGTATTTCATCTCAAGAATGTGTTGGACAGTCCTCTCTTTTCTGTGCAGCAATAACTGGCAGTTTGTGTACATATTTTATTGAACAGTTACTTGCACAGCTTGTGACGTTAGCATTCATATTTCTATTCTAGCATTCATATTCTATATATTAACATTATGTGTTTGCTCTGAGTAACATCAGAGATACTGTAAATCTTCGGATGTAAATTCTGGAGGAAATAAAGAAATTCATTCATTCATTCAACGTGGTGAGATGGTGTTGTCTGTCGGCCGCCGGCTCCCTATAGATGCTGTCCGCCTCACAACAAATCACCTATCTTCAATACAGGTGTCAACTTTAAAAATCAATAGTCGCAAATTTGTTAGGTCTAAATTAGTAACTTAGTTTATTTCAAATCTACACGAACATGGGTGTAATGCAGTATTGCTATTTATGTCAACGATTCATTATATGAACTATTACAACAAAATGAATGGACAATTTAATGTAGAAGAAGGTTTTGTAACCTTGTCACTGTTAATTCAATCAATGTGCAAACATAGTATGTTAGTATTCACCCCAAATGACGAGTAACAAACACTTACCTCCTGTAACAGCATCTCATAATCCCCTTTCTCGCAGACATGTGTTCACTTGCCTGTCTAAGCCCCCGACATTGCAAGCAATTGTTATCAAAACACACTAATAGTTCTTCTGATTAACACAGAAAGTAACCTCTCTCATAAGAAGAGCTACTCTTTGATCATTACTGCTATATTGATTGAAATAATAGGTACAGTATGAATTTGAAATGTAAAGCGCATATGCGAGTCTCTCACTGAATGAGAGGTGCTTTTTACTAACCCGAATAGGTGGCTCTCGCTGAATAAGAGGTGCTTTTTTTACCCCCAATACGCGGCTCTCGCTGTGAGAAGCTAATTAATTTGACGCACATACGTGGCTCTCGGACTTAATGAGTTAACATAAGTTTGAAAAGTGAACAAAGTGTCATGGTCACAATGAAAATAAGATGAAGGTAACCAAAATCAACTGATGTCTGTATAACCCTAAATGTAGGCTGACACCAAATTTGAAGACATTGGGTAAAACAGTGCATGAGATATCAAGTTAATAAGAGCTTGGAAAGTGGTCAAAGAGTTGAGGTGACATTGACGATATGGTCAAATCAAGCAAAACCACTGGTGTCTGCATTATCCCCTAATGTAGGCTGTCACCAAATTTGAAGACACTGCTGTACAGACCCTGCTGGATAGATAGCCCATCTTTCCATGTAGCTGTGGCAGACAATGAAGACCCAAGAATGTAAGAATCAGAGTGAAGACCTGAGACCATTCAGTCATAACTAGTCCTACTTTGCAAATGACAGCCGTAAGTTTACTGTTGATGAGTCCAACCTGAATCGCTACAGTTGTGCTTGCAGCAACACGGTTATACCTATAGGCTAAAAACATCAAAGTTTATAGACTGCAAACATTTTGTGAGAATTCAATTGGTCTCAAGACAGCTCCACTGACAATGTTTTCCATGTGGTAAATCTGGTCGATAAGTTCCTAATTTCATGGCCCATATAAACTTTGAACAAAACAACAGTTTCTATTTCTACTGTGCAATCTTTTAGGATGTTGTCGTCAGCCACCCTGCAACTGTTGCTTCAAGAATAATTTTGCTCTGTCACGTCTTCTGCGATACTGACCAAACTAGTTCTTTCTATGAAGGATGGAGATTGCGCCAGCATTTAGCAATAAAGGTTTGTCCTATTGACATGGAAACAACCTGGAGAATCACAGGTACTGTATGAATCATCATTCAGATTGTGTCCATATCATTCTGCACCTCCTTGGTCCAGGAGAGATCAAAAGGGACAGGTGTATGCAAAGAGTACTGTTCAAACCATGGTCAGTGCATCTACTTTTAGCGCTCCTTGCTACAAGGTGACATATACTGGTATCTCCCTACTGTTCAACTAGCATTGTTTGAAAATTGCTACAAGTGGATCTACCATTTTTTAAACTGTGGGAGATAATGATCTCACACATAATCGCACACATAAAATGGCAACAAAAAATATGAACAGATTATGAAGATGAATGTTTATATGTGGTAATTTGAAAACATATTTTAGTCAGTTACCTCATAAATTGCCCATCCTTCCACACTTCTAAGACCAATCTTTTCTGCTAGTCTTTCCAAAAGCTCTGTACTTGTATCACAAGGTAGGACTGTTACAGCTTTTGTCTTCCCATCCATGAAATATACCTTACAGATAATTGGGCTCAATGCTCTTACACTCTGGAAGTAAACATAAACATACAGCCTTTAATATTTCAGCCTATATAATCGACATATTTTAGCTTACTTGAATGAAAGAGGATGATGAGAACTGCAAAATGGCAATACTTTATTACCTATGAGGGAATTCTTGTGTAAAGTTAAGAGCTCAAACATTGATGAAATGATTAAATTATTTTCATACCATAAATAACAGATAAATATAACAAACTAACAAAGAATCCTTTAAAAGATCAAAAATGGTGGAAACAAAAGATTATATGGCACAAATGGATTTAAAATGGGGTAAATAACAATGGTGCCCAGAAGGCACTCATAGTGGATGGGATATCTAGATCATATATAACTCTTTCTTCATATATTTCATTTACCTTAGCAAAAGATACACATGCAATTTTACTGGCAAATAAAACTATTCTTGTGAGACAGTTTCTGTTTTAAGGGGCAAATACTTTTTAACACCAGAATTTACAGAAAAAGCCAAAATGCTCTGTATAAAGCACTGATAGAAAAGACACATAACTGATTGATTAACATTGAAAGATCTCAATATGTGCAAGAACTATTAACTTTGTTGACACATCTTGAATATAGCATGGGTGTTTACATTAAAAGTCATTTTATCAATATATGTACCAAGACACCTGTATTAATTAACAGTTTCAATAGGTTCTTACACAATCACAGCTGGCACCTTGCTCGTTCTGAAGTCAATGATACGTTCTTCATATAATTAGTTTTCCTCACATTCACTTGAAGATACTTGACCATTAGACAATAAATTTGCGGCTGATGAAGTCACTGGCTATACTGGCCATAGAAAATGGTCCTAGAGCGCACCAGTATTTGTCTTAATGGTAGATAATGTTGATTACTTACCATAATTTCAATTGCTGATGGAGGTAATTTTCTTGAGGATACACGGGGGATCGTCAAGTGTTTGTGACACATTAGTGCATACTTTCCAACAAGAGCATCTGAGCAATTCATCTTCACATAGGAGAGCAGGTACTGAAAAAATATATAGATCCAACGGATTTTTAGTTCATCTGAAGTTTCTGGAACATTCCCAACATAACACTTGAGGAACAAAACACAGCAATACACACAAAAAATAGACCCCCCCAACATATTTCAACCAGATTGTCATGAACATCATGAACTTTATATAAATCGTCATCATTCAGATATTGCCTGTACAAACAGTGAAAATTGATGATGATAATAATAATAATAATAATAACTTTCCAGGGGGACTCCTTCAGTCCTTTGCTTTTTTGTCTGTCTCTAAATCCTTTGAGTTTTCTGCTCAACAGGGAGGAAGGGTACCATCCCGGACCTCCTCAGCACAGATCCCCAACACCTCTTACTCATTTCCTCTACAAGGATGACATCGAGCTCCTTGGCAAAGGAGAGACCAATATGAAAGAACAGGTTCTCCTTGTTGAGTCCTTCTCTAATGATATTGGTATGACTTTTGGGCTCGACAAATGTAATACTCTTCATCTGAAACGTGGCAAGGTAACTAATGATGGATCGGTCAAGTTACAAGGGGGAGGAGTCATTGAGCATCTTGTGGAAGATCAGGCCTACACCTATCTTGCAATGCAAGTTCGAGACCAGCTCAAGAATGCCCAGATTCAAGATAAATTTCAGGCCGAGTATAAATCTCGTTTAAAGAAAATCTGGAGTTCAGAGTTAAATGCTCGAAACAAGATCAAAGTCACCAATACCTTTGCTGTGCCAGTCCTTTCCTATTCCTTTGGAGTAGTTGATTGGACAAAACAAGATATCCAGAATCTTGACCACCTGACCAGAAGGATCATGTCAGATAACAGAGCACACCACCCTCGTTCTTCTCTTAATCGTTTATACATGCCAATCAATTCGGGAGGTCGGGGTTTGATTAATGTGGAAGCTCTTCATGATAGAATTTTATTGTGTACCTTTGCACATATTAATTTATCAGATGATCCTCTGGTGAAGCACGTCAAGATTCATGATGAAAGCAAGGAATTCCACAGCTATTTTAAGCGTGCCAAGGTTGTTGCACACAATCTGAAATCTGAAGTTGATTTTGTTGATGGCGATGTACTGCTGGACGGTAGAGTGATGGGAGTAAACCAGGTGAAGTCTTTCACCAAGTCTGCCCAGAGTCGGTCCTTTGTGGAGAAGCTGTCTGAGAAGCCATTGCATCGTGTGTATATGCAGTGTGTGGAACAGAACAGCAATCCAACCGATTCCTTTGCCTGGATGAAGTCGGCTGGTCTCAAATGTGAAACTGAGGGCTTCCTTTTTGCTGCTCAGGACCAGTCACTTCCCACTCACAATCGCCAGAATGTTATTCTTAAAGAAAATATCAATATGAAATGTCGTCTTTGCAATGAATTTACAGAGACTGTCCAACACCTTGTCAGTGGATGCCCTTCCTTGGCACAAACAGCTTATCTTAAAAGACATGATGGCATGGCCCGCTGATTTTATTATCGTCTCCGCCATGCCTGTGGCTTTGACTCCGAGGTCCATCCATGGTACGACCCTGAACATGTCCAGGGCGTCCTGGAAAATGATGCTTTTTAACTTCTCTGGAATAGGCCAATATACAGCCTGAGACGAATTCCAGCCAACAAACCTGATCTGGTCCTTTTTGATAAAACAAATGAAATTATTTATAGCATTGAATTTTCTGTCCCTTTTGACAGCAATGTGATTGGCAAGATTCAGGAAAAGCATGATAAATATGCGGACCTCGCCTTTGAAATGTCTCGCTTGCATCCCAAGTACACTGTCGTCAGGCTCCCCATTGTTCTTGGTGCCTTTGGTTTGGTACCTCCTGATCTCTTGGCAGAGATTGACTCGTGAAGGTCCCGGGGTAGAAGAGGCCTTCAGCAACCCATGCTTGCCATTAAAGGCGACTCAGATTGTCATAAGAGGCGACAAACGGGATCGGGTAGTCAGACAAACTGACTTGGTTGACACGTCATCGGTTCCCAATTACGCAGATCGATGCTCATGTTGTTGATCACTGGATTGTCTGGTCCAGACTCGATTATTTACAGACCGCCGCCATATAGCTGGAATATTGCTGAGTGCGGCGTAAAACTAAAACTCACTCACTCACTTGGCAGATCAGGAGAGTGCCCGGCTTCTCCACCAGGAGCACAGCCCTTCTGACAATCTGGGTAATGCAGAAGGCTGCAGTGTTGGGGAGTCTCCATGTTCTCCGAAAAGTTCTTGGTGGGTTTGACTGGGCAGTGTTTCCTGGGAGAAGTCCCATTTGCTGTCTGGGCTGCGTGTGGAGGGGGCGAGGGCCCTGAGCTGATGATGAGCTTGACCAGCCTGACTGTGCCAGGATCACCCGAACCCTCTCTGCAATTTCAATTTGTAAAACATAATAATAATTCAAAGATACCATAGCATATGTGGTAACATTACCACTTTGTCCAGATTCTCTTATGCTACTAAGTTCATCCATGTCTAGAAAGGATAGAGCAAAGGTCTCCTATGGTAGGTCACTCCCTATGAGGACATCACATTGCAAAGAAGCCACATCCATCAACAAAATTTGTAACAAAATTTGAAGACATTGGGTATAATAGGTCATGAGGTAATGCATTAACAAGAAACAGGATGTGCATACACACGAACAGAGGTGCAGGTGCTGCTGAATACTGATTCCCCCATTCTACATGGCTGCGGGGGACAACAATTTTGTGTACCAAGACTATTTTCCAGTTTATTAGGAAGGACAGGAAAACCCAGATGCAACTCAAGGCGGATGACAATGAATGCGAATATAATGTCCCTCCTGATGAGCTGAGAAATCAAAATTGACAATTTATCCATGAAAATGTACCCAGTGTATGCGAACTTGTGCTCTTATCCAAATGAACTGTCAAGATGCAATTGATATCCTGAACTAGTCAGAAAGTAAACTGGAGCCATTACTCTATCTGATGTACTATAATTAGTGTACATTCAATCCCTCTGAAGTCGGAATTTGAGTTCTCCTTGTAAATCCTTGTTTTTTATCATGTTGTACCTGACAGAATAAATCTCCTTGTATGTCCACAAAAAGATAAATCACTGGCTGGATCCATGTGAGTCTTCTTTTCAAGAGAGTTCCATGCAGATTGATATGAAATGATGAAACCAATTATAATATTCTAAACAACTATGTTCAACAAGTCAAACTCTGTAACTATTGTCCCATTAGCACATGATCTGAACTGAAAGGACTCTGATACTTAAAAAAAGGAGGTGTTCAGCTGAGCTGCCCAAGCACAAGTCAAATCATTTTAGTGTGTTTCTACATGAACTCCCATGTTGGAGACAACAAAGTCACAGCTTGACTGTTCATGTGAGGAAATCTGTCCAAGTTGAAACATTCTGTCCTCAATACAGGTTTATGCAGTAATTGACAGTAATGGGTGTTGTAAACACTGTGATGCCATAACGTTAGTTTTTATTTACATCCTGAACAATATGAATTTTAAAATTAAGGCTCTGGGAAGGCCCTTATCTCTCCACTATTGTCCAGTAGTAGTACTACAGGGGTCCATGCAAAGTTTGATTAAAATCAGTGGAACATTTTTCGAGATATTGACTTTTAAGTGACTCTGGGGTCCGTCAAGTGTTTTCAGCTGAATGAGACTCTGCTCTTGCCATTTCTCTGGGTTGCTCTGCCGCTCTCTCGTTGCGACATGCTTGTAGTGAGTGAGCAGGTGTCTGCAGGTGAATGACACAAATATGCATGCATGAACTATGCAGAGTGTTCTCTTATGTATCTGATATAGAATCAATATAAACTATAGAAATGTGCCGATCTGTCCAACATATAGTCACAGAAGTAGCAGATTCCTCGTCAATATGACTCCTTCTTTCACCAATTGGGTATTCATGGGGAAGATCGTTTTTCCCATATCATGGGGAGAGAATGTATAATATTTCTACTCTGTTTTGTTTTGGGGTGGCTGTATTTCTGTGAGAGAAACACACTAATCACGCAAGTTGAGCATGCATTTTTGTTTTTTAAATCACAGATAATTCATGTTTTTTCCTGTTCGTACTTTTTGTATTCTCATTAATGGTGACCCTAACATATATTTCCACACAAATGTTTGCATATTTCATACGAGTGCACGAGCTCAACTTGATGCACTTAAATAAATTTAATCAGCGTTTATTCCCATATATGTATAGAAGTGAGTGAGTGAGTGAGAGAGTGAGTTTTACACTGCACTCAGCAATATTCCAACCATATGGCAGTGGTCTATGTATACAAATTCAAACTAGACTTGAAATAGTTACGCTGTGACTCTCCAAAGCTAAAGATAATATCTCAAAACTGCTGGGGCCCTAACAAACACTGTTAAAAGAAACAAGAGTCATCAGAAGATGACATATCCCCCCGACCCACATATTTGAAAGGACAAATCATCTGACAGTTACTTGATGTTTTCTTAGATTAAATCTGATTCGCTTCCATGGAAACTAAGAAATCACAAAAACCTGCAACTAGCAAAAAGGCACCATTGTAGCTTCTGATTGGTATATCTACCAAGTTTTGCAGAAAAATCAAGAACAAATTTTGAGTTCTGCTCCAGAACCGAAGCCGACCCAATGTTTCATGGAAAAACAAAAAAAAATATAAATGCCAAAAATCTGTAAATAGCAAAAGGCACAACCATAGGCTGAGATTACTATATCTATCAAGTTTGGTCTAAAAATATTGAACAGTTTCTGAGTTATGCTCCGGAAACAAAATGATAACGGACGGGCAAACTGACCCACTGACAGACCAGGAGTAGACTATATCCTCCCTGCATTACATGCTGGGGGATAACAAAAAGATGTGAATGGAGCCAGCCGACACCCCCTAAAACAGGCACGATTAGAATTTTTTTCTTATTTCCCATAATCTGCCCTCAGTTGATATTTGTGAAACTCATCCAAGCATCAACTCTGACCACTCGCTTGTTGAGTTAACGCTCAAGCTTAAGACCATCGCAAATGGAAAAGGTTTTTGGAAATTTAATAACTCTCTCCTGACTGATAGTAAATACACAGAACTTATAAAAGGCACCATCAAATCCACCCTTGATCAATAGAGAACAGATCATCATTAAAGCATCAGTACACATTTGATTGAAGATCAACTACTGACTAATCTTGATGAATACTTTAAGGATGTAAAAATACCTGAATTATCTGACAAGGAATATTCTACACTAGAGGGCAAGTTAACTTAGACTGAAATCTCATTAACTCCGGAAACAAAATGGAAACCACAAAAAAATAAAAGTCATACCTGGGTCTAACACCTAAAGGCGCATCTTGGGATCATTACAAATAGTTTAGGGGATATGCTTTGGAAAAAGTATGGGGAAGCATGGAGAGACAGAAATCATTTCTATATTCCCTGCAACTTTGTTGTTACGGAAGTTAATAAAACAGATTTACTGGCCTGAACAGTGAACACAGCTGTGTTTTGGGGACCCAGTGCCTTTGGAATTTTGGAGCCCCCAGTGACGAACTTTTGTGATCAACATGTGAACTACCAGGGACTATGTGGGACTTGTTTCAATTGTGATTCTTTTAGTAGTTCAGTAGTACTTTTGAATTTAGATTGGGAGGAAGACAAAGAGTGTCAAGGCGAAATATCTTTCTTGTCCATAACTAAGGAAAACATGATATTTAACAAGTAAGGTCATACCTTGTGTAAGCTTTTACTCGGTGAAAATGCGGCAGTACACAGACAAAAGATGATCCATGCGATGACCAAACTGTCAGCTTCAGGATTGCCATTAGTTTGCTTTATCAACTGGCAGAATATTTCATCACGCAGTGCAATACGTTCTATTCCAATTCTCACTATCATCTGCATTATCTGCATGGAAGAGTCATCCGTCATTTCATCGCGCATAACCTTTGTCAGTTCCTGCAAAGAAAGAGAAGAAATGTAAGCACTTATTCCTAAAATCAGGGTATTTAAAAATCAAAGTGAAGGCATCAGTGGGACTTGATGTCCACAGCATCACAATACTGCCAGTATTTTGAAAAGGAGTGAGTTAGTTTTATGCAGCACACAGCATTTTCTCAGCTATACGGTGACAGTTTGTAAATAATCTATTCTGAACCTGACAATCCAGTCATCAACAGAATGAGCATCAATATACACAACTTGGATACAATGACATGTGGCAACCGAGTCAGCTAGTGTGACCCCCAATTTCGTTAATCACCTCTCACGACAAGCATGGGTTACAGGTCAATTCTAGCCTGGATCTTCTCAGGTATTTCAGTACCATGGTATCATGGCAGTACAAAATCACAGGTAATATAATACAAGAGTAGTGATTGTAGCAAAAAGGCACTGACAATGATATTCTCTTAGTAAATGTAATCTAAATTGCAACATGGCTTGGCCTTATCATCACACACACACAATGCTGGTCTTACTAAAGAGGTAATACTGGAATAAGAGACAATAGTTTGTTCCAATATTATGAACATGAAGATAAAGTTATCAATATCCAATAGGAAACTACTCTTCATTAATATGTCTACTAGTTATGGTGATGTCAAATGGTTTGGTGTATATATGGCAAAGTGGAAGGAGAGTATTGCTCCAGGAAGGAGCACTACCACCAAATCCAGTCGAAGTCAAACTTGTTGCCATGGGAACATGAACAAAATTTTTACTCAGAATTCCAAAACTATTGAAAGGCACCAGTAAACCCCAAGACCAATCTATGTGCCAAATTTGGTCAAGAAATACTGAAAGGTTTTACAGTTCTGCTCTGGAAAGGAAAACTACAACCAAATTCAGTCCAGTTCAAACTTTTTACCATGGAAATGCAAAAATACAGTCTATTCAGTATCCAAAAACTACCAAAAGGCACCAATACACCACCAGACCTAGCTATGTGCCAAGTTTGGACACAAGAAATAATGAGCGAGTGAGCGAGTCTAGTTTTACGCCTCACTCAACAATATACCAGCTATATGGCAGCCGTCTTAAAATACTTCTGCAACACATTTTCCTGGGAAGAAAAAAGTAGTCAAGACAATTCTAGGATAAGCAGTACACGTTTGCTCTTAGCTTATAACTATATGCTTGTTTGGTGCATTTTTTTTCATTTTCAACAGTTTTATGCACCTCATGCTTCTCTACACTTACTGTAGATGTTGCATAAGTTCTCTACAATTATATAAAATAACATGGTGACATCATGTGATGTCAGTCATCTTGGAGTCTGCCTTCCATCTTGTTTATGCCACACTTGCATGAAATTTGTCCCTGAACTGGTACGCAATTTTGCGTGCCTATGGGTAAACTTGGCGTAAACTGGTGTGAAGTGTGCATAAACTGTGCGGGGCTGCATACCAGTATACAAAGAAAATTTTGAAATGTTCAAAATGTCTGGCATGCACAATCTTTGTGCAACTTGCATGAACTAGTTGTGAATACTGCGCAACCTACAATGTGACCGGTACATATCAAAGCATGTAAATTTCCTGTGCGCATTGACAAGCAAGCACACATTGTCCTGGTTTGTTCATGAACTGTATGAAACTAGGCATGACCTGTGTACTGTCCCCACTTGTTCAGTTGTTATGGCACGAATTCCCACCTAGATTGCGCACAGCACAAACACTTTGCGCATGTCATGAACTTGACACCTATCATACATCATGATGATGATGATGATGATGATGATGATGATGATGGTGGTGGTGATGATGACCCGCCGAAACTGGTATCTTACTGGGTTACCAACTGCCAAGAAGAGTTCTATCTTTCGCTTCCGCAGCCCAGTCAGCCTTCCTCCAGTAGTGACACAAACCATACTGGAGATGGGACTTGACCCAGGGGAAGGCAGAGAATCTGGCAGAGAATATCTTGGTCAAAACATCTCAAATCCACACTACTTGAGTGCAAAAGTGACAGGATGGCCTGAAAATTCACGAATTAACAGTAAGTCACTGCATTGGGACAATGCCATGCCCATGTATGCTTACCTGACAGAGCAAAATCTCCGAGACCAACACTGGCGTCTTAAAAATCTCATATGCCACGAGCCAGTTCAACACACAACTGGTGCCCATCAGGAACCTTTGCAAGAGCAGAATGCTCAAGTGGCAGCTGACCCCAAACTTCTTATGGACGTCCGCGTCAACCTCTCTCCTCTTCCTGATGGAAACTTTTCCGAGAAAGAGCAAATTGGCCCCAAAAGTTTGGACCCTCACTCTTCCTCTTGTTCAGCTGGAGACCTTTCCGAAAATCCTGTTTACATTTTGTTTAGTTCTGTTTATGAGGAAATTTGTGATTTACCTCAAGAGAAACGGAGGCCATTTAAACAACTAAACATGTCTTTTCCCAAAAAATGAAATTGATTTACTTAACGAAATTTTCTCTCTAAAACTTTCTGCGGACTGTTCATTACATGAAGTAAATTGTTGTGCCTATGCTGCCGCTCGAACCTTGGAGGAACTTCACACAGTTTCAAAAGAAAAATCTCCCAATACTAAGAACAATAAACCAATGAAAAACCAGTTTCAAGTAAAATTAACAGAAACAAGAAAATACATTTCCTGGAGAGAGGTGTGCCTGAAATTAAGATCATCAGGGAATCCCATGTCTGAATAACAAAAGGCAATTTGGAGAAAACTACGGTACAAGACAAAAAAGAAAAGGTACTTCTCCAAATAAGGCAAAAATAAAAGTTTGGACTGAAAGAAAGAAAAAATGGGAAAAGAAAAACAAATTTATCAAACAAAATAAACTTTTTAGAAATAATGAAAAACAATTCTACAGGCAACTTTAAACAAATGGTGATGATGAACATGATAAACGGCCTACCATGGATGCCAATGAAAGGTATTGGAAACAGTTGTGGTCTATACCCAGCAACTGTAACCTGGAGGTACCATGGGTCATTGATTATGACCATGCAATGCATGAGAAAGTAACTAGGTCGTTTGTCTGTTACATCTCACCACATTGTCTGAAAAGTGTCACTAAAAAGCCCAAATCTAATACAGCTGCGGAGTCTGATGGCATTCGAAACCAGTATTGAAAACTGTTCCCTTGTGTCCAAACACCAATACTTCACTGTTTTAACTCTCTTGTGGACACAGGTGATGTTCCTCCATGGTTCTGCAAAGGTCGCACAATATTTCTCCCCCGAGAAAGGAGTCTTGACTGATCCCCATAACTTGCGTTTTAACACATGTTTAAATACTCAATACAAATTATTCACAGGGTGTTTGACAAACCTCGGGTCCTCTTACTGCTCTTCCAAAGACATAATTTACAGAGAGCAGAAGGGGGCGAGAAAGGGATGTTGGGGGTGCAAGGATCAACTTCTTGTACAGAAAATGATTTTGGAAGAGGCTAAAAGGCATATGACTCTGTCCCTCATGAATGGATTCTGAAGTCTCTTCTGTATATTGACCTCACTGAGCGACTACTTGATTTACTCAAGTCTTTAATCAGTTGCTGGGCAGGTGCAGACTTCGGAATCTATTCCAATCAGAAGGGGAATATTTCAGGGGGACTCCTCCTCAGCACAGATCCCCAACACCTCTTACTCATCTCCTCTACATGGATGACATCAAGGTCCTTGCCAAAGGACATACCAATTTGAACAGGTTCTCCTTGTCAAGTCCTTTTCTAATGATATTGGCATGACATTTGAACTCTACAAATGTAACACTCTTCAGGTTACAAGGGGGAGGAGTTTAATTGAGCATCTTGTGGAAAATCAGGCATACACTTATCTTGGAATGCAAGGTCGAGACAAGCTCAAGAATGCCCTGATTCAAGATAAACTTCTGGACGAGTATAAATCTCATTTAAAGAAAATCTGGAGTTCAGAGTTAAATGCTCGAAAAAAGGTCAAAGCCACCAATACTTTTGCTGTGCCAGTCCTCTCCTATTCCTTTGGAGTAGTTGATTGGACAAAACAAGACATCCAGAGTCTTGACAACCTGAACAGAAGGATCATGTCTGATAACAGAGCACATCACCCTCGTTCCTCTCTTATGCCAAACAGTTCAGGAGGTCGGGGTTTGATTAATGTGGAGGCTCTTCATGATAGAATTTTATTGTGTAGTTTTGCACATATTTATTTGTCAGATGATCCTCTGGTGATGCATGTGAGGACTCATGATGAAAGCAAGGAATTCCGCAGCTGTTTTAAGCATGCCAAGGTTGTTGGACACAATCTGAAATTTGAAATTGATTTTGTTGATGGCAATGTACTGCTCTAGGGTACAGCGATGGGAGTAAACCAGGTGAAGTCCTTTACCCAGTCTGCACAGAGTCGGTCCTTTGTGGAGAGGCTGTCTGAGAAGCCATTGCATCATGTGTACATGCAGTGTGTGAAACAGAACAGCAATCCAGAAAGTGATTCTTAATCAAAACGTTAACATGAAATGTCGATGATGGTATGAATTTACAGAGACATGATGGCATGGCTCGCTGCTTTCACTATTGTCTCTGCCATGCCTGTGGCTTTGACCCTGAGGTCTATCCATGGTATGACCCTGAACATGTCCAGGGCGCCCTGGAAAATGATGTTTACAAACTTGTCCTTTTTGATAAAGTCCATGAAATTACTTATGTCATTCAATATTCTGTCCCTTTTGACAGTAACGTGACTGGTAAGACATGATAAATGTGCGCCTTTGAAATGTCTCATCCCAAGTACACTGTCATCAGGCTCCCCATGGATCTCAGTGCCCTTGGTTTGGTACCTCCTGATCTCTTGGCGCAAATCAGGAGAGTGCCTAGGTTCTCCACCAGGAGCACAGCCTTTCTGATAACCTTGGTAATGCAGAAGGCTGCAGTGTTGGAGAGCCTTCATATTCTCCAGAAAGTTCTTGGTGGGTTTGACTTGTGCAGAGTTTCTTGGGAGAAGTCCCATTCGTTGTCTGGGCTGTGTAGAGGGCGCGAGGGCCCTGAGCTGATAATGAGTCTTACTGGCCTGACTGTGCCAGGATCATCCAAATCCTGTCTGTTGAATGTTCATCTATAATATGTAAAAAATAATAATCATAAATAGGCTACTAACATAGCGCATATATCCATGACATGCTCAAAGCATACAAAATGAAAGTTCCTGAGTCACTGTATAAAAGTAAAGAAGAGAGATTACTGGGGCTCACTGAACAAGGAGAGACCAGTACAGGGGCAGAGATGCTCAGGAAAATTGTTCCTTTCTACAGCAGCAGAGTGGGAGAAAGTTCAGCATTCGTGTAATGTTGATCGTACTTTGGGGACTTTTAGGAGGTGTTTACACTGGGACAGCTGAGATCGAGAAGACAAATTTGGAGTGAGGATGCCAGAGAGGTAGACTGGAGCAGAGCCAGAGAGTCAACAAAACACAATGCATAAGACTTTGAAGAAAATATGTTTGTCAGTGGAGTGACTGGAGAACAGGGCTGTTATGTTCAATATGACTATGTACTCAGCAGTGTTGTGAACTCACTCAAAAAGCTGTGGTTGAGATTTCAAACTGGAAAGAACTGACCTCACACAGACAAATGTGCTTGTCTTTCCGAATAAGAATGCACTCGGTTTTAATAATGTTGAGTTTTAACGTATTGCTAAACATCCATTGGTCTGGAGGGTAAAATGAATGTGCGCACGCACGCACGCACGCACGCACGCACGCACGCACACACAAAAGCTCTTATGATTGTATTTGTGATCCAGCTTTGGGTGGCTTCTTCACTGCAGTGCGCTTCAGATCCACAGCTCTCTGACAGCTGTGGATGTTCATATGCAACTGAAACCTTCAGCAGTGTCCTTCCACTCCTTGTCACCCTGAAGTCACCTGAGTACTTTGCTTTGATGAGATCAAGCAAGAACATGCACATTGTACTAACTTCAACTCTGCAGCTGTACTGTAGACTTGGACAAGAATTGCCAGTGGCTAGGAAGCGAAGAGTGGTCCCACCCCAAGTAATTCTCTCATAAATGTGGTCTTCTTCTCAAGACGAGGGGTTACCTTGTTGACTATCTCTTGGCATTTACAGCTTGTTCGACTGGTGTTCAATGTCTTCTAGGTCCACAGCAATGCATTAAGCTGGAAGTGATACCTGCTGTTTTCATGTCATGGCATCAAACTGGGCAAAGCAGGGCCAAATAATACCACAAATGCTTCATCCATGTGTGAAGTGGATGTTGCAATGCATGCCCATGCTTGAATAATTGTGTAGGCATTGTGCCTACCATGCTTTACACTAGACGTAAACAATGCGCTAACAATACTTGACCTAGATGTAAACAAACTACTCAAGAAAAGAGTTACAATCCAATGTCTTTGAGGACAACTTGCCCCAAAGCACCAAAATCTGTTTTCCTCAGTAAATGCAATATATTGTGAATGGGAAAAAATTCATGCATTTCCTTTTGCACCTACATTCCCTGCATCATTTCCAATAAATGTCAGGGGGTTTCAATGCTCTTGCAACAGCTGACAACCTTGAATTTGGTGTTAAAGTCATGCCTAGACTTAATGAGGCTCAGCGCAACACTGCGATTGGTCATTTGGAGGCTGGGGTCTCAGTCTGTGATTTCAAGGCAGCTGAATGTGTCACAGAGTAAAATAGCAAGACTTTGGCATCGCTACCAGCAGCAAGGGTCAACATGTTATTGCCCCAGGTCGGGTCGACCCTGTGTGACCATGCCCACTCACGACAGGTTTATTCAGCTTCGACATTTGTGGAACAGGTTCACAACAGCATCCTTCACAACATCGGTAGTGTCAGGACTCAGAACAATTTCTGATCAAAATGTCAGGAACCGCTTATGTAAGACTGGTATTCGTTTCAGAAGACCTTTGCGAGGACCTGTCCTTACATGTCAACATCGGCAACAACGCAGACAGTGATGTCGCCAACTTCTCCCATGGCCATTGCAAAGGTGGAGAACTGTTATCTTCAGTGATGAGTCACGTTACATGCTGTGACATCCTGACGGAAGAAGACATGTATATCGACATCGTAAGTAACGATACGCTGCAAATTCTGTACAGGAAGTGGACTGGAATCTCATACAGTGGCACGACAGATCTCATTCAGGTCCAGGGCAATTTCACAGCTCAGCGTTCCCATGATGAAATCATCACATCTCATGTCCTTCCTTTCATGAACCACCAGAACAGCCAGATACAGCAAGAATAACCAGTGATTTGCTTGCCCAGAACAACATTCAGGTTCTTGATTGACCCTCACAATTACCGGATCTTAACCCTATTGAACATTTGTGGGACAAACTGGATCGTCATGTGCGACAGCGTGACCCTCAGCCACAGGCATTGCCTGCTCTGTTAGTGGCCTTGAGGGAAGAGTACCAACTCATTCCCAGGCACTTCATCCAGAATCCGGTCCAGTCTATGGGAACCTGATGCCAAGCAACCATTGATGCTAATGGTGGCCATACATGATACTGACTATTCTGCGACCTTGACCTTGGAACGCTTGTCATTTGAGATGAACAGTTTCTTGCAGCATGGGACCATTAATGTTCATTCAGGTTTTCATCATGACTGCCCTGTATTACTGAACCTTAAGTGTATAAATTGATAGCAATTTTCAGCTATGCATTTTTTTTTTTTCCTTGCAAAGTATAAGTCATACGTTATTGTGCGAAATGCGTGACAATGCGCATAATGTTCAGTCATGTGTTGCATGCCAGGTGTAACTAATGTGTAAACAGGATGTGAAGAGTAAAACCCAAGCCAAACGTGCCAAGGGCGATATGAGTGATATGCACACCTACCAGTGTACTGGTGTGCCTCAGTCCCCTGACTTTAAATGCAGCTTCCTTTTCAGCAGCAGTTAAAGGCTATGTATATAAAGGCATCAGTGGCTGATGAAGGGAAGGGACTGATGAGCAGTAAACTCACACTTCAGGTCCTGACCCAATCAAGGTTGAGACAATTTTAGTTTTGCCTCCATGGACAACACACAGGAATCCGGTCCTCTGCCCCTTGACCAGCTGGCTTCAGCACACCTCTCGATATCTGGTGTATCAACGAATGTCTAGACTGGCATACAAATACATAAAGAATATGCTGTTTTGCACCTCAGACCCGACCTCTGATCAGGTAAGCACGTTTCCCTCGGTGCCCTTGGTTTCCACATCTCCTACCCCTCCTAAATCAGTAGTCTCTGCCTTCACTACCTCCCTTGAGGTCATTTCAGGGGAGGATGACCTTGATGAGGCATCTGGGGGGAAGGGGATCAGGGAATGACAGATGCTTTTCCATTTTGTACCGGCACTGCAGAAACTCTGCATGCTCCCTTCTCTGCCTTCAGAAGTATTGCGCCCCCACCCAGCTTTTCAACTCCCTGAGCTTTTCCTCTTGAGGGGTGGGGTGGAGGCAGGGAAAGAGAGGGATCTTCTTTGGGCCCAGTTGTGCATCATGACCTCATGGTGCTCTCTGGGCCCAGAGAAGGCCACCTTTCTCCAATGGAAGGCCTGTACTCTTGAGGAAAGTTATCACTATTCGGGTCAGCAGATGCAGGTGGCAGTGCACAGAGCATATCTGACTTCCCTCCATGGTAGCGTGGCTTAGCCCAAACTGGTCAATGGTGACACATGCAGCTGGCACTGTCCTTTCAAGTCAGTTAGCTAAGGTAGGACAGCACCCAACTAGGGACGCATTATGCTATGCATCTGCTGGCTTAATGGGCATGCGCAGGCTGTTCCTGAGATAAACTTGCTACCTGCCACATAACAAGAATACCCTGCTAACCCTCCCTTGTTCCCAAGGTTGGCATACATAGTATGAGAGGCAGCAGTGGTCTAAAGCTCTTGCAAGGAGTCTAAGGTGCTTCCTGACTCCAACAATGTTCCCATACCCTCTCCTTTTTCTTCCATGCTATGGACAATGGACACGGAAATCTTCTTTGTGGACTCTCCCATAAAAGAACAAAATTCCACCCTCCCTCAACCTCAGCAGTCCGAACCTGATGAGACTTGAATGGACACTCCATCCCCAGACACAACCTGCCTTCCCCAGAAATATCCGTTTATCCACTTATTTGGTAGGTCTGAAAAAAAAATGAGGCTTCAGACCCTTTTTTGAGGGGACCGAACTGTCCGGAGACACTCAGTTCACTTTTTTTTTCAGTATAGATGGGATATTGGCTTACGTCAATCAACCTGAAAGATGTGCATTTACATGTCCCAGTGCACCACTTATTCTCAAGTTAATCAGTTCAAGGTGCAATCACTTGTTCTCACTATGGCCATGATAATGATGTCTGAATCAGTCGTCATGTCACAAGGTTGGTTTTGCCACCCTTACCTAAACCACTGGTTGACCACTGGCACAGTCATTGAGCACATCAGCAACAAAATCAGTGTAAACCTAAGGAACTCAGAGCTAGTGCTGTCTCAGGACATGATTTTCTTAGGAGCAAGATTCAGTACAGGGCAGGGATTAATTTCTTTATTCCCCAACATGGTAAGTGAAATACTGTCATTCTTCTTGGCACCAAGGGCCAGAGCCTGCACTTGGTTCCATCTGTTTGGTCACATGGCAGCTACAGTGCTCTGGGCAGTCTCAAACCTTCTGGACCAAGAAGGGAATTAGCCTGCACAATCAATGTGTTGGAACAGATGTTACAACTGATTAGGGCACCAAGAATCACATTTCTCCTAGTCAGCCGTACTCCAATCCACATAAAACACAACACATACTGAACAATAGGAACTGACGTGCGTTCCGCAGCCGAGAAGTTACCGCACGTGAAACATAATCCAGGCTTCCCGCTTTTCCCACAAAAAAGATTACTAGTGCCAGACTGGTGAAGCACAGGAGTAGTTTGGTGAAGGACACTTTGCATGTGCCAAGACATCGTTGACTGTCTCCAAGCTGACCTCGGGTATGGAGCACCCCTTCCATGCTTCTGGCGTAATTTAAGCAACGCTTTATTGTCTGCTCTCGTGATTTTCCGGTCATCATCGGAATCGTCAGCTACATCGTTTGTGACGTAATTCCTCACTGTCTCCCACCCACCTTCAGACGAGTCAGCTATTTTGACAAGTTTGTTTCTTTTAAGAATTCTTTCCAACTCGGACGTAACCAACGTTTCACTTTCATCAAAACGTTTGCCTTGAATGGCGGTCAACACTTCCCTCAAAACATCCGCAGTTTCTTCGTTAAAATTGAACTGAATTTTGTTACCTTCACGTCGCCAAGTGTAATCCTTTTCTGCTTTGAGCCTCTGAATGTCTTTAGATGTCTGAACGAATTCTTCTCTCAAAGCCCCAATCCTTTGTTAAGCGCCGATTCAAACGTGGCTTTGTTAGACTCTAGTTGTAACAAAATGGCGTCTAATTTTTCGTCAGAATTCATGTTAAATGTTGAAAGGCCGGGAGTGCACTAATCGAGAATGCCAAATTCAAATATCGACACCCTTATATACTCCCATAACACGCCACCTATGGGCAGATAACCCATGTGAACGCCTCATACTGCTATGAGAAAATAATTTCCCTCTAATTCATACTTCAAACAATAAAAATAATATGACTCGCTGTAGAGGGGTGAGGTGTGGTTTATTCAGAATTTATGTCATATCTGTAAGCCCCATTTGTGGAATAGAGCCTAATATGTGATCCTGATGATCTGGACCATGTGTTCACATGTGACCTGTTCGATGTAAGCTGTTTGCCAGGGAACCTAGTTCCTTCTTGCCAAGCTGTGCAGCTGTGCTATACTGAACTGTTGTTAGATGAGTACCTAGATTGGTGCATAGGAATTATGGGAATTTTTAAATTAGCCAATTAGGAGCTACAAATTAGGGTCAGGTGATAAACAATATTGCAAAGTGATACAATACTCTTGATCCAGCACTTTTCTGAACCACAAATGCAATAGGAAACGTTTCAGATGAATGAAATGCATTTGAAATACTTGCCATACCTTACTGAATGTCAATATGATTGACATATGCATAAAACCACAAACTTTAGAACACTTCAGCAACCTTCAATATTTTTAGTGACCTTTTTATGACTTATATAATATTTTTATTCCTATTTTCCTTGTAAAGAATATAACACTGTAACTCCAATTTATATAAGATAGTTATAAAATAGTTCAAAGCAAACAAACCAAACTTTATGAAAAACATGAAAATATCACTGCTACACAGACAACAGTCAGACTGGTTTTTGAATACTTCAAAGTCGATGTTCAGAGCCAGAAATGGACAATCAGAAGGCCATGACTTACATCCATAGGCAAGGTGGCAGTATGTCTGGCCCACATGGCACTTCCCACTGTGTTTTGAACGGTACAACATGTATGTAATCCCAGTGTACCTTCCGGGGCTGGAGAATGTCTGAGCGGAAACCCTGTCAGGATGAATCCTTGCCCCACATGAGTGGATTCTCAATCAAAGGATATTTGGGGTGTTACCCAGTTGTACAAACCATTCCAGGTGGATCTGTTTGCATTTCAGGGAACAAATCAGATTCCTGTGGTCTGCTCTCAGATGCCAGACCCAAGAACGTTGGCTTTAGACGCCTTTGCACTGGACTGGACAGTTAGTCCCCAGGTATTGTTTCAGATTTCCAACCAACCAGTTCCTTTCCTTTCCAACTCCTCGTACCCCACTTTGACCTTTCCAGAACTGGTTCCCAGTAATTCTCAGGTTTCGGGCTGAGCCTCCTGTTCTATTACCTTTTCAATTGGACCTTCCAACAGAACAGAGCACCACACCCAAAACTTCACATTCAATGAATGGGTTGGTCTCTGTGAGGTCTTAACTCAAGGCGTGAGGAATTCCTGCATCATTTGCAGACAATTCTGGCTTCAAGGAGGGGTTCGACTAACAATCAATATGATAGGATTGATGGGTCCGCTATGTATGCAGCTATGATGACACAGGCTTTTCAGATCCAGTTGCAGTATTGGAGTTCCTTCAGTCCTGTTACTCTATGGCTATTTCTACCTTTCACATCCCTGTTGAAGGTACTCTTCTGGTGCAGCACGCTCTTGACAGCTCTTTCTAGTGGGAGTGGACAGAGTGCACCCTTCTGGGTAGAAGGCTGGGCAACAAATGTTATGTCTGCAAACCCAGTGCTTTATGTTTGTTACAAAGAAAAGTAAGCATTCGCCTACCAGAAATATTTATCATCCCAAGGTTGCTCATACCTTCTACATGACAGCTTGAGTTTCCTTCTTTCACACAGCCGTCTCCCTTGGGATCCTCTCCAACAAGCTGTCACTGATCAGTCAGTTCGATCAT
Source organism: Haliotis asinina (assembly GCF_037392515.1). Classification (NCBI taxonomy): domain Eukaryota; kingdom Metazoa; phylum Mollusca; class Gastropoda; order Lepetellida; family Haliotidae; genus Haliotis; species Haliotis asinina. The sequence continues at coordinate 46,393,329 of NC_090287.1, forward strand.
GCCTCACTAGACAGCATCTCTAGTGTTACCTTCATACTTATGATTGTTTTAATTGTTGTTATTATCTCACTTTGCAAAATCAACTACTTCCTTTACTTATCTCTGGGATGAGTCTGTATTCATGCTAGCATACTCCAAGGAATACCTCTTCTGAAAAGGAATTACATAAACCTGCAGAAGTTTCCAATTCCCAAATGTAAGTCTTCCTAGGGGTACTGCTGCCCACTGCCCTTCAATTCTGCTCTCTTGACCAGAAAAAGAGGAAGTTGCATAGCAGTCTGAGTAAGCCCTACCCATGAGGTTTTATACACTGACCACTACATACCACAACAACAAATGTTTGCGTTCTTTTTATGTTTCAAATTTTTTGCACGACCTTTATAGATTGTTTGCTGAAAACATACCAGTGAATTTCAGTTTGAACAAAAATGTAAATTGAATAAAGTGAAATTTAGGTTGTGAATCCTCGTAATTCATATTGCCAACTGACCATCTATATATCAGAATTTTATTCACACTGGGATAAAGTTACATAAGAACAATCATAGATTCAAATCACTATTATTGGTTTGTATTACACGGGGGTAAGCATAGTAGTTGGAACAGTGAAACAAATCCACCTAAGCTATGTTATGAGTGTTAAACTAGACAAACCCCACCTGTTCTTGGTGTTTCATTTAATGCAAGGAAGTTTAACCACCCTTGCAGCTATGTGAATTTTATTACCAATGTTTTTCTTGCAAAATTTTGCTTTTATATTGCCTTGCCATTGTGATTCGGTTGCAGAAACTGCTGTTGGTGAGTAAACTTAGTGAATTTTGGAATACAAGCGTTAATGAGATCACATTTCTTTGCTTTTTCACACCAACATCTTTTACAAAGATTTCAGGAAATGTACTGTTTCAACTTTGTCCCTCCAAATATCAGATTCTTTAATCCATTTTAAAAGAGCACTTGTCAGGGAATTTAACAACAGCCCTTGACTGACTGGCCACAAACATCCAACAGCTGGCCAGTTACATTCTAGTCAAAAGAATTTCAATGATCAAGCTCTCATCCTCAGCCTGATGTTGTTGATGAATTCTGTTCGTGGTACTTTTGTATTACTCATTTGTTAATGATATTTAAAGAGGAAAGATTCACATATTTGATTTTGTATATATTTTTGCTGCCAGACTGTATATGGTCAGTGAAAATGAGTTACATTAAGAGAGCAGCAATTTTAAGGAAAATGGCCAAACTATGGAGTTTAATGCCCCTTATCTCTTGTATGCATATATTATGGCTCAATGGATCAGAATCTACTTTAACATAGGCCATAATGTGGTTAGTCAGATGTGGTCCAATTTTTAAAAGATTTGTGTCACATGACCCTACTGAGGTCAAAATTACACAATTATGATATCATTTTTTTAAACTGTCTCTGGGTTTGACAGTTTGAAATCCCTGTGCCCATACCAAGGCAAAACAAGAGTCATCAGAAGATGACATATCCCCCCAGCCCCTACATATTTGAAAGGACAAATCATCTGACAGTGACTTGATGTTTTCTTAGATTAAGTTTGAATCGTTTTCATGGAAGTCATGAAAAATTTAAAAGCCATATATCTGTAAATGGCAAAACGCACCATTTCAAGATCTGTCTCATATATCTGCCAAGATCTGTTGAAAGATAAATGGTTTTCGAGTTGTGCTTCGGAAACGAAGCCCGTACCTCCATTTTGAGACTAAGTCAGAATCGTTTCCATGGAAACTGGGAAAATGATAAATCACAAAATGCTGTAAATACCAAAAGGCACAGCTTTACATATCAGCTAAGTTTTGCAGAAAGATGTTTAGAAGTTTTTCAGTTGTGCTCCGGAAACGAAGCCCATCCCTCTGTTTCCATGGAAACCCAGAAGATTACAAATCACAAAAACCTGTAAATAGCAAAAGGCACCACATTGGGGTCCACCACATATATCTATGAAGTTTTGCTGAGAGATATCAGGATCTTTTTGAAGTGTGCTCCAGAAACGATACATACCTCTCACTTGCAGACAAAGTATGCATCATTTCCATGAAAACGAGAAAATAATAAATCACAAAAACCTGTACATAGCAAAAGGCACCACTTTAGGGTCTGCAAAACATATCTACGAAGTCTTGCAGAAAAATATTGAACATTTTTTGAGTTCTGCTCCGGAAACAAAGCCCATCTCTCCATTTTGAGATGAAATTCAAAACGTTTCCACTGAAACTGAGATAATAATAACTTACAAAAGCCTGTCAATAGTAAAAGGCACCACTGTGGGGTCTGCCACACATATCACACACAAAGTTTTGAAGAAAAATATTGAACGGTTTTTGAGTTCTGCTCCCTCCATTTTGAGAGGAAGTCTGAAATGTTTCCATGGAAACCGATAAATAACAAAAACCTGTAAATAGCAAAAGGCACCACTTTAGGATCTGATTTACATATCTACCAAGTTTCGCAGAAAACGGTTTTTGAGTTCTGCTCCAGAAACAAAGTCCACCCCATCATTAGACTAACACCAAAATGTTCCATGGAAAAACAAAAAAAAATAAAAATGCCAAAACTGTGTAAATAGCAAAAGGCACAACTATATGTTGAGATTATTATATCTATCAAGTTTGGTCTAAAACTATTGAATGATTTCTGAGTTATGCTCAGGAAACAAAATGACTACAGACGGATGGACGGACGAGGTGTCGACTATATCCCTATATAACAAACTGTATGAAGTATTAGATAACACAAGAGCAAAGAATTCAAATATTGCAATGCAATAGAGATATATTCCTTTGTGACTCCTACAGTTATAGTCAATGGAGATGCAAGGTTATTTTCATACACTGTCAGTGTCTATCTATTAAATAGATACAGTTTCCTGGTTTCTGTATTATGTCTGATTTTATTTCATTTCATTCTTTGTTGGGCTTTCAGGAGCACAGACAAATCTGTAGTATCTCTGATGCAATCTCCCCTTCAAAGTAAACAGGTACAAGATCATCATTCTCTTCTCTCTGAGCAAAGGTTGATCCTAGACTTTGCGATATGGAATGATATCTATACTCTGCATTGCCAACATGCTTGGTGTTCATGTGTAAAACTATATTCACATGGAGGCACATGCAAGACTCATGATTTGTGATTGACATCTGGGCTCTGAGAGTGTTCAGTTTACCATGACTGCATTAATCTTTTCCTGTAGGTTCATATAATTGTGCTGTGATGACTATAAATGCAGACATTGCATCTTCTGAACTTCATTCTGCCATTGAAATAAAGCACTAAGCTTTGAATGCTGCCTGTAGACTGTCTTCTTGCCAATGCAAAAGGGTGCGTGATTCTGCACATTTCATGAACATGTCATATCTGTCATCCTCTGTATGATGTTCCTGTTTCATTGAGGGCATAGATTATAAAGTTTATTTCTATAACTGAAAATGGAATAGGGTTCATACTGATCATCAGACATCACATTTATCATTTAATGCATTTCCAGGGGCTTTTCAAGATCCAATCAACAATTTTAGGAAACTATACAAACATAAATTACACATTAGTAGTTGAATACACACAAGTTTGGTCAAATATGAATTAACAAAGAGTCCCAAAGAAACACACATATAAGCTCAATCAATTCTGTTGAGTGGCTTTTGTGGAGATAGATAGTGGATAGACTTCATCTTGCATAACATTATATTCAGAGATAAATTCAACAGGATTAAAATTGGAAAAATAAATAAAATACAAAATCAAAATATGAGATGCACGCCTTTTGAGTGTCTATATAGCACATGTATAATCTAAATGAATTCCATCAAGTTTTTGAGTGAGTTTAGTTTTACGCCGCAATATTCCAACTAATCCAGTCTGGACCAGACAATCCAGTGATCAACAACATGAGCATCGATCTGCACAACTGGGAACTGATGACGTGTCAACCAAGTCAGTGAGCCTGAACACCCGATCCCGTTAGTCGCCTCTTACGACAAACACAGTCGCCTTTTATGGTAAGCATGGGTTGTTGAAGGCCTCTTCTACCCCGGGACCTTCACGGGTCCATAAAGTCTTTGAGGAGAAGTGGATAACATACACACCCCCATTGGATGGAGCAAATTCAGTGAATTCAGTGAATTCAACAGAGCATTTTTTTTTTTTTGTGGACAAGTGGATAGAGTACTTTCCCTGTTTTGGATGGACACAGAGGGTAACCCTATACGCCCTCCAACATATTTGGCGGGGCAATAAAAATGTTGGAAAACGCTAATTTCAGCTGTTTGATTAACAGGAATACGAACACTACAACAATGATAACTGCTACATTTCCAATCCACAGCCCTGTGGCATCTCCAGCAATGTGTAACATATTGGTATCCAATGATCTTTGGTGTCTTATTGCCCCAACAACCAGCACGCTGAAGATCTTGACATCTAATTCCTACAACAATAAGTCTCATTCCCAACTACAACCAGCATGCTCTTGCTGTCTAATTGCCCCAAATGACCAGCACACTCATGCTATCTAATTCCCACAGCAACTAGCACATGATCTGGAAAGTTTTCCATTAGTCTATATCACCTTAGATGATATAAGGAATATCAATGACATGATAATTATTGATATTCCTTAACCAGGATATCAATAGCTTAAATTTTAAATTTGATCAAAGTAATTTACACATATACATACCTTGAATACATTGCAGGCCATAGTGACATTTTCACAGTCATGTAAATGAACAAGTGAAGTTGGAATGAGACCTGACTTGCAAAATCTAAGCATTTCCCCTTTTGTCAGGCGATCCTGGAACAGAGACGTTCATTCACTGGTAAGATGACAAGAACATAATGATTCATTAAACATCTCTCAAATGATCATTGGTTTGTGCTAAACCATGGTCACCATGGCCATCATAGATCATGGTCACCAGAAACCATGGTAGACAATGGTCATTGATATTTTACCATGGCAGACCATGTTCATCCTTGACAATACCATGGTAGACCATGGACATCACAGACCTATTTTACATTTCAAACTGTGATAAATAAAAACGTTAAAAGGCAAAACCTGACCATTTTATGACACTGTGTGTTTCATTTATAAAAAACAAATGACCAGAGCATTCAACAGCATTACTTTAACTGAACAACTGACGTCTTATACTCAGGAAAAGCTAAACAAAAATAACCTTGTGCACATTTGACGATAATATACACATGGTTAATTTCTCCTGTGACCCCTTTGTAAAAGTTGTCCATTAAACTGTGTAAATCTGTCTCTTGTGGTATTACTAGTTTTTGTGTCTTGATGGGTTTTCTTCTTGTTTTACAATAAACACAACAAACATTGTACATCAGAAGTCTAAACAATTCTGTGTCTACCACGAGTTGTCTTAGAAGCATAGACAGTTCAAGGTAAAACTTACTTTCTGTTAATAGATGCGTAACCATTTGGTACCATGGAGGTTTTCTAATTTCCTTTCTTACTCATATTTATTCCATAAAGTAAAACTTGGAAGTAAGCGGTCATTCATTGAATTTCTCCCATGATTATCAAGTGTGCAGATACTTATTGTATTGTCTTTCGCATTGTTTATGGTGAGGCAAAAGCATAGAACAGTAAAAACAATAACAATTCACTTGATAATAAAAATAAAAATAAATGTGGAGAAACATTTTGATATCGATATATCTGTGTGACAGCTTTCTAACCCTGTATGTTGATCTACCCATTGAACAAAAATCAATGCTGTCTACTTTTGAACACATCCCATGGTCACTTCTTGTTCATCACGTGCGATATGACCATGAAAAATAAGGTAAAATTTGACTAATGAAATTAATTCTATGACTGGGGATATGTGCCGAAACTGTCCTTCCGCATTATGATCGACGAATTGCGATTCACACCGTTGACAATACTACGACATGTATATTAAAATTCAGATTTTGATGTTGATGCCTATATATTGTAATTCTAGCCATTATTTCATTGTAAAATTATGAATAATCCACCAAAACACGGCCACCCCCTTCGTTCTTCTGCAATCTGTTTCGACTTCAAAAACGGAACACTTAATCATACAGCTTAATTATTACGTATGTACTTACAATTATATTCCTGGTCATACTGTGTGCACATAGTTATCAAAACGTGTTGGGTGTAATTTTTCTTTTCAGCTCGCACCATTCCGGAATGAACCGAATGGAGATGATCCGGAAGGACGCGATCTCTTCCTAGCACGATGCCATTGCTGCTAGTGCTTTGAGTCACGTAGAAAAAGGAGTGAGAGGTGCTAAACACAACTTTGCCAACAGACAACGATCTAAGAGAAGAATAGCCCTAATGTATTTGCGATTTATGGATTTCGAGGATAATCCAATGATGGATACGTAAAGAACTCATGATAAAGGAATAGACCAGACTTATTGCTGATGGATACATCTCAAGTTGATTTCCAATGGAGATGAGAATGAGCGGTAAGTAAATAACAGCACTGCTGCAATATTTAGATTGTTTTGATTACCAGAAGGTGCACATGTGAACATAGGTGAAGGGGTAAGCCACACCCTTTGATTAGAATGACATTACACAATAACATATATATTATAGCAGTGTATTAAGTGTTTATTTTATACATTCTCAGTGAATATCTCTCAAACGGAAAGAGTAATGTGTGATTAACTTTAATTTGAGCTTTAATGTCATATGTTCCACTCATTTATGTTAAGAAATGACTGGTATCTGATGGTACTTATAAAAAAACGTTATGACTAAGAAACTTTAAATTATGTTATCGGAGCATAACATGTCAAAGTTTATGGCGCCTGTAAGGTCATTCTGAAAGATTCAGTTTGTTCGGCTTAGATTATGCACTCAAAGAAATACATTCAGATGACCATAAACAGGGAGGTAATTGCTATAGGCAATTTTGTGGACATGCCATTTTCCTTTTATTGTATTTGTATTCAGCTTTGGAATAACTACTGTTTGAAAACCAAACCCGAATGTGCCACCACATTTTGTCATTTATTTAACATTCAAATACTTTGAGAAACGTTTTTTTTCCATATTAAGATAGTGCTGATAATTAAAAGTATTGGGAAATGCAGACATTTCAGAATATTACAGTTGGTTATGAATGTACACGTGTGATCTAGAAGCCAATTTTAACCTCTAATGCATGTTTTGTTAAAGTCATGAGTGTAAAGAATATTTTATAAGTAGCATATTATAGTCTGGTGAAAAATTATCGGAAATATTTTAAAAATACTTAACATTTAGAGCATTTGTAAACATACATTTAAACAACACAGTTTCAAAATATGCTTAAGAAACTTTGAAACGGAAACACTGTTATTAAATTTTGTTCGTGTTTTTTTCAGATTTCCTCTGGATGATTCTGAAGAAATGGTACTCATGTTGAAACAGTGAAGATAAAGGTCAGCTAGATGAATATATTCCTGAGGCATTTGCTCTTGACACTGAAGACTTGGTTTCTATTCCTCACATGGGTACAGTGTGTGTTGCCCCTTTCTGGTGTCCGTCGTCATGATATTGCTGGAATGTTGCTAAAAGTGGCATAAAACTACACTCAGTCTGTCACTCGCTATCCTTGAACCAGTTTGGGTATCTTCAGTGATGTTCCCACTGCTCTGCCTGAAGGTTCTTCAGACTTGTGTGCCTCCTGTTTCTTCTAAGAGATATTGTGATGCCCCTTGTACAACTTCAAGGTAGATGATTTCATGACTCAGTCATGATTTTGGTCATGACTGTCATGATGTCTACTTTTAAAAAATATAATCTAATGGGATTACACTTTCTGAATTTGTACTACATGAAAAGTTGTTCTGAAAGAGTTCATTTTCCTGGATACAGACTGAAGGACATCCATGGAACCATGGTTTACCATGGTATACCATGGTGTTTTACATGATCATTTCAGCTGGGCTTTATTATAATTTATGAGCCAATTCTATACAATGATAAAATTTGCAATTCATCAGTCTGTTTTTCATTAAAACGGGCTGTAGCATGACAAGAGTTTTAAAACTGAACTATTCGGAGCACAAGAACACAAGGTGTAAAGTGGCCTTTTTCCTGTGGCCTTTTGCTTTGAATTGTCCTGTTGAGGGACAAGTTGTGTAATGAACAAAATAAGACACTTTCAAGAACGTAATTTGCTCTATTTAAAGAACCAGTATGGTTCCAGTATGTAACAAGTATGTAACCAGTATATATGTAACAAGTAGCATGAATAGATCACAAAATACACAGTTTATACTTTGAGCAACTACAGTTATTTCCTTTTCTCCAGTGAATTATTCACCTCTCATTCTGCATCACAATCAACTCATCCCATTCAAGTCATGATTCCACAAAGTTTAGTCTCCACTAACTTTATGCATGGAAGTAACTCTGAATAACGACGCTACTATTCCCAGTCTGCATAAGATCTGATATACCAACTTTCATATGGAGTCCTGGACAGTGGAAGTGGAAGTTGAAGGATTGGGGATTAAGGTGGGGACGGAAGTGGACAGGTTACGACGTGTGTTTGAAGTACGGCAGAATACTGTAGCTTTAGTGCTGATTATGAATCGGTGTTATACATGGACAGACTCTGGCAGTTTTTGTGCCCAGTAATCATAACTATGTCCCTTGCTTCCATCCCAGTATGTGAAAGTAGTGTAATGGTAGTGGATTTAACACAGTGATTTGCATAGACATGACTCAACTTGCAGCTGGCCAATATCCGTTTTGTCATTGTTTTCAGTGTGTTGTGACCAAGGGGCATACTTGTGTACCAAACTTCATCATTCTCACACACATCCTTACAAGTCTGCAGAAAGAGGGCTTCATTTTCTGGATTTACCATGGACATGTACTTTCAAAAGGATACAACTGGATAGATGGAAGTTCCTGTCACGTATATTCATGGCTTTGTATACTCAGAATCACCAACACCCCCAGGATGATTTTTTGTGGATTTGCTGTGTGTCATGGATATGAATTCACACCCAACACCATCTGTTTCAACAACAAAGGAATGAAAAAGACAACTCTTCTGGGTTCCTTAATTCAACTCAAACTATTTGATTTGAAGGTCTACAGGGTTTCCTAAGTTTTGTTTGTTTCTACTTTTAGCTAAATCGCCATCTGAAATGGCATTGTGATGTACTGGATTATGAAGATCTAACTGCTTTATTTGAGACCGGTGTTGTATATCAGTCACAGGAGGTGAGTGGACAGTTGAATGCTTCTTCAGCAAAAGCAGGCTTCTGTGCTAGGGGAGATTGCAGGTAGGAGAATTAGGTGAGTGGTCGTGGGGCTCTGAAGAGTGTTGAGATTTGGCTAGGTGTAAGCTGACAAAGTGATCCAGACAATGTTGGAGGAGATGATAAAAAAACAGCCAGACAGCGACCAGGTCTGAAATAATCACTTAAGTGTCTCCATGGAACAGATGCCAGAGGTAAATATGCCAGCACTGACGCAGGCACCAATGTTGTTCAAAGATGGCAATGGGTGACTCAGCATCACCACAAATCTAACAGTATAACAGAAAATACATCAAAATGTAGAATATATACTGTACTGAAGTTGTGGATTAATGCCTGATAAAAGATATACATAATTATGAAGCCTTATTATGAGTGTAACCCTAACTGAAGTTATGTACTCTGGACACTTCTGACCAGAAGGCGGACAGAGAAGACTGCATGGGCCATGGTAGATAACTCAGTGGTACTGGAAAACAAATTACAATTTGTTTTCTATCTTGTCTTTCCATTTCAGTACTGCAGAGATGCTAACCCCAATTTGGTCCAATTATATATATAAGCTTCCTGAGATAGACAAAAATAGCAATTTTCCCACAAATTAGGGATCTGGATGCATTTTTGCACTCAAGGATGGAAACTTTTCAATGCCATTACACCTCATGATCTTTTTCAACTGAAACCAGTTTGAAATACTCGGAAGCAGTGCTTGTGAATGTTAAGTGAATATAATGAATAATGCATGGAATTTATCAGGCAGTGTACTCAACTTCCAGATTACCTTCTTGTGTAAACCATTTGAGAACGTCTGTAAATAGTGTTACATTTATTTAATTGTCATTATTTATAGTCAAAGATGATCCTTGTGCCAGCTTAAGTTAGACGATCTATAGTTTGAAAATAACTGGAATTAATTTGGCTTCGGTGGAAAGGTGGTATTGACATGCAGTTTTCGGGATGATTTTGATAAATTGAGGAGCCTTTAAGTGGCATTTTGGAAGTTGGTATGGTGAGGATGAAGACTTCATTGGACAGACAACTTCTTTCCTGCAGTGGATGTGATGTTTAGGTGCAGATTCTAACATTGTTAGCATGCAAAAGACTGCAAGAAAGAAGTTGTCTATCCATAAAAATCTTCATCCTCAAATTGGGGAGAACTGGTATTTCTTGTACAGCTGGTTAAGGTAGGGTTAACCAAGGAAAGTCAAGTAGCATCAGGTAAGGTAAAATATGTGTAATCACGTGTCTCATTAGATGAAATTGCTGACAAACTAAATACAGTTCTTCTCCAGCAAAACCACCTACAGCAGCGTTTTGAGCAACAATCTAGATGTTTTCCTGTCAAACGTCTGTTCCGCTGAATCGACCCCGGCTGTTGGTAGTACAGACCACAAATCCAGCCTATCCCAAGGTAACCCTGATTATGTGGATTCTCTAGATATTCAAGGGCACTTCCAAGCAATTAAGGACTTCATTCGGCGTTTAAGATTGTCGCCCGAGATGAAGTTGAATGAACAAAGATGCAGGGTGGGCGCAAGTGACAAGGCACAATTTAACTGTGTTACAAGGTCGGTTCGTTATGTTGAGACGGCCTTGAAGGTCATTGCAACCGTTGGTGACGGTACCCCCTCAGAGGACAGTATAACCACGCTTTTCAGCATTCTCAAGGTCCACATGGGCTATTTACAGGACAAACATGCTGCCATAGTAGTCAAGGGGCAATATGACCCAAATACAAGCCGTTTCTTTCAAGAACTGCAGTGTAATACCAGTTGAATTTCACCCGCTTCTTTGGAGTGTTTACATAATGCTGCCTCAAACTCTGTTTAATGCACAACCTTAAACATTTAAACTTATTTTGTAGTCAGACTTCTCAAATGAATGAGGACATTAAGGACATGGCAAGTGTGATTCAGTCTGACGACTTTATAATTACCCTAGACATTAAGGATGGATTCCACCACATTCCTGTGCATGTAGAAGATAGAGACTACTCAACTTTTGATTGGAATAATAAGAGACATACTGGTGGTGTGTTTTACCCTTTGGTCTCAGCTGTAGTCCTTATTACTTTCTTAGACCAGTGGTAAAATATCTGCATTCACCTGGAATCAGACTGGTGGTATATGTTGATGACTTTATTCTTATGTCACCATTGAGTCAGTAACTGACCACCGTGATCTATTAACTGATACTTTACTGGATCTAGGTGTGTGTATCAATTTTGGTAAGAGTGTCCTCACACCCAGCCAATCTGTTGAATACATTGGATACTCAGTGAATACAGTCTCTGATAGTGGGTTTGTTATCATAAAAGCCACCAAGAGAAGAGTGGTGAAGCTCAAGTGAGATATTCGCCGGATTCTTCATAAGCAAAACCATTACAGCTCATTCGCTTGCTCGTGTGTGGGGGAAATGTGTTTCTGTTTCATGGGCTGTAGGTCCGGGCAAGCTATTTATAACGTTTTCACCTGTTGAGTTCCCGTACAACGTGGGACTCACTCCTGACTCTGGATTCACACACTGTTGAAGAGTTAAGCTGGTGGTTGTCTGGTGTTAAAGTTTTAATTGCATAGAGTTATGTCACAAATCCATCGATGCTCAGATAATAACGGACGCCTCCAGAGTAGGTTGGGGTGGGGTTCTGCAAACATCAGAGACCAGAGAAGCATCCGGCAATTGGAACACAAACATTTCCGGAATGTCGTCCAACTTCAGAGAATTGATGGTGATATTGTTATCCCTGATAGCGTTCATCTCCTTAGTGTGCAGACTAAATGTTCAGATCCTCACCGACAACAGTACAGTTTTAACCTATGTGAACAACAAAGGCGGGCCCTCACAGCCTTTGACACAAATTGCGAAAGGTATATGGGCTATGGTCACTGAGAATGGAGTGCCACTGCACTGCAAACATATGGCAGGCGTCAACAATCAGCATGCCGACTTCCTATCTCGTTGCATGGACAATTACGGGTGGTTGTTGCATCCCAAACTGTTTCGGCTGATAGACAGACTGTGGGTCCCGCATACCGTGGACCGCTACAACAGTATACATTGGGAACCCATGTCCAGAGGAGTAGACACCCTCGCACAGGTAGACTGGGGAGAGGAGAACAATTACGTGAATGCCCCATTGCATTCTCCAGCATGTTCTAAACAAGATAGTAGATCAGAGGGGGTATGCTCTGATAGTCGCTCCGTATTGGCCAAGTCAACCTTGGTTTCAGGTTCTACAGGACATCCTCCGGGCACCACCATTACGTCTACCAAATCACCCCACAACGTTTAAGTCTATGGGAGTTCTGCCAGAACCACAACAAAACAAAGCATGGAAGGTTTATGCCTGGAGAGTTTATGGAGGTCGCGTTTAGTACAACAGAAGTGGTTGGACAGATGTATTAAACAGTTTCCTATGTGTCTAGCAGAAAGTACTAGACAGTCTTATAACAGGGCCATTTGTAAATTGTATGACTTTTGTAGACAGCCTAGTTATGTTTATCCTCCCAATAGTTCAGCGGTTTTAGCCAAATTTTTGTGTATTCTTGTGTTTTAAGTCACCGCGACCTAGATCAGTACTCAATACAGCTGTTGTGGCATTTGGACATTTGTTTGATGCTTTTGATGTGGACAATATCATGCGTGATCCGTTTCTACAGCTATTACTGAAAGGGCTGATAAAGTCAGGTACTTCGTGTTGCATGAAAAGCTCTAGTGTTAAGCCCGTTTGTTTATTTCGGGCATTATTTTCCAGGTGGCCTGACAATTGTGATCTCCCTATCAAAGATTTGAGATTAAAGACCATATGTCTACTCGCTCTCACTGTAATGTTGAGACCGTCAGATATCGCCCCCAAATCTGTGACATTTGAACCTGTATCGGGTCACCTTGACAAATGACTTTTTACATGTGACCAGCTTCAGTTTCAGCCAGACGGCAGTGCTACTGTGACTTTCTTTGGTATAAAGAACAACACCCAACAGACTGGGTTCACTGTCTCTATTCCGTCTCATAGAGACAGTAAAATGTGCCCTGTGACTGCATTACGTACATACATAGACAGGACTGCGTCAGTTCGACCTGCAACTCAGCCCGTGTTTTTGTCGTTGAAGCGTCCGTATAATGCTGTAGTGCCACTACAGCAATCGATCAAGGCACAGACCCCAACATTGTGCAAAAACTTGGTCTTTGGAAATCATCTGATGTATGCTTCAGACATTATGTACATTTCCGTACTCCCTCACATTACTCAGGCAATGTTCTTGACACCATCCAGTGAAATATCAATGTTCTTCTTGTGTAATGCAAAATTGTTCCTTTTCCCAGGTTTTTTTCTTTTCGCTTCAGTGAAGATGGTACATGCTTATATCACTGTGCTTTTCGTGTTGGTAGTTTTTCTTTTACATTACTACCGTAGTTAAAAGTGTTGTTTTCAGTATGCCGAACGTGCCATACTTTCAATTCTTGTTCTCTTTAAAATGGCATTTTGTGTTTAATAAACGGTACTACAACACGTTTCATTCATGAATGGTCACTATGATGTAAGTTTACATAAAATGTAATCATGTGACTAGTCATGTGATCCACTAGCGACAGACGTCGCTAGCGTCAGTCTCGCTCTGTGTATGTTACCATTTACCTAGCTTATAAACATAACAATTTCCTACCCATTGATGTTATCTTTGCGGGGAATACATGTGTGTGTGACTATGGCATTTTGTGTTTAATAAATGGTATTACAACAAAACGTTTCATCTTATTCATGACTGGTCACAATGATGTAAGTTTACATAAAATCTTATTTTAAGAATAAAAATTAAAAAAGACTGCAAATGGACAAGAATATTGGGTAAAGTATAACTTATTATTTGTTGGCCAGTTGAAAATAGAAAATCAGTGTTTCTTAAAGAGATTCTATATCATTATTTGCCGTAAGAATAGGTATGGTCCTTCTCAAACTGACTGTAACCAGATGGACACTCAGCAATTCATGTCAAGGATGGAATATTTTCATATAACAATATAACAAGAAGACACAGTCATCCATATCAGATAAGACCACCTCTACCAAATTCAGTCTAAGTCGAACTTGTAGCCATGGAAACGCAGATACATATATATATTTTATCCAGAATTGCAAAACTACCAAAAGGAACCAGTACACTACCAAATCTATCTATGTGCCAAGATGGGAGAAAAAAAGAACGATTTTGAAATTCTGGGCTGCGTTTCACAAATTTAGGAGGTCGTAGCCCAGACAGCCTTGCTTCCCACCCTCTTCCGACCTGCTTTACAACCGTTTCACAAAGACATTGTATCCATGTCATTCCATGGGGTCCTAAATCCATGTCATACATCGCTTAAGAGGTACTACAGCGAGACCAAAGTATTTCAAAATAGAAACACAGTTTCAATATCAATGTAAATGTCTTTAAATGAAGGCTGTCTTATCGTAATAATTGGATTTTCTCACTTAATTACTAGATAAAATGTATAAATCATTTCCATTAATATTATCAGTTTGTCTAAATTAATCGCTGTCCAATGGCCTGCAGCATTATTCCCAATGCACTGAATAGAGGAACTAAAGTACTTGCCGTAAGAATAGAGGAACTAAAGTACATGTTGCCACTATGACTACGTTTAATCTACTAGCACTTGTGTAAAGGTTTATATATGGTTCGTTACTGTAAATGTGTCAACTTATTTCGCAATTTCTATTCAATCAAACAAAACCTTTCAAAGAATAAAAACGTACACCCTATATCCACATATGATGTGATATTGAATAAGGCTAAAAATAGATAATGAAATTGGCTTCATGAAAAAATATCTGAACCATATACAAAACATCTGAAAATATACATCATAGTATTGAAAGTGTAATCGGAAACTTTTTTGTTTACTCTTGTTCATCCGACCTTCACCTCAGGGAAATGGCCAAATATGTACAACAATGTTGATGTATGACATCACAACCAATGACCAATTTCTTTCAAAATGGTGGCTTCGCTGACAGGATTTGCAAGGACTCTTCCTGTGATTCAGGGTTCTCGTTTTCATTGTAAGTATGAGAAGAAACCAGAAATGCTGATAATCAACATTGTTGTTCTGCATGATTTTGGTTCTGTTATGGCGTCATGCTGCATGGAAATTTGGACAATTACTTATAAAGTGTCAAATCTTTGCATTATATTTAATTTAATTTCCTCTTTCCTGCTATGATGCTCTTTCCACACATAAAGGTATTGAGCCATTCAAAACAATGAATAGTCGATTGGATGTTGGAATTTTTTTTATTAAATGCTACACACTCTAAAAACAGAATTTTACATTTTACATTTCAAACTAGGGCAACTTTTGTTTTCACACCCAATATGTTTCGTTTCATTTTATCTTGACTGTTGGTATTGCTGGCAAAGACCAGATCATATTGACGTGTATGGCGAATTCAGTGATGCATTTGTTGCAGCTGACTATGGAATGTAATAGGCGTCTCAATACTGGCCTTCGCAAAACGAGATTTTGTAAACACTATCCAATATGGCGGAAAACGCACTTAGGTGTTCGTGTGACTATATTTTCGAAAACATCCCAACCGATTCTAGATTCATCGGCTGCATTTAAGATTTTTCATTGGTAATGTCAAGAAAAACTTATATCAGTGACCCTTAGCATGTTATTTTTCAAATTAAATAGTCATAGTAATTGTCCGATTTTCACATTTGAAATACTGTACACCAAATAATGCTGTGAATCATGATTTTGTGTTGTTGTGTCAAAAATTATGGGTCTCTAACGTTCTGTACAGTTAGAAAACAACATGCCTGAGAAATCTATATCTCGAGATCATGTCAAAATCATCGTGCACCTGTCTCAAAATTTATCAGGCCTTATTAGTTAGCATGTTTTAATCACTTGCAGTACCATAATCGTTAACACCATCTTTGTACTAGGGGATGATTACGACCTCTTAAAGCATTTACAACAAGTCGATCGGCGTCCTAAATTTTGGGCTGTTTATGACACAGTGTAAATGTACGAGGTCTTTGTGAAATGGGGTAAAAAAAATAAGAGGTGGTCTACGGCCTGTTTTACGAGGTCGGTCCGGTAAGAGGGCTTTGTGAAACTGGCTCCTGGACAAGAAAAGAGCACACCCCTCCACCCAAAACTTGTTGCCATGGAAACGCAAAAAACATCGTCTTCAGAATTCCAAAACTACCAAAAGGCACCAGTACACCACCAGATCTATCATTGTGCCAAGATTGGTGAAGAAATAGTGAACAAGTAAGTGAGTGAGTTTAGTTTTACACAATACTCAGCACTCATCAATAGTCCAGCTATATGGCGGCGGTCCGTAAATAATCGAGTCTGGACCAGACAATCCAGTGATCAACAACATGAGCATCAGTCTGCGCAAATTGGAACCAATGACATGTGCCAACCAAGGCAATGAGCCTGACCACCCGATCCCGTTATTCACCTTTTACAACAAGCACAGTCGCCATTTATGGCAAGCATGGGTTGCTGAAGGCAAAATGGTGAACGATTTTGAAGTTCTGGTCTGGAAAAGAGCACATCCACCAATTTCAGTCAAAGTCACACTTGTTGCCATGGAAAAAAATACTTTATTAAGAATACCCAAACTACCAAAAGGCCCTAATACACCACCAAATCTATCTACATGCCAAATTTGGTGAAGAAATATTGAATGGTTTTTAAGTTCTGCTCCGGAAAAGATAAATGTGCATGGACAGACAGACGGACGCACTAGGTGTATTTTAATACCCCCTGCAAAATGCATTGCGGGGATAATGATTAACTTTTGTTTATTATCTGGAAATAAATTGCAATACAAAACAGAAGTCATCCTTTCCACAGAATATGCCTGAACAACATTCTTCATTTAGCAAATGAGACAAAACTTTCCAGAAGTATTTTTTTCATAGAAGAAATAAATAAGATAGCTGTCAAGTGAATTAAAAATGTCCTAAGTAGATATGACATACTTACTGCATCTGACTGTCTTCGTTTCTTCAAAGTCTTCATAAGTGTTCCTCCACTATCTTTTATGTGTGAATTGAAGTACTTCCCAGCAAACTCCAAAATATCATGAATAGTGTCAATCTCGGCACTTGAGTTGTGTTTGTCTAAAGTATCAGTGGTCTGTGGGTTGCTGATGTCTACAGAATGTTGTTCCATTAGCTGAGAAAGTTTTTCTTCTGTATCAGGAGAAAGTTCAGTCACTTCATTACCATGAGATTCATACTCACTAAAACTCATTTGAAATGGCAAAGTCATTTCCTCCATTTCATGTGTTGGGGAAACTGATGTCAATGTTGATCCTCTACGAGGAGGAGGTGGTGGTGGTGGTGGTGGTGGTGGTGGTGGTGGTGGTTGTGGTTGTGTATTCGATAAACTGATCTGACCCGAGTCACAAAGACCTATTTCTTGATAAACACTTGACCCATCTGTATCTGTCTTCCAGCAACTTTCATTCCCATCAGTTTGGGTAAGAAGCAGCTCATCTGTTTGATAATATGATTGTGGTGGAGCTGGTAGCTGTCTGTGATCCTCAGAAATTGAAGGTGGAGGTAGGGGTGGAGATGGGGGTGGAGGTATTGATGGGGGTGGGGGCATGCACACTGAAGGACATGGAAGAGTTTGTGGTGGAGGTGGTGGAGGTGGTGAAGGTGGTGGAGGTGGCACAGATGGCAATTCATTTCTATCATCTCTCAACACATAATCCTTTTTCTCATGTGCTGATCTGCTGTCATCAAATTCAGCAATAGATTTATCCACCTCAGCAAGTGCTTGTTGGATTTCATGGTCATGCAGTAACTTTTCTGATGACTCCTGTAAAAAAAAAAGAGATAGATGGCAAGTTCTGCTTGGTGTGCAAAAATTCAAAAGTAAGTCTTTTGAAGTAAGTGACTATTTAGAACAAGAGTCATCAGAAGATGATATATCCCCTCGGCCCTGACATGTTTGAAAGGACAAATAATCTGAGAGTTACTCATTGTTTTTTTAGACTAAGTTTGAATTGTTTCCATGGAATTTATGGAAATTATAAATGTCATATATCTGTAACCAGCAAAGTCACAATTTCAAGATCTGTCTCATATATCTGCCAGGATCTGTTGAAAGATATGAAATGGTTTTCAAGTTGTGCTCTGGGAACGAAGCCCATCTCTCCATTTTGAGACTAAGTCCGAAACGTTTCCATGGAAACCAAGAAAATAAAAAATCACAAAAACCTGTACATAGCAAAAGGCATCTACCAAGTTTTGCAGAAAAATATTGAACGGTTTTTGAGTTCTGCTCCAAAAACGAAGCCCACCTCTCCATTTTGAGACTAAGTCTAAAACATTTCCATGGAAACCAAGAAAATAATAAACCACAAAGACCTGTACATAGCAAAAGGCACCACTTCAGCTTCTGACTGATATATCTCCCAAGTTTTGCTGAAAAATATTGAACGGTTTTTGAGTTCTGCTCCGGAAACGAAACACACCTCTCACTTTTGAGACTATGTCTAAAACATTTCCTTGGAAACTGAGAAAATAATAAATCACAAAAACCTGTAAATACCAAAAGGCACCACTATAGGTTCAGATTGATATATCTACCAAGTTTTGCAGAAAAATATTGAACAGTTTTGAGAGTTCTGCCCTGGAAACAAAGCCCACCCCACAATTCGACTAACACCAAAATGTTCCATGGAAAAACAATAGAATATAAAAATGCCAAAAGTCTGTAAATAGCAAAGGGCACAACTATAGGTTGAGATTATTATATCTATCAAGTTTGGTCTAAAAAATTTGAACGGTTTATGAGTTATACTCCGGAAACAAAATGATTACAGACGGACGGATGGACAGACAGACAAGGCATTGACTATATCCCCCCGTATTACATGCCAGGGGGATAAAAAGTGAGGATTAGACGTGAGTGAAGAAGACATCCCTTTAAAATTTTAAGTTGAGTTTTAGTGGAACAACAGCCAAAAATATATGATATACAAATTAACACGTGTTTTGCAAGAATTATTTGTCACTTATTTTTGACAACAAAATATGAATAAAAAGGAAGGCATACTTCAACATCAGTGAGGAGAGAACCCAGCACATCAAATTCTTCATTAATCTCATGTAGTGCCTCCTCCTTGTCCACAGCTTTTCGCTCTGCCTTTTCCTCCTGCAGGAATTCAAACATGCTGTCAAGGTCAAGACAGTGAGGAGTAACTGCCGGCTGACGGTGGGTCCACATGGACTCAATCAAGGTTGTTAAGGATTCTAATTCCACCTGAGATTCTCTGCAAGAAAATAAAGACTTGAAGTTGCATTATAATAGACTGACTGCTGTTACATACAATAAACCATTCAGCAAAAAGTGGAGGGTTTTTAATTTTGTTGGAGTTAACACCTCACTCCTCAAAGTTAAACTGCTAAATCAGTGTTCACGAATGGTGTTTCAAAGTAACAGGACATAGGGTCCTGTAAGTTTCAGATGTCTGTCTGACCCACTGAAAATTCGCAGGACCCAAAGATTAAAATTAAACACACATTTCAGATTTAACATTTCTCATAATTGGCATTGAAATTATTAACATTATATAATGGCAAACATTGTAAACATAAATTTATAAACAGTGAACAAATGTCACATGCCACAAATAATAACTTCAGACAAAGTTATTGTGATATATTCAGCCAGACACTGGGGCAAGCAGGTTGCTGACTTCTGTCTGATCCATGGCAAACCTGCAGGATTTGTCAGAGGGTCAGGCACTATTCGTGAACATTGCTAAATGAAAATACAAAAGCATAGGATTAAGGGCTTGAAATATAATTTCTTTACGTCAGACTTGACATTGCCATTGTTCTTATTAATTATAAGAGCTAAATACATTCAAACAAACAGAAACTGCAAGAGGCAACTTTGACAATAGGTTGTTTTCAAGATTATTAGCCATTTTCATTCAGTAATAATAAAGATGCTAATCCTGAAAATTATTGCAAAATCCAACCAGAAAATAAGTGCTCAAGTACTATGAAGTAATGTGTCAGTTAATAGTGCAGTGCAAAAGATGCGTCTTAAATGCAATCAACCATGGATGTGTAATGAAAATTTCGGCAAGAATATTTGTATTTTCAACGCCATGTAATAAGCCTGTAACCCGTAACAACTACATTTATTGTCACCTGAAATCGTGTGCCTAACCTGATGCATGTATTGACAGAATCTGTGTGATTTATTTGATTTTGACTTGAGTATGAGATTTGTTTTTATTGTGTTATATTGCCGTGAGCCAATCTAGTTCCACCCAACTGACTGAGAATAAATTTAAGTAAGCAACCAGGGTTAATTACCCTGAGGCACCGGGATAACAACAGCGTTTGGGCAAAAAACACAAAAATTTGGCTTACAGATGCAGTAAACAGCGACAGGCAGTTCATTCCACAGAAATGGCGCACCACCATTGAGAGTATTAACTCTTCCCATATGAAGCATTGACAGTCCACCCTGATACAATGCCAAGTGTAACAAATTATTGAGTGGAGAAGAGATCGACAACACCTTGACTCACTTATGCCAATCCCTTAGACAGTAAATTATCTAACAAAGTTAAGAAGTTTAATTTTTCATGTACATAATGAATGGTGAAAAAGATGGCTTTTAAGTCCCACCTGTTTGTCCTTAAAGATAAATATAATGAGGTCGGGAGGTCAAGCATGATGATTTGGTAAATCCAACATGTCATCATATCCCAGTTGCATAGATCGATACTCATGTTGTTGATCACTGGCTGTAGTGATCCCAAGTCGTTGAATTACAGGCCCCATCATAAGGCTGGAATATGGCTTAGTGATGCGTAAAACTTAACTCACTCACTTCAAGCATGGTTAATACTCGACTTCCCATGCATAAACAATAGAATATTCCAGGTGCTTACAAACAGACTTTAGACTCTGCCCAGTTTGGTTCCTTGATGAATCCAGACTCTGAAACCATTCAAGAGTAGTGATACAACCTTATGTATCACTTACTGGTCCCAGCATCCGCTTGAAATTGAAAAATGCATCCAGGAACCAATATATGCCAGTGCCAATGCCACCTCTTGAACTGTGTCCTATTTTACTCTGAAGTAAACCTGGACAACTGCATGAAGGAACAAGGCCCGAATGCCCTCAACAAACCATAGGGAATAGGATAACATATCAATGAATGTCGGAGCAGCCACATCCAAAATGTTTATTCAAGTGATGTTGAACTGGTTGGGTAAAAAACTTGATCATGATTGGCTAGAAATCATAGCCTAAGAAAGAGGCCAAAGTAATAAAACTGCAATGGTCTCATAAGTAATGAAGAAAGCTTGGACATTCCTTCCTGCAGTAATAAACCAAACTCCATTGTTATGACCATTCCCTGCTCCAAGTGAGGCACACTATAGCCGGCAGATTTCACATATGAACGGCATAGGCTGGTCTCTGTGGGATCCTGGGTAAAAACTATAGTGAATTAGACTCGGCCAACGCCTCATTGTAATTATCCAGGACAGCCTTTACAACTGAGGAATATGCTAATGATAACTTTGGTAATGTATCTGGATAAAGAGCATGCAGCATTTCCATTTTTCCTTCAAGGACCATCCCGGCATTTAGCCCTCCACAGCTAAATCCACGGATGGTAAAATAATCAAACCCTCCTTCATAATGAGCTTTAGGTTAGTCATTGGATAAGTCATGTGTCTGCCAGAATTCAAGAGACAAGGGACTAACAGAATGATTGGTGGGTTGTCTATGTCAAACTTCTGGTTAACTGTAGCTGTAACTGAGGTAGAGTGTTCACCATCCGTTACACCCTCTCACCACAGAGCAAGCTGCTCCATGCTGTGCATGTGCCATGGAATTCAGGTTAAATAATGGCTGATTAGCACCTGTTCAGAACACCTTAAGCCAAGTGTGAGAGGACAGCCAGTTCAGCAGGCAAGATAGCTTGGGTGCTGAACCCTGTGGGTTGATAACCCGGAACTTCCTCCTCAAAGCTTTGAGGAGGCTCAGGACGTGCGTGATGATGGACCGAACTGAGCAGAGCAGTGTGCTCGCCTGTGGGGAATCACTCTTGACCACATGCTTATGCTGCATTTGAGGCATCTATCCATTTTGAGACTAAGTCCGAAACACTTCCATGGAAACCAAGAAAACAATAAATCACAACAAGAGTCATCAGAAAATGACAATCCGCACGGCCCTCACGTTTGAAAGGACAAATAATCGGAAAATTACTCATTGTTTCTTTAGACTAAGTTTGAATTGTTTCCATGGAATTCATGAAAATTATAAATGCCATATATCTGTAACCAGCAAAGTCACAATTTCAAATATCTGTCAAAATCTGTTGAAAGATGAAATGGTTTTCGAGTTGTGGTCTGGGAACGAAGTCCACCCCTCCATTTTGAGACGAAGCCCAAAACGTTTCCATGGAAACCGAGAAAATAATAAATCACAAAAACCTGTACATAGCAAAAGGCACCACTTTGGGGTGTGCAACACATATCTGCCAAGTTTTACTGACAGATATTAAGAAGTTTTTGAGTTCTGCTCCGAAAACGAAACATACCTCTCACTTTTGAGACTATGTCCGAAATGTTTCCATGGAAAACAAGAAAATAATCAATCACAAAAACCTGTATATAGCAAAAGGCACCACTATAGGTTCTGATTGATATATGTACCAAGTTTTGCAGAAAAATATTGAACGGCTTTTGAGTTCTGCTCCAGAAACGAAGCCCACCCCACCATAAGACTAACACCAAAATGTTCAGTGGAAAAACAAAAAAAAATATAAATGAAAGAAATCTGTAAATAGCAAAAGGCACAATCATAGGCTGAGATTAATATGTCTATCATGTTTGGTCTAAGAATATTGAACGGTTTTTGAGTTCTGCTCCGGAAACAAAATGATTACGGACGGACGGACGGACAAGGCGTCAACTATATCCCCCCGCATTACATGCCGGGGGGATAAAAAACAATGAACGGTATTTGAGTTCTGCTCTGGAAATGAAGCCCACCCCAACACTAGACTAACACCAAAACATTCCATGGTAAAACAAAAAAAAAAAAAGATTACAGAATGATGGACTGATGGACAGACAGACAGACAAGGCGTTGACTCAAATCAAGAAAGGCAGTTCTCGCTGATAGGAAGCAGTTGGATGCACTCCCACAAGGAAGGAAATTTGTGCATTTCATCTATCTACAATTTCTTTCTCCCTTGTTGGTATTGTGAACACAGTGGATATTTTGCTAAAACTAATCAATGTATAGCTGAGTAGTATGCACAACACAGGAACAGAAATGGTTCCTCGTAATGCTTTACTTGGATTCATTAAGACTTGGGGGGGTGTTGGGGTGTGTGTGTGCGGGTGTGGAAAACAGCCATTTTGTGAATATTTGTCAGGAAATGGGCAAAACTGGTAAACATGACCAATTTCCTTAAATCGTGGATATGACCAAGAGATTTCTAGGCTACTTCTGTCGAAGTGAAAACCTAAATGAGAAAACATATGCATAAAGTTAATCATGCTTGCCTGATTGTTTTCTGAATAGAGCACTCATCTTCTTGGACTTTTTGCACTCTCAGAAGCTGTTGTTCTTCTTCACGCCTTCTCTTTTCATCAAGTCTTTTCTCTTCTCGCAACATCAGCGCTGTTCGCCTTGCCAGAACACCACGCATATAGCTCTGAAGTAAAAAGTTCCAAAAGCAACAAATTAGCATATCTGCAATTCCACATCAGTGAGTAATTAACTTTGTAGGTTATTTAATTTGTAGAACTGAATAACTGAATAGTTATCAGTCTAAATGTAAAACAAAGATAAAAGTGAAATTTTAGAGCATATCACTTTTACACATACTTTCTTTTTTGAAAGGGACATTGAAGAGAAATGTACGTTACACACATGAAAAGTTGAGCCAATATTTAAAATATACTAGTTATGCTTTTTCATGACAAATTCATTGTTGACAATAAAACAAACACTGATGGGAAGAGGGATGATGGAGAAGAGGGATACTTAATATGTGTACATTGTTTGAAATGTAAAGTAAACAAATAATTCGTTTTGTTGAAAACATTCAAATGTAAATAACATGGGTTGAAAGTGAAAACAATGAGATTGATCAGTGTTGCTTGGTATATAAATCGACATTTTACAAAATAAATACAAATCAAATGGATGTTCCCTGATACAGGTCACCTTTGACATTATCAAAGTACAACTTACATTTCATGTAATGCTGGTAGATGCTGTTTTGTGTGTGCCTGACATAATGGCCAGCCCAGATATTGAAACTAATAGTGAAACCAGTAATTAGTTCAAGATCAGTGAACAGACAACGCAGAAAAAGGTCTTCAAACACAACAGGCAATAAAATGGGTCAAAACATTAATAAAAGAGTGCCCAGGTTCTCCACCGGGAGCACAGCCCTTCTGACAATCTGGGTAATGCAAAAGGCTGCAGTGGGTTTGACTGGGCAGTGTTTCCTGGGAGAAGTCCCAATCGTTGTCTGGGTTGCATGTAGACGGGGCAAGGGCACTGAGCTTATGATGAGCTTTACCAGCCTGACACCCGAACCAGGATCACCTGAACCCTCTCTGCTGCATTTTAATTCTAATCTGTAAAACATAATAATTGCTGCTTTTACTATCGTCTCCGCCATGCCTGTGGCTTTGACCTCGAGGTCCATCCATGGTACGACCCTGAACATTTCCAGGGCGTCCTGGAAAATGATGCTTTCAAACTTCTCTGGAATAGGCCAATATACAGCCTGAGACGAATTCCAGCTAACAAACCTGATCTTGTCCTTTTTTGACAAAACCAATGAAATTATTTATATCATTGAATTTTCTGTCCCTTTTGACAGCAATGTGATTGGCAAGATTCTGGAAAAGCATGATAAATATGCGGACCTCGCCTTTGAAATGTCTCGCTTGCATCCCAAGTACACTGTCGTCAGGCTCCCCATTGTTCTCGGTGCCCTTGGTTTGGTACCTCCTGATCTGGTAGCGCAGATCAGGAGAGTGCCCGGGTTCTCCACCGGAAGCACAGCCCTTCTGACAATCTGGGTAATGCAGAAGGCTGCAGTGTTGGGGAGCCTCCATATTCTCCGAAAAGTTCTTGGTGGGTTCGACTAGGCAGTGTTTCCTGGGAGAAGTCCCATTCGCTGTCTGGGCTGCGTGTAGAGGGGGCGAGGGCCCTGAGTGGATGATGAGCCTTACCGGCCTGACTGTGCCAGGATCACCCGAACCCTCTCTGCTGCATTTCAATCTTACTCTGTAAAACATAATAATAATAAGGGCCTGATGATGTACGCCTCTTTGCGGTGGGCCTAGATAGGGGAATTTAATCACTGAACGTACATCAGCCAGTTAGGGCTGACCTCCCGAAGCTGGTTTTTACTGGGTTACAGATAGACAAGGAGTAAACCATCATTCAACTCCGCAGCCTAGTCAGCCTTCCTCCGGCACTGACACCAACCACACTGGAGATGACACTTGCCCCAGGGGAATGCATAGAACCCAACCACGAATATCTTGGTCAAAACATCTCAAATCAACACTATTTGACTGTGCGATGGCGACTGGATGGCCTGATAATCCACATATCTATGGCAAATCGCTTAAGCTAAACTGGGACAATGCCATGCCCATGCATGCTTACCTGAAGGAGCAAAATCTCTGAGACCAAGTTCAGCAACTTAATCATCTTATGCCCCGTGAGCCAATTCAACCCGAAACTGGTGCCCATCATGAACCTTTGCATGAGTATGATGCTCAAGTGGCAGCAGATCCCACACTTATTATGGACGTCCATGTGAACCTCTTTGCTCTTTCTGAAACAAACCGCCTTAAAGGCAACTGGCCCCGAAATGTTTTCCCTCACTCTTCCTCTTCTTCAGTTGCTGATCTTTCCGAAAATGATTTATTAAATGACATTATTTCTGTGAAACTTTCAGCAGATTGTTCATTACATGAAGTTCACAGTTGTGTCTATGCAGTCGCTCGAACTTTGGAGGAACTCAGTTTCCAAAGAAAAATCACCAAATACTAAGAACAATAAACCAAAGAAAAAACGGTTTCAAGTAAAACTAACGGAAACAAGAAAACCTATTTCATGGATAGAAATGTGCCTGAAATTAAGATCATCAGGGAATCCCATGTCTGAACAACAAAAGGCAATTTGAAGAAAATTAAAATAACAGTACAAAACAAGACAAGAGTCATCGGAAGATGCCATATCCCCCTGACCCCCACATATTTGAAAGGACATTTCATCTGACAGCTACTTGATGTTTTCTTAGATTAAGTATGTATTATTTCCATGGAAGTCATGAAAAATATAAATGCCATATATTTGTAAACAGCAAAAGGCACCACTTCAAGATCTGTTCATATGTCATATATCCAAGATCTGTTGAAAGATGTGAAATAATTTTCAAGTTGTGCTCCAGAAACGAAGCCCACCCCACCATTAGACTAACACCAAAATGTTCCATGGAAAAACAAACAAGAGTCATCAGATGATGACATATCCCCCCAGCCCCGACATGTTTGAAAGGACAAATAATCTGAGAGTTACTCATTGTCTTTTTAGACTAAGTTTGAATTGTTTCCATGGAATTCATGAAAATTATAAATGTCATATATCTGTAACCAGCAAAGTCACAATTTCAAGATCTGTCTCATACATCTGCCAAGATCTGTTGAAAGATATGAAACGGTTTTCCAGTTGTGCTCGGGGAACAAAGTCCATCTCTCCATTTTGAGAAACTAAGTCCGAAACGTTTCCATGGAAACCAAGAAAAAAAGGAAATACATCACAAAAACTTTTAAAAACCAAAAGGCACCACTCTAGGGTCTGCCACACATATCTAGAAAGTTTTACTAACAGATATTGAGACTAACACCAAAATTTTCCCTGGAAAAACAAAAAAAATACAAATGCCAAAAATCTGTAAATAGCAAAAGGCACAACCATAGACTGAGATATATCTATATCTATCAAGTTTGGTCTAAAAATATTGAACAGTTTCTGAGTTATGCTCCGGAAACAAAATGATTATGGACGGACGGACAGACGAGGCGTTGACTATATCCCCCCACATTACATGCCGGGGGGGAAATTAAATAAAAATCTGTAAATAGCACAAGAGTCATCAGAAGATGACATATCCGCCCGGCCCCCACATATTTGAAAGGACAAATCATCTGACAGTTACTTGATGTTTTATTTTAAAACTAAGTTTGAATCATTTCCATGGAAGTCATGAAAAATATAAATGCCATATATCTGTAAACAGCAAAAGGCACCACTTCAAGATTTGACTCATATATCTGCCATGATCTGTTGAAAGATATGAAATGGTTTGGAAGTGAAGCTCATCCCTCCATTTTGAGACAAAGTCAGAATTGTTTCAATGGAAACCAGGAAAAATAAAAATGCCTTGCAACATTGTAAATAGCAAAAGGCACCAGTCTCTGTTCTGCATCAAGTATCTGCCATGTTTTGCTGTAAGATCGTGAATAGTTTTCAAGTTCTGCTCCAGAAACGAAGCCCATCCCTCCATTTTGAGACTAAGCCCGAATCATTTCCATGGAAACTGGGAAAATGATAAATCACAAAAACCTGTACATAGCAAAAGGCACCACTTTGGGGTTTGCCAAACATATCTCCCAAGTTTTGCAGAAAAATATTGAATAATTAAATTCTTATTGTGTTCATTAAAATTCTGGCAATCTGATTGGTTAACTGGGAACATTTCTTTTGATTTCATTCCCCAATGAATCTGAAAAAATAAGCCACGCCCACCGAACCGGGCTACTTTCTGACCTGAGGAATGTCGGGGAATACCTTTACAGCGAGGGAATTCCCTTGCACTCGGGTACCTTAATGAACTTTGAGTAAACATTGAAGTGATACATTGTGGTTAACATAAACAAACAACTCAAGATTATCCGTGAACGTTAATAACGTTGCAACGCCTCGACAGGAGCATGCGCACGTTGGAACATCAGTTCATGGCATCGCAATCCCAGTCACATCACAGCCTCTTTCTACTTAAGCAAATACTACAATTTCAGTTCCACTAACTTCATATCATCGGGCTTCATTTCCATTTCTCACTTTTCAAACTGTCTCTTTCAGTTCGCGGGTAGTAATTCAAACGTTTGAACTTGAAACTTTGCCGATACCGGGACGCGTCACGTCGAGTTGTTCCACTCTGATTCGGCCGACCGATGTTAGCTTGGTTGATTGACAGCTGTTTGGGGATGCTCTATGCTGATTGGCTAATGGTTTGGTAGGCATGTCATTTTATGTAAATGAGTCACCTGAGTCATGTCACGCCATTACCAAATTCTTACACCGAAAATGTTAATCGGTGGTAACAAAGATATCTGTTTCGATGAATTTGATTATGTTTAAAGAAAATATTGTTAACAGGGTATAGTATTTGTTGCTGAATTTAATTATAAGGATTGACTTTGTATTTATTTCGTTGCATTGAAGTATGAAACTAAAAAACAATGTGCAAACTTTCGTAAGAATCAGCTACGCGGATTCATACAGTTTGCACATTGGTTTTTAGTTTCATACTTCAATGCAACGAAAGAAATACACAGTCAATCCTTAAATGGTTTTGGAGTTCTAATCCGGAAACAAAGCCCACCCCACCATTCGACTAACACCAAAACATTCAATGGTAGAATAAAAAAAAAAATATAAAATAAAAATGACAAAACTCTATAAATAGCAAAAGGTAGAACTATAGGTTGAGATTATTAGATCTATCAAGTTTACTCTAAAACTATTGAATGGTTTCTGAGTTATGCTTCAGAAACAAAATGATGATGGACAGATGAGACGTCGACTATATCCCCCGCATTGCATGCCGGGGTGATAATAAAAATGCCAAAACTCTTTAAATAGCAAAAGGCACAACCCTAGGTTGAGATTATTATATCTATCAAGTTAGGTCTAAAAACATTGAATGGTTTTCTCTGCTCCGGAAACAAAATGATTACGGATGAACGGCGGACAGACAGATGAGGCGTCAACTATATCCCCTCACACTACATGCCAGGGGATAAACGTAGGGAACATGTATCACAGCTTCAGAATCCATGGCCACTGTCAAGTTGTCAAATATAACCGAAGAGGAAGCAACTGGCTTCACATTTGACATCATGTCACGAGATACCAAAATCTGCTCATTAACAGTCAGGTGTCTCCATAATAGGCGGAAATCCAAGTTGTGAAAATTTTACAATGGAAAGTGATTCTTAGGATGCATTTTTCCATATATCAAAAAAATAGTTTTACGCTAGTAGTCTGCTTTAAAAATATATTTTCAGGGAAAATGTGTGGAGACGTACATTTCCAGGCAGTGAAAGTCAAGAATACCTGAATTGTTATAGCAGCTTTCCTCTTCCTCAAAAATACCAGTCGGCTGCGAAAGCAACGAAAGTTGAATTGCAGAATCAATACAGCATGCTTTTTTTCCAAAAAACCTGAAAAATAAAGTGACAAAGCATGTACCATATTTACTGTAAGAAGAAGCCCAGTGGTTATTATAACCATATACCTGACAGGTTCAACTTGATGGGAAGGGCAACTGAGAATTTAATTGTATTTCACAGCATGGATGGCACTATCTAGTATACAGTGATACCATTGTGGTGCACGCCTTTCTCATATGTTCTCTGTAAATAGTAATCACACCTCAGTATACTGTTTCATATCTGTCCACAACCTGTGATTCATTATTTTGATTCATTTTGGTAAGAAACTGATCTACAACTATAGCTGAATACATGTATACAGATAATACATACATATGCATGAATCCATCTATGCATCACCATTTTACATTGCTCAGTGGGTGAAAGGAAAAAACCTTGAAGTAACATAATCAGGGTTTACATCCTGCTTTGGTTTTATGCTTTCTTTGTATCCAAGTTGTTCACATTACTTTTGACACTTGAACTAGTGGGGTAGTCCATTGGTTAAAGTGTTTGCTGATCAGGTTGAAGACCTGAGTTTAATTCCTCACATGGGTACAATGTGGGAAGCACAGTCATACTCTTGGAATACTGCTAAAAGCAGAGCTTAACTCACTCATACGCTTCATGACATTCTAAAACGTTTCATGGTTATAGTGTTCAAAATCAAATATTGAGGCATAGACTGAAGACAGACACCAGATTACTGAGTTCCGTACAATGAAATATTGAATATGGTAACGTAAAACAAGTCAGTGTTTAAAGAAAAAAAAAAAGAAGATTAACATGTTCAACACTGAAATTAGTTCTGAATGAAATAGGAGACTGAAATGGTAAATCATACATATTCTTTTAAGAGCAAATCTAACCTTTCCGGAGCCAGAATCCTCGCCAGTGTTTCTGTATGCATATCACTTTGATTGTTAAGAACTGGAAACGAAGATCCTCCAATGGTTCCAAAACACTGTGTCGCATGAATACCTAAACAAAATACATTATTTATTAGTGAAAACTTACGGGTCTGAAGTTGATTCACACAGTTCTATTTAATTCTATTCATATATTAAGGCATTGTAGCTCACTTGGTTTGTTTTTAATAAGTGTTTCTGACTGCTGCATAGGATATAAATGTTATATATGGTAACATAATATGTCAGTTGCTGAAATATAAGGGGTGATTGGTGTGAGGGCAGATGTCATTTTAATAATTCCTTGATGTTGACTAACACTACACTTTTCAAGATAGCACTATAAAACAAAAATACTGGAAAAAGCAAAACCACATAAGTTTCTCATGACTAAAATATTATATTTTTTCATCACGGTTAGGACTAATCTATCTCACCTTTCTGCTGTATCACTGAAATTTATAACATATACGAGACTTTTGCAAAACTTACAGAAAACGAGGGAACAAGCCTTGTCACTAAGGTGGCATAATCACATGCCTCAAATTATCAAACCTTACTCAAAAAGTAATGAAAGTGAAGATTACAGTTCAAGATGAAGTTAAATGTCAACAAAAAGATGACTGGTCAACCTCTCTTGATATCTTGCTCTGTAGCTGTTCAAACACATAAATATTTTCAAGTTTCTCTCTTGGACCTTAACATGTTTGAAAACATATTTAAAATAAGCTACTCAAAAAAAAAAAAAAAAAGGAAACGAACAGGTAGTAGTTTTTGACATTTTTCAGCATGATCACGCTCGGCCGCATACAGTAAGAATAACCAGTGACTTCCTTGCCCTGAACAATGTTCAGGTTTTTGACTGGCCCTCACTGGATCTTAACCCTATTGAACATTTTTGGGATGAATTGGATTGTCATGTGCGACAGCATGACCCTCAGCCACAGACATTACCTGCTCTGTTTGTGGCCTAGAGGGAAGAGTACCAACTCATTCCCATGCATTTCATCTGGAATGCGGTCCTGTCTATGGCATTCAACCATTGATGCTAATGGTGGCCACTCAAGATACTGACTGCTCTGGGACCTTGACCTTGGAACACTTGTCATTTGTGACAGTTTCTTGCAGCACTGGACTGTTAATGTTCATTCATTTTTTCTTCATGACTGCAATGTATTACTTAACCTTCAGTGCATAAATTGATAAGTGGTACATTTGTCAATCAAAACGCTTTTCCTAATTATTGAGACTGTTCCATTCTTTCCCATCTTTCTGTTCTTGTCTCTCAATCTTGTATAAAGAAAGTACAGTCTTCAAAACAAGAGCCATCAGAAGATGACATATCCACTGTCCAAAAAGGACAAATCATCTGACAGTTACTTGATGGCTTTTTAGACTAAGTTTGAATCACTTCCATGGAAATTATGAAAAATATAAATGCCATGCATCTGCAAACTGCAAAAGGCACCACTTCAAGATCTGTCTCATATCTGCCAAGATATATTAAATAATTTTCGAGTTGTGCTCAGGAAATGAAGTCCATCCCTCCATTTTGAGACAAAGAATTATTTCCATGGAAAGTGGGAAAATGATAAATCACAAAAATCAGTACATAGCAAAAGGCATCACTTTAGGGTCTCCACCACAGTTTATGAGTTCTGTACTGGAAACAAAGCCCATCAATCCTTTTGAGATTAAGTTCAAATTCTTTCCATGGTAACCAGAAAAAATAAAATTGCCAAAACTTTGTAAATAGCAAAAGGGACAACTTTTTGGTCTTAAATATCTGCCAAGATTTGCAGAAAGATATTGAGTTCTGCCCCAGAAACGAAGCCTATCCCTCTGTCCCTCTAGCAGACGCGCATGATGATTTACAAAATGTTTCAAATAACTTTGCTATGTATTTTGAACGATGGACACTTGGGAATACTGATAAAACTAAACAAGAGTCATCAGAAGATGACATATCCCACCAGCCAAAACATAATTGAAAGGAAAAATAATCTGACAGTTACTTAATGTTTTTTTACTAAGTTTGAATTGTTTTCTTGGATTTCATGAAAAATATAAATGCCACATATCTGTAAACAGCAAAAGGCACCACCTTGTGGTCTGCCTCAAATATATGCTAAGTTTTGCTGAAAGATATTAAATAGTTTTCGGAAATGAGGCCCTTTCCTCCATTTTGAGACTAGTCCAAATTGTTTCCATGGAAACCCAGAAAATGATGAATCACAAAAACCTGTAAATATCAAAAGGCACCACTTTGGGGTCTGCCACACATATCTAGAAAGTTTTACTGGCAGATATTTAGAAGTTTTTGAGTTATGCTCCGGAAACAAAACACACCTGTCAATTTGAGATTAAGTCCAAAATGTTTCCATGGAAAGCATGAAAATCATAAACCTGTAAATATCAAAAAGCACCAGTTTAGGCTCTGACTGATACATCTACCAAGTATTGCAGAAAAATATTACATGGCAGGTGGATAATATCCAGGAGAATTTAGTAAGGGAAATAACAGTTGTACACTTGCCATGGCATGCCTTTTGTATGTATACATTTCCAATGAACAGTTGCCAATTGTTGAATTCGTATGTAAATCCTTCCAACAGGATCTGCAGCTCTCTTTTCAAAGACTTTTCACTATTGGCCTTTACTCTTCTCAGATTTGTAGTGAAAAGTATGAGTACTGTAGGAACAAGAGTCATCAGAAGATGATATATCCCCCAGTCCCCACATGTTTGAAAGGACAAATAATCTGAGAGTTACTCATTGTTTTTTTAAACTAAGTTTGAATTGTTTCCATGGAATTCATGAAAATTATAAATGTCATATATCTGCTGTGTTGACATTCTGCGATAGTTGATTCTCTCTCACACCAAGACAACAAGAGTTCGCTATACTGTAAAAATTCGGAAAATTCTTAACCGTAACAAAATTTGGGGCTCGTCCGGGATAGAATTCATTTGACATTTGAGACCATTTGTGAAATATATTCCAGTTCAAAATGGTGTTTGAACTTGAGAAGTTTGTATTGTCCCCTGACTCTGAGACAATTAGTCAGTTGAGGAAATCAGATTTATTGCAAATTTCTTCACATCTCAAACTTGATGCCAAACCTGCAATGAGGAAATTTCAGATTTTGAAAATTGTGTTGAATCATCATACTGATGAGGGAATTTTTGAAGATGATGTTTTGGAAATGGTACCAGAGGGATGTTCAGACCAGTTGGAAATGAAAAAATTAGACATGGAAATGAAAAAATTAGACATGGAAATGAAAAAGTTTGAGATGGAGAAGGAAATAAGAAGAGAAATAGAACTGAAGAAATTGGCAATTGACAGAGAAATTAAGAGAAATTATCATAATAAAATGATTACGGACGGACAAGGCGTCAACTAAAAAAGTAAACCTAACATTTCCAGCTTGACAATTATGAAAATCAGGATTAGGACAGGTTTTCAGCAACGCATGCTGGGAATTAGGTGTCACTCTCCTGAGAACATTTATTCAAGTCCCAGAGGGCACGCGACCCAACCTCCCTCCCGCAAAAAAGTTCACTGGAATCTCTACTTTCCTGTGTATGTGAAATGACAAATATAAGAAGTGCTACATTTCATCACTTTCTAAAAAGGCATTGTTTATTGAAGATCATAGCTGTATGGAAAACAAACATTGCCCATTTTCATTTTGGCCTTTCTCCAACATAAAGCTTTGAAGCCAACATATTGGTGAAATACTGGTCAAGTGCATTTCAACACACTCACCCATATACAATAAATTTACTTATGTATTTCTTAACTTCCCTTTCTCCATAGGTTTATAATAATTATGATACAGATTTGCTCATCGGTAATAATATTTTCACTGCTTTTCCAAAAGGTACTGACCTTTGTGATGCCAATCTGACATTCATTTTCTTGCAGCTTCAGTTCTTCCAAAATGGTTTTCACGTAGCTTCTTGGATCCCCTTCTTCTAGATGTAAGGGACTTGTGCCTATCAGCAGTCCATACTTCTGCAGGAATGTCGAGATGTTCATATGAACTGGATATCCCTTGTGAGAGAAATACACAAAAAGTTCAGCAAAAAGAAATATTTGGATTAATTTGATTCTTTTTTTGGCCCATAATGTCTTTTACTGGAATAATTCAATACCTTTTTTCTAATGTTTTGATTTGCCTCTTCCACAGAAATGTGTTCTGATTGGCTTCATAAATATTCAATTAAACTAGTTCTGACAAGTTTAACTGAATATTTTTTTTCATATCCATCAAGTTGTGATGACTTTCTGCCTGAAGGTCCTCCTCAACATCCAAAGGAGCTGTCCCCCTTGTTAGGTAGGTATGGGAAACATGATCAATTTTTATGGAACCATCAGCAAACAGTTCTCACCAATTCCAAAGAAAAGATGGACAGGTCTTTTTCTCAAGTGTTAGAGGTAGTATTCTTCAAATTATTCTTCAAAATTTCATACATCTGTAAACAGCAAAAAGTACCACTTCAAGATCTGTCTCATATACCTGCCAAAATCAGTTGAAAGATATGAAATGGTTTTCAAGTTGTGCTCTGGAAACAAAGCCCCACTCTCCGTCTTTGAGAGTAAGCCCGATTTTTTTCCACGGGGACCAGAATAGAAAAAATGCCAGAACTTTGTAAGTAGCAAAAGGCACCACTTTCTTGTCTGCCTCAAATATCTGGCAAGTTTTGCTGAATGACATTTAATAGTTTTCCTTTTCTGCTCCAGAAACGAAGCTCATCCCTCTGTTTTGAGACCAAGTCCAAAACGTTTTGATGGAAACCCACAAAATGATAAATCACAAAAACCTGTAAGCAGCAAAGGCAGCACTTTGGAGTCTCCATGGAAGTCACGGTGGCTGTGTGGGCTCTGTAGCTGACACAGTGCTGGCGCTGTGCTGGCGCTTATGTGTGTGACTCTGAGGGTGAGGGTTCAAATCCCGGATGGGACTCAGCCAAAAAAATACTTAAATTTGTACTTTTCTAAGAAAGTGAAATCCCAAATATGACATATGTTGTTTCCATGGAAACCAAGAAAATAAGGAATCACAAAACCTGTACATAGCCAAAGGCACAACTTTGGGGTCTGACACACATATCTACCAACTTTTGCTGACAGATTATATCACAAGTTTTTGAATTGTGCTCTGGAACCGTAACACCTCTCACTTCTGAGACAAAGTACAAAACGTTTTCATGGAAACCAAGAAAATATGAAATCACAAAAAAACTGACATAGCCAAAGGCACCAATTTAGTGTCTGCCAAACATATCTAGCAAGTTTTGCAGATTGAACATTTTTTGAGTTCTGCTCCGGAAACGAAGCCCATTCCTCCATTTTGAGACAAAGTCCAAAATGTTTCCATGGAAACCGAGAAAATGATAAAAGACAAAAACCTGTATACACTGGGTCTGCCACACATATCTACCAGGTTTTACTGACAGATATTAAGAAGTTTTATGATGATTTCTGTTCCGGAAACCAAACACACCTCTCACTTTTCAGACTAGGTCCAAAACGTTTCCATGGAAACTGAGAAAATAACAAATCACAAAAACCCGTAAGTAGCAAAAAGGCACCACTTTAGGTTCTGCAGAAAAATATTGGTTGTTATGTTCTGCTAAGGAAACGAAGCACATCCCACCATTAGACTAACACCAAAATGTTCCATGGAAATTAAAAAAAAGTATTGCTGCGAGCAGCGATGAGGGCTTCTTGCCTGTTATGCAATGCAGCTATTTGCATCTGTGACGTACTTCCAATAGCAGTCAACACTACAGATAATATAGATACATTTTACTGTCCGTAATGGGAAAAGTGTCATTAGTTGACTTTGAATTCATATTGGCTTTGAAACAGATGCTACTTGTATTAGAACATCAAAAGAAAAAAAACTTGGCGGTTGTCCATTCAGTAATCAAAGAATGCATATGGCACAACGATCTGTTAAAAAAGTCTAAAACATAAAACTTTGCAGCCCAGGCTGAATGTGATTCACATTATATTACTTCCATATATATATAAGTAAATCTATATTAATCAACATAAGAAACATTTTAGTGATATAACATCAAGAACATACAGGAAAAAATACCGTTGATCTTGTCGACATACATGTACTTGAATTGTTTCTGAGCTTGTGCTGAATTTTGGAAATTTCACCCTACCAGCACAAACATTGAACCAGTCTAGATGGATTAACATCGCCATTCAGTGTCTTCACTTTTGTAGTTCAACTGATGTAAATATTCATAACATCATACCAGTATCAGCCGAATGCTCAACACCACAGGATGATAGTATATTACTATAGTCTAATTGATATTGGTTGTTACTTTATATATTTAAAAACAAATTAATAGCAGCTATTTCTGCTTCAGTGACAATATTTCCCAAGATCATCAGCATGAGATACATCAGGTGCTAGATATACTACGAGGGTTGGCTGAAAAGTTCTTAGCCTGAGTGGTTTTTCCCCACCAGGTAGAGACAGGTGTTTGCCACCAATGAGGACAATCATTTAGTGAATCATAGACACAAGAACTACAAACGTAGTAATAGTTTTATCTCAACTACAGCTCTTTTGGTAAACCTACCCTCTGAAATCATCAGAAATGGACAAAACTGAATACAGGGCAGTCATCAAGTACTTGCAAAAGAAAGGGATGTCCCCAACACAGATACATGCTGACATGGTCTCCACTCTAGGGGATGATGCTCCTTCATTTTCCACAGTAAAGAAGTGGGCTGCAGAATTTAAGCGTGGCAGACAAAGCCTTGATGATGACCCACGCTCAGGAAGGCCTTCAACAGCAACCACTCCAGAAAACATCACGCGAGTGCTCGATATGTTGATGGATGATCGACGATTGACTACTCGACATATTGCTAGTGTAGTGGGCATCTCTCATGAGAGGGTTGAGCATATTATCACCAACGAATTAGGAATGACTAAAGTTTCTGCAAGATAGGTGCCAAAGTTCTTGACAGCAGAACAGAAACGTGTCAGGTTCCAGACATCCCTTAACAATTTGCGTCGTTTGGAAGCAGATCCCGGTGATTTTGTGGCACGATTTGTAACCATGGATGAGACCTGGATACATCACTTTCAACCAGAAACAAAACTACAGTCAAAACAGTGGAAGCATCCTGATTCACCAGCTCCGAAGAAAGCCAAGTCTGTTCCTTCAGCTGGAAAGGTGATGGCATCAGTCTTTTGGGATTCCAGGGGTATTCTGCTCATTGATTATCTTGAAAAAGGTCAAACTATCAACGGCAGATACTATGCTGATCTACTGAACCAGTTGCGAGAAGCAATCAAAGCCAAACGACGAGGGATGATCGCTAAAGGTGTCCTCTTCCACCAAGACAATGCGCCTGTTCACAAATCGGTGGTGGCCATGTCAACAATCCGCGATTGTGGCTTTGAACTCATTGACTATCCTCCTTATTCACCTGATTTGGCACCTTCTGACTTCCACCTATTCCCCAAAATGAAAAAGGAACTCGCCGGTCGCCATTTTGCAAGTAATGATGACGTCATTTCCGCTGTGACTGATTTTTTTAGGGTAGCTGAAGAAGATTTCTTCCTGACCGGGATTCGGGCCTTGCAGCATCGCTGGCAAAGTGTGTGAACTTGGAAGGGGACTATGTAGAAAAATAAATTACAAACGTGGACTTTGTAACTTTTTTTCACAGTGAGGCTTAGAACTTTTCAGCCAACCCTCGTAAATCACTCAGAGTGTTTTAAATGACTAATAAAACCTGAAGAAAATGACTATTTAATCTTCTGTGGTCGATGTGTCTTTTTAGTTATGGTTGTGTACGTTTGGAATGTAGCTCTACGGATCATGCTGCTAAAACCCGCTTTGTGATTTAAACAGGTTACCATACCTATCAAAACTAGGCATGTATATAGAACAGAAGGCAAAATACCGCGGTTCTACTTATATCTCGGTTTATCAATTCACACATGAGGCATTTCGGGAATGAATGCGTATGTGCTATTTCATGTTACACTAAAAATTCTGTGCATTAACAGGTAACATCAGCCCAAACCAGGTATGATTTGGTTGGGGAGTTGACCTGTCGCAACATTTCAAAAGGATGAGTGAAAAATCTATGAGACCTATAAAAAACGTTATTTTACTTCTGGCACGATTCATACAATTAAGCAATCACACTACATAGATGTCATGCATATAGTTTATGCACTTTTCAAACATTTTTAGACCAGCCACTGGGTTGTACAAAGGGATTTTCAAAAACATATAATCTTTTGCGAGACGCATGGAATTATCGTCTACACCTGTTGTTCTTTGAGGTTGAAAATAATTGTAGTTTTGGTTCTCAAGCTTAAAAACACCTTAGTAAGTTAACTTGAGTCAAAAGTTTAATAAACGCTTAAATAGCATAATTTTAATAGGAAATCTTTATGGTATGACACGCTACACAGTGTAAACTTGTTAACATCTGTGAACTCGTTAATTTCTTCCTTTATTCCTTGAAATGTTACATTTCGCCAGATACAATGTATAATACATGTGGATACACGACACTTGACAGGGTGGTATACATAAGCCTAAGGAAACAGGGAAAGCATGCAATGGCAAGATAAGATATTATAGGAGAATGTACACAATCTGTGGTAACATGTTTCTTATTCTAGAAGCGTTTCCAAGCTATTTGCCCAAATTACATAACTGGGTGCTATTCTGAGTAGTAAATAATTGTACAAGTTTGTAAACAGAGGGATATTTCCAGTAATATTCTTTTATATACCTATGTCTTATTTCACTATATTTATAACATTTAAGGATAAAATGAAACTCATCTTCAATATCTGTATTACAAAATTTACAGAACCTATCTTTAACACTTACATTATGCTATCTACCTAATTCTATTGCTAAATTGTGTGAAGATAATCTAAATTTAGTGATGTAATGCTTACACAAGGGAGGTATACATTTGCAGAGGTAAAACTGTAGTCTATGAGCAACAATAAGATTAACATATAAAGTACATTTCGATGATACAGATAACTGACTTCTAACAACTTGAGGGACCTGATCATAGATTTGCTGCTTAATAACTGGTTCCTAAGCATGCCAAACACCTCCAAAACCGATACTTGTACATTTAACTTGATAGGCCAAATTTGAAACATTACACTTTGAAACATTATCATAAAAATAACTGTAACAGCTTTGTAAAATACAATTATCAGTTACTAACAATTTACTCCAATATTTTATGATATTATAACATATTTTAAAGGGACACGGCCCCCAACCATGGGCTGGAAATCAGTGCCAAAACAATGATTTGTCAACAATTACTTCAAAAGACACCCGATCTTTTTACTCGTAGCCCGGAATGAATTTCACGTGCATTACATGCTCATGGGAGGTAATGAGGGTGAAAAGGAGGGACGTGTAAGGAAATGGCTTTCTAATTAACAGTGATCTTGAAATCCATTCAAATGCATGTAAATGTATTTAAAATATTTAAAGAATATGAAAACTGAACTTAAAATTTAGCATAAGTATCACATTCATGGTTTCTTCGCTGCACTGATAAATATACCTGCTGTTTAAGGCGCGTAGACACATCGGAGGCCCCATGCCTAAAACAGAAGGGATATTGACAGACACACTTCAGTTTTTGCTTGCTGATGAATTTTCTATGTATAAATGGATGCATACCGTACATAACACATCAAACAGCCTTCCATGTTTTCGGATTTTGTCCTTGTTGTCTCATATCTATGTAAGTCTATAAGAGTAGTTTCTCTCACAAATAAGTGTAATTAATTTCATTTCAAATGACTTGAAAATGTAGGAGCACCTTTTGACACAATCTGTGACGTATTCCTGGGCCGTCAGTGATAAAAAGAAGTGCCTGTTTTCTTAATACGCAGAAACTTTCGGATTTTGACAGCTAGTATTGTTTATGGTGATGTGTACATCATCATGCAAGCACTTTCGATCGATATTTAACGCAGTATGAGCAGAAGTACTAGTGAATTTGCTGCGCACTCTTTTCATTCATTTGGGGCACGTCTCAAATGTTTTGTCTTCTTTTTAGCTAATGCAGTCTGTATCACCATCAAAAAGGTGCATTTTAGCAAAGATGTAACAGTGTAGGGAGGTGCCTAGACAACGTATGCCAAGTTTGAAAGCGGTAGCTGTTGTAGTTGTAGTGCAGCAGATTTTGGGAGCAAAGTAGTCAGAATTTAGCTGAAAAACAGCAGCAAAAACTTCAATCCAAAATTGCGACCAAACGGTGCATTTTAGCGACTCGACCCGTACAAGCGAAATTGTAGACATTTTGATTGCGCATCTGCTCAAGAAGTTTGGTGGTCATTGCAGCATTAGTTTTGGAGATATTTACATTTGAAATTGAAAATTTTGAATTAATTTTTATTTATCTGCCCTTTCCTATTGGGCCTACAGCCTAGACATTTTAATGGGGAATATCTACACCTCGGTGCCCATCTGCCTGACTTTTTTCTAGCAATTCTGTCCACTGGTGCTCTTTGTAGGGCTGGAACAAAATACGGCAGAAAAATAAATAATAATAATAATCATAATAACTAGGATTGCCTCAAGGGCAATACTGACGGTCCATATACCCTCCGAGGCTATCTTCACTTGAACAGTTTCTTTGGACGCCAGCTGGACCGTCCATTGCGGTAATTTTTACATTCATTTGGCACTGAGTCAACACTGCTGACACGACCACATAATTCACAAACTGCAGAAAAAGAAACTGGATGGCAAAGTCAGATATACAAAGTACTGGAAAGATTACAACCAGACATTTCCCATACACTAACTGTTTTGTTTGTAGGTCATAGGTTCCAAATTACGCAGGTCATTGCTCATGCTGTTGATCACTGGATTGTCTGGTAGACTCTCGATCACTGACAGACCGCAGCCATATAGTTGGAATACTGCTGAGTGCGGCGTAAAACAATATACAAACTAGTGGAAAGATTAGAGCCGACATTTCCACAACACCAACACAGCTGAGTGCAGCGTAAAACAATATACAAACTAATAGGTTCCAAACTGTGCTCATGCTGTTGATCACTGGATTGTCTGGTCCAGATTTGATCATTTAGAGACCGCAGCCATATAGGTGGAATAGTACTGAGTGCGGCATAAAATTCAACTCACTCACTGTAACAAAATCGACTATTTCCTTAATCCTCATGTATTTCTGTGAACACTCAGTGCTATGCCAGTGTAACGCAGAAATACGGCTGAATGCGGCGTAAAGCAATATACAAACTACTGGAAAGATTAGAACCTGACATTTCCATACCACTAATACTGCTGAGTGCGGCATAAAGCAATATACAAACTAATAGGTTCCATATTGCGCAGATCGATGCTCATGCTGTTGATCACTAGCTGGAATAATGCTGAGTGCGGTGTAAAACTCAACTCACTGACTTTTACACAATCGACTATTTCCTCAACGCTCATGTGTTTCTGTGACCATTCATTGTTAACCCAGTGTAATGCAGGTGAAGGGAAACTCGAGTTCTAATTTGAGTGTGCCTAAGCGGCGTTAGATATCTGACGGGAACATTTTGTTAAAACTTGAGTTGATTGAGGCTGGAAATGTACAAATTTTCTTTCCGTCGTAATTGTGACGTAAGCATTGATTTTTACATAACCATAATGCGAAGCAAAGATGTTCGCCGTTCAAAAAAGTTTGGTACCATGAACGATGAAATCCAGTGTGTTTTCGCAGAGTTATGACATTTTAATGAACCCTATGAAAATGTGTCTTTGAAAATTTGACCAACTTTCAAGGACGATAACTCTGAAACTATTTAAGATATCACGATGCCTTGAACAAATTAAGCTTTCCAGGGTATGAGGTTTCTAATGGTGTAACAAACATGATTGTGCTATATGCCGTTCTGGAGAAGATGATTTTCAAAGACAGGAACTGGCAAAATGCGAAATTCGGCGAAAATTTCAGTTTTTTCAAAATAGTGGAAAATCTATCATGGTGGCCAACTTCCACTATGCTTTGAGTCGATGGAGAATGATGTTGTCTACATTGTGTGAAAATTTGGTTAATTTATCTCTTACCGGTTCCGAGATATTCAGGGTGAAAGATTTTTACATTTTGGGTTGTCTGTCCTTACCGGAAGACGGAAGTTGGGATTTTTTTTCCATTGTATCAACTTCAGTATACAGGCTATCATCCCTGAAAGTTTGATCGAAATCCATCCAGTGGTTAGGTCAGGAGAGCTGGTACAAAATTCGTACAAATAATAATAAGAAGAAAAAGAAAAATATTCGGATATTAACAGTTGGTATTCCAGACTTTCAGTCTGAAGACCTAATAATAATAAAAACATCAGTAATTACAACAGGTCTTCTGCCTAGTGGCAAGAAGCCCTAATAAAAATGCCAAAAATCTGTAAACAGTAAAAGGCACAATCATAGGTTCTGATTATTATATCTATCAATTATGGTCTAAAAATAATTAACAGTTTTCGAGTTATGCTCCGGAAACAAAATGATTACAAACGGACACACAGACGAGGCGTCGACTGTAAATATTAACAGACACCATGTAATCATGTGCAACAAAGAAATAATTATGAAGTTTTCCATGTATATGAAATTCCTTTGGATAGTGCTTGGGAATACCACTAGTAAGATAGAAACAACTCAAAATATGTTTTAACTGTTTTATTTCAAGTTACACCTCTGAATATCACAAGTAAGTTTCAAGGGAAAAGACGTATGAAGTGTTGGAAGGGCATTTCAAAATGTAAACTTGGACAATGGTCTTGGTTAAGTACCACTTAACATACTGCATTCGCTGTTGCAAGCACACCTAGCACTTGACATACAGGGATGACATACAATTATGCCTTATAAAACCATATTAAACTTTTATATTGAGCAGTTGCAAATTCAAAGGGCAATGACACAAAGTTTTCTTGATAGTGTCTGAGTAATGATATGCTGTTTGATTTTTGCTGCTTTCTGTGGAAAGAATAATACAACTCTAGATACAGGTGAAAACAACCAGTATATGGAAAATTCTACATATAGTAAACAAGGAAAGCACATCATGCATATATCCAACTCATACATATACTGACGACTCAAGGTAAAACATGCATAGCATAGATGGATGGATGACAGATTCTTGCTGTTCAAATAGCCACCTCGATTCAATTCAAACCCGATGTCAAAATTGACATAGTTGCCCACAAAATTTTCTAGTTACAAATTTCGTACCTTGTATATCCAAATATTCAGTTTCCATATCTGAACGGACAGGAAAACTGGAAAATGCCCAGAAAGCTAAGCTACATACAAACCACTGTGAAGCTCATTTTCCATACCATAACCAAATCTTGAAAAGTATGGAAAAAAACTGACAGACTGACACTTAATAAAAATGACTACCCATTGGTCAATGATCATTACTGCCACTTTCTTTTTTTTTCCATTTTACAAATTTCTAACTTTTCAGTGACATCTGGATGTAGGATGAAACTCCCTTGCCTGTAGGACATAAACAGGGAAGCCGATCTTTAACAGCATTACAAAACTAAAGACAGTAACTATACACATGTTAAATATCAATAGACAAAACCTGTGGCAAGGAATGAAATATTTTTTTATCCTGATTAGTGAACAGAGGAAATCACATAACGTTGTGTACTTTGTATGTAACACGGTCAAATGTACATGAGCTTTCAAG
The DNA here is from genome assembly GCF_037392515.1 of Haliotis asinina. Lineage (NCBI taxonomy): Eukaryota > Metazoa > Mollusca > Gastropoda > Lepetellida > Haliotidae > Haliotis > Haliotis asinina. Next base: position 46,437,865 of record NC_090287.1, read on the forward strand.
GCCAAAGCAAAGTATGACACATATCCAAAATGGATGGATCCAGTTTATCTGTCAAGGACGATGCCACTGTTCCACTTGGTATCACCAGAAATGCTCATATAAAAAGTGGAATTACAAATGATATCCATAAAAGTATTGTCCAGTAACCAGTACACATACCTATGTTAGAGGTGTGTTGAATAGGGGATCAGAACACTGGAGACATAATATTAAGTTCATCAGCTGAAGACCGAAGTGAATACATCCTTCAACACAATCATTACAAGGTTTTTCTTATGTGGTGGTTAACATAATACAAAGGAAATGTGTCTTGGAGACTTGTGTTAGAACCAATTGTACCAACTGGCGGTTACAACTCAGAATTGGGATGTGAAGGCTTTACTGACTTCCATAACCATCCTTCCAAAATTGCAATCTAGGTACAATTACTGTTGTAAACCATAGTGGAAGTGACAGTGCAGATATCATGGGGTTCAATGACACAAGGAAAGGTGTAGAGTAGTATATACAATGGGGGTTTTAAAACACTTTCAAGAAAAGTCTCTACAAAGCCTTATTTACTAAATAAGGCTTTGGTTGGGCCCTTAGCTCTTGCTACTATTACCCCTACTACTTAACGTGTGTTGGAGGTAACACTGTGCCTATGTCATGTTTATATCGATGAAACAGTTTAACGTGAACCGCCTACGATCACTTTGGTGTTCGTAATAAAGGCTTGCTGGGCTTTTTGTATCCCCTGTTCTATGCACTTTTTTTTCTCGTCCTCGCTGATAGCAGACTTACGAGACTTGGATCGAATATCTTGTTTCATTCCGTTATATTTTGTGAGTTCAGAGAGGATTGAACGAAACTCCTCTTCTGAGATCTTACTATCAGAGAGTGCCGTGGAAATACGCTCACTCACTGTGTTGAGCTTTGCTTCGGCCAGAACCCTGATCTCGTCGTGTTTCAATGCCTTACGATGAAGTCTGCGTGATACTAACTTAAGCGCCAACCCTGCCAACCCTGCCACCCCAGCTGTTATTTCAATACCTAGCACTATAGGTGCGGCCACAATGGTAGCTAACAACCCAACGCCTGCCACCCCTAGTCCCATGCTGGTTGCCATAAGGGTAGTGTCAGCCCCGTCCACGATATTGAAAGCTCTATTGTACTTCTTACATAGTGCTTTCCGCGTGTCACGGTCTTGTTCTAGTTGGCGTTTCACATCACATAACTGCCTCAAGCGGAACCCATCTACGGTTTCCAGCGTCTTCGCTACTTCCTCTACGACTGGGTACAGACCCATCCTATAATATATATTTTGAAAGATATTTTAATTGGGTTTCAGTTAAAAGTCTATTAATGAATTTGAAGTCTACAAGATCTAGATTATTAGTCAGGGTAATAGGTGAGAGGCTAATATACCTTTCTGTTGTAATAAAAAACCCACTGAGGCTTATTAAGCGGTTTATAGGACCCGCGTGATCCTGTTGTATAACAATACGACAATATTGGTCTAGGTGTTCGTCAAACCAGTGTATTGACACCCCGGGTAAAATTTGGTGTACTCTTGAGGTGTTTTCATTACCTAAATAGGAAAAGAAGACTTCTATGATGAGTGTGAAAGGGAGTAATATTTCATCAAGATATTTGCTATAAGTATTATTGCTAAATGTTAATTTATTTTTTTTTATAGACTTTAACATATTTTTTTCGATACCAAGAGTTATCATGTATAATTCACTCTCCGGAATGAAATCCCCGGGCCAGATACCGTTATTCCTAATCTTAGAGACCAACTCCAATTCTTCCACCCCATCTTTTAATGTGATATAAGGTGAGGCGAATGTTAAGTTGATCAGCCATTTGGGCTCTTTAAAATCTGATAACGACACCCGTCTGTACACGTTGTCTTTGAAGTGCAGGATATATAAGGTGTCTTCCTCACCAGGCTGATCGAATCCCTCCGTATCTCCTAAGTCGTTAAGTGTAGTGTTGGGACGATGACTGGTCATTATTATACTATTACGATATAATTTCCAACTGGTTTTTTGATAATAATTCAGGGGTGAACTTCATACCCATGAAGTGTATGTTGTCAGGCAGGAAGATCTTGGTTAGTGATATCTTGTTTTCCACGATCACGTTGACCCCCTCCAGACTGGTGTTGGAGCCGACACTCACCCGCACGTAAACGTTGCAAACTTGATACTGGTGTCGTTTCACCCACCCGAGTTTGATCCCCTTCACGATCTCGACATCATTCACCGATGGTTCCCCTAGGTAGACTTTGATGATCAGTGTTGAGTTTGCCGGTAATGCCACGTTTTGTATGGCCGGTTTACTCGATAGCATGTGGGCTGCCATAGTGTTGAGTGGGCTGACGACTACGCTACGTCTCTGAGTTGGGACATAAGCCACGAGCATGGTTCCATTGTTCACGACTTTGTTTAGGTGGTTGTCTTTGTTATCCGTGAATACGTAGGGGGAGCCGAGCCTAATATTAAGAAACCAGTCGTTATCGGGTAACAACACCCACTTGTCATCTTCGGTGAAGACGAGCATATATGGCTTGTTTCGGGCGACGGTAGTGCTCTCAACATCGTCTAAGTCGAACAGTTTACCCCCGAACGATGGGTATATTATCCAGTTACTACCGGTGTTGACAAGGGCGTACTTAGTGTTGACTGTTGCTCTTGTGGTATCTACTATATCACTTAGGGTTCCACCGGAGGGGACTTCAACGCGTTTGTAAATGTTGTTTTTCAGTTGCAAGGCGTACGATTTACCATCTACTCCGGGAGCGTCGAAACCGCGCGTGTCTCCAAGGTCGGAGATCCCGATATTGACGCATTTTTTCACTCCGGGCCCTTGTGCGCTGGTCATTTTACATGAAGCGTTAAGCTGAGGTATCCTATATATTTACAGGATTATGATTTATATCTAACACCGATATTATCAGCTCAGGTATGTTGCCCTGGGTTAATCTCTTATACTGCCGTGGTGAAAACGACTCGGTTCTACCGTCGTTGTATTTCTCAGTTTTCACCGGCACTGCTCTCAGTATAGTGGAAGGGTGACCTCCTTGAATGTTGTACGTTGTGCTCACCTGACCGAGATGAATGTACAGCTCTCGGTACGGTACTAGGTCGGGTAACTTCGTGCCTGTGACGGTTGTTGTTGGTTTTATCTCGTCAGGAGACATACCGAGTATCCTCGCTAATGGTCGGCCGAGCCTCAAGGAGGTTCTTCCGTTGTTGATTAACACCACTGTGCCGTTTGAGTCGTTCATCTTGAGTTCGGCTCCCAGGGGTTTGAAAACCTCGTCGTTTAGAGAGCACACGCTGTAGTAGCCGTCAGTTATCTGACTGCGAGTTCCACTGACGAACAGCTTATTGTTGCTGGCGTTGATGTTAGTCCATTGCGGTAGGTAGGTGATATCGCAGAGTGCGACTTCGAGTTGACCTGACGTGTTATCGATCGCGTGCGTCAGCTGAACGGCCTCACCGCTCGTTATTCCTGGAAGTGTTATGTACATGTTAGAGTATATATGCTTATTATATAAGAGTTTTAAAATGTTGTTTTACCCTAAACTGGACGTAGATTTCTCCCCCATGAAGATCGTGGTTGCTCCTGGGTTGTATTTCAATGCCCAGCTTTTAGATGTGTTCGATAAGTATAAGCTTTCGGTGACTAACGTCAAGGCAGTCCACGCTTGGTTCAACAACCCTATGCAGTTCTGGCAGAATCAATTAAACTTTGCCGTGTGGTGCGCTACAACGGGGTGTGGTGTGACATTGACCGACACTCGGCGTGGACCGCTGAGTCAGTCTGTGTTCAAGTTCCACGTGTACTACCAGGTCAGACGTATCCTTAAAGAGATCAGCGCCCCCCTCCCACAGGACAAAGAGTGGGACGCAACAAACAACCCGTACGATAGACGGGTCTATGAACGTATTTGCAATGAATTCGAAATAAACCCGAAGACGGATTGGCGTTTGCCGGGGCTGAACCACGGGTTGGGTATTCCTTACAGCGATGGGCTCTCAGTAAAAGCATTTAAGAAAGATTTACTAACAAACTTTATGAAACGAAAAATGTTTAGTACTGAGAATTTTTTCCATGTATTAGATGATATTGTTCCTAAACCTACCAAATATGGACCAAAACCAGTGAAAGATGCAAGTGATGATTTAGTGAAACGAGGTATACTTAGGCAGGACTTTGCTTTGTCGAGTAATGAATGGAGGGATGATCGTATGAATTTTGAAGGTGGTGTTGCTTTCATAATCCAGAAAGCGGAGCAGTCAACCGCAGACGGGTGGAAAATGTTTATGCTGGATACGTCGAAAGGATTCACTCGTGCCGGGGTAGTCAGGTTGAACGACTCGATTCGAACGTACGTGTGGGCGCTGTTGGGTGCGCAGTCGATGACGCGTTCCAACATCATCGGTAAGGGAACTGCTTACGACGCTCAGAAACAGTTCGTTGTCAACGTTGAGGATGCTATCAATTCTCCAGCTGATCTCCCGCGGGCCATCGACCGTTACCAAAACGTGTTAGAATACGCCAGATCGAAAGTCAACTACGTGTTCGGCGTGGGGCTGTACATGGCTCCGAGTGATATGCAACTGAGAGTAAAAAAAGTGGTGGGTTATAACAACAAAATAGTTATAGCCACGGCGGATCAAAAGTTGGGTATCAACCCCGATATTAACACCCCCTATATCCCACACATCCCACCACGTGAAACGGGTATAGTGGCGCCACCCCCGGAGTCTAAAGTTCATGTGGAGGTACCCCCCACACACCCCCATATTCAGGCCTCCAATCATATTGATAATAAAACGGCCCTGGTGGTTGGTGGAGTAGCTTTGGGACTTATTTGGTTAAAAATTTCTTAGCCGCTACGTACACCAGACCCACCACGGCGACGATGGCTGCCCACAGGTTTTGACTGAGCCACGTGGCAGTTTTAGCCAGAGCGCCCAACAACCACGAGACGATGCTACCCAGGATACCGGGAAGGGCTTTGGCGGCTTTACCAGCTAGTTTAGCTAGGCGTTCCCCGAGTTTTTTTATCCAGTCTTTAACATCACCGCCGCCGCCGGCAGGCCCCACAGGGGTACCCCCTGTCAGTGACACCACCAGGGTTGATATGATGAAACCCAATGCAGTCAGAATGCTGGCGATGGTGATCCCTTGCTCCCGGAACAATATCCGAACCCTGTCTGCTAATGTGGTGTCTCGGTGGAGGACTTGATTGATGGTTTCCCGCACACGGTTGGTCTGGGATCTAAGCTTTTCTTTGTAGCCGGACGCTGTCTCCAACCAGGTCTGCCTTTCATCTTCCAAATTACGTATTCGTTCCTCGATGGTGGCTTTCATAGACTCGTCCTCAGTTTCACCGAGTTTTTTCTTTTCATAGGCGATGTGGTCGTCTATCTCACTCATTTTGGCCGTGCTTTTCCAGAGCTGACCACGAATGGTTTGCATCAACAGGTCCAACCCCTTCAGTTCCCGAAAGGTAATTTCGAGACCCGGGAAGGGCTTGTTCTTGTAGTCGGCCAACACCTTTTCAATATCATAAGTCATGTTTTGATCCGATGTGGCGTCCCTGATGTCTTGCAGACCTTGACGGACCTTCGGAGGAAGCTTAGGTCGCGCGCCACCGTAATCTTTGAAGCCTAGTTTCTTGCTGACAAAGTCACTCCCATATCGACTGCTCAGTGTTGATAAAGCAAGCGGTTCTCTCGTGTGTTTATGCATGAGATCGATCTCCGGGTGAGCCTTCAAACGCAGCGTGCCATTGCTATCAAGGGTAAACCTGGAATAGTCCCTTTCCAACGACTTGAGTTTGGATTTATTTTCAACTGCGTTGTAATAATCGTCGACGGCGCCATCTATGAGTGAGCCACCTTGCGAGAATGAGGTCTCCTGGTCATCATTGAATGCCTGGGCACTATAGTCCCACATATCATCCATAGGTATGTCTTCATCCATTAGTATTAAAAATATATTTCCTTTATATAACAATGTACGGCAGAAAATTAGATCCTTTCAGAAGATTGAGAGAGCCATTAGGCGCCAGAGCCGTGCGCCAGTCGGTGACCATCACCAACAATCCCAGCAAGATAGACCAGAATCAAACTCTGCTGGTTAGATTTCCAAACCTTGGTGAGAATGACCTCATTGTACCAGGCACTGTTCGACTGGCGTTCAATATCACGTTGACCTCCGACAACGACAAACGCGAACTAGTGCGGAACGTGGGTCGAGCTATCATCAAGAAAACGACCGTCAAGATCAGCAGTAACGAGGTGCTGAGTATCGACGACAGCGACGTGTTTCACTGCTACGGGGATCTCTGGAAAAGCGAGGGAGAACGAGTCAATGATGTGTACCAGGGCATCAGCAAATCAACCCGGTCGCGCATAGGGTATGCCTTCACGCCAGACCAGCTAGACAAGCTATCGGACGGTGAAAAGGCCATCGCTCGAGCATACGGGAATCGATTCTGCGTGCCGCTCGACTTCGAGTTGCTCACGGGACACGCGCCGTTTTACCAGGCCGCGCTGGGTGATAGGCTCGAATACGAGCTCACGTTTAACGACTATAGCAAAGTAGTGCGTACGCCGAACGGTGATGAGGCCAGTTATGCCATAGACAACATCTCTCTGGAGTTCGACATGGTCACTAGCCTGGAGCTGGCCAGGCAGGTTCGAAGCCAGTACTCTGGGAAGATGGCTATCCTGTACGATCGCGTACTGAGGCATAGATCAGTCGTGCAAGATAAGAGCGACACTGTGTGGAATATCAACCTGAACGTGCCGGCGCGATCGATCAAAGGTATCCTGGTCGTCCCCGTGGAGGATTACGAGCCATTCCGGAGGGACAGCGAGAAGTTTTTCAACCCCGAGATTGAAAAGGTGGAAGTTACCATCGAGGGCGTGCCCAACCAGCTGTTCAGTCAGGGTATGAGACCACACCAGCAGTGGGATGAGATAAAAAAGCTACCAGTGGGGACCCCACATTATATAACAAAGGACCTGGACCTAGGCTCCGTGCAGATCGGTGAATACCTGACCACCAAGTACGCCCTATGGTTGGACATGCGATCCACGGATGATGATAAACTGCACGGTAGCGGGCGCCGTATAGATAACGGCAGCGAAGGGATAACCATCCAGATTACTAAGAAGGCTCAACCCGCTGGTAAGTTGAAATTATATCTGTACGTTATTATGGACGCGCAACTTAATATAGACAATGGGAGATTCGTGCAAGCCATCTATTGACCTCCCCACTGACCCACACTGCGCCATAGTGTGCGGGCAGACTGGCTGTGGGAAGACCGTTTTCGTGTTGGATATGTTGGAGGGTTACTACAAGGATGTGTTCGATAACATCGTTATCATGTGCCCTACTCTGAGCATGAATAAAACGTACGCGCGACCTTGGGTGATGACGGACCCGGACGTACACAAAATCGACCCTGGAACACGCCTGCAGGACTGGTTGAAAGCTCTTCACGAGAAATTTAAAGGGGAACCGACGCTGTTCATACTGGACGATTGCAGCGCTAATCGCGAGATAACAAAAAAGAGAGACATGCTATCGTACCTGGCCTTCTCCGGCCGGCATGCAAATCACAGCGTCTGGGTGCTAACGCAGAAGTTCAACTCGGTGTTGAAAGACCTCAGGGAGCAGACGCGATGGGTGGCCTTATTTCACTGCAAGGACAGGGATTCGTTCGAGGAGTGTTTGAGAGAGAACGATGTGATGAGCAAATTAGAACGGGAACGGGTGAAGAAACAGCTCGCTGAAACTAAACACGCTAAGCTCGTGCTCAAGACCGACCAACCAGTAGCATATAGAGTGTGCTAAAGCTAAGCAAAGCTAAGCAAAGCTAAGCAAAGCTAAGCAAATGCTAAGTATAGCTATGATATTTGAAGTGTTTGTCGTGTGCAACTTAACCTTCATTTCTCTGTGTTTTGTCTGCATCGGGTATTATATAGTTAAAACTAAATCTTACTTGTTATATTATAAGATGGAGTGTGAGGAATTGCTCGAACAATTGTTGGTACCTGTGGTAGTGGATGATGATAAGCGAGAGAAACTGGTGGCGTTGGCTGTTGGCGGCAAAGCCAAACATTACTTTGGAGACTACACTCCGGATAAAATTCACAAAATGTCAGCCGAAGAAATCGATAAGCTGTACGCTAGATACGAGTCCCGGCTCGGAGCAGAAATGACAAAGACAATAGGATCGGCTATGACCCAGATATACACCGGTATTGTGTCATACTTCCTTCCCATTCCACCAGAGCGCCGACTTTACCTGTGGGAAGACCTCGAGAAAGACCCTTTTATCGAACACGCCGTGAGTTCTATCAGCTGCGGGCTGTACCACAAATATGGTATGTTGTTGGCTCCAGTGACGGCGGCGATTATCACGGCAAAGCATTGTCAATTTGAGAGAAAAAATGATAATAATAATAGTATAGATGGATGCTGCACAATCCCCCAGGGAGGAGGAGGAAACCCCAGTGGGGGTACCCCCCACAGTGAGGGAAACTCCACTGGAGGAAACCCCCACAGTGAGGGAAGTGACCCCTTCACAGGAACCCCCAACAGTAACCAGACAGAAGAATCCTAAGAGAGTAGCTGCCGGTAAAAAACGGTGGTGTAACCAACATAAAATTATTACAGTGACCAACCCCCGACTGTTGTTGGCTGTAGGCGTAACTGCTGCCTTGGCTATCTCGTGGTTATATACACGTGAGGGACGTGGGGGAAACGTGGGGGTACCCCCCAACAGTGAGGTGGTACCTCCCACTGTCGACCCGCATATCATGTTATAATTTAAAATATTTTTATATATACATAATGTCTGAGGGGAAAACGTTCGTCAACGACGCATACCACGCCACAGTGGTCGCCAGTCTAGCCGTAGGGTACGCTCGGTTGACTAAAATGGTGCTTAAACAACCAACTATCAAGCTAGATTTCAACCTGCAGGATATGGGTATGCTCATAATGAACCTTGGTATGGCGATGGCCACAAAAGACATCCTAGTAAAACAAGGGATAATACCTGATAATATAATGAAATAAATATAGGATGGCCACGATAGCTATGATGGCCGGTGGGGCGTTAGTGAATGCCCTGGCATTTTCCGGGAGTAATTTCCTCTTCTCGAAACTACGAGACGCGGCTGAAATACAGGAAGAAAGGAAGCGACACGATCTCGCTACTGAGAAATTACAAAAGGCACAGGCCGAGTACGCTAAAAAACGCCTCCAGAGGATCGATTTTATTAACGAACAACTCCAGCGTGAAAACCATGCCGTTCAAACATTCAACGATGTCGATGAAGCAATGAAAGAATACTACCTACTAACTGGTAAACGATTGGAACCGCTCAATAAACCCACACTCGCTCAGTACTACACACCATCCAAGGGACAAATGAATCGTGAACTGGGCTTCATAGTGTTGGGTATAGCAGCTACTGCGTTGGTTGCGAAGCAATTAAATTAAATACCTATATAAGTAAACATGAGACCCGCTCCATACCGATGCGAATACATACTTATGGGGAAGACCGAGGCCTGTGGTAGGAAATGCAGGAATCAGGGGTTCTGTTGTTTCCATATGGGAAGTCCTAACTACACGTGTTCTGTGTGTGGTATCGGTGTTAAAGGACACTACTGTCTATGTAAAGCTCACGGAGCGAACGTAGTCAGACATCAACTCATCTACGAGAATAAAAAGGACTACATAAAAGAACGTAGGCGACTGCTCAAGATAGACTCCAATTAGAGATTATACACACCTACGTATAGCTATGTCTGTGGAAATTGAGATCGAATCTCTAGTTAAAAACATATTCAAAGATGAACTGGCCTTATGGGGAAGCTTCAGATTTAAGGTAATATTGGACGTGGTATGGATTAAAGAGGGTGTTAAGTATACTCGCCCCTTCGAATGGGAGCAGGATATCGCGACTCAATTCCAAATAAAATGTTTTACAAGTATAAGTGAATACATGCACAACTTCAAGGAATACTATGTCCAACAGTGCGAGTACTGGATTGAAACAGCCACACTATATATTTTACCAGGTACGTGGGACGATTTGACAGAATTACTAGAATTGGACCCGACTACCCGAGTTTGGTCTCTTTCATAAACGTCTGCTTCAGATTGAAATATTTTTGTGACCCAATTAGACATTGGTTATGTTAGGTGTAAACACTATGACTACTGTACGCGACCTTAAGCGGGTCGCAAAACAGAGAGGTGTGATCGGGTATTCTCGAATGCGGAAGTCAGCATTGTTGAGATTACTAGGTTTAGAAGCCCCTCCTACGGTAAAACAATTAAAAGCTCAAGCAAAACAGCTTGGATACACGGGTTATTCAAACCTGGGGAGAGCCGGGTTAGTCGAATTGTTATCACATACCCCCGTAGCACGTCCCACTGTAAAACAACTGAAAGCCGAGGCACACGATTTGGGTTTAGGCGGGTATTCCCGTATGAGAAAACCACAGCTTGTAGAATTATTACGACAGAATAGAGCTATTGACCTACAGTTCGTGCGCACTGAGCGCGCTGTAGGCAACTATTTGAGAGGTTGGCGCATGCACGTTGATAGAAACATAGACATTACAGATATCAAGCCTCTGATAGCTGATAAGGTCAACCAGGAACTAAATAACCTAGGAAGTATCAAGTTTCAGATCACAGTGAAAATGTCGCTCGATAAGCAGGTTGGGGGCCCCACAGGGGCCACTGAATATGTTCAGCCTTACTTCCGAGGTAAACAAGAGGTCGTCACACATACAGAGACCATTGGCGCATCAATCGATACCAGTTTTCAGCAGATACGAGAATACCTAGAACGCTACACACACTTGGGGTCCGGGTGGGCTGTAGATAAAATTGATAATGTCTATCTAGACATAGCTAACTACGTGCCATTCAGAGGCGGGTCATACCTAGCCTTGCCCCCCTACTATAGGAACAAACATGCCATAGTAAACGTTAAGAATAGAGGAAACGATTGCCTGAGGTTAGCTATCAGGTCAGCCTTATTTCCAGCTGACACTAATCCGAACAGACCTTCTAATTATCCTCAGGATGATGGGCTCAACTGGGATGGTATAGATGAACCCACCCCCATATCCCAGATCACTAAAGTAGAAAAACAGAATAATCTGGCTATAAATGTCTTTGGGCACGAAGGTAACACAACAATAGTACACAGGGTCAGCCCGGTGAAGGATCGCCAAGTTATCAATATATTCATGATCCAGCGAGGTGACAAGTATCACTACACATGGATAAAACACTTTAGCAGGCTGTTGTATGACCAATCGGCACACAGAGAAAAGACCCACTTCTGTGAACGATGCCTACATGGCTTCACACGAGCTGATTTATTAGAATCCCACCGGGAGGATTGCCAAGGTGTGGGGCAGACGGCCATACGAGTCGACATGCCTAAGGAAGGTGATAATATCCTAAAATTCGGTAACCACAAGAACCAAATGTCTGTGCCTTATATCATATACGCCGACTTCGAAGCCTTGGTGGTGGGGGATTCCCCCAGTGGTGCCGCCGGTAGCTTTACCCACAAAACACACGAGCATAAAGCCTGTGGGTTTGGATACATTGTCGTCCGTTGTGACGGGGAAATGAAAGCTCCGGTAGTGTATAGGGGTCATGACGCGGCTGAAAGGTTTCTAAAGTGTTTGCAGGAGGAAGAAAAAATTATTAGGAATGCATTGTATAGAATCGCTCCCATGCGTATGACCCGAGTCGACAGGCTAGCTCACGCTAGTAGCACTAACTGTCACGTGTGTGACTCACCACTTAACGGTGATTCGGTGAGAGATCACTGCCACATAACTGGTAAGTATAGAGGCGCCGCTCACAGCGCGTGCAACCTCAAGCTTAAAATCAACCCTAAGACAATAAACATCCCCGTTGTCTTTCACAACTTGAGAGGGTACGACTCACACTTGATCATGCAGGCCATCGCGAAAATCGATGGTAATATAACGTGTATCCCCAACAACATGGAGAGATACATCTCCTTCAGCTTAAACGGACTTAGGTTCATTGACTCGTTTCAGTTCCTCCTGTCGTCACTCGACAGTCTGGTCAAGGCCAACAATACCTTCCCTATCACCGATCGATACACAGACGCCGAGACTAGACCCCTGCTTATGAGGAAGGGTGTGTACCCCTATGAGTACATGGATAGTTGGGTCAAGTTCACCGAGACCAGATTACCCCCCATCAGAGAATTTTACAGCAATCTGACCGGCTCAGCAATATCTCAAGACGATTACTCGCACGCGACTAACGTATGGAATAAACTGGGTTGTAAGAACCTGGGTGATTATCACGACCTGTACTTGAGGACAGATGTACTGCTGTTAGCCGACGTGTTTGAGACGTTTAGGCGGACGTGTTTCAAGCAGTATAAACTCGACCCCGCATGGTATTACACCAGCCCAGGTCTGTCGTGGGACGCCTTGCTTAAAAAGACCGGAGTTAATTTGGAATTGCTCACAGATTACGACATGCACCTATTCATTGAGAAAGGCTTGCGAGGTGGGATTTCCATGGCACCCAAACGATACGCGAAAGCAAATAATCAATACGTGAAAGGTTACGATCCTAACAAGCCAACCAATCACATTCTCTACCTCGACGCAAACAACCTGTACGGCTGGGCCATGAGCCAGTATCTACCTACAGGGGGATTCGAATGGGTACCCCACGTTGATGTTATGGGGGTTGCACCAGATTCGAACAAAGGTTATATCCTCGAGGTTGACTTAGAGTATACCAAGGAATTACACACATCGCACAACAGCTACCCCCTGGCCCCCGAACGTATGAGGGTTAACCCAGACTGGATGTCTGAGTACCAACATAACTTGTTAGGTGGGCGTGTGACAGACGTTGAAAAACTCGTGCCTAACTTAATGAATAAGACCAAGTACATCGTTCACTATCGCAACCTACAGCTGTACCTGTCGTTGGGTATGAGGCTGACCAAAATACACAGGGTGCTCATGTTCGACCAGAGCCCATGGATGGTGCCCTACATCAGAATGAACACAGACCTACGAAAAAAAGCCACCAGTGATTTTGAGAAAAATCTCTACAAGCTCATGAACAACTCGGTGTTTGGTAAGACTATGGAGAACCTGAGGAAACGCGTGACCGTGAAGCTGGTTCGGTCGAGTGAGGAAGACAAGCTCAGGAGATTGATAGCCAGTCCGGCATTCAACCGTAGTAAGATATTCACAGACAACCTGGTTGCCCTACACATGAAGAAAAGCCACATAAAATTCAACCGGCCTGTTTACGTGGGGATGAGCATCCTCGATTTATCCAAACACCTGATGTACGACTTTTACTACAACGAGCTCAAGAAACAGTACGGTGACAGGTGTGAAGTGCTGTACACTGACACGGATTCCCTGCTGATGGAGATTCGAACCGAGGACGTGTACGAGGACATGAAAAAACACCTCGATTTATACGACACCAGCGACTACCCTAAGACCCATGCCATACACAGTACGGTAAATAAAAAGGTCCTAGGTAAGATGAAGGACGAGTGTGCTGGCACGCCCATAGCCGAGTACATAGGTTTGAGACCTAAGATGTACTCCATACTGAAAGCCAACAATAGTGAGATCCGGAAGGCTAAGGGGGTTAAGAAGTATGTGGTGAAACAACACATCAAACACGCCAGATTCAAGGAAGCCCTGTTCAAGACCCGTACCTTTAGACATAAAATGAACACACTTAGAAGTGATGGACATAAGATATACGGACTGACTATAAACAAGACGTCCCTGTCGCCTATGGACACGAAACGTTGGATAGCTATTGATGGGATAAACACATACGCGTATGGACATGAGAAAATTTGAGGCTATTTACTACAGCCCGCGTGGGTACTGGAAAGGAGCTAGCGCAGTAGATAAGCTAGCTAAAATAGCGCGAGTACCCCCGGAGGAAGCCAAAGCGTGGCTTGAAAAACAAGCCCTGTGGCAGATCTATTTGCCGGCACCACGCTACGTGCCTAGAAGGAGGTTCGGTATTAACATACCTAATAGCGTTCACCAGGCAGACCTACTGTTCCTACCCCACGACAAGAGGTACAAGTATGCCTTAACCGTAGTGGACGTAGCCAGTCGTTACAAGGAAGCCAAACCCTTGACCACGAAAGATTCGGCCCAGGTAGCCAGAGGATTCGAACGCATATACAAACGCAGTCCGCTGACGTGGCCAACAGAGCTGCAAGTTGACCCCGGACGGGAGTTCATGGGTGCCGTGTCACAACTGCTAGCCAAACACGATACAAAGGTCAGGCGTGGCACGGCCGGAGCCCATCGCAGCCAAGCCATAGTTGAGAGATTTAATAGGACTTTGGCTGAGCGCTTGTTCGGCCATCAGTATGCTAGGGAGATGGTCACCCCTGGAAAACGATCGACTGAATGGGTCACGAGGTTACCCAAGGTGGTGTCGGCAATCAACCATGAAGTCACCCGTCTCACCGGTAAGAAACCGGCAGACGCTATCAAACTAAAATCAATAGTTGCAGAGTCGGCCGCTCCATTGCGTGGGAAGGAGAAACAGATACCAGATAGGGCCCTAGTGAGGTATCTATACCAGCCGGGGGAACACGAGGGTGATAGCCGTAAGCGGGCCACCGATCCTATATGGTCAGTCAAAACTTACAACATAGATAAAGTGGATATGAAAGCCGACGAACCTAACTTATACTACTTGAGGGATGGGCCGGGTAGGGGGTTTGTAAGAGAAGAATTATTGATCGTACCGTACGGCACAGTGTTACCTCCAACACACGTTAAGTAGTAGGGGTAATAGTAGCAAGAGCTAAGGGCCCAACCAAAGCCTTATTTAGTAAATAAGGCTTTGTAGAGACTTTTCTTGAAAGTGTTTTAAAACCCCCATTGTATATACTACTTGTAGGCCTGAAGAAAGACTAAAACAGATCCAAAGCACACAATACTTCAACAGCTGTCATGGAAAAAGGAATGAAAATTCTCATCCAGGATTGTCTGTGAGGTTTCACTGCATCAAGGTAGATCCATAGCAACATACTGGGAATAAGTCTTCGAATTTGACATGGCTAAAGAAGGACATCAAGAAAACGTGAGATGGCAAACAACTTATCAGGTTGACCAAGCAGTCAAATCCCATTTTAAGGTACACTTACAGCACACTATTGGCATCTAATGCCAGAATATGTCTCATTTAAGCTGCTGCTGTAAGAACCAGAACAAACACAGTTTTCAATGTGGTGTCTTGAAACTCCTCCATGGCAAGGATTCCTTAATCAGCAGAAGTAATACGCTTTTGAGGTGAGAACTGTGATGAATGATCTGCCACCGAAAAAACTGAATTAACAGTCGTAGCGGGTAAGTTACCAAAGCTAAAGTGGTAGAGCGGCTCACTGGTTTGAGGCTGGTGAATTGGTGTGACCATAAAAATATATCGCTGAACCAGAAAAATGAAACACACTGCCTCCTGGGACTGATCCCATCGATCCTTGAACTTGAGACACTGCAACAAGAGATGTTGAACACAAGAGAAGTATGAAACACCATCACTCTCTTGGGAGAAATAGCACGTCTGGTAACTCGACTAGAGGTACGAGATCAAAATAAACATCATAGATTTTCATTA
Organism: Haliotis asinina; assembly: GCF_037392515.1. NCBI lineage: Eukaryota > Metazoa > Mollusca > Gastropoda > Lepetellida > Haliotidae > Haliotis > Haliotis asinina. The sequence continues at coordinate 46,453,595 of NC_090287.1, forward strand.
AGGTAAGTGTCTGACAGATCAAACGCCAAGCACACTTCTTAGGACGATCCTGCTTAGATTGTTCAGAAGCTGAGGGACCCAGCTCCCACGGCCGAAAGCTATGATTACACGATGCCATTTAGAAAGTGGTCAAATGCAACATATGTCATATTTGGGATTTCGCTTTCTTAGTAAAGTACAAATTCTAGTACTTTTTTCGAAAAAAGTACTAGAATTTGTACTAATCATAGCTTTCGGCGGTGGGAGCCGTACCAATTTACACTCATCAGGGGGGTACACAAAGTACGCAGTCTAGACTACCAGCTGTCCGACTTTCATTTTTGTGGAAGTCGCTGTGGCTGAGCGGGCTAGGCGGCTGACTTTGTGTGCTGGCGATTAGGTGCCTGACTCTGAGGGTGCGGGTTCGAATCCCGGACGGGACTCAACCAAAAAAAGTACTAGAATTTGTACTTTACTAAGAAAGCGAAATCCCAAATATGACATATGTTGCATTTGACCACTTTCTAAATGGCATTGTGTAATCATGACTAAATTAAACTCAACTACTATGTGCCAACCTCCACACTAAATCAATCTAAAACTACAAAGAATCCAAATTTCCTTTCCTGACTGTCTGAAACTTGTCTCCATGTAACTACCTCAGCGCAGTCTCTGATATTCCTCTGACTTTCTCCTCACTCAACACATATCTCCAAACCAACTGTCTGATCGAGCCTTCTTGTTTGCCAGCCCTGAACTGTGGAACTCTCTTCTAAAGGAAATCAGGAACACTTTCTCAAAAGAAACTTTTAATCTCTACTACAGACTATCCGTTCACTGCTGCCTTTGTGTAAAAGATGCATAAATTATTTCCTTCCCCAATACTGTCACTGCGCCACTGAGCATCTCTCTGGTGGATATTAGGCGCTCTCTAAATACGTTTCACCATCATCATCATCTAGGTTAGAAAAGTAAGAGCAACAAGGAGAGCAACTGCACCAACTGATGCATAATGTATGGGGATTCTACACCTGTAACAATATTTCCACCTAGCAGAATGAATATTCTTTCCCATAACAATGATAAGTGTCATGCAGAGCCTATATACATGTCCACATATGTGGTTGACAAGTAACTGAATGACAGTAGCTGGATGTCATGTGACCATCCTGAGCACTTAACACACTTACAAGGCGTGATTGACATTCCAGGAATGGAAGCGGTGGGAGCAACTGGATGGTAGAGTGGCCATAAGATTTTATTAAACTTTTCCTGTGCTATGTTTACAAGACAGTAATATAAGTGTACATCGTGAGATAAGTTTAGGATAAGTTTAAAAATTAAGAAAGTCGTCACTCATACTACTGATGATATATTATTGAGTTTTTAAGATTTCTTACCTCTCTCTTTATTCTGATGATATCAAGCATCCCAGAGTAACGCAGCTGGGTAAGTACATCCTCATCCACAAATTCATTTGCCTTTTTCATAGCATTTGGTTTCAAACAGCGTACATACCTGCAATATGACAGATGCATTTAAAAACAGCCATGAAATTGTAAATTTGTATATTTATATACTTACCCTATCTTACATTATGCAGCTCTTCTTGTATTCGACCATGTGTGGAATGTGTTTTTGATAAGTAGAACAAAAGTTGTTGGCCTCTGACCACCCGACTTCTGCCCTCTCTCTTGCTATAGACACCTGTCAATCATCCTTCACCTCGTGTTGCATGCTCAAACCTCACGTGACAACCCACAGCAGTCACTCTCGACTTTGCGTCGTCCTAATCTGTGATGTGGGGATGGTCGGGTGGGAATCCATCGCGTGAGATAGGATAGGTATATAAATACAGTCATGCCCCATTTATCCAAACCTCAGTTAAATTATGTGCATTTTTTTGTCTCGTATATCCGGATGGTTGAGTACCTACCAAGGGCCTCGCGTGCCGTAACAAAGAAGTTGGCAGTCTTTGAAGTGCGAGAAGATTCTACTACCCCTGAGTAGCAAGGTGACACTGAGTTCATTTTGAGGCATGTCAATTTGTGGGTCACTACAATTAATTAATGCGGATGATCAAGCAAGTCTGGACAGCTGTGAGCGAAAATACAATTGCTAACTGCTTTCGTCATGAGGATATTGTCCAATCAAATGAGGATCCACAAGAAGACATGGCCTTGTCGGAACTTCGCAAAGTACTACGATCCTGTGAACAAGTTGCAACTGTGGCTGTTACTGCCGATGATCTAGTGAATGTTGACAGTGACGAACTGACGGCGAAAGTCCTCTCGCTTTTCTATACAGCCAGTACAAAAAGCTATGACTGATTTCATCAAGCGAGCATAACTGCATGCACAGGTATGAGACATTGTATGCGCTGATGTTTGTTTATGTGTACCATAATCAATAAAGATTGTGTCTGGTGCCTACTATGTTCATTTTTTTGTATGTTTCTTTGTACATATGGCCCGTGATTCAGATATCCGAAAATTCGCTTATCCGGACAATTTCAATAAATACACAAGTGTTCGGTAACGGGGCATTACAGTATACAATTTATTGTGAAATTTACTTATTTTGAAACTTATCTTATCTTGTTATGCAGAATGCCCCAGTTGGCAGGAGGGACGCAGATAAGCCTGTTGACTCACCAAGAGGAATATGCATGTCACAAGGAGGCCAAGAGAAGTATCCTTCCTTTGTTACTAACTCTACACCTGTGATGAGTTTCTTCAAAAAAACACCTTGGTTTACACAGTACAGAACCCCAGGGAGCGGCTGCTCCTGGGTACCTGTGGTTTTTAGAAACCCCAGCTCGAACTTGCCAGTTCTACCCTCGGTACTACACTCACACACACCCAACTGGTGAAAAAAGGCATAGCCCAATCAGTGTTCAACTAGTTTAATGTTCAGATCCAATCTCCCCGACTTACCCCAAGTGAGAAAAGGATTAGGAGCATAATGCTTTGACACCCACAAAGGGTAATCAGAATCTACACTTCACCGACATAATTGTTCAGGGCACAGTGGTCAGAAAGTGGAAATTCGATCATCTCAGATTGTAATACCAGACTAGCCCACAGTCTGTCATACTCCCGCATGACGGTATGTCCATGCCCTAGTTCCCTAGGTGAGTCGATCTAGGTGAAATAGTACTTAAGATGTGGATAACATCAACAACATCATGGCTACCTGTATAAATAGCCACCGAAGGTGACCAAGAGACCAGGATGAAAGGACACATAGAAGGAACCACAGTAGGAGTCAGTTGAGATGTGATCATAGAACTTATCAATGGCAGTGATGAACATCGAAGTCACAATGAATAAAGAGAGTCCACTCAAAGATACAGTAGCATACGACGAACTGGTAGTTCACATGAGTTTGTGATCTAGTATAATCCAGTTCTTTCCAAAAACCTGTACAAGACACTTGAGTTGCTCCGCTAACCCAAACACTGCAGGAGAGATGGCATGCATTGAACCCACAGAAGCGGAGCACAATCCTGGAACTGGCGCACCAAATAAAAGCGCCGCATTAGAGGTAACCGCCAAATTTAAGGAATACGTCAAACTGGTAGGAGGTCTATGCATTGTAATCAACATATGCGCCAAACCCAAGGTGAGCTGCACACAGGTAGTATTGTCACTGTCAGGTGACAAGTTGGAGAATGACAGTTGTGGGTTGTCACATGAGGTTTGAGCATGTTCCACAAGATGAAGGATGATTGACAGGTGTCTATAGTGAGAGAGAGGGCAGAGGTCAGGCGGTCAGAGGCCCACAACTTTGTTCTACTTAACCATGTTCCACATATGGTCAAATACAAGAAGAGAGCTGCATAACGTGAGATAGGGTAAGTTTAACAAGAGTCATCAGAAGATGACATATACCCCCAGCCCCCACATGTTTGAAGGGACAAATCATCTGACAGTTACTTATTGTTTTTTAAAACTAAGTTTGAATTGTTTCCATGGAATTCATGAAAAATATAAATGCCACATATCTGTAAACAGTAATGGCACCACTTCAAGATCTGACTCATATATCTGCCAAGATTTGTTGAAAGATATAAAATGGTTTTCCAGTTGTGCTCCAGAAATAAAGCCCATTCCTCTATTTTGAAAGTAAGTCAGAAACGTGTCCATGGAACCAAGAACATAATAAGTAAGAAAAACCTGTGGATAGCTAAAGGCACCACTTTGTGGTCTACCACACATATCTACCAAGTTTTACTGACAAATATTAAGAAGTTTTTGAGTTCTGTTCCAGAAACGAAACACACCTCTCACTTTTGAGACTAAGTCCAAAATATTTCCATGAAAACCAAGAAAATAATAAATCACAAAAAACTGTAAATACCAAAAGGCACCACTTTAGGTTCTGATTGATATATCTACCAAGTTTTGCAGAAAAATATTGAACGGTTTTGGAGTTCTGGTCCGGATATAAAGCCCACGCCACCAAAAGACTAACACCAAAATGTTTGATGGAAAAACAACAAAAATAAAAATGCCAAAAATCTGTAAATAGCAAAAGGCACAACCATAGGCTGAGATTACTATATCTATGAAGTTTGGTCTACAAATATTGAATGGTTTGTGAGTTATGCTCTGGAAACAAAATGATTATGGACGGTGGACCGACAGACGGATGGACGAGGCGTCAACTATATCCCCCCTATATAAAGATCCCCATCTATAAAAGTAGATGAATGCTTAAACCATATTCTACTCACCAGGGATTAGTGAGAGCTAAGACATCAACAAGGGCAGATAACTGATGCTTGAAGGTATCCCCTACAGTTGGTTTATTACGAGCAGTGCGGGATATGGTCTGTCTTCCATCAAGAACTTCTAATCTCACTCCAAGAAGGTCCTGTCAACAAAAATTACATCCTTTTGTTGTTGATTCAATGTAAACACAGAAGTTGATCTCAACCTAATCATATGACAGCTCACATTTGCTTGTGGATGTTCATCTTTGACCCATGACATTTAAGAAAATGTTCTACTATCATATGTAATGTAGAAAGTAGAGTTTCACCTGGAACTACTGTAGTTAAAGCATGGAACACTAGGAGTCTGAGTGATTATATGTAATACCAAACAAAATGCTTGTTTGACAAGATGAAAAAGTAGATATTGCTTTGTATCAGGTTAATGGTACATATATAGGTACATGCGTATGTTTCTAGGTTATGTCCACATAGTTTTAACAGTGTCAAAAAAGGCAATTCAAACCAACGTTACTGAGAATGTCATTAAGTAGATTTAATTTCTTGTCTTCAAAGGGCCACAGCATTAAATGATTGGCAAGGAAACATCGACCGTGTGTTCTCAAACATGTCAACACCATCAGCTTTCACTTGTCTATGAGCAGTTGCAAGGAAATGTATTAAACATGAATGTCAAAACACACTTTGTACAAATGGAGTGACCATGACCATGTATTTAATTATATGTTCTACCTGAAATCTGGTGAGATCCTTCACAAATTCACTGTTTGAGTTGTGCATAAGTTCAAACAGTTGGTCTTGCTGAGTGTCCTTGTTCTTGTCAAGAAAGCCTGTAGCACTGTAGATGACGATACCAGCATAATGCCTGATCCCAAATTCCTGTTCCCACACCCGCCTGTCTTGACCCTTCATGTAGTGATCATGGTCACCAAGTTCCTGATGTTGCTTGTTGAGATACGTCTTGTCAGTGCCCTGTATTCATTGAAAACACACAATATTCTGAAACAAGCAGTATCCCTTATAACAATACAGTAGCTCCACAGGGTGACTTCCATATGGAACAGTAAGAGAAAGACTTAGTGTAATCCCAAAAATAACATGTTAATAATATCTGCCATGAGTATTGGAATTATTTAAAGTTTGGCCAATTAGTACAAGAATAAAACTTACATTGACATTTTAAATGTACTTTAAAGGTTTATTATTTTAAGTTTAAATATGTCACATGTTGTATTTTCATGACTGCGTAGACCACATATGAAAAGGGCATGTCTTATGATTACAAGCAAAACACAGTTCACTTATGTGTAACATACTATGGTGAATATATAACAGGGCTCATGAAGATTCAAAGTTGTGCAACAGCTGGAACAATCTTCCTTGGGGAAAATATTTCTCAGCTGTTATTCATTTCAAGTGTATAACACAACATAAGCAAATAAAGCAAAATTTAAGAAGGGAAAAAAACTTTCTTATTTCAGTGAAAGGCTGTCTCCAAGTACTGTACAAATGGGTGTATCTGCATCCATGCACAGTATTTTCACAACCATATCCAACTACGGATAAGCTGATCTTACAGCTTAGCTGATCCTAGAAAATAGTATGTCCAGCACAAACAATCAGAGAGTCAACCAACCTATATCTTCTGATCAGGATCCTTCCATGCACTAAAAATATCTTGAAATTCTTATTGAATGAAGCAAGTGAGTCATGTTGTTACACCTATGATAACAAGTGTCATAAGAAGATGACAAATCCTCTCGGTTATGCTCTGGAAATAAAATGATTAAGGTCGAACAGACAGACGAGGCGCCGACTGTATCTCATGCATTACATGCCGGCGGGATAAAAACACCACATCTTACTAAAAGAAAACACAAATACTTCGGCTTCATTTCATTTTCTCACACGCATTACCATTTTCCATCTAGTTTCATAACCATTCGAGTACATATTCTTATTAACTTAACTTTCACCCGACCTACATTCCATATTAGCAATAATGTGGAGGGTCACCCCTGAACTCCAAGACCAAAAGTTATTGTGAAGGACGACCATATTATATTTTTTCTAATCACTGATTCATCTAAAAAATTCTTTCTGTAATTTTATTGCATTCAGATTAACATCATTACTTTAAGATCAAGCCAAAACATTCACCTTCATAATTACTATTTTGGGGAAGGATAATCAGAAAACAACAGGGCGAGTCAGTGCCAATGACAATTATTTCTCTATTGTTTGTTCAACTGACATGATACAATGTATTCTACTGTACAGAGCACACAAAACAGAAACTATTCTCAAGTGTACACTTGAGTGACAAATAAAAACATGTTTTCAAGGCATAACCTTGACACTGGCCTACTAGACATGCAGGCTGAAAGTCTTATCTATTAACTGTACATTTATGATTCTTCTCTGATCTCACATTAAGTGCTTTCCCTTGTTCTTTCAACCATGGAGCTGAAATGACCTAAAACAAAAATGTCAAACTATTGCAGTATCTTGCCTGAACAAGGTGATACAAAGTCTGTCTCTGGTCTCGCAAAGCATTCTTCCATATAGTAGCACTGTGAAGCACCATCAATGAAGCAACTGCTATCATTGGATTCAGCCAGGGGATGCAGTCTGGCTAACGTTTATTCTTGGAGGATCACTGAAAGCATCCAAGAGGCAATGGTGGTTCTAAATGTTTCTGTAGTAAAAGCCGTAGATAATGGGATAAAGCGCCATAGCCTTGCACAGTGTTGATATAGATCTAAAGAGGTTCAGGTGACCCATAAAGAGTTTGGCATACTGTTTGGTACATTTAAGCAAAAAATCTTTGAGGTACATGTTGCTGTAGTAAAAGCTTTGAGGAAGAGTGTCTTGTGGGTAATATTCCCAAAGTCTCTTCTCTTGAGTGGTTCATAATCAGATGATGTGAGATGACTTAAAAAAACTCTGAAAGATGGAGGTCTTAACTTCCATGGTTAATCAGCAAATCTGTAGGATCATAGATGTGACTGAAGCTATGGAACAGTAGAAACAGACACTGTGACATGACAAGTATAGATTTCAGAATCCTGTAGAATCCTTCAGATTCCTAGAAATGCAAACATGCTGCAGCTACTCTTCTGTATTGCATCAGGTCTCAAAGTAATCCACCTGGTGACTGCTGACCCTCATTCCGAGTCTCCATTTAGTTAGTGACAGTCTGGTTGAGACAAATCATCTTTCTGTACACCTGGGAATCTGCCTGTGACCTTATCAAAAAGACTCAGTGGTTGTAGCTGCAATTACTCTAACAACTTTGACCAAGAATCCTTCAAGAAAACATAGTACCTAACATTGTCGTAGTGACCTCAGTAATTTGAGTGCTGGGTTCACAAATATCTTGCACATTTGAGTGGTGAACAAAACCCCAATGAACAGTAGCGAATGAGTTTAACCATGTTCTGACTTATTGATGCTGACTGTCCATGCCAGGGTGATGTATCAGAAGAACTTGGGCAGCAGCATGGGCCTGAATGCAACTGTCTTTGGAAGATTCAAAAACATGCGATAGTGAAACTAAGTTATGGGCTTCGTAAAGCAGGTAGCAATGGAGGTCCATCCACTGATAATGTATTCTCTGGCAAGATGAGCCAAAGAAACTTCTTGTGGCTTGAGGAGAATGGCATACATAGACACACATCTTGATGTTGATCATGTGGAGTTTGAGTCTTTCTAGGGAACAAGAAAGATCAGCTTGTAGAAACCGGTGGTTTCGGGCAAGGAACCTAAGGTTTCACTCACAGATGACACTTAATCTAACAGTACATTTGATGACGTCACTTCCAGATA